>NC_060121.1:393873385-395110885 GCF_021461395.2 Schistocerca americana
AAAAAATTGTAATAATTGGAGTTTGAATCCAGAACAGTTGGAATGTGGATTTAACGCTCTACCGACTTCCCCACGAAAGCAACATGTGTTAGTTACAGTTACACTTTTCATGTAGTTCTGGTGTTCTTATTAGTAGGATTTTACGCCGTTCTGCTCAACGACATAGTACGAAGTTTCGGTTGATACTCCATCGACATACAACGTTTGGTACCGATCTGTGTGACTTACACCTGAAGGTTTGGGTGCAAGTTACACTATGATCCTGTCCGTTACAGTATCGTTGCCCACTATACAATCAGACCCAAGGATTCCTCCTTATATATACTGCCCGTTTAATTGATGGATAGAGCGTCTCCCATGTAAGTAGGAGATGCCGGGTTCAAGTCCAGGAGGGGGCGCACATTTTCCTGTCCCCGTTGATATATATCAACGCCCGTGAGCAGCTGAAGGTATTAATATATAAATTTAATTTCGTTCTAGACGGCTGCAGGTCATCAATGGTCTTTTGGACACGTCCGAAAGAACAGATACCATATCCATATAAGTGTATCATATAATTAGTGTCAGCTGTTCTCATAGTGTAGATGATAGCCCAAGAAACTGCTCAGTCTTTGGCTCGGGTTCCATCCTTACTACCGTCCCAATCCAATTATTGTACGGCTCTCTTGTTCGGTTCTAGGAAACCAAACGAAGTACACGTTTGGCGACGCCGTCTCTGGCGGGCCGCTTCAATTTGCTCGCGTAACGGCTTGATTGGCTAACTTCAACGTAATTAATTCTGAAACCGTAGAACGTATCTACTTTATTTTTCTAAACAATTCTTTCTCAGGATAGCCTACCCTGCAACACAGATAAAAGCTTTTCAGGCTATTTCTGACCGCAGTGTGTAAGCACCGACAGACAATGGATTAGTGTGGCATTCGTGGCTTTCCTACGGGCATGCCTTAAATACGGACACATGAACTATGGCGACGTCATTTACCATAGGTGTCCAAACAGGATCAACATGTGCTTTTAATCTTTTGTTGGTTACCGAAGGATAGGCACTGGTAGACATCATTCGGAGAATGAAGAACGTGTACGGGGCAGCATATCTGTCGAAAACCAAGGTTATGGAATGGTATGCTGCTGTTTCATAATAATGCAAGTCTCCGTACATCAAATGTTGTAAAGCCGATGTTAACGCCAGTGCTGATGCGATTATAACGCCTTCGGCCCTTTAAAACAGGCCTTGAAGTGTCGAAGATGCCTCTCGGACGAGGATGTGCAGCAGGCTGTTAGGGACTTCTTCACAAGACGGATTTTACGAAAAGGATATTTTCAACGTGGTAGGTCGTTGTGATGATTCCTTCAATGATCACTGCCACTCCGCGTGACTTTCATACCGATTCTGACCCTCACAACACAACTGTATAGCTTCCTGTATTACGTCCGGAACCATTAAATGATCCGAGTAGAGCAGATGTTGCTGGGTAAACTTCTTGTGTATAATGTAAAGTTAAACTGTAATAAGATTAAAGAGCTTAATCGGCGGGACGGCGAGTGACTGAGAAATTCAATCCACTCCACAGTTTCTTGTTGTTGTCTTCATTACATTCGAAACTCGTAATTGAAACTTAAGTACGGCTTGTTCGAGTTACTCCCTTGAACTTTTACAGGCTTTGTTAGGAGAGATGAAGAAAGAAGTTATGAAATTTTCGAAACCCCGACGTACTTTTATTTGCTTTGAACAACTCAGGGTCTCTCAGCAACTGTCGGATAATAACTTGGAAGAGGTCAGTAATTAAAGTCGAACAAATTTCAACAAAACACTGATGTAGACGTAATTTCGAAAGAGAAATGGTCGGATAACCTATACATCGAAAATAACAATGACATTATCTGGAGAGAAATGCAGAAGGAAGAAAGATTAGTGTTTAACGTCCCGTCGACAACGATGTTGTCAGAGACAGAGTACAAGCTCAGAACCATAGCGTCATTTGCCTAAAGCGATTTTGGGAAATCGCAGGAAATCTAAGTGTGGTTGGCAGGACGAGGATATCAATCGTCGTTGTGCCGAATGTGAATCCGGTCGCTCGTTGAGAAATAAAAAATTTGGGAACGAACACAACAATTCAGGTAAATACTACATTTTTCAGTTGAGATAAAATTGCACAGTAGTTAACGTATTTCGTCACTAATGACTACCATGCAACAAGCATCTTATATTGTTTATGTGAACCAGATACACAATTAGATAAGAACTCTTTCTTGCAACATTGTTTACGGTACCTCTGAAGAAACGTTTCATTTAGCGTTCATTCTCTCAAAGTTTGATTCAGTGATATTTTTTTGTGATAAACACTAGTTATAATGCTAATCTCTTAAATGGAGAGTGTCAGGAAGGTGATTCATTGAGAATTGAACGTACCATAACTTGTTTGGGTAAATCAACACGCTGAATCTCTTAAACAGCTCATTAGCGTTAGATATCTTGGTGAATACGTACAGAGTAGGTTGAAATGGAACAGAAACATGCCAGACTCAAATTCCCTGAAGGTCTCATAGATAAAAGTAATTCAGCCACGAACGAAATATCTTATAAACATATTATTCCAACAATTCTAGAGATCAGTGTCCCTATGTGTGATCGCCACGGTATTTGATTAACGAAACAGACAAAGGACATCAATGTTGTTGTTATTGTTGTGGTCTTCAGTCCTGAGACTGGTTTGATGCAGCTCTCCATGCTACTCTATCCTGTGCAAGTTTCTTCATCTAACAGTACTTACTGCAACCTACATCCTTCTGAAACTGCTTAGTGTATTCATCTCTTGATCTCCGTCTACGATTTTTACCCTCCGCGCTGCCCTCCAGTACTAAATTGGTTATCCCTTGATGCCTCAGAACATGTCCTACCAATCGATCCCTTCTTCTAGTCAAGTTGTGCCACAAACTCCTCTTCTCCCCAATTCTCAATACACCCTCATTAGTTGTGTGATATACCCATCTTATCTTCAGCTAATCAAAGAACTGAATAATTCTGCACTGCTTTGCATGTTGCATAGCAGCAAAGATACAGTCCAGCGTTTAAATTGTAATTAAATGTAATTCAACGGAAAGAGAGGGATGGTTGTGTAACTAGGAACTCTGTTTCCGAAAGAAAATTTAAGAAACCTCCGCCCAACAACCCCTTCCCACCTCTGCGGACAACTCCAATATTTTTGTTTAATTCTCGTCGCTAATTAGCTTATATGTTCGTTTCATGAGATCAAGTGGTCGTCACAAAGAAGTAGGAGGCACAAATTCAGTAAATCATTTTTGTATGATACAGTTCAAAACATTAAAAACGATTCAGTCCAGAGTGGTGTTACTCCCACCGATAATGCGATTCCTTTTCCAGTGTTTCACTACCGATTAATCCATTGCCATAACACAGAGAAAAAAGGAAACATAAAATGAACTCATAATACTTTCATTCCGTTTGACAACTTGGCAGAACGAAAGGTGCCACTTGACAGCCGAAAACTAACAGAAGTACCTGTGATGACGGAAAGGGTGAGGTGGGGGGATGCCGGTGTTACGTAATTATGGTACTGTTGCTCAAAACAGTCCTTCAATACCGCTTATGATTTCCTTTGCACATCTCCGCCTTTGTCCTTTTTAGTGGCCACAGATCCATTACATTTAAAATAACTTGACATGTTACGTACAAAAAACAAAACAAAAAAACAAACCATCAAATGGCTCCAAGCACTATGGGACTTAACATCTGGGGTCATCAGTACCCTAGACTTAGAACCATTTAAACCTAACTAACCTAAGGACATCACACACATCCATGCCACAGGCAGGATTCGTACCTGCGACCGCAGCATAAGCGCGGTTCCGGACTGAAGCGCCTACAACCGCTCGGCAACAGCGGCCGGCGCGTTACGTACATCAGTGGATTACGGAAGCTGGGCGCAGCATATAGAATTGATGAGTTACTCCGCAACTGCAGTTGATCTGAAGATATTTGAAATTTGAACGAATCCGGTAACCATTATTAAAGACATATACGACAGCAGACTGCAATAAAAACAGAGTAATCCTTTTCATTATACAGTATTCTTCCTCTTTTTCCTTCTTTTCAGCCTCCATCGCACTCCTTCTTTCCCTTATATTTTGTCCACCATTTCTATTGCCTGTCACTGCACCTTACGTGGTACGCAAACCGGCTGTCATGCTCTCCTAATTCCATTATTCATGTAAGAAACCCATATGCATTCTGCGAACGTTAGTACAGGCCTTCTTTTTCAAACACGTTTCAGACAACACGTTAATAGACACAGGAACAAAAGGGGTTGGTGGAAGTAGGGGAAGGAAGTCTCGAGTTGTAACGTGCTTCGGTGTCCACGTTTACTTGCAGGTTCCTCTACAGGGTGGTCCATTGATAGTGACCGGGCCAAATATCTCACGAAAACCGATAAAACGAAACAACTACAATGAACGAAACTCGTCTAGCTTGAAGGGGCAAACCGGATGGCACTATGATTGATCCGCTAGATCGCGCTGCCATAGGTCAAACGGATATCAACTGCGTTTTTTTTTTTAAATAGGAACCCACATTTTTTATTGCATACTCGTGTAGTGCGTACAGAAGTATGAATGTTTTAGTTGGACTACTTTTTTTCGCTTTGTGATAGATGGCGCTGTAATAGTCACAAACCTATAAGTACGTGGTATCACGTAACATTCCGCCAGTGCGGACGGTATTTGCTTCGTGATACATTACCCGTCTTAAAATGGACCGTTTGCCAATTGCGGAAAAGGTCGATATTGTGTTGATGTATGGCTATTGTGATCAAAATACCCATCTGGCGTTGCTATGTATGCTGCTCGGTATCCTGGACGACATCATCCAAGCGTCCCGACCGTTCGCCAGGTAGTTAAGTTATTTGAAGAAACTGGAAGTGTTCAGCCACACGTGAAACGTCAACGACGACCTGCAACAAATGATGGTGTCCAAGTAGGTGTTTTAGCTGTTGTCGCGGCTAATCCGCACATCAGCAACAGACAAATTGCGCGAGAATCGAGAATCTCAAAAACGTCGGTGTTGAGATTGCTACATCAACATCGATTGCACCCGTACCATATTCCTATGCACCAGGAACTGCATGGCGACGACTTTGAACGTCGTGTACACTTCTGCCACTGGGCACAAGAGAAATTACAGGACGATGACAGATTTTTTGCACGCGTTCTACTTATCTACGAAGCTTCATTCACCAACAGCGGTAACGTAAACCGGCATAATATGCACTATTGGGCAACGGAAAATCCACGATGGCTGCGACAAGTGGAACATCAGCTACCTTGGCGTGTTAACGTAAGGCGAGGCATTATGGGAGGAAGGATAATTGGCTCCCATTGTATCGATGGCAATCTAAGTGGTGCAATGTATGCTGATTTCCTACGTAATGTTCTACCGATGTTACTACTAGATGTTTCACTGCATGACAGAATGGCAATGTACTTCCAACATGATGGATCTCCGGCACATAGCTCGCATGCGGTTGAATTTCTTTCTGTGGGGAAAGTTGAAGGATATTTGCTATCGTGATCCACCGACAACGCCTGACAACATGCGTCAGCGCATTGTCAACGTATGTGCGAACGTTACGGAAGGCGAACTACTTGCTATATAGAGGAATGTCGTTACACCTATTGCCAAATTCATTGAGGTTGAGGACATCATTTTGATCGTTTATTGCATTAATGTGGTATTTACAGGTAATCTCGCTGTAACAACATGCGTTCTCAGAAATGATAAGTTCACAAATGTACATGTATCACATTGGAACAACCAAAATAAAATGTTGAAACGTACCTACGTTCTGTATTATAATTTAAAAAAAACCTACCTGTTACCAACTGCTCGTCTAAAATTGTAAGCCATGTTCAAAAATGGCTCTGAGCACTATGGGGCTCAACTGCTGAGGTCATCAGTCCCCTAGAACTTAGAACTAGTTAAACCTAACTAACCTAAAGACATCACAAACATCCATGCCCGAGGCAGGATTCGAACCTGCGACCGTAGCGGTCTTGCGGTTCCAGACTGCAGCGCCTTTAACCGCACGGCCACTTCGGCCGGCTGTAAGCCATGTGTTTGTGACTATTACAGCGCCATCTATCACAAAGCGAAAAAAGTGGTCGAACTAAAACTTTCATATTTCCTTACGTACTACACGAATATGTAATAAAAAATGGAAGTTCCTGTTTAAAAAAAAAAGACGCAACCGATTTCCGTTTGACCTATGGCAGCGCCATCTAGCGGCCAACCATAGCGCCATCTGGTTTCCCCCTTCAAGATAAACAAGTTTCATACTTTGTAGTTTTTTCGTTTGACGCTTATTTCGTGAGATATTTGGCCCGGTCATGATCAATGGACCACCCTGTATAATTGGCTGGTAAGTCATTCCGAGGATCGGAGGAAATGCAAAGACATACATCTACATCTACATTACAAACACACCCCCAGGCCATGTCCTATGGTTATGTTCATCCAATCTTCTTTTTGATTCCAGCTCTACCATTTTTTTACCAGATTATCGAGTCGGTTGCGGAACAGCAATGGCCAAAGATTTTACTGCAGCTGAGATCTCACGTGCAATTACGATGACTGCAGCCGTGGTTGCCGAGCGGACGCGGCGACTGCTGCCGACCCTCCACCGTCGGCGGGAGCTGGCTGCAACGGCCTTCCTAATGCGTCAGCTATCGATTTGACATTTGCGGGATCGCAGATGGTCTCCCGGCTGTAAAATCCGTCGACCGGGACACGCGCGTCTCTCGCCGCTTCCAATTTCTCTTCTTTATATATTCCGCCGTCGGCGGCACCGTGTCCTACGCACGGGTGCGAACCGTAGCGTTCGAAACTGGTCGCCGCGTGCCTCAGCATTCCGCCATCGGCTTTTTCTCTCGCAATACTCAAATCCTAATTGCATTTTTGTGGAATGTCTGTAACAGACGCTGCTCAAATACCCTCGGCGGCACACAGTACATACTATACGAGAGATCATTAGGGCTGCTCAATTTTCAGTATACCCATTTTTTCATTATCTCTTTTCGTGCTGTTCGCTCACATCTAAGGCACTTACGAGTAAAAGCTGTGTTTGAAAGGTGACAGGAATCTCCTTTTTTAAGTAGTTTCACTTGTTCATATGCATCAATAATATCTGTTATATATAGTTTGTTGATAGTTTCATCTATTATTGAGTGCCTCACATATTTACTTCGTTTACGCACATTTTACGCATGACTAGTATTTTCTTGTTCCTTCTCTGTTCATTTCATTGACTGCATTAACCAGGTAATGTGGGTCATGCACTGTTTCGGAATTTTATCATTCTTTTCTTGCAATGGACTGCCGCAGGGTACGAGGAGCCCCCTGGCGGTCACGTTCCTCCAACCACTTCCCGCCTATGCTGAATTCTGGCGCTAACAGAGGGCGCTGATTATGTGCAGCACTATGTTTTCTTTCATTGTGGCTTCCTTAGCGACTTGTTTTATGGTTCTTTAATATTATCTGGTGCACTATCGAAGGTGTTTATTATTTATGTCATTATCTAGAATATTGGCACTAGAGCATATGTCAACTACTGTTTCTTAACTCTTCCTCTTTTTAACAGTCTTACTTTTGTCGTATTCTTTTTCATTGCTTTTTATTACTGTAATGCCTTTTATACGTTATAAGCTCATTCTAGACTTCAACTGTTATATACCCCTTTATTTTCGCTCTTCAATTCAGTATTGAAAACTAGTGTAGGCCGACATTAGTTACATCTGGTGAACTTACAACACAAACATCTTGTGGCTACTGTACGGCAGCTTGTTTTGAACAGTAGTGTTACTGACAACATGACTCGTGTATATGATATTATTTATATATATATGACGATGCTGGTGCGATTCTGCATTTAACATTTGACGATGCCACTATGGCTGTAGTACATTAGGACTTTTTTTTATACAACAGGTATGTCTCTTCATACTTAAAGCGCACAAATGAATATATTTGTCAGTAGTTCTTTTCATTACGGTCTATGTATTGTTTTTAGGCCGTAGACAATCTGCTAGTGTATTTAAGTTTTCCCATTTTTTGCTACAGATCTGATGATGGTCATTATAGACCGAAACCGGTAATCTGTTAACAAAAAGCTTGTGACCATAGACGTAAATTGCAGGAAACTTAAAATAGTATCGCCTTCAAAATAATCCACATCAGATACACTTCTTTAGCCTAGCTTTAATCTCCCTTGGCAATACTTTTTTTGTCGCATACTGTTCAAGTTTGTCTTCATTTCAGTGAACAGTAAAGGGTCATGTGAGCTCATGTACAGCGAATTTAAGGCTGGGGCATCGTTAAAGCATTGTTTTGATCAAAAGTTCACGAGGAAGCAACTTCGCGCGTGCAGGTGCATTGTCGTGGTGAAAAATATCATGAATTGTTTCGCCACATATCCGAGCTCTACCTTCGCATTTCTTCAAGACATCGGCGTGGTACTAGTGATTCGTACTCCTTACTGACCGTTCGACCTTACAGCAAGAACTCAGGGCGCACTATGCTAAGTATAGGAAGTAAATATTCTTGAATCGCAATTAAGAACAACTGCCAAGATGAGAAACATAGAAGTAGATATCCTCAGTGTAGGAAAGCAGCTTAAATCACTTAATAAAGGCAAGGCCTATGGTGCTGTCTGGTTCCTTTCAGAGCATGCTGAGGCAATAGCTTCATATTTAGCTGTTATATACAACCGCTCGCTCACAAAACTTTCCATACCTAAAGACTGCAAAACTGTTCAAGTCACACCAATACCCAAACAGGGAAATAGGAGTAATCCGCTGAATAACAGGCCCGTATCACTATCGTCGACTTGCTGTAGGGTTTTGGAACACATACTGCATTCGAACATTATGAATTACCTCGAAGAAAAGGAATCATTTATACATAGCACGCATTCAGAAAACATCGTTCTTGTCAAACACAACTAGCTCTCTATACTCATGCAGTATTGAGTGCTATCGACAGACGATGATGTCATTTACCGTCTTGAAAAATTATCGGATGACGAAAACGATTTACGAAATGATATAGTTAACATACCTGTATGGTGCGAAAAGGGGCAATCGACACTGAATAAAGAAAAATGTGAAGTTATTCACATGAGTACTAAAAGAAATCCGCTAAATTTCGAGTACGCGATAAGTCACATAAATCTGAAGGCTGTAAATTCAACTCAATACTTAGGCGTTACAATAACAAAGAACCTAAATTGGAACGATCAGATAGATAATGTTGTGGCTGCGATTCATTGACAGAACACTTAGAAGGTGCAACAGGTTTACTAAATAGACTGCTTGCACCACGCTTTTCGGCCCTTTTCTGGAGTACTGCCGTGCCGTGTGGGATCCTCATCAGGTGGAACTGACACACGACATCGAAAAAGTTCAAAGAAGGGCAGCTCGTTTTGTGTTATCGCGAAGTAGAGTCGATAGTGCCACAGACAAGATACGCTAATAGGAGTGGCAAACATTAAAACTTGTTTTCCGTTGCGACAGGATCTTCTCATAAAATTTCAATCACCAGTGTTCTCCAGCGATTGCGAAAACATTCTGTTGGACCCACCTACATAGGGAGAAATGATCGTCACAATAAAATAAGAGATATCAGGGGACGCACAGAAAAATTTAAGTGCTCGTTTTTCCCTCGTGCCGTTCGAGAGACAGCTTGAAAGGTGTTTCATTGAACGCTCTTCCAGGCACTATTGCCAGTGTCAGAGTAATCACGCAGATGTAGATGAAGATGACGTTAACATCGAAGAACACAGTGAGAAAACCTTCCCGACTGACCGCATTTGTCGAGCTTTTTCCTGTCCCCTCGATCCACTGTACATTCACTGAGACGTACAAGCCTTATTTTCGACGTCATATCCGTAAACCCATCTTTCTTAATTTGTTACGAGACGTTCCAGTAATTCACTATCGTAGTTGACTTCATATAGACACTCCTGAGTAATTTGAATTTGACGATGTCTCTGGCTGAAATTCTAAAATTTTAGGAAAAAACAAACTGCTGTCACAACTTTGATGCCCAAGTCATCATAAAAATTTCATGCCAGCAGCCATTTTATATTCCAGTATCAACATCTCTGATGGTGATTTATTTCACTTTTTTCACAGTTTCATCAGTTTAGGATGTGTCCTGCAGCGTTCAGTCCGTTCATCATCTTCAGCGTCTTCATGGCAATCTTCGAAATGCTAATAGCAATTGTAGATCCCTATTTTACTCATAGAAGTCTCATCAAAATCGATGTTGAACATTTATGGTAGTTTTCTGCGTTTCATTCAATTCGTATAGCAAAATTTAATCCGAATTATCTGATCCATTTTTAAACAAAATAAATGATAATAAATAATCGTCGATGCGGCTGAGGCACATGTAGCTGTTTTGAGAGCAGATGACAGACTAAATATCCAGTATGGCTAACACCGTAAAGATGTTTTTCACACATGTATACCAACACGACAACAAAAAAATTGCGAGCATCCGAATAACAAAACACATGACATTACAGTACTGCCGTTAGAACATACTTCATAGACGGGTACGAACAAAAACATGGAAAGACGAAAAACACATTTCCATGCCTAATACAGTGTGGGAAAACAGTGGCGTTAAAAACAGTTTCCGGACGTCTCTGGATGGATAAATACGGTTCCTGTATTATTTTCAAGGAAATGTTCCTGCAAAATAGTAGCAACTTTAGGAAACGGTTGAAAGTGGATAGCCATCACGCATCTTTCTCAAAGAATAACGTTGACACCAGGTGAGCGTGATGGCTGTAAGAGAAGCGCCAATTCGTCCACTTGCTCACAAAACCAGTCTTCGTGTTTGACGATGCGGAGTGTGTGAACAAGAGCCCTGTCGCGTTTCAACATAGCCTCAGGCTGGGGAACCAACGTTGCACCATGGGATAGATCTGTGCATCAAATGGTCACACAATCCTTAGCAGTAATTTGGCATTGCGGAGTAACTGTGGGATCCGCGGAATATCACGACATGTTGCCCAAATCATATTGAAGCTGCGCCATGTTTAATTCCTGGGGCCCAACTAGAAGTTGGAAACTGTGTGAAACAAGACTCATCCGACCAAACGGCTTTCTGAAATTACAATGAAATGAATACCCTTAGCTGCATACAGGCGTTGATATAAGTCAACGGGGACAGTTGAAAATGTGTGCTCCGACCGGAACTCGAACCAGGGATTTCCTGCTTTCATGGCAGACGCTCTAACCATCTTAGCTACCGAGCACACAGGGGATAGTGCGACTGCAGGGTCTTATCTCTGTCACGCCTCCCGTGAGACCCATTTTCTCAATTTATGGTCCCGCAATATTCATAGTGCCCCTGCCAGTTATACTTATTACACGCAGCTTTACTGCGCAGGTGCACAAACAGTGCCCGAACTCGTATGGGAATCGGTAGTAAAGCCACGAGTAATGAGTATGATGGGCAAGAATATAGTGCGGGAAAATAAGATGCGAATGTGGGTCTCACGGGAGGCGTGCAAGAAATAAGTCCCTGCAGTCGCACTACTCTCTGTGTGCTCGGTGGCTCAGATGGGTAGAGCGTCTGCCATATAAGCAGGAGATCCCGGGTTCGATCCCGCTCGTGGCACACATTTTCAACTGTCCCCGTTGGCTTATATCAACGCCTGTATGCAGCTAAGGGTATTCATTTCATTGTAGTTTCATTCTAACGAGCTGCATCGTCACCCATGGTATCTGTTTTTTCGGACATAGTGCCTCTTGAAAGATCAAACACTTTCGCTGCCTTCGTTACGAAAGCACTCACCATACGAGCTGCAACAATCTGTCCACGTTCGAGTTCACTTAGATGCGACACGATCCACTTACAACAGAGAACACTATTCAGACCATGACGTGTCGACATAGGTGCCCTCCTTCGTCAAATACAACACCGCAATCTACAACTTGGCTAGCATCTGCATTTATTTTCAACGATGCGTTTGTCGCTCGTTTCCATATTTTTGCCCAACCCCTGTATATCTCGTAAGGCACTGGACGGATCGTGACAGAGAATACTACGTACCAGTTTTTTCAAAATTGTGTGCTTTTGGAATAGCGTATGGAACGAGTGATGCCAACGGTCTTGCCGCAGTGGTAACACTGGTTCCCGCCATAGCACTGTCGGACTTGGCTAGCGTTTGTGTGGGTGACCATTCGGGTCTGCCGAGATCTGTTAGAAATCGGGATATACTCAGTCCTTGTGAGGCCAATTGTGGAACTACTTGGCCGAGCGGTTCTGGGTGCTTCAGTCCGGAACCGCGCTGATGCTACGGTCACAGGTTCGAATCCTACCTCGGCCATGGATGTGTGTGATGTCCTTACGTTATTTAGGTTAAGTAGTTCTAAGTCTAGGGGACTGATGACCTCAGATGTTAAGTCCCATAGTGCTTAGAGTCACCATTTGGACCGTTTTGAGAAGCTAGTTGACTGAGAAGTAGCGTCTCCGGACACGAAAACTGAAAATGGCCAGGAGAGAGGTGTGATGAACACATGCCTCTCCGTATCCGCATCCAGTGACGCCTATCGACTGAGGATGACACGGTGGTCGGTCGGTGCCGTTCGCGTTTTCAAGGCCTGTTCGGACGAAATGTGGAATAAAGGATAGTGACTGCTTTTATTTCTCTATACACACACTTACCTCTCTCATTCCCATGCCATCCACGCAAGGTAAACGTTGCAGATGGTAGGAATGTTCCACAATATTTCTCGAATACATACTCTTTATTTCTTCAACCATGTTTCAAGACAACATCATCGTCTACCTTATCGTTTAATGTCTTTGAGCATTTCTGAACATTGTTAGTAGCCTAACAGTGAATTTCTCGATTTGGTGTCTATTTTCACCCATACGTGATATAAGGTCTCGAAAAGCTGGAGCAGTATTCTAGAATTCTATTCTATTGTCCTGTACCGGGTTACTTTGATAGATATGGCCCACGTCCGCAGAGTACGTTAAAAACAAAAAAGTGTTCCATTCGCCTTCTCTCCTACAGGTTTCATGCTTTCGTCCCATTTCATGTCACTTCGCGTTTTACCTGCATGATATTTAAAAAATCTGGCATATTTCAGAAGATTCTCCGTAATCTTTTAGTAGGACACTATCGCATTATTTCCCTTCATTACAAGCATTGTGTCGCATCTGACACATTTGAGACGAACTCCCATTCAGTACGTGCACTGGGAATACTCTTCTGTCTTTCCGTAGTTTTACGGAAACTGAGCGAAGATAATTTTGCTACACACACACAGCTTCGACAATGGACAGCCTGACAGTCCTGCTTCTCCTTCGTCATATTTACGAATACTGAAAACATTAGCGGCCCTATTATAGACCCTTGAGGACATCCGGAGTTACTGACGCTTGTGCTGCTTATTTGTCATCTAGTACAACGAAACGTGTACTCTCAATCAAAAATTCCAAACGGTTATGCACTGTTTGGCAGTGAAGAATTTGGTAGAGCTACGAACGTCTTTCAGAAATCCAGTATGTTTGTTTATCGACATTCGCTGTCTGAGGGATAGAAATGCGTTGTGTTTCACACTAACGGTTTTTACAAACCCGTGATGTTTCTTTGGAAGCAGCTGTATTAGACCGGAAACGACGTAATTTTTGAATGGGGAAGGTTATCTACTGTTATCAGACCTTAAAGATGTGAATTCAGTGTTGTGCAACTTTGAGGCGCTTTTATCGCAAATTGCGAGCGGGATCGTCTGTTGAAAATGATGTTGAAAATGGCTAACTCTTCGGCGTACTGAGTTCAAAAAGTAACAAATATTAAACATATGCTGCATAAATTCTTTGAGACGTTGCGGTCATTTTTCCACGTCATACACCATCCAGTCGCTTTAATGTGACTACGGCGGTAAGCGAACAGTTCACAGCCTTAGCCGTTTCGGTAATTTTCCATCCTTCACACGAAAGCCAATGATATAAGATAAATCGCTCCGTTTCCACATTACGACGACGACTGCACTCTCAGACAATGGCAATAAAATGTAACGAATATGCCGTGAACAAACAAACGACGTACAATGCGAGTATACCAGAACTGACATCTACCCAGCAAATATAGTTGTACAGTATTTCGTCACAGTTACTGTCATGAAGCATAATTACAAACTGGTTTAAATGCACCTCTGATGGCGTAAGGAAAGCAGTTCCTCCAGGTGGCGCTCGCATGGTTGGCCTGTTCTAATATACAACATATATACAGGGTGGAGAAAAATTGTGTCACGAAATTTTAACCCTGGATAGCTGATGCCAGTAGGAACCAAAATTACTGATGTTGTGTAGGTCGACAATGCATCATTTTTAAACTACGCAAACTTGGCGCCACGTGCTCTGATTGGCCGTGGAACTGCCCTGTCGATTGACAGGCAGCGCTATGGTTGTCGGTTCACACTTACAAACGTCCCTCGCCCCGATTTCCAGCAGGCAAAGCATTCACGGTCATGCGTTGTCTAGAGCATCCGTCAACAGGCCAATCCCGCGGCCAATCGGAGTGCGTGGCGCCAAGTTTCCGTGGTTTAAAAATGGTGCGTTGTTGACCTACAAAACATTAGTAATTTTGGTTCCTACTGGGAACAGCTATCCAGGGTTAAAATTTCGTGACACAATTTTTCTCCACCTCATATACCTCCACATAATACAAATAATTTACTTCTAGTGACCCACGCACATTAACGTATAACGTACATTCCACGTCTTATAAAAATAGATACTCTGGCGGTACCGCTTGCCATGTTCTCCTCGATCAGCGTTACTTGGTTTTCAGCACAGGGGTCTTTGTTTCAGTATCACCGAATCATTAGATTGTGTGACGGTCAAACAGTGATACGACTGCCATGCTTGAGCGCATATTTAAAGTCAGGTATGAATACATGGAATTTTTGGCCAGCGCTTTAAATGTCAGCGCTGGATGGAAGATGTCTACCCTTTCATAGATCTCGAAGTATTTACACTTTTCCCACTGCTGAAGATGCCTTTCAAAGTGCAACACGTCATCGACTGAACCTAACCATAATCCCACATACATTACATCTCGAGTGAACGTCGGCGGGGCGTTAAATCCGTGTTGTCCAGTTTTCAAACGAAACATGTGGACTTCCGTGATATAGTTTTGGGGAAAAAATCCAGCATGGCCGTGGCAGGATTTGAACACCGTTCCTTACCAACTAAAAGGCACTGCTGTAACTAAGAAATCGCCTCTATCGACGTTGTGCTAACTCAGGCTTGTGTAGTGTCACTCAACACGGAGGACAGTAATTGCAATTTTGTTGGCTGAAGAACTATGGTCCCTATTTCTACGACAAGACGATGGTACAAAGCCCCTGACAACCATCAGTCGGTTAAATCACAAACCTCTGGAAGTGCTGCATGGATCACGATGATCAAGTCACTTTGGGAAACACACACTACTGATGTTCCACAATTTCAGTAGGAAATGCAACACATTTGTTTCTGAAAGAGAGCCGGCCGAAGTGGCCGCGCGGTTGCAGGCGCTGCAGTCTGGAACCGCGAGACCGCTACGGTCCTTAGGGTAGTTAGGTTTAACTAGTTCTTAGTTCTAGGGGACTAATGACCTCAGAAGTTGAGTCCCATAGTGCTCAGAACCATTTGAACCATTTCTGAAAGAGAGTTGGCTTTTTACAGGATTCCAATACACCGTATTATTCCCCACTCTTTTGGCGACAAGAACCTATTTTTCAACTTAATCAAGGATCAATGCGACGGCTTTATGTCACGCTACTGAGTGGTCTTGCATTCCCACATGGTGTCGCCCTACTAGTCGACGTCGGAGCCAACGTCTGTGTGCATCATTAATCTCACAATCATCTACGTACTGCTTTCCGCGGTGTGCATCCTTCATTGAGCCAAACTGAAGGAATTCGGAAGGAACACGCTGAAGTCTTTTCTTTAATTTCCTGAAGGTAGCGCAATATTCTCCAAAGTTGATAGTTGCACGAGGAGAGAGGACATCAGACAGAATAACACTTCAGAGTCCCAGGAGACAGTCACCATGACTTTACCGCCGCGCGGGGTAGCAGCGCGGTCTGGGCGTCTTGTCACGTTCTGCGCGGCTCCCTTCGTCGGAGGTTTGAGTCCTCCCTGGCCATGGTTGTGTGTATGTGTGTGTGTGTTGTCCTTAGCGTAAGTTAGTTTAAGTTACATTAAGTAGTGCGTAAGCTTAGGGACCGATGACCTCAGCAGTTTGATCCCATAAGACCTTACCACCATGACTTTGAACTTTATCTTCGTAGGAAAGATGGTGTGGCGCCACGCCATGGATTGCTACTTTGTTTCTGGCTCGAAGTTATGAAAAAATTTGGAAATTTGTGGTAAGATCTTATGCTGCCAAACTGCTGAGGTCATTGGTCCATAAGCCCACACACTACTTAAACTAATTTACGCTAAGAACGACACACACACCCACGCCCTGGGAGGACTCGATCCTCTGATGGGGAGAGCCGCGCGGACCGTGACAAGGCGCCCAAGACCGCGCGGTTATCCCGCGCGACTACGACGTGGGGAGCCGCAAGGACCGTGACAAGGCCACCCTAGACCGCGCGGCTACCCCGAGCGACTCCAAGTTATGAAACCGTGTTTCATCACCTGTGACCATATTTGACAAAAATTGTCAGAATCAGCGAAAGCAATTGTCACAATCAGCACAAGCAATTCCGCACAACTGGTTCTTGTTGTTCTTTATGATCTCTTAGGCGCCGAGGAACCCAATGGGCCCAATTTTTGAGTACCCCAACTGGTGGCGAGTTTGTCAGCACTACCAACAGAGGCGTCCCTTTGCAGCGAGGTGTACGATTGTGATCCGTCGATCACCTCGAATGAGAGTGTCCGCACGTTCGAACATTGCAGGAGTCACAGCTGTGTGCCGACGACCGGCCCGCGGAAGATGGGACAGATTTGCGCGACCTTGTTGCGATGATGAAAGACGCGTCGCCCAATGACTCACCGCGCTTTTGTTCACCGCAGGGGCTCGAAGACATTCCACAAGCGCCTATAAATGTCTGCGATGCTCTATATTTCCACCAAAAGAACTCAAAGACAGCTCTCTGCTTGGAATGCACGTCTGTTACAAATGCCACTTTAAAGGCTACGTATAGCGCCGAGGTCTATCGGAACTTCATGAACCTATAGGGCTGAAGCGGGAACATTCCACAGTGTCCCAGAATAAATTCCACCTTTTTCACAGGAATTCAGTGTAAATATTTATTACACTTAAGTGGTGACTGTATCTTGTATTATTATAATCTCCGTGGCAATGACTGTCTAGAACGCACCAAACAGCCAGGCGTTTCACGAATAATGCCTAAACTGGCAACCAGCTCTTCTGGAGTGTCTGTCGGTTTCTCGTACACCAAAAGCTACATCTCCGCCCACAAAAAGAAATCCTTAGAAGCGAATTCCGGAAAAAGTGGTGGCCACGATACGGGCCCACCCAACACAATACAATAGTTGACGGAAACTTATGTGATTTCTAAAGTCAACGGCAAATTGCCATTGGATCCCGTGATCCTTGAACTAAACTCGTAGCCTGACTGCTACCAGGTCGTTCTAAAATGGCTCTGAGCACTATGGGACTTAACTACTGAGGTCATCAGTCCCCTAGAACTTAGAACTACTTAAACCGAACTAACCTAAGGACATCACACACATCCATGCCCGAGGCAGGATTCGAACCTGCGACCGTAGCGGTCACGCGGTTCCAAACTGACGCGCTTAGAACCGCACGGCCACACCGGCCGGCCCAGGTCGTTCTACAACATATTCATAAATACTTCACTTTGAAAGATACGGTAAATTGCTCCACTGAAAGTGTTAGGAAGAAGCTACGGCTTATTCAGCAGCAGCAAGTTGTTTTTTTTTTTTTTTTTTTTTTTTTTTTTTGGCAAATGAGATTCCAGAGTTAACGTATTACATGCGAAGCGGTCGAAATTACCGAGATCTTTGGCCTAAGGGAAGTCCAGCGTCAGGCCCTTCTAGGATGCCTAGTGGGGACGTTGTTGTCACATAATCTAGTGTTTCCCTCAATCACCTCTAAACACTCTAAAATTCGGTACTCGTGTTTTTACTGAGTGTGCATTCAAAAGGAGAGCTTCTGTACCATCCTGTAGATTATCAAGCGATAATACCATAAATTCATATTGATTACTCTTCAGCTTTCGGAAATCTAATTAGGAGATTACGTGGAAACTTCTTTTTAGAACAGACTGTTAACACAATTTTTTTCCGTGTTTTCCTCACTAGCCTAAAGAAATTAAGTTTTTTGTCTCTTACTATGATGTGTTATCATCATCTGCTGTCGGCTGTGTTTTGTGAGCCCTTACATGAATTTTTTAGTCATCAAATCCGACCTTCTATGTACAACAAACGCCAACAAAAATATGGCTAGTAAGAAATTAAAATTTATTCGTGTCACTCTCATGCAGAAGTAACTCTAAAAATTCTAGGGGAAGGTACGTAGTACACTGAACACCCTACATATTTAGGGGTACATATGTATCAAAATGAAACTGAAAGACAGACATAAAAACTGCTGATAAAGCAAAAAAGAGACTCAGCATTCTGAAGAAAATACCTGGTACTAAAAGGGGATGTTCAAGGACATTTGTCAACAACACCTACAAAACATACATAATATCTGGTAACGAAGTACTACTAGAAGTAGCACCAGGTTATAAAATGACCAGAACCAAGCAATAAGAATTATAACAGATGGAGTGAAACACCTTAGTACTTACAAGAATTCAAACAGGGTTAGAACCTGTTGAAACAAGTATTCAAAGGTTAGCACTTCTTCGTACGAGGTACTGATTCTTCTACCCAGTCATATTAAACGGCTAAAATATAAAGATTATTGTAAAAATAATAGAACACTGTTGAAAATACATTGGTTCCATCCAAAAAATAGAAGACATAATATCACAATATCAACTACCGAAGGCAGATGCTCAAAAATTGATTTTCCAGTCCTCGTCAATTCTGCTTCCTCAGTTGCAATACCAACTAGCCATAATGGATAATTATAAAAGAAGTGGAAAAGATAAATCAATAATGAGAGCTAGAGCAATGGAAATAATAAATCTGAGGCACCCCAGAAATCAGTGGCTTCACATCTACAGAGGTGGTTCATCAATGGAAAAAAAGGAAAAGTTAGTGTAGGAATGTGCAGCAAAATTTTCTCTTTCTGTCATATTTTAGGACCACAGCATTCAAAACTCTGACGGTGAGATTGAAGCAATTATAATCTCAACAGATCAGCTAAAGGACTACACTGACGGAAAAAGAATCCTAACACAAAAATAATTACTGTGGAGTAATAAAATTACGGGAATACATTAGTCTTAGTGAGATATTTGTGTGGTTAACATTGCAAGATCACAGATTAATTTGAGAGATAATCCATGGAAAATGAGAAGTGTTGGTACACTAATAACCTGTGTAACCGCCAGAATAATGAATGCAAGCATGCAAACGTATATGCATTTTGTTGTACAGGTGTTGGTTGTCAGTTTGTGGAGTGGAGTTATACTTAGTCGGTCAATACTGAGACGGTTAATGCTGTTAGCACATGGCGCTGGAGTTGTCGATCTGTGATGTCTCGATTGGAGGCGGATCTACTGATCGAGCAGGCCAAAGCAATATGTCGACATTCTGTAGAGAATGTTAGGTTACAGCAGTGGCATGTGGGCGACATTTACCCTGTTGGAAAACATCCCTTGGAAAGCCGTTCACGAATGTCAGCACAGTAGGTCGAATCATCAGACTGACGTACAAATTTGCAGACAGGCTGCATAGTATAACCGCGAGACTGGTTCTGCTGTCATACGAAATCGCACCCCAAACCGTAACTCCAGGTGCAGGTCCAGTGTGTACAACAAGCTGGCAGGTTGACTGCAGCCTCTCAGCTGGCCTCCTCCTATCCAACACGCAGCCATCACTAGCACCATCGGAGTACCAGCTTCATCAGGAAACACAGCTGACCCTCCCCCCCCCCGCCCCCCCCCCCCCCACATGCCCTCCAATGAGTTCTCGCCAGACACCGATGAAGTTGCAAATGATGGTGGTTTGGGGTCAATGGTATGCACGCTATAGGACGTCTATCTCGGAAGTGTCCTTGAAGGCACCGATTTGTAACATTTTGTTGTGTCAGTGGGGTGCCAACCGCTGCTTGAAATGCTGCTGCAGATGCATTACACCGCGGTAGAACCATAAACCGAACACTCTCTTGGGACTGCCATGTGGTCACCCGGAGCCTGGTTTTCTTGCGAGCATACATTCTCGTGACCACCGCTGTCATTAGTCACGCACAGTGGCTACATTCCTGCGAAATCTTTCTGCAATGTGGCAGAAGGCACATGCAGCTTCTCGTATCCCTGTTACACGAACTCGTTCAAACTCAGTGAGGTACTGATAATGGCGTCTTTGTCGCCTTAAAGACTTTCCTGACCAATATCGATTCACCACGTCCAGTCTCAAAAGTAACTAACGCTCACGACCAGTACAGCGCTTACTTAAAGTAAACTTAGTTTTGCACCTTCATAGTGGCACCACCAGCGTCAACCATGCGCGAATGGCGCGAAATTTGAACAGTCATCGTATTTCAGATGTTAAAACACGCCTACCAACTTTCGTTTACGTCAAACAACTCGTTCTGTGTGCTGCGATTATTTTTTCCCTCAATGTAATTACACACATACGACAAAGCAGTTATATGTATTTTGTGATTCCTGGGCAGCAATATCGTAAGTTATCAACACACAAGATCCATAAATCGCTCAAGGTAAGGAAGTCCAAGAGGTAATTAAATAACTTCAACAGAAGGACAATACAACTGCAGCTGAGTGAATATAATTTCATTAGGCTTAGATGGTAATGAAGAAGCAGATTTTCTTGCCAAAAATAGGCACAAAGACGAAACAGTCTGGAAAAAGCGACATGTCTTGTTTAACAGTGAAACACATTACCAACAACACATTTCGAGAAGAACTAAAAAATCCAACAGAATGTCATGTGAGGAATAATCTGGAATAGTTTCATAGACGACTCAGTAGTGTCTAGCCGGCCGCTGTGGCCGAGCGATTATAGGCGCTTCAGTCTGGAACCGCGCGACCGCTACGGTCGCAGGTACGAATCCTCCCTCGGGCATCGCTGTGTGTGATGTCCTTAGGATGGTTAGGTTTAAGTAGTTCTAAGTTTTGGAAGACTGATGACCTCAGATATTAAGTCCCATAGTGCTCAGAGCCGTTCTCTAGTGCCTGATGGACCAAGAAGAGAAGCAGTAGCCATATTCCGCTTGATTACTGGACCTGACAAGTTGGCCGCCCATCTGTATGAGATACCCAACCTGCAGACTCCAGAATATCTTCTGTGTCATGAGACTGGTTCGGTCATGAAGTAAGAACATTTAAAATAGTATACAAAATTGATTGTAATTAAGACTTAACGACATTGTATTGGGAAGCAAGAAGGCAAATGGCAATATGATATATGCCACAACCTTACAATAAGAATAATAATAACAATGAATTCAATAACGTGATTGTGAACGTTTAGCAGTGTCTGCTCATACTCGTGGCACTTACCAAGAGCGGTGGTTTTCTGATCATGTACATATATGCACTTACAACCACGATGTATGGTCAGCGTACTCTAAAACCGCTATAATGAGAATAATTTTCTTCGTGGGGGTGTAACTTGCATGAACACAGTGTGACTGTGTCGCCCTCCTGCCGACCCTCATCTCCGCAGTTTCTGCGGCCTGCAATCGCAAGCATCCGTCACGCAGCGCCACGACGCGAAGGCGACGCAGTAGCCGGTCGTCGGCAGCGGTTTCCGCATCGGCCAACGGATGTCGCGCGCATCGCCGCTATGCAGCAAGATCGAAGCTCGTCTGCGAGCACTAGCGCCCCGCGCGGCCGGCCGCGGAAGCAGGCTATCGACCTGGAGGCCGGGGCCCAGTGTTTACCTTACCGCAGTCCCCTCCCATCGGCGCGGCGGGCGGTCGCAAGAAAAACACAAGCAACACCACAGTGCGCGCCGGATGTAATTTTAATTCGATTAATTGCTTTGTGACTGCCAGGGAGGGAAAAGGAAGCGTCTGAGAGCGCCAGGACAGCTTCGTGGGGCTCAAGGAGTGCTCGGTCATAGTCCTAGACAGCCGACCTCCCTTTGTAGAGGCCTGGAGCCTCTGAGATGTAAATTGAATAAGCCCATTAGTGGATGCTTTTCTTCTGTTTGTTGGTGCCGTCTCAACCCCACCCCCTTTTCCCTCTTATTTTATTTCTTTAGTTTCCTTTTGTTACCATTGTGAGGTAAGGAAGAAACTTCGAGCTTCATCACTTTTCATGTTACTCTATGGTTCGTATGATATTTTTGAAACTGAATGATGCTCCAAAATGATAGTTGGATAAACGTTAGCACTGAATTTTCTCGTTCAGAGAATTATTTTGAACGGTGCACATTCATGTCTTGAAATCTACTCAAATGACATACGACTATCTTGTTTGAGTATGTAATGCCTCGTGTCTCATACAAAAAATTAGATAATGAACATACAAGCGCGGATTTAGTACGGATCTTAGCCTGAACTGTCCTCTGCATAACGCTACTGTTCGAAATGGTCACCACGTATTTGTACGCATTTGCGCTGTCGTTGAACCCAGTTTGGAAAAATTCAGGGGTTTTCTTCTTCACCCACTTTTCTCAGAATGATTTTAAATCTTTCGATTGCAAACTACAACGCATCTTTCTCCTCGAATCACTTCACCAGCACTTTCTCTATACGAATTTGTGACAGATTATCCATAACGTCCGTTTCCCTGTTACATGTCTTCACCCAACGCTGCACATTGTTGTTGCCCATTGCAGTGTTGGCATACTCTTTCTTCATGGCTAAGGTAAAAGCAGCTCTAATATCATGGGTCAAGAAGCAAAACTCTGAAATTTACCAGATTGGTTTCCATGTCTATGCACCATTTGTACAAACGCATGTTGAGTTTTTTGAACTGTAGTGTTGTGCAGACAGTCGAGGCTACGATTTGAACCAACTCGGCTGCCGTAAGATCATTATTAAATTTCTTATGACACAGGAGGTATTACTTTTTGACCCACCCTCGTATCTTTGCTTCGAGAGGTATATGAAAGTGTAGAAAAACAGACGACGCACAGCACCTCTCTCAATTTCCTTTATAGCTCTGGGGAAGCTTCATGCGGAACAGAGACGTTCTACAGACTCAATACGTGTTACACTTTGAGGGAAATGATAGAGCAGTTCGCAGTTCACAGCGTCTGGAATTTCAAACAAGTCGTCCTGCTTCATTATGGACTAACTAGAAATTCTGACTGAAGATACAGCTGATGGTCATGAAATTGCTAGGATTACTGTACGTCCTTCACTGATATAAAGTGCTGCACAGAGTCCTAGACCCGACAGCAGGTTAAACATCTCTGCGAAACAAAAGAAACAAGTTCGCTGTTCTAAGTGTCGTCGATGTCGATATCATTAATGAAAAAAACAATATCTCCGGTTTTGAAATGTGGGGGAGAAAGGTGGCGGTCGTTTGTTTGTAAATCCACCCAATATTTATAAGAAATGATTTAGGAAATCGTGTGAAAACGTAAATCGAGTGTTGAGTGATAGTTCGAACTGATGACTCGAACCCATATCCTTGCAGACGTAAGTCTCTTTTGTGGATTGTTCACAGCTTTCCAGAATACCTTCTAAGAAACAATTTTTGTCGTGCTCATTTCACTTCACATCCCTAGAGTGGAACTGTGAAACACTAAGCAATATAGCTACGTCGGAAAGGATTTAGTAGACACCTTCGCCGCTTACAATGAGCAACCATTCACTATTAGAACGGAAATATCCGGTAAGTCCTTATAATTTAACGACAATAGCTACCAGTCCATCGTGATGTTCGGTGTTTTTTGTAAGACATTAACACTGGTGATGAAAATAATCACTCACTGTGTACTGAAGTGGTTTAGTTGGAAAATGTTTTCCGCCTCGTGTCCAAAATCACTCGCAAACTGTAAAAACGACAGAATTATATTTATACTTGCCCTGCACAGTACTCTTCCTAAGTCGTACTATCGAATGCGACTCATCTTCATTCTCTCATAAAAATGTTTAAGTGGTCGGAATAGATAGACGTACCGATGAGACAGGAAGTTTCACAGTTCGTATTACTCACTTATAGGGCTGGCAGATTTTCTTTTAATATGAACATATTTCCTAGAAATTAGTTTGTTTCCACGTTAAAACGACAAAAGAGGTTTTTGCAGTGTTCGGTAATTTGTACAGAGACATAAAGTAATAAGATTATCAGTATCCTTGCTCTCTCCGAAAATATTTGTTTAAGCGCTTGTCAATCTCAAAAAATGGTTCGAATGGCTCTGAGCACTATGGGACTTAACATCTTAGGTCATCAGTCCCCTAGAACTTAGAACTACTTAAACCTAACTAACCTAAGGACATCACACACACCCATGCCCGGGGCAGGATTCGAACCTGCGACCGTAGCAGACCCGCGGTTCCGGACTGTGCGCCTAGAACCACTAGACCACCGCGGCCGGCCTGTCAATCTCAACCAACCTCTTATTTTTCCAAGTTGGAAAAATATTAACAGTTTGGCAACAATATCCTATTCTTGAGATTTTTCTACGCTAACCAATGTGAGCAACACCTCTGCTTACTTTTCACGGAAAACGGCATCCGATAACCCCTCATGTCCCTATTTTTTTAGGCATCGTCGAGCCGGTGTTCTTCCCCCTATTTTCTGCCGAGCTCGGATCAACAGATTCCTCACACCGCCTCTTTACAAAGTGCGGCCGACATGCCATTCCTAAACACGAGTTTCGTACTTTCACAAACCCGCCCTCACTCTATTCTCTTACGAAAAATATCCGACCTGTGGTCAGCATGGCAGTGAGCCAGTTTCAGCTGAATGGGGAAACACGCAAACAGATGCACAGGTTCCACACAGACTCAGTTTCCTCCTTAGTGCTCTTTAATAAGGGACATTCTACGACGCCCGTCCGCCAGATATCTTTTCAGTTGTTTCCAAAAACCAATGGGCTGCGCATCGTGGCACTGTTTACCAGCCTCAGTGACCGGTCACACTAAAGGGCATTACCCTGCACCGTGTGGCGAGGGTCTTCGGATTCCGGGGTAAGTTGTCCCTTAGGGAACACCTCTCCGGGCCATCACTAGCAAGCTTACTCTATGAAAACGGCTCCTAAGATTTGACCTAATTCTCCAGCCCAATTCTACGCACAAGCAAAATAAATAACCAGAGTTAAGCAAATTTGCTTTATAAGCCTTGATCACTGCAGTCGTCTGTATCATCTATTTTGATATCTAAGGTAGAATTCTGAAGGTGGCAGGGCTCAAATACAGGGAGCGAAAGGCTATTTACAGTTTGTACAGAAACCAGATGGCAGTTATAAGAGTCGAGTGGCACAAAAGGGAAGCAGTGGTTGAGAAGGGAGTGAGACAGGATTGTAGCCTATGCAAAACGAGGATAATGGAATGTAGTCGAATTAAATCTGGTGATGATCAGGGAATTAGATTAGGAAATGAGATACTTACAGAAGTAGATGAGTTTTGCTATTTGAGGAACAAAATAACTGATGGTCGAGGTAGAGTGGATATAAAATGTAGACTGGCAATGGCAAGGAAAGCGTTTCTGAAGAAGAGAAATTTGTTAACATCGAGTATAGATGTAAGTGTCCGGAAGTCTTTTCTGAAAGTATTTGTATGGAGTGTAGCCATGTATGGAAGTGAAACATGGGGATAAATACTTTAGACAAGAAGAGAACAGGAACTTTCCAAACGTGCTGCTACAGAAGAATGCTGAAGATTAAAAGGGTAGATCGCTTAACTAATGTACTAATGTGGAGGTACTGAATAGAACTGGAGAGAAGAGAAATTTGTGGCACAACTTGACTAGAAGGGATTGGTTGGTAGGACACGTTCTGAGGCACCAAGGGATCATCAGTTTAGTATTGGAGGGAAGTTCGGAGGGTAAAAATCGCAGAGGAAGACCAAGACATGAATACACTAAACAGATTCAGAGGAATGTAATTTGCAGTAGTTACTCGGAGATGAAGGACCTTGCACAGGATAAAGTAGCATAGAGTAGCATAGAGAGCTGCATCAAACCAGTCTCTGGACTGAAGACCACAACAACAACAACAACACAAGATCGAAAAGTCGAGGGAAAGGAAAAATCTGTCACGTGACTGATGGTTAATTAATGATAATGAGAGTGGTTCAAAATGGTTCAAATGGCTCTGAGCACTATGGGACTCAACATCTGTGGTCCTCAGTCCCCTAGAACTTAGAACTACTTAAACCTAACGAACCTAAGGACATCACACACATCAATGCCCGAGGCAGGATTCGAACCTGCGACCGTAGCAGCCGCGCGGTTCCGGACTGCGCGCCTAGAACCGCTAGACCACCGCGGCCGGCAATGAGAGTGAAAAGGCAGTCTGACACCAGTCTGGCGCGTTACTGACCAGGTACGTAAACAAAATGACAAAATAAAAAATCTGTGTCCACGTTTTCCAAGAACTGAAGTTCTTCTGAGCGTAGTTCATCCCGGGAATCTGCGAAATCCTGAACGGCATGTGGCACAGCCTGATCCACCTCACTGTGAGTGAAGCTTTCA
The DNA here is from genome assembly GCF_021461395.2 of Schistocerca americana. NCBI lineage: Eukaryota > Metazoa > Arthropoda > Insecta > Orthoptera > Acrididae > Schistocerca > Schistocerca americana. Next base: position 393,900,194 of record NC_060121.1, read on the forward strand.
GAGACTCACCAAACCCTGCTGTGGAGAGTACCTGCTGTTTCCCCTGAGTGAGTATATTAGTTTGTACGAGCTGATGAAGGAAAGACTGAAGCCTGGGAATTCGATAGTTAAGTTTTCGGCTCGCAAGAAGCCTTACTGAGGTTAAAATGAGAGCTAGAGCACTGCGTTCGCTTCGAGCTGTCAGTTTGCCATTTTTGTGACTAAATTTAGGATGTTATCAAGTGATGCGACATGAAAAAATTCAGTTTAGCATGCATAGGTTTTTTCCAGCATGTTTTCGTGAAAATTCTATAATTGTATGTTTTTGATCGAAAACCAAAATTTTATTATCAAGTCCGGTTTAGTTTCTACCACGACAACACAACACTTTTCTGTCATTCGACGTACCATCTCGTGGCACTGTTCCACTTCCTGGACACCCTACGTTGTTCGTTGTCGTCAGATACGGGAATCGTGGAAGTTTCGGGCCGAAACTTACATATAAATGCATATCGAATATTATTTCCTGATTTTTTTTCTGTTCGTTAAGAACTAATTCGTGCGGGATGGCAGTGTCAGATTGGTAATTAGAATTTTCCACTAACATTTTGACAGTGAGCGCGAAACAGAAATGATCTTTCAGACTGATAGTTGATGTCCGAGTGTCCAGAGTGGCTGCAACCCGCGAAACCGACTGTACGGCAGCATACTGTAAGTATGGCAAGTACAATGTTACGATTAAAATCTGCTGTTTAAATCAAAACCTATTACCTACAAAACAAGTCAAAGCTTTGGAATCATGAAAAGGTAAAAAAAAGATGGAATTTCTGAGAATAAAAAAAGAAGAAAATACCTTGTCATTCGAAAGACTGAAAACCCACTAGCTATATTTTATACGTGCGCATGCTTATACTTTGACCACTGACTTGTTATAACAAGACTGCTAAAAAGCATTCAACAATAGCCAAAGTGCTGACTTAACGACTACAAAGTATGAAACACACAGATAATCAAGGACGTATTGACACAAAATTTTTTTCGAGAATTAGTAGACGCCATTGCAGACAGGGAATACAATATTAAAATTTAGGAAAATCGGCATTCTTTGTCTGTCAGACATTTCTCAAAATTATATAATATTTTGATACAAATCCTTTATACCTCTATCCGTACTATTTCTTGAAATGAAATGATGAAGAGTAAAGGTAATACTGTTTCATAAGCCCATTTTTTGGTGTGGTATACTCGAAAATGTACAGGCACGTGCAACGCCTCTAGACGTTTCTCACACACATGCCATGTATCACTTTTCTTCTTCCTTGTTTTGCACACAATTCAATTCCTGTAGGGTATTTATTACTGGGTTGAGGAGGGATGGGCTACACCTAACAAAACATGAAAACGGTTGCTTATAACTCGCAAAAATATGGAAAGAAATTGATTGCGTTAGACACCACTACATAGATTTCTCAGCTTTCCAATGGTTTACAGCAAAAATGTGTGTGAATTCCTGAGGGACCAAACTGCTGAGGTTATCGGTGCATAGACTTTAACTAATTGAAACTAACCTATGCTAAGAACAACACACACCCAGGCTCGAAGGAGGACTCAAACCTCCGGCGGGAGGGTGCGCGCAATCCGTGGCAAGGCGCCTCTAACCGCGCAGCCACTCATCGCCACTGGTATACGACATATCTGCCATCTATCAAGAAATAAGAACTACTAGTAAGAAGAAGCTATAGCTGCACGGCCTGTCTCACAGCTGGAAGTATAATAACGGATTTGAAACCTGCAAACAACCGTGTAACCCAGCGAGTTATACGATGATTCGATGGATTTTTCAATGAGAAAACTATTAGGCACATCGGTCAGATATTTCAGAAAATCTTTGAGGCTTTCTTGAGATTAGTTTATTGGTTTAGTTATCTTTTTGGTAGTTACGGTAATTGTGTTACCATGTTTGGAGCATTTTTCTTATTACTCAGCATATTTATGGCGTTTCCTAAACATAGATTAGGCATAAAATGTTTTTTAGTGTTGGCAGCCCTAGAACTGCGTGAGTGGCAGTGGTTCCCAATCACTAGCTATGCACGCATTCCGTCTCACTTGCTTCAAAGCGGGTGAAGACTCGGCCTCTTCCACGCAGTTAAGGAGACATGGCGGTTGTCTATGTCATGGCGCAGCGCGACGGTGCCAACGAGATACCCAGACACAGCACGTGACACAACAGGCCTTTCTAGTTACAGCAACCGACTAGAGCGGGGAACGAGTTACTACTTCAGACAAGTTGAATACTTCTTAGCTGCACATTTACATACACTCTCGCTTTCGATTACATATGGAAAAGTTAAGGACTTCACTAGGTACATTTTCATTGACACACTGATTTCTCGCCTTGTCCCGGTTGTAGCCAAGCGTTTGAGATGCATGTTGGGCAAGGCCACTAGTGTGACGTCACAAGTTCGTTGCGCGGACAGTTTATCCCGTGTGGAAGAGCATCGAGCCTGCGCACAATGCCTTTGCTCGTTTGCGTGATTTTCTCATAGGTGAGCAAGCCGCTCAAGCAGCTGAAATTAGGTGAGCTAGCGTCTCTCATCTTCGGTACCTTCAGCCAACCTGTGCGAAATTGTTTGGCTCTCTCACCTGAAAATCACTGCCGAGCGAACACTATGTGGGTCTGGCATGCGTCTGTAGCGCTCCATTGACCACTCCCAATTTTCAGGCTGCCACATGTTTGAAAGCCCTGGCAAACAGTCTCGTGGTAGTTCTAGAGGCCGCTTGAAGAAGTTTGAGTCGGATTGCAAAACTTTACTGTATGGTGTCATGTGCTTATTGATGATACGGATTCTTTTGCGTTCTTGTCTATAACCGAGCGAGAGCTTGCAGCTTACTTGGGAGAAGGGAGACGTTCTATAACATCGGGAGGCACTGAACGGGTGTAGGCAGAAACGTGCTATGTGGTATGTGCACGGGCTGTCAAAGCTGAACACCTATTAGGTGGGCGTGAGAGCTGTTAGGCCATTCAGCTGAACGCTGACCATTGTAACAACGTTTTCTGCTTTAGAAATGTTATTGTGCTTTATGATTTTATTCAATATACATACAGTATCGTCGATACATGCATTACCCAAACGTTGTTATGGTTATGTTCCCTTCTTGCTGATTTTTCGTAATCGTTTATATAATTTAGTGACTTTATAATGAGCTCAGCTTAAAGAGTGGATGTAAGTATTAGCTTAACAAACGATTTTGCTTTTCTCGTTTGTGATGGTGAGCTGCTCAAACCAGTGCACCACTAAGCGAATGCATTGTCCTGTACTAATACGCAAAGTTTGTACAATACTCAGTCGGCAAGTTGTGATTTAGTGAACAGCCGAATTACTGTGGTAACAGGTATTTGATATGTTCTGCATATTTCATTGAATTTCAGTTTAACTACGAAGTAAAGTCATGCAAGAGGCCTGTGGTCATTGTACGAATGCTGAGGACACCCTCATCTTCGCTATTTGGCCTCTAATAACAACAGTCTAACAGCGAGCTGAAATTTGTGAAAACTGAGTGAAAACAATGTACTAAATAGCAGCTGATTGAGACAACAACCAGGGACACGAAACGGGACGGAAAATGTAAGTACAGAAACGTACATAACCTCTACCCTCGAAACAGCTCTCCACAAATACGCAATAATTTTCTTCATGGGTAGTTTGCAGATGACATACTGTCAAGAAAAGACGAAAATGAGCACTAAAATCGATGAATAATAATAGAATTCAGTAATTTTAAGGTGAATGTCCAAAACGAAGCAAATTGGTTCAAATGGTTTAAATGGCTCTGAGCACTACGGGACTTAACATCCATGGTCATCAGTCCCCTAGAACTTAGAACTACTTAAACCGAACTAACCTAAGGACATCTCACACATCCATGCCCGAGGCAGGATTCGAACCTGCGACCGTAGCAGTCGCGCGGATCCGGACTGAGCGCCTAGCACCGCTAGACCACCGCGGCCGGCGAAGCAAATTGCAAATATTGTATATCTGCCCACAGCATTTAAATTATTACAAATCTGATATTGTACTTTACAGAAGATGACACATTGCTGTCGAACATGTCTGGGTAAATATAAAAATAAATTAACTGTGGTTGCATAAAACTGATTTCCAAAACAACCCAGTTTTTAAATCTCAAACACGGAAGAACGAAAAGAGGTCCTTCAGACCTTGGTAAAATGGACTGTTTACTTTTTAAAACTCTATCATTTACGCTTTTCGAGCATAGGCTATCGTCAGGCTATGAAATAAAAGAACTGAATACAGAAATATCGTATCAAACGATGTCCATCTTAACATTGGTTCAAAAATTCAAATGGCCCTGAGCACTATGGGACTTAACATCTGAGGTCATCAGTCCCCTAGAACTTAGAACTACTTAAACCTAACGTAACCTAAAGACATCACACACATCCATGCCCGAGGCAGGATTCGAACCTGCGATCGTAGCGGTCGCGCGGCTCCAGACTGACGCGCCTAGAATCGCTCGGTCACACCGGCCGGCCTTAACATTGGTGCTCAACTGTTAATGTGCCTGCCATGTGTGTGTTTGAAGGGATTTCTGCCGTCCATGAAACTACTATGCGAGGGGTTGGTAGGTGTCTTGCGAGCGGGAGCGAAGTCCCTCGCTGAGTTCACTTAACCTTCAATTGCGTATATTAAATTGCACTGCGTCTTAGTGACAACAGGAATATTCTTTCCCATTGGAAACGTGAGGTACACATTTGTGAATATTCAGTCTTTTCATCTTGTGCAAGTGCTGCCAACTGTTGGACATTACTATGAAAATATCAGAATGTCAGTCCAACAATGCGCAGCAGCGCGTGGCCACCAGAAAATACGGATATGGTTGGTCCACTCCATTCCACTGTATAACTGAGTATTGTTATTCGACATGGGAATTATTGAAAGATCGTTTTCATATTTATTAAATTAGAGAATACTTCGTAATTAGTTATTTTAATCCATAAAATAAAGCCTAGTGTACAAAGTATTTTCTGAAAACGAGTAAAATTTTTTGTATTTATCGTTCTTCTAAAATCATAAAAAACACCAAAGAGCATTACCACATAAAGAAACAACTTCCTTCTTGCAGAAAAAATTCATGTCTGAAAGTGTTAAATACGTCCTCCTCTCTGTCAGAATGTTTGTCTGGTGTTCTGTTCAGTGAGTCAGGTCACTCACCGACGACTAAGGTCCGATTCGTCGCGCGACCTGTGACTGTGTAAATGGTGTGTATACGACAGTTTACGAACTACGATGATGTGTAACGCCCGGTGACTGATACAAAGTGAATGAAGTAATAATTTTTATTGATTCGGAGATGGCTGGTCAAATAGTTGAAACTACTTATCAATAAAATAATTTTAGCGACATTGATGTATGATTTTAATTGAAGTCTAATTCTTTTCCTTTTCGTTCATGGTCGTGGTTACGTGTCTTGTGAGTCTACGCTTCTCATATGTTGCCGCCTTGGTTGTGGCTGGAATGCTGTCGGGTTTACTTACAGCCAAACTAGGACATACACAAAAAAAAGTGAATACTCGTTAATTGTAACTAAATGGGCTAAAGGACTGCCGTCATTCACGAGATTCCTTGTTCTTTGAGCGAAATTCAGCCTGGGGTCTCGCTTATAGTGCTGCTTCGTTTTCATCAGTCACAGCTATATTTGTCTTAGACCTCTGTGTGGGTCAGAATTCCAGGTTAATATTTCAGACCCGAGTTTTCTTAAGCCTACATGTTAAAGGCCAACAGAATTTTATACTTTAACGTTGATTGTCTCGTAGAAATCTCATTCCTGCTTTCATTAATTTGCAAGAAATTAATTTCTTAAAATTATGTGCCTTCGTTTAACGCCCCATGTGTTAAAGCCAGCAATAGGTTTGAATTGTGTTTTTCTTCACATTGCTACAGTATTATTTCTAAATTCAAAACTATTGTGCCGAGGGATGCAAACTGCTGCTTTTATAATACAGGATCCTTCTAAGGTCTTCTGGCGTGCCATTTTTGATTATGTGATATTAAAGTTTACTACTCGTGTATTTTACATCTCAAGAAACCGAGTGATGTCTGAGCTAGCTTGAGCTGGTACCCTTATGCTGACGCATAATTTGTAAACAAATGCCTTTGTTTTCACCTCTTTTGTGCATTATTGTTTTGAAATTTGTTAACTTGTTAACATTGATACTGTTCTACTTATGTACCTGAAAGTCTGACATACAAACCTTGAAGTTTATGACAAATGTTGTGCTGGCCTCCGGCCGGTGTGACCCATCGGTCCCAGGCGCTTCAGTCTGGAACCGCGCGACCGCTACGGTCACAGGTTCGAATTCTGCCTCGATCATGGATGTGTGTGATGTCCTTAGGTTAGTTAGCTTTAAGGAGTTCTAAGTCTAGTGGACTGATGACTTCAGATGTTAAATCCCGTAGCGCTCAGAGCCATTTGATCCATTTTTGAACAAATTTTGTATACTTTCCGTTGTTGAAATTACAGACGATGCTATAGTGGTTCTTTTGAGTTGCTGATTCAGTCACTGGTAAAATACCGTCGAGGCAAATGAATATTACTACAGCTTAAGACAGAACTGAGTTAACACGATACCCTGTTAGGTTCTTCTGTCTTTTCGTTATGGACGCATAAATAAAAGAAAGGTTTTAAAAAAGTATTGGCCTGTTGTAATTAGTGGTTGGAAAGCGGTGATAAAGGTGTATTTTATTCTGTATTGTATTTTAATTCAATGTAGTTGTCTGATTTTGTTCTCTTTATCTCTTAGCATTAGGCCTGAAAATGATCACGAAATACGCTTGAAAGAAGTGGTCTTATTTAGGGAAAGTATATCGATAGGGAGATATTAGAATAAAAAGTATTACTGAATAAACAAAATACAGTTGTATTGCTCTCAGATAGAGTTTGTAGACGTAGTATGACCATAACTCAGAAAATATGTGTGCAAAGGCTGGGCGTTTTGTTTCCTCCGAACCGTTTCACTGTACCTCGCCCCAACCCCTCAAAAATCTCTCTCTCTCTCTCTCTCTCTCTCTCTCTCTCTCTCTCTCTCTCACACACACACACACACTCGCTCACAGAAACAGAATTATTTTGGGAAGGTGGGAGGGGGGCAGGGCGTTGGAGATGCAAGAGGACCACAGTATATTTTGTTTTATTTTTCCACTTTCATAAATAATTCATTCTGCATTTGTGGACATTTCGTGATTTTGCTTGCAGTTCTTTATTTTATTTTTTTTCGGACATTCGCCGGACGAGGAAAAAGCTGTTCACGTGAAAGCGACGCGGCAGCCTTCCGCCGCACGTTAATAGTCAAACAAATGCGCGTTATTACTTCTTGCGCGGCGAGTGGTAAATAACGGACAGGGCTGACCCACTACCTGCTGCCCACTAGCTGCTACCTGCTACATCCGGCAACGCACCACACGTCCGGCGACGGCGCAGCGGCCAAGAAATGAATGACTGCCATTTGCGAGCGAACTACTCTGAAACATTGTTTTTAATCTGCAAACAAACGACCGCTATCCATCCTGATGCGCGGCGCGCAGCTTTGCGCGCGGAAACACATTTTCAAGTGGAGCAGCCGGCGATGTATTGCGCGCACTTTGCGCCGTGAGGAATGACGCACCTGCGGCTCGAACGTCGTGCGCCCTCTCCCGCGGCTGCACGCCCGCGGCACTCATTTCGTACGCCACCGGACGCCGCATATTTGCTGCCGAGTGCGCCGTTCCCAGTACTCTCCTACTGTCTCCCTAACCTGCTGTGTTGACGCCGCCGGGGTACAGTGCTAGACGTAAGTGTACCTGTTTCACAGCTCGACGAGATCAGCAGTTTCTGTTTGTGAAGCACTGAAAATATTCACCAGGTGAAATCGCTTTTGTTTCGCCATTACTGTGGGATCTATGGTTGCTCTCGGATAAGGGCCATCTAGCTAGAACACATAAAATATTAGTTCATAGCGTGTAGGATAGTAACTGCTACCATTCACAATGGAAGATGATTTTATTTAGCAAAAAAACGGTTTCGGGCATGTGCCTGTCTTCAGGTGACTTTCATTCACGTACATGTTACCACACTCTGTGTTAGAAGTCACTATAGCTGGAGTTTCCACATTATATTTATACAACCCCAAAGAAAGCAGGTGTTGACTGATGTGAAAATTACCGAACTATCAGTTTAATAAGTCACAGCTGCAAAATACTAACGCGAATTCTTTACAGACGAATGGAAAAACTGGTAGAAGTTGACCTCGGGGAAGATGAGTTTGGATTCCGTGCAAATGTTGGCAGTACTGACCCTACGACTTATCTTAGAAGAAAGATTAAGGAAAGGCAAACCTACGTTTCTAGCATTTGTAGACTTAAAGCTTTTGACAATGTTGACTGGATTACTCCCTTTCAAATTCTGAAGGCGGCAGGGGTAAAATACAGGGAGCGAAAGGCTATTTACAATTTGTAGAGAAACCAGATGGCAGTTATAAGAGTCGAGGGACATGAAAGGGAAGCAGTGGTTGCAAGGGAGTGAGACAGGGTTGTAGCCTCTCCCCGATGCTATTCAATCTATATACTGAGCAAACAGTAAAGGAAACAAAAGAACGGAGTAGGTATTAAGATCCATGGAGAAGAAATAAAATTTTGGGTTTGCCGATGACATTGTAATTCTGTCAGCGACAGCAAAGGACTTGGAAGAGCAGTTGAACGGAACGTACAGTGTCTTGAAAGTAGGGTATAAGATGAACATCAACAAAAGCAAAACGAGGATAATGGAATGTAGTCGAATTAAGTCGGGTGATGCTGAGGGAATTGGATTAGGAAATGAGACACTTAAAGTAGTAAAGGAGTTTTGCTATTTGGGGAGCAAAATAACTGATGATGGTCGAAATAGAGAGGATATAAAATGTAGACTGGCAATGGTAAGGAAAGTGTTTCTGAAGAAGAGGAATTTGTAAACATCCAGTATAGATTTAAGGGTCAGGAAGTCGTTACTGAAAGTATTTGTATGGAGTGTAGCCATGTATGGAAGTGAGACATTGACGATGAATAGTTTAGACAAGAAGAGAATAGAAGCTTTCAAAATGTGGTGCTACAGAAGAATGCTGAAGATTAGATGGGTAGATCACATAACTAATGAGGAGGTACTGAATAGAATCGGGGAGAAGTGGAGTTCGTGCCACAACTTGACTAGAAGAAGGGATCGGTTGATAGGACATGTTCTGAGGCATCAAGGGATCACCAATTTAGTACTGGAGGGCAGCGTGGAGGGTAAAAATCGTAGAGGGAGACCAAGAGTTGAATACACTAAGCAGATTCAGAAGGATGTAGGCTGCAGTAGGTACTGGGAGACAAAGAAGCTTGCACAGGATAGAATAGCATGGAGAGCGGCATCGAATCAGTCTCAGGACTGAAGACCACAACAACAACAACAACAACAACAACAACAACAACATTTATCACACTTTCTACAAGAAGATTTCCTGTTTTACGCGTTAACTGTACGTTAGTTACCCTGCTAATTATTAAAGCTTCCATATAAGGTCTTTGATAAAGTAGTGGCAGTTCAGATTTTAGTACCTTCAAGGTTACAAACATCTAAAATGCCACTAAGTTAGCAAAAACATAATTCGGAAGCACTAATATTTAGCATGGTATCTAATGTACAGTTCGCGTTTAAAAAATGAATTTTTTTTAAATGTTATGTCAAAACCATATGTATTTACCAGCTATAGTGATATCCAACACTGAGTCTGGAAACATGCACATAGATGTAAACCACCTGAAAATGGGCACAAGCCTGTGTGTGAAATAAAAACACCTTCTATTGTGACTGGTAGCGGTTATTATTCTACACACTATAGAGGAATAGTAATGGAGTTCAGCTGCATCCGTCATGGATAAAATATATTTCATTTATTTCACTTTATTACATAAATAATAAAAGACATACATGACCTTGACACAGTTCTTTGCCACAGGATTGCTTGATAATTTACAAATTTAATTGACTATGAAAGTATGACTTCAAGCACAGATTAACAAACCTTTCTCTTGCAGTACAAAATGCAACATTCACGAAAGTCATTTCATCAGAAACTGTTATTATCCTACATGAGGATGCTGAGTGCTGTAGGTGAGATCGCGAACTGGGGCGGAGCACTCCGTACTTGGCTCTATATTGACCTTCGATGAGAGGGCGTAGCTGTACTAAGAGGCGACGAGTGGTGTTCGGGAGTGCCTCCCGTACATTGTTCAGGTCACTAACGGTTGTGGTACCGGCTTTGGTGTGGCCGAAGACCACTGGACGATAACACAATGTCTAATTTTCTGTACTTAAAGAAAAACGTCATGCAGGGGAATTAATTCACCATGTAGTGTGAGTAAATTTCTTTCTCCATATGTCTTGTACAATTCTGCCACTGGACACTATATATGTGACTTACCAGAACCTACCAAGGGGTCTCAGCTTAACAAGACACTGGGATTGTTTGGAGTCTCTGTCGGTCTTCGTCTGACTGTCTCTTTGTCTCTCGTTTCTTTCTTGTCTTTCTCTATATTTCTCTTCTGTGTTTCTCTCTTTCATTTTCTCTTTCTTTTCTCTATATTTCTGTTCTCTATTTCTCGGTTTTCTCTTTCTTTTCTCTTTCTTATTTTATATCCCCTTCATTCTTCCTCTTTGCTCTTTCTCTTTTCTTCCATTCCTCCATCTGTTTTAGCACTGCAGTGCTCTCACTTTTATCCCGACTACTCTCTCTGTCTCTTTCCTCCCTCACTCTATGTTTCCTCCACTGTTGCTATCTTCCCTCCTTAACTCGCTCCCTTTGTCCCTTCGTTTCCTTCCTGACTCCCACTTCTTTCCTTCCTCCATCCCGTCTTCACCTATCCCCTCTCTTTTTCTCTTCCTCATACACACACACACACACACACACACACACACACAAACACACACACAAAACACACATGTCATTTCACTGTCCGACATGTGGTCTTATTTCTGAAATGGGTCACAGTCTGAGTGTATTGAATCTCCCACACCGAGTCGACTTTACTTAAACTAACATCTTCTGTTTGTTTCTGTGGGGTTATCCCTGTCTCGTAGACGATATGTCATTAAATTCTGTCCCAAAACGGTGATGAACATCTCTATCTGACTTTAATTTAAATGTAAAATCACAAAACAATAGTGAAGAATTACCAAATAAAATATGTGGGCCAGTATATCATATTATGAAGTTGATGCTTTGTTCGATGTCGTCTATCGTTGTTCAGTAAGTTTTGGGAGTCTCACAGTCTTGGTCAGTGAATCTCCTGGTTAGTTTAAATTACCTTTTGATGTTCTGTTCTCTGTGTCGTCAATGCTTGCAGTGTGAGTGAACTCAGTTAGACGTGCAACGATTGTTTTACAGTGTATTAGAAAATTTGGTGCCAAATATTAATGATAATGGTCCTGATGTCGCCGCGGTGCGGTGGCTAGCATACCTCAACGACATAGACGACACCACCGTAGATACGTCGACGTCAGAGGGGGTGTCTGTTGAGAGGGCAGACTATAATATGATTTCTGAAGAGAGGCAAAAGACTTTTCGGCAGCTACTGGGGAAACAAGCTGTTTAGATGCTAGAGTCATTTGGCCTTGGAATATTCGCCACCACAGTCTTGCTTCGTAGATAAGATAAACGTTCGTTATATTGATTATGGCGTCCTCTTAAGTTTAATGATTCGGAAACAGAATAATCCTCCATTCGGATCTCCGGGAAGAGACTAGCAAGAAAAAAGTTGTTATTCTAAAAAACATTAATTAACATTATAGATTCGTTGCTAGGCTCATTATATTCAATTACAGTTACAAAATTATAAAAATGTTTCCAGAAATCAGCAACACGGAAACAGTCGAAAAACAACATTTGAGTCATACGAGCTTGAACGGTACTGATACTAATATACGAGGGCCATGGAGAAAGAAAGGAACGTTTGCACATTAAGTCCGTGTCCGTGTCTTGTGGCAGCCACTCATTTGATTCTGGTGTTCAGTCTGACGCGGACAGCTGCCTCAAGTGGTTGTAAGTCGGGTCTTGTCACATGGGTAGTGCATAGATAACTGTGGCATGGCATTTCTGATTGCGATCCCGTCTTCTGTGACGTGTGAGGTGTTATATGTTTTTTTTCCGGTGGAAAACCATGTGACATTCATAACAGACTTTTTGCCGTTTTGTGGTCAAGGTGTAACGAATGCAGGCAGTGGCCGAAAGTGGTCCATTATGTTCATGAATGGCAGAAAAGACGTTCATGGTGAAGAGAGATCTGAGCGACACACTGTCAACGCAGATGCGTCGAAATAAATGATGGACCGCATCTTTTGATAGAATCGACGATTCACGAGTAGCGACGTGCATGAACAATGTCAGGAAGTGTACCTATGAACTGTGCATGAAATTGCCACTCAGTACTTAGGGTACCACAGTATCTTTGCATGTTGGCTGCCAGGGATGCTCACAGATGACAAGAAGTTACGGAAGAGAACAGGTGCTGCATTAGTGTCCTTGGAGCGTTATGAAACAGATGATTTACGTTCATTGACCATACAGTCATAGGAGATGAAACATATATTTTTCATGACATCTCCACAGTGAAGCGACAATCTGTGGAGTAGTGTCATCCAAGTCACCACAGGAACCACGAAAGCTCAGACAAATTGAATCAACCCAAAAACTGATAGCTTCTGAGTTGCTTAGTTCCTTAAACCCCTCCTTCACTCTCCCCCTTCACAGTCAAAAAACAAACCTGATTGTATCTGTATTCTGGGACAGTGAAGGGATCCTATTCGTCAACTTCATGCCCCGAAATACAGCAACCATTAGTGATGCGTACTGTGCTACCCTTGCACGTCTTCGTCGCGCTATCCAGGACCACTGAAGAGGCATGCTCTCGGGTGGATTTGTTCTGTTGCACGACAGTGCACGTCCGCATACTGCCCAACAGACACAAGCCTTGCTTTGCAACTGGTGGAGACCTGAAGGATGCTGTCGTGATGTGTTTCAATAGCCAGACTGCCACATGGTGTGAAGAGAGTAGTCTATATACGAAGTGGTGCCAAGATACGACAAGTGCCTTAATGTCGAAGGCGACTATGTGTAAAAACAGACGAAGTGTGTGCCAAAATGTGTATATTCAGTTTCTGTATTATTGTTAAAGAATATCATGCTATGGCGAAACGTTCTTGACTTTGTGGATGGCTCTCGTAGCAAAATCCATTACCTTTCAGAGCTGAGCTTTCGCTACGTGGCTGTGATAAATATTAAGCCATACAGCTGAACAGCACTCACCTGAAGAATAAATTGAACATAACCAGATAGCATGGGGTCAAACCGGCGTAACAAGTTGGCACACTCAATTTTTATAGGAGTATTGTTCTTTGTGGTTTAATTTAATATGCATTCAGTATTTTTCCTGAGAAAAATGGCGTTCTACGGGTTCGAGAGTGGATTGTTGCATCCTTTAATACTGTAGGTAGGTCAGAGTCATTTAAAAGAGAATTATATAAGCTAAAATTACAGTGGGAATTAGTGAAGAGCAGCTGCAGGATGATCTGATGGTAATCACTATGAACATTTGCTATTATCTTCAGTTGTTTAAATTTCTTATCAGAGTAACGAACTAAATATTCGTTTACAGCCGTTATTTATTTGTGTTAAAAGACTCCGTTTGAGATTTTCTATCGTATAGAGAGATTTCACGCCAGAATTTTGAGGCCATACTGGCAAGCGGGACTATAAAGAGGACTGCATTTAATGTATTTGACTTCTGTGAGTATTGCGTGAATACAATTCTGACTTTGTGTCAAACAGCCAAATGTCATTATTTACAGATAAGGCACTGTTGTGTATAAGTACATTCAGAGAGAGAGAGAGAGAGAGAGAGAGAGAGAGAGAGAGAGTAAAACTTCGTTTTTCAAATTGTCAACTGTCAGTATTTACGGTCCTTTACACGTTACAAGCTGAAACTGTGTGCTGGAACAAATTTGGAGTCAGCCAGTGTTACACACTCTAGTGACCCCGACCCCGTTGATAGGGACATTGCCTTCTAAGGCAATCATCTGTTTTCGATCCCCTGATAATTTTATCTTGCCGAATTTGTGTAAAGGAGTTCTGCCGGGAGTGACATAATTCCATCTCAGTCTTCAAAGACTGGTTTACTCTATACCAGCAATTTAGCCCAGTAGCAATTAATTCCGTAAATAAACGTGTTGGGACAAAATAACGTACTATAGCAATTTAAAAGTAGTAACATGATTTAATACCCACTGCTCAGTAAAGTGAACAGTAGGAAGTCTAACAACCTCTCTCAGTCCCCAACTCACTTACCTGTTATGCGCTGTGGACGTTTCAGAAGTTCATTACCACAGCGACCGTATCTACTGTCTCTGGTCATTCACCTCCACTTATTGTGGATTAGCACTATGGCTCGTTGGAATTCTGTTGAGACAAATACGTTACCGTTTATGTGACGCAAGAGCACTATATAGTAAGAGTTCGTAATCGTCATATAGTATTTCTGTAGGAAAAGATATAACATTGCAAACAGTTTAATTTTTGGAGATATAATTTTTATTGTACACGAGTACAAGCACATTGAACTAAAGACTGTGTTGTTTCTAACATGTATTTCTTTTAAAATATGTCATTCACTACTCATGAAGGCAGGGTGAGATGTTCCAGTACTGTTCATTCAAATCCTAGTACAGGATTGAGAGTAGAGTGAAAAGGTTCCTAATTATATTTGTTAAGCAAGAGATTTTCAGTTACGCTATTCGTCTGGTTACTAACGAAAACTATCAGAGAACGTTAGTTGGAATTGGACCAATTTTGATAACTTCTGTGACAAATTTATCCATTGTTACATACGTAATAACAATAATAATAAAGAAGAGGCCAGAATGTCAATATGCAAACGAATGTGTAACATTAAACTATAAAATGGGATAAATTCGAGAGATGCGCGAGAAAACGGACAACCCTCAAATGTAAAAGCTTAGAGATAAGTATTGTCATTTGTTGCTGGGTACGAGAATTATCAAATTTTCATTGTTCACACCCCTATATCGCATTAGGATATTTAGGGCCCAGACAAATGTCAGTTTTGATTTTTCCCGTACCCAGGAACAAATGACAACACTTATCTCGAAGCTTTTACATTTGAGGTTTAGCCCGTTTTTCCGCACATGTATTCAATTAGGAATGCTAAAAGGCAAATAATTAGGGAAATATGATACCCACGGAAAACTACGGTAGGTTGGAAATTAAAAACTAACGATGAAATTTATTGGAAGATAGAAAACACATCAGAAGTAATTAGTAAAAGAAGATTTATATTTTTTCTAAATTTATGTGGAATGCAAGTCAATAGACTAACCAAATGATCGTTAAGT
Source organism: Schistocerca americana (assembly GCF_021461395.2). Taxonomy (NCBI): domain Eukaryota; kingdom Metazoa; phylum Arthropoda; class Insecta; order Orthoptera; family Acrididae; genus Schistocerca; species Schistocerca americana. The sequence goes on from NC_060121.1 coordinate 393,915,647, forward strand.
GTTTGTGGAATAAAAAGTCAGCAACAGGCTGGATTTACGAGGTAATTCAGAAAATATAAGGGCTAAAAAAAAAAAAAAAAAAAAAAAAAAAAACTGGCGGAGAACAGTCTTGGAAAAAAGTATGGAATATCGAAGGGTTCCGAGGTAGGAAAGGGGTGAAAAGCTGGTCTAAAGCGGTCTGAGAACAGTAAGAAAAAAATACAGTGAATGGATGGACGATTACTGACAGAAAAGAAAAGAAGAGCGAATAAAGAACTAAGATTGGGACGTGGTCTTTAACCGATCCCCGAGGAAAAGAAAATAATAATAGTATAAGATCCAGCCAAGGGCGAACTATCCCTTGTGTCGCTCACTTTATGTCTCTTCTATAGTATTCTACCACATGTCATTCTCTTTACATGTGCATATCACTTAAGCCACGCTGATTCTGTCTGTACCCGTAAGAATCCTGCACCTAGAATTACCCTGACTTCTGCATTTGTTTTTCTGTCCATCCTTGATACGTCCAATCAGTTCGCGTAAAATTTCACTTCACTTACCTTATGTTACTTGAATCCTTTTTCTTCTTGCTCCCGGTTCCAGAAGGACGGATGAGGGACAGGCGCATAGTAGGCTTGACACACTACTCCCATATTCTTCTGTGGGAGGTCTGCCTTCCACCCCCTTACTTCTCAGCAATACTACTGCTGTCCTCTCTCTCTCTCATTGCTTTCCTTGCCATTTCTTCCATTTGATTTCACTACGTTTCCAAGATATTTAAAGCTGTCAACGTAGCTAGCTGTTCTTCCGTTAGCCCAAGTCTTCGGCTATCCTCTACCTCATAAACTCACTTTTTCTCACGTTGAATTTCAAGCCACATGATTCAAAATTATACGCCCGTGCAACTGATTAGGGCTGCTATTCAACTTCCTTGTTGCCCCATATCGTTACACTAAGGTGACAGAAGTCATGGGATAGCGATATGCAGACATACATATGGCGGTAGTACCGCGTACACAAGGGCATTGCAATGGTGGAGCTGTCATTTTACTCAGATGATTCATGTAAAAAGGTTTCCGACGTGATTATAGCCGAACGACGTGAATTAACGGACTTTGATCACGGAATGGTACTTGGAGCTAGATGCATGGAACATTCCTTTTCGAAAATCGCAAGGGAATTCAATATTCTGAAATACACAATGTCAATAGCGTGCCGAGAGTTCCTCTCACGACGTACAACGCAATTTCCAACATCTTTCACTTATACACCTAGATTACCGGCATTTGCATAGAGTTGTCAGTGCTAACAGACAAGCAACACTGAAGGAAATAACCACAGAAATCAGTGAGGGACGTACGACGAACGTATCTGTTAAAACAGTGCGGCGAAATCTGGAGTTAATTGGTTACGGTAGCAGACTACGGACAGGAGTGCCTCTGCTAACAGCACATCACCAGCAGCGCCTCTCCTGGACTCGTGACGATATCGGCTAGATCCCTGAGGACTGCAAATCTGTGGTCTGGTCAGATGAGCCACGATTTCAGTTGGTAAGAGCAGGTGGTAGGGTTTGAATGTGACGTAGAACCTCCCCCCCCCCCCCCTCCTCACCCGCCCCGGAGCCATGGGCCCAAGTTGTTGTCAACAGGCACTGTGCAAGCTGGTTGTAGCTCCATAGTGATGAGGGATGTGTTTGTTTGGAATGAAATGGTTCCTTGTCTATTTTTGGCAACTTGGATATCATTTGTAGCCATTCATGGACTTCATGTTTCCAAACAAAGATGGAATTTTTAAGGATGTCAGTCCGCCATGTCACTGGGGCACAATTGTTCGCGACTGGTTTGAAGAACATTCTGGTCACTTCGAGCAAATGATTTGACCATCCGGATCGTCCGACATGAGCCCAGTCGAACACTTATGGGACGTAATTGAGAGGTCAGGTGGTGCACAAAATCCTGCACCGGCAACATTTTCGCGATTGTGGACGGCTATAGAGGGAGCATGGCTCAGTTTTTCTCCAGGTGACTTCCAGCGACTTGTTGCGTCCATGCCACGCCAAGTTTCTGCATTACGCCCGGCAAAAGGAGGTCGCACACGATATTAGGACGTATCCTATGACTTTTGTTACATCTGTGTGTCATTATCCTCTCCACCTCTTTCTACCACCTTACACATTATGTCATCAATGAAAACCTCAAAACGTAAGGGAGACAGGGGGCTTCCTCGTATTGAAACCTTGCTCTGAGTCTTCCATTTTATTGCCTCATCTCTTATCTTAAGATGTATTTTACTACTACGGTCCATTTCTTAACTGCTCTTAGTTGTACATTGTTGCTCGCCTTTGTTCTCAAGGACTTCACACTAGTTACTGCCAGTCACACTATTCCACGCGGATAATAATGTCCGCACTTGTAATATTCACCTCCAACTGCCATACTGTAAATACAAGATCTGTTGGTGACCTCTCTAACCTGGGGCCATGTTGGTGTTCATTTCCCTCAACTACGTCCCTTGTCCTCTTTCCTAAAATATGAACTATTTACGCACTGTGGTACATCAGTGTCACCCCTCTACAATTCTTGAAAATTTCTTCTTTCCTTCTACATCTGCATGACGTACACAGGTCTACTCTGTTACTCACACTAAAGTTCTGGCAGAATCTTCATCGAACCACCTTCATACTATTTCTCTGCCGTTCCACTCTCGAACAGGGCGCGGGAAAAGAGAACTCTATCATCTCTCTGTGCTACTTTTGATTTCTTTCGTTTCATTACAATGATTATTTCTCACTATGAGAGTTGGCGTCAGCAAAATATTTTTGCATTCGGAGGAGAAATCCGATGATTGAAGTTTTTGAAATGATTTCACCACAACGAAAAATGCTTTTACTTTAATGACTGCGACCTCAAACGGCGAATCTTACCCGTGTCACTCTGTCCCGTATTTCACGATAATACGAAACAAACTGCATTCTTTGAACATTTCCGATGACCTCCATCACTCCTATCTGCTGTTCCTTATATTATTTTAAAAAATATTAACAACTGTATACCAAAAAGACTGTCACAATGATAAGTCTTTATTACATTCGGAAGCATCCGACCCGCCTTACATTTCAAGGCGGTGTCTTACTCTGTACTGTTAATGAATGAAATAAATAAATGAAACTCCTATCTGGTACGGATCCCGTTCTGCGCAGCATCACTTCAGAAGAGGACAAACAAGTGTGGTGTAGGAAGTTTCTTTAGCGGACCAATTGCATCTTCTGACTTTTCTGCAATAAACGGTAGTCTGTGGTTCGCATTGCCCACAACAGGGAAACGTTGCAATTTAGGTAGTTCTTAATTGAAATCCTTAGATATATAGGTGAAATAACAACTTTTAGATTTGTGTGGTTTATCGTGTAGCCGAAATTTAGCGAATAGCTTTCTATACTCATGTGAATGGCGTCACATTATTTAGAGTTGAAGACCGAGGCAAATATTCCTATCTTCCAGACTTCTGATGTCTTCTAGATCGAAAGTACTTTCATCATACGTTGTCTTACATTTCTCCCATTCCTCTACCAGTATTCCGGATTCACTTGCACCTGTGTTCTTCTCTTAGATTCATGGAAGCTTTTCTGCGGTCTCTTCCTCTCTGCGTTTCCATACCGTTCCCTTCTGTCTTTGTGTTTCATGTGTTTCACTTTTCTCCATCGTGGCTCTGAGATTCATCACTAGTCCAAGGATTTTAAGGGAAGTCCATTTACGTAAATGACATCAAAGATGGTGTCATACTCAGTATACTTCCTATTCCAGTCATCTTTTCAGTTTTAACTCATGATTTTCTGCTTTTTTCTACCAAGAATTGCGTGTCATACATCTGCCCCCTTAGAGAATTTAATAATCGTTTTTCTTCTTCTTTTCGGTTATACCATCTTTCTTTTCAGGTTATCTCTTCATGTCCATTTGTTTCTGTGCTAACCTGGGCACTGGAAGTCCCCTGGAATCTTTTTTTTCTTCTATTTTGCTGGATGTTCGTTTACTCTTCGAAATCCATTGTCCCCTACTCGTCGAGCAAGTACGAGTGCCTGCTGTACATCAAAACTCAATCACTTTAATCTGCATCACCATGTCGTTTAGTTCTTTCGCTTCCTCTTTAAGCTGATTCTGAAGACTACGTCCGCTTCATTTTTCATTCCTTGCTCAATTCCATTTTAGTGTAGTTGGAAACGTCTCAGCTCTTCTTCCATTTCCCCTAAGTCTTGACTCTGTCAATCCTATCTCGTTTTCTTCTTTCCATAAAATTTACACTTTCTGTCAGTTTGTGCAGGTTCAGTTTTCCTGTTACTAATCCATTTCCACAGTCATGTCAGTTTCGAGGCTTGTTTGTGCTTTGCTACTAACTTGCCGGGCCCGGCATAGTTTCACCGTAGCTGTTTCGGCTGATTTTTCCTCAGGGTTCCTGCGGAGGTTCCAAAGCCAGCGTAGCGATCATGGGACACTCACGATTTTCACTGTCCTTCATCCCCACAGGCATACAGCTACCTCAAGTTGTTACCCTTCTGCCACCAACTTGGAAATGGCATTGGACCTACGGGATATAAACAATTAAAATTTTGTGCGTGCACAACTAACACCAAGTGGCAGATGCTGTGCGGCATCAGCCCATTGTTTTTGCTAATTATATAAAAGCGGAGAAAGAAGATAAAATTACAGAACACATAGAATGTGCAGCGTTATGTGGTCTACTAAAACGATATTCTGACACCTGTTGAAGTTGGATAAAACCCCAAAATGCTGATAAGCATAAGCTAAGCCATACAAGTAGTTGCTACTTGTTATATTTCTTCAAGCGATTTAAATAAGTGAAAAAATATTATTTCGAGTATTCGACTACGAGTTCTCTGAATACAAATTCGAGGATCCATTCAATGCTCCTTGAGAAATGCCTTTTAACGTCAATTTCCTCTTCTTTTCATTTTAATATCTGCTTCTAACTCTTGCTAGGTAAGGACACTGTCAAATTTATTACTTGATTCGCTTCTACTTTACGAATGAGTTTTCAGTGCACACTCCACAGCAGGGGTAACTCGACTAATAACAAAGAACTTTTCGTTAGCTACTGCAATTTGGCTCGTGAGATTTAGTTATGCATGGAGACGTTGAACCCTGACTATTGAAAGCACAATCACCCACTCGCAGTTTTCTCACTCAACACATACAGTAATTACTCTATCCCCTAATGAAAAAAAAAGACAATCTGGGGCACTTAGCCTTTTTTACATGGATTTCTCATTTCGACATGTAATACAAATCTTCTGGTCTCTGAACTCCAGCTCGTATTGCCCGCATCTCGTGGTCGTGCGGTAGCGTTCTCGCTTCCCACGCCCGGGTTCCCTGGTTCGATTCCCGGCGGGGTCAGGGATTTTCTCTGCCTCGTGATGGCTGGGTGTTGTGTGCTGTCCTTAGGTTAGTTAGGTTTAAGTAGTTCTAAGTTCTAGGGGACTGATGACCATAGATGTTAAGTCCCATAGTGCTCAGAGCCATTTTTTTCAGCTCGTATTAATAGTTACGTGGAACGGTGATCATCGCACCTACTTGAAACAAGGCCCCATCTGGGTCGCTTACTATGTCTTCTTTGTGTTACAGGTTTCGACCCGTAATACAGATCTTTTCACGGATCGAAACCGGTACACCAACCAAATCATAACTAGTGACACAGGTGGGGTCTTTCTTCATATTAACTTCAATGGTCACGCTTCCCAGAGCCATCATGTCTTCGTTTGACATCGCTGGGCTCAATTCCTGCCCTAGTGTAAATCAGGCATCGCGGTAAGTGTAATCATGTCGGTTCTGCCGTTTAACGTCAGGCAGCACGAGTGAGTTGGTTACAAGTTCCACAGAGCATTTGAACGATTCTTCTATCGGAATGATATGGAACAAATCAGTGTACATAATATGTATACATTATCAGTGTTAATATTTGTGACCGTTTTATTCTTTTTTTTTATTTGCTCACGCAAAAACACTTACAAACTAGGGCTTTTTTCAGTCTAACAGCTTCTAAATAAAAATTCATCCATGGAATAAGAGTTGTTGAAGAGAAGTGATTTTAGGTTAGATTTAAAACTAGCTTTGCTCTGTTATAGGGCAAATGGTGAAAACTTCTTTTTGCATAGAGTCTGATTCCTTTCTGAGCTACTGACAGCTTCAAAAAATGGTTCAAATGGCTCTGAGCACTATGGGACTCAACTTCTGAGGTCATTAGTCCCCTAGAACTTAGAACTGGTTAAACCTAACTAACCTAAGGACATCACAAACATCCATGCCCGAGGCAGGATTCGAACCTGCGACCGTAGCGGTCTTGCGGTTCCAGACTGCAGCGCCTTTAACCGCACGGCCACTTCGGCTGGCTACTGACAGCTTCAGTAATGGGTAACAGAAGTCATTACTTTCTTTAGTGTGATGTATTATTGATGACGGATTTCATTAGCAACTGTATGTTGGATGATGGTGCAGCTAAAAAGCCAAACTCCGAAGAGAAACCTAGATGACGACCATGGTTGAACACCAGATATTATTGTTAATGTTGGCTTTTGTGCTATCAAAACTTTCTTTCTAAGTGATGAGCTAGCCCAGAAAATTATTTCATTATTGACTGATAGTATGCAGAATATGTCAGGAGGTTGATCCGTACTTTTCCAAGACGAAGTTTTTACAGAGAGAAAAAGTAGCTGAACTTAACTATTTGAGGAGCTCAGTGATGGTTCAAGTTTTCATCAGTATGAACATCTCACAATTTTGAACGGTCTGACATGTTTACTGACTCCTGTTCATGTTCTGTATTAACTGTTGACACGACTGTTTCTTGTGTAGAACTGTATATGGTGCGCATGTTTTTCAAAATTTAGGGTATCTCTGGACTCGGAGAACCACTTAATTTACTTTGATAAACAATCTGTTCTGTACCTTTTTCTCTAATGGAATTTGTTGTAATAGATATATCATCTTTAAGGAATATTAACTCTGCTTGATGAATGTTACATGGAGTGTCATTCAAATATACCTACATAAGGAATAGTAGTGGACCATAGATTGAGCCTTGTGGGACTCCTCTTGTGATTTCTCCCTATTCACTAAAATTTTCGCTGCTTCCACAATTCAGCACAATGTTTTGTAGTCTGTTTGTTAAGTATGATGCAAAATAATTGCGTATAGAGTCATAAATTATATAATACCCGTATCTTTCTAAGAACGTAACATGATACACACAATCAAACGCCTTGAGAAGGCCACAAAAAATAGCATCTGTCGGTATTCTATTACTAAAGGCTTTTAATAGTTGATGAGTGAATATACAGATAGCATTCTCGGTGTGAGTGACTTTTTGTCTTTGTGTTCCAGGTGAGTGACGTTCTTCTCCTTGAATGGCGTGATGTGTGGGTGGTGATAGGTGAGTACTGCAGCACAGCGTAAGGAGCACATTCGTTCCACATCGGGGATGCACTCGTCTGTGTGAAGATTCTTAGTCTAGTGTGCCCTCACCTCAAACACTGGCAAAACGTGGTGCTTCTAAACTAAGTACCAGTTTCCTGGTTACCAAGATATCGGAGAGAGTTACAACAACACTGACTCGAATTTCGCCAGATCGGCGATTCCATGGATATTATTCGGTTTTAGAATAGTTAACGAATATATTGTCTCTGTTTCCGGATTATGTAACTATCTGTACATTTATTTACGCTGGAACCCGCTTCAGAGCTCACGTTTACAGGTTGGTGACGTTTTGGGATAGGTGGTGGGGCAGAGAAGGAGGACGGAGTTGATTCTTAGTATTATAATAAAGTGAATACGCCTTTGGAGACATGTATCACAAAGTAGTGTGATAGAGGCGTTGTACAAGCCGTGATAGCTTCTGTACTTAACGTATCGTTACGTTCAACCACAAGGCAACATGGAGACGAAACCACTTCATAAACCAAACGTATTACAGCCAAATTGACAAGTGGCAATCGCCATGAAACGTTCATCGCTAATGATTAACACAGATTTTAATTCAACGGGTACTATGGTTTTACCCAAGACCATCTGATAGGACCATCCAAATTACCTCACGACTGAATGGACCTGCATACTTTATCTTCGTTAGGGACACGCTGCAAAAAATGCTGGTAAACTTGCTCCTAGTAGATCGCCTCGCTATGTGCTCCCCGTCAATTTCTTTTCGGGAATACATCTGTTTATGGACATCAACTACGCAAGACTTGTTTTTAGCTAAGCCCAGTTATTGAGAACATATTATGCTCAAGCGTGAAGATTACTCATATTTATGAATCAACATTTTCCCGCAAGAACCATCATGTGAAACCAAGCTTGCTTTATTAGTTCATTACATCAAAAATTCTGTAAACAGCTGAATTCAGGGTGGTGCTGAGTTATTCTACATTCACAAAAACTTCGATACAGCGCTGCAATGGTGCTAGTAAAATCCCAGAACAAACATGCAGTTCCACTGAAGAGTTTCTAGCAAACAGAAAATAGCATGTATTACGTCGTTTTACACGTCAAAGTATAATTAGTTTTATGCTCTATGGACCATTTGTACGATGTATCGTCATGATGTGAAACGAGTTTTCTTACATTAGTATTCGATATTCACATGTAAATATGGCTCTCTGCTCAAATTTTTAATCATTAAGTACAATTTTCTGCATTCTTTCAGTTACATATTGTCAATTGATTGGCCATATCATTGATTCCACAGAATCTCAGTTTATCTAGGAGGATAATGTGATTCACACACTCAGATACTTTCGACAGTTAGCTGAAAAATCAAATTGGTTCTATTTTTTTGTTTTATGTTTGTAACATTCAGTGAATGTCTGTTTAAAAGGCATTCGCACCTGAGCAACTCTTCCGAAATCCTAAGAATGTCATTGTTACTCAAAGAGGACACCATTACGTAGTTCTCAACCATCTCAAAAATTTTGGAAAATGTTGTCAGTAGTGAAAGTAGTCGGTAGTTACTGACTTTCTGATTACGAGAGATTTCTGAATTCCGAGTCTGAGCACTGTAAATTAAATAGCTTTTCTGTTACTCAAGCTTACCTTTGGTGTAATAATCAGGTTTGAGTACTATAACAGAGTACTGTACGCTGTTTATAGAAGGAATTTTCTTACATAGTGTTTCTGTAAATACCATAGTTCAGACCAAATGACTTACCTTACAGTACGGACTCATTCAATGAAATATTCGTTTTTCATGTAACGCGAAATTTTATTACCACTTTGTAATATTTGGAATAGAGGTATGAATGAGAAAATCAGTGGTAAGTTTATATGAAGTAATTGTTGTTAATCATATGTAAGAAAGAGTGGGGATGAATGTTATGAAATCATTCTGCAGATCCTGGAAGGGTTCCAAATGTTGATTGTATAATAATCTGTTTTTTGCCGTAATAAAACACCAGATACGAACACTTCGACATTAATTTTATTCTTTCTTTTATTAAATTTCGGTACCTGTTAATCAGTAGTAACAAGTTCTGTGAATGGCTGATCAGGTGAAGAGTCTGCCTTTATGATGACAGGTAGATGGTTGATTTGCCTGTATAGGCATGACCTGAACGTTGCCAGTCAGAAACGAGAACGGCCCCGAGCTTGGATGCACAAATAGCTTGGGCAGGCCACGTTCTTGGAACGAATCGTACAATAGATTCCGTCTAGAAGAGATTTATTGATTAGCACTGTGTAAAGTACAATGGTATTTCTCGGAACAATGATGTATATAGAACATCGTGTATAGAATATTAGCTATTAGTAGACCCTTGTAATTAACAGTTCAGTTACGTGTTTTGCATATTTCTGTGAATAGTGGACTTTATAGGTTGTTGTTCTGGATTTCACGCAAAATCAGCCGGGAGTAGTGCACTGAAGTTGTTCAGAAATCACAAAGGCTTTGTGGAATACGGACAGCTGTGGTTATGACTAAATTTAGTGTGCAAAATTTTGTTTTGGAGCAACGAAAGGTACCTAACGACTGGAAAAAAGCGCAGGTCATTGCAGTTTTTAAGAAAGGCCGTAAGACAGATCCACACAATTATGGACCTAATCATTGACGTCAATCTGTTGTAGAATTATGGAACTTGTTTTATACTCAAGAATTATGACGTTTCTGGAAAATGAACAGCTCCTCTATAAAAATCAACATGGATTCCGCAAACAGAGATCCCGCGAAACTCTGCTCGCTCTGTTCCTGCATGATATTCCAAAGCCCAGTGGACAGCGGCGCTCAGGCTGATGCCGTGTTCCCTGACTTCAGTAAGGCATTTGACACCGTCCCGCATTGGCGTTTAATGAAAAAAAAATACGAGCTGACGGAGTATCGGAGCAGACTTGGGATTGGATTCAAGACTTTATTGCATATAAACTCAACACGTCGCTCTTAACGGAACTAAATCGACAGAGGTAAAGGTAATATCCCGAGTACCACAGGGAAGTGTGATAGGACCGTTGCTATTTACAAGAAATTATCTACTAGAAGGCGTCTGATGCTGTTTAAGGCTATTCGCAGATGATGCAGTTGTTTATATCAAAGTAGCAACGGTAGAAGATAGTAAGAATTTGCAGAACGACCTGCAGAGAATTGATTAATGACAGTTGACCCTGAACGTAAATAAATGTAACATATTGCGCATACATAGGAAAGGAAATCAACTATTGCGCAGCTACACTGTTGATGAAAAACAGCTGGAGACAGCGTCTGCCGTAAAATATCTAGGCGTAACTATCCAGAGCGACCTTAAGTGGAATGACCATATAAAATAGATAGTGGGAAATAAAAACTTTGAGGTTCGCCGATGACATTGTAATTATGTCAGAGTCGGCAAAGGAATTGGAAGAGCAGTTGAACGGAATGGATAGTGTCTTGAAGGGAGGATATAAAATGAACATCAACAAAAGCATGACGAGGATAATTGAATGTAGTCGAATTAAGTCGGGTGATGCTGAGGGAATTAGATTAGAAAATGAGACACTTAAAGTAGTAAAGGAGTTTTGCTATTTGGGGAGAATCTTACGGAAAGGTAACTCATCCACGAAAGAAGTGGCTTATAAGGCGCTTCTTCGCCCGATTCTTCAGTATTGTTGATCTATCTGGGATTCCTATCAGGTAGGACTGATAGAGGAGATAGAGAAGATCCAACGAAGAGCGGTGCGTTTCGTCACGGGATCGTTTAGCTGGCGAGAGAGCGTTACGGAGATACTGAACAAACTCCACTGGCAGACGTTACAAGAGAGACGTTGTGCATTACGGAGATATTTACTACTGAAATTTCGGGACAGCACTATTCAGGAGGTGTCAGGAAACAAATTACTCCCCAGCACGTACGTCTCGCTTATTGACCACGAGGAGAAAATTCTAGAAGTTAGAGCCAGTACTGACGCTTACCGACAATCTTTCTTCCCAAGCACGATTTGCGAGTGAAACAAGGTTTGAGGGATCAGATAGTAGTACCGAAAGTTCCCTCCGCCACAAACCATTAGGTGGGTCACGGAGTATGATGTAGATATAGATGTTTGCTGTAATAATTTTCGAGGAGGTAGATTATGCTTTCTGAAGCGAGAATTGATTGTTAGCGTGGATATAAAGCACGGCGGCGATGTTGCGAAAAAAAAAAAAAAAAAAAAAAAAAAAAAAAGAAAAATCAATGTAACTTCTTGTCGTGTGCGAATAATTGCTTGGTTTAGGCCGGATTTGTGCAGCAGCAGTTTGCGATGGAGTTGACGCGCAAAGTTCTCACACTCTCTGTAGGCAGTAACCCAGTCTTTTTGAATAGTATAAATGTTTTACTAGAGTGAAATAAGTGCAGCACTGCGACTTCCATGACAAATTTTGTCACTTTATGAACGCCAGTACACTCTACAAAGCTTATCGAGGTAAGTGCGCCAATCATTACTAGTCGATACAGAAGACATTTAAGTCGCGAATAAAAACCCACCGCCTCATATTTTTTGCTCGAGAGCGAGTACTGAATCTTTCTTTTATGGTTATAGACTCTTAAACGATGCCGTTTCATTTTTGAAACTTTCAGCACCAGATTACCAGCTAGCCGTTGACTGTTTCATGTTTCACTGGACACTTTAAACAGGAAGCACGATGCATTTAAGTCGCTGTAAGATAAGGTCTATTTTATAGTTGTAAACAGTCCTACAACGTAAAAGTTATTTGCTAGAGCTTGAAAGGAGCGAAGAATGGAACACTAAATGGGAGTAAATGAAAGCAAGTACAGTACCAGAAAAGCCTATTAGAAATTATATTTGAAATTTTGTTTCGCATCGGTAGGAACGTTTCGAAAGCAACGTCAGACGTCCCGCACGATGCACTTGTCCACTTTGAGAAGCTATATAGTTTACCCCGTGCTAAATATTCCATCCCTCCCCCCTTCCGTCCCATTCATTTCAAGACCTTTCCAAGTCTTCGTCAGTTAGTCGGCTATCCCCTAATCGTCGGCGTCCTTCTGTAGCACATTGCTACAATTCTCTTTTTGTCCGTGCCGTTCATCGTCCACTTTCGTACCAAAAAAGCACCGTTTAATTTAAAATGGACTTTTGTCCGTATGTTGGTAATTTTGAGCCTGTTATTGCTTCAGATACTACATATATAACAGTACAGGCTGACATTATAGGGATCTCAGTCCGTCCGTTAATGTACATTCTGTAACGTTCTTTAAAAACAGTATTGTTTTATACGGCATCAGTCTGTGACCCATGCCCTTTTAAAAGTAGATGTATCAGTCGTTATTCGTGCCCTTTTGAAAATATTACTCTGGTAGTAGATCTGACAGTACTACGTATCACTTAATACTTCCTACATGCACCACCTGTCAATGTATTTTCCGTGGACATTATACTGACAACGGAACCTCCCCATCGCACCTCCCTCAGATTTAGTTATAAGTCGGCACAGTGGATATGCCTTGAAAAACTGAACACAGATTAATCGAGAAAACAGGAATAAGTTGTGTGGAACTACGAAAAAAATAAGTAAAATATACAAACTGAGTCGTCCATGTGCATGATAAGCAACATCAAGGAGAATGTGAGCTCAGGATCGCTGTGGTCCCGTGGTTAGCGTGTGCAGCTGCGGAACGAGAGGTTCTTGGTTCAAGTCTTCCCTCGAGTGAAAAGTTAATTTGTTATTTTCAGACAATTATTATCTGTCCGTACGTCCGTCTGATGCGACGTAACTGCGCCGTAGTATGGGGACGCTACACCTAAACAAACAACGAAACAAAGCATATGTTTTGACAGAGCACAGGGAAAATTGTGCGACTGTGAAAATGTTGCATTCATTTGTTGCAGTTTATGTGACAAACTCTTACGTTTTCATCACTTTTTGGGAGTAATTATCACATCCACGAGAAAACCTAAATCGGGCAAGGTAGAAGAATCTTTTGACGCAATTCGCCAAGTGTACAAGTTAGGTGGGTCGACAACATATTCCTGTCATGTGACGCACATGCTGTCACCAGTGTCGTATAGAAAATATCAGACGTGTCTTCCTGCTGAGGAATCGGTTGACCTATGACCTTGCGATCAAATGTTTTCGGTTCCCATTGGAGAGGCACGTCCTTTCGTCTACTAATCGCACGGTTTTGCGGTGCGGTCGCCAAACGCATACACTAAACTTATTACAGTGAACAGAGACGTCAATGAACGAACGGACAGATCATAACTTTGCGAAAATAAAGAAAGAAAACTTTTCACTCGAGGGAAGACTTCAACCAAGGACTTCTCATTCCGCAGCTGCTCACGTTAACCACAGGACCACGGCGCTCATGAGCTCACACTAACCTTGATGTTGCCTGTCTTGCGCATGGACTACTCAGTTTGTATATTTTGCTTATTTTTTTCATAGTGCCACACAACTTCTTCCTGTTTTCTCGATTGATCTGTGTTCAGTTTTTCGAGGCCTATCCACTGTGCCAACTTATAACTAAATCTGAGGGGGGTGCGATGGGAATGTTCCCTTGTGAGTAATACAAGTACAGGATATATCTAACATGATGGTGAAGGTAAGAAGAGTCCAAACGAAATGTGCACATTTATATATCATTGTATAAAAGATATACCCCAAGAGTACACTGAACTTCGTCTGTTCTCAGACAGTTTCTTATTTCAAAATGAAAATCACACTTTCAGCAGATATTTGTTGTACCTAACCGATTCTGGGATATTCAACGTAGTTCGACATTAGTTCCCAGTCAGAGGGTATAGTTTTTTACCCTTTTGTGGGGATTTTGGCATTATAAAAAGCGAACTAAGACTCCTAGAAGTTCGAAACCAGGAAAATTTCTTGTTGTGGAGGTTTCTGTTACTGACATACTAGATTTCAAATCTTTGTGGAAGGCGTCGAAACGTACAAGTATTCGAAGATAAGAGAAGGTTAAATTCTGTGTGAGCACTTTTTTACACCTCGAACAATTTTAATAAACATTTTTGGAGCACTGATCAAAAATTTTTCTAAATTTTTTTCTTTCAAAAATTCAGCCTTGATCACACCACGTACGCTACAAGAACATAGGTGACCGGTTTCGGTCATATCACATGACCATAATCAGACCTGGTGATATGATCGAAACTGGTTACCTATGTTCTTGAAGCATACGTGGTGTGATCAAGACTGAATTTTTGAAAGAAAAATTTTTATGTTTTGTTTTGGTGACGCAAGACAGGATTGTACTATATCTTCCGAAATTACCAATGGACTGATTAGACACACTTTTACTCAGTGGTGCTCTGACTGAACAAGGAGAACTAGGGTAATCATCATGAAATGTTCCAATTAGAAGTACAGTTCAATTACATTATCTGCATGACGAATACCTATCTTTATGCGAAGAAATTTTGAAGTAATATGGAAAGAACGATACCCAAGACGAGTGAATGAGCTGTCAAACACAGATCGTTGTTGTACAATTATGAGTTAGTATTGTGATATATACAACTGTACGTGTTATGATGTATGCAATAAAAAAATGGTTCAAATGGCTCTGAGCACTATGGGACTCAACTGCTGAGGTCATTAGTCCCCTAGAACTTAGAACTAGTTAAACCTAACTAACCTAAGGACATCACAAACATCCATGCCCGAGGCAGGATTCGAACCTGCGACCGTAGCGGTCTTGCGGTTCCAGACTGCAGCGTCTTTAACCGCACGGCCACTTCGGCCGGCCTACGCAATAAAGATAATCTAGAATGAATTTATCAGACCCCAGCTGAGTGTGCGCTGATACGAAACTTCCTTGCAGATTAAAACTGTGTGCCAAACCGAGACGCTAACTCGGGACATTTGCCTTAATGTCCCAGGCTGTGGTTAAGCTAGAAAATTTGGAAAGGGAAATGCAGAGGCTCAATATAGATTTAGTGGAGGTCAGTGAAGTGAAATGGAAAGAAGATATGAATTTCTCATCAGAAGGATGTAGGGTAATATCAACAGCAGCAGAAAATGGTGGAACGGGAGTGGGATTCATTATGAATAGAAAGGCGGGGTAGAATGTGAGATTCGGTGAACAGTTCAATAGTGGGATTGTTCTCATCCAGTATGACAGCAACCAACGACGACAACAATAGTTCAGGTATACATGCAGACGTCGAAGGCAAATGATGTAGAGGAAGAGAAAGTATATGAGAATATTGAACGGGTAATTTAGTACGAAATGAGGTATGATAATCTGATAGTCATGGGGTGTACCAATGAGATTGTAGGGAAAAGAGTAGGAGAAAGGTTTACGGTCGTGGTAGTGGGAATGAGAGAGGAGAAACGCTAGTTGAGATAGGGGATACATTTCAGTTAGTAGGCGAGCTAACAGCGAAAACTCTGCTCAAGAATCACTAGAGGATAAGGTATACTTGGAAAATGTCCAGAAACATTGTGAAACTCCAGCTGGATTACATCGTGATGAAACATAGATTCAGAAATCAGTTACTTGATTACAAATCGCAACAAGGAACAGATATAGACTCAGGTCAGAATGATGAGGAGTAAATTAAAGTTTAAGAGAACTTTTCGTAACAAGGAGTGCGAAAGGAATGGGATATTAAATTACTGAGAAATGATGAGACGCATTTGAAAAAATGGCTCTGAGCATTATGGGACTTAACATCTGAGGTCATCACAACTTAGAACTACTTAAACCTAACCTAACCTAAGGGCATCGCACACATCCTTGCCCGAGGCAGGGTTAGGACCTGCGACCGTAGCGGTCGCGCGGTTACAGACTGAAGCGCCTAGAAGCCCTCGGCCACACCGGCCGGCCAGACGCATTTGAAGTTCGTTGACTCCACGATAAGGACTATCACAGTAGATGGTTCCGTTGAAGGCGGGTGGACATCTCTAAAAAGAGCTATCACTTATGTTGGGCAGACGAATATAAGTAGAAGGAAGGTAACTGCGAAGACACCTTGCGTGACAGCATTAATATTTCAAATGATTGACGAAAGAAGGAAGTGCCAAAGTGTTCACGGAAAGACAGGAATACAGAAACGTAAATCACTTAGACAATAAATAAATATAAACTGCAGGAAAGCCATGGCGAAGTGTCTACAGGAAAAGAGTGAAGAAATAGAAGAAGAAATGATAGGCGGAAGAACTGATTCAACATGTGGAAAAGTCGAAACAAAATTCTGTGAAATGAATAACATGGGTGGTAGTATTAAAAGTGCAATGGTAACTCCACTCATGAACGCAGAAGGCGGAACGGATAGCTGGAAGGACTGTGTTGAAGGCATATGCCAGGGGAACGACTTGTCTGATGACGTGATAGAAGACGAAACAGGGGTCAACAGGGAAGAGTTAGGGGATCTTGTCTTAGATTAGGAATTTAAAAGACATCTTGACGACATAAGATCAAATAAGGCGAAAGGGATAGATAATATTGCATCGGAGTGTCTAAAACCATTGGGAAAGAGTCAACAAAACGACTGTTCACGTTGGCTTGTAGACTGCGTGAGACTGGAGATATACTATTAGAGTTTTAGACTTTCGGATACACATCATAGATACAATTCCGAAGATAACAAGAGCCGACAGGTGTGAGAATCATCGTACGGTCAGCTTAACAGCTCATGAGTCCTAGTTGCTGAAAAGAATTAAGTACAGAAGAATGGGAAAGATAATTGAGGACCTGTTAGATAATGATCAGCTTGGGTTTAGGAAAGATAAAGGCACGATATAAGCAGTATTGACGTTGCGGTTTATAATGGATGCAAGACTGAAGAAAAATAAAGACACGTTCGCAGAATTTATGGACCTGGAAAGAGCGTTCGTCAGATGTTCGTAATTCTGGGAAAGTTAGGAGTAAACTATAGGAAACGACGGCTATATGCTTGAACAAGAACCTAGAAGGGACAGTAAGACTGGAAGACCAAGAACTAAGTGCTCGGACTAAAAAGGTTTAAGACAGGAACGCAGTCTTTCGACCCTTCTGTTGAATTTCTAAATATAAGAATCAATGACGAAAGCTATATAGAGGTTCAAAAGTGAGATTAAATTTCAGACTGGGAAGATATCAATGATACGATTCGCTGATGACACTGCTAACTTCGGTGCAGGTGAAGAAGAATGAATGAATCTGCTGAATGGAGTGAACAGTCTAATGAGAAGGTATGTGGACTGATAATGAGAGGAAACGGAAGAAAGACCAAAGAAATGAGGAGTAGCAGAAATCAGAATAGCGAGAAGTTTAACACCGAAATTGCTGAAAACGAAGTAGACGAAAATAAAGAATTCCGCTACCTTCAACCTATGACAGACGGAGCAAGGAGGTCATAAAATTCAGACTAGCACGGGAAAGAGGGCAGTCCTAGCCAACAGAAATTTAGTGGTATCAGATATAGGCCTTACTCCGAAAAAGAAACTTTTGAAAATGTGCGTTTTGATTGCAGGATTGTATGGATTGTTAGAAATCCGGAAGAGAAGACAATCTAAACGTTTGACATGTTGTCCAACCGCAGAATGTTGAAAATTACGTGGACTAATGAAGTAAGGAATGAGAAGGTTCACCGCAGAATCAGCGAAGGAAGGAGCATAAAGAACTCACCCTCAGGGAGAGGTGACTGGGTAACAGGGAATGTGTTAAGACAACTGGAAACCACTCCCATGATACTAGAGGGAGGTGTGTGTGGTGAAAACTGTAGAGGAAGACAGAGACTGGATTACATCCGATGAATAACTGAGGAATTTTGGTGCAAGAGATACACGTAGATGAAGAGGTTGGTACGGGAGAGAAATTCGTGGCGGGCCGCATCAAACTATTCAGAAGACGGATGACAGAAAAAAAGTTACGAACGAACACTTCCATGATCCACGACAATAGCTTTACATAAGTGTGATATTTATTGCTTCATAATTAAATATAAAAATTAAATTGCAGTTAGGAATTTAAATACAATGTTATTTGCATGAATGAACCACATTTTTCTCGCTGGCGACCTCATTCAATTATCGAAAACAAACAGCGCCTACAGTGGGTCTTATTTTTATTTTTTGCTCTACTTGCGAGCTGCCGTGTGGGTCATAAGCCCTCACTCATGGAACGAATCGCTTGAAAATTTGCTGAGACTGCGAAATATTAAAAAATATATACATGGAAAAGATTATATTTTTGAGTCAAAGTCTCTAAACTAATGCGAGAATTTCATATTTAGAGCTAGAGGAGAGAGTCACAAGCCAGCTTTTCAAGTTATAACTGAAAACCTCTGGCATGTAACTCAAATTTTTCGTTTTTGCTGGCTAGGTATGGAAAGTGGGACCTGCAGAACAGTTAACAATTCTTTGTACTGAGGTTGGAAGTCTGTTATACAAGCTGTAATCATCTTTGTGCAATGTGTTCACTGAGTAAGTGCTGAAATCCCTTTCTAATTAGTCCATATTATAAACCTTGTAAGGTGATATACTTTCAGGGATAGCGGGGCTAGCTTTCCGAGACGGTTGAGCAATAGTCTGCTCGAAGACCGTAAATTGAAGCAGCAGTCGTTCAAACCTTCCTGTTTTGGACCAAGAGCATTTATTGTGAACGCGTAGATTTTCTCCAAAGTATTTCATAGCACAGATGGACCGCATGTATCATACCGTTCACGATAATCAAATGAAGATAAGGGGAAGTAAATAGTAAAGCAACTCTAAACAAAGTAAACAAGAAATATAGTACAAATGGAAGTGTCACATATGTTATCTTCCACTTCCACTACATAATATCGTCTACTCCTTTTACGTTCTTATTGAGTGACTGATCACTTAGCAACTTTAGTTCTTATATCTTTATTCTCCCAGTTTCTTCTAATGTTCTGTTAAAAATGTGTAACTCGTTGCTATAGCTCTCTGGAAAATAAGTTCATAGCTCTGCAGAAAGAGTAAGGTTCACTACGTCTGCCATTTTAAATAAATATTTCTTTCATTTACTATTTTGTATGTTACAGAGAACAAGGCCTTATCTGAAACTCCCTGTACAAACATCAGTAGCCGAACGAGATGACCATAAACTTTTCCTTATTTTACGATCTTCTACCAAGGGTTCATGAATTGTATCAGTACGAGTCTGCGATTGATAACACATAGTCTTGCTGGAAAAGTGCACTTCTGACCTCCACGTACATACTAATGAAAGTAGAAGTTCTCGAAAATGTGAAGGTAGTATCTGTTTGACAGCTGCTGTCAAAGAACATCAAGAAGAGGAATGGGAAACTCAGTGAGAGCGTTTTCGGTGGATCAGTGGCACCTTAGAGCACGGCCGTGAAAGCCTGAGTGATCAAAGATGATAAAAAATACAGTTTTGAAGACAATTCGAAACAAGACGCTTCTGAGAATGTGTCCACCTTTAGGAGAGTTGACAGAGTTGACAAATCACATGGGATTTTTAAAAATGTGTTCACTGCAGAACAAAAAGACGACCTGGTACCATACCTGAAGTCAGTGAGGAGCAGACTCTTTACTCCAACGATGAAACATCTCACTGTCAGATCATTAACCTATCAACAGCGCCAAAGAAATAGATTATCGCACACAGTTTTTAGAGGGACTTGTCTAGATGGGCAGGACTGGGTAACAGGATTTATTACTACATGCCCTACGTTTTCTATTCGCAAGCCAGAGAATATATTAGTGCACTAGCTATGGGATTCAGTAAAGTAACAGTTACAGAAACGGAAAGGTGACAAGACACTTGGTATTAAGCATTAAAAATAGTAGCACAGTTTTCAGAATGACATTAAAATATTTTCTTATTTTTAACGATCGTTTGAAGTTTTCATATATCTTAGCCTAAATTGTTCACTAAATAACTTATTCCTTCATTATAAGATGATCTTCGTAATAATTCGATGTCTATGTAATAATTTCGCATAAAGTTGCCCTATCCCATGTTGCGCCATGCGTAGGACACAACGGAAAATATGCCGTTGGTTTTGGGGAGGGGGATAAACAGTGAGTTCATCGGTCCCATCGGATAGAGAAGGAAGTCGGCTGCGCCTTTTCGAAGAAACCGTCCCGGCATTTGCCTGAAGCGGTTTAGGGAAATCACGGAAAACATTAATCAGGATGACCGGACATGGGTTTAAACCGTCGTCCTCCCGAATGCTAGTCCAGTGTGCTAACCTCTATCGGTAGTCCGAGTTTAAGCTCCCTAGAGCCACCGCATGATTTTTGAGGGCACCATCAGTGAAGTTGTATTTTTGTTGTGTGTTACGAAAAATGGAACATTGGTTTCGGAGTAACGTTATCCCATCAAGTTTGTGTTAAACATGGAGAATCCGCGAGTGTGACCTCTGAAAAGTTGAAATACGCCTATGTGGAACATTAATTATCAGAAGCACAAATGTTTTGCTGGCACAAATCATTTTTGGAAGGCCGAGAACACGTTACAGACGAATTTCGTTCAGGGAGATCTTCAAACTTCCAAAACCGACGAAAACATGGCAATTCTGCGTGCGTTTTTACAAAGACGTCCTTGAAAGGCTCAGGAAACTGGAGAAATCAGATGACACCGGACACACGAGACAAGTGGGTGTTGCATCATGACAATGCCCCATGTCACACGGCCACTTCCATCATAGATTGTTCGCTGCTTACATAAGGCATTTCTGTTGTACCAAAGCGCCCCCCCCTCCCTCTCCCGCTCCACACTATTCACGTGTTCAGAGTCCTTCAGATTTTTTCCTTTTCTCGAAACTGAAAAGTTTTTAAAAGAATGTCGTTTTGGGTCTCTGGAGACCATTCAAAAGAATGTGGCTGACAAGTTAAAGATCCTACCATTTGATGCCTTTCAGCACTTCTGTAAAGACGGGGAACAACGACTCTGTCAGCGTAGAGGTGCTGTAGCGAACTACGAGGCCTGTTTGGAAAGTGAGGAACGATCAGTCGCGAAATGGAAACCACGGTGAGAATCCGATGAGGCTTTTCACAGACGTTTTGGACAGTGTCTTTTGTATGCCGGTCGATCGCTTCAAGACGCTCTTTTCAGTTGTGAGCACACTGTGAGCGAGTACTGGTGCCTAGAACAACAATGTCTCCCGCCAAGTAGGAGAACCCGCTGAGAGGCTTCGCCTTAATGAATGCAGCCCACCTAACACAACTGCCACGCACTTCCTTCTTCATGGCAATTCTCAGCTGCACTCTGCAGGGGCAGTGAAGACGCTCTTGCAGCCTTTTCGATGGGAAGCGTTCGATCATCCACAACACAGCCCTAAATGGCTCGTCCTGAGTATCATCCCTGTTCACATGAAACGCAGGATACGAAACCACACTTGGGCACAGGCTACGCGCTATAGACCAGCGTAGAGAATTATCGGAAAGCACAGGCGGCTGCCTTCTAAGACGATGGTGTTGGAAATTTGGTGTAACGGTCTGACAAATATCTAAATCGGAATGGCGACTATGTACAGAAGTACCTGGAAGGCGTAGCTAAATGTGCAAGGAAAACAGTTTTGATTTTCACTGTGGTTTCCATTATGCGACCGTTCGTTGCCTACTTTTCAAACAAACCCTGTACTCTGAAGGGGACAATACTGTTCTTGTAAAAAAAAAAAAAAAAAAAAAAAAAAAAAAAAAAAAAAAAAAAAAAAAAAAAAAAAAAAAATTGTTTGACTGCTCTTCCTACACACTTCGTATACTACAAGGTGATTATTATGCCTTTAAAAAGCTTTTTCTTGTGTTCCTTTATTTTACAAAAAATGTTAAACATGAAGTATCCCGCCCCACCCTGAGAGCCCCTCTAGTAGTCCTTTATTTTGTAACTGTTGCTTAAACAATTATTTTAACTGTATACTTTGATTTTTCGATCATAGGATGGTATGATGGTGACACTTGGTATCGAAACCAATAGGCAGGAGGCAGAATAAAAGTGCAACTATGCACTAAAACAAATAATTTTCACATCTCAGTAGAGGAAGTTCGGTGGAATGAGTGACTTTACAAGTTTACATTTCAATCCGAAACTATCATGTAGAAGGCAATAACGCTGGGCGAGTGTTTTTGGTACAATACTTGCTAATTGATGTTTGTCTTCTCAAGAGGAGCCTCCACCCAAAACTTGCTCTACTGGAATAATGTCTGCATCTAAATAAATTAGACGGGCCACACGTTCTAGCATAATTTATTCCCTTGTTATAGGGCACAGCCACATTAATTTCAACGTTCGCGCTCTGTTGTGGCTGTTTGGCAGTTCCTGATATCATCGATGTTTTTGGAGGCAAGTGGCCTCGTGCAGCGGTGCGCGTTCTGCGTCGGGCTGCTGCACGGAAGGGGGGCTGCTGTGCGCTCAGTTTGAGTGACGCGTTTGTTTAATTATGCTCGAGACCGGTCGCGGTGCTCCATAAGGGACGCCACAGCGGATGCGTGACAAATTTTATTTAATCAATGGCATCAACAGTGAAACGGACGGAGCGGAGGCAACGCGGAAAAAGCCCTCCACAGCGCGGCAGGAGGAGCGGTGGCGCGGAGCTCGACCGTGAGAAATGGGCATCCCAATAAAAATCTTCTTTTTTGGGGGACAAAAAGCATCCAGGAGGCGACAGGCGAAAAAAAAAGTGTTGCGTGAAAAATTGTCGGTGGTCGCGACGTATTTAGCTGGCCGGTAAATCACTCGCGCGTAGCATGCGTGTATTTGTAGACGTGTGAATGCATGTGTGTGTGTGTGTGTGTGTGTGTGTGTGGAGAGTGAGAGTG
The DNA here is from genome assembly GCF_021461395.2 of Schistocerca americana. NCBI lineage: Eukaryota > Metazoa > Arthropoda > Insecta > Orthoptera > Acrididae > Schistocerca > Schistocerca americana. Next base: position 393,938,831 of record NC_060121.1, read on the forward strand.
AAAGTGTGTGCGTACGCGCGCGTGTGTCAGGTTCTCTGCTGGCAGCGGCGCACCGCGGCGCCAAAATGAGAAATATTTAATTAATTTAGCAGATCCGCGGTGCGCGGGGAGACTAGTGCGAGATGGAAGTAAATGGGAGTTTTTGCGACAGCGGCGGTGCCCACCAAGCGCTTGTGGAGGTTGCGCGCGGAGCTGTTGCCAGGGACAAGTTGGCAACACTGCGTTGTGCTTCAGATTCAAACAATAGGAACGGGAAATTTGTATTTCTTCAGAGATCTTCTTGGTCTACGTCTTGTATTCTGAGACAATGGCACCGTTTGTTTTACCCTATTACTAAGACAAATATCTGAAAATTTTCAGACGCGCGGGATTAGCCGAGCGGTCTCGGGCGTTGTAGTCATGGACTGTGCGGCTGATCCCGGCGGAGGTTCGAGTCCTCCCTCGGGCATGGGTGTGTGTGTTTGTCCTTAGGATAATTTAGGTTAATTAGTGTCCAAGCTTAGGGACTGATGACCTTAGCAGTTAAGTCCGATAAGATTTCACACACAGTTGAACATTTTTTTTTTTTTTTAAATTTTCATTTTGTGCAATGTATCTACTTCGTTCAAGCGTGAGAAGCAACGAAATGTTACAATATATTTAAGTGCGAAAGTGAGCGTACTTTTAGACCTCCTAACACAATGTTTGTATTTAAGCGGCAACACACCAAACTAATGATGAGCCTGTTCGTTTGTATTTCCCGGCTTTAACTGCCTTTCTCCATTTATCGATGTACCTACAGCTGACAAAAATTGTTGAAAATCAGCACAGATTTCATCTTTTACATAATCAACCACAATGCTTATATTTATGGTAGACCAAAGTAAAAGCACACTTAACATTAATTTTCTGACACAAACATAATTTCTCATCGGTAGTCTGGAGAACACCGTAACAACAACGACAAATACTACTACTACTACTACTACTACTACGGCTACCAATTCTTTTCTTGATCATTAGAAATTTATTTTTATTTATTCGTGACCTAGTTCTTCACTACTGAAACCACACTCTTGTGACCACTGATTGTTAGAGACTAAATAAGCGTAGCAAAGGGCGGGATATTAGAAAATAAATAAATAAATGAAATATGATGTCCAAAAAAGTAAAACTGATCTTTCTTACGGATTTTAAAACAGACAAATATTCTGAATTCTGAAATTAAAATTTTTGTACAATTTTAACTGTATTAGCCACTCTTATTACCAACAATAAAGCCATAGGTTAAACTTAACCCTCACAGTACCAATGGAGAAGGGAGTATGTTATACTCACTTTAGAAAAACAAATGTAATCTAGGCTGTAACTTTATACTTCAAACTAATAAAAGAGGTTACTTGTTTTTAATTAATTCTGCTACCAGATTTCATGAAATTTTAAAATTTTTCAGTTATACTTAGCCCAAAAAATTGTCATAGTAGGTGTCACTTTCCACAGTGAGTCCTATATTCAATATTTTCAGCTTCACGACCTTATTTACACATAAATATATATTTAAAAAGTATTTTATGAATAAAAGTCAACAGTAATTAAGAAGTAACGCTTCACGGTGACTCATGAATACTTTTCATAGCAAGTTATTTTTTTCTAAAACTTTTATGTTGATTAGAAATGAGAGTGAAATGAAATATACCTTAATATATTGATGAAGCGAAGAACATAGGACAGGTAAGTACAACACATTATTTCTTTCCATTTATACATCCTTATGATGAATGCCGGTTTCTGACGAAATTTATATTGACAGACTTGTATTCCGTTACCATTCGAGACATACGATGTCACTGATTATTATTTACTTTTTCAAGGAAGCATCAATGTTTGGTACCGCTTTTTGTGGACTGATAACTCACAGATAAGCTTCTAGTTGAAGTCTTGTCTGTGAGCTTCTGTGGGTAGGTTTCGTTCTCTTCATAAAGGAAAAATGTTGCTCGCATGAGTGTGTAGGTCCAAACACTATAGTAATCCTATTTACAAACTGATAAAGCATTGGAAATTATGTTGTTGAAATAAAAGTCTACGGTAATAATTTTAGTATTAAATCTATCACGCAACTGTCACACTTTAGGTCTTTAAGTCGTAATTGTGGCACGCTTTACACACAGTCAACATCAACTGTAAATCAGTGAATCTGCGCGACTTTTTGCGAACTGGAAAGCAAGATATATCCTGCTGAAATTGCAGATTCAGTTGTTGAGTGTTCCTAATGAGAACAAAAATGTGTTTTCATAGTAAAAATAGTGGAGAAAATTATTGAGTCGTTTCTCTGATCCTATATGATGGATAATTTCTTGAGTCACATCGTTTAACGGCGCTCTCTTTTGTTTTTGCGCAATCGATTCTCGCCGTTAGCCTTCAAAGCGCCCATAATCCTTTGCATGGAAGGCCTCGTAATGTCGCTGTACGCTGAATTGTTTTCTTTGTATTCAGAGCTTTGAAGCACACTAAGCATATAAAGTTTCCGTCACATACCGTTACGATATTGGCATCGTGCACTGGCATGTTGTAAATTGACGTCGGTGTGCCTAACCGGTCTACTCTCCACTTTAAGCAATGATCCGTAAGTATGGAGAAAAAATTCGCAGCACCAAGAAGGAGTTGTGTGACATGAACGAATGTCGGTAACGTGTTTCTACACCTGAAAGATGTCTATTCAAATTTTGCGTCAGCCACATAAGAGTGACGCTAGTAGCGCAACTCTGAGAATGCACGTCACATTTACTTTCAGTTTACGCTGTAACGAGAAATGGTTCAGATGGCTCTGAACACTATGGGACTTAACTGGTGTGGTCATCAGTCCCCTACAACTTAGAACTACTTAAACCTAACTAACCTAAGGATATCACACACATCCATGCCCGAGGCAGGATTCGAGCCTGCGACCGAAGCGGTTGTGTGGTTCCCGGCTGTAGCGCCTAGAACGCTGTAACGGTCGTGAGCGTTAGTTACCTTTGTTTTTAGACGTGGTGAGTCGATGTTAGTTAAGAATGCCTTCAAGGCGACAAGGACGCAATTATCAACACCTCACTGAGTTTGAATGTGGTCGTTCAACGGGACCACGAGAAGCTGAATGTTCCTTCCGTGATCTTGCAGAAATATTTGGCAATAATGTAGACATTGTACTTGATTGTTTGCAGCGGCTGTCACGAGTACGTACGTTCCCAAAAGACTGGTCTCCGAGCGGCCTCCTGGCGCTACCGAGAAAGAAGACCATCGTATTCGGGGTATGGCGCTGGCGCATTGTACTGGATATGCACTACATTTACACAACGAGCTGTTACAAATTTGTTGCTTCAAGGATAGTTCCGAGGCAGACACCTTGTAGCGTGGATTCTATTGACCCCAAACCACCCCCATTCGCGACTTCAACGGTGTCAAGCGAGAGCTCATTGGAGCGCAGGGTGGAGGTCTCTTGTGTTTTCTGTGAAAGCTGGCCGTGTCTCGGGGCCAGTGATGTCTTTGGGTGTGTTAGAAGGTACACGGGACCTACACCTGTGGTTATGGATCTGGTTGCTGTTTCGTGTAACAGCAGGAGCACTCTCGCGGTTATCCCATGCACCTTGATTGTAAATTGTACGTCAGGCTAGTGACTCGACCTGTTGTGCTGTTATTCATGAACAGCAATCCAGGGGGTGTTTCCGAACCCGGTAATGCTGGCCCATATACCGCTAGACAGATATATTCCCAAAATTTCATTGCTCTACATCAATTATTTTGTGGTGTTACGAATTTTTTTTTCGTCAATATATATTCGCGTCTAAGGCTACGCTGAACCTAACAAGGGAACCTCCCCATCGCACCCCCCTCAGATTTAGTTATAAGTTGGCACAGTGGATATGTCTTGAAAAACTGAACACAGATTAATCGAGAAAACAGGAAGAAGTTGTGTGGAACTATGGAAAAAATAAGTAAAATATACAAACTGAGTCGTCCATGTGCATGATAAGCAACATCAAGGAGAATGTGAGCTCAGGAGCGCTGTGGTGCCGTGGTTAGCGTGTGCAGCTGCGGAACGAGAGGTTCTTGGTTCAAGTCTTCCCTCGAGTGAAAAGTTTAATTTTTTATTTTCAGTTTATGTGACAAACCCTTATGTTTTCATCACTTTTTTGGGAGTGATTACCACATCCACATGAAAACCTAAATCAGGCAAGGTAGAAGAATCTTTTTACCATTCGCTAAGTGTACAAGTTAGGTCGGTCGACAACATATTCCTGTCATGTGACGCACATGCCGTCGCCAGTGTCGTATAGAAAATATCAGACGTGCTTTCCTGTGGAGAAATCAATTGACCTACGACCTTGCGATCAAATGTTTTCGGTTCCCATCGGAGAAGCACGTCCTTTCGTCTACTAATCGCACGGTTTTGCGGTGCGGTCGCCAAACGCATACACTAAACTTATTACAGTGAACAGAGACGTCAATGAACGAACGGACAGATCATAACTTTGCGAAAATAAAGAAAGTAAACTTTTTACTCTACGGATAACTTGAACCAAGGACCTCTCGTTCCGCAGCTGCTCACGCTAACCACGGGACCACGGCGCTCCTCAGTTCACACTGTACTTTATGTTGCCTATCTTGCGCATGGACGACTCAGTTTGTATATTTTGCTTATTTTTTTCGTAGTTCCACACAACTTTTTCCTGTTTTCTCGATTGATCTGTGTTCAGTTTTTCGAGGGCTATCCACTGTGCCAACTTATAACTAAATCTGAGCGGGGTGCGATGGGGAGGTTCCCTTGTAAGTATGGTCATTCCTGTGAAGATAGCGCATTGACTGCAATTACCCTGCGCTCCGTAATGACGCCTGACCGTCCCTTTTTACCGGGAGCGCTCACTCCTCATACGAGCAGAAGAGTGACCACTCCTGCTCGCTTAACCTCGTCCTCATAAGGGCAGGCTTAAAAGATTCAGCCGAAGTCAAACAATTCCAGCATGGAGGAAATTGGCAGGGACTGTGGATACGTGGCGCTCTGTGGGATTCTGGGTCGACAGTGAGGCGTCTCGAGATAGTCCGCGCAGTTGCGATAGCAATGTGTCCCGCATGGCACAGTGGTTAACGCTTCTGCCTAGTAAATAGGACATCCCCGGTTCGAATCCCGGTCCGGTACACTTTTGCACTCATCTCCGCTGATTCTGTGTAATGTTCCGATGCAGCTGCCATCAGTAACCCCTTCCTATTCCTTTTCTTTCTTACCTCTCCACCTTCAGTTTACATATAAGGAACCTGTGTCACGTGAATGTTGTCAGTCTCCTGACGACCCATTCGTGACTATTATCTACGTTTCACCATTCCTTTATTCACTTAACGGTGCGGTTGGTATAACCAGCGGTTCCTGCAACTCTCTGAAGCACAGTTTTAGTGAGATTTTTGCTTCCTCGTTTGCACGACAGACAGAAGTTTAATGGCCCTGCATATGATCACACATGCTTGATAATAAAGGACTTTTCCTGTAACTTTAATGCACTAACACTGCGGTGACACGTTATGTTGCGAAGAGATAACTACGAGAATGCTCAGAAGAGCGCAGCTTGGCGGGTGACTTTCAGCTGGGATGGCCGCGTGTTCGGAAGAAAGGGATGGTTCGTCCAATGCTCTAAACGAGAATAAGTTGCAGCAAAGGTGGCAAAGGGCCAAATCTTGTGGATCTACAGCTTTACGAAACGCAGCCAGTGCCATTTTAAGAGGATTAATATTTTGCGCGATAAAAATGTCGTGTTGCTAGGGCCTCCCGTCGGGTACAACGTTCACCGGGTGAAAATCTTTCGATTTGACGCCACTTCGGCGAATTGCGCGTCGATTGGGATGAGATGATGATGATTAGGACAGCACAACACCCAGCCGCTGAGCGGAGATAATCTCCGACCCAGCCGAGAATCGAACCCGGGCCCTTTGGATTGACATTCTGTCGCGCTGCCTACTTTTTTTTTTGTATTGTTCGATATAGTTCGTTGCGTTTGGTCTGGGCGGACGTCACAAGACATCCGTTCAAGTTGATCGTTGATGTCTTGACTCAGTTTTGTTTATTACAGAGAGCACGCAGCCCTCAGACCGAACACGCTGAGCTACCATGCCGGCTAGCACTCAGCTACCGGGGGCAGACATTTTGTGCAATGAGCTTGTGGCAATGTAGAGAATCTATTCGAATACCAGACTTATGTTTATAAGCTCTCTGTACTGATTACCTTAGGAGTATATGTAATACGGTAATATGGTTCTGGCTTGAGGAATCGAAATTTTTCCTATTTTGCTATCCATACATGTCTAGGAGACGTTTCTCCATGTTCAGTGGGTTTTATTTACTATCTGTCGAGCAATGTATAAGTGGTAATACAAGAAAAATTGTCTAATATATTGATCAACAGATAGTAAATGAAACCCATTGATGATGGAGAAACATCTCCGAAATATGTATGAGTAGTTAGACAAGAAAAGTTGTGTTTGCTAAAGGCAGAACCACATTTCATAATTAAATAGCAGGAAGCAAACGCGATAAGGAAATAACTTCAACCACGTAATGACCAACATAGGAATGCATCTGAAACTGCCAATTTACTGCAGGAAAGTAGTGGTTTACACAGCTTTCTCCACGTGACAAAGCTGACACAATGGGAGTGAATGCTCATCGAGTGCATACTGACCGCGTCTCTGCATTGTTCTCAATAATGCAGCTAATGATTGGTTCCGAAAGCTTCATTACACTAAGCACAGCGGGTCAGTTACTGAATACTGCATCCTGCCTTTTCGGAAGCAATATCACGTTCTTAACGTAGTCTTCCTTGATTCAACCGGAGTTTAATAAAGTAATGGTGGCTCCCTGAAGTCCGTGACAAATGCCTCGTGCGCAGCTGGTCTAATTGGCTTCAGCTCTGGCTGTAACGACCCATCCTACAGTCACTCAAACGGGCTTTTATTGCGCTGCCGGCTTTACGTCCAGATCTACACTCACACACACACACACACACACACACACACACACACCACGGGCAAGAACTTGCAGGGGAACATGGCACTGTGCCACCCCCCGGTTCCATATCGGAAGCTGTACGGCGCTCCTCTAAATCACTTTCTTACCGGATTAGCATGTCTCATCACACGTGTGGGGAACGTAATGAGGTTAGGGCGCAGCAATTTAGACAGGGGGCGTGGAAAATTGCCGGCCGGGAACAAAGACGGTGCACCAGGCCAGCTCTCGGGCAGAACCCAGCCAGTAGCCGGCAGACGCGGTTAGCCAGACGCCCCACGCCGTCCTCCACCATCCCACCCCGTCGCGCCTCAGGCCATCCCCCGCTGCGCCCGCTCCACCGCGCAAATTGCTCCGCAGTCCATTATCGGACGATGGCGTTTACTTTCAGCTCGCTCGACAACCTCCTTTGAAGGAATTTTAATTGCTGTTCCATATATTTTCGTTATTATTTTTCAGACCTCTTCGTGTGCGTGTCAGTTGTCGATCGCAAGAAAAGCAAAAGCAGAAATGTTGAAATCCGTTTTCCAATGTTTGTTTACGAAAGGAAAATCCAGGGATATTGCCACAACTTAAATCTCGCACCACTACAGAAATTAAATGAAACAGACATGTGTGTCAGTGATGTTGAGAAACAACAGAAATCGCTAAAACTGAACTAAGGTCCAGGATCCTATAACAGGATCTGATAGTGATATCAGACGCTATTATACAGGGTGGTCAATTGATCGTGACCGGGCCAAATATCTCACGAAACAAGCATCACACGAAAAAACTACAAAGAACGAAACTCGTCTAGCTTGAAGGGGGAAACCAGATGGCGCTATGGTGGCCCGCTAGATGGCGCTGCCATAGGTCGAACGGATGTCAACTGCGTTTTCTTAAATAGGAACCCCCATTTCTTATTACATATTCGTATAGTGCGTTAAGAAATATGAATGTTTTAGTTGGACCACTTTTTTCGCTTTGTGATAGATGGCGCTGTAATAGTCACAACCGTAGAAGTACGTGGTGTCACTTAACATTCCGCCAGGGCGGACGGTATTTGCTTCGTGATACATTACCCGTGTTAAAGTGGACGGTTTACCAATTGCGGAAAAGGGCGATATCGGGTTGATGTATGGTTCAAATGGCTCTGAGCACTATGGGACTTAACTTCTGAGGTCATCAGTCCCCAAGAACTTAGAACTACTTAAACCTAACTAGCCTAAGGACAACACACACATCCATGCCCGAGGCAGGATTCGAACCTGCGACCGTAGCGGTCGCGTGCTTCCAGACTGTAGCGCCTAGAACCGCTCAGCCACTCCGACCGGCTGTTGATGTATGGCTATTGTGATCAATATGCCCAACGGCCGTGTGCTATGTATGCTGCTCGGTATCCTGGACGACATCACCAAAGTGTCAGGACCGTTCGCCGGACAGTTACGTTATTTAAGGAAACAGGAAGTGTTCAGCCACGTGTGAAACGTCGACCACGACCTGCAACAAATGATGATGCCGTAGTAGGTGTTTTAGCTGCTGTCCAGGCTTAGTGACCCAATATTATTTATTAAATATTTCAATCACTGCACCTGGTAAAAGAGACCCAACAACATTTTTTGCAAGACTGAATACGTTGAAGATTGGTATACCAGATGTGGCGATGTGTTTCAATGATCCAGTCGTAGCTGAACTGGAAGTGTTGAGAAACTTGGACGTAATATATTGCTCCAGTATGAAAGACCAAGAGCTTATATGTGACAGACTACGGGAGCAGGATGCTGACAGATTCGCTATTCAAGTAACCAAAGAAGCAAGAGGTATTAAAAGGAATGCCACGATGAAGCTTTAAGATGAAGAAATGCAGCAGGGTGATGACTGTACATTAGGATTATTTCGAGGTACTTTTTAATATGTTTCTTATCTTCATCTGCAGTTTCATAATTTAGATACCCATACCTCCTTAAGTTTGTAAAACATTGTGCCAATTCTTTCCTTCAACTTGGAATTGCCTTTTAGGTACTAACTTTATTGCAGCTTCAACTAATTTAAAGAGATAATAGTTTTTAATTAGAAAAAATATTCGAAAAATTAAAGTATAAAGTGAAAGACTATTTTTCCTGTTTAATATACATAACGTGTAGAATGAAATAGGTGTAGTATAGAAGCCATTATGTCATACAAACCTGGTGAAAATTTACATATGAAGATGGTATCTGTTCTTTCGAGCATGTCCGAAAGAACAGATACCTTCTTCATATATAGTTCGGGCTAACCGGCCATTGACCTCCTTCTTCTTTTTCTGTGTGGATGCACACGCATTGCGCGAACTCTCACGGGACTCGGTAAGATTGTCTGCCACGATTAATGAGTTTAATGGGCAGGGGCACTACGAATGTAGTGTGTAGACATTAAGTTGGGAATGTGGGTCTCACGGGGAGCGTGCAAGGGATAAGTTTCTGCAGTCGCTCTATCCTCTGTGCCCCCCGGTGGCTAAGATGGACAGAACGTCTGCCATGTAAGCAGGAGATCCAAGGTTCGAGTTCCCGTCGGGGCACACATTTTCGACTGTCCCCGTTGATGTATATCAACGCCTGTCGACAGCGTAGAGTCTTGATTTAATTATCATTTCATGATGAAAATTTGATTTCCTTCACGTGTGTATTACGAGGCTAAATGACTAATGAATTTGAGAAAGCGTCTTAGAAAATATTGTGAATTTTTGTTGTTGTTGTTTTTTGATATCAGTACATTCTGAATTGTTCCAGATACCTGCAAATTGTTTAGAAAGTATTATGTATTAACAGTGATAAACTAAAAAATTGTAAAACGTATATACATGAAAGAAACAGGTGCTGTTTTTCATATAAAACGGATCAGTTAACGTACCCAGTGCCCTTAACGCAGACACACTTTTCATCATGTCCTCCGTGTATATGTATGTCTGCTGTCGAAGTTTCGTGATGTACAAATAGATGAATTGAGCAATTATATATCTGTGTGTGTGTGTGTGTGTGTGTGTGTGTGTGTGTGTGTGTGTGTGTGTGTGGAGAGAGAGAGAGAGAGAGAGAGAGAGAGAGAGAGAGAGAGAGAGAGAGAGAGATACGTGTGGCTGGTGACATATCAACAGCCACAACATAACGACAGAGTGAAAGAAGATAAATTGAAGCTCCTGCGAAAGAGACTTAACAGACATGATTCAAGCATAATATAACAAACAATTTTTTTACTTACTTGATTTTCGTTGTGTTTAAACTGTTAAAATTTATTGTGTAATTTAACGAAATCTCCAACATTGTACAGATTTTGAGAGCTTACTTCAAACACGACAGGACCGACCCTTGTCATCGAGTGCATCCGATGCTAAATTACTATCGACAGTGGAGGCATATTATTCAGAGAGAGAATTTCCAGTTATGAATTGCTCTGTCGGTGCAATTTCACTGGAATTTAGAAATTTATTATTTCGTGTTGAAACAGAGAGCTTACCGCTTAATATCATGTTACATTCGCAGAGATTCGTATTTTGCGGAAACAGGCGTATATTTTTCGCCATATTTGTTAAATAGTTTCCGTGATGTCAGCGAGCTGAATACCATCACACATGACGTCCCATGTTCGACTGTATGGGCTGCAGGGCAATAATACGATGTGCGAATTACGTTCTTCTTCAAAACCAACCACTGAATACTGCGAGCGTACATACATGTTGCTCTCTGCAGTGTCCCACGTCAAGCTCCCGTAGTTTAGTATTACGGAATGAATATTTCCACGACTCTTTGGTCTTAAGTATAGTCAGAAAACGGATAAAAATTTCTATCCAGTCACTCAGTGCTGGTACTGGCACCGAAACAGAATGATACATGGATGGCTCAACTTCATGGCTTCATTTCAGACTTGTGATGAAAGCTGAAATGACAGTTACTGAGATAAGGGATGACGGAGTAGAAAATCAACTAAATTTATTGAGCAGAGAAAAGGTGTCAAGACTCGAAGCGATACCTGTACGGACATAGATCAATATGACAGTAGATAGCAGCGTAAAGATTGACGCCAAATTGCTTGATGTCTGTGAAAGGTTGCACACGAGTCAATGGAATGTCGAACCACACTGCGACATAAGTGAAGCATTTCCTAGGGAAAGATCTCAGCAAGTCGTCCTTAACATGGAGAAATGATCAGATTTATGTGTGTGGCACCTGTTCTTTCAGACATGTCTGAAAGAACGGACGCTACACATATAAATATACTAGGACTGTAACTTAAGTAAATGCAACTAATTATTCACAACCGTTACAAAAGAGTTACATATTTGCACCCGTTATTGTCGTTCAAAGTAATCACCAGCGTTGTGTAGAACCCGTTTCCAGCGATGTGGAAGGCGTAGTATACCGTTCTCAGAGCCTGTTCTGTTGATGGTGCGAATGGAACGGTCTCCTGCCTGTCGAATCTCTGGAACAGTTCTGAATCGAATGCCACGAAGTGGTTCCTTCATCATCGGAATCAAAGTCACAAGGACTTAAGTGTGGGTTTGGTGGATGGTACAGTACTTCCCAGTCCCATTGACCGAACAGAGCAGCCACAGCTTGCACTGTATGCGCGCGCTTTGTGGTGCAAAATGATTTGTGGGCTGCGAAGAAAGTGTTGCCGCTTCTTTCGCAAAGCTGGTCGCAGGCGATGCTCCAAAAACGAACAGTAATACTGTGCATTGACTGTCTCCCGTGGAGGAACGTAATGCGTTAGGATAACACCTTCACATTCGTACACGAGAATCACCATAACTTTCACCATACTGGGGCTCTGACGCTCTTTCGACTTTCGTAGCGATCCACAATGACGCCATTCGTTGGATTGGCGTTTCAGTTATGGCTCTCATCAATTGTTACGACACGGCGTAAGAAAGCCTCTCCAAGTGTGTCTGAGCAGCGTCGTAATGCACCCATTTCTCCATTTCCGTCAAGTCATGCGGAATCCATCGTGATGCAATTTCTCGCATGCCCAGGCGTTCCTTCAGGATGGGAAGCACAGTCGTATGCGCTAATCCGGTTTCGTGGCGAGCTCACGAATCGTTTGGCGTCGATCAATGTCCACTAACGCGGCGAAAAAAAAAAAAAAAAAAAAAAAAAAAAAAAAAAAGGGTTTAAATGGCTCTGAGCACTACGGGACTTAACATCTGAGGTCATCAGTCCCCTAGAACTTAGAACTACTTAAACCTAACTAACCTAAGGACATCACACACATCCATGCCCAAGGCAGGATTCGAACCTGCGACCGTAGCAGTCGCGCGGTTCCGGACTGATGCGCCCAGAACCGCTCGGCCACAGCGGCCGGCACTAACGCGGCAACAGCATGCACTTCTTCTTTAGAGACGCTAGGACGACCTGCCGATGCATATGTGCCACAGTTTGCCGACTTTCATTGAAAGTTTTTACCCAACGTGCCGCTGTTCAGTACGGCAATGCCGATTCCCCACACGCCTGGCCGGCCGGTGTGGCCGTGCGGTTCTAGGCGCTTCAGTCTGGAACCGCATGACCGCTACGGTCGCAGATTCGAATCCTGCCTCGGGCATGGATGTGTGTGATGTCCTTAGGTTAGTTAGGTTTAAGTAGTTCTAAGTTCTAGGGGACTGATGACCACAGATGTTAAGTCCCATAGCGCTCAGAGCCATTTTGAACCCACACGCCTCTTGAAGACGTTGATGGCACCGTCCTGCTGCAAGACCTCTGGCACTTTCTACTTTGATCCAACTCCGTTGTTCCTGTTTCGAAAACATAGTGAAACTATTAAGTTAGACCGTTCCCTCGCAAGTGTTTCCCTCGATTGTGCGCATGCCGGTGACGTGACGTGGGGTGGGCGAGTCCATATGCTCGGAGGTAAGGTAGGTATGGCAAAGGTAAGGTAGGTATGTCAACAACGTGTGCTATCAGCGACAATAATAAAGTCCATAGCGTAGTGTCTCCACAACAGTGTTGCCACTATTTAAGTTCCAACCTACATATATGCGCCTTGATTGCAATTAATGATCATTCAGTGCAGATGCACTCTTCGTCCGACCTGTTGAGAGAACCCGATTGTAGCTGCGAGCAATGAGGATAATGGACAAGGGACGCTTCAGTATAAAGGCGTGAATATTTGCTGGAAAATCAACGTTCTCGGTTGAAATATCTGAGCGGAATGTGTATGGAATAATATGAAATCCAATACATCGACAAATCCAGTCAAATGACATCGTGTCAGTAGTTCGGTCTAAAGCAAGACATCGACGCTTCAGATGGTAGAAGGTGGAACTCGGTATAAAGGTAGTCGACTGTGTGAGGTGTTAGTGCGTGCATACGTGTGTTTTCTGGTGATAGGAAACAGACACCATTAGTGCCAGTGAACATCATGTACATAAATTATGATTGTGACAATATGTGGCGTTAAACATTAATCATCTGATGAAAATCAATAATCGATATGTACAAGGAAATTAGAGTCTCCAATAGTCGAACTGCCAAAAGATTAACTGTTCAAGTACCGCTTTGGATAATTTTGTTAGATTGGGCACACGATGTGAACGGAACGGGAAATAGTGGCAAAGTAGGAAATTATCTGAGGCACAGGAATGGTTAGTTCTGTGCAAAGCAAGGGCCACAAACCGTTATTATTCTCATCTTGTCGCTGATTTACAGCTGCGAATAACTGCCATACATTTACTACAAATTTTGTCCCATGGGAGACATCTTTGATTCAAGAAACGACTGCAGAAGCTCGCATTGACACCCTAACGTAAGTAGGCTAGACTGGAGTTTACTGAAAAACGTATACCACGGACTTCACAATCAGATAAAGTGATCTTCAATGAAGAGAAGAAATGTAACTTAGGTGGGCAGGATGGATTTCACTATTATTGACGTCATCCGAGAACATAACACCAGATAAGAATTAGGAGAAATTTTGGAGGTGAAACTGTTATGATTTGAGCAGCCTCCGGCGAGATTGGTATATTACGTATCGCTTGGATGAACGCTAGAATGAACTCTATTTACACTGAGATGCTAGAAACAGAAATGATTAGAGTGCATGCGGACCTAGGGGAAGAAAGTCTAATGTTTCAGCAAGGTGATGTACTTGTGTATGGTCTGCTGGAACCAAAAAAACTTTGAATGTAAGGATATCGAAGTCTTGCCCTGATTTACACGTAGCCCGGATTTTAAACCCGTGAAAAAAGTTTTCTTGAATACTTGCAAGGCGTGTTTAACACAATGGAAAACAATTTGAGGTTGTAAGTGAGCTGAAAAGGACGACACGACAAGAGTGGGTGACAATTTCACTGCAAGAACTACAAAGCATAACAAAGTCAATGCAGAAGAGAATTTTTGAGGTAATTATAAAGAACGGAGGTTGGACAATGTACTAACAATGTAATAACATAACAGCACAGCGAGTGTCTTTATGCCACTTTCCATCCAGGAAATGCAAACTCCTTAGTTCGTTATTCGCATTGTGAAATTAACTTTGTAATTCTGACATGATTGTTTACGTCTTATATGCATTTACGGCTTTCGTAATAAATTCGACACATGTATGACTCAGATATTTTACTATTAGTTTCGTGGGACCCCTCCTTTATACAGATTTCCACTACTGTACTTTTGTAGTGTGCGACAAGCTAGTAATTTCGGTTGGACGGGAAGCGTACTTGGATAACTGAAAGCGATTAAGGGAGCCGCTCGCGTAAACCGGGAAATCCAGGTTCAAGTCCCGATCCGTCACAAATTTTCACTTGTCGCCACAAATTTATTTCAGTACCCCACTGTAACTAATGTTGGGATTTCAGTTTCGTCATCAAATCGTCATATGTTGAAGTAGTTTATAGCATACACCACGGGAGTGCTACAACGCACATATTGTTTATGACTGATCCGATCGGGCGTTCCATGGAGCCGCTCGCGAATGACGATGTGCTGTCAGGAAGATCACATCGCCACGATGTTGTGGTAAAATGCAGGAAGACCTGTAGAGAGTCGATGTGTTACAGGGGTTGGTAGCTGACTCTAAACACCAGGAAATGCATAGCGAATAACCAGGTGAAGAGAAACAGCCAACGAACTGGAGTATTGTCCATCAGTCTAGGACCAGTATCGAATAGAATCTTAGCTTAGTGGCCGTCACGTCGAGTCATACAATGTTTTACCATGTTGAGACACACAGCACTTTGGGACATAGACTAGATTCCGCACGCAAGGAATTAATAGTGTGCCGCTGTGGTCTCCCCACATAGTTTAGTAGCTTCGTGATCAGCTACTTGCTTTCCCGTGATTCCCACATGATCTAGTACCAAGCAGAAAGATATGACATTTCTTCCCTGCTATAAATACTAAAAGAAGAATATTCTGAACAACTTTATCTGATGGGTAGCTCAAGCGAGTACCTCAGTACCTCGAAGGACCTGATCGCGCCCTCCTGGTGGCCACGTATTGTCGTATTAGGCAATCTACAGGACGCCAGAAGCATTGAGAAACATCACAAAAGTGTGATCGCTGAACAGACGCCTGCAGGGTTGTCTAAGCGGTAATGTTTGTGCATTCCTGTTGGCAGCATTTATGACGTACTCAATTGATTTAAGGGAATTGATCTCTAGGGAAGAACAAGAAACCTTATGTCCGTAAAGATGACATCGAACCTCTAGACACAATATGTAGCTGTATAGTGGAGTATTAAACACTGGGCACCAGCAGTAAATCAGCGAAGTAATAGCTTGATATGGCAGCGCGTTGCTGTGTAATTCTCATGTACGAGGCAAGAGCTGTTATAGGCATCTCCGGGAAGACATTTAGACACTTCCACACCAACAGCGTGTAACATCTTCACGAGCTTTAAATAACAACTGGAATAGTTTTAGTATGAAAAGCACAATCGACTTTGTTCAGAATATAGGACACATCGATGTGCAAATATCCTTAACACAAATTCTCATTCCTGTCCACACACACACACACACACACACACACACACACACACACACACAAAAAAACGATCATAGCGATTATGAATACGTTGCCCATGAGCAAACTTCGTGCAGGATGAACCTCAGACATGTCGAAGTTCTAAACCTATTATTCCTGTACATATGCACTTTCATTTTCCTCAGTGAATACTGGCCAAAAATGATCTCTACTATGATAGTATTTATTTAACCTATTTATAAATGGTGTACGCGATTCTGAAGTTTCCATTTTCATAAAGACTGCAGCAGTATTGAAAACAACGAGTGACAACCTCCATATTGTTGAGTGGTACTTAAGATAGGTAAATAAATTAGTGAAATCAATGTGAAGTGAAGTAGAAATTAGAATATAAATGAAAAACTTAGTTTAGTTTAGAAGAGTTACTCACTGGCAAACAGCGGGCAGAGCAGCAGTGGCAACGGCCGGCGCTTGCAAGTCAGCATGTTCAGGAGAAGCCATCGCCCTCCCCACATAAGCGGAAGCTGTCGACTCAGCCGTCAGGGCATCGCCCGACCGGCTCACGTGTTTCTCAATTGTCACATGTGATCAAAGGCCCTCGCCTACATTCAATGAGCCAATGACCAATGTTAAGAAGATTCTTCCAGAAGCTTTTCAACGTGATAGAAGACATAATGACCGTGAAGTCGTTCACCTCCAGTGAACTGAAGTAAGTATATACGTGAGACGCAGTGGTTTTGCATTCTGACCGAAGCAAAGAAAATGTAGGAAGGACATACCATGATTAGCACCACTTGTGTGTTGTAGCTACGTTCTTGTGTTAATCAAGTTGTGTTTGTGCTTCTTGACTTAAAGCCATCTTTGTAGGCATTCGTTGTTTCCTAAAACTGTGACACATCGATGTTTTACATTTAACTTTTGAGAGCCTTCATTAGACCATTTATGTCTACACATGTCACAAGACTACCTTGCATGTTAAAAAAAGGTGTGAATTGTTGCTCTCTTCTGCGGTAGATTGAAACATTTACATGGCTTTCCAGAAAATTGAGCTGCTGCAATCTTGATGCTAAAATCTCAGCCTTAGCTTTAGAGAGCTCCAAATCTCTAATGAGATCACTTAACTCATTTGAGACTATGTTTGTGGATCATCAGTTGATGATAGATTTGGAAGAAAGTCTGGATCTTGTGATGTACATGTTTCAGGACATTCAGAATCCCCATCAGAAGTAATCTCATACTCAGTCAGTGGTTCAGGTATTGGCAGTCCTTCCCCATGTAGAACTGGACGTTTGGCAGATGGAATGTTAGGGTAGATCACTTTCCACTTCTTCATAGATATTCTCTTCTCGATAGGAGGAACCACACAAAAGTAGTAGTCACTGACATGGTTATTTGGCTCACGCCAAATCATGGGCAGTGCAAAGGGCACTGAACGTCCTTTCTCATGCATCCAAATCCTGAAGTTGCTCGCGCAAGTGTTGCAGATCAGATGTGGAGCCAAGGGTTAACACTGATCACCTATTTTTCACCCAAAATAACAACTGTAAGCTTTTTTAATCAATGGAGTTATTTGCTTTTTTTGTGAAGCAAATGTCACTTCGCCACAAACGTAGCAAAACGTGTCAGCACTGTTAACACAAACTCTTGTCATTTTGTTCAATTCAGTAGCAGTCAACTTGAACAACTGCTAGTTAATATTGAAATAAATGTGCAAAAATTATTACATAATTTAATGAAGTCAATGAAGTTGAAGAGGAGGGAGACTAAAAGATCACAAAAATTGGTATAAAAATGTATACATCCAAAATATTGCATACAAGTAAGACCAGGGACAATAATATAATCCACGGTTACTAGTTAACATGCCTTTGACAAACCATTATAATATTTGATTTTAAACTTAACATAAAAATCCGTGTATAATTTCCTCACAACAATATAGCAGTGTCAAATGAAAACTAGAGCTAATTTTGAATTGTCTTTGTGATACTCGCGATCAGCACATTACAACTGATAGGAATTGGCTATTTTCACTCTATTTACATTTTCATTGTTGCACAGTGTTGTTTGCACTAACAGTTGTTGTTGTTCCTCGATAGGAACACCAACGCCAATGTAGCAAACTAATTGATACACGGCATCTGAGCAATGTTACGGTCCAAGGCAGTCAAACCTCTTCGTTAGTTCACTAGTGCCAAGGCGGAAGCCTTTTCCGTCCGCAGCTTGCGAGTGCCCAGGACGAAGTGCTTTGTAGAATCAGTGGCCTGTACCACCTTCTATGCTATTTCAGTTTTTAATCACATTTTATATAACCACGTCTTTTAAAAAGTATTTAATCCTTCCAGTTGACTTGTTGGGAGATCCACCTTATTTGTCGACACTGTCCTATCAAAAGTATCCGCACAGCTAATAGTGGACATTAATATGAGGTATGTTCACACTTGGCCTTTTAACTGCTTCGATGGGGCGTCTAATGTCTGTGAAGGAATGACAGCCCTTTCTTCCCCAAGAGCTAATGTAGGGAATGTAGTTATGTTGATGCTATGGCCTGCAACGAAGTAGACAACTCATTCCACAGGTGTTCCATTGACTTCAGGTTGGGTCTCTGGCAGGCTAGTGCATGTCAAAGATGTTGCTGTTCCAAAACTACTGCTTTACACATGCTGGTTTATGGCATGCTGATTATAACTGTGTACAAAGTGTTCCTATACTGTACGCAGTACACAACGCTGTAAAATGCATTCATATCCTTCTTCATTTAGCATTTTCTTAATCTCAGTAGGAAGACCTCACCATAACCACGAGAAACCTCCCCATATATCCCCTGTACTTCAGTGTTGACGTTACGAACGATGGTAGACAACGGTCTCCAGGTTTTCGCCAAATCCACACCCTTCCATCGGATTGCTGCAGAATATAGAGTTATTTGTAACTCCAGATCAGTCGCTTCCAATCACTGACTCTCAGGTGGCGTCGCTCTTTGCAGAACCGCAAGTAACGCTTGTTACTGACTACGGAAATGTGTGGTTTATGAGGAACTGCTCGATCATCGTACAACTCACTCTTTAGCTCCCTATGCGCAGACATTGTGCTAGCTAGACTGCTAGAGGCTCTTTGGAAGTGACGTGATTCCATGCATCTTTTTACGACCACCCTCGGCAGTGCTCGACATTCCTTGCCCATGAATTCATGAAGTCTTCACTTCACAATCACATTAGTATCAGTCGACTTGAGTTGCCTTAGAAAGGTCCAAATATCCGTGACTGATTCGTTTCTAAGGCGATTTCCAGTGACTAATCCAAGTTCTAAGTCACTGATCTCACCTGACTGACCTATCGTGCTATTGCCACTTCTCTACTGACAACACAATACATCCCACCTCCTTTCTCGATAGCAGATTCGCGTCTTGTGACATGTAGAGTTCAGTTCCGCATTACATAGGGGTGTCTGGATAGTTTTCATCATAGTGTATGTGTCTTGAACTTAGTAAGCAACTCTTATATTAAATATCATACGCAGAATTTAAAAGGGCTACGATACGTTGACTCAGTTTGTTGCGGATACTGTGCAGCAATTCACCAGTCGACACACAAAAAGCGTTTATGGCTATCCAAATTATTTGATGCCCTGTACCTGCCTGCTCACTAGTTGCCACTTCAGCTCCATCACTCAAACCCACTTTCGAGCGGCATCATAACATCTAATAATACACTGGTTACATCTTTAGGAGAAATCGTTCCAATTATAGAGGAATCGCCTTGTTATTGAACTGTCTTTTGATGTGGAAAATGTTGTTGCGAGAAGATCGTTGTCAGAAAACTAGTATGAAGAGGAACAGCAGGGATTCAGAAGCAGCAGAGGAACAATAAACATCATATTTGCTCTAAGCCAATTAATGAAGTATTTGGAAAAGGGTAAAGATCTCACAATTATGTTTCTGGATTCGGAAAAAGCATATGACACCGTGCCAAAGTGTAAGATCTAGGAGTGTTCAGAAAAACTAATCGTTCCAAATTCCCTAATAAATTAGTTCCAAATGCAATATGAAGGCTACAGAAGTTGTGTACAAAGTTTTAATGAGAGATTGGACTGATTAAGGACAGAGAGAGGAGTGCGACAGAGTGGTGCATTTTCTCCATTTTTTTACTGCACTTATTGATGTGATTGGAAAGGAAATTAGACAGATAGGACGTGGTTATCTCGATGCTTTAGTCTTTGCTGGTCATTTAGCTAACTGAAGAGAAACGGAACTAGAGGTATGGGGAAGATTATGTGAATGGAACTCAAAGTTGGAAAAGTATCAGCTGACAGTAAGCAAGCAGTAACAATGGTTATGAGCAGGAGTTTTGTCCAAGGCAATCTGATGTTACATGGAGAGAAAATGTAGGGAAGCTTTCAATTACCTGGTAGGTACAATATCAAGAAATGGAGCTGCCAGACTGGAGATACGAAACAGAATAAGAAAGGGATACTTTTTTCATCACGTTGGGAACTGTAAATGTACTAAGAGAGACGTTGTGAGAGGCTTTAAAACGTACAAGGGTTTTTGGGAAAGTAAGGAACGATCGGTTGTGAAATGGAAAACACAGTGAAAATATGATGAAGCTTTGCACAGATGCGTTGGGCACTGTGTCTAGTACGGCCGTCGATTGCATCATGTCGCTCTTTTCAGTTTGAGCTCGAAGTGAGGTGGCTAGAAATTAGCGTCTCCCGCCAAGTATGAGAGCCTGGCGACAGATTTCGCCTGAAGCTATGCAATCCACATAACATAGCTGTCATGCGATTCGTTCTACACGACAATTTTCTGCCACATTCTGCAGGGGCAAGGAAGATGCTCCTGCAGCGTTTTCGATGGGAAGTGTTTGATCACCCACAATGCAGCCCGTAATTGGCTACCACTGAGAATCATCTCTGCTCAAGTGAACCTCTGGCAATGAAGACAATTTTTTGACACAAGCAATGAACTGCAGTCCAGAGTAGAAAATTGTCGAAAAGCACTGGCGGCTGTCTTCAGTAACGAGGGAACTGAAAGGTTGGTACAGCGCTACGGCAGATGTCTAAGTCTGAGCGGCGACTGTGTAGAGAAGTAGCTGGGAGGTATAGCTAACCGTTGCAAGTAAAACAGTTTTGGTTTTGACTGTGATTTCCATTCCGCGACCTATCGTTCCCTACTTTCAGAATAGCCCTCGTATCTCTTGCCGATTATGACATACAAGTTCGAGTGTGGTCTAATTAGCATAACAGAGTTGAATATGCTACAAGCATGAAAAATAAAGTTTCTGCAGTCAGCCTTGCAGAAGACTACAAAAGATAAAATTAGTAACGAAAACATCAAAGGAGAAATGCAAGTGGATCTGTCAGTGATGAGGGACTGAGTACTGCATGGTTCAAGGAGTTTGGACATGTGAAAAGGATGAACGATAACTGCCTGACAAAACAGTATGTGGATAGAAATGTGCACATGAAGAGACTAATGGGACGACCCAGAAAAGTGGCTGGTTCAAATTAAGGAAGAAAAGTCGATCGTATGAAGCCCAGCTCGCACTATTCGTCCACGAGATTCAGAGGGCCATAGACACGGGTTTCCAGGTAGATGCCGTGTTTCTTGACTTCCGCAAGGCGATTGATACAGTTCCCCACAGTCGTTTAATGAACAAAGTAAGAGCATATGGACTATCAGATCAATTGTGTGATTGGATTGAAGAACACCTAGATAACAGAACACAGCATATCATTGTCAATGTAGAGAAGTGTTCCGAAGTAAGTGTGATTTCAGGTGTGCCGCAGGGGAGTGTCGTAGGGCCGTTCCTATTCACAATATACATAAATGACCTTGTGTTCACTGAGGCTTTTTGCGAATGATTCTGTAGTATATCGAGAGGTTGTAACAATGGAAAATTGTACTGAAATGCAGGAGGATCTGCAACGAATTGACGCATGGTGCAGGGAATGGCAGTTGAATCTCAATGTAGACGAGTGTAATGTGCTGCGAATATATAGAAATGTAGATCCTTTATCATTTAGCTACAATATAGCAGGTCAGCAACTGGAAGCCGTTAATTCCATAAATTATCTGTGAGTAGACTTTAAGAGTGATTTAAAATGGAATGATCATATAAAGTTGATCGTCGGTAAAGCAGATTCCAGACTGAGATTTATTGGAAGAATCCTAAGGAAATGCAATCCGAAAACAAAGAAAGTAGGTTACAGTACACTTGTTCGCCCACAGCTAGAGTACTGCTCACCAGTGTGGGATCCGTACCAGATAGGGTTGATAGAAGAGATAGAGAAGATCCAACGGAGAGCAGCGCGCTTCGTTACAGAATCATTTAGTAATCGCGAAAGCGTTACGGAGATGATAGATAAACTCCAGTGGAAGACTCTGCAAAGGAGACGCTCAGTAGCTCGGTACGGGCTTTTGTTAAAGTTTCGAGAACATACCTTCACGGAGGAGTCAAGCAGTATATTGCTCCCTTCTACGTAGATCTCGCGAAGAGACCATGAGGATAAAATCAGAGAGATTAGAGCCCACACAGATGGCATACCGACAATCTTTCTTTAGACGAACAGTACGAGACTGGAATAGAAGGGAGAACCGATAGAGGTATTCAAAGTACCCTCCGCCACACACAGTCAGGTGGCTTGTGGAGTATGGATGTAGATGCAGAAGATAGGAAGACTGGAAGAGAAACTGGACATCATTACCAAGACAAAAGGAATGTCAAGATAGAGCGAAATGGAGGAAAATTGCTCAAACCATCTACCTGGCTTGCTGGAAAGCAATGAAAATAATGATCTCCTTAAGTGTGTGACCTGTATCACTATAATCTATAAAATCAGGAAAATCGTAACCTGAGTCTTTTCCCTGGTTCTTAATTCTTCACAACTGACACACTACAATTCCTCAGACGGTCGTGCTCCAAGGCATCGTTGCTTCGTGATGGATGCGCTGTCAGCTACCTCGCGAACAGTGGATTAGTAATCACCATTAGAGTTCCTTACTGGCACGCCGCAAAATTCATACTATGCTGGCACTGACAGTGCGGCGTACGCCGGAACAATGCGAGGATTTTGCAGACTGCCTCCTGCTGGTAGCAGAACGTGGGCACACACAGCGCTCCGTGTCCTTTTTTCTCATCCCTTAAGCGACGCGAGGCTGACGCCTGGCAGATTAGCGCGATCCATTACGGAGGCATTAAGCAGAAGAGCAATAACGTGAGAGGCGGGCGCTCTGACGCCTCACGTCTGCGGCGCCACGGGGTGCGGTGTTGGTGGAAGGGGGGGGGGGGGGGGGGGTCACGGCATTCCGGCCGGCTCGGCGGCGTGCCGTCCTCAGAACGCAGACGGGTGCGGCTGCAGAAACAATGGCCGCCGGCGCTTTGTGCGTCTGTGTCTGCGGTCCGCGCTCGCAGGGGCCGGAAGACAATGGGCGCGCGATGACTCAGTAATCCGCGAGCGTTCATCAGGCGCCAAGGCGGACCTCGCACTTCCCCGTCTCTGAGTGGCAGAGGGATGTGTGGGAGAGGGTGGCCGCCTTCCCTGCCACGCAACACGCCAGAGCAATCGGTCACCTCCGCAAAGCATGCTGCAAACACCACAGCTGTTCCGTTGGCGACGACAACCCGACGTCTGTACTGCTAAACATCTAACCTGAGGCACAGTCTGAGTTGAAGGTTGCCTACCTTCGGCTTCCAGGGGCAACAAAACTTTATTTCCAATATTTCATACAATTATTGGTCAAATTTAAAAATTTAATTTGCGACCTGCTGCTCCATCACTGCCATCACTCCCAGTACTTCCCAACAATATGGCGGCTAGCCTTTTTATAGCGGTAATGCACCCGGCACATCTTGTTCTAGAAGTTTCCAGTTCTATTGAGCATTGCATGTGTGCCATGCGGTAGTATGTGAGGCCTACGTGACGAACAGGACATACGCCACTGTCCAAGGGATGCGTCTTGCGACGGCTCTCGAGCCTCGTGATGCGGCATAGTCCGCTCTTGTTAGCAGAGTCAACATTACACATAAGCTACATCCGGGAAAGTCCGCCTCGCTGGTAGCAAGGATTTGCAAGCGTACATATTACTTGATTTTTAACTTTAATTTCTATCATTCGCGACAATTGTGATCCAGACAACTGTTTTTAAATAATTAAAACGTTATGTTCAAAGACAGCCTCGTATTTTAGATCGATTCTTTCCATACGTACAATACCAGGTAATAATTTTAAAGGGAAAAGAGTTTACTGCTAATTAAATTTTCGCTATTCAGCCGTAAAATTACACATCAGAACTGACGTTCAATTTATTACTTCTTCACCACTAATTCCAGCACTGAACGCAAAATTATATCATTTAAGAGAAATAGTTCAGGATATAAGGTATCATAAACATTGCGACGCTTGATAAATTAGCTTTTGCTTGAAACTGAGCGCAAATTATCCAGACGATATTCACCCAGCGTTTCGTAATGAGATCGCTTAGCGACTTCCAACAAACTTTAAATATAATTTTAAAGTTTTTCTTACTTCCCTTTCGCTTACATGCATGACGTCAAATATTTCACACATTAACTCAATCTGATATTTCAAGCAGTTTTATACATGGGAATTCGGATCTTTAAGGGGGGATGTAACGAAAAATGTAAGCTTATATTTAAAAAAATCATTGCAGCCATACATATTAATGTACAAATCTAAAATTTCGCATGTGTAAGGCACAACAGCTGTGTTTCAACGAGAAATACAATAAAATATGCAGGATTAATATTTTGCCAGAAATTTGATTTTTTATTTTTTCATTGTCTTTTTTTTTAATAAAAAGCCATAACTCAAATTGTAATCATTCGATTAATTTGAAAATTTTATTGGAGTGTCCTGAGAAATTTAAATAACCACTGAACTGCCGTTATTAATTTATGGTACAAATTGTATGATTAACACAGTTTTTAATTCTGCACATCCAAAATTAACTTTCTTTTCTACATCCAATCATCTAGAAATAAGAATGTAATTGCAGGATCTCGTATTTTAGAGTTCCAAGGACACAGCAACACGTTGCGACCAGTTCCTGAAGATTTCGTAGCATTAGCGCATATAGGGTTTCAGAAAAGATTTCTAATGACGTGAAAAATTTGGAACAGAGAAAATGAGGTTCAAAGATTTTCTTCTGATACTTCTACCTTACCTCAATTTTAAAATCCTCCATACTGATAGTCCTCATCCTCCAGGTTTCTGTCTTCTCTTCGAATCTGCCTGGCGTGAATTTGCAGTTAAGACAGTGATTGTTAGCTTTCTTCAGCCTGCTCTCGGCGATGGTGTAAAATGCTTTTGTTGTAAACACACCAGGATCTATACCAACTCTCTTCGGCTCTTCAATTCTGCCATTATTTCCGTTATTGTAACGTAAAAGAGCATCGTAGAGACCTATTTTGAGTGCTTCAAGTCCACAGAATGTCCTTTTTGAGCATCTAATCCAAATTAAATTATTGAGGCTTTCATTTGCATTTTGTGTCTTTCCGAGAAGAGACTTCCTCAATAAATCAGCGCTTGCTAGAAACAGGAATGTGCTCTTAATTGCATTCATAACAGGGTCTGTTAATAAGTGTTTATGTGAATACGTCTCATTTCTGTAGCTGAACTTACAACAATCGTCTTTCGGACACAGATTGTGCATTGGTTTTATGGTCAGTGGATAGTCTGAAAAAAAAGAAACTGCCTACACAGCACACCTCATTGCGTCTAAATTATGTTGTTTTTCTTGGTAGCTCTTCCATAAAATAACTGAAGAGAATCAATTTCTTTCAGAGTAGGTCCGTCTTTTCCCCTTAGAGTTTTTCCATCCTTTCTTCTCTTTCAGCAGGTGACGAAACCTACCACTAAGCCTCTTTTGGACGTGGCCCAAACATTCCAACTTTTGAATTGTTGTATTGTGCGGATTTTTATCTGTTACAGCTTTTAACAGCTTTGAACGAAGAGGAATCCCCGCCACCAAGGTATTTAGTATATCTAACACCATACTGGTTCTCAGACCTGGAGAACGTACTCACAACTGCAGCAACCTCCATGCCCACACTTGAGCCACTATAATTTTTAGATGATGCTACTCCATGCTTTTCTAGCCACCGTTTCTCACTGTCTTCATTGTTGGACATTTTCCTTGCTGCACGCTGGTGACAGCATTTAGACATAATTTCTACATCTGAAACTTTACCTGAGTCAATACAAATAACAGATGGTACTCCATATTGAGATCTGTGTCCCCTTTTCATCCAGGTACCATCTACAGACACACAAGTCAGTAATATTTGTAGAAGATTAAGTGTCATGAATATCTACCCCAGGATTTATTTCTGTTTGGTTTATTTCTACCAATTCCTCCACTGCTTTCTTCATAGTATCTTTGGCAGTATCGCATACAGCATCAGACATTTCTTTATTTAGTTTTTCCAACCTTATAAAAGATGGAGGCATATTCAGGAAATCACACAAGAAATTACCTCCTTCCCTGCCCTGTCCAAGGGATTTCAGAGCATATGATAAGCTAAAATTGCTTTCATGGATACCAGGGTCAGCTTTTTGGAGGAGGAAAATGAAAATTCAAAGCCACACGAATTACAAATTAATTTAAAATCACAAGCTATTCCCACTCTTCTTTCTTCAACAACAATCATGCGTTCCGAATTTTTAGAGCTAACACATGAACGTGAAAACCTTATAGCCTGGCACAGAAGCTCTAAATCAATACGTCTGAATCTGGTGGAGTCTATATTAATACCAGTCACGCATCTGTACAACTCTTCTGTCCCAATTTTCGATGCTGAAGCTGAGAGCTTATGCTCTTCATTTAGAGCTGCTTCCTCTTATGTTGGTAAACCGAGCTCCATGAAACCTCCGTTTCCTAAAAACAGTTTTTTCACCACCCATTATGAATAAATCTCGACTTCAACGTAAAGGTTTGCTAATTCAACTTTCCACCTACTAATATGCGTTAGTATTGTAAAACGTAAATAAACCAAATGCAAGAAAGTTTTTAGGCAAAGATATAGATGTCAGCCAAAGATATCGAAAGAAAATAGCCTTCACACTGACAAAAATTCCACTGAAACAAGCAGTTTCCCAAATGTCGGAAATGGTGAAAATGATCGCCAGTGCAGAGTTAATCACTTTAACAATTTACAGGCATTTCTAAAGCTGCTATCATGATAAAATTCACACACAACATAGATGAAACTGCGTAGATCAAGAAAATAATATTTTTGAAAAATAGATTTTTTGCACCAAAATCCATCACATTCCCCCTTAAATATTCGAGAGTTTACTGGGACATTCTGAAACCAACGCCGCTGTTCGTCGTGGTCGCTGAGCGTAAGGATAAGCTTTTAATTCACTCTCTCTGAAAGGCATAGGTAAGTGAAAGTATATGGGTTCATTTTATATGTACAATAATCTCCATGTCAATAAAATATTATTTCGACTCCGGTCCAGCCCATCAGCCTCCTTTACGAGGAATAATGGAAGTGACAACAACAATTTCATCATTCTCTTTGAATTAATGTCGCTAGGTGTCACGAATTTGTTGAACGACTCCGTGCTGCATTCGACGGTAATGTTTAGTTTCTTTCTGCATTATTGCACAATTTAATCCTTAGGTCTTTTTCAAGTGCCATTCGTTAGCTGTTTGATTATCAGAATTCCGTTATAACAAGTGGTAGCATTCAGGGCAGAGACTACGACTGAGTCGATTATGATTGTGTGTTCTTCTGTTAAATGCGTTTCAAAGTTCATCGCGCGGTTGCACACTGATGGTGGTAGTGCAATTTAATTATATATATGGCTTATGCACACTGAAGTATTTAGGAAAGGGTCGTGGTTATGTACAAGGTGCGATTAAAAAGTTTCCGTTCGAAGGCCGTACAGTCCTGAATCGGTATACCAATCAGACAAAATCGTCTTGAGCATTGAACCAATCATTCCACCGACACACGAACATGAAGATACCCGTTTGGTAAAACACAGTGTCCTGCTGTGTGAGGAAGTCCGTAACTGCTTGCTGCACGTCCTCGTCCGACAAGAGTTGTCTACCCTCCAAGCCTTTCTTAAGGGACATATGTGTTAAGAGATGAGGACTATAGGACAGGTAATTGGTAATAAAGTCACCGTAGTAGAGCACTTGCCCGCGAAAGGCAAAAGTCCCGAGTTCGAGTCTCGGTCCGGCACACAGTTTTAATCTGCCAGGAAGTTTCAAAGTCGCCATAGTTCACGTTCACGTTTCCGCATTTACCGCACGCACATCGTAAACACATGAATGCCACACCGATCCCTTGCCTAGATGCCGGTGTTTATACTCGCATCGGAGTGGCGCTACGTTTCATGTACGCTGCAGCGACGTCGTCAAAGGGAAACTTTTTTATCCCCCTAATACAACACTTACAGCAGTCCAGCGTAGAAATATCTACCAGTACAGAATTTTCTTCACCAAAAAGCCAACGGATGTGTGCGTCTGCTATTTTTTTTGGGGGGGGGGGGTTAGTTTTTAAGTAGAACCATTGACGGAATTATGTATAATCATTTTGTTCACCTGCCGATTAAACAGCTGCTGACATCCATACATGAATCTGGAGGGAACGAACTAAAACAAGAAAAATACACGTTGTTTACCACTAACAAGAAGCAGATGTTTATGATCTCTCGTTATGGTATTATTGACAGTGCGGCTTGTCTCTCATTCCTATATGCAACATCGTGCCAGTTGACGTTTCACTCTCCATAATAATTGATTAACAGCCCGTATTGAAAGTTAGCTGTTAGTCGGAACGTATTGGAGCAGATGTACCTGTAGGTACACACAACTCTCAGAAAGTCTCAATACGTCTCGTATGGTGATGATGATGTTTGGTTTGTGGGGCGCTCAACTGCGCTGTTATCAGCGACTGTACAAAGTCCCAATTTTTGCCCAGTCCAATCTAGCCACTGTCACGAACGACGATGATGACGATGATGATGACAACACAGACACTTAGTCTCCGGACAGAGAAAATTGCCAATCCGGCGCGGAATCGAACCCGGGACCCAGTGATCCAGAAGCAACAAAGCTAGCCACTAGACGACGAGGTGCGCACACGTCCTGAATGAGGTGACATTTTGACATTATGTACCAGTACGGTATCGGCGCTCTTAAATCGACGTCAAGCATTAGGTAGCTTTTATTAACACACAGTTTAGAAACAATTTTTTCAGCACCTATTATCCACTTATCTTTCTTCTGCAGTTCAGGTTTTGGGCCTGTACCGTCTTCGCCAATTCCTTCCCTCTCTTCTTCGGTCTTCCGATTTTCTTCTCTTTTATCGTTCATAATCTAAAGCTAATTTGGGAAGTCTTTCACTGCCCATGGTTTACATGTGGTCAAAGTATTTATTATGTATTTGTTTATTTTCTCTGGGACTGTCGCAACGTCAGGTTCTTGCTGTATTGTTTCATTTTCTATGTTTTCTTTTGCAGGACGACATCTTGCCTTCCTTAGACACTATGTATTGGATTTCATGTCATTTTTTGATACCCTGTTTTCGATGCCAAACAGAAGGTGCAGACGGGCCATTCTCTTGTTGGGCATTATTTTGAACCTTGGGGTGTTATGTTCTTGAATGTGTAATGGACGTTCAAATGCGGTAATTTTTATTCCAATATCCTTATCAGATCGATGTCCAATTTGATAATCCAAATAGGAATCTGCTTAAACTTGCTCTAATATGATGTAATTTACAATACTAGGGGATGTTGGAAAGCAATGTCTCCGAATTTCTTATGTGAAAACTCTTAAAGACTTTAAAATAAAGTTCTACGCCTTTATTCTCTGCCCCATGAGCCATGGACCTTGCCGTTGGTGGGGAGGCTTGCGTGCCACAGCGATACAGATGGCCGTACCGTAGGTGCAACCACAACGGAGGGGTATCTGTTGAGAGGCCAGATAAACGTGTGGTTCCTGAAGAGGAGCAGCAGCCTTTACAGTAGTTGCAGGGGCAACAGTCTGGATGATTGACTGATCCGGCCTTGTAACATTAACCAAAACGGCCTTCCTGTGCTGGTACTGCGAACGGCTGAAAGCAAGGGGATACTACAGCCGTAATTTTTCCCGAGGACATGCAGCTTTACTGTATGATTAAATGATGATGGCGTCCTCTTGGGTAAATTATTCCGGAGGTAAAATAGTCCCCCATTCGGATCTCCGGGCGGGGACTACACAAGAGGACGTCGTTATCAGGAGAAAGAAAACTGGCGTTCTACGGATCGGAGCGTGGAATGTCAGATCCCTTAATCTTGCAGGTAGGTTAGAAAATTTAAAAAGGGAAATGGATAGGTTAACGTTAGATATAGTGGGAATTAGTGAAGTTCGGTGGCAAGAGGATCAAGACTTTTGGTCAGGTGATTACAGGGTTATAAATACAAAATCAAATAGGGGTAATGCAGGAGTAGGTTTAATAATGAATAAAAATATAGGAGTGCGGGTAAGCTACTACAAACAGCATAGTGAACGCATTATTGTCGCCAAGATAGACACAAAGCCCATGTCTACTACAGTAGTACAAGTTTATATGCCAACTAGCTCTGCAGATGATGAAGAAATTGATGAAATGTATGACGAAGAAAAAAGAAATTATTCAGGGAGACGAAAATTTAATAGTCATGGGTGACTGGAATTCGTCAGTAGGAAAAGGGAGAGAAGGAAACATAGTAGGTGAATATGGATTGGGGGGAAGAAATGAAAGAGGAAGCCGCCTTGTAGAATTTTGCACAGAGCATAACTTAATCATAGCTAACACTTGGTTCAAGAATCAGAAAAGAAGGTTGTATACCTGGAAGAATCCTGGTGATACTGAAAGGTATCAGATAGATTATATAATGGTAAGACAGAGATTTAGGAACCAGGTTTTAAAATTTAAGACATTTCCAGGGGCAGATGTGGATTCTGACCACAATCTATTGGTTATGAACTGCAGATTGAAACTGAAGAAACTGCAAAAAGGTGGGAATTTAAGGAGATGGGACCTGGATAAACTGAAAGAACCAGAGGTTGTAGAGAGTTTGAGGGAGAGCATAAGGGAACAATTGACAGGAATGGGGGAAAGAAATACAGTAGAAGAAGAATGGGTAGCTCTGAGGGATGAAGTAGTGAAGGCAGCAGACGATCAAGTAGGTAAAAAGACGAGGGCTAATAGAAATCCTTGGGTAACAGAAGAAATATTGAATTTAATTGATGAAAGGAGAAAATTATAAAAATGCAGTAAATGAAGCAGGCAAAAAGGAATACAAACGTCTCAAAAATGATATCGAGAGTAAGTGCAAAATGGCTAAGCAGGGATGGCTAGAGGACAAATGTAAGGATGTAGAGGCTTGTCTCACTAGGGGTAAGATAGATACTGCCTACAGGAAAATTAAAGAGAGCTTTGGAGAGAAGAGAACCACGTTTATGAATATCAAGAGCTCAGATGGCAACCCAGTTCTTAGTAAAGAAGGGAAGGCAGAAAGGTAGAAGAAGTATATAGAGGGTTTATACAAGGGCGATGTACTTGAGGACAATATTATGGAAATGGAAGAGGATGTAGATGAAGACGAAATGGGAGATAAGATACTGCGTGAAGAGTTTGACAGAGCACTGAAAGACCTGAGTCGAAACAAGGCCCCGGGAATAGACAACATTCCATTAGAACTACTGATGACCTTGGGAGAGCCAGTCCTGACAAAACTCTACCATCTGGTGAGCAAGATGTATGAGACAGGCGAAATACCCTCAGACTTCAAGAAGATTATAGTAAAAAGCAGGTGTTGACAGATGTGAAAATTACCGAACTATCAGTTTAATAAGTCACAGCTGCAAAATACTAACGCGAATTCTTTACACACGAATGGAAAAACTGATAGAAGCGGACCTCAGGGAAGATCAGTTTGGATTCCGTAGAAATATTGGCACACGTGAGGCAATACTCACCCTACGACTTATCGTAGAAGCTGGATTACGGAAAGGCAAACCTACGTTTCTAACATTTGTGGACTTAGAGAAAGCTTTTGACAATGGTGACTGGAATACCCTCTTTCGAATTCTGAAGGTGGCAGGGGTAAAATACCGGGAGCGAAAGGCTATTTACAATTTGTACAGAAACCAGATTGCAGTTATAAGAGTCAAGGGGCATGAAAGGGAAGCAGTGGTTGGGAAAGGAGTGAGACAGGGTTGTAGCCTGTCCCCGATGTTATTCAATCTGTATATTGAGCAAGCAGTAAAGGAAACAAAAGCAAAATTCGGAGTAGGTATTAAAATTCATGGAGAAGAGGTAAAAACTTTGAGGTTCGCCGATGACATTGTAACTCTGTCAGAGACAGCAAAGAACAGTTGAACGGAATGAACAGTGTCTTGAAAGGAGGATACAAGATGAACATCAACAAAAGCAAAACAAGGATAATGGAATGTAGTCATATTAAATCGGGTGATGCTGAGGGAATTAGAAGAAGAAGAGAATAGAATTAGAAGAAGAAGAGAAATTTGTTAACATCGAGTATAGATTTAAGTGTCAGGAAGTCGTTTCTGAAAGTATTTGTATGGAGTGTAGCCATGTATGGAATTGAAACATGGACGATAACTAGTTTGGACAAGAAGAGAATAGAAGCTTTCGAAATGTGGTGCTACAGAAGAATACTGAAGATAAGGTGGGTAGATCACGTAACTAATGAGGAGGTATTGAATAGGATTGGGGAGAAGAGAAGTTTGTGGCACAACTTGACTAGAAGAAGGGATTGGTTTGTAGGACATGTTTTGAGGCATCAAGGGAACACAAATTTAGCAGTGGAGGGCAGCGTGGAGGGTAAAAATCGTAGAGGGAGACCAAGAGATGAATACACTAAGCAGATTCAGAAGGATGTAGGTTGCAGTAGGTACTGGGGGATGAAGAGGCTTGCACAGGATAGAGTAGCATGGAGATCTGCATCAAACCAGTCTCAGGACTGAAGACCACAACAACAACAACCTTTATTTTTCATATCTGCATTTTTATTTCCTAAAATAGTCACTCTGACTACCAACGAGACACCAATTTGTTGATACCTTCACTGTAGAATGTTTGATTTTGTTGACGAAGTCACTATTTCTTGCACCGCTTCATCACTATCAAAATCCACGAAGGTGTACTTTGCGTTTTGGGAACAGATGAAAATCGAAGGGGACCAAGTCAAGACTGTATGGTGGACTATCGATGACACTGAACTAAACGGTTCGGAAAGTTGCAGATTTGTAGCGCTCATGTGTGGTCTGGCATTGTCATGCTGAAGGACATGGTCCTCCATGAGTGTACGAACTCTTAGAACTCCACTCTCTACAACCATATGGAGTTTCTCACGCAGCTTCATAGTAATCATAGTTGAGTTAGACGCCGCCATGTCACTTACTATAATTCGGAGCCCTCTAGTGGCAGAGGGCTGCAAATATATAGATATGAAGAATCAAGATGTAGATAGGTAATGAAGTTTGCTTTATATTAAAACTTAAGAGTTTACACATAAAAATTTGGAAGCATTACATTTGAACTCTCCCTCGCGGTCTCATTTCGAACACAAAACACTACATTTATTTATATTGAGGGTCAGATGGCAATAATTACTCTGTGCTTCCATGTTTTATAGATCTGTCTGTATTCTGAGATAATCTAGTTACTATTTTAATGTGTGGCCAGTTTCAATCACCAGAAAAATTGTCTTGCTGTTTCTCGAATTCAATTTTGTGATGTTCGTATATAATTTGTAATTGGTCAGTATACGACTGCGCAACTCATTTGAAAAGAGATGTTGCTTCCAGTTCTAGTGATACAGTTTTTGATATTGGATGGTAAGTGGTGGAATGTGACTCAACTGTCGGAATCATCTCGTAATCCTGGTTTATTAGCTTGCGAAGCAGAAAATTATGACCTTCGTCGCCGACGCACTTTCGCAACCGATCCTGTCCTTCAAACAGAAATGAGCAGAAAGTTTCAGTTATTTTAAGAAACTACGTAAAGCTTTCGCGTAGCTGGATGCAGCTTTGTTAGATTTCAGTATTTCGCGTGTCTGATTCGTTTATTTACCGTCCCCATGAAGTGATGCAGTTCTCTGATTCAGACACATAGACTTTACGAATAGCTAGAGAACAGGTGTTATAACCAGGGCGTTCACGGCCTGAATGTTATGCCCAACACCGGTAGTGTCATCCAAGCAGGAGCTTATTTGCCATGCATTGGCCTCGTGTTCGCAATCACGCGCCGATTCCATCATTTACAGCCGCGCTGACGCGCCAGCTGAATTTGATGTGGGAAATAAATTGCGGTGGCGAACGAAACTGGTGTCACGCGAACACTTGTAATTTGTTAATGAGGCACGCTGCTCGCATCCCGGCAAATCTCGTTTGCAGCGCATGTTTACCCTAAAAACACTGTAAACCGCTATTGTAAATTAAACGAATGTTTACTTCCTTTTATTTTCGTCAGTATTTATATCTACTATTTCCTGTACTAACGAACATTTGACAAATAGATTGTATTGATGGTCTTGTGAATGGCGTAGAACTTCTCGTCTAAAGGCAGAGTTACAGTGTACATTTCGAGCAAGTCACCGGCTTGGTACTATGCACACACGTAAACAATAACACTTAAACGTACACTAGACTTCCACAGATTCGTGTCTGGGACATGTTTTTCCAGAAATAAATTAAAACTAAATCCCATGCCTGATTCTGACTAAGAAAAATGGGAGGTTTTACTTTGTTGTGAGGCAAATGATGGTGCCTTCGAAATATTCCCAATTAGGCTTCACTGCTCCATTAATATCTCGCCTGGTATTTGGCTGAAAAGTCCCCGACTCTACAATAAGTCATTACTCGAAAGATAATAGAGGAATTCCATATATAAAGAAAGACATCTTCCAATTTTTACTGTTGTTAGAAACACACGTTTACATTTGCGACATGTCCCATATATTCTTAGCTTCTCTGACAGCTTCATTATCATATATCCGTAGCATAATCAGTTTTATAATACGTGGTTCTTTTTTATTGCAGTCCAGAAAAATTTTCACATCCCCGTGTCAATAGAGCTGGAAATAATTTGCAGGGATTTGTTTCTGTGGTTCTTGTAAAATACATGATTACCTTCAAGAGACGCCACAATTTCACACTAAATAGAGAATAATTTATTCGTGTAGAGCGGCCATGAGAGTTTTCATAATATGGTTCCAAGTACGCTGACGGTTACCGGCCAGATTTCGAAAAAGAAACTGGTGTTAAAGTTTGCAGGAGAGCCATAAGCGCTACTTGAAAAGCTTCATTTCTACAGTCGTTGTTTCGTCTGAAAACAAATGTTCGGTAATGGGCACTTATTGATGATTCTGATCAAATTATTATAATTCAGAATTACCATTTCGTACATTCGTATTAAAACGTCCCATATTTTACAAAAAATATACCTTTTAGCCAATTATTTCATTAATTATTTACTTTGGCGACCCATTGCTGACACAGAGCGTGGCTCACAACACATGTGAAAAACAGGTTGACTAGTGTACACCAAAGGTACATAAAAACACAGAAGCTGGAAGCTACAGAGAACAGCTCCACATCTGCACACCATCGTATAGAACCAGATGCAGTTACGTAGTAGATGTCGGAATGTTGTACTCTGGACTCTTCGGACTGAAAATTCATCTGCATGAAATGCTGAAGATTTAGGCGCACTGCAAGAACCATGCTGAAAAGCTGCTGCGTGAGCAAACAGGCTTCAGTTACTCTTCTTCATAGTGCTAAACGTGACTGATTACACAGCCTACGTTACCTGACAAAAAAAGAGATGCTCTCTAATGGGGAGGAGGAAACGAAATAAAACTTTACTGGTTGCTGGGGTATTTGACATTATTTCACTGACCAAAAGACCGTGTCAAAATTTTAAGGAACTTTGCCATATGAGCCCTTTGGCCTAGATACATCCACTGATTCGAATGGTAAGGGCGTCATATAACCATTGTATCCCTTGTTGAGGCAAGCGGGCTAACAACAGTTTTAACTGGACCCTGAACTTGTGTATACTGGAAGTGGGACGGAGTTGACGCCATAGGTGGCGCCACACACGTTCCATCTAGGACAGATCTAGGGATCTTGCTGGATACGGCAATAATTGAACATCGCGTATACAGTTCGTAAAGCTACGTATCATGTATGTACAAGCTTTGCGCTCTTGAGAAATGGAATCACGATAATGTCGCATGAGAGGTAACGCATGAGGAAAGACGGTGTCCGAGAAGTATCGCAGTGCCGGCCGCGGTGGTCTAGCGGTTCAGGCGCTCAGTCCGGAACCACACGACTACTACGGTCGCAGGTTCGAATCCTGCCTCGGGCATGGATATGTGTGATGTCCTTAGGTTAGTTAGGTTTAAGTAGTTCTAAGTTCTAGGGGACTGATGACCACAGATGTTAAGTCCCATAGTGCTCAGAGCCATTTGAACCAAGTATCGCTGTACCGTCAGAGTTGCCTCAATCGCTGCCAGCCATGACTTCACGCAATACCCGATGGAATTCCGGAAGTAACACCGTTGTGCCACTCCAAGACATTGGATCGATGGAACATCTCCCACGATCACCACCATACTCGCCGACGAAGGTCATCCGATGTAGTATAGAACGAAAATTTATCGTTTAAAGCAATGTGATGCCATTTGTCAGCGATCCTGGTCCCGGTCAAGGCACAATTTCAAATGCTGCCGTTTGTGCTGTGTTGATTGATGGCAGCGTATGGATGGGACGGTTATTCACTAGTCCGGCTACTGCTAGTCTTTGACGAATGGTGAAGACTCCATGACTTCCACGAAAGAATATTTGCGTCAGGGAAAGCTTCAGGGCCACCATAGTCTGCGTGATTCCCCAATACAACAGCCAATCTGAACCACTTACTGCCTGCAAAAATAGCACTAACATCAATTGTAAAGTGCAGTCTAAGTCCACGAAAGACGTTTGGACCACCAATGAGCTGCTCTTTATTGAAATGGCCAGCAAGGTCAATGTCTATTGCTTTCAAATACCTGTACACAGAGCAGATGCGGAGGGGTCACATTGGACTTTGTGCACAATACGGTGATCCTCCGTTGTGGTGGTCTGATGTGGTCGAACTGCGCCTTGAGTACAAATATTCTTGCCCTCACGTTTGCGTTCTGTCCGTCATTAGGTCACTTATATCCGAATGGCCTACGAATAAGGATATTGCTCGATTCGACTAGTCACCGAAAATGAAATCCACACTGACACCCTTTTCGAAATCTGTCATGTGCTGATAACACTATCTCACACGAATACGCGGTATGACAGTGTCCACAGTGGTCACCCAACATATGATGTTGTTCACGCGTCTTATGTACCCTACCAGGCTTTGTAACAGCACTAAGCATGAACAACACTAATGCGCTCTGGCGACTGTGCTACTTGTTAGAGAGAACTGCAGCTCTAATCATTTACTGTGTGGACTTACATCTACATCTACTTGACTACTCTGCAATTCACATTTAAGTGTTTGGCAGAAGGTTCTTCGAACCACAATCATACTATATCTCTACCATTCCTCTCCCGAACAGCGCGCGGGAAAAACGAACACCTAAACCTTTCTGTTCGAGCTCTGATTTCTTTCATTTTATTTTAATGATCATTCGTACCTATGTAGGTTGGGCTCAACAAAATATTTTCGCGTTCGGAAGAGAAAGTTGGTGACTGAAATTTCGTAAATAGATCTCGCCGCGACGAAAATCGTCTTTGCTTTAATGACTTCCATCCCAACTCGCGTATCATATCTGCCACACTATCTCCCCTATTACGTGATAATACAAAACGAGCTGTCCTTTTTTGCACCCTTTTGATGTCCTCCGTCAGTCCCACCTGGTAAAGATCCCACACTGGGCAGCAATATTCTAACAGAGGACGAAAGAGTGTAGTGTAAGCTGTCTCTTTAGTGGACTTGTTGCATCTTCTAAGTGTCCTGCCAATGAAACGCAACCTTTGGCTCGCCTTCCCCACAATATTATCTATGTGGTCTTTCCAACTGAAGTTGTTCGTAATTTTAAGACCCAGGTACTTAGTTGAATTGACAGCCTTGAGAATTGTGATATTTATCGAGTAATCGAATTCCAACGGATTTCTTTTGGAACTCATGTGAATCACCTCACACTTTTCGTTATTTAGCGTCAACTGCCACCTGCCACACCATACACCAATCATTTCTAAATCGCTTTGCAACTGATACTGGTCTTCGGATGACCTTACTAGACGGTAAATTACAGCATCATCTGCGAACAACGTACGAGAACTGCTCAGATTGTCACTCAGGTCATTTATATAGATCAGGAGCAGCAGAGGTCCCAGGTCGCTTCCCTGGGGAACACTTATAGGGAGTAACATTGACGCTCGGCCTTGTCTTCCCGGCGCTTCACGTTTTTATCAGGCAGCGTCTTTTTGTTAAGGTGTGCCGCGCTATAAAACTATTTTCTAGACATTTACTCCAGTGTTCTATGATCATATATGTATTTTACATTTAGCATTAGCAGTTAATTTCTACTTTGCTGTTTGCGTTTGTTCAATCATGCAAAAAACTTACTTGTCAGCAATGTTAGACATCTGGCTAATAATCTGAAGCCCAGATCGCAATAGTATATAATTTGTGAAACAAGTAGTAAAATGTTGTTTTCCGAATAATCGTGTTTCATTGACAGGCTTCAATGAAATAAACAGAAACTAAATTCTGTATTTCGTTTGTTGTTTGTATATCACTGCAGGTTGATGAAATTACTATTCTGTAACTACAGTAAAATATGAGGACGAAAGTAACGTTCACATGATGCGTCACTGCTAAGTAACGTAGCTCTATGAAAATCGTCCGCAGCTTTTGTTCTAGGTGTTAGCGTCGTTATCTCTGAGTCCCGGGTTCGACTCCCTGCCGGGTTGGGGATTTTCTCTGCCTGTGGACTGGGTGTTTGTGTTGTCCTCAACATTGTATCATCATTCGTGTGAGCGGCTAGATAAGACTGAGTGCAGATTGGGAATTTGTACGGGCGCTGATAACCACGCAGTTGAGCACCCCACAAGCAAACATCATAATCGATGGAACTTGGACAATACATAGACAGTCTCTGTTGATACATAATGGACATGGGGTATGGGCTAGTTAAGTAACTATCAATGAAAATACGCCTGCAGCCAGCTGTTGGTGTATTTCGTTAACAAATACGTAGAAAGAACTGCTACACTGTAGTGGAAAGGGTAACTGAAAGAGATACGCGACGACACGAACGGAAATGACACATTTATTCAAAGACAATAATTTCACTGAAGTCATTACGATTTAAAAAGGTCCCCTGGACGCTACAAAAGGCAGGACATGGTTCTTAATAGGGCGTGTGATCACCACAGACGGCAGTGCGTGGTCTGCGATGTCGTCCCATGGCCAAGGTTGGTAGGGAGTTCTTGTAGAAGAGCGCTCCATTCCTCCACCAGAGTGGTTCACAACTGCTGGATGGTCGCTGGTGCATGTGGACGTCTCCTCAATGCGTCCCAAGGCTGCTCCATGGGATTTGTATCAGTGGACGGGCGGTCCAGTCCATTTGCCGAATATCCTCTCTTTCTTAGAGCTCATCCACCTCCGCGGTTCGATCCATAAAAATTTAGCCAGGGCCGAAAGCACGACGGAAGAGACACATATGGGTTATGAGCACAGTGTCATGATAACGTCGAGTTCAAAGATTTGCAGGTCAGTGCGCGAATGCAGTCCTATGCCTACTCCTACCGTAACACCTGGACCACCAAAATGATCATGTTCGACAATGCTGGACGTAACACCACACGGTGAGAAGCGATAACACGTAATGCGCCCAGGAAAACCCTGCCGCACCTCGTAGGCAGTCCGTTCGTCCTGACGATGGCAACGTGTTTTTCGCCCGAAAAATTGTGCCCATTGGACACTGACATCCGGTTGTTCACCCCCGAACTATTTCGTTATCATTTAATTAGCTGATTTACTCTGAAAGACCGGAGGCACTATATGCCCACCAAGTGACCGTGTGTTGCAGAACTTTATTTTGTGTCGTCTGCTGATCTAGGATTAGTAACTGTGAGAGACCGCATACAGGACTATAGAATAAACTGGATACATACCTTACGCTATATAGAATAATTCGGATGCTTATCAGTCACAAGGACAAACACACTGTGTGTGTTTAGGTAGTAAGATGACACATACTGTGTATTTATAGGTCCTACTTTATTTGCAATTAATATCCGTGTTGCATTAAAGTGGTTCAAATGGCTCTGAGTACTATGGGACTTAGCTACTGAGGTCATCAGTCCCATAGAACTTAGAACTACTTAAACCTAACTACCCTAACGACATCACACATATCCATGCGCGAGGCAGGATTCGAACCTGCGACCGTAGCAGCAGCGCGGTTCCGGACTGAAGCGCCTAGAACCGCTCGGCCACAGCGGCCGGCGTGTTGCATTAGATCTCCCTCAGGTTCGTATGTGATACCAGGTGATACCGGTGTTCTCACACCGGCTGACTGAGTTAATGTGATGCCGCCGTTCACACCATATGTAGAAAAGAAGGTTCAGCACAGCAGCCATGATTTTTTTTTACGATGTATAATGATAACTACCCGGTGTCTACATCATCACGTCCCGGGTTCGATTCCCGGCGGGGTCAGGGATTTTCTCTGCCTCGTGATGACTGGGTGTTGTGTGATGTCCTTAGGTTAGTTAAGTTTAAGTAGTTCTAAGTTCTAGGGGACTGATGACATAGATGTTAAGTCCCATAGTGCTCAGAGCCATTTGAACCATTTGAACATCATCACTTCCTGAAGACGCTGTAGTGGCACACAGACATGAATTACACATAAAAAAATCTTATAAATACAGATAAAAGTGTTTCCCTGCTACATAAACATAGCAGAATGAAAAATGCTCCTATCATAGCACGAAATATGCGAATACGTCCTAGAGAGTTTTAGGGATGTAAATGAAGGGAAATAGCTTTTCGACTTATCTGGAAGCTGCAAACATATTTAAATCAAAACATCTTGACATATTCGCAAATTGTAGATAATAGTATATTGTCAAGTAATGTAATGTAACGTCACACTTGATGTCATACCTCCAATAACAAATCCAGGCCGAAACATTTTATCTCTCCCCCAGAAAAACTTTTTAACTATTACATGTGTCCTCTTCAGCTACATGATATGAAATGTTGCTTACTACAGCTGGGAAATATTCTGGGCTTTGGGCTCAGGGTCAGGGGGTTTTTCCTATAAATTGCAAGGTATGTATGCCAACACCACTCAGCTAAGAAAGCTCACTGCACTGGGGAAGTAGGGTTAACTCGTAAAAAAGCGCAAATTAAGATGTTTTGATTTAAATGTCTCTGAAGCTGTCAGATAAGTTGGAAAGCTACTTCCCTTCTTTTACATCCTTAACACTACCCAGGACATATTCACCTGTTTCTTGTGCTATGATAGGAATATTTTGCGTTCTACTTGCCAAAATTTACTCTACCGTAAAAATTTAGACTTTAGACCGCCATAGCTTGGCAACGGATTCAGATTTTTGTTGATTCGGACGACGACTGATCCGGTATACGTGTTTTATTGTTTTTCGAACCATGTTGCTTACATTTTGGCAACGGGTAAGGCTTTCACAAAACAACATGACGACCATTATTATACATATTTGCCTTCTTACTAAATTTGAAACGTTTGGCACAGATTTGAAACATAGAAGTATCGCTTGTAGAAACAATTAAAAAACGTGTTTTTAGACGTAAAATTCAAATGATTCTAGTTTTTGAAAATCGAGTTTTCAATTTTATCATAAGAATGCATATCTTACTTATTTTATTCACTGTAAACCGTTTCCGCTCATACAGTTCAAATAGAAACGTATTCTACATACTACATTTAGCTCAACTTTAAACTATGGTATGTCGACAACCCATAAAGATAACTAGATAAAAAATCGTTTTTACTTTATCTGCTGAACTACGTTCGTGCGGAGTTCGAAACGATTCATGCATCTTTACGGTATAGAAGTGGCCATTTCGAAAACCTGTGAGAAAAACTTCTTTTTATAGCTAAAATCCGAACGTTGCAAGCGTTTTTCAAATGTTTAAAACTTATTTTAGCCTAAGATCCGTTACACCGGTGCACCAAATTTGAACTACCAGTCTTGCTGCAGTCAAGAGTTATTTAAGGGTGACAGTTTTTGCACAGTTAAATGCTAACGAGGATGACTGTTTTTGGACATGGTATCTGAACGGAGCACATACAAACTGTGCCACTAACTGGGCATTTATTTCAGTCCTATTAAAATATTTTGCACTGACAATTAATCGATTAACACAATTAGCCTGGACGCCATCTCACATTACTCCTCCAAAACTTACTTTATATACCATAACATAGCTACACATAAGACAGGTGTTCGAATGACTGTACAAATGGCCGATTGTTCGAGCTAAGCCATAAACTTTTACGCTATGTTCCTAGCTCAAATAGGAACTGAACAAAATGGTTAAAGTGGCTCTAAAGCACTATGGGACTTAACTTCTGAGGTCATCAGTCCCCTAGACTTAGAACTACCTAAACCTAACAAACCTAAGGACATCACACACATCCATGTCCGAGGCAGGATTCGAAGCTACGACCGTAGAAGCAACGCGGTTCCGGACTAAAGCGCCTAGAACTGTTCGGCCACAGAAACCGGCGGAACCTAGCACCAACACCCCCACCCAAACGGTGATTCTGTGGGGGACTTTCTCAAACACATTTGTTACAGTGATACATATGATAGTAACAGCTGTCGTCCCTCGTACAGACAAATACAGTGAGGTGAAAATAAACGTGAACCAGAAACTGCGCACCTATTTCAGTACTACTTTACTGCTGTGTGGAGACATTGTGATACATGGCGGTTAACTTACTCAAACAATGAACCTCCTCTGAAGAAATAAGGAAGTAATAATCCAAATGTCCCGATATCGCTTTCTTATCGATTACGTTATGAAACGTCGATGTTTTAATATCCCGTTCCACAAGTAACCGGCGTTGTTATTTTGTCGGACTTCCGTGCAGCCTGCTGTTTACTTGAGCGTTTTTTTCTGGTGCCCAGACGCTTTTCTGGTTCTCTTCACATGATCTCTTTGCTGCTTACATTGTACTATCACGAAGTGCCGAAATCACTTTCCTGGGCTGTTGTTAAGAACAAGGAAAGGACAGAATGCTCGAAATATAGAAGGTAGAATATCGTACATGCAGGTACGCGGCGAATGATGAAACAACACCTGACTCTTGGTTGCTCAAGGAACATGCAATATGTTTCTATTTCTGACGGCACCGAACTGACGTTAACAAGCGCTAATGCGTGACTTGACTCTGTGTTCCAATCAAAATACAGATTTTTGCCAGCTTATTGTGTTCATGTGCTTCCATTCACACTTCATGCGTAATTATATTCTTTATGCAGTGAAAAATAATGTACCTTCAGATGTAGTCTAATTTTTCTTATCAGCAATATGCTAAAACTTCGTTACTGAAGTAGAATAGCTGCTGTTGTTACTTGAGCGTAATGGGTACGCTTTACAGCTGTAATCACAAATTCATTCCCCCCTCCCCCCCCCCCCCCCCCCGATTACGATGAAGTGGATATTATGCGTATACCCCGTTGCCAACTTGAGACCGCTCATTTACGCGGGAATGAAGTGGAGAACGCTGTTGAATCTGTACTGTACAGAAGCTTTGAGTGTGCTTTCGGCTATGCTTGCAGTTCATCAACTTATAGATAATTAGCACCACATCAAGCGGCTCAGATCCTCCACTGGAGTCTGATACAATTAATGGCAACCGCAGGAATAAACCGTTCGCGGGAAACCTCAGTGATTCCGAAGCTAATTACAGCCGCGCAGCGGCTGAAACTCCCCGTGGAGGGAGATCTGGGAAGCAGAGTAGAACCCGCCGGCTAAAGCAACACGGAACCCGCCCTTTGCACGTCACAGCCCGCAGTAGTGTTTTGCAAAGTAAAGTCGGAGTCCTTCGTCATCTACATTGGTACTCCGCAAGTCACTGTGATGTGCAGAGAGAACATCTTTAAATAATTAAATAGTTCACTCAGGTTCACAACAGTCTGATGTGTGAACGTAGTTCGTTATATTAGATGCAAAGGCGGCTACTCAGGTGATAAGTGTGCCTAAACCAGCCTCGGAACCACATCGTATATGTTCTGGAAACTGCATTTAATGAGGGTTTTGAAGTGATAAAAACTTACTCAGATTCAGCACACATTAGGTTTTTCATTTGCAACCAGATCATGGGCCTTCAGCTCGCTAGTCGGTTTCTTACAGATACACTTCCTGACAAAAAAAGTGGAGCGTCTAGAAGGGGAGAAGGAAACGAAACGAAAATCCATGAGTTGAAAGGCCATATGCTGCTGTTGCAGTGATTACGAAATCGATTCAATTATACGAACTCGGCGTTATGTTGCAACCCCTCTGGTTTGGATGCATTCATTGATTCGGTTGGGAAGGGTGTCCTAAAGGCTTTGCGTCTTTACCTGAGACAAGGTAGCCCATAACTGGCGTAACTGGTATAACTGGTGCCTGATATCCCGGATACTGGCTCTGAGACTGGGTGCACGTCCGTACTGGTTGGCACTAAATACAGCT
The DNA here is from genome assembly GCF_021461395.2 of Schistocerca americana. Taxonomy (NCBI): domain Eukaryota; kingdom Metazoa; phylum Arthropoda; class Insecta; order Orthoptera; family Acrididae; genus Schistocerca; species Schistocerca americana. The sequence goes on from NC_060121.1 coordinate 393,983,512, forward strand.
TCCAGTAATCTCAGAATGGATAGATACTGGTCCTGTATCGTTTTCAAGGGAAGCTTATACCATTCTTCCTCAAAAATAATGCCAAGTTCAGCTAACGAGGATGGAGGTGGAGAGCAATCATGAACCCATATCTTGAAAACAGATCACAAAGGCTCAATGGAATGGAGAGCTGGTGGTTGTGGTGGTTGGGGAATATGCGACATCCTCGGGAACCTATTGCCTTTGAGCATAGCATCACCTTCGGGTAACACCCGTTGTACCACGGGGTAGACCAGATAGGCCAAAATAGTCGCATAATCCTTGGCAGTAAACTGATGTCGCCGAGTTAACCTGTAATCCATGGAATATCGAAAACCGAATCCCCGACATATTTCACTCATGGGACGTAAACTCGTCGAGACACTGGAAACAGCGTGAAACAGCACTCATCCAGCCAAATGAGCTTCTTCAGTTGCTCCACAGTCCAGATTTTATGGCTTCGGCACCACATTTTCCTGTTACGGGCATTTGCATCACTGATGTGTGGTTTCAGAATTCCAGTTCGCCCTGAAATTCCATGCTTCTTGAGCTCCCGCCATGTTTTGGTGCTGACCAGGTTTGCGAGTGCTACATTCAGTTCTGTGGTGATCTCTGCAGCTGTCGTCCTCTCATTGTTCGTCACAATCCTCTTCAATGACCGTCCGTCACGATCACTCACTACGCACTCTCGTCCGCACTGTGACTTAGTGGATAGTTTTCCTCCGGTTTTCCTGTGTGCGGCTTAAACCTTAGATACGGTGCCTCTTGAAACACCACACACATCGGCTACCTTCGCTACGACGACAGAGTACCGTATGAGCACTATCAATTTTCTGCTTCTGAATTCACCGACATTAAATACTGAACTATGCAGAACACTGTTTGACCAGGACTAACACTTGCAGCGTGGCGAGGACACTTTCCAGGTGTCCTTCCCCAGGTGTCCAGCTGAGCCTCCAGGCTTGGCTAGCATCTGCATTTTTGTTCGAGTGTGAATTTCTCACGGTTTTTCCGTATTTGTGTCCAAAACCTGTATAACCTGTGGTACACTTGTAACGTACCTACAACAAATAAGACTATGTTCGTCTGTGAAAAGGGACTTTATAAGGAACTTGAAGTATCAGTAATCAGAATATAACCTGCACAACACTGTGTGCGTGTTGTATGAATGCCAGTTTCACTATCATTTAAGCCCTCAGCTGATCATTACGTGAAAAACTTAAAACTAACGTTTCCATAAGCTGTCTGAATATGAATATCTGAATATGAATTTAGAAGTGATACAGAATCTGACTTGTGGAACTGAATTTACTGGACTAGAGTACATGATATGTTGTGGTGTGTCAGTGTCGCACTCACTTCTTCAGATAAAATGGAAATGTCGTGTGGCTAGGGCCTCCCGTCGGGTAGACCGTTCGCCTGGTGCAGGTCTTTCGATTTGACGCCACTTCGGCGACCTGCGCGTCGAACTTCTTCAGATGACTGTCTTTTTCCATGTGCTTTACAGCAATGCGCAGGAGCATGCCGCATCAGCGGCTGAAGCTTACTGTTACTAAGAATGAATTTAATAAAAAGGAGTTTGCTTGGGTCCCGTTAACTACTAAATAACTTTTGAGAGGGGATTTCATTAACTAAATATATTTAAAACTTCAATATCATCATGAACAGGTATTAATAATGTCAATGACAAATGACATACGTGTAAATAATGGCTGAGTGCCAGATTAAAAGTTATTTCTATTTCAAAATTGCATTAATATTTAGTAACCTCAGCATATTATTTAGATGTGGAGAATAATTATTATTATTTGGAGGAAATCGAGGCTTCTTTCACTGACAAGCAAAACGTTGGACTATTGAAAACTCAGACTAACAATCACGAGCCTAATTCTGCAATTGCTCTTGCACTATGCTTGCGAATTATACCTTGAATTCCATCTTTAATCATAGGTAATCCATCTCTATCTATCCTGGCTATATAAATGAAATCAGGGCTTGAGTGAGATAAGATCTGCCATCACCGACGTGAGGGCAGCGTGACTTGTCCTTTGTCTCCGAGCTCTATACCGACATTGGTCTTCCACTCTTGCAGACAGGCCTCGTTTCACAACAATGCTTAGAATCGCGCTCTCATGTTTCGCCCTCAGATTGTTACTATTGACATCTGAGTCCTTACACAATGGTAAGAATAGCCTTAAGTTGGATATATTGTTTTATGTAATGGAGAGAGCTAACACACTCCTTACATAGCCTCCCTGTCGTTTCTTTAACAATTTAAATGGGGCTTACGTACAAATAAGACAAAAGGAGCTAAAAATTCTTAATTCAAATATTTAAAGAAAATACATAAAGCTGTAGAAGTTTTATTAATGTTAGATTGATTGTTCATTATCAATTCAATTATTTTTTGACGTTTTGTGAGACTTTTACAAAAAAAGCAATTAGGCGCATTTTAATACGTGAAAAATTTCAAATTGTAAAATTTAGAAATATAACAAGAAAAACATGTAGTGTGTTATTGTTTTGTAAAAATGGAATGTTCACTGCACAGAGAGTTTTGTATTGTTTTGCACTTCGCACACTTGTAGCAATGTGAGAGGAGAAGCAACTTCATAAACTGTGTGTAGAGGTGTGTTTAGTGTCTATTTCACGAACACCTCAGTGTATAAATGTAGAGTGTAGTAGGATAATGCGTCGGTACGTACAGTATCTCTGTTTTAGCTCTAAATTTTGCGCTCAACTCTTTAGATGACAGCCTTTTTCCATGTGGTTTACAGCAACGCGCAGCAGCAGCAGCGGATAAAGCTTATTGTTACTCAGAATGAATTTAATAGAAAGGAATTTCCTTGGCCCCTGTTAAGTAGTAAATAATTTGTAAGAAGGGATTTCATAAATTAAGTCTATTTAAAGACTTCAGAAATCATCATGACCAATAATTTGACAAGTATTAATAATGGCGAACTGCGTGACAATGACAGGAGTTTCAATAACAGATGAGTGCCAAATTAACAAATTATTTCAATTTCAATGTTACACCAACATTTAATAATCACAGCATATTTATGAATTGGATGTGTAGAATAATTATTATTATTTGGAGGACAAGGAGGCTTCTTTAACTGACAAGCAGAACATGGGATTGTTGCAAACTCAGACTAACAATCACGTGCCTAAGCCTGCAATCGCGCTCAATGCTATGCTTGCGAATTTTACCTTGAATTCCATCGTCAGGAGTAGCTAAACCATCTCAATCTCTCCTGGCCTTATAAATGAAATCATGCCTAGAGTGTGGTAAGGGCTGCCAACACCGACGTGAGGGCAGCGTGTCACGTCTTCCGTCTCCGAGCTCTCGACCAACACTTGCCTCACAACAGTGCTTAGAATCGCGCTCCCACTTTTCGCACTCAGATTGTTACTATCGCTATCTGAGTGCTTATATACAGTATTTCCAATCTTACACAACGCAAAAAAAACGTTAAGTTGGCTGTATTGTTTTCGATACTTAATGTAATATTTAATCAATGTAGCGGACAGTCTTACACACCTTACACACTTCACGTTCCTTCGACGTTTATTGAAAACCATATTCATGGTTTTAAAGACTAGCATTCTGTACAATTTAGACTAGGTGGCCTGCAGGTCTCGACCCAGGATGCCCATACGATTAGTTGTCTCGGACGGAGGGGGTGTAGGGGGTAGGAGGGGGGGAGGTGGCAAGACCTGTGGCTATGGAGTTCTAATAATATCGTGAAAGACGAATGGCGACTTGTAACTAACCATAAGAATGCTGCAGTTTGGATTTCATTAAAAAACCTCTGTAATATCGACTTTTGAATCAGTTTCTCGAAAGGAAAGCGCGTGACTGTTCATTTTTTCCTTTTTTCTGAGAGCTTGGGGGAGGGGAGGTTGATTGTTCAAATGGCTCTGAGCACTGTGGGGCTTAACATCTGAGGTCATCAGTCCCCTAGAACTTAGAACTACTTAAACCAATCTAACCTAAGGATATCACACACATCCATGCTCGTGACAGGATTCGAAACTGCGACCGTAGTAGTCGCGCGGTTCCGGACTGAAGCGCCTAAAACTGCTCGGTCACAACGACCGGCGTCATAGGGTTCTTAGATTCTCTCTTCTTCATTTTACATCGGATTGCAGTAAAGTTCTCCATATTCATGAGCTTGAGTAAAGAGAGAATCGGCCACAGCAGTGGACACAGGAGTGACACCACGTCGTCTTATCACACGTGTTCCAGTTCCGCGTACAGCATCAAAATGGACGTATCTGCGAATGAAGGCTCGGAGTAGAACGTCGCAAGATAGCATTCGTGACCTGCAAGTTTGCAAGCCTACATCTGCAGAAGGCAATCGGGAAATAGGAATTACCGTAAACTGGAGCTACTGTAGGACGTAGGTGTAAAATTGTTGCAACGCCGTTTATATACTTTCAGCATTTGATAATTTCTCGTAAATAAAGAACTTGACGACAGATGTCAGTTTAATCGTGTAGGTGAAGTTTCTTTGGGTTGGTAATACTGGTCAATAACCTATTCTTCCCGTTTTGAAATCTCACAATAGGAGGTTATGTACACGTGAGTTATAGGAGTGAGATGTGCACGGATCAAAGGTAGGTGACAATATACCCTTCTTTTATTAGCAACGACATTTGTTTTTCTATCTCCATTCGTTGTTGCAGTACGTTGCCACATTGTGAGTATGAAGCTTGGTTTAGTACTTTACTTTTGCTGTTCTCAATTGAAAAACCATGTCCAGTACCCTTGTAAACGTGATCTATGGATCAATAATGCCACTACTACCAATGTGCAGTCAGTGCTTGGTTCAAATGGCTCTGAGCACTATGGGACTTTACATCTGAGGTCATCAGTCCCCTAGAACTTAGAACTACTTAAACCTAACTAACCTAAGGACATCACACACATCCATGCCCGAGGCAGGATTCGAGCCTCCGACCGTAGCAGTCGCGCGGTTCCGGACTGACGCGCCTAGAGCCGCTCGGCCACCGCGGCCGGCGAGGGGAGGTTGAGACCACAGCCTCCCCTTCCGTGGGTATTGACGCCCTTCGCCCCTCTGACCTTTTTGTTTTTCATTTTTTTAATATCTTTTTCTTGATGAATGAAGTAGTTGTTGGTTGATTGGTTGGTTTGTTTGGGTAAGGAGACCAGACAGCGAGGTCATCGGTCTCATCGGATTAGGGAAGGAAGTCGGCGGTGCCCTTTGAAAGGAACCATCCCGGCATTTGCCTGAAGGGATTTAGGGAAATCACGGAAAACCTAAATCAGGATGGCCGGACGCGGGATTGAACCGTCGTCCTCCCGAATGCGAGTCCAGTGTCTAACCACTGCGCCACCTCGCTCGGTCGAATGAAGTAGTATTACGGTGTATACTAACTAATATTTTGTGACGCACAACAACGCGAAATGCCACTAGCAGACTATACCAAACAACACGAGACCCTTTACCTTTGTGCCGGTGTTTGCCTGTCTCTGTCACCAGCACTCAGCTCATGGGGACGTCGACTGAGATCCGCGGTTGCATACGTTAACCTGCAGCAGAGGCCGTGGGCATACAGGGCACGGAGCAGGTAGAGAGACAGGCAGGCGGTGCGTGCGTCGGCTGCCAGCCGCCGCCAAAGCCGGGAGCGGACACCGGCTCCCGCCGGTCAAGAAACGTGATTGGCGTCGCGGCGGCGGCGTGCATTAGCGCTGTCTGCACCAGACGCCGCTGCGGCCACCGACGGCGACAGGCGGACGGCAAGCCAGCCAGCACTTGTCAGCGGCCGCCTGTCGCGTCCACCTGCAATTTCTGCGCCCGCAGGGGAGCCTGACACGGCTAATGAAGCTCGCCCTGACACACTGCCGCGTCAATACAGTTCCACCTCGCAGGCGTGTCGCCAAATAGATCACGGGAACGTCAATCGACAAACGTGTCCCCTTTGTTTTAACGTTTCGCTTGGCAAAGAGAGAGCGTTCACATCAGTGACATTCCGATTTTATTATTCGTTTGAAGTATAGTCTTACACGAAAGTGAAACGTGGTTGATGAACAATGCAGATATGAAGAGAAAACTTGGAAAACCTGTATGCAGTGCTTTGCGGGAGCTATACCGTACCAATATTATCGATTTTCTCTCCGGTTACATTAGCTTCTGCGAAGGAAAATTAACTATGTCTGTGTAAGTGCCGTATTCTTTCCTATTGTATACTCATGGTCACTGCCCGAGATGTACCATCTTGGAAGAATAATAGTAGCAGCACAGTCTTGCTCCAATTCGTGCTTCTTCATAGTGGTTAGCATGTGCTATGCAGAGGAACAGGTACTGTGAGGGACTTTTCCTTCGTGGGACGGCTGGAATGCTTTTCACTTAGCCTCGTGATGCCACTCGAGGAGATACCTGAGTGAGAAGTAGTGGCTCCAACGTCAAGAATGGCGATGGCGGCCGAGAGAGTTGTGTGAAGCCTCTACATCTCTCCATACCAGATCCTACGACACCTTCGGCAGAGGATGAAACGGTGGTCGGTCGGTCCCGATTGGGCCATCAGGGCCACAACACAATAGTAAGAAAACTTGAGAGTAACATTTTTTTCTAAGCTTGAACAGCCGACTTTACTGGACCATTTGGAAGGGTCGCCAGCCACCATCCGATTTGAGTAAATATTTCAACACTGTTACCGCTCAGGAGGTCAGCCACCTCGACATTTTTAGGAGAGACTGTGGGGAACTCAACATAAAATGGTTAGAACAGTGCAAACCGAACCACCTTCTTTGCTCCCATAACGTTACATAAGAGATACAACGCCTGGCAGGAGTTTGGATAAGCAGTAAAGATCCCGTAACAAATTCCCTTAAGCAAATGTAGCGGAACTGAAGACCGCTGACAGAGGTAGCAGAATAAATTCTGTCGTTATGAATGACGTCGTAGAGCAGAGCCTCTCCTTGAGGACATAAATACTCCATCCCACTAGCGTTTGGAACTCGAGCAGTAGGATCGATGACGTTCATATTGTATTCTATTGTATTGTATTGTATGTTAACCGGGGACCTAGAAACGACGGAGAGGCTCCGTCCCCGCCGCAGCCGCAGTGGTCCACAACCCCACGGCGACTACCGCAATCCACTTCACCCCTCCGCCGCCCCACACCGAACCCAGGGCTATTCTAATGTTCGGCCCCCGGTGCACCACCCACGGAACGTCTCACTCCAAACGAGTGTAATCCCTGTGTTTGCGTGGTGGAGTAATGGTGGTGCACGCGTACGTGGAGAACTTGTTTGCCCAGCAATCACCGACATAGTGTAACTGAGGCGGAATAAAGGAAACCAGCCATCATTCGCCGAGGCAGATGGAAAACCACCTAAAAACCATCCACAGACTGGCTGGTTCACCGGACCTCCACACAAATCCGACGGGCGGATTCGTGCCGGTGACCGTTCGCTCCTTCCCGCCCGGAAAGCCGTGCGTCAGACCGTACGGCCAACCGGGCGGGCTTTGACGTTCATATAGTTTGCATTCAATCCTGTTGTTATGGTATGGTAACATCTTGTGTGTGCGATTGTTCTATTGTTGGTCTTCCACTTACTGCTCTACAACACTATTAGTGATTGAGTGCAGCATCCAGTACTGGCATCCGGATGGAAGCCAGTATTCGTGGGAAGACCGACAGTCTACCAACGAGACTCATGTACAGGGCAGAAGCTGCCCTGAACTCCAATGTCGCACGGATCTAAGGGCCTACCATACCTGCAGACCAGTTTCAGAATTCAGCACAACTTCACTGCATCCGACATTGGGGTCCACCTGAGGGAATAAAGTGGGTAGTGTTTTGCGAGGGCTTGAGTACTCAAAATTCACACGTCATAGTCACTGTTATCTCCAAGCTGAGCTGCAGTAGAGGAGTGCAAACCTCGCTAGGAGGTGGCAAAACTACCACTACAGAGTGTCATCCAGATCCACTCCTAAAGGACGCAGCACCCTCAGCTGCTGTGAGTCCGCTATTGGATTCAGCAGATTTTTCTCCGGATTATGTACCCAAAAGTCAGTGTAGAAAAGCAGCAACGACTTGTATTTTCAATAATAAATGGAAAAAATTTTGAATATTATTTATCCGCATCTGACGATGCCACACAGCTCCGCGATCTGCATCCTGACGGAATGGCAAGGGTTTCCAGCCCAACAGAGAGTACCCCTATCGAGACTTGACTTTTGCTTACTCGAATTCAGGTCCTCTAAATTTACGTAACAGAGTTTCACTTATACTACGTCGTCTTTCTTTCATGAATTCACACTTAAATTGCCTGCACATTTCTTTTACACATTCGTTTGGGTTAAGTCGACCTGTGCGACTTTATCAGTCTGTCTTAGAATTTGTTCAATGCCTGTTGTTGTGCCTACTTGATGATAACTCTAGAATTGGTCACACTAGGTTCTTGTATAGATGAAATGCATTTTACCACAACCCTTCCAAGAAATCTGTTGCATTGGCCTTCTCTTATACTGATTAACATTGTCTACATTTTTGTACAATTAGACATGCTCAAGATCTTCAGTATTAATCGTATAAGGAAATAATATCAGGTTCTTTCTCTTGCTTGTAGGTATTATACTAAATGTACAATGAAGAGTCAAAGAAACTGGTATAACCTGCCTAATATCATATAGGGCACCCACGAGGACACAGTACTGCCGCAGCACGACGTGGCATGGACTCAGCTAATGTCTGAAGTATTGCTGCTGGGAATTCACACCATGAATCCTGCAGGGTGGTCCATAAATCCGTAAGAATACAAGAGGCTGGAAATCTCTTCTGAACAACACGTTGCAAGGCATCCCAGATATGCTCAATAATGTTCACGTCTGAGGAGTCTGGTTGCCAGCGGAAGTGTTTAAACTCAACGAAATGTTCAAATGTGTGTGAAATCTTATGGGACTTAACTGCTTACGTCATCAGTCCCCAAGCTTACACACTACCTAACCTAAATTATCCTAAGAACACACACACACACACACACACACACACACACACACACACACACACACACACACACACACACACACACACACATATATATATATATACATGCTCGAGGGAAGAGTCGAACCCCCGCCGGAATCAAGCGCACAATCCATGACTGCAGCGCTCTAGACCGCTCGGCTAATCCCGCGCGGCGTTTAAACTCAGAAGAGTTTTCCTGGAGCCACTCTGTAGCAATTCCGAACTTGTGGGGTGTTACACTGTCCTGCTGCAATTGCTCAAGTCCTGTACATTCTTGCCAATTACGTAGCACTGCCAGTTTCGCTAGTTTCACCTATAAAAGTTACTTCTACTTCAAGAACGGTTTCTTTAAAAACGAGAAATTTAGCAATGTTGCTATGCGTAATTGTTATATGTTATTTTACTCTGCTAACAGTAAAAAATGTAAAATAATACTTGCTATAACAGAGATCAAATGAATATCGACTAATATCGGTTATTAGGAACTAAAAATACCGGCATTGGTTTTTCAAATATCTTACCCTAACGGAGCCGGAACACACTGTGCATGCACCACACCTCATGGCTTTTCAGACATAAGGTATAAAAAGCACAGGGCCGTGTGGCAGTCTAACACAGCTGGTCAGTTCGGTAAGACTTTGTTTCTGTTTATTCATTTATTTATTGCAAATTGAAGGACCTGTTACATGACGTTTTAAAAAAAGGTCGAACGTCTAACAGATGACATTTTTCATCTTCTTTATGGTTTTCTTTTGCTTTGCTTTGCTTTGCTTTGCAGCATTTGACAAAGAATACTACATTTTTAAAATGACAATAATTTGAGGTAGAAAGATAAATAAAATTTTCTTGTTTTAAGTAGAACAGAAAAGGGTGATACGATAGAGATATGTCAGTGCCATCAGGGCTTGTGACTCGCAGTGAATACCCCGGAATAGTTTCTTCGAGTTGTTGACCGCCAATCACAATAAAATAGTTATCAGTAGAGAAATGCTCTTGGTGATCTTATGCATTAAAATTATATACTTACGAGTGCTGTCTTGGCTTGATCCGCTGTACCTTAAACATTTACTCTAGTATTCGCTATCCTTTGTTATTATTTGACAGATATGTACGATTTGTCAGTGTATTTTATCTGATTCATAATTCTATGTGTCTTATTTACTGATAAATCTCATGTCAACTTCCTCCTCCTCCTCCTTCCGCTCCTCTTCAGTGTCACTGTTTTCGCTGTCATTGTGGGTCTCGCTGTCCACCCTTTCGAGATTGCTGTTAGGCTGAATAAAGGCGTAGTGTCGTGTCCACAGATACTCTGCCGGCCGTGTGGCCGAGCGGTTCTAGGCGCTTCAGTGTGGAACCGCGCGACCGCTACGGTCGCAGGTTCGAATCCTGCATCGGGCATGGGTGTGTGTGATGTCCTTAGGTTAGTTAGGTTTAAATAGTTTTAAGTTCTAGGGGACTGATGACCTCAGATGTTAAGTCCCATAGGGCTCAGAGCCATTTGAACCATTTTGAACAGATACTCTTAAGTCTACCGAGCGAGGTGGCGCAGTGGTTAGACACTGGACTGGCATTCGGGAGGACGACGGTTCAATCCCGCGTCCGGCCATCCTGATTTAGGTTTTCCGTGATTTCCCTAAATCACTCCAGACAAATTCCGGGATGGTTCCTCTCAAAGGGCACGGCCGACCTCCCTCCCCATCCTTCCCTAATCCGATGAGACCGATGACCACGCTGTCTGGTCTCCTTCCCCAAAACAACCAACTCTTAAGTCTTTTTGAAATACTGTTTGCTAACGCATTTAGTTCCGCCCACTATTCTTCGTCTGTCTTTGCTGTTTCTCTGTAGTATAAGTGTAGTGTGCTGTGTCGTCCGAATAAGACACAGCCAGAGCAAAAACACCATAGGCGAAAGATGTGAGCTGGTTCCAGTGCCAAATGGTTCAAATGGCTCTGAGCACTATGGGACTCAACTGCTGAGGTCATTAGTCCCCTAGAACTTAGAACCAGTTAAACCTAACTAACCTAAGGACATCACAAACATCCATGACCGAGGCAGGATTCGAACCTGCGACCGTAGCGGTCTTGCGGTTCCAGACTGCAGCGCCTTTAACCGCACGGCCACTTCGGCCGGCGTTCCAGTGCCAGTGAGACTCGCCACTTGCGCGAGTTTCGCCAGCGCCACAAGCGGTACTGACGATGAAGATATCGACTTCGCCTAGCCCAATTGCCGGCCGAGTATAATCCGCCGATGACCGGACGACAACGAACAGAAGCCTACTGGAGACAGAAGAGCAGCTTAGTGATAGATCATCGTCCAGGGCTGGCCTAAAGAGGAACGTCATTTGCTGGACTCTCAGAAGTGAACGCAGTTGTTGTAAATTGCATTTGCTATGTATTGTGAAGTTTACCTTCAACTGTTTGCACTTAGCCATTGAGAGCCTTTTTTCTGTTATATTAAAAGCGGTGTTGCAGACATCATTAAGCAACTAGGCGCAAAGATAATTGAACCTTCCTACTAATATGTGTGACCTTGTTACTAATTTTTTGGAGGGTTGTAGAACCTTCTTTTTGCTACCTTGTCACCTGCCCCTGGCGCACAGCTGTGTAATAATGCCAGGGAGAAATTGTCTTAGTGGTATACTGAACCAGAAGCCGTTTCACGAACTCACAAACTCGGCCTACAGTAACAACAGTGGCAACACGGCCTCTACAGCGGTAGCGACGAGGCCGCAGAAGAAGACAGTGTGTTCTGCGGAAGCTTCTTCCTCGCATGTGTATGCAGGCGTCTGTCTCAGGCTCACGGGGAATGAGTGCGTTGGATGGGGTCCTAGTAGAAATCTATCATACCGCTTCTGGAATCGAATGTTTCATTCTCGACCGCTATTTTATGTCAGGTAGGAAGTCGTGCAGCCAACATCCCTTATCAGTTAACATCCCTCTCAGATTGCCATGTGTCCAGATGCCAACCTTGAAGATGACGTGCCATCTGTATCGGTACACCAGTTATCGTGTGTACCATAGCCAGACTCCCAATCTTTAATCGGCTCCTTATACACTCAGTCGCAATAGTATTCGGACAGCACGTAAAGGCGCATAATTTTGCAGTATGCGCATGAACAAATACAGAAATTGCACTTTGTAATGTATTTGGGACTCTGGGTACGATGTCGCAACGTGAAACACGCGTCAAATACGAAGAATTGTTGTTGGACATGTGTCTGTTACGTAATATTTCCTGAAAACGGCATGGGAAGGTGCAACAAAAGCATTCGGACAAAGGCGGACAGCGTGAGAGAATAGTTCATTCCGAGACGCACAGAGAGTGAATCGACTGCAGCGTGTCCGACATTTCCGCGAGACGATAGCGATGATTAGTAAACACCTTTCGCGAGCCTGTGCAGGTCGACGATGGGACGCAAAGTGTTTTATGTTCGAGCAAAGGCAACTTGTCGTTTATCACCACGCGAAGGGGAAAACCTGCAGGGAAATTGCCGCAGTAATGAACATGAAGAAAAGTACAGTTCACGACATTATTAAACGGTTCGAGAAAGAAGACCGATTGGAATTCCATTGCAGTACAGGACGGCCACGGACATTTTCACAGAGAGATGAACGTGTGATTGTGCGAAAGGTACAACACAGTCCGAAAATATCTGCCACACGAATTGCAAGTGAGGTGGAGGGAGACCTTGGTATAAAAGTTCATCCCGAAACCGTGCGGAGAGTACTACGACGATCGCAGTACCATGGTCGAGTGGCACGGCGAAAGCCATTCATAAATGTAGTGAACCAGAAGAAACGTATGCAGTTTGCGAGGGAATACGCCGAATACTATCAGGCTTGGTGGAATCGGGTGATATTTTGCGACGAATGTAAATTTGCATTATGGCAAAGCGACGGAAAGGCAAACGTGTGGCGAAAGACCAATGAAGAACTGAATCCCAGGAGCCTCAAACCAACAGTAAAGTTTGCGGGTGGGAGCATCATGGTGTGGGGATGCATGTCCGGCAATGTTGTGGGTGATTTAGTGTTCATTGATGATACGATTAACAAGGAAGCGTATTTGAATATACTGCGAGGTCATTTGAAGCAGAGTGCACGACATCTAGGTATTGCGAACAACTTTCATTTTTACCAGGATAATGATCCCAAAGATACCACCCATATTGTACAAATGTGATTGCTCTTCAATTGCCCGAAAGTATTGCACCCCGTCGCCAATCACCAGACCTTAACCCAATCGAACATTTGTGGGATAAGTTGAAACTGACCCTTCGTGCGGACATCTATACGAAGGAGACCTTGAAACAGAAATTGCGCCAAGAATGGGCAAACATAGGCCAAGATTTCACGAAAAAACTCGTGGAAAGTATGCCTAGTAGATTGGAGGAGGTATTGAAAATGAAAGGTGGACCCACAGGGTATTGACATTTTCGTCGTACAACTTATGAAACATTTATTGGACAGTATCCGAATACTTTTAAAGCAGCAGGATGTTTCATTTTTGTTGTTAAATTTTCTGTTATTTATGTTTTGGAAACGAAATAATTCAATAATTCTTTTGTTTTTACGCATATATATTGCTAATAAATATGTTTGGGTTTCATAGTCAGTGTTTCTCGAGTACTCATTGTGTAACTTCCCACTGTCCGAATACTTTTGCGACTGAGTGTAACTCTGTTTTTGATCGTGATGTCAGTGGTTTCTCAGATAAAATGTGTGAAAAGCAGGAATCGGCGTTGACTGGCTAGCGCAGCTAGTCAGTTAGGCACCAGAAGGGTTTCCGACGCTGGTGGGCCCGGCGCGCCACAAAGTTTGCAGTGCGTGGGTGGAGCAGAGTAGCGTCGGCACCCCCATGCTCGCGAGGCGTGCGAGGACAGACGGGGTCCGGGTCGCGGCGAGCATTGTTCGCTGCCCGTACTCGCAGGGCTGCTGGTCAGGCGACGCCCGAGGCTGCCTGCCGCCAGTATATAGGGGCGCCGCACTCGCCGGCGGACAATGCGGCCGCGATTTATGCCGCACAAAAGCGCCGGCCCGCCCGCTAACCGCTCCCTCGCATTGTTTTATCGACGCCGGCCGGCTTTGTCCGCGCACACGAGCCAGCCAGCACGCGACAAATTAAATTATTGTCGTGAGTTACTTGTTGCTAGAGCGAGCGGCGGGGCCCGCCACCTTCGCGTCCTCCGGCGACGGCCTTCCACGAACCACCCCGCTCGCCCGTCCGTGCGTCCGCCACACACAAAGCAGCCACTAACGCACTCCGCCTCGTCTGCAGCATGTTACTCGAAACCATTATCTCCAAGGTCGTTTGCCAATTCTCAGAATACCCGATGGTCCTTAGCGATGCCGAATTCTCAGTACTCAACTTGTTAATCGCATATTTCAAGATAATATTGCAACCTAACCTTCCAGTACTGGTGGTGGTATAAGTCCACCTAAGTAGGTAGATTACCGTCGCTTTGACATGTCCTACCGCTCCTGCAATCTTCCGTCTGTAGTAAATGGTTTCTTAAATTCGTGTGGTCCACAAAATTACTGGCCCCTGCGAGTTATTCCTGGGTATTAATAATTTCTAGCAGAAGGCTTCAACGAACCGGTAGAAATTTGAACGCAACGGATAACGCATTTTTTTAACCTCTACAGAAGGCACCTATACAGGGCTTAATAGGCTGTATATAGCTTTTATTTGCTTTCATGGCCCAGAATTCGACTGTGGTATTGACTGCCACCTGTTCTTTATGATGGAAGGAGTATATAATCAGTCGAGGGTAGAGATTGATATTTATTCAGTACCGATGGTATTTCAACAACTAGTCGTGATTCTCTTGCAATATACACCATCAAAACCGGTCTCTAGTTAACATGGTTCAGTTTCGCCACGTAATTAAGGAATGGGACAGAGGAGCGCAGACCTGGCTTCAATGTAATTTTATACATCCGCACCCATTATACCTAAACCCTCGGTTATTACATTCAGTTGCTATAGATTACTCAGAACAAGTTCCGCAAAGACAATACAAGCTAGGTCAGGGTGGAAGAGTATTTCGCAAATACTTCTCCTTGTGGCACGAGTATTTTACTTAACGCACAACATCGCCAACAAATCAAATCGTTATGGGGGTGCACAAGAAACATCACTTCAATGCTGTTCAACCCACATGGCCAAGTTCCAGTAGCCAACAGAAACCCAGAAAGATATGGACACACACGATTATTCCTTCCCTATATTACACCCGTTCACTATCGTATGATTGTTCATCGTGTACAATATATTTTTAGACCGAAACTACAATTTATCAATGCGGCGGCTGCTCCAACCAACCACGTGGCGCGAAAGCAAGTTCACAAAGAAAACATAAGGAAAAAATAAAAATCCCCAAAATATTGGAAGAGCAGATTAAAATACATTGAATGAGTGAATATCCGCTAAGCACAGAGCAATAACGTGACAGTCAGCTTAAGGCACATGGTGCGTTGCCTGAACAAGGCACTAACGCAAGGTCTACTGATATTCGAGTAAATGAAGAAAATCAATTCCCTTATGGGGTTCAGTGGTAATTTCACACCTGATTTCAACATCTGGACTTCATTACAGAGCAGATTTCAGAAATCTAATACCTATGTTAACATTACCTAAACGAGAGCTGCGTCTCCATGTCTGTCCAGCACCACGACCCAGGAACAAGTGCCTCTCTAACCGAATTCGCCTAACCGTTTCGCTTACAAACGTGGTGGGGATGGCGCGCCAACCTGACAGAGCCAATACGCGCGCCTTCGTGTCATCTTTGCCCTGACCTGCAAACTTGGTCTCTGCTGAACTTGTTCACGCTTGGGGGTTGGTACTACCCTACCCCAGAACGACCATTCATGCAGTGTTACAATCTGTGCCTAAAGCTTTCTGCTAGTTCACACACTCACTCATTTATACCGTCCAGGCCGCACAAAGGAAAGCAGAATGGGAAACACGGTACACAACAGAAAAAAATTCGATAAGTAACACTGTTTAGTTCATTCTCTCCTTTTGGACACCAGCTGAGGTGTTACCTGCAAGACAATAAACTCGTGCTAATAATTTCTGCGTGCTAGGAATTTAATAAAGCATTGGAACGCTACAACAAGTTCCGTTTCAATATAAAGACACCAATAAAATTAAAACTGTAGATTTTTACAAGATTTCGTCGCAGAAAATTTATCATCGTCTTCAGATAGGTCTGTCTCGAACAACTTGAATACAAAAACATAAAACCTCTATCCAAGAACGGCAGCTATAATCCCGTACGAGCTGTCATTTTCAGCTACAAATCTTATTTTCACAATAGCCGACATTTTAACCCGAGGGAACCAGCAACTGTACTGATATTCAAAGCAGTTCTCACACTGAAGTGGCAAAGAAACTGGTATAGGCTTGCGCATTCAGATAGAGAGATATGTAAACAGACAGAATATGACATTTATATAATTGATATTCCCTCTAGTATTATGGGTAACTCTAAAATATTTCTGTATGCTGATGACACTAGCTTGGTAGTAAAGGATGTTGTGTGCAACATTGACTCGGTTTCTAATAGTGCAGTACATGACCTCAGTTCATGGCTTGTAGAAAATAAACTAACGTTAAATCACAGTAAGACTAAGTTTTTACAGTTTCTGACACACAATTCAACAAAACCTGACGTTTTAATCTCACATAATGGGCATATGATTAGTGAAACTGAACAGTTCAAATTTCTAGGTGTTCAGATGGATAGTAAGCTGTCGCCGAAAGCCCACGTTCAAGATCTTGTTCAAAGACTTAATACTGCCATTTTTACTATTCGAACGGTATCAAAAGTGAGTGATACTTAGACACGTAAATTAGTCTACTTTGCTTATTTTCATTCACTAATGTCGTATGATGATATGTTTTGGGGTAACTCTTTCTATCCTAGAAGGATATTTTTGGCTCAGAAACGGGCGGTTTGGGCAATAAGTGGTGTGAGTTCACGAACCTCTTGTCTACCTCTGTTCACGAATCTGGGTATTTTGACATTGGCCTCTCAATATGTATATTCCTTATTGTCGTTTCTTGTTACCAATATTAGTTTAGTCCCAAGAATAAGCAGCTTTCACTCGGTTAATACTCGGCAGAAACCAAATCTCCATTTGGATCAGACTTCCTTAACTCTTGTGCAAAAAGGTGCGCAGAATACTGCTGCATCCACTTCCAATAAGCTGCCACTCGAATTCAAAAATCTTAGCAGTAATCCACGCGCTTTCAGATAGAAATTGAAAAGTTTCCTCATGGGTCACTCCTTCTCGTCTGTCGAGGAGTTCCTTGAAAAATTAAGCTGATTCTTAGTGTATTGCTGATAGCGTTTACTTAAACTTATGGACTGACTTTTTTCAGGTTTATGAACATTTATTTTTATCTGTTATTACTTTTATGTTGTAAGTTCATTTAGTGAGACGTTCCATGACCTTGGAAATTTGCTCTTCAATTTGGTCCTACGGTACTTGACGTGTAAATAAATTAAAAAAAAAATGGCGGTGCGGTCGGCAACGCCTGTACATGACAAGTCTCTGGCGCCGTTGTTAGATCGCAAGCTGCTGCTACAGTGGCAGGTTATCAAGATTTAAGTGAGTTTGAACATGGCACGAGCGATGGGCCACAGCATTTCTGAGACAGCGATGAAGTGGAGATTTTCTCGTACGAACATTTCACGAGTAAAACATCAAATCTCCAACGCTGCGGTCGGAAGAAGATCCTGCAAGAACCGGACTAACGACGACTGAAGAGAATCCTTCAACGTGACAGAAGTGCAACCCTTCCGCAAATTGCTGCAGATTTCGGTGCCTGTGCATCAGCAAGTATCAGTATGCGCACCATTCAACAATACATTATCGATACGGGCTTTCGGAGCCGAAGCCAACTCGTGTACCTGCACAACACACAGCTTTACGCCTCGCGTGGGCCCGTCATCGCCGGCGTTGGTCTGTTGATAACCGGAAACACGTTGCCTCGACGGACGAGTCTCGTTTCAGATTGAATCGAGTGGATGGACGTGTACAGGTATGGAGAAAACCACATGAATCCATGTACCCTGTATGTCAGCAGGAGACTGTTCAAGCTGGTGGAGGCTCTGAAATAGTGCGGGGCGTGTGCAGTAGGAATGGTATGGGACTCCTGACACGTCTATATACAACTCTGACAGTTGACACGTAACCATCCTGTCTGATCACCTGAATCCCTTCATGTCCGTTATGCATTCGGGCGAACACGACACCCCACACCTCCAGAAGTACAACAGAGTGACTCCAGGAACACCTTTCTGAGTTTAAACACTTCCGCTGGCCACCAAACTCTCCAGACTGGAACATTATTGCGCATATCTGGGATGTTTCCACCGTGATGTTCAGAAGCGATATCCAGGCCTTCATACTCTTACGGTTTTATGGACCACCCTGCAAGATTAATGGCGTCAGTTCCCTCTAGCACTACTTCAGACGTTAGTCGGGTCCAGGTCACGTCGTGTTCCGCCACTTCCACGTGCTCGCGGGGGCCCTACACGATATTAGGCAGGTGTGCCAGTTTATTTGTCTTTTCAGTGCATTAATTCTTCAGTCAAAGGTAGGACTGGCTGAAAATACAGAAAAGTCAAAACAACCTTCGATCGGCAACATTAAGAGTGCAATCGGTATTCCACTATTAATCACAGAGGCGAGAGTAGTAAGTCGAAAAATTTCAAAGGAGGACTCTACCGTGGGGTGGGGTGGGGTGGGGGGAAATATCTAATGGTGTAATAAAGAAAGGAATGGGAGTCGATAAGAAAGACATAGGAGATCCTGTATTACAATCAGAGCTGAAGTAGCACTTGGTGGAAGACTTGCGATCAAACAAGGCAGATGGGATAGATAACTTTCCTTCGGAATATCTGAAATCATTAGGGGAGGGGCAATCAAGCGACTATTGAAGTCTATGTGTAGAATCTATGGGACTCCAGATACACCATGACACTTTCTGAAAAATGTCCTCTACAGAATTCAGAAACAAAAAGCAAGTGTAGACTAGTGCGAAACAATCTGCGTAACAGCTTAAGCATCGAACTTGTTGACAAAAATTATTTAGAGATCAATGGAAATGGAAATTGAGTATCTGGTAAATGACGATCAGTTTGATTTTCAGAAGACTAAGGATACCAGTTAGACAGTTCTGACGTTCTGATTGACAGTGAAATCAAGAGTTAAGAAACATCAAGAAACGTTCCTAAGATCTGTCCACCAACAGAAAGCATTCTCCAATGCAAAATGGTGCAAGATGGTCGAAATTCCGACAAAAACAGGAGTAAGTTTAGGGGAAAGACGTGTAATACACAACATGTGCAAGATACCAGAGGGAATGACAGGAGTGGAAGATCAAGAAAGAAGTGCTCGTATTAAAAAAAAGACAGCAATGCTGTCTTCGTCCCTAATATTCGATGTGCATATCGAAGAAGCAATTCCTGCGCCTCTGACGGAATGAAAATAAGATTTGTCCTAAATGCATGCCGAAACTTCGTGAGCGTTATTTACCTTTGAGGTTGGACGTGGTGAGTTGATATTACTCAAGAATGCCATTAAGGATACGAAGGTGAAATCATCAACATCTCACTAAGTTCGTGTAATAGGGCTACGAGAAGCTGCATGTTCCCTCTGCTATACTGCAGAAAGATTGGCAGGAATGTAGCCACTATACATGATTGCTGGCAGAGGTGATCACGTGAATGTACGGACGTAAGAAGACCGGGCACCGAGCGGTTACGTAGCATTGCCGAGAGGGAAGACCACTGTGTTCGGCGTATGGCTTTGGCGCATCTTATAACACCCGCAGTAACAATTTCAGCGTCACTTGGCGTCATAGTGACGCAACGAACTGTTATAAAGCGGCTACTTCAAGGACAGATCCGAAACAGACGTATTATGGTGCGCATTCCACTGACCCCAAAAAAAACGCCACTGGCGACGTCAGTTGTGTGAAGCGAGAGCTCACTGGAGGCGGAGGTCTTTTGTGTTTCCCGATGAAAACCAGTTCTGTCTCGGTGCCAGTGATGGCCGTATGTTAGTGAGACGCTAGGTGAGCGCCTGCAACCAACCGGTCTGTAGCCTAGACACGCTGCGCCTAGGCTTCGAGTTATGGTCTTTGGTGCGACTTCACATGACTGCAGAACCTTTCTCGTGGTTATCCCACGCACCCTGACTGCAAATTTGTATGTCAGCGTGGTGATTCGACCTGTGGTGCGGCCAGTCATGAACCGCATTCCAGGGGATGTTTTCCAATCGGATAATGCTCACCCACATACTGCTGTTCTAACTCAACTGGCTCTACAGTACGTTGACATGTCGCATTCGCCTGCTTGATCGGCAGATCAGTCTCCAGTCGAGCACATACGCGACGCTATCGATCGACAACTCTAGCGTCATTCACAAACAGCATTAGCCGTCCATTTATTGACTGACCAAGTGCAACTGTCATGGAAATCCATCCCACAAACTAACATCCGGCAGCTGTACAATACAATGCATGCACATCTGCACGTTACATTCAATCTTCTAGCGGCTACACCTGTTATTAATGTACCAGCATTTCACATTTCCAATGACTTACCTTGCGCTTACATTAACCTTAGACAAATGTATTCCAAAATTTTCGTTACTCTTCATCAATTATTTGTTGGTGTTACGGTACTACCTCGGAATTATATGTACACAGGGTGGGTAGGTGTGGATATGTTTTATCAGACGTGCATCACTGTGAAACTATTCGCTGACGATGTTGTGTGGGGGAAAGTATTCCTGTTGGATAATCGTGAGAACTACAGAAAAATTTCCACTAGGTATAATACTTGGCTACACTCTTTAATGCATGTACACTGAAGCGCCAAAGAAACTGGCATAGACATGCGAATTTAAATACGACAATAGGCAGAGTGCGGCGCTGCGGTCGGCAACAAGTGTCTGGCGCTGTTGTTAGATCGGTTATCAAGAATTAAGTGAGTGTGAACGTCATGTTGTAGTCGGCGCACGAACGATGCGACACAGCAACTCAGAGGTAGCCATGAAGTGGGGATTCTTCCTTACGTCCATTTCACGAGTGTGCCGTGAAGATCAAGAAGACGGTAAAACATCAAAACTCCGACTTCGCTGCGGCCGGATATAGATCCTGTGAGAATAGAACCAGTAACGACTAAGGAGAATCGTTGAATGTGACAGAAGTACAACCCTTCCTCAGTTTGCTGCAGTTTGCCTACTTGATGATAACTCCAAAAACTGAGAAAATACTCCAGAATTGGTCACACTAGGTTCTTGTATAGATGAAATGCATTTTACCAGAACCCTTCAAAGAAATCTGTTGCATTGCCCTTCTCCTATACTGATTAATATTGTCTACAATTTTGTACAATAAGACATGCTCAAGATATTCGGTATTAATCGTGTAATGAGATATGAGGTTCTTTCTCTTGCTAGTAGGTATTATACTAAATGTACAATGAAGAGTCAAAGAAACTGGTAGATCCTGCCAAATTATCGTATAGGGCACCCTCGAGCACACAGTACTGCCGTAGCACTACGTGGCATGGACCCAACTAATGTCTGAAATAGTGCTGTTCGGAATTGACACCATGAATCATGCAGGGTCGTCCATAAATCCGTAAGAATACAAGAGGCTGGAAATCTCTTCTGAACAACACAAGACATCCCAGATATGAAACTTCCTGGCAGATTAAAACTGTGTGCCGGACCGAGAATCGAACTCGGGACCTTTGCCTTTCGCGGGCAAGTGGTCTACCGCCTGAGCTACCCAAGCACGACTAACGCCCCTTCCTCACAGCTTTAAATCCGCCAGTACCTCGTCTCCTACCTTCCACATCCCAGATATGCTTAATAATGTTCACGTCTGAGGAGTCTGGTTGCCAGCGGAAGTGTTTAAACTGAGAAGAGTGTTCCTGGAGCCATTCTGTAGCAATTCTGGACGAGTGAGGTGTCGCATTGTCCTGCTGGAATTGCCGAAGTCCATTGGCATGCACAATGGACATGAATGGGTTCAGGTGATCAGAGAGGATGCTTACGTACGTGCCACCTGTCAGAGTCGTATTGAGACGTATCGCGGGTCCCATATCGCTCCAATTGCACACGCCCCACACCATTACAGAGCCTCCACCAGCTACAACAGTCCCCTGCTGACATGCAAGGTCCATGGATTCATGAGGTTGTCTTCATACCCGTACACGTCCATCCGCCCGATATAATTTGAAACGAGCCTCGCCCGACCAGGCAAGGTATTTCCAGTCATCAACAGTCCAATGTCAGTGTTGGCGGGCCCAAGCGAGGCGTAAAGCTTTGTGTCGTGCTGTTATCAACGGTACGCAAGTGGACCTTTGGCTCCGAAAGCCCATATCGGTGATGTTTCATTGAACGGTTCGCACGTTGACACTTGTTGACGGCCTAGCATTGAAATGTGCAGCGACCTGCGGAAGGGTTGCACTTCTGTCAGGTTGAACGATTCTCTTCTGTTGTCGCTCGTCCCGTTCTTGCAGGATCTTTCTTCGGCCGCAGCGATGTCGGATATTTGATGTCTTACAGGATTCCTGATATTCACGGTACACTCGCGAAATGATCGTACGGGATATTCGCGACTTCATCACTACTTCGGAGATCCTGTATCCCATCGCTCATGCGCCGACTGAAACACTACGTTCAAACTCTTTAAAATCTTGATAACCTGCCATTGTAGCAGCAGTAACCGATCTAAAATCTGCTCCAGACACTTGTCTTTGATAGGCTTTGCCTACCTCAGCGCCGTATTCTGCCTGTTTACATATCTGTGTATCTGAATACTTACGCCAGTTTCTTTGGGGCTCCAGTGTACAAAACAAGTGTAAATCGATACGACACTCTCAAATGAGTCGTGGGGTGCGACGTATTTCGGTATGAATGGAACGAAAATATATTTCGATGACTTTAATTGAAACTATTTCACGAGAGGAAAATATTTCATCAATTCGTATAAAATCATCGTAATAAGGAGTTTTTATATGCTTAGGGACACTACAAAGGCTACACCACATATGATTTTTGTAGACGATTAAGACTTTAAAACGACCTTATATCGTAGCTGAGAGCGAAGACCTGCAGTGGCTGTCTGCAGACGCTACATGCCACGTTGATGCAGCACCTTGTGGCGTTAAATGTCATATACCAATATTAATTGAAAGCTTACGACAGTCAACATCGCTTGTGGCAGTGTATCATGGAACAACTGTAGTTCCATTTGAAGCATTTTCCTTAGGAAGTACGCACCTTAAAAAATTCCGTTGTTAATTGGTCATGAAAAATGAGAGCAGTAGAATGAGGAATTTCGGCAGCTGCTGAGTAACCGTGCGGAAACTTTGTCGCCGGCTGTTAACGCAGCTGTACAAGGAAACGCAGGAACTGGAGCGCAGCGCGACCGTGGCATCACCACTGAAATGTGGGCTCAGCGCGGCAGACGCGGAAAAATTTCAATTATTCAGCGGCAGACGGGACACTTTGCTAGCTGCGCCTGCGCCGCGCCACGCGCCACGCCGGCCCGTATTCTTTACGACACTCTGTTGCCTAGCGACTGCCAGCGCTCGGCTCACCTCACAGAAACAGTCCCGCTGCGAGCGTCTTCCAGTTTCACGGAAACTACCGCGGTAGCGCGGTTGTACCTGTTAGATACGCACTAGAGATCACAAACTGAGGGGTACGAAAATCAAGGCGCCGTTACGTCGGTGCTGAAGGACTTCTTCGTTCCCGCTGGAACACCGCGAGTATGAGGAGTCTAAGAACTGTGGACTGCGGTCTCTTCCTACCTATCGACTAGTTCGCTCTTAATGAATCATGCAGAAATGTGCCTCGCTGGGTAGCCGCGCGGCCGGCTGAGATGCCTTGCCACGGTTCACGCGGCTCCTCCGCGTCGGAGATTCGAATCGTACATCGGGCATGGGTGTGTGTGTGTGTTTAGACCTTAGCGTAAGTTAGTTTAAGTTAAATTAAGTAGAGTGTACACCTAGGGACCGATGACCTCAGCAGTTTGGTCCCATATGAACTTACCACAAATATCCAGATTTCCATGTAGAAGTGTAAGGCTAGTAGTGAATTATTGTTAGTACGGAAGATGAGTGACACTACCCTTCTGCTGTGAAGTAGCACCGACAAGGATAAATTATGGGTCGTCAAGATCAGATGGCCTTTAACGAAGTTGTGATTTTGAGATTGTGAAGACGAATATTAACTGATGCAAAATACAGGAAACGCCACATGACACTTACGAGGAATCCTAAGTAAAGGAAATTGACAAACGAAGGTTATACCTAATAAAAATCTCGTTTTTCTGTTTCTTGAATAATGTTACTGAGTGTGGAATCTCACCATGTAGGATCATGGAGAAGATAGGTGAGATCCGAAGAAGAGTGGCCTGTTCCGTCACGGATACGCCACAAGACGAGATTTAAAATAACGGCCGTGTTCGTTCCGAGAAGTCAGACTCTACATCTATGGCTATATCAAAAACCGATAAGGCATATTACGGTGTGTGATGGAGGGTACTTCGTTCATCACAGATCCGTCGCGCCTTTTCTTTTCCAATCGTTAGCTGTTTTCCGGAAAGAACGAATGTTGGTATCCTAAGTGTCAACTGTGCAGTCAGCAGGATCACGGAAATACATGGAACGTTTAGGCCCCTTTCACTAATATCATTTATCCTTTTGACAACAAACATTTATTTTTTTTTATTTAGAGTAACAACAGGTCCAGTTTAGGGAAAACAGGTATGAAAATTACAAGTTAATTTGCCATTTACCGTTTACAGACTTGAGGGCGTCCAAAAGGTGATTGATACAGTCACTGAATTGCAATAACTATGGCCTCAAACGGGGTGCAAGAAAATAAGATTAACAATTTGGCTTTCAAAAAAATTTTAATATTTTTTTTAAAAAATAAACTAACCACTGTTAATAATTAAAACAGAGTTGTGGATAAATTTCTTCAGGCGAGCTCAAATCCAAGAGATTTGGCAGACCACCAAAAGGTAAATATTAACTAGCTAACAAGACATAATAATTCGCCTTCACGGTTTACCCGAAAGGTTTACACCAAATAATTCACAATTAAATTTAGAACAAGGTTACAACATGTTTTGAGCCGAACAATAACATGAAGGGTAAAAATTCCCTGCGCGATGCTAGTTGATCAAAGGCCTCTTGGCCGACGCCAAAATTTCCCTTACTGTGCAAGTCAGATAGACATACAGGACGTGCGACTGCAAACAAATAGCAAACCGCGCTAGGAAATGCTGGAGAGGCGCCCACGTGGCCACAAGCAATCCAGACAAACGAGGCAAAAAGTCGCCGAAACGGAACGCTCTCCCGGCAACTTAGTTGGTGCTGTGAACAGACGCCGAACATAAATGTGTCACTGAGTTACACTACAAGTGAATGTTATTGTTGAACCACGATTGCACTTATAGAACCTTTTCAATGAGGTCTTACGCCCAAGGAAATACGCTTCGCTAACAATGTAAGTTCTAAAAGAGAACTACTAAAAGGGTGCTGTAAATTGTTCCAGAAGGAACAAAAATAGTAAGTCGCTAAGATCTTACTATTAGCTGGACGTTATCGCTAACATAACATAAGGCGAGATAATAGTAATACCAGAAAACACACCAGCTTCTAAAACAAGGAGAAGAGAATGTTTAAAATTCAGAAACAGTATGTTGTCTCCTATAAAACAGTTTAAGAACAAATACAAAATTAAAAAAGAAACCTAAGTGATTCATGGGTCCCTGATATAATCATGCGTGAAAGTGTGCATATTACGTAACCATTACAAATTTCACTATGGCAATTTTTTAGAGAACCATCGCTTGCACGATAAAACAAGTCACTTCAAAAACACACAGAGCAGATAGGGAATAATTTTTGGAATCATATGGAGTTAAATAACAAAGCCGTGCATGACAACTCAATGAATATAAAGACGGACATCTACTTACATGGCTTGCAGAGCGGCAAATCGATGCAAAGAACTGAATAAGCAGATATGCATGGCTTGCGTGAACGAATCCTTTTGCCTTCTACCCGGTCCTGGCGAAGAAGAGAGAACGACGACGAGGAAAAGACGTCGTGCTGATCTGCTTCACGTGTCCGTTGCTCCAAGCACTACCGCTGGCCCCAGCTCCACATTGCGTGAAGGCCACGCGTAAAGTGCCTGGACTGCCGTTCGAAGTCCCCTAGACGCCGCTCCAGGGGCCGCTTTCGAAGCCTAGCCGGGGCAGCAAATGACTCTGAGCACTATGGGACTTAACATCTATGGTCATCAGTCCCCTAGAACTTAGAACTACTGAAACCTAACTAACCTAAGGACATCACACAACACCCAGCCATCACGAGGCAGAGAAAATCCCTGACTCCGCCGGGAATCGAACCCGGGAACCCGGGCGTGGGAAGCGAGAACGCTACCGCACGACCACGAGATGCGGGCGCCGTGGCAGCGATAACCGCACAAGGGAGAAATGCGAGCCTGGGGGAGGTTCAAATGGCTCTGAGCACTATGGGACTTACTATCTGAGGTCATCAGTCCCATAGAACTTAGAACTACTTAAACCTAACTAACCTAAGGACATCACACAAACCCATGCCCGAGGCAGGATTCGAACCTGCGACCGTAGCGGTCGTGCGGTTCCAGGCTGAAGCGCCTAGAACCGCTCGGCCACAACGGCCGCCTGCCTGGTGAGGCACCAGCAAGAAGCTATCTATAGTGGGAAGCTGTAATAAGCCGCCACGACTCGCGTATGAGCTTCTACCTCTCTCTTTATAGTATTTTTGCGAGTTATACGTAGGAGGAAGCGATATATCCGTTGACTCTTGTAGCAACATATGCGCTCGTTATTTTAACATTAATTCGCACCGTGTTTCAAAATGCCTTTCTTGCGGCGTCTATCGCTAGAGTTGGCTGAGAATCTCCGTGACTTTTTGAGGTTGACTGAATGAAGATGTAACGAAACGCGCTGCTCTCCTTCGATCTCCTCTTTTTTCTGTAACAATCCTACCTGGTACGGTACCATGACAGACGGGCTCGAACCATTGTTTTTGTAAGCTACCTGCTTTGTAGGTGAACTCACGTCCTTTGGATTCTTCGACTGAATCTCTTGCGCCTACTTCACCTATGATTAACTTTATGTGGTCGTTACACCGTCAATCGATCAATACACATCATCGTAGACTGCTCTAAAATAAAATTCCGTAATCGTTCCATTATAGGCTTTTCTGCCTATTTATGTTGATAGCCAAATGCCAATCTCTGTATCAAGCATGTATCTTCTTCAGGTCCTCCTGCATTTCCCTATAAGTTTCAAACGTTGCGTCGTCCCTGTAATGCAGCAGTATTATCCGCGAAAACCTGAAAATACACATAGAACTTCTCGTTCGAAGATTTCTCTCCGTTGAGAGAGACGTGATGTCTTCCGTTTGTTAGCAACTCTTCATTCACAGAGGAATGAGGTATTGTGTCGACGCGTTTTGCAGGTCATGGAATATGGCCTCTCCTGCTTTCTGGGTCCCGTGGGCGAACAGAACGAGCTGGGTTTCACGCAATGATTCTCTTTGGAACCAATGTTGATTGTTACAGAGGAGATTTAGGATCTCCAGAAATGTCACTATACACTAGAACAAAGCATAATCAAAAACTCTACAAAATATCCATATCATATGTAAGGACCTGTAATTTTGATCGTTTGTCCGACAACTTTCTTGAAAACGGGAATGACCCATAGAGAAGTCTAACAATCATGTGATTTACAAACAGTAGGTCTAATCTGTTTTTCACTTTGGTTGATTTTAAATGGAGATGCAGGATGTCTCTGAATCAAGTGTCATTATGGTGAGGAGTAACGCAGAGGAAACATGTTTCATAACAAGTGTCTACCCTCAGTATGTATAGTTAGCTTTGATTGCTGTGAAGGCGTTGTAAAAAGCACTAGCGAAGTAGCGAAGCACTGAGGATTGCTTGATATTCAGGTTGTTAGAAGTAAATAGTACCAATTGTCTCACTGATGCAATAGTTCGTTGTTTAATAAAACACATAAAAAATAAATTTAGTGTATCTTTCGTCATTTTAAAATGAATGTCTTCAAAGAATTTTTTAAAAATATAACGTTTAGTCAGTCAGTGGTGTCGATGATGGTGGGGGTAGGAGTGGAGGGGATGACTAGCTAATGTCTGTACTCAGGGGTAATTACTTCAGAAAGGTTGGGAACCACTGCTCTAAAGTATTTCCTGAAATACTCATGTCACGCAACTAATGAAATATAAGACACAAAGAAAATACCTATATTCATCTCCAGGGTATTTCCGTTAACCACAATAGGCGTTAGAGAACGTTTGTAGTTCTTCCTTAAATCACTTTAATTTCGCCATTGACTTTTCTGTTTGTTACAGTATCCAGTGCTGCAACTTTTATTTTAGGTCAGTTTCAGGTTTTTACAGTTGCAGTCAGTATATACGTCGAGGTCACAACACATACATTTTCCGCACTACATGTATAAAAATTTAGGGTTAAAAATGAAAATTACTCAAATACTGGAAACACAGCATCCATTAAAATAACAAAAGCGTGAGACTCTGTGGCTCGTGTCAGCCTTTGTCACACACCCCATCTATATTTAGTATATAATGCGGCATCAACTTGAGATAAAATATCATAAAACAAACAGAAAAACGCAGCAGTCTTAAAAAATTTACAGATATGTGACAGAATGGGAAAAAATACCTAAAACTAGATTCGTACTTATGACTCATATAAGTAACGAACATTATACTGCTCGAAACAAGTGGGAATCGGCCTCAACGTATTTTCATCATTTTCAAGGACTACATGTAAGACGCATGCAGGAGTCTTGATACTGAACCTTTGGTAGCACAGGTAACTATACTGTCAGGTGCTAAGATGAATTTAATGGGAGCAGAGGTCTATTGCACTTAGTTGACAATGCTAAAAACATAATCATTTCCGTAATCTAGAAATTACATGGCCACAGACGTACATGCACTGCCATGGTATGATTAGAAAGTTCTCATATTACGTAGTTATTAGGATTATCTGTAATATTATGTCTTATATTGTACGATGGTATGCTGAAAAGTAATGCCTCGAATTTTCGAGTTAAAAATCTTAAAGCTTTTTAAAAGAAACCAACTTTATTAACATTCTACATCTTTATGCTTCATGCCTACATATTTGTAGTTATCTGCCGCTAGAGGCGTCTGAATTGTAGCGTGTAACATGACGATGTGTAAGTAACTACAACGATGCGTGGTAAACAGCGTACTGTAATAGAATTTTGGATTGGAAGATTTCGTTCACACTTGGAGCATTCTCCCCTTCTGCATGACAGTACAAGACCCCACCCTAGCGCTGCGAATTTAGCGACAATCAGAAGCCTTGCGTTCATTTTTATAGATCATCCACCATACAGTTCCAATTTGACCCCATCCGATTTTCAACTGTTTACAAAACTTAAAGAACACGTTCGAGGGCTTCACTTTGATAGTGATGAAGCGGTGCAAGCATTTTATCTTCGTTAACAAAGTGAAATATTCTGCAATGCCGGTACCAAAAAATTGGTTTCTAGTTGCGACAAATGGTTTCGTCGCCAGAAATACACCTGGAGAAATAGAGAATAAAAATGTACATAGGAGGGTTTTCAGAAATTACTACAACCAGTTGCCTTTCGTTTTATTCTTCAATTTTTATTTTCCTTTATCGGTTTCGAATCGTCTAGTGATTCATCATCTGAAGATACATATTTATCTCATGTACAAGCGGAAAGTATAAGCACTGAAATTGGCGAGAATTATTCACATTATGAGATCCATTTAGCCACATTACTTACAGGTATTGATATCTGTTTGTTTGTTACTGGTGCACACATTATTGTGAAAAACATAACGTATTACTTGAAGGATGAGATGTAAAGCATCAGCTAATACAGGCATCATGCCGCAAAGGAACCAGACAATGCAAAATACACTACTGTGCGTCGGATATAAAATTACTACCGCTCCATTAATTATGGTAAAAGAATTTTCATCACGGTTGATTATAGCCAACAAATTTTATGATTGTGTAATGAACATGTGGTCTGTGAGGTAAAGGGCGAGCTGTGGCGCCCTGAAAATACTGTAAGTTTGGAGTTGGCGTCGCCGTGCGAGGTCGTAGCGCGTGGTCCAGGCCGACCGCGTGGCTGGGAATGCCATGTTGATGCATTGTCGAGAACTGTTCTTCGTGTCGATTAAGGAGATTTGTATGCTGGGAATGCCAAAGATGGTGGACTTTGTGAAACCCTAATGGCAGACATTTCACAGTTCATGGAGAAATAAATAACAGCCAGAGGAATTATGACACCTTAAAAAGAAACATGTATATTACCATTATTTGCACGACGATTCTGATGGTGAAATGAGATTTTCAATACCTTTGTTAGTTTGAAGTTTAGTATCTGACTGTAAATTATACAAGTAACACCCAGCAGCGAACTTCCAAAACCAAAACGGTTCATCTGATTTTATCGATCTACATGTCTTTAGAAAACTGTTAGTGTAAACCAAAACTTGTATGACCTACAGGCATGTAACTTGAATAGTACATGAGTTATTGGAGGTCAAAGTTGCCAATTACTATTGATCGCGCCAGGCCATAAGTACTCCACAGTTACACGAAGAAACGGTAGCAGCTTGCTTACAGATATATTTATTCGTCTATGTCTTTGCTTATATCCGATGTATACTATTTATGAAGAAATTGGTTTAATATTTACATTGTTTTAGAAAGCACAGAGACATTAGGCTACTGGCCTACCTTTTGTTTCTATTTCTTTTTGTATATGTTTATTTGATTTTTTTGTGTATTTAATAATGTGTGTTAGAGCGTGTTAGTGGTGCAGCCGTAGGAATATTTATTTAATTTCAAGTTATTTAAATGTAAATACAGTATTTTTTATGTGTTGCAATATGTTTGTGAGTGTACGTTGGCTTGAAGAAATGGCGGGAGCACTCTAGCCAATCATAGCTCTCGTTAATAGGGAGACTGGATGGTAGCGGGGGAGGAGTGCTGGGCAGGACAAGGGGTTCTGGATGGGGAGCAGGACGGTCGGTTACAGGAACTACGATGGAGAGTGGGGCAGTTTGCACGTGGTCGCGAGAGATAGAAGTACTTCAGTTGTGCGCATGTGAAATTTCTGTGGCTTCTGCAGTGAAGATGTAGTATGCGTTTAGAAGTGAATATCTCGCGAGGTTTGTTGTTGCTCATAATTAATTACGTGAAGTAGGAATCTATTGTTTCCCTGTTATTCAACTTTTATTTTATTTAATTGCTGGACCATCGATACCAATAAGTGTTTTGTAATAATAAACGTCATTCTTAAAGGTACTTCTGCTATCCTACTCGTCATTTAAAGTCGTTAAAAATAGAACCTGCAGGTTTTTTTAAATTGCAATCTTTCATTTATAAATTTCTGTGTCACATTCAAAATTCGCAATGGCCGAGTGATAGGAACCTTTGACCATTAGATTCACGTGCCTATTCATATTGTATAATGTAGACTCAGCAGTATTTGGCTTGTAATGCAGCAACTACGTATCCCAGCCCCTAAACAACGAAACCAGCCAAAAATTTCAATATTTCCACTCTGCTTCAGAGGGTACGTAGTTCAGGGCCACTCATCACATTTTCTATTTGAAAGCTCGCAGGTCTAATATATTACTTAAAGGGTTTGACGTTGATGAGGGCTCATGCAGGTGTCATGCTAGAAAGAAACCAACCCGTGCAAGTAAATTCCTGCTTAGCAGATATAAAGGTGCAGTCGTTGTATTTAATTACGGTAAAAAGTGCAGTCCTTAAATTTAAACACAATTAAAACACTTCTCGACCCTACAGTGACCACATCATTTATTTCATAACTTTAAGGATGGGATAAACAGTGTGGCGTTCACACAGGCGTCATGGCACAAAGGAAACCATGTAACGCAAAAGGAAGATCACCGTATCAAACATGGTAAAGAAACACCGTCCTTACATATAAATATTTGTAAAAATTTATAAATATGAATAAAAACTACACTAATCAATACAGCATTCCGAGTTGCACGTGCACCTACTACATTCCATGATTTCGTCAAGCTGTCGGCGGAATGTTTCTGAGATCGTTGTCTCCAGTTTTTGTCTATAACGTTACATACGACAACTCGACCGCTTACATCATAATATTGGCGTGTATCAGCCGCCTGACTATTCGGTAAAAGAACAAAACCGTTCGTGACACAACCACTGCTCATCAACTCTGTTGTGGTGGTTTTCATTAATCATTGATAACCTGTGTAAGAAGTACGGAAAAAAAACAAAAAAAAAAAAGACGTCTCATTTGGTACGTTCGTCTAGTACCGGCACGCACGTGGAAGCTTTCGCGGAAGCTCCATTTCGAAGCAGGCCTCGGCTCTCGTCCGCAGTTGTTGGCCCTCAGAAGGTAGCGCGGGGCAGGCGAGCTCAATAAAGGAGTGTTTTATCTGGCGTGGGGTGCTTTTTATCGCGGTCGTTAGCGGCGGCAATATTTCTGTTAGTGGCGGCCCCGTGCGCCGTGGCCGTAATAATAACCCGGCGCACTTTTAATTACTGGCACGTCGGCGGCCGCGTCTCGGAACGCGGCGGCAGCCCAGCGCGTGCCACAGCTGCGACACGGGGTGCCTACTGCTAGGCTGTGGCGCTTGGGCGGCGTTTAGGGACCCTTTTCTCCGACCTCTGTTCGTGTTCCAACGCAGAAAAATCGGAAGCTGCACTGTCCACAGCTACCACCAAGGAGTTACGTAACCGGAAGGCTACAACATCTGTAGTTTCACAGGGATCTAGAACAACCATAATCGCAAATGTCTATCGTCTAATTTTATCCAGTTCAGCGAAATAAAATCAGTTTGTAACATCGACATTCGTGCAACAACCTCTAATCAGGTGGTAGATAAATGAAATTTTCTTCGTGTGCATTAACTGACAGAAGGATTTAATATTTCTTGTATGACTGGTTTCACGACGATATGTACTGATACAATTCTCTAGAGCTTCAAGCAGCGCCAAGTGGTTTAAAACTCACGCACTTTCGGCCGAGTATTCCTCGGCCATTGTTGAATGGTGACTGTTTTTTGGTTGCTGCTACTGTCCTTTTATAGCGACGCTGCCTTCTGTGACGTCACTGGTGCCCTCTCGAACGCCATATAACGTAATGTTTTCGTTGCGCGCCCGGCCATCAAAATACTGAAGTGGGCACGGCTGGTGCGCACGGAAAGCATTACCTCATATGTTGTCGGAGCTGGCAACAGTGACGTCACAGAAGGCAGTGCTACTATACAAGAACGGTAGCAGCAAGCAAAGAACCGTCACCCTTTGACAATGGTCGGAGAGCACTCGGCCGAAAGCTCGTGGGTTTTAAACCAGTTGAGGCGCCTGGAAGCTCGTGAAAGTTTTATTAAACTTTTCAGTTTCTCTTTTGGTAAAAGTCAATATTTTCTACACAGCCACAGTCTCAAAAATGTTTTCGGCAAGAAAGAAGGTAGAAAGTGTTTGTTCCAAGTTCCATTAACACTGATGCACTACGCTTTATTTGTGACAATTCAGGTACAAAAGTACAGCATTAGGTTCTCAGCTATTGAAGCTGTAGTAAAAGAAAACACTGTTATGATTTTCAATTTTGTAACTCGAGACGGAAGCACAGCTTGACACAAAGACTTTGCGCCATCTATTAACGCATGTTTCAAAGACTTTCTACAGTATTTGGCATTTGTATCAAGTCTAGGATCATGCAACGGATTAAACAGAACACAAAGGCACTGAAAAAGCCAATGGTTATAAAAGAGATCTTAGAATGTTTTCAGTTTCCACTCTTCAAATGTTTCTTAAGAAGGTACGCGATAGACGAGTCATTAGTCTGAACTCTCTGAAATGTCCTCGTGTCCTTTCTTAATTAGGGCTATGGAAGTTGATGTAACATAATTTTGGTGCAACACTAACATGAATTATGGTTTGAAGAACGCGGATCCCAAAGTCAGATTATGTAGAGGAACGGTACGAATGTCTAATTCTTCTACTAGAAAGTAACTTTCAAAACTCTGTTATGTCCTAGACACAAAAATTTTTCGTCAATTTCACAATATTATGAAGTTATATTACCAGAGCAAATATCACGTAAATGATGAACGATCTCGAGTGAGTGCACTATAAGAAAGGTGCTGTGAGTTCGGGAAAGCTTGTTTTGGTCGTTCCTATGTAGTATCAACAGAATGTATATATCTTGTAAGTACTACGATGGTAAAATTAGAGAACTTGAGTTTATAAGGAAGTGTCACAAGTCTCTTTCTTCCTGTGCACCACCCATGAATACAATCCGAAATACTAGAAAAAGATAGTGCAAGTTAAGTAGCTAGGAATCCGAACACAAAGCAATTGGAGGTGCAACACAGACATTAAACAGAAATTGTGGTTGGTAGAAATTGTGTCCTCTAAAGACATAGCAGCTTCCGCAAGAATCTAAAAATTCGATTGGAGAGAAGTCTGATAAAGTTTTCTACTGCACGATACCGATTACGTGGACCAAAAGCTGGGAAAATAGTGTGGCTGAAGATGGCGATAAAAAAAACATGGATAGACAGAGTGCAGAGAAGAATGGGGGAAGACCAAGTAGTTATAGTCGTGTCGGTTTAAGAAGATCTCTGACTGCTACAAGCGCTGTGGCCAGGTTTCCCCCAACAGCTGCATCTGTCAGGGAGCTTCTTAAGCCAACTCGACTGTAGTGTCCCTAATACATAGTAGAAAAGAAATGTGGATTTGTCATGTAATAAGAAAGTATGACGAAATTTAAAATCTGTTTTAGAAGAATATGTGGAGCAGGAGATTACAGGGTGGTGGAAGACTCTAGACAATCTGCTTAAAGAATATCTCTGGTGGAGGAGACAACAAGGACCTGCTCACAGAACTGGAAACGCGTTTTGGTGCAGTTACACTGTTAATCACCTTCGCCCAAGCACGCGGCACTCTGAGAGTCAAGTAGTTAAAAATTCAGAACTGTTACAGTGAGTAGATATTTTCACTTCCTGCAGAGTCATGCATCGTTTTGTACTAGCTAAAGCTACGAATATGGGGGCCAGTGTGATGGACAGATACGATGTATTTATTTCTTTCACCTGGTAGGAATATGACCTGACATCCAACCCGACATCCTGACTGAGTCGATTTTTTTAACATGCATAGTACATTTGCTATACAAATAATAATAATAATAATAATAATAATAGCAACAAATAATATGATAGTGATTAAAGGTTCTTCAGTAACGTGAATCGTGTTAAATTGTGTTAGATAAATTCTTCATTACATTCGTGTCGAATGATGTGGGTAATGGCATAGTAATTGAAATGAACGTCATCAAAGAAAAACGACTCAGTACTAGAAGTTGACTTGTCCAGGTATTAGCTGGAAATACTAGACGTAATCTCGCTAATGAGACACAATAACGAAAATGGAGTCTGATGGATATGAGAAAGCATTGGTAGTATTAAAATTGTGTGTAATGTTCTGGATTGCTGCTGGTCAGAAAAATTTCTGTGATACGCTGTCCAGTGATATTAAAATAACAACCTGTCAAAAGCCTGGAATAACCATAAAAGCCAGAAATGTACCCACAGGGATGTGGAGCCATGGCGACTTCAGTGCCGTGGTCAGATGCGCTTTTTCGATTGAGGATCCAAGGCGTAAACAGTCTAATCGAGGCGGTCCCAGACATTCTTGAGTGGATTTAAATCTGAGGAGTTTGGTGGCGAGGGTATTATGGTAAACTCATTCCGGTGCTCTTTGGACATGTAGGTATGTTGCTAAATGTGTGACAAGTTGCATTGCCCTGTCGGTAGATCCCACCGTGCCAACGAAAAACAGAATGGATGTAGGATTCCATATGGTCCCCAAGGCTAGGTGCATATCGATGTTGATCCATTGTGCCTTCCAAAACGACGAGATCACCAACGGAATGCCACAAAAACATTCCCCACTCCTTTAGTCTCAACCCTTTGCTTTCAGACTTTCTCGCTGTCCGCTGGAGTATAAAACGTAATTTGTCTCAAAAGACCACCTGTCGCTACTCAACGGACGTACATTTTCGAAACTGGCGTGCAAATTCCGACTTCGTCACCGGTGAACAGCACTGAGCGTTGGTGCATGAACCAGGTACCAACGGCGAAGACCCATACGCAGTAACACTCCCTGAACGGTTGTTGAGGAGATATTGTTGGTAGCCACTTGTTTCATTTGGGTGGTCAGTTGCACAAGCGTTGCACGTCTCTTCGTCCGTACACAACTCGGCAGCTGTCGTTCACCCCTGTCATCTATGGCCCATGGTACACCACAGTGGCCTCGTCGCCGGTTTTGGATGGTGTCGTTTTGCCATGCACGGTGTACTTTAACCAGGGCGAATGGTTTACAAACTTAGCCGTTTCGGAAATGCTCCCATCCTTGGCCCAAAGTCAATGTTGACGACCTTTTGGACGTCAGATAAGTCGCTTAGTTTCAGCATTACAACGATTGTACTGCTTTCCGCGTCCCCGCGACATACTTTATATGATGACGGTAATTTTTGGGATGGGCACTAAGCAGCAATATCACCATCACGTTGCAAGATTAATAAACAGATAGCGTTGCAACCTGCCCTCTGTGAATGATTATATCACGTTGACGTCGAACAAAGGCGGTGGTCACATTAATGAGACTAGACTGTGTATATCAAAAGCGAAGCTATGCCGATGATAACAGAAAAAGATTTAATGTCGTACTGAATACAGCATGATGTCGAACTAGACACAGGTTACAGAGCAGACTATTCCACAAACGTACTGCTGAAATGGAGAGGCGACGGAGAAAGATTTATAGTTATGCTTAGGTATGCTGACCGTATTGGAATTTTCACTGCATTTGTGGAACAATAATGATGAAGTTTGGTTTGTGGGGCGCTCAACTGCGCTGTCATCAGCGCCCGTACAAAGTCCCAATTTTTACATAGTCCCATTTTTTACACAGTCTAATCTAGCCACTTTCATGAATGATGACGATGATAAAATGATGAGGACAACGCAAACAACCAGTTCCCGGTCAGAGAAAATCCCCAACCCGGCCGGAAATCGAATCCGGACCCCGAGATCAAGAAGCAACAATGCTAGCCACTAGACCACGAGCTGCGGCCTTGTGGAATAATGATAGGTATGAGACGTAAGAGGGTAGGTATTAAGGCCACAAAGGCTAATTAGCCGACACAGAAAGCAGAATCTGTGAAACTCAAGTGGACTACAGTCGCATCCTTCCTAATTGATGGTTAATTAAGTGCTGACGTGATCAAACAACCAAAACTTACCCATATTTCCCACGGAAGTTTTCGTGTCTATCTCGAATGGTCTGAAGTTTTCAGAAATTGTGACATGTTGGTTTACACCACAGTAGTAAAGCTTCGACTGGACTAAAGACTGGAAGAGTTCGGATTTAATGTTAGGTAGAATTATTTTTCTAAATTTTTAAACTGATGTACGCAATGGAGTTATCTTTATTGCTGTTGCAGTCTGTTTTTCACAGTTTAGATGCTCATTGAACATTATGCTGCGTCATTTTACTGTTTATCGAAAAGCAATTGAAAGAACTGTTTCTCGGATATGGTAGAAGATCAATTTCCGGGATAGTATAAGGAGGACTTGTGACTTCTTAGGGTTTAAGAGAAGATCCTGGTCTTGTACCCTTCGTGATACCTGGTTATGCAACAGAAATGCTCTCAGAACTGGCGCTTAAATAGAATCGGATATCGTCAGAAAATAAGTGATAGTTACAAGCGTGTAGAAAATATGAAAAATAATTTTTGTAAATTTCAGTGGAAAAACAGCTATCTTTCAGTGAAAGATTACTGCTTTCGATTTATTTCGAGGACATCACATGATCTGTTTAAAAATAGAAAAAGTGGTGCAGTAAATTACTAGAAAACCTAGCAAAAATAAATCAAAACTAAATTGTTATTGGTGGCAGTAAGCTTGTAGTTTAATTGATATGTTTAACTGGTATTCATTACATGCATACGGTAAAGCCTAATCTAAACTCTTCGCACTTAAACCAGGGAACTAAATTACAAATCGTGCTAACAGGCCCGGGAAGGCGCTCGGAATATAAACGTATATGCACTCTGAGTGTTGAATTGGAGGCCATAGTTAACTATGGCGTCCGAGTTTTCATTTATAGTATGAAGTTTGAAACTTTTAAATTG
The DNA here is from genome assembly GCF_021461395.2 of Schistocerca americana. Classification (NCBI taxonomy): domain Eukaryota; kingdom Metazoa; phylum Arthropoda; class Insecta; order Orthoptera; family Acrididae; genus Schistocerca; species Schistocerca americana. The sequence goes on from NC_060121.1 coordinate 394,021,888, forward strand.
CAAAAATAATATACTCACGATATAAAATTGGTTTTGGGAGAAATCCTTGAAAAAGAGAAAACTAGTGAAAAAATACTTAGCTGTTAACGTACAGTGCAGCAGAAGCGGGATAAGTGGTGCACACCTGCCAACATTACCCACAAGCAGAAAACTGCTAGCTTTCGGGCGTTAGTGTTCACCGTCCGTCCCAAAAGTTTCGAGACTAATTTTACTCCTGGCGTGTAAGCGACGTCAGCACAGTTAACTATGTAGGTACCTTGAACTAACAGCAATAAACAACAGACGTGCATTCAACCATACCTTTGTGAGCAGCCAGTGTAAGTAGTGCTCTGGCGGCCGTGGTGCGACAACGTTGTTGTGTCGCAAATTGCAAAAGAGCGTCATCTCTGAACCTGGTGTTCATGACATTTTTCAGAATGTTTGGAAGAATATAAAAGTTTGTGTAAAGCTTATCTCGTACAAACCGAGTGAGGTGGCGTAGTGGTCAGCACACTGGAGTCGCACTCGGTGGAAGGGGGGGGGGGGCGGAGGGCTTCGGTTCAAACTCAGATACGGCGATCCAGTTCCAGGTTTCCCGCGATTATCCTAAACCACTCCAGGGAAATCGCGGGATGGTTTTTCTTTAAAGAGCACGGTCGTCTTTCTTCCCCATCCTTTCCTAATCCGAGCTTGTGCTCCAACTCTAATGATGTCACTGTAGACAGTTGTTTCCTTCAAAAACACCTTCGCATGGACCCCACTCGCGACTTCAATGAATAGCAAAACGAGGGCTTTTTTTCTGGAAAAAAGTCATAATGTTGACAATACTTTGTGTTACCAGTAAGAACCTACCACAGAATGACAAAGTGCAGAGATACACATGAAGGTCAACGCTTTGACGACGTAACAGACTTTCAGGCAAATGGTACGTCCGAATTGAACGGCATTCTAAAGAAGGGTCTCTGTCACAGTTTCTCATAGTTGTGTATACGCTCTGCACTCAAGCGATGGGAAAGTACCTAGTACATTTGGAAGCATTAAAACTGCAATTTTTTTTTGTATTCACTGAATTGAATACTCAATGAACAGTGAATGAAGCCCGACCAATAGGCATTAGATACATTTATCAAAAATGATAGTGCATTGAGAATGGATAATTTATAGTTGAAATCTATATCTGCCAGTAAAATTTCAAAAGGGCGATGATAGCTGAAATCTATTATTTACAAGTCAATAACAGTAGCTGCGTGCAACAGCCTCTGAATGGAGAGTAACCTGACTACCATTTTTATTTATTTTCTATTGTTATTAATCCACCCTAGAAACTTCACGGACTGATGGGGTACACTTAGCAGCCAAATGAAACAACAGTTAAACGAAAAACTATTCTAAGAAGGAAAGAAGCGAGCATAGGGGAAAAGAAATAATGTGTGATCAGAAAACATTGTAGGGGTCCCTTGTGGGGACATCTGTACGTTGCCAAAATGGTTTTGAGGAACTTACAGAGGTTCTTTAGAGCTCATAAAACTTTATTAGCAAGTTAATATTTGTACAGTCAAGTATACAATTCTGTGTCTCCTCACCATCCCCGGCTGACGCTTAATGCCACTGACACAGGGGAATTTTGCTGAATCCTGTTGTGATTTCGACGTTCCTGGTCAGCAAGGCCGCTGCTTTAGCAATTCAACCGAAGTCCTGTGGACTGCCGTCGGACGGACGCAACAGTGGTGTGAGATTATGGCCGCCACTGGATTAGAGCGTCCGCGATCCCACTCCAGAAGATAACAATGACCCGCCATGTCCCATCGGGATGTACCGAGCTGTCGGAAGTCGTATAGTCGGACGATCCTGGTCTCACCGGACGGGTAGGACATTGGCACCCTGAAGTGCCTGCAGCGTCGATCGGGAACAGAGGCACCGAGCGGCCCTCTCACATAGCAGTGACGTTATTGCGACAAGCACTGCGAGATGTACTGGTTGCGGGAGCCTTCAGTCTCTCCATCAGCGATGGGGCAGGCGGGCAGTACGAAATCCCACGAGTGGCAGGGGGGTCGTGGTTAGTTGGATACTGTCATCTCGGGAACGGCAAGAGGCGTGCTCATGAAAAGTGCTGGAACACACAATACATGGATATATCGCTACACCTAATAAATAATGAATTCTGTGCTCCGGTAGCAACTGAGTTCAGCGCTGGAGAACTGACGTATTTATAGAGACTAGCGGTGAGCTGTGACTTGAGTCTGTGTTCGTTATGACCGAATGTGGCTGGCTTCTTTACTATTTGTCAGCGGTCCTCATTCCGCTGTATTGGCTATATAGCTTGTTGCAGGCTCGTAACTGCACTGTCAACTTTCCCGTACGTGTTGTTGCGTCGTACATATTGCATATTGATGAACGTAACATGAACTAACGAATATATGTCTCTGTCTCTCTCACAGTGGACATTTCGCTGAATTTGTAACTTTTTCCTGCCAGTGGGGGCGATGTGTTAAGCTAGCCTCATTTACGTGACCGACTTACAATGTAAATGGTTTCTTACTGCTGCATAGCTACGTCACCACCTCTGCACGGTGTCTCCTGTAGCTATGTTACCGTGAACTTAAAAGAATTAATTTCGTCTCCTTTTTTATTCTATGGCATAACAATATATAGAAAATGGTTGAGTTACGGAAATAAATTCGTTCATTTTACAATTGATAAGGGTCTATCTATCTATCGCTTGAGCCTTGTCCCGCAGTTACGCAGGGTCAGCCATCGTTAACCGGATTTGGCATGTTGATGTTTAGGGTGTGGCCGGATGCCCTTCCTGCCGCCACCCCATAAACCCCCCCCCCCCCCCCCCCCCCGGGATGGAATTAGTGTACCCCAACTGTCGTCGAGTGTAATCCATGGAATAGTGCGAAAGTGTTCAGATGTCTGGGAGCTGTGTAGCTGAGGCGGAATATAGGGACCAGCCCGGTATTCAGCTAGCGGGATGTGGAAAACCGCCTAAAAACCACTTCCAGGCTGGCCGGTATTTCGGCCCTCGTCGTTAATCCGCCGGGAGGATTTGATCCGGGGCCGGCGCGCCGGCCCGAGTCTACGAAGCAGCGCGTTAGGGCTCTCGGCTACCCTGGCGGGTTTACAATTGATAAGGGTATTCATTTTAAATTACTGAAAATTAATATTTAATAAAAAAAAGGTTGGGAGATCGTCGTGGTGGGTCGCTAAGACAATATGTCCGTAAATAAAAATAAAAAAATGTTTGAGACCGAGATTCGTCACAATGTGATCGTGGGCGTGTGACGGAGTATACAATTTCATGGTCAGCACAGTTAAGTGGAGCATAAAAGATCGACGTACTTGTGCACGTTAGGGTGCAATGTGGCTGGTGGCAGGTGGCAGGTTCACCGTAAAGCAGGCACGGGTCGCCGTATCTGGTGTCGTGCTGCTGGCCTGCGCCCTGATAATTACACGCTGGGGTTTTAATTAGCGCTGACGCGATACTGCTGATCCATGTTTAGTGCCGGCCTGGGCCGCCGCCAGCACTAACAATATGTATGGTAATAAGGGCCTAGGGGCGCCCCGAACTGGGCCACGGCACGTGCTAGCGCCGAGCGCCTGTCTCTCTCGTGTGTCACGGAACGCGTCTAGACGGCGGCCTGGCTGCGGGTCACCGTACCGCAGAGAGGGCGGGTGTCATCGGCAAGACTCTTAAAAATGGGAAAAACCACATTCATTGTTACCACCTTGTAAGGGTAACAAACAGTACCAAAATACAGGAGGAAGGAGAAAAAAACATACCCCCACAAAACACTCACACATACACACGCACACACAGACACACACACACACAGACACACACACACACACACACACACACACACACACACACACCACACACACATAGGGTGCTCCATTGATAGTGACTGGGACAAATATCTCAGGAAATAAGCATCAAACTACAAAGAGCGAAACTCGTCCAGCTTGATGGAGGAAACCAGATGACGCTGTGGTTGGCCCGCCAGATATCGCTGCCATAGGTCAAACGGATATCAACTGCGTTTTTTTGAAATAGGAACCCCCATTTTTTAATTAAATATTCGTGTAGTACGTAAAGATATATGAATGTTTTAGCTGGACCATTTTTTTAGCTTTGCGATTGATGGCGCTCTAATAGTCACAAACAAATAAGTACGTCGTGTCACGTAATATCCCGCCAGTGCGGACGGTATTTGCTTCGTGATACATTACCCGTGTTAAAATGGACCGTTTACCAATTGCGGAAAAGGTCAATATCGTGTTGCTGTATGGCTATTGTGTTCAAAATGATTAACGGGCGTGTGCTATGTATGCTGCTCGGTATCCTGGACGACATCATCCAAGTGTCCGGACCGTTCGCCGGATAGTTACGTTATTTAAGGAAACAGGGAGTGTTCAGCCACATGTGAAACGTCAACCACGACCTGCAACAAATGATGATGCCCAAGTAGGTGTTTTAGCTGCTGTCGCGGCTAATCCACGCATCAGTAGCAGACAAATTGGGCGAGAATCGGGAATCTCAAAAACGTCGGTGTTGAGAATGCTACATCAACATCTATTGCACCCGTACCATATTTCTATGCACCAGGAATTGCATGGCGACGACTTTGAATGTCGTGTACAGTTCTGCCACTGGGCACAAGAGAAATTACGGGACGATGACAGATTTTTTTTACACGTTCTATTTAGCGTCGAAGCGTCATTCACCAACAGTGGAAACGTAAAATGGCGTAATATGCACTATTGGGCAACGGAAAATCCACGATGGCTGCGACAAGTGGAACATCAGCGACCTTGGCGGGTTAATGTATGGTGCGGCATTATGGGAGGAAGGATAATTGGCCCCCATTTTATCGATGGCAATCTAAATGGTGCAGTGTATGCTGATTTCCTACGTAATGTTCTACCGATGTTACTACAAGATGTTTCACTGCATGACAGAATGGCGATGTACTTCCAACACAATGGATGTCCGGCACATACCTCGCGTGTGCCGGCCGCGGTGGTCTAGCGGTTCTAGGCGCTCAGTCCGGAACCGCGCGACTGCTACGGTCGCAGGTTGGAATCCTGCCTCGGGCATGGATGTGTGTGATGTCCTTAGGTTAGTTAGGTTTAATTAGTTCTAAGTTCTATGGGACTGATGACCACAGATGTTAAGTCCCATAGTGCTCAGAGCCATTTTTGAACCTCGCGTGCGGTTGAATCGGTATTGAATAGCATATTTCATGGCAGGTGGAATGGTCGTCGAAACACCATACCATGGCCCGCACGTTCACCGGATCTGACGTCCCCCGATTTCTTTCTGTGGGGAAAGTTGAAGGATATTTGCTACTGTGATCCACCGACAACGCCTGACAACATGCGTCAGCGCATTGTCAATGCATGTGCGAACATTACCGATGGCGAACTACTCACTGTTGAGAGGAATGTCGTTACGCGTATTGCCAAATGCATTGAGGTTGACGGACATCATTTTGAGCATTTCTTGCATTAATGTGGTATTTACAGGTAATCACGCTATAACAGTATACGTTCTCAGAAATGAAAAGTTCACAAAGGTACATGTATCACATTGAAACAACCGAAATAAAATTTTCAAACGCAGCTACGTTCTGTATTTTAATTTAAAAAGCCGTCCTGTTACCAACTACGCGTCCAAAATTGTGAGCCATATGTTTGTGAGTATTACAGCGTCATCCATCACAAAGCGAAAAAAGTGGTCCAACTAAAACATGCATATATCTTTACGTACTGCACGAATATTTAATAAAGAAAATGGGGTTCCTATTTCAAAAAACCGCAGTTGATATCCGTTTGACCTATGGCGGCGCCATCTAGCGGGCCAACGGTAGAGCCATCTGGTTTCCCCCTTCAAGCTAGACAAGTTTCGTTCTTTATAGTTTTTTTTGTTTGATTCTTAATTCGTGTGACATTTGATCTGGTTACGATCAATGGACCACCATATATATATATATATATATATATATATATATATATATATATATATATATATATATATATATATGTGTGTGTGTGTGTGTGTGTGTGTGTGTGTGTGTGTCAGAAAACATTATCCGATTTAAAAATATCATAAACATTATGTCATTTTATATATGCGCGTGATCAACGTACTGTTGGAAAGAGCATCTCTTGAGTTTTACATGGTGCCCTCTAGGTAGAAGCTGTGTGGGCCACTTCAGTCCTAGTGAAAGTGGTGTCGGGACAGCAGAAAGATTGTTGTGTTCTACGTTTTCCGCAGTTCGAGTCAGTTCAAATGGTTCAAATGGCTCTAAGCACAATGGGACTTAACATCTGAGGTCATCAGTCCGCTAACTAACCTGCCGGCCGTTGGTGGCCGAGCGGTTCTAGGCGCTTCAGTCTGGAACCGCGCGACCACTACGGCTGTAGGTTGGAATCCTGCCTCGGGCATGGATGTGTGTGATATCCTTAGGTTAGTTGGGTTTAAGTAGTTCTAAGTTCTAGGGGACTGATGACCACACATGTTAAGTCCCATAGTGCTCAGAGCCAGAGCCTAACTAACCTAAGGACATCACATACATCCATGCCCGAGGCAGGATTCGAACCTGCGACCGTAGCAGCAGCGCGGTTCCGGACCGAAGCGCCTAGAACCCCTCGGCCACAGAGGCCGGCAGTGCGTGTCAGTAATAACTGTTCAGCGTGACTTACGTACTAGTTATGGTGTGGATCCTTGTACAGTACAGAGCTTTAGACGATGGCGTGACAATTCCGAGAAACAGGTTCTTTGTGTAAAGGCAAATCGCCGGACCGTCCCCGATTGTGTGACACAGACGTCGAAGGTGTCCGCCATAGTTTCACAAGGAGTCCGCAGATATCCGTTCGCCGTGCAGCTCGACAGCTCAACATGCCCCCGATGTTCATCTGGCGTGTGTTGCGTCGACGTTTACAAATAAAACCAAAGAAAAATTCAGCTACTGCAAGCTCTTCGTGAAGGTGACAAACAACAGTAGTGTGGATTTCTGTAATTCGTTTTTGGTAAGATAGAGGATGACAATTTTCTTCCACGCTTAGTGTTTAGTGATGAGGCAACATTCCATTTAAATGGAAATGTGAGAATATGGGGTACGGATCAACCACATGAAGTTGTACAAAATGAGAGGGACTCTCCAAAATTTAATGTGTGTTATGCAGTTTCACGGGAAAAGCTGTATGGTCCATTTTTCTTTGCCGAGTACAGTGTTACAGGAAGTACATAGCTCGATATGCTTCAGAACTTACTTTTCCTACAGTTGGAGACTGAGTCGAACGACTTCATATACCAACGGGATGGGGCACCGTTACACTGGCGCCTGGAAGTGCTGGAATTATTAAATTAAAGTATTACTGAACGATGGATAAGTCGCACTGGACCAAAGGATTCAGCCTTATGTTATTGGCCTCCAAGGTTATCGAAGCTGATTGTATATGATTATTTCTTGTGGGGGTTTATAAAAGACACTGTTTGTGTGCCTTTACCAGCAACAGCCGGCCGCGGTGGTCTCGTGGATCTAGGCGCGCAGTCCGGAACCGCGCGACTGCTACGGTCGCAGGTTCGAATCCTGCCTCGGGCATGGATGTGTGTGATGTCCTTAGGTTAGTTAGGTTTAAGTAGTTCTAAGTTCTAGGGGACTGATGACCACAGCTGTTAAGTCCCATAGTGCTCAGAGCCATTTGAACCATTTTGAACCAGCAACAAGGAATATACAGAGACATCGCATAAAAGCAGCTGTAGAAGCTATAACTAAAAACATGCTCGCTCCATTGTGGGAACAATTTGAATACACTATTGACATATTATGCCCAGCATCACAAGATGGCATATTGAACACCTATGGAAAAGTATGAAAAAATTTTTTTTTATTTTCCTGTTCATCAAAAAACAAAATTCATTGTATATGTTTATTTCTTCAGAAATATAGACTTGCCATATCGGATGATTCTATTTGATTCATCCTGTATATACATTTTTATTTCAAGAGTATTTACCACCGACAGCATTTCATCCACACCGCCCGCCCCACTCCCACCCTCGCTAAGTAGTAGAGTTTTGTGTGACCTCTTTATAACCGATTTCCGATCACTCGTTTTTCTTACACTCCTCCAGTCCTGACAAACAATCCCATGGCCCCGCAGCCAAGCTGCTGGATGCAATTATGAATTGTCCTCTTGTTTGACCCATGCTTAAAGGGTTTGTTCTATTCATTCCAGCATTTGTGCTGCTCATTTTGTTTTTTATATTTTCTATACTTTTAGCCACTAACTAAATTGTGTCAATTAATATAGCTATGAGTACATCTACATACTTCGCAAGCAACCGTACGGTGCATGTTGGACGGTACCCCGTACCACTAGTAGTCATTTCCTTTCCTGTTCCACTCACAAACAGAGCGAGGGAAAAACGACTGTCTACATGCCCCCGTACGAGCATAATTTCTCGTATCTTATCTTCGTGGTTCTTATGCTAAATGGACGCCGGCAACAGTAGAATCGTTCCGCAGTCACCTTAAAATGCGAGTTCTCCAAATTTTCTCAACAATGTTACTTTGAAAGAACGTCGCCTTCCCTCCAGGGATTCTCATTTGAGTTCCCCAAGTATCTCCATAATTCTTGCGTGTTGCTCGAACCTCCCGGTAACAGATCTAGCAGCTTGCCTCTGAATTACTTCGGCGTCTTCCTTTAGCCCAATATGATGCGGATCCCATACACTCCAGCAGCACTCAAGAAATGGTCGCATTAGTTTCCTACGCGCGGTCTCCTTTACATATGAACTACGCTCTCCTAAAATTATCCCGATAAAGTGAAGTCGACCATTCGCCTTACCTACTACAATCGTTACTTGTTCATTCCATTTCATATCGCTTTGCGACGTTGCGCCCAGATATTTAATCGACGTGACTGTGTCATGTATCACACTACCAATGCTGTATTCGAACATTACGGAATTGTTTTCCTTACTCATCTACATTAACTTATATTTTTCTACCTTTTGACTTAACTGCCATGCATCACACCGACTACAAATTTTGAGTCGTCTTGTATACTCCAACTCAACAACGAGACCTTCCCGTACACCACAGCATCAACAGCAAAAAGCAGTAGATTGCTATTCGAACTCTCCACCAGATCACTTACGTCTACAGAAAATGGCACTCCTCTTTGGCAGTATGGACGATAGCCTTGCCGTTGACGAACATTCGCCCTCGAGGACAGAGTACTGGGTTCTATTACTGAACAAGTCTTTGAGCCACTAACATACCTGGGAACCTCTTCCGTATTCTGTACGGTCATTAACAGTCTCCAGTGGGGCGCAGTGTCAAATGTTTCTCGGATATACAGGAGTATGGAATGAGCATGTTGCCCTTCTTCCGTAGTATAATTATTTCCTACTATATTTTATACATAACTTTATTATTATTATTGTTGTCATTATTATTATTACTTTGAGGCAGAATTTCGTTGTCAATTATAACTCGTTGCAAGTTAAAAAGACATGACCTCTTATATAAATGTAGACGGTAGGTCGAAAGTCATCCGTAAATAAATAAATTAATATAAATCAATTTTACATCTAAATCTACACTTCACAGAACGCCTTACGATGTGTGGGGGAGGATAGTTAGATTTCTACTGTCGTCGTTCAAACTTTCCGTTCCAGTTGATAATTGTCTGAAGTAAGAACGGCTGTAATCACCCACATGAGCTATAATTCTTTTAATTTACCGTCATTCTGAGAGATCTGTGTGTACGTAAGTAACACTCTCCACGCAGTGTCAAACCATGGGCATTCGTTCCATCGCCTTCAGCTCACCAAAGATGATATAAACCTCCACAACTCTCGCTATTTGTTTCAGAATGATTTGCGGAACATTCCAAGCACATGAGGATACTCCTTTGCCTTCTTACGTGATCCGACCTCATTCCTATAAAATCTTTGGATGTCGACGATGGTGATCGTGCCTTGGGTACAGTTTTGAAACATAGTTGTGGATGGTGATTGTGTGTTCATGTGAATGGTTAATGCAGTCTGACGTCGAATGCAGGCGGTGGTCACATTAATGTGACTGGGACGTGTATATACACGACAAGTCTCTCTCTCTAACTCAGTTACTCATGTGTTCATATACCACTGTCTGGTCACCCATAAATTGGCATTAACTCCGGATGAAATGCTAAAACAGCTGTTGAATCAACGAAATATACGGTCAGCAGCAGACCGACTGACGGGCGACGGGTGTGTGGTTTGCGTCTGGACGCCCGCAGCACTTGGCTGTGCCCCGCGACCGCTTATCTGCCACCTCCGGCTCTGGCAGAGAGGGACGACGAGGTGGGGATTCCCCGTGGTGCAGTAATGCCGATAAGACCGCCCGGCACTTGCTGCTGGACCTGTTCCCGTGGCTGCGGCGCTACTATCGCCGAACAGTGCCGCAGGTCATGCGTTATGGCCTGCTGGTTCCATTAACATGTCTGTTTTGTTCCCAGTCTCCTCTGGTACAAGGCTCTTCCCAGCCATTTACCATTTTTTATGTTATTATCATACACCAAAAATCTTTGTAGTTGATTTTCTCGCAACTTACAGGGCGACTATCGTTCCCACCTTTTGGCCAGTGTCGGTAGAATCGGTGCTGTTCAGGAGACGGTTAAAAGACATGGTGGGTGACATGGTGGTAGGAGAAACTACCCATCATGTGGAGAAGAGGTAGCGGCAAATAGCTCTGACAATCGAACTGTGTCTTGTGTGCCAAGGCTAAAACCTTAATCTTTCAGCTGTAGAGTGACGGTGGGTAGCAGTGTTTATCTATACTACTATACAGGGTGATCAGAAGCAGTCTGAAAAGCTTATAAGGGCACAGCAGAATAGGCTGCGCTGAACAAAATTATTGTTAGGAAAAAATTCTATATGTTCCGCCGTTTCAGAGTTAATTAGTATTGAGATTAGCCAATTATGAAGTTGTGAGCGCATATTCAAGCGGCCCACTAGATACAATTGATGTCACTTGTTGTGATAGCGTAGATGATAAAACAAAGCCGGCCAGGGTGGCCGAGCGGTTCTAGGCGCTACAGTCTGGAACCGCGCGACCGCTACGGCCGCAGGTTCGAATCCTGCCTCGGGCATGGATGTGTGTGATGTCCTCAGGTTAGTTAGGTTTAAGTAGTTCTAAGTTCTAGGGGACTGATGACCTCAGAAGTTAAGTCCCATAGTGCTCAGAGCCTTTTTTCCTGATAAAACGCAAGGCTGCTCAGCCTTTGACTCGGGTTCAGTCCTTACCACCAACCTATGACCGATTTTTTTTATCACTTTCTTGTTCGGCTTTAGGAAACCAAACGAAGAAAGCGTTTGGCGTCACCGTCTCTGGCGGTTCGCTTGAGGTTGCAGGCACAACGTCATGACTGGCTAACTTCAGTAAAATTAACTCGAAAAGGGCGCAACATATCGAATTTTTTCCGCGACTGTTATTTCTCAGCACACCTAATACGCAACAGCTTTACAAGCTTTTCAGACAGAAGCTGTAGCTTAACATTCTTACCAAAAATCTCACAAACTCCTTGACGAATTTACTTCAGATTTTCACACGATACTCTAATGAACATTCCGATGGCCATAGGCTGTATATTGTTTGAAAATATATAATACATAAACATGTATGTTATATCTAGAGTGGGAACTGTGTTACCAAAATTTTCGAAAAGTTCTTCACCCATGTATTTCAAAATTTTACATGCTACTCTAACGACCTTCCGGATGGAGATAGGCTACATGTTACTAATGTACGTAATATATAAAATATATTTAATACGCAAAGGAGAAACTTCGTTACCAAAAATCTCGAAAAGTTCTTCATTGATTCACTTCAAATTTTTAGGCAATACTCTAATCAATCTTCGAGCGGATATAGGATATATATATATTTAAATGACAATGGAGGGCATGTAAATCATTAGACAAATTGTTAAATATGGAAGTTGTATGCCCAACAATGCGTTGTTTTATTTTCTTTCCAGCGATCAGCTTTACACAAAACATGGAAGTTGTTTTTATAACCTATCGGTTTATAATTAGACTACAACGAAATCCGAATCGTTCGGAAGTTTGTAATGCTAACCATTCGCAGCTTAAAACTATGGGAAATATTCTCGCTGATGCTACTATCCTCAAAGCTCCAGCAGCTGAAGGTATCGCTCTCATAGCCCGTATACAAATGGTGCCAACTGATTTAGCCATCCATTTCCAGCGATTTTAATTTCCAATGAAGGTTTTGTTTGCAATAACAATAAACAAGCTTCACGTTCGAAGCAGACGTAAGAGGACAGAAATATAGGGAAGGGAAGGAAGAAATATACAGAGACAGGGAGAGGAAATGGTGGAAGGAGAGAGGGAGAGAGAGAAAAGGGGGGGGGGGTATTTACGAGGTATATGCAGTTCCCATGCCTACGAGTATTTAGAAATTGTGAGGCATTGCCGGGTTCGTTAGTAATCGTATAAAATTTTCTAGGTGTTCAGGCCACATCATGATTGATTTAATACTCGAGCTTTCCACGATATACACAGTCTTTATATTTAGGCCTCCACTAACAGCAGACAAAGATGTGTTTTATGGTGGCGTCATCTGAAGCCTTTTGCAATCGCAAATGCGCAAAATTCACAGTGGAAAAAAAAAATGAAAAAATCAACGCGCTTGCCCCTGGTGAATATCACGGGTCCAAAGGAGAATGGAGACCACTTGAGATCTGAACATGCCAGTAACTATTTTTACATGGGCGCCGACGCGGGAAAGTCTCAGGCCGCTGTTGATTGTTATCCGCCCGTTGTGGACGGCGTTTCGATTGCGGCCGTTTTAATGCAACTTGGCAGGAGCAGACTATGTGCAGGTACTGTGCTTCTTCCCCTCATTTTCCTCACCTTCCTCAACAACACAAACACGACAGGCACTCATCAGTAATTGGCCAGAATAAATCTATATAGTCCATAACCTTTACTCTAACTACGATCAGAAATCGCTAGCAAAAAGTGAAAATTAACGGTTCTCCATTTTTATATCCAAGCCACTAGCGAACTCGCAATTCCACAACCTCAATTTTAGCGAAACATCTGACTCTGATATCACAGCTTGAACCAGGGTTCGAGAAAGGCTTAAGGTGAGGAGTGTCTTCGTCGACTTGGCTGCTGCTTACGAGACAATTTATCTAAATGAAAGGCAAATGCTAAGGAAAACGATTCTCTGTTCAAAATTTCCATAGCGCATGGAGAACATACTAAGGAATCAATAGTCACAAAATCTAGTATGACATTTCCTAGCAAAAACGGGTACCTCCCGTTAAATTTAATTTATCCTTTATACTTCTGATATACCAGTAACAACCTCACAGAAATTCTGATTTACTTATGAAATGACAAACATTTAGCTGGAGAACGCATTTTTATCTGAAATTGAGAACCGGTGAATGAATGAATGAATGAATGAATGAATGCTGTAGGCAGCTATGGAAACTGTGTTCAAAGAAAGCAGAGCACTTCATTTACAAAAAATAAATAAATTGCAACAGTTGCCCAAATTAGCGTGTCATCACACTTACACGGTTCTCTGACATATAAAAAAACACCATGTATGTAATTGGACGAAAACTAAAGACCTGAAATAACAAAATATGGAGACTGGCAGGAACATTTGGGTAGGCGCCAGCAGATATCCGATGCACCGCCACCCAATTCACAGCGTACTCAACTACACAGTATTGCACACCAGCATGGTGCAGGAGCAGGCGCACCAACATAACACGTTATGGAAATGACTCAATGTGGGTTACAACTGGAGAATGGAAACTCACACCGACGCCTTGGCTCCACATGCCCATGCACACATTGCTCCTATAGTCCTGCTTCTTCCATACAACCAAGAGTACTTTCATTGCACACTGCACCGAATAACGTTCTACTCCTCCGTCTAAAGTCGAGAAGACCTGCGTGAGAAGAGCTGTCTTGTTATAGTGTCAGACAATTCTTCAGGAAAATTCAAGTGTGACACAGGTTTCCGTCTCAGTGACTACGACGACCCCGCTGTAACAGCATTCTGGTCAGATCTACACAGGAACATTTAGCGCCACATAATGAGAACCCCAAAACGCCACACCAGAAAACAAAGTTGCACCACACTTTTGAGTGCATCATGGATAGGCCTGTATATGACTGCGGAACAAGAGAGTAGACCGTGAGCCACACTGTCCAAATTTGCTGCAAGGTAAGATAATCTGGGAAATGGAGTGAACTTCAGGAAGCTACAGCAGAGGCCACAAAATGGAAATCGAATATCGATTTAGATGTCTGAATATGAAATGCTATTCAAAACTAATTTTTTCGTAGAAGCTGTGATTTGTTATCAGTTTTTCCATCAAATTTGTGATTTCTAACTTTTGCCTATAAAATATGAGATACGTAATTTACTTTTTTTTGTAGATTTTGTGTTTTGTGATCTGTTTCTTCTTTTGCAAATTTTTAATACAGAACTTGTAGGACATAGTTGCCCACATGGCAAATAATGAACGATTATCATAATCAGTGGCAACAACGTAATTTTCGCGTAATCCAGTAAGATTTTCATAAATCTGTTGTTTTCCATTCCTGCAGCATAAACTGTCCATTTTTTTCTGTTGTCCTGTATTCTGTCATTAATATTGTGAATTGCGTATACTCTCACTTATCTTTATATTAATGCGAGAATAGTATCCCAACCATCTTAAATACCACGTAATTTCCTGTTGTCTGGTATAACGACAATTTGTGTTAATTTATAGGTTTTATCATCCTATTAAATACGAGTGTCGTTCAGTTGGTAGTACCCCACATTTTTTTTCTCAGAGCATATTTGTTGTTAAGAGTCATATACATCCACATGGCTAGTCCATGACCCACTTTTCTACGTAGTCTCGATAACGTTCTATAGCAGGAGGCCAGCGTTTTGGAGGGGCATGTATTGCCTGTTGGTAAAAGCTCTTGTCCTGTAGGCGTAGCTATGTTTGCACTGCATGAGTGACACTCTCATCATCTTCAAAGTGTGTTCCCAGCAGAGAATCTTTAAGTGGCCCAAAGAGATGGACGTCCAAGGGTGCCAGGTCTGGACTGTAGGTTGGATGGGGCAATGATGTCCAACCCGATTTGGCGATGTGTTCCCGTGTTCTCAGACTTGTGTGTGGGCATGCATTATCGGGTTGGAGCAAGATTTCCGTTGGAATCTTGGCCGATCGAACACGTCGGAAACGGTTCTTGAGTTTACACGTATGACTCTGAATTGATGGTTGACCCTCTTGGCGTCAGATCCACGAGAATGACGCCATCACAGTCCCAGAAGACTGTCACCATGACTTTTCCGACAGAGAGGGTTGTCCTGAATTTCTTCTTTGGTTTTGAATGAGGATAATGCCACTCCATGGGCTGCTTTTTTGTTTACGGCGCAAATTGGTGCACCCAGCTTTCGTCCCCCGTAACGATCCGCCTGTCTCAAAACGCTCCAACAATTCACATGAAATGGCGTTTCTTTGAATCTTACGATCCGCTGTGAACATTCGTGAAACCCATCGAGAGTCTCGTTCGTTGCAGACGCACTTCCAGTGCTGACCGACAACTGTAGAGCCAATTGTCGAGTGGTGAACCGCCGGTCGCCACGAATAGCGGTTTCCGCACGATTCAGCATGTCTGGAGCAGTGGCTGTGACAGGACATCCCAAGCGTAGCTCATCATGGAGCTCTGTTTCTGCATTTCCTGAGGATGTAACTTTCCTTACCCATCGCCCAGATGTACTCCTATCAACTGCATCATCACCACACACTTCACACAATCGTTTATGGACGTTCACAACGGTAACTTTTTCTGCACACAAGAGTTCAATAGCAGCACGCAGTTTGTAACGCGAGACGTACGTAGACGCCATTTTGACGCTGTAGTGCGGCTCTACCATATGCCAGAACGGTTCGAAACTTCACCGGCGAACGGAAAAAACATCAAATGTGAAGTACTAACAAGGACGTTTGTGTATGCATACTAATAGCTTTTTTTTTTTTTTAATGTGGGCCACTACTTATTGAACGAACCTCGTACATCATCCATTCCTTGATTTTTCCTTCTTTTATTTTTAATGTCTGTTTACTAGCAGTGAAATATATTCAACATTAAGTAATTACAGCTGCGCACCTGTTCTGCAGCGTATAATTTATTTTAGGTATGAAAAGTTGATGCCTTTTAAGTCTAGACCCTTCAGTTTCGTTACAAATATCATGGGTTAAAAATCTTTTCGTGTGTGTTCCAGCCCACTCGTTACTAACTGCAGATTACGTTCTGAACATCTCAGAGTAACTGAGACATCTGCAAACAGAAAGGGTTATAAAATCCCGTTGCTCACTTTAAAATTATTCGGCAATGTAAATTGCCAATCCTGTATAATCATAGACTTGAAATAGAAGCGGTGCCAACTGGAGATTCGTTTTACCACATGAGTTACGTCAGCTATGTTCGTGCTGCTAGTTTGTCAGCACTCGACTGTTTATAGCATATTCCTATACTGCTTCGAATTATTTCAGTAACTTCTTAGGCATCTCATTAACTTTCTCATACTTCTGAAAAGTTACGAAGGAAGAAATTCATCCTTTAATTTTCCATCTACATCTAAACATACGAAGATACAGGTAATGGCCTTTTAGAAGTGACCAGTCCAGTATTCTCCTTAAGAAATTAAAGAATCCATGGAAATCCTGCATCTTGAATGTCAAACAGGAAATTTAACCATTCTCCTTGCGAATGAGAGTACATAGTTCCAATCATGAGCGTCCGTTACTCGTTCAACTTTTTTCTTTTTTTTTTATTCATGAATCTTCTAATTTGATGCGTCTTGCCCCGAATTCCTCTCCTATGCCAATCCCTCCATGTCATTGTTGCTATTGCACTCTAAGCCCGCAATTATTTGTTGGATGTACCCCATTCTCTGTCTTCCCCTGTAGTTTTTGTTCTCTGCAGCTCTTTTAGTATTGCAGAAGTCAACATTACATGGAATTATCTCCTGACCCCTT
Organism: Schistocerca americana; assembly: GCF_021461395.2. Taxonomy (NCBI): domain Eukaryota; kingdom Metazoa; phylum Arthropoda; class Insecta; order Orthoptera; family Acrididae; genus Schistocerca; species Schistocerca americana. The sequence continues at coordinate 394,038,958 of NC_060121.1, forward strand.
GTTGTTCATTTCCATATAAATGCAGTACACTGGACACAGTCATACAGGAACCTTAAATTTTATTTACGAAACATACGTCCATCACCTGTGACAACCACATCACTTATATTTCCATTACTACAGCTACTCGAAGTTGCATAGCTTATTATTCCCTCACTCTCATTTTTTGTATACAAGCCTTGCAAACATACGCTGAATAGCACGTCGCGCGAGATACGTGAAAGAGAAATACCGAGCCATTCACCTCAGTCCAACGTTTTTGACACGTTCCTCTACAAATACCAACCGAAAATATCACCCTCTAACGACTCAGGTATTGACCGGATGTTGCAGCAGCCAACCCGTCTGAATGACATGGCTGACATGTTTTCGAACCATGCCAGGGGGCAAATGTTCGTTTGCGAAATGAATGCCGAGTGGCAACAGAGCTCCAGATTTCCGGCCCTTTTTTCTCCGCTTTGCTGACACAAGTAAATAGTGGTAGTCGATGTTCTGACAATCTAGCGTTATTTTATTTTTCCGTGTCTCGTCGCGACGGGCGCAGTGTTTATGTCGCTCGCGGGTAGGCAGCGTGCGTCTGTCGAATGTTTTGACGTTTCGCGCGCAAAACAACTACGAGTGTTTGTCCGGCCTTGTTTTCACAGTAGTGGTAGTGGATACGAGTTTTGTGCTCCGTTCGCTGCGCCCTGTGACAGCCAGCACCATTAGAATATCGCCTTCATAAACACTGCCGGTGAAATGTATGGACATTTTTGATTTCAAAGGTTTCTTTGTAGCGAATGGAATAATTCAGTTTCCTCATCACCATATAGTACGAGTATACAACTGAACGCGTTTGACGGCTGTTTTTTACTCCAAAACAGTTACTGTTTCCAAAGTTTCGACTTTAGTTTCTCAGGGGTAATGTGTAGAAACGGATTTTCACTTTTTTTCTTAGTATTTGGTCTTTTTCGCCGGCATCAAGACAACATGTTCGTTGGTATCGTACGGAATGATGACGCAATAAAGTATATTTTGTTGTAGGTGTCTCAACCTGAAACCGGAGATTAATGAACACCACGTAAAACTTACTTTTGAAACGACTATACGAAATAGAATAATTCCGATCAGTCGTTACGGTGAAGAGTGATTATGAAAATTTTAATACTTGCCCTCGTTTGACAGTGAGCAATGGCTGTTTAGATTGGTTCACCTGTAGACTCGGTTTGCATCAGTTGGCATCTAAAACACAAGCAATCTTAGTCGCCCACAAAAGATTTATAATCTTTTAGTTCAGAAAATATCTTCCATCATTCATTGACTACAGATACACAAAAAAGTATTTCGTTTCGAGCTTAAAAAGGACCTCGTAGTGACACACGTTTTTCCAAGGACTTACACGAGGGCTAGAACTGACGATGAATGACTGTGTACGATTCGTTTTTGACTTACGCTTTTGTACTTTTGTGACTTACTGTTTATCGACCATATCACTCCTATCTACGGAAAATTATCATGGCTACGTCCCAATGAGCGTAAGAACTATCATACTCCATGTTTGCTCTATCGTCTTCTCAATCACTGAAACCTGTCTTTTTTGTATTCAGCTCTTACACTGCTATCTGAACAGCACAGCAGAAATATTCATTCCAAACAAAATAAAATTCTGTCTGTACCATTACGTAACACTGCCACGTCCTCAAAATAATTTTCTGGACCAGGATCCCGATTTGGAATAATCTTCCTCAAAAAATCTGAGAAATTAATCTCTTGCCAGACTACAAAAGACAGATAATGGTCCAGATTTTATCACAGTAGCAAATACTAATGTGCAGCTCACTCCAGTCAATATCCCTCCCCCATAACTTTTCCTCTCGGCAGAGTTCCCTCTTTATATTCTGTTATTTCCGAACAGCCACTGTCTGTCATTTCAGTCTTGTCTCTGCTTCTGATTACATTAAAGATGGCTTCAAATGCGCTAAGCCAATCTGTGTCATTATAAAGACCCTTTATTGCTGCTACCACTACTACTACTGCTATTATTATTATTATTATTATTATTATTATTGAGGACGTTTTGTAATATCTTTGTCATCACAGCAGCATACTACACGATCGACCACTACCGGTAAAAAATCTGCTTCCGTGGCCAGTCCATCACGAGGTGAGCTATCTTGGAGTGGTATTAATATGCCCTCACTATTGTAAAAGGTAAAAAATAAATAAATGTCGTGTGACTAGCATCTCCCGTCGCGTAGATCGTTCGCCGGGTGCAAGTCTTTTGATTTAGCGCCACTTCGGCGACTTGCGCGTCGATGGGGATCAAATGATGATGATTAGGACAACACAGCACCTACTCCCTGAGCGGATAAATTCTCCGACCCTGCCAGGAATCTAACGCAGGCCCTTAGAATTAACATTCTGTCGCGGTGACTACTCAGCTACCGGGGGCGGACATTGTAAAAGGTGAAGTTGTTATGGCCAGTGCCAACCTAGTCCTGTGGTGAAAGCCCAAAATCTGCACAGAATTCCCGTGCTTGGACCTTTAGAGCACAGAGCATAGCTTAGGTATGTTACGCCGCTATAGCTCCCTATCATGGAAGCCGTGGACCTTTATTGCTAACCTGCAGCGTTTGAAGACTATGTACCGTTCCATCTAGCAATGCTGTGTTATTGCCGGAGTGCACTTAATAAATGATTGGATACTTAAAAGGAAAAAAAAAACTGGCCTTAATACATTGCTGGAGAGTTTTCCGACTAATCTTCGCCACACTGCCACCCCGTCGCCCACTTTACACTTTAAATGTGTCAGTTAAATGGCATACTGATAGGCGTTCTCTTCTCAATATGATCCACAGGGGATGCAAAAAGCTATAGTAAATTTTTATACCTCCCATCTTGCTAGAAGAAACTGGGGACTTCAGCTGATATTCATTCGTTAAGGGAAAAGTGTACTATTTATTCTGTTTGTTGAGACGTCCACTTCACACAGCTCAGCTGCATTTAAAATTCTTTAAAAATTTCTTCATCACTAGGTACACATGGTGACCATTATCCTACTGGCAACCGGAAAGTATATTATTTAATATCCTTGATCATTATCAAGTATGGCAATATCAGGTAGAGAGGAGAGGTGTATCAGCCCGTATCGATAAAAATGTTCCCCTGTCTTGTCTTTGACTTGCAACTTAACGACGAATGTTATAGGATCTCGCTAAAGGGAGTTCCATGTCTCGCCTGCCGATTTAAAAGAGTTCAGTGTCAGTTTTGGCTCTCACATTCCCAAGCGTCAATAAACAATCCTGATGAAACTTTGCGGGCAGGTAAAGGGGGCACAATATTGCAAAACATATGGTTTTGTTTGGCTCTGAGCACTATTGGACTTAACTGCTGAGGTCATCAGTCCACTAGAACTTAGAACTACTTAAACCTACCTAACCTAAGGACAACACACACACACACACACACACACCAATGCCCGAGGCAACATTCGAACCTGCGACCGTAGCGGTCGCGCGGCTCCAGGCTGTAGCACCTAGAACCGCTCGGCCACTCCGGCCGGCTATGGTTTTGTTTCTCCAGTTTCACTTACAAGGATAAAACACACCACAAAAGGTAATTTGGCACTTCAGGTTTTAGAGGCAACATCTCCGAAAAGATGACATATAAAAATGTGTTTCATATAAACTTCGATATTTATTACTGCCCTTGGAAACTGTATAATCAAATTTTGTAATAATTTGAAATTCTGTAACGTACCCCACTTTTAAAACTTTTCTTACAGTTTGAATTAAAGAAGTTTTCAAGCCACATACATCTCTGTGTAATAAAGCTGGTTTCTGAACTGGCGTTTGTGAAAAATAAGCTGTACACAATGTGGTGTTGGAGTATTTTCAACATACGTAATTAAACTATGTAAACATTCATTACTACTCTAATTAATCATTTTAACTGTATTTGCTTTATGTTTTAAATTGTTATTTTAGAGTCATGGTTTTTCTGATTTTTAGTTTATCGATTCACATACGAGCATTTTGTTAATTTCAAATAATAAGTAACTCATTATTATGATACAAAATAAACACATAAATGATAACCTCGAAGGAAATGCTTAAAAAATATTTCTTTACACTGTCTGCGTAAAATGAACGAAATTTCTTCACGTAATATACAAAACGTGGAAGTATTATAAAACAGAATCCAGTAGAATGTCGAATTGTCACAAGTGTTTTTCTAAAAATCCTGATTCGTATCGGGCATGTTTCAGTACGTTGTTAAGCGTTGGCGAAGAGAACTGATTATGTGCAAGTGACTGCAGTTTGATTGTATTGTTTGTCAAGTGGAGACTGAGATCGTAATAATTCAACAGAACTAGATATGAAAGCCTTGTCGCAAAGTTCTCCCAACATCGAAAGCCGTACACGCCTCACGGCTGTACATGTGCGATTGAGCTCTTTGGGATCACCAGATGAACAAGTTCCTGATCAACAGGTACAATGACCTGAACGGTTCTCTTACGCTGACTACTCTCGCTAGGAAAGAAAACATCTTTAAAATACCGTTTGACATGGTCAGACGTTTGTTTACCAGACTTAGTTGCTGTCACTAGGACATTTCGGGCTTCAAAAAGAGATTCTCGAGTTATAGGTTCAAACGTACCATTATTTTAAAACTATTCAGAGGATGTTGGTCAGTGTGGGAAAAGCCGTTTTGACTGTCGTACCATAGGGCAAGAAGAGACTGGTGATCCAAAAGTGCTCGGAGGCGTGGGTACAGCCGTGGAACGTATACGGCTTTCGAAGATGGAAGGACTTTTCGAGAAGTTTTTCAGAGCTAGTTCTGTTGAATGATTATGATGTCAATCCCCACAAACATTACAGTCAAACTGTAGTCACTTGCACATAATCATTTCTTTTCGTCAAGGCTTAGCAATGTGCCTGATACGAATCAGACATTTAGAGGATAACCCGTGACAATTTAAAATTCTGTTGAATTTTGTTTTATAATGTCTTCTCCATCGTACATATCACGTGAAGAAAATTCGTTCGTTTTATGTGTACGTTGTTAAGAAAAAGGTTGTGTTTTATGTATTTCCTTAGAGATTATCATTATTGTAATTATTTATATCGTATTACTTTAAATTATCAAAATACACGTATGGTTAAACGTAAACTAAAAAAACAGAAGGACCATGGACGTTAAACGTAAAGTAACAATTGAGAACAAAAAATAAATATAAGTAAATTGAATAATTAGAGTAATAATGAATGTTTCCATACTTTAATTAGGTATGTTGAAAATACTCTAACAGAAAGTTGTGTACACTCAGTTTCAGAAACAAGATGCATTACATAGGGTTGTATGTGGCTTGAAAGTTTCTTTAATTTATATTCTAAAAAAAAGTTTCAAGGTGTGATATTTTAAATTATTACAAAATTTTAATGTATAGTTTTCAATAACTGTAATTACATATTAACTTTTATATGAAAAACGTGTTTTTATATCATCGTTTGGAAGATATTCACTCTAAAACCTGAAATGCCAAGTTACCTTTTGTGGTGTGTTTCACCCCTTAGAAGTGAAATGGGCCATATACCAAAACATACATTTAGTACTGTCCTCCCCCCTTCAAACACCCCGCCAAGTTTCAGTAAGATCGTTTATTGACACTTGGGAATGTTCCCTGTCTGTGTGTTTGTCGTTGAGTGTCTTGTAATCTTCAAGCAGCAGCTGACTGTGATAGATAGCTGCACCTCAAGCAACTGTGGTGCGATACGCTGTTCGCACTAGCCCGCTATAGGAGTCGCACTCCGTGCACAGTATTTGAGATGAGAAAACGTGCTGTAGTCTGAAGGGTCGGGCTAGTCGCAGAGCGCGACCAGCGGCGCCTAAGGAACTGGGCTTTGGTGATTTCGTCCACTGCACCGTCAGCGGACGTCCGAAGGCATTTAATTTGGCGAGAATCCTCTTAAAACACCAGGTTTGAGCAGTCCGGTGTCCTGCAGCCAGTGAACGGTGTCTTTGCACGAGACGAACATTAGCTAATCTGTTTAGGTTGATAGGCTCCTTGAGCGTTATGGAAGTGCGATCTAGCTCTAGTTGTGTTTCTACTATAAATTGTAAAGTTGAAAATCACTGCTGTTGGGCCTCAACCCATCCCAGATTATATATTAGTTTTAATCATTTCTTTGTATCGGTATAAACTATTGCTTCTGCTTAAGGTTTTTAAATGTTAGTAGACATTTTATTTAATATTGTCACATGTCCGTAAATTTTTATTCAGAGCTCTGAAATTTTGTGGAGTTTTACGTGCTGTATGTACAATCTGTAGCAGTCTGATTACATTTTTTATTATTGTGTATCTTTTGTTTATTTCCATGTGAGAACTGCGTTTTAGATTGTCAGGCAGGGAGCGAGTTTATTCTCGGGCACAGAGGCCGGTTCTTGATTGTATTAGCACATTGCCTGTATTAGCACATTGCCTGTATTAACACAAGTTGTTAGAAATGATTAATTATCGGAGTGGCACTTGGTTATTTGTTTATTTTCAAGTCGTTCGACAGCAAATGTAGGCATATTTTTTTAGTGCAGTGTTGGTTTTAAAAATAAAATAAGTTGTTTCCTAGAAATAAATATTCTCTTATCCTGGTAACTTTCCCTCCCAGCTTCTCGTACTCAACCTTTCAATAACCGTCCTATTAACTGAAGTAATACACTCTCCAAGGAACAAATAAAATAAAAAAGAAACGCCGCATTACGAAGGAATTGTCCGAATGGGCCGGAAATCGGTAGATGTCATGTAAATGTACAGACAAGCAAATGATTGCAATTTTAGAAAAATTGTATGATATATTCAGGCGAAAGAGCTTCACAAATTTAGTGATATAATAACGCGTTGGTTCACCTCTGGCCCCCTATGCAAACTGTTATTCGGAATGGCATTAACTGAAGAATTATAGGCTGTCCTCCTTAGGGACATCGTGCCAAATTCTGTCCAGTTGGCATGTTAGGTCGTCAAAATGACGAGCTCGTTGGCAGACCCTGCCCACAATGTTTCAAACTAGGGAAAGATCCGGTGACTTTGCTGACTAAAGTACAGTTTAGCCTCAACGAAGACAAGCAATAGAAATTCTCGCCGTGCGCAGACGGGCAATATCTTGCAGGAATGTAAGCCCAGGATGGCTTCCGACGAATGCAAGAAAACGGGAAGTAGGATATCGTCAACGTATCGCTGTGCCGTAACGGTGCAGCGGAAGACAACCCAAGAGGTTGTTCTATGGAAATAAAAGTTGTACTCATCACCACACCCCTAGTCGTCGAGCCGTTTGGCGGGCGATAGCTTGGCATCCCACTACTGTCTTGGGCCTTTGCAGACACCCCTTGTACCTGGAATCGGATTATAATTGTCTTTAGTGACAAGACCCACCTCGAACAGACACCCGATAACAAGCGCAGACGTGACTGGAGACACGCTGGACAGCGGTGTGGTAGCGAACGTACTGTCGCCCTCCATAAGGTCCGACACCCAGGAGTGGTCCTCTGGGGTACCAATTATCTTTATAGCAAGCTCTCTTTGATCGTCATTCGCGGCACCGTTTCAGCACATTGGTACGGCGGCGATATCCCCGCCCACACACGGCAAGAGTTTGTCCTCGTACTTTTCAGACCCTACTTTGGCCAGCAAAGGCTCCGGATCTCTTCCCAGTGGAGAACGCTCGGAGCATTATGGTCAGAGCCCTCTAACCAGCTCGGGATTTTGACGACCTAACGCGCTAATTGGACAGAATTTTGCACGATATTCCTCAGGAGGACATCAAATAATTCAAGCCAATGATAACCCGAATTAATGCTTGCATAAGGATCAGAAGTGGACTAACGCATTATTGACTTGCCGTATTTGTGATGTTCTTTCTCGTGAATAAATCATCCAACCCGATTTTACATCAAATCTACCGGATTCCGTCTGACTGGGGTGCTTCCTTCTTGGAGCGTCGTTTCTTTTTCTTTCTTTTATTATTGTCTTAGAGAGTATTTTGCTGTAGCACAGTTTGGCACACGTTCTTCTGATGGTCATGCCTTGAGCGTTCTAAAATCGATGTAGAGTAGTATTAGTAGTATGTGAACATCCCAATAAAGCGACTAAACCATTATTCATAGCAAGTGAAACTGAACTAAGTTTTGTCCTCCACCTCTCTCGATTAAACATTCATTCCCTAGTAAATTACTAAGCATTGGGCGACAATAACCAGAAATCGATGAGACGTTGCATGCTATGTAATCCATGAAAGGGATGGTTTAGGTAGCACAGGCAGACACTAGGAGCGTGACTGTGCCTGGTGCTTTCCGATAACGAACCCCGACTCCTAGGTCTGCATTATTTGGCTCAGTTGCTTTGCCGTGCTTGTTACGCAGTGACATGCGTCCCATAAGGTACAGTGCAGATACCGGGCCGGCAAGACCACCCGCCAATAGGGACGTTACATATACACACGCGTCCGACGACAGAGGGGGCGCGGTTAGGGAGCGGCGCTGCATACGTCATGAGGGCGGGGGTGATTTAGCAGGCCTCGCACATGCATTAGCTGGGGGCGGCTCTGAAATAGTCATGCGTGGGGCGGCGCGCTGCGGGCCGCGCTGTCAGCGGCCGTTTAACGGCCTCCTCGCCTCGCCAGCTGTGAAATACAGGCCGCCCCCAGGCTGCCCCGGCCCCCGGCCCCCGGCGGAAGTCCGCTACAAGCCGCCTCCGCAGGCCGCAGCCCCACTTGGAGATGACTGACGCTTCCACGGCCAGCCGGTTTGCCGGGCCTCTTAAATTCTTAATGCCGCACCCGGGCGGAGAGCCGTGCCGGCACTACGGAGTCCTAGATGAAGTGCCGACATCCGAAATGCTGTTGTGCAGAGCATCTGCCACGTAGTTATGCCACGGCTCCAGACATACAGCTGGTTCTTGACGGGTCATTTAGTGCGGCTTTAATCTGGATGTATCAGCTGCCAAGATCAAGCGGCCGGAACATAGCTTTGCAACAGATTACGTAATAACTAAATCCACAGAATTCCAGTGCACGAGATATTGAGAAGAATGTCTCGGATGGTTGTAAAAATGGTTCAAATGGCTCTGAGCACCATGGGTCATCAGTCCCCTAGAAAAAATGATTCATATGGCTCTGAGCACTATGGGATTTAACTTCTGAGGTCATCAGTCCGCTAGAACTTAGAACTACTTAAACCTAACTAACCTAAGGACATCACAAACATCCATGCCCGAGACAGGATTCGAACCAGCGACCGTAGCAGGCCCGCGGTTCCGGACTGTAGCGCCTAGAACCACACGGCCACCATGGCCGGCCCGGTTGTAAAAAAAAAGAGGATATCGCTTCTAGTCTAGTTTTGACGTGATCGATGAGTAATTTGTTTATCTACGTGTTAAATCCTTCAACCTACAGGTTCTCGATGTGCTCTTGGTCGATTTTCGGCTGACTCTACAGATCATAGATACTATTATACACACTCATATCAGAAAAAAACTTAAATTTCATAGACATCCCACGACCCCAAACAAAAACAGGTACAGTGTCGTCATTAGACTATTTACATGTGCGACGAATACGAACACACATAGATTTATCAATAAAAAATATCTAGGAAGATCTGTCCTTCAGCTTTCTTTACCTTTTCCGTAACTTCCGTCCTCACATATATGCTGGACGTATCCCAATTCTGTCTTCCTCTAAAGTTCTTACCTTCTACAGCTCCAACTTGGACAGTGGACGTTATTCCCTGATATCTTAACACATATCCAATCATCCTGTCCCTATTATCAGTGTTTTTCGTATATTCCTTTTCTCGCCGATTCTCCGGCGAACCTCCTCATTCCTCATATTATCTGTCCAGCCAATTTCCATCATTCTTCTCTGTAGCACCACATCTCAAATACTTCAATTCTCTTATGTTTCGGTTTTCTCAAAGTCCATGTTTCGCCTCCGTACAATGCTGTGCTCGAAAAGTGCATTACCAGAAATTTCTTCAAGTTAAGAGCTATGTTTAATACTAATAGACTTCTCTTGGACAGGATACCTTTTCTGAAAGTGCTTGTCTGCCTTTTATGTCCTCCTTGCCTTCACCCGACAATGGGTTATTTTGTTGCCTAGGAAGCAGAATTGTTTAACTTTGTTTACTTCGTGATCATCTATTATCATGTTAAGTTTATCGCTGTTCCCATTTTTGCTATTTCTTATTACTTTCGGTAAGCAATTAAACCACGTGGATAAAAATTTTCAAACTTGTAGCCAAAGAAGGTAATGTAGAATCAATACGAACAATACCAACAGTAAACCATGCTTTACCAGCCTGAGTATCAACATCAGTCAAGGCCAAATCAGTACGGCCACTACCAAAAACAGACCAAGTAGCTCTAGAGCCCGCGGACCAGAGGACCGAATAGAGGATTCTCCCCAAACTATCCACAGCCTAAAAGATACTATTATCACCATGTAGTGAATGGTTCTCGATGTACCCTTTCTGGGTACATGGCTGACGCTGGAGATAAAACACTTATGGTCATCATCGTTATATGATGTATGGGTGACATACCAAAGTTTGCCACGGCAAGAAGACATTGCGAGCCAAACAAATGTCCCGCGTACCCCTCAGCAGATCAAGGATTATCAGAGGGTAAAGATGATGTTCAAGCTGGTCAACCAAGGTTTACTGTTGCTATTGATCGTACTGATGCTGTATTACATTCTCCGGCTACAAGTTTGGGAATTTTTCCTCCACGTGACTTAATTTCGTACTGAACATTTATGGTATCGCAAGCTTAAGTTTCTATTAGGACTGATACTTCTCGAGATTTCTTTATTGATAAACCAGTTTGTTGGTGATTAAAATTCTTCTGGGTATTATGCTCCGTCATCGCTAAAAACTAACAACAATAATAAACTAAAACCGACGTTTCGGCCGAATTGCAACGGCCTTCCTCAGGGCACGACTGGTTTTGCGTGGGGATAGGTGCTTCTATTTATTACAGACTATCGATGTCTGACGTCACTGTTGCAAAACTTTTAATTGGCCCTCTAATATGGTTGGCTAGTCATCACGTAAGGGAAGATGGAGGGAAAGAGGCTAATCGTGGATGTCCATGTAGTCAACGATTGGCAGCTGTCGGCCAATCAGCGTTCGGCTTCTGGTCGGCAAGTTTTCCTCCTGGTGTGCGCGGAAGTGGACTGACAGTTGCTCTACAGGTGTTTGTGCAGATACGTCCGTGTCCCGTGTAACTTGTGCCCCGCGCCCGCTCGGCGTCAGAAACGACATATGCCCTGTGCACCAAGGTACGAAGTACCCCTTCACGCTGAGCCGGATGGTTACAACTATTAGCCTGTAAGTACAAGTCGGTGTAAGTAAGTTCCCTGTAGACTGCATGTCCCAATGATCCATCATCATTCCTCCTAACCAACACGTCAAGAAAGGGAAGGCAACCAACCTCTTCCACCTCCGTCGTAAAACGAATTTTCGGGTGGATCGAGTTCAGATGTTCTAGAAAGGCATTCAAATTCTCCCTACCATGTAGCCAAACAATACTGGTCATTGAATAAAAAGTAAGTGGATGTCAACACATGCCGAAAGAGATTAGTTAATTCAGCACCAAACCTAGCCTCAATTAACCGCAACGAATTAGACAGAGGAACAATGGTTCAAATGGCTCTGAGCACTATGGGACTTAACTACTGAGGTCATCAGTCCCCTAGAACTTAGAACTACTTAAACCAAACTAACCTAATGACATCACACACATCCATGCCCGAGGCAGGATTCGAACCTGCGACCGTAGCGGTCGTGCGATTCCAGACTGTAGCGCCTTTAACCGCTCGGCCACTGCGGCCGGCACAGAGGAACAAGAGTGAAGAGAGAGACCACATCTAAACTCGCTAAAATATCAGAGTCATTCAACCGCAGTCCCTCCAAACGACGTAAAAAAATCATCTGTGTTCCTGATATGATGTTCACACCGACCTACTTGTGGACTCAACAGAGACTCAAGATGCTTGGCTACACGATATGTCTGATCGCCTATGTTATTCACTATAGGACGGAAAGGAACACCATCCCTGTGAACCTTCGGAAGGCCGTATAACCTAGGGGGAACAGCACTATACGTGTTAAGACTCTTGATAGTGTCTTGCGACAAACCACTTTACTTCAGAAGGCTGTTGATCCTTCTCTCAACACTTTTTGTGGGGTCAGCGTCGATTGTGCGACACGCTGAATCAGACAGTATACGTTGCATCTTTGGTGCATAATCCTGTTTATTTAAAACAACGGTGGCATTGCCGTTGTCCGAAGGTAAAATAACAATATCAGGATCAACTTTGAGAGAGCGTAAAGCAGCTCTCTCTGCTGCTGTTACATTACTCTTTAGTGGACGAGCCCTAGTCAACACACGGCATGCCTCCCTCCCTAACCTCATCTTACTTGGCTTGTTGTTTGAGCTACTGAATTACATTGGCACCAAAAATTTTTTCGTATAATTTAGCAGATACGATTTTTCTTAGTGTGACCACGGCAGTAACTAAAAGTTGAGATTTGACCATTACAAGCATGGTGAAATCTCCACCATATGCTACGGATGAAAGAGTTGAGCTTTCCGTCTTCCTTTGGTGTTTTATTTACTTAGGGTTGGGCCTCGTTACATGTTTCCATTGGTCCGATATGTGGTCCGGAGCTGCGCGGGATAGCCGTGTGGTCTCGGGTGTCTTGCCACGGTTCGCGCGGCTGCCCCAGTCAGAAGTTCGAGACCTCCCGCGGACATGGGTGTGTTTGTTGTCCATAGCATAAGTTAGTTTAAGTTCGATTAAGTAGTGCGTAAGCCTAGGGACCGATGACCTCAGCAGTTTCGTCCCATTGTCCTTACCAGAAATTTCAAAAAAATTTGTGGTCCGGATTTTGGGCTTGCTACACCACAGAAAAGTCTCCTTCGTATGCATAAGCTTTTCAAGCTCTTTCTCCTATAATAATACTATCATGACTGTTTTCGTTTCAAATTTGCCGTCTCGACGCCTTTGTTTGGACGCAATTTAATAACCATACATTTTGGAGGCAAACGTGTACTCACCAGAGGAACAGTCAGCTTCAGTCCTCTTCAGCAATTAGTCCACTGTTACAATTGGCAGTCTTCTCATGAACTATATGTGCTGCTATAGAAGTTGATACAGTATCCCTAGATATTTTCAGCACATTTCCCCCTGTTGTCACAGATGCTGCCGAGAATATGACATTGTCCTAACTGTGTAAGGTCCACTGTGGTGACAGAGTAAGTTAACTTCCCAGTGATCAGAACGCACTGGCACGGTGGTAGAGGACCTCAATGACAGGTAATTCAGAAATAAGGTGCGTTTATCAAGATATACAGGGTGTCCCTGAAATGATGCGACAAACCTCGCGGGCTGGCAGAGTGCGTCTTGAGGAACAAACTGAGAGTAGGAAACCGTGTCCGGAAACGTCATCCAATGATGCTGCAAAGCATCTCTTCTGCAGCAAAAGTGACTTTGTACGCTGGCGAGCCGCAGGCGGAACTTTTCGCATCGTCTTGTGTTACTCAGTGATCGCGACTGATTGCCACGAGCGGCAGTCGAGAAGATGGAAAAGATGGAACTAACTGCTATGTAGAAAGGCATTGTCTCCTTTGAATGTCATTCTCTGTGGCCTTGCTGGATGACGGATGACGGTTTTTACACCCTTTCAACCTGCATGATACGTGATTCCTTAATCGTAATACACTTGCACGCCATATCTTAAATACCACAAAAGAGGAAGCGGGATGGAATCATGGTTGGTCACAATTTATAATTAAGACAGTTTATTGACATTACCCCCTCTAAAAAAATTGACAATTACAAATTGTGGACGACCCACTAGATAAAACTTCGCAAATACAGTTAGAAACCCAACGCACTGAGTACTCTAACAAACAATTCCAAAGTAAGAAGACAGGGTCACTGACAAACTTGAGAACTTTTAACTCCCATGTAGGACTTCCCTCAAAATAGGTGTAATGAGAAAAATTACAGGTAAAGGGTGACTTAATAACACTTGAACACTAGTGCCAAGCTGAGATGCCATTACACAACAAGATAGAACAACTTACAAAAAAAAAAAAAAAACTACAACAGAAACACTGATCTTTAAAAAATAAATGTTCACGTGCCCAGACGATTGAATAAAAAAATTACTAGAAAAAGCTGCACAAAGAACTCAGTAGATGCCATGCTGTTTAAGGTTTAGCCAGTTGCCAGACATTTTCATATAGAAACAGGTTACACACACACACACACACGTATATATATATATATATATATATATATATATATGTATATATATATATATATATATATATATATATATATATATATATATATATATATATATATATATATACCAGCCTAACTCGTCTTGACGGAAGGAAGGTAAATACTAAACTCTGGAAGGGGATATGTGAACAAGTCCGGTAGCGGCCAGGTTCTTAAACACTGCCAGGATTGGATCTCGGATTTCACTTCCCGCCAACGCGCTGCCACAATTAAAAGTTTTTGCCCGAATCACAAAGCCATTCCAATAACTCTGAAACATAAAAACACTCGGCAGAACCTTTGACTCACTCACACATGGACAACTGTATTAATAGAGTGCAGGCTTTCAAAACGCCAACATATAATCATTTGATTGCAAGAGACACAAAGCACTAGTAAAATTTCAGCCGGCAGTTGTGGACGAGCGGTTCTAGGCGCTTCCGTCCGGAACTGCTCTACTGCTACGGTCGCAGGTTCGAATTCTGCCTAGGGCACGGATGTGTGTGATGTCGTTAGGTTAGTTAGGTTTAAGCAGTTTTAATTTCTAGGGGATTGATGACCTCAGATGTTAAGTCCCATAGTGCTTAGAGCCATTTGAAGTAAAATTTTTGAGAAAAATTTCAAGTAACGGTCACCATTTAACTAGGGCAACTGAACTCTTCCACACCGTCTTAAGGTTCGACTATGAAAGTCTCACTATAATAATAAAGCTTATACTCTCTGAGTGCGTCGGTGAACAAACACAATTACCACGACTTACTCCATATCAGGTACACAATACGAGGGAGCGGGTTCCACAGCTTCACCGCTTCCCTTCATATTTTGTTCCCAGGAAAATCTAAGAACTCGTATCTCCAAGCTGCCCATGTTGGCAAAACACCCATCCAATTTCTCACCACAACGTGTAATGGTCATCACGCTCGCTCGGCAGCCGTTGACACTCCTCCCCGAGAATGTCACCAGATCTCGAGGGTTACCCGTCGAAGTCTAACAACCAACTCGCTTCGCCCGCCAACCCGGAAGATAAGACGCGAAAAGAAAAGATAACTTAGCTCAACCACAATCGATCTCAACGATACATGAACAAAATAACACTGGCACCAGCTCACCACGGCTCACTCACGTTTATTTTTCTCCTGGAACTCTCTACAGTTTCCAATGTATGTCGGTATACAGGAGAAAATAAAACTGCAGATGGAAACCCTTGTCCGAAACTGACAACAGGCAACAGCGCATCGCACTCACAGAAGACAAGGCCCTTCACCGTAGCAGCTAGCACCATCTACTCTCCTGACAATCGTGAGAATCAGTTCCGATAACTGAATAACAAAAACTACATTGCGAGACGTACAGTCGACGGTTACTCAGCATATAAAGTCATGTTCATTCCCGAAGGGATGGCGTAGTGGCAAGCGCCGACGCCTATAACTTCGAAGTCGTTGGATGTTATTTCTGGACACGGGTTCTTGTCCTCGATTTGGTCCTCAAGACACCATCTACAATCAGTCGAACTTAACCGCAACGTGTCTGTGACACCCTGTGTTACTTATGTGACTTAGCTCTTATAGGATCGGTGTTATTGTTAATTTGGCGAATAATTCTTGTACAAAGGCAATCATAGAAAGTTTTCATTGTGTAAAACAATACCACGCCTACTGCAGTAGATCAAATTTGGTTCGATCGTCACATAGTTTTACTACACTTGGTCGTAAAGGATGCCCGTGTGTTCCTCAAGTCTGTGAATTTACTTACTCGTAGGAACGTAGAGTTTAACGAAGACTGTTAACCACAGCACAAACTGCCATTTAACACGTTAACAAATCATTGAAAATGCATAAAGAGGTGATAATGTTTTTGTGGTCCTCAGTCCGTAGCCTTGATTGATAAAATAGTTACGTGACAATAGGAAGACTTGAGCAGACTGAGGAAAGAACAGTGGATCTTTGGATCTACAGTGAGCCATCACATAGACATGAGCGTGTACAGGGTACATTATAAACGGTTTCCCATGCGGGAGTAGCGGAGGCTTTTTGCGACTCCTTACAAGCAGCAAATGGTATTGTTTTCAGATTGTTGTTCTATTTTCGAGTTATAATACTTCTCTCTGCATTAGCCCTAAAAAAAGCCAAATCAAATCTACAGATTATTGATTCTTGTAGCCATGAAATCGTTGGGAAAACACGTGCGTAGTAACCACAAATGTAAAATGCATGTGAAAAATCAGATAATCAGTGCGGCCACCGAAAGTAAATAATTTTATTACTGTTCTGCAAAGAACATCTCGGCCTAAAACCTGAATGACCAAGGCAAGCTAAATATTTTGCCGATAAATCGGTTAAAGCAAAATACACTTCACTGGATTCGTGAAATGCGATGATTAAAGTTCCGCAGCGTAATCATTCATTGTACCTAACGCTAATTTAATCAATTAGCTTCGCTGATCGTAATGACTTGACTGTTGTGGGCGTAATCGCATAATCGATAACGAATGCCCACCGGAAACTGCGTACTGCACACTGTTGCTGGTATGCGCTCGGAAAAGGCAAATAATCAACGGCGGACGATTGAACGTTTAGTGCTGCAGCCGCTGAGATTAAACTGCTGTAGACTGAGTCGATACTGGGCAGCCCCTGACATCCTAGTGCCGCAATTCGTGAACTCAGACCTGTAGGAGGTGAACAATGTAGTAGGAGTTAAAAGTTCACACAGCGCGATTTTATGTCAGGATTACACCCTGTAAATGCGTCTTGGAAAACTTACCCATGGGTCAATTGATAAACGTCTCCACCATGAGCCCAATGGGCCGGGTAACCAACAGATTGATGATATTGGGACGTCAGAAACACAGGCAGCATTTGTCAGAAACTATGTAATATTATAAAAAAAGGTAGGAATAGGTATTGACTTTTTTCTAGAAAGAAAATTAATTTTGCATTGAAATAGATTATCCGAAACTGCGGCCTTATAGCACGGTAGTGACGGACGGGAAAACAATCTACGAACGGCAAATTTTCTTATGGTACATGTCGTTGTATTTAGTGTCTAGAGTTACATTTTGCTGCGTTGTATTGTGTTGTAATATGTCGTTTGTGTGAGGCAGAGAGGCAGAATCAAGCATTCATATACACTGGCTCTCAAGTACATCTCACCAACAGTCATTGATACATCACTCAGTATTTCACCGATACTGGATCCGATCCTTCCCGAAACCTTACGAGTCAGTGCTCAATGCATTCGTCTGTGAAAGGAAGTTTTATTCCATAGATTACCCTACGTGTTCTATGAGGATCTCTGTCAAGCTCTGTTATCGGCTGTTCAGACCTGTTAATATCCTAGCAGCTCGTTTTCGAATTTGTCCGATATCTGCTGTCTTGCCTATTCCAAAACTGGTTTCTTCTCTATGTTCCAGTTGATGTAGCTTTGCATTACTAGCCCTAGTACTTGACAACACCGGCTTCATAAGATGAACGTTCCTCAGTATTTGAGCATCCTCCTTCCTCTGACATTTACTCTTCCTGACCGTTCTTTTCCGCCCACTCTTACCGAGCGAGGTGGCGCAGTGGTTAGCACACTGGACTCGCATTCGGGAGGACGACGGTTCAATCCCGTCTCCGGCCATCCTGATTTAGGTTTTCCGTGATTTCCCTAAATCGTTTCAGGCAAATGCCGCGATGGTTCCTTTGAAAGGGCACGGCCGATTTCCTTCCCAATCCTTCCCTAACCCGAGCTTGCGCTCCGTCTCTAATGACGCCGTTGACGACGGGACGTTAAACACTAACTACCACCACCACCACCCACTCTTAATCACTGCTGAAGTGTGATCTGAGTCTATATCTGCTCCTGTATGAACATTAAAATCAAGTGTCAGGTATCGGAATCTGTGTGTCTTGATGTACGAGTAATTTATGCCTCACGATGTAATCCAGCATAATACCGATAAGAATCTCTTGAGAAGGAGGAGGAGGAGGGGCAGGAGCAGCAGGGCGAAGAGGAGGCAAAGCTCCAAGTTCTGCTGGAGATGGGCCAGTTGGGACCGACTGACCGCCATATCATCCTATGTCAATAGCGTCATTTGGATGCGCTATGCAGGGACATATGGTCAGCACGTCGCTCTCACCGTTGTTGTCGGCTTTCTTGATCTCGGAGCCACTACTTGTCAATCATGTAATTCTCAGTTGACATCACAATGCTAGCATCACTCAGTAACAGTCCTCCAACCAACGAAAAATGCCTGGCAGTGTCGGGAATCAAACCAGGTCCTTCAGACAGCAGATAGTCACGCTGACCACTACGCTACGGAGGAGGCCGATTCTCGTCAAGAAAGTCAATTTATTGCCGTCGCTGATGTTTTGCTTTGAAATAAACACTAAATTTAGAACATAGCCGCGTAGGCTTCCACTGCCGGTGTCCTAATGATTAAAATTCTTCTTGATATTGCACCACGTCATTGTATCAAATTCTTTAATTATAAACTATAAACCAACGTATCGACCGAATTACTATGGCCTTCTTCAGGGCAACACTGGATTTGGTGGAGGAAACGTGGCCGCGAGCGGTTGCGGGGCAGAGAACTTGAGTAGCCTGTTTGTATGTTGGCAGCGTTATAGGCTGTATTAATATTGCTGACAGCATTCTGCGCCCTCAGCAAGAGATTCTGTGATTGGACGGACTAGCAGTTAGGGAGCAGACAAGTAAGGGTTTGGACATGTTTCTTAGTGAAGACTAAGTGTTGTTAGGGCACGCATTGAAAAATGAGGATGGATGTAGTTGGTAATGTTTGGGTAGTGTAATTATTGACAGCTATATAATTTTTGAAACTGGATGTCACACGAATAAGGTAAAATCTTCTAAATACATTGTTTGCTCTTCCATAAATTCTTTCTTTTTCTATCCATATTCCTTCTAGTAGTTAGAGTCTACAGTAGTTAGAATCTTTTTATTTAGCTAGCTGTAGTTGCTGATTGCTGTAATTGCTGTAGTTCTGAAGATTGTGTCTGAGGTAATTGACTTATGAAAAAGTATGAGTTATTGTTAGAATTTCTTGGAATTCAGGGCCATTCTTTTGTTTTAATTATTTGAAGCCATGTTGTCACTGGATAGCAGTAAGATTGTGGTGGGTTTCTGTATTGTGGGTAATGAATGAATAGGTCAAGTCTGTCTTTGTCAGGGAAAATTCCGTAGGTCAGTGTTGAAATGATAAAAATAAGTAAAGAGACAGTAGCAGTAGTTTCACTCAGTAGTTTCATTTACATTCAGTAGTTTGTTACAAAAATGGTTCAAATTGCTCTGAGCACTATGGGACTTAACATCTGAGGTCATCAGTCCCCTAGAACTTAGAACTACTTAAACCTAACTAACCTAAGGACATCACACACTCCATGCCCGAGTCAGCCTGCGACCGTAGCGGTCGTGCAGTTCCAGACTGTAGCGCCTAGAACCGCTCGGCCACCCCGGTCGGCAGTTTCAGCTCCATTCAATAGTTGCAACCTCACTGGACACGAACGCTACAACCTGAAGGAACAGATATAGGGGGAGTGTCAGTGCATTTCCGGGCACATCGTTAAGGAAACGTGCCTGTCAGAAGCCAAGCGCTGATTAGCGCAATGTGACAAGCCTACTGGCCCACGAGTAGCTTCTTCCAACCCTCTCCCCATTCGTCATGACTACCCTGTTATGTTCTAGAGCCAATAAAAATTTACCGGTATGACATAGTCACAACTGTCGTCTGCAATAAACAGAGCCACCTCTCCTCAACCAAAACCATTCTTGCTCTGAGGAAGGCGGTTTAATACACTCGAAACGTTGGTTCTGCAGTTCATAACTAAACTATTTTATACAATAACGCGCTACAACACCCACAATAATTTTAATCATCACTTAAGTTAGAAGTTATCTGATTTCGCCAACTTTGGAAGTATCTAGCTGCATCACAGTTTTTTGTATTTCTATGTAGCATGATGTATGCCACACATCTGTGTAGGGTAAGAAACATGTGACGGCATCCCTGACAGGACGGCATCAGATGTTGGCAACCTCACGTGGATGTTTGGAATAAGGTAAGTCAAAGTTTCGTAATCTGGCCCTTGACGAGAAAACCGGGCCCGACGGACTCCCATGTCATCCTTTGCTTCAGTGGACACGGCACGGAGAGGCATGTGGTCAGCACAATGGTCTCCCGATAGCTATGAGGGTTTCTTGACCTTGAAAGCGCTACTAATCGATCGAGTGACTCCTCAGTTCGCCTCGTGAGTCTGAGTGTATCCTATCCCGTTGCAGTTCCAGATAAAAATCCCTGACTGTACAGGGAATCAAAAACTGGCCCCCTTGCAAGGCAGTCAGCCGCTCTGAACACTCAGCTACCAAGTCGGACATCTGAGGAATACTCATGCTACATTGATCACAATTTTTACTGTGACGTACATGAGCATGCTGAAAAGTAATGCCTTCGAATTTTTCAGGTGAAAAATCTTAATGTTTTCTAAACAAAAGGAACATTAATAATACAATACACTTTTGTTGTTCATGTCTAAAAATTTGCAGCCCTCTGCCGCTAGAGCGTTCCGAATTTTAGCGTGTAATATGGCAGTGTGGTTGGTTGGTTGGTTTGGGGAAGGAGACCAGACAGCGTGGTCATCGGTCTCATCGGAATAGGGAAGGATGGGGAAGGAAGTCGGCCGTGCCCTTTCAGAGGAACCATCCCGGCATTTGCCTGGAGTGATTTAGGGAAATCGCGGAAAACCTAAATCAGGATGGCCGGACGCGGGATTGAACCGTCGTCCTTCCGAATGCGAGTCCAGTGTCTAACCACTGCGCCACCTCGCTCGGTATGGCAGTGTGTAACTTAACTACATCGGTGGGAGAGAAACAGCGTGCTGTAATCAAAATTGGAATTCGAAGATTCGTCAACACATGGGGCACCTTCTCCTGGTTAATGCCAGATCTCACTGGAGCCCTGCGACTTCTGCAACAATTGGGCCCTTTGGGTTCACTGCCATATATCATCCTCTACACAGCCTCGACTTGGCCCCATCCGAATTTCATCTGTTTCCAAAACTTAAAGAATTCCTTAGAGGCCATCACTTTGATAATGAGGAAGCGGTGCAAGCTGAGGTGAGGTCGTGGTTCCGTCAACAGAATCAAACATTCTGCAGTGACGGTATCAACAAGAAGTCCCTCTATGAAAGAAATGCGCTCGTTGCAACAGTGACTATGTTGAAAAATATATATGTATGCATGCAGAACGAAAAGTAGAATGTTAAGGCAGTTCGTTTTATTTAAAAAGCTTTCAGAGCTTTCACGTAAAGAATTCGGAGTTATTACTTGTCAGCCCGTCCTCGTAGCTTTATAAAGACCAACTTAGCTAACCGCTAAATTATGAAATTAAGTGTTTATTTCAAAATAAAGCGTTATCCTTCACAGTAAAATGACTTCCCATATGAAATGCACAGCGGCTGTAGACACGGACATAGAAAGACTGAGAGTCGGCCGATTTCAGTAAGGCTACGGAACCAAAACAAGATGATTCGAGTGTGATTTCCTCGTTCATTATCACCTTCCTAAGGAGGAAATGACGGCATTACTGGACCCGAGAGAAAGAGGATGATTTTGTATCACTAAAATTCGTGGTGATAGAAAACGAAATTAAAGTAATCGCATTTTTCTTTTTTCCTGCCTTATTACCAAAAGTGGTACCATACATCTACAGGCAAATATAAACTGTGAGTCAGCTTCCCCTACCGATGTCGTTTTAAGAAATCCACACAGCGCCTGTCTCCGTAACGGTATCGAGATGGCGACAGCCACGTAATCGAGATGTTCACTCTCAGACGTTTGGACGACTAATAGCAATTGGAGTCCACTGTAAAAAATACAAACGATGAATGGCCATGAGTCACGGCTGGACCAAGATATACCTTATTTCTGCCATACTTAACCAAGTGTTTACAATCATTCTTTGTGTAATAGGAGAGTAGTTGTACAGGTTTTGGGTGTTTCTGTAAATTTATTCCATTTGTAGTACTCGCTGTTTCACAAATGATTCAGAAACGTTGCCTTATAAAGTGTGTTTCAAGGTAGGAAACAAAGAAATTAACGGGAGATTCCACACTGGGAGGTGTGGAAGTAAGAACATTCTGGTATGTAATCCAGTGAAAAAATTAATAATGAAGCCTGACATTGTCAGGGAGGAGACAGCGGTTTAATGTGCATTAATAAATAGAATTTTTTTAAAGTAAGAGACTTTTAATGCCTAGATCGCGTTTTTCTTGTCACAATTAAAGTACGATCACTAGTTTTGGTTGCCAACCTCGGGATGTAACACATGGAGGAAACTTAGCCTAAGAAAATTATGTACAGTCAAGTAAATCACAAGAGCACTGTATAAAAGTTGTGCAAAATTCATGGGAAGCCAATTGTAAAAGGAAAAGTGAACATTTGTCTATTCCGTTTAACAGTGTAGTACAAAATAGGTTGACATACTGATGAAAATGTAAAAACGTGGTGAAAGTATTATGACGCTTCATTAGCTGTTGCCATACAGTAACATGAATTTGATAACAATTCGTAGATTATAAACACTTAGAGTAAGCCAGGTTGTAGGCCTGCCTAAAGAATTGTACACCTAAATCTCAAAAAGCTTAATTCTGTATCCAAATTAATTTTAAAATTATAAAGATAACAAAGGAGTAATGTTAAAATTATAAGACGGAAATGGAAATGAGCGTAGATCTGTAGCACATCCTTAACTGTATTACATCCTTAACTGGCAACAAGCCATTTCCAGGACGCAAACCCTACATAATTGGCATTGATTCAAGAATAAAAATGAAGAAGATTTTGCCTCAAATAACTTTAAATAATACCATATAATTAAGATGGGAAAGAAACTGAAAACTACAAAATAGGGAAGCTCCCTTATATAACTAACACCTATAGCTACAGCTAACGTGCCGTATGTAAAAGATAGATCATACGTTAGAGTCAAATGATAAAAATAACAAAGTACAGCGTACCGCTAAAAATATGAGTAAGATACAGTAATATAGCAGGTTGACGATAATACAGGAAAATGTCCAGTTGCATGAGAAAAATTTGGATCAAAAGCTCATTACTTGCAATAGTGTAGCAGGTATCATCGTGCGAACAGCATACGCAACGGTTCCAAAAATTGTCAACTGTTCAGTGGCTGTAAACATAAAAGTCAAACAGTTCGTAGCGATTTTACAATAAAACTACCTGATCAACAGTTATGAAATGAGAGGGGAATACCATACCCTGGCTCACACCAGAATGACTTGTTTGGAAATTTGTGGTAAGATACTATGGGACCAAACTGCTGAGGTCATCGGTTCCTACGCTTACACACTACTTAATCGAACTTAAACTAACTTACGCTAAGGACAAAACACACACACACACACACACACACACACACACACACACACACACACACACACACACACACACCGAGAAAGGACTCGAACCTCCGACGGGGGAGCCGCTCGAATCGTGACAAGACGCCCTACACCGCGCGGCTATGCCATACCATATGAAGCAGTCATCTTTACGAAATGTGTACGGCTTAAAGGATAATAGGAAAACGCAGCACGCAGACCAGCCTGACAAGATCTGTCAAAACTAAATGAATTATACAAGAGCTCCTACTGGCCAACCGAAATAGAGAAACTTGAGCAGTAGGTGGCTTGAGAGCGCTTGCGTTTACAAAGATTTACACAATTCTATCGTATGTACATTGCAAAGAAACACAGTAATGAGGACTAAAAATGAAGGTAGTGTTCAGCTCATATCTAATATAATAATGTAATGGAATAATAAAAATGACCAGAGATCGAATTCTCATTAATAAAATGAATGTATACGTATAAAATACAGAGCGCTGAAACGGTCTTAAGGCTTTAAACAGCAGGGACTGCGGTGTTTTCCATCATACAATTTTACAATGGAAGATAAAGTATTCGTCGAGTAGAGGCGACAGCTGATGGTGACGGGCACCATCTTGCTAGCAGCATCGCGGGCCTGATGACCTCGCTGTTTAGTCCCGTACCCCCCTCAGTCAATCAATCAGTCAATAGCAGCATAAGTGCAACTAGATGGCAGATCGCGGTGTTATGACAGTCCAGGCCAGATGATGTGCAGTCGCAGGCTAGGAACACTAACCACTGTACAACGTTTCATCGATGATACTGAAGAAGTCATTCTGGCTGGATTCTCTCTGTTCATTCATAACCTTATCTGCGCTTTCTTCAAGCTGAAATAAATCTCTAATTCTTCGAGAAAATCACGTTTTCTTTCCTTTGGCAGATGATGTAGTATGTAATATTGCTTGCCTCTGATCAATGTCCTGCACAGTCTATCCGGTGTCGTATGCGTGCTTTAAGCGAATGAGTATTCTGCATATCAATCCTAACATCCGTTTTGCGAAAGCACTGCTAAATTTTTTGTGCCACATGTGATCATTGTAGGTCACAATTGTAAATTTATGTTATCTGTAAGATTGTAATTGACATGAGTGAGTTCCTTTTTCTAGCCTGATAATTTTTGCCTTTTTATCTTATTTTAAGAATTCGTGACGTCAGATGTCTTATAGCCATTGGGCACCACGATTCGTTTAAGGATCGTCATTTGTTTGTCAGTTTCACACTGCTTTAAAGGAAGCCGAAACAGAGGATGAATCATGGAACTGAAAAGAGACATTTTATGCTGGTGTGGGAGTGACAAATGGGTGTTAATAATTACGTCAGTACATAAAGGTTTCCTACAAATGCCAAAATATACTTATGCGAGATTACGGTACATTATTCATATTTTTAGCACCACATGTACCTTGGTATTTCTATCATTTTTCTCTCGTGTGTGATCTGTCTTTTATTTCGCTATTCACATTTTTTTGTGCTACTTCGCACATTAATGTTCTCATCATTTGACTCTGAAAAGTGACCTGTCTTTTACGTATAGCAAGTTGCCAGTTAGCTAGCGAACTTTTCTCTTATGCAATTTTCAGTTTCATACCTTTGTAACTTCTAGATTTTAAATTAGTTGGACTTAGGACAGTCTTCTTGAATTTTATTCTTGAATTAATGAAAGTTACTTAGCATTTGCCTCCTACAAATGGCTTGTTACCAGTTAAGGTTGTAATACAGACGCTGCCTTGTAATTCTAACATTACGCCTTTATTATCTTTATAATTTCAAATTTCATTCTGATGTGGAGGTAAGGTTTTTGAAACTTGTGGTCGGCAATTCTTTCGGCAGGTCTGCAACATTGCTGGTTCACAGTGAGGTTTTTAAACTACGGACTGGTATTGCGTTGAATTTACGAATATATGTTACTGCATAATGACAGCTAAGATGCTTTCGAATACTTTCACCTATTTTCACATTTTGCAAGTTATGTTACCTTGTTTTGTATTAGACTGATAAACGGATTTGTCAAATATTCACTTTTACTTTTAGAACTGGCTCTCCGTTATTTTTGTTCAGCTTTTGTACAGTGCTTTTGTGTAGTGCTTGATTGAACGTAATTTTCTTAGGTAATGTTTCCTCCATGTGTTACAGATCTCAAGTTGGTTGCAGGTAGCAACCGAAACTAATTTTTGTACTTTAATTGTGATAAGAAAATTTCCTTCTAGGCATTAAAAGTTTTTTACATTAAAAATTTAGGAGAAACGATTACTATATGACTCACTGTGTATTAGTTTAATAAAAAATTGTATAATAGGGCTGAGATGTCTTCGCATGTTTTACCAGTTATTCTGCGACATTATGATAATATTCTTCACATCTCCACGGCAAACTGGGCAACGAAATTGTTGTGGCTTGTGGGGTTGCATAAAACGACATCTGCAGGGGCAGTTGAAACAACGTGTAAACCGTTTCTTCCACAAACCATCGTACAGACGTGGTGGGAGGTACATCATGCCAGTATTACTGACTTCCGTTCCTAATCCATACATATATTGAACAAGGTAATGACTATCTACATGCCTCTGTACGAGGTTTATTTCACTGACTGTCCTCAGGGTACATGTTTGTGGCAGAGTAATACTCTCACGGTCTTTTTCTAATATGAAACTTCCTGGCAGATTAAAACTGTGTGCCGGACCGAGACTCGAACTCGGGACCTTTGCCTTTGGAGGTCAAGTGTTCTACCAGCTGAACTACCCAAGCACGACTCACACCACGTCCTCACAGCATTGCTTCTGCCAGTACCTCGTCTCATATCATCCAAACTTTACAGAAGCTTTCCTGCGAACCTTGCAGAACTAGCACTCCTGAAAGAAAGGATATTGCGGAGACATGGCTTCCTTTTCGAATATGGTTTCTCTAAATTTACCAACTCTAATTTCCCGAGAACTGTGTCGTCTTTCTTCCAGAGATTTCCATTGAAGTTCCGTGAGGATTTCTTTTATACTTTCGTAAGGGGGATATCGATATGCCACGGTTGTAGCAGCTCGTCTCCGAATTGTTTTCGACGTCTGCTGTCATCCTTACTTGATAAATAGCACGGTGCTGCAATATCGCAGCGCAGTGGAGTCTCAAACATGCCGACCCAACGCACGCGTACGTTTGTGCGTACGTATGTGTGTGTGTGTGTGTGTGTGTGTGTGTGTGTGTGTGTGTGTGTGTGTGCGCGCGCGCGCGCTTGCGTGCGTGCGCCGCAGCGCCAGCCAGCCGTCCGCCCGCTAATGACGCGTAACGGCGCTGACTCGTAGTGAAATGGCGGATGGCGCCATTATTCCTCTGAAACATTTACGTCTCTTCACTCCGTCAGAACGCGAAAAATAGCCACCACCCTATTTGCCAAGTGGGCGCTATCGGCCCTGATGGCCCGTTCGCCGGAGTAATTGGTGGCGCTGCTGGCGCTCGTGTTGCCTGGCGTCGCGACGCGACTACCGCCGGAAGCGACGCTTCGTCGGCGTCCCAGGCCAAGTCGACGGACACTGTGCGAAATTCAATAGTACTGATGCGCTAATTTTCCTACACCCATCCCAAATTTTTAAGTGCACCAACTTAAACTACTTCGTAAAGTCTTATTTTCGTCTTACATTTCCAACAAAGAGCGAGTTAATATCGTTCCGTCACCGACGCTTTGTTAATTTATGTTCTGCACTACTGGCCATTAAAATTGCTACACCAAGAAGAAATGCAGATGATAAACCGGTATTCATTGGACAGATATATTATACAAGAACTGACATGTGATTACATTTTCACGCAATTTGGGTATATAGATCCTGAGAAATCAGTACCCACAACAGCCACCTCTGGCCGTAATAAGAGCCTTGATACCCCTGGGCATTGAGTCAAACAGAGCTTGGATGGCGTGTACAGGTACAGCTGTCTATGCAGCTTCAACACGATACCACAGTTCATCAAGAGCAGTGAATGGCGTATTATGACACCATTGACCAATTGGTAAGAGATCTGGTGAATGTGCTGGCCAGGGCAGCAGTCGAACATTTTCTGTATACAGAAAGGCCCGTACAGGACCTGCAACATGCGGTCGTGCACTATCCTGCTGAAATGTAGGGTTTCGCAGAGATCGAATGAAGGGTAGAGCCACGGGTCGTAACACATCTGAAATGTAACGTCCACTGTTCAAAGTGGCGCCAATGCTAACAAGAGGTGACCGAGACGTGTAACCAATGGCACCCCCTACCATCACGCCGTGTGATGCGCCAGTATGGCGATGACAAATGCACGCTTCCAATGTGCGTTCACCGCGATGTCACCAAACACGGATGCGACCATCGCGATGCTGTAAACAGAACTTGGATTCATCCGAAAAAAAGACGTTTTGCCATTCGTGCACCCAGGTACGTTGTTGAGTACACCATCGCAGGCGCTCCTGTCTGTGATGCAGCGTCAAGGGTAACCGCAGCCATGGTCTCAGAGCTGGTAGTCCATGCTGCTGCAAACGTCGTCGAACTATTCGTGCAGATGGTTGTTGTCTTGCTAAGGTCCCCATCTGTTGACTCATGGATCGAGACGTGGCTACACGATCTGTTACAGCCAGGCGGATAAGGTGCCTGTCATGTCGACTGCTAGTGAGGCCTTTGGGATCCAGCACGGCGTTCCGTATTACCCTTCTGAACCCACCGATTCCATATTCTGCTAACACTCATTGGATATCGACCAACGCTAGCAGCAATGTCGCGATACGATAAACCGCAATCGCTGTAGGCTACAATCCGACCTTTATCACAGTCGGAAACGTGATGGTACGCATTTCTCCTCCTTACACGAGGCATCACAACAACGTTTCACTGGAAACGCCGGTCAACTGCTGTTTGTGTATGAGAAATCGGTTGGAAACTTTCCTCATGTCAGCACGTTGTAGGTGTCGCCACGGGCGCCATCCTTTGTGTGAATGCTCTGAAAAGCTAATCATTTGCATATCACAGCATCTTCTTCCTGTTGGTTAAATTTCGCGTCTGTAGCACGTCATCTTCCTGGTCTAGCAATTTTAATGGCCAGTAATGTAGTTTATATGGTTTCAGTGCTGAAACCATATAAACTAGGACGAGAAATCACCTCACAAGCATTCATACAGTATCTTGTAACTCAGTTAGACGAACTATTAAACTGGAAAAGAATATAGAGCAGAAATAAGATTTTCAGAGAATAGTAAAATATTAAGGAATGCAGGCATGATTAGTGACACCCAGTCAGGCCTTCTCTACTGACAGAAGAATATTATGAATAGCTGGAGACCTAGCATACGACTTTCCTCCTGCCGCATTACACCTAACTTCAAGTGCGCACTCGAGGAACAGTGTGCTAAATATGGGCTAAATCGATTTAAAAACTGTAGATCCAAGAAATATCTCTCTCAGCATTAACATATGACCATCACCTACCTGCACTTCAAATACTTACGTCAACGGGAACATCTTCCTGCCATCCACCAGCGTTATATACTATGTTCTAATCAAATCAGAAACCAAGATGAAAAATGTACAGTGCCACAACAACATTAACAACAAATGGCCGAAAAGGGCTCCTCCCTTTCAGAGCCCATCATGTCCTTCAGAACTGCAATAAAAGGACAGGTATTGCACACGAATTGTTTCCAGGTTAGATAAACATTAGTGTCAACAGGCCCCTTGTACATCTAACTAAGCATACAATATACTGGGTGATCGGAAGTTTCCGTTGGAAACTTGTAGGACTTGTAGAGGGGAGTGAGTACATGACATTTTGAATAGGAACTCATTATATCGGAACTACGTCAGTTCCAAAACTGAGATAATTGTTGGTGCTCCTCTGGTGGGTGCTTCCGTAGCCAAGAGAGACGAAGTGTTTGGTGTTTCAAGAGCCACCGTGTACGAATATTTGAATATTTATACCGTATACAGGGACAGCGGCAAAAACATGGTCTGTAAGTCACAAGGCAGGCGAAAGTTTTTTGAGTGATCGTAACCGACGGTGAGTGAAGAGGACTGTCATGAAAAATAAGAGGACGACAGCTACAAAAGTCCTTATCGAACTGAATGTTGCACTCGCGAATCCTGTCTGCACCAAAACTACGCTAATGGAGGAAA
Source organism: Schistocerca americana (assembly GCF_021461395.2). Taxonomy (NCBI): domain Eukaryota; kingdom Metazoa; phylum Arthropoda; class Insecta; order Orthoptera; family Acrididae; genus Schistocerca; species Schistocerca americana. The sequence continues at coordinate 394,068,841 of NC_060121.1, forward strand.
CTACAGTGTGAGATGGAATTCCAAAACTACTCACCACTGATCTAAATTCTGGTAAAACGAGGCGCCAAAGCGTGTGGAGTAACGGAAAAAACGTCATTTGGTCAAATGCATCTTGTTGCACAGTGTTTCCAACATTTCGAAGAGTTTTGCACGAAGTATGAGTTCAGATGTCTAACGCGTCCATGTCTGCGTCCTGGCATGCAGTAGGGTAGACAGGACTACGTGGACTACAACTTGTGGGGTCGTATTCTTGTGCAGTCGTATCCAAAACTTTAATTTACCAGACTTCTGCGGAGACAGAGGACGATCTGCTGGCACGAGTTCGGGCCGCTGCATTAGAAATTGAAGAGACACCAGTTGGAATGGAGAGTGTGTATCTAAACATACTTCTTAGGTACAATGTCTGTAACAACGTTGGTTGTCGTCACATCGAGCCGCTGTTGTAGTGCATCTCTACTGTTCTGTGCGTACAGTATTCTGGGTTCTTTTTTGATTTGGACTGATGTAATCACGTAAGGGTTGAGTGTTAATGCGAACAAATGTGCTTAATTGATACATGGATATTTTGTTGTCGTTGCTTTCGAATTGCTACCTAGTAATTGTACTGAGTCACGCCTGATTCAGTTCCTACAAACAAACAACAGGAAAAAGAGGCTGCAGTTTGTATCTGTTCATTAAAATTAGTGTATGTATTGGTCTACAGCCGCTGCAAATTTCTTATTGGAAGTCATTTTACTGTGAAGTATGATGTTTTGTTTTGAAATAAACCCTTAATTTCATAATTTAGATCCGGCCTCTTTGACCGAGCGGTCCAAGGGGCTTCAGTCCGGAACCGCGCTGCTGCCACGGTCACAGATTCGAATCCTGCCTTGGGCATGGATGTGTGTCATGTCCTTAGGTTAGGCAGGTTTAAGTAGTTCTAAGTTCTAGGGGACTGATGACCTCAGATGTTAAGTCCCATAGTGCTCAGGGCCATTTGAACCATTTTACTAAACTGGTGATGCCATGATAACTTAAATGTGTCCTCTTAAACCATCCCTTCTTATAGTCAGGTTGTGCCGCAATTTTCTTTTCCCCAAATTCTATTCAGTACCTCCTCATTAGTTACGTGATCTAGCCATCTAATCATCAGCATTCTTTTGTAGCTCCACGTTTCAAAAGCTTTTATTCTCTTCTTGTCTAAACTGTTTATCGTTTGTGTTTCAGTATCATACACGCTGCACATCCTAATACTTTCAGAAGAGACTTTACGCTTAAATCTATACTGGATGTTAAAAAATGCCTGTTCTTCATAGACGATTTTGGTACCGTTGTCTATCAACATTGTATGTCTTCTTTACTTCGTCCATCATCAGTTATTTTGCTGCCCAAATAGCAAAACTGATCTATTACTTTAAATCTCTCTCTGTCCATTATGGCCAGGGGACATCAGCTGGTACGTACTTTTTAAGTTGTGTCGCGATGGGGAACGTGGGTACGGAAAAAAAAATAAAAGGAAATTGTGACAACTTGCTACGTCTTAGTATTTCGATGGTTTGGTATCTACAGACAGGCCGTGTTAGGATTGCCTTATACTTCCAGTATATGAAGTATATATGAAGTATAGTATGAAGTGAAGTGGTCGGCTGTGAACTTAGAGGACTCGCCGTGCTTGATTAGGATTTGACTTTCTTGTTTATTTTTTGCTATTTTCTCTTAATATGTCGACTGCCGTTGGGTTTTGCGTAAAGTTATTTTTGATGTTGTGACAACTACTTGTCTTACCATTCGTGGTATTGCCTAGGCTGTTAATATGCATACAATTGTAATCCACATCTTACTGTGTGACGTTTTACTTTAAATGAAGATTGGTACTTATATACACTAGGCCTTTCCTCATCTAAAAGAATTTTATAGGATTTTATTATTAAAAAAAGACGAGCTTTGTTTCTACGCAGCTCTTGATTGCACGCTGTCTAGTGTTGGTCTCTTTAATGAATTTTCATGCCCCCTAGTAAATCTGTGATGTAAAATTGTTTTGTGACTAACTAATATATACACATGTTTTAATCTATTGTGCTGGAGGTACACATAGATTTGATTTAACGCTAATACTTCCGTCGTTTTTAGTTTTAAGCGGTATTATGATTATCTGTCAGAATGAGATTTCCACTCTGCAGCGGAGTGTGCGCTGATATGAAACTTCCTGGCAGATTAAGACTGTGTGCCGGACCGAGACTCGAATTCGGGACCTTTGCCTTTCGCGGGCAAATGCTCTGCCATCTGAGCTACCCTAGCGCGACTCACGCCCTGTCCTCACAACTTTACTTCCGACACTACCTCGTCCTAACTTTACAAAAGTTCTCCTGCGAACCAGAAGTAAAGCTGTGAGGACGGGCCGTGAGTCGTGCTTGGGTAGCTCAGATGGTAGAGCACTTGCCAGCAAAAGGCCAAGGTCTCGAGTTCGAGTCCCGGTTCGGCAGACAGTTTTAATCTGCCAGGAAGTTTCATGATTACCTGTCACTTGTAAACTTGATTTGTACACCCTTATATTACTACATGTATGCTCATTTATTGAACAGGGACCTGAAGATGGCAAAATGAATTGTCGAAACTGGTTGCGTTCGAAATAAAATAAAATAACCTAAAGTATACGGCTGTTAGTAAAGTTTATTGAATTGAAAATTCTTTTAAATGCCTCGTTTCCTAATCTAATTCCCGCAGCATCATCTGACTTAATTCGACTACAACCTATTATAGTTGTTTTTCTTTTCTTGATGTTCATCTGATGTCCTCGTTTCAAGACACTGTCCACTCCCTTCAACTACTCTTCCAAGCCATTTTCTGTCGCTGACACAGTTACCATGTTATTGGCAAGTTTTTGTTTCTTCTTCCCGGACTCCAGTTCGTACGGCACTTTATTCTTTTATTTCCATTACTGCTTGCTCAATGTACAGATTGAATAGCATCAGGGATAGGCCACAACCTTGCGCATTTTCAACTACTTGCTGTGTAAAGAATAGTCCATTAAATTTCGGGCATGCAGCCGCGCAAATAAAATTTTAGTTGCGCGGCTGCATGCCCGAAATTTAATGCACTAGGCTACAACCTTGTCTCACTCTGTTGCCACCTTTTGCTTCCCTTTTATGTCCCATGACTTAACATTCATAATACGGGATAACTGACACACTCGTCTTATTATTCGTACTTGTTGAAAGGACTTACAACCACGGATTGTATTTTTCCTGTAGTAACTATATTGAAAAGCCGCATGCTCCTGTCTCTGCTGCGTGCGTCAGCTCAAGACAGGGGCGCCGCCCGCTGTCCGGTAGGCGGCTGACGCGGTTTTCAGACGGGCAGGTCTCCGCTAGCCGCCGCGGCGCCGCCGACAGGGCGATAAATGCGGACCACTTGTCTTCCGCTCGCGCTGACATGAAATCCAATCCGCGGGCCGAACCAGCTCCGCCCTCCCCACGCGCGGAAAAACCCGATCCATCGACCGCCACCGCCACCGCCATCGGCGTTCACCCCTTTGCGCACATCTCGTAAACTTCACTCCCTCCCTCCTCCGTCCCTCCATCGCAACCCTTATTCCCACACGTCGTCGATTCGCACATTACCGGCCGATGGTGCCTTTGCGTCCGACTGCCGTTTCGCAAACCGCAGGAGTGGATGCTATGAATACATCCTGACTCGTGCGGCCCGGCGAAAGAATTTTCCTCATTTCCACAGCAAACTAATTACCAATTTAATTACAACGTCGTGATCTGGTATTTTAATTACTATTAAACAGTTTACTCCACACCACCCACGCTCCCCACTTCTCCCTTGATTCGTTTTCCTTTCCTGCCCCCCCTCACTGGCCAAATCCCTTACATCCAGCCTCTCTCTCTCTCTCTCTCTCTCTCTCTCTCTCTGCCTTCGCCATTACCGTTTTCCGTCCTTCCCCAGTCTCTCGGCGTCTCCTCCTCCTATTCATTCCGCCGTAATTTAAACACATTATATCTCGAAAAGTATTTTGAATTCTATAATTGAATTCCAAACGGAGAACACTCACTCTGCGCCTAAAACGATCCCCTGTTTATAATCTGTACGCTTAAGCTTAACTAGAAGAGGAAGAAAAAAGGACAAAAGCAATTTACCTTATCTGACGACGATGGGGAGGTTTCGGCGGCAGCCGCCCTCCCACTTTCTCTACGCACGGAGACCTACCCGGTCGATTCTTAATTAAATCGATCTTCTAATTCTCTTCCCTTAGCGACCACGTAGACAAGCACTGTCAGGACGTATCTGTAGCGCAGAAAGTTACTCCATTACAAAATAATGCATATTCATCTTAATCATTAGTTCAGATCCTTTATATAATTTTTAAGCTAACTGTTTATTTAGAGAAACCAATACGCAAATTTAGCTAATTTTTTTTAAGTTTTTTAGGTAAAACCTAAAAAAATTGTTGAGTCCGCCTGTAATTGCTAATCCTCTTTTATTATGGAATCAAGGTACAACCGGTTTCGTGATGATGAATCACATCTCGGGTTAAATCTACAACAACATACACACGAATTATAGGCCGTTAAGTGAAAAAGTGCCTAGTATGGAAGATTGGCTGGATTTACTTTAAGTCATTAACCCAATACGATCTCGCAACCTTCTATAACGCACGTATACTGCCATCATCAAATGTAATGGACGTTGAAAGATTGACCAATAATCGTAGATAATATGGGTCATCAAAGAGGGACATTCTCACTTGCAGTACGCAATTTACGGGACATATGAATTCAGTCACCTTTAGAAGGATATTACGTAAGTTAGAGTGTCAATCGTTTAAACCATCTCTCAAAATAACGACGCTTAAATTTGGATTTGCTACTTCGAGCACTAAAATTGCATGTATAGGGACTTGGGAAGAACTCAAGAAATGATGCCTGTGCAACATAGGTTACCGGCTACATGAATGGTGAAAGCAGAATTCCAAATGCCTGAAGTAATTTCAATACTAAAGTTTTAATCCAGTGTCATGGAAATCGCAAATGGAACACCTTTTAGATGAACTATATTCAAGGGATTAGATAACCACACGTTGAGTACAATCATCGTCGTCTACGTCAGTGTATGTGCAAGCCGTTAATGAACTGGCACTGATCGTTTATGGTATGTTCCGTGACCTTATACACCTTCACAGAGAGAAAAACGTGTGAAAAGTTTTGTTCTGTGAAATGAAACTTCGTATCAGCGTAGAACCATTCTGATTTCGGCTCGACCATGAAACCTTATCAGTTGAGATACCAGTTCCAAGTGATGAGTTGCAAGGATTGCTTGAAGAGTAAATATCATCAGTTAAAGTATGTGGCCCACGTCGTTAAGCCATGATCTGTGTTAATGTAACGATTGGACCTTTGAAACTTTTTCCTATTACAGCAGGAAAACTACACTCCTGATGACGACGATGAACAGCGGAGGTTATACCAAGGAAAAAATATTATCTCACATCACGGGCACAGCGCAGAAGATTTTTACGCAAACTTGCTGCAAGCAGGGAATCTACATTTATACAAGTCACAAACACTCTTTTCACCTGTCGTTTCACTGGTGGCACATAGCTGCGCCAACAAGTGACATGTCGGAATTTACGTGGAGAAAATGGCAGAGATTTGTCTAACAACCGATGGCAACTCGTAAACCTCGGTAGAGAGTGACTGTCGAGAATAATATAGTTTCATTTGTGAGAATTCACTGAAGGGGGAACATTCTTTTCTTTTGTTTTCCTTCAGTTACAACTCTGAATTCTGTGCTAAGTTGGATACTGTTGCAGCACTATAGCTCTTTTGAGCAATATCTTGACAATATAAAATAAACTCAAGAGAAGTTTCGACCAGCAATTATGCGAAAGGGGATTTTTCACATTAGACCAATAACGTGTTCGCAACCACGAGTGACAATAACCTGCGCAACTACATCGGTACGGAACCAAATGTTCAAGGTCCAAATATGTGTGAATTCCCAAGGGACCAAACTGCTTAGGTCATCGGTCCATAGACTTACACACTATTTAAACTAACCTATGCTAGGAACAACACACACACACCCATACACGAAGGAGGACTCGAACCTCCGGTGGGAGGGGCCGCGGGTGCGGAACCACATAGAATAATGTGGCCCTTACGGCTGTAAAGAGTTTCTCGCTGCAAAATATCACGACTTACAGCTTGTCTGGAGACTGCCCCTTCTACTAGAGGCATATGTTTTTGCTTGTCGCTTGTTAGTAGCAGTCCCGTGAACAGATTGCCGATTACAATAATAATAATAATAATAATGAGGAAAACCCAATTATACAGAAATTTTTCCGTAACGATATTACAAAAGAGCTAACGGAGCAGTAAACAGGCCCCATTTTTTGCCGAAAACTTCTCCGTAGACAATGAGGACTTTGGAAAAACAATGTTACCCAGTGCTTTTCCGCTGTGGCGCTGTTTCACGTGTCTCTTATGAATAGCCGGATAGATTCTCTGCAGCTTAATGTTGTTTCTACTCATTATCGCAGTACATTCATCTTCTAAAACTAGCATTTAGCCAAGCATGAAAGGATAGGCAGGAAATTCTAGGAGCGCTGCTGGCCGAAACATTTAAAAATCTCTGCGTAGATTTCGAGAAAATAGTTATAAATCCACTGGGTTCCTTCTTTTTCTGAAAGTATTAGAGGAAAGAGCGGATTAAAATAAACAGAATTCCTGATATTCGTTCTAAGTTATGTGTGAATTCCACAAGAAATCCATATAGTTGTGTCTGGCCTAATAGTTGAGACTGCATTTGGATATATATTCATTAAGGCACTGTATGGTTATGTGCTGTACTAAATCTCCGGGCGAAAAATGACTCTGTATGTCTCTTTAAGCGCCCGATCCTCCCCTATTTTACGTTCACAATTCCTACGCGAGTTTCGCCATGGTGGCAGTAGAATAGTCGTACAGTCTGCTTCGAATATAAATTCTGTAAACGATCTGAAAGGGATATGCATGACAAATTTCACATTTCTTCCAAATGTTTTCATTTGACGTCACAAAGCTTCTCTGTTACACTATGTTATGTTCTATAACGACCTGTTACGATACGACCAGCGCTTCTCAGAATTCGGTCTACGTATTCTGTCATGCGTGCTTAATAAGGAGTCGAAAGGTTGGGGCACTATCTCGCACTAGTGTCTTGCATGGAATTTTCTTTGCACCCGTCAGTGAAATCTGGTTGTATGCCTTAATATTTGCATAATTTTCAAATCCCATCTTTCATAAGTTTTGTTGAAGACAGCTGTGTAGAGAGAGATGGTTTTAGCATTTAATCCTAATCCCTCCAGCCCTTTCACTCTCCAGTTATATATCTGTCTCGAGGAAACATGACTCCTCCATCCAGAAATTAGCTGTTCATATTATTTTTTATACCTTTCACCGTCAGGAAGAGTGACATGTTAGTTAGAAGCTGTTGAATCAGCTGTTACTTTACGTAGCTTCATTAAATTTTTAGTGTCAGTGGTATTCCTGTTCCGCTTTCCAATTTGGAACGATGGTTCTGTCGACGGTAATGGGTGCAGAAACTCAGTTTACTATTAGTGGCGAATGAAAATCCTTTTGCACGCTGTGTTCCACGCAAATCACGTTGAATATCGCGGACCTTTAATATCGGTGTTCAGCAGCTATAAAGGCGTGCCTAGTGGCAATTAGTTTATCTGCGCTCTGCGCGTACATTCCACAGTTCATTGTCAGTATTCGTGTTTGGAGCAGTACTATTCCTATGTGTAATAGCTATGCACAAACGTTCTCGCACATAAAACGAAATGTATTCACGTTAAAAGTGATAAAGTAGTAATGCAATTAGCGTCGATACAGTAGTCAGTATAAACCGTCTGGAATGACTTTTGCTCGTTATCGGCAGAGAGAGCTGATGCGAGATCAACTACGCTGTTACTTGACAGAGCTAAAGAGACGAAAGAGATTAGCGGACTTGCAAAGAGATAGGTGTATGCAGATATACACTCCTGGAAATTGAAATAAGAACACTGTGAATTCATTGTCCCAGGAAGGGGAAACTTTATTGACACATTCCTGGGGTCAGAAACATCACATGATCACACTGACAGAACCACAGGCACATAGACACAGGCAACAGAGCATGCACAATGTCGGCACTAGTACAGTGTATATCCACCTTTCGCAGCAATGCAGGCTGCTGTTCTCCCATGGAGACGATCGTAGAGATGCTGGATGTAGTCCTGTGGAACGGCTTGCCATGCCATTTCCACCTGGCGCCTCAGTTGGACCAGCGTTCGTGCTGGACGTGCAGACCACGTGAGACGACGCTTCATCCAGTCCCAAACATGCTCAATGGGGGACAGATCCAGAGATCTTGCTGGCCAGGGTAGTTGACTTACACCTTCTAGAGCACGTTGGGTGGCACGGGATACATGCGGACGTGCATTGTCCTGTTGGAACAGCAAGTTCCCTTGCCGGTCTAGGAATGGTAGAACGATGGGTTCGATGACGGTTTGGATGTACCGTGCACTATTCAGTGTCCCCTCGACGATCACCAGTGATGTACGGCCAGTGTAGGAGATCGCTCCCCACACCATGATGCCGGGTGTTGGCCCTGTGTGCCTCGGTCGTATGCAGTCCTGATTGTGGCGCTCACCTGCACGGCGCCAAACACGCATACGACCATCATTGGCACCAAGGCAGAAGCGACTCTCATCGCTGAAGACGACACGTCTCCATTCGTCCCTCCATTCACGCCTGTCGCGACACCACTGGAGGCGGGCTGCACGATGTTGGGGCGTGAGCGGAAGACGGCCTAACGGTGTGCGGGACCGTAGCCCAGCTTCATGGAGACGGTTGCGAATGGTCCTCGCCGATACCCCAGGACCAACAGTGTCCCTAATTTGCTGGGAAGTGGCGGTGCGGTCCCCTACGGCACTGCGTAGGATCCTACGGTCTTGGCGTGCATCCGTGCGTCGCTGCGGTCCGGTCCCAGGTCGACGGGCACGTGCACCTTCCGCCGACCACTGGCGACAACATCGATGTACTGTGGAGACCTCACGCCCCACGTGTTGAGCAATTCGGCGGTACGTCCACCCGGCCTCCCGCATGCCCACTATACGCCCTCGCTCAATGTCCGTCAACTGCACATACGGTTCACGTCCACGCTGTCGCGGCATGCTACCAGTGTTAAAGACTGCGATGGAGCTCCGTACGCCACGGCAAACTGGCTGACACTGACGGCGGCGGTGCACAAATGCTGCGTAGCTAGCGCCATTCGACGGCCAACACCGCGGTTCCTGGTGTGTCGGCTGTGCCGTGCGTGTGATCATTGCTTGTACAGCCCTCTCGCAGTGTCCGGAGCTAGTATGGTGGGTCTGACACACCGGTGTCAATGTGTTCTTTTTTCCATTTCCAGGAGCGTAGTTTTACACCCAGACGAGGCGTAAAGCTTTGTGTCGTGCAGTCATCAAGGGTACATCAGTGGGCTTTTGGCTCCGGAAGACCATATCGATGATGTTTCGTTGAATGGTTTGCACGTGACACTTGTTGATGGCCCAGCATTGAAATTTTGCAGAAGTTTGCGGAAGGGCTGCTCTTCTGCCATGTTGAACGATTCCCTTCAACCATCGTTGGTCCCGTTCTTGTAGGATCCTTTTCCGTCTGCAGCGATGCCTGAAATGTGAAGTTTTACCTGATTCCAAATATTCACTGTACAGCAATGTAATGGTCGTACGGGAAAATCACCACTTAATCGCTACCTCGGAGATACTGTGTCTCATCGCTCGTCCGCTGACTGTAATACCACGTTCTAACGCACTTAAATCTTGATAACCTGTCATTGTAGCAACAGTAACAGCTCTAACAACTGCGCCAGACACTTGTTGCCTTATATAGGCGTTTCCGACAGCAGCGCCGTGTTCTGCCTGTTTATGTACCTCTGTATTTGAATACGCAAGCCTATAACAGTTTCTTTGGTGCTTCAGTGTTCGTTGTTCTTAACGGGGCGAAACCTTCATGCACAAAATTAACTTCTTGAGTACACCGAGGGGGACACTAGAATCATTACGTACATCATCTGCTGAATAATGTCAGAAGCTGCATGGCGCAGGTTGAGCATGTTTCTGTTGTTCCGCGGAAGTTATAGTCGGCTTGTCGGAAAAATGCAGTGGAATGCACAAAGACTTGCAGAGTATCGACAATGACGCCACTCGCTGAAATACGCTGATACATATGCTTAACGCACATACGTACACTATCTGATCAGAGGTATCCGGACATCTGTTAGTGGACATTAATTTGAGGGCGTCCACACTTCGCCACTGTGATGGCTTAACTCCGCTAAGGCTACTTTCAGTGAGGTGTCTGAATATCTGTGGGCGAATAGCAGCCCATTATTCCTGACAAGCCAAAACTGGAGAAGGTAGTGTTGTTGAACGCGAAGGTCTGAAGCGGAACGGACATTCTAACTCGTCCAAAGCTGTTCCATTGTGTTTAGGTCGGCACTCTGTGCAGGTCCGTAAATTTCAGGCTTGTTGTGGATCACAAACCAGACGCTATTTTATAATACGGTGTATTGTCATGCTGAAACGACCATTGTCTCCAAACTGTTCCTCTACTGTAAGCAGTACACAACACAGTGGAATGTGTTCATGTCCTTTAGATTTTTCTTAAGCTCGAATGGGGGCCACAACTTAACTGCGAGAAACACTCCCATACAATACACCACCTCTTCTGTACTCTCCTGTTTGCACGACAACTGATGACAAGTAATATTCTCTAAACTCAAACTCTTCCATCGGTCTGACACATGGTGTAAAGTATTTCATCACTCCACATCACTCGTTTCCATTGATCCACTCTCCAGTGGCGTCGCGCTTTACACCACCTCAAGCGTCGCCTATCACTGACTACACAAATGTAGCTCCCCCTACGCACAATAACTACGCTAGCTGTGCTGCTGGTACGACATTGAAACTCACGAGTGGTTCCCACCACTGATTTCATGAGATTTCTTACACCTACCTTTCTCGATGCTCGACGGTCTCTGGCCATTACCTGAGGCCTGCCTCGTCCTGGTTTGTCAGTGGTTGTTACTTCGCCTTTGCACTTAAGAATCACATAGCCAAACGCCATTTGGGCAACTTTAGAAGGATTAAGATATACCTAATAGGTTTGTTTCTCAGGTGACATCCTACCAGTAGTCCACGTTCGAAGTCACAGAACTATCATTCCCGGTGCATTCTTCCGTACTGCTTCTCTACTGAGAACACAATACACCCAACCTCCTTTTTATACCAGCAATTTGCTTTTAGTCATCTCTATTGGTTAGTTCTGCATTACATATGGGCGTCCAGATACGTTTGACCAAGAAATGTTTATACACATAGACGGAAATGTTTGTCAGTGAGAATGGATAAAATGTTCCCATAAATAAATTAAAATAGTTGGTATCCACTGGAACTAGAATTTCCTTCCCAGGTATTCCCAGTTGGGAATCTCTCTGTCCCATTCCTGGCCTACTGGATTATTTGACATCATTTAACTGTAAACAAACAAAGATATATAACAGGCATGTTAGCTCTAACGAGTATAGTATGAGTCGAGAACAAGTATTTAAAAAAAAATTGGTGCAAAGACTGGACCGCCGTGCTTTTCTTTCTCCATACCATGGTAGAGTAAAACTGAAGTGATATCAGCTGTTCCCCAGGGAAGCGTCCTGGGACCTCTACTGTTCCTGATCTATATAAATGACCTGTGTGACAATCTGAGCAGTTCTCTTAGGTTGTTCGCAGATGATGTTGTAGTTTACCGTCTAGTAAGGTCATCCGAAGACCAGTATCAGTTGCAAAGCGATTTAGAAATGATTGCTGTATGGTGTGGCAGGTGGCAGTTGGCGCTAAATAACGAAAAGTGTGAGGTGATCCACATGAGTTCCAAAAGAAATCCGTTGGAATTCGATTACTCGATAAAAAGTACAATTCTCAATTCAACTAAGTACCTGGGTGTTAAAATTACGAACAACTTCAGTTGGAAAGATCACATAGATAATATTGTGGGGAAGGCGAGCCAAAGGTTGCGTTTCATTGGCAGGACACTTAGAAGATGCAACAAGTCCACTAAAGAGACAGCTTACACTACACTCGTTCGTCCTCTGTTAGAATATTGCTGCGCGGTGTGGGATCCTTACGAGGTGGGATTGACGGAGGACATCGAAAGGGTGCAAAAAAGTGCAGCTCGTTTTGTATTATCACGTAGTAGGGGAGAGAGTGTGGCAGATATGATACGCGAATTGGGATGGAAGTCATTACAGCAAAGACGTTTTTCGTCGCGGCGAGATTTATTTACGAAATTTCAGTCACCAACTTTCTCTTCCGAATGCGAAACTATTTTGTTGAGCCCAACCTAAATAGGTAGGAATGATCATCAAAATAAAATAAGAGAAATCAGAGCTCGAACAGAAAGGTTTAGGTGTTCGTTTTTCCCGCGCGCTGTTCGGGAGTGGAATGGTAGAGAGATAGTATGATTGTGGTTCGAGGAACCCTCTGCCAAGCACTTAAATGTGAATTGCAGAGTAGTCATGTAGATGTAGATGTGGATGTAGAATCTCCAGCACTAATATTGAGGAATCAGAAGTGCAGACATTAATGACAGATAAAGTTTCAATTAAGACTCAGTGCATGATCAGTTAGCCTAATAGGTGAATTATTTATTTATTTGTTTGACTCATTTACCTATTTATATACCTAGTGTTCAGTCTGGAACTGCGCGACCACTACTGTCGCAGTTTCGAATCCTGCCTCGGGCATGGATGTGTGTGATGTCCTTAGGTTAGTTAGGTTTACGTAGCTCTCAGTTCTAGGTGACTGATGACCTCAGATGTTAAGTCCCATAGTGCTCAGAGCCCATACCTTGTGTTCTGTAACAGTTGATCCTGTGCTATTAAGTATCATTTAGGTCTTGCTGAGGCCGCAACGGACTCCCCCAGCCCCTTACCCCTCCCCCCTCGAAAATACACGGCTAAGTTTCTATAGAGAAGAGTGAGAACAAAAAAGGGAGAGGAAAAAATGGTACGAAAGAAACTGCGAAAAAAGTACAGCTGAGAAAGAGCCAAATGGTGAAAAGAGTACGATTTTCATATTTTCTCCTCCCTATGTGCGAACTATTAGCCCTACAGAAAAAGTGAAGAAGGCCTATTTGTAGGAAACTTTCTGTAGTTAAATTCTGTACTGGGATTAGTTTCCACTAAAGGTTGTAGTTTTCAAATTATTCAAGAAAGTAACCTTCGAACATGTTTTCTTCAATAACTCGCAAACCACGGCCTGCAGAGAAAACGCATCCCAGTACAAAACTTAACTCCAGATTATTTACTGCAAAAATGTCCTGCTCATATTTTCTGTAGAGTAATATTTTGGACGTAACGAGTGACAGAATATGAAAATCTCGTACGTGGTTTTTGCAGTCCTGCACGTTGCATAGTACCCATAGGTAGGGGCGGAAGAGTCATCCTGTCTATAATTTAAAGACTACTGCTGCGTTTCTCTGTTTGTATACGATGGCTAATCATAGGAACTTCTGTATGGAATTTGATGCAGTTTTCACTGATAAATAGACTGTATAACTTAATAACTGTAGTAATGACTAGTTTGATATATGTGATGTATGTACATCTATTGTTATTTAATTGGAGTATCCGAGTACTCTCGTGGCAATGCTCTGAGTTACGAACTACTCAGCTACAGAAAGGACAGTATCTGGTAGGAAAAGCAGTAAAGTAAACAGCCGCAGCAACTCCAATGAGTAGCGAAGCCTAGGAAGCATCTATACACCTCTAAACATTATAAATTAAAGTCTCCCACCTCGTTTTTCTGTGTGTGTGTGTGTGTGTGTGTGTGTGTGTGTGTGTGTGTGTGTGTGTGTGTGTGGTGTGTGAAGGCTTATCTCAGGAACTGTTGTAGAGACTTTGATACGTTTTTCACTAATAGACTGTGGTTCGTGTATATAATTCATCAGCTCCTAAGCCATACAAGTCTCCTGGTTGTAAAAACTTACAGGGGAAGTTCCCAATCGCACGCTCCCCCCACCCTCCCACTCACTCTCCGATTTAGTAGTAAGATGCCCCAGTGGATTCTCCGTCAAAAGTTGAACACATATCAAGCATGAACACAGGGAGAAGATCTACTGAACTGTAAATAAAAAGCAAAATAGTAACAGTGAACGGTTTAATAACAAGAAGTGCAATATAGAGTAGGATAAAACAGCTACGACCACGTGTGTAAATGGTCATAGTATAGGACTGCCAAGCGGGCGAGCCATGTTTAAAACACTCTCGTGCTGTTTATTTATTTATTTTCACAACATTATGAAATGTCCGTCCAGTCACTGAAATGTGTGTTCTTTCTCTGTAATCTTGGCAGTTGTCATACTATAAATTGGTTATAGAGCGTGAGTTATGTGGTAAGAATACGTTACCGTCGCAAGTAAATGTGATGACCAGTGAGAGCGGGCGAGATACCACCTAGACGACTCACAGAAATGAAAACCACAAATAAACGTCTGTGAAGTATGCTACAACAAAGGAATTCCAGATTAAGACTTCCAGAAGCACCTTCAAAAACGTTAAAAAAAATATGTTTCACAGAGCACAGCGAAAGTTTGTGATTGTGAATCTGTTGCGTTCATTTGTTACAGCTTATGTGACAAAGTATTATGTTTCCATTATTTCCTTGGCAGTGATCACATACACATTCATACGAACACCTACATCGCGCAAGGAGGCATATCTCATTCACCTACCAGTCGTACAAATTAGATGCGTCCATAAGAGATGTCTATTGTATGACACGAATACTGTCACTAACGCCGTGAAAGACACACTAGATATGTTTTCCGGTGGACGATTCGGCTGACTTGTCCCCTTGTCATATAATATTTGCTGTTCCAATTGGAAAGCCACTGCCTTTTAGCTGCTAAGGGAGTAGTAGTTTAGAATCATCTGTCATTAAATGTCCCTATCTTACCAATGGGTTGTTGCAAACCAGCGTTACACGAAGACACAGACACAACTTTGAATAAAGCGAACAGTGTAACCACTTGGTAGTTCAACGCCGTATTAACTGACCCACGATGCCATTTGTCTTGCCGGCTGCTCAATATTACATTTCCAAGTCTTGGGCCGTGCACTATACATGTGTCCGGGAACGCTTACTTTCCATGTTAGAGCTCATTTTATTACTTCTCTTCAAATCACATTAATCATGGATTGGAAACACACAGCAACAGAACGCACCAGCGTGACTTCAAACACTTTGTTACAGGAAATGTTCAAAATGTCCTCCGTTAGCGAGGATACATGCATCCACCCTCCGTCGCATGGAATCCCTGATGCGCTGATGCAGCCCTGGAGAAAGACGTATTGTATCACAGCCGTCCACAATACGAGCACGAAGAGTCTCTACATATGGTACCAGGGTTGCGTAGGCAAGAACTTTCAAATGCCCCCATAAATGAAAGTCAAGAGGGTTGAGTTCAGGAGAGCGTGGAGGCCACGGAATTGGTCCGACTCTACCAATCCATCGGTCACAGAATCTGTTGTTGAGAAGCGTACGAACACTTCGACTGAAATGTGCACGAACTCTATCGTGCATGAACCACATGTTGTGTCGTACTTGTAAAGGCACATGTTCTAGCAGCACAGGTAGAGTAGCCCGTATGAAATCATGATAGCGTGCTCCATCGAGCGTAGGTGGAACAACATGGGGCCCAATCAAGACATCACCAACAATGCCTGCCCAAACGTTCACAGAAAATCTGTGTTGATGACGTGATTGCACAATTGCGTGCGAATTCTCGTCAGCCCACACATGTTGATTGTGAAAATTTACAATTTGATAACGTTGGAATGAAGCCTCATCCGTAAAGAGAACATTTGCACTGAAATGAGAATTGACACATTGTTGAATGAACCATTCGCATAAGTGTACCTGTGGAGGCCAATCAGCTGCTGATAGTGCCTGCACTCGCTGTACATGGTACGGAAACAACTGGTTCTCCCGTAGCACTCTCCATACAGTGACGTGGTCAACGTTACCTTGTACAGCAGCAACTTCTCTGACGCTAACATTAGGGTTATCGTCAACTGCATGAAGAATTGCCTCGTCCATTGCAGGTGTCCTCGTCGTTCTAGGTCTTCCCCAGTGGCGAGTCACAGGCTGGAATGTTCCGTGCTCCCTAAGACGCCGATCAATTGCATCGAACGTCTTCCTGTCGGGACACCTTCGTTCTGGAAATCTGTCTCGATACAAACGTACCGCGCCACGGCTATTGCACCGTGCTAACCCATACATCAAATGGGCATCTGCCAACTCCGCATTTGTAAACATTGCACTGACTGCAAAACCAGGTTCGTGATGAACACTAACCTGTTGATACTACGTACTGATGTGCTTGATGCTAGTACTGTAGAGCAATGAGTGGCATGTCAACACAAGCACCGAAGTCAACATTACCTTCCTTCAATTGGGCCAACTGGCGGTGAATCGAGGAAGTACAGTACGTACTGACAAAACTAAAATGAGCTCTAACATGGAAATTAAGCGTTTCCTGACACATGACCACATACTATCTTTTCTTTATTTGTGTGTGAGGAATGTTTCCTGAAAGTTTGGCGGTACCTTTTTGTAACACCCTATATATATATACACTCCTGGAAATGGAAAAAGGAACACATTGACACCGGTGTGTCAGACCCACCATACTTGCTCCGGACACTGCGAGAGGGCTGTACAAGCAATGATCACACGCACGGCACAGCCGACACACCAGGAACCGCGGTGTTGGCCGTCGAATGGCGCTAGCTGCGCAGCATTTGTGCACCGCCGCCGTCAGTGTCAGCCGGTTTGCCGTGGCATACGGAGCTCCATCGCAGTCTTTAACACTGGTAGCATGCCGCGACAGCGTGGACGTGAACCGTATGTGCAGTTGACGGACATTGAGCGAGGGCGTATAGTGGGCATGCGGGAGGCCGGGTGGACGTACCGCCGAATTGCTCAACACGTGGGGCGTGAGGTCTCCACAGTACATCGATGTTGTCGCCAGTGGTCGGCGGAAGGTGCACGTGCCCGTCGACCTGGGACCGGACCGCAGCGACGCACGGATGCACGCCAAGACCGTAGGATCCTACGCAGTGCCGTAGGGGACCGCACCGCCACTTCCCAGCAAATTAGGGACACTGTTGGTCCTGGGGTATCGGCGAGGACCATTCGCAACCGTCTCCATGAAGCTGGGCTACGGTCCCGCACACCGTTAGGCCGTCTTCCGCTCACGCCCCAACATCGTGCAGCCCGCCTCCAGTGGTGTCGCGACAGGCGTGAATGGAGGGACGAATGGAGACGTGTCGTCTTCAGCGATGAGAGTCGCTTCTGCCTTGGTGCCAATGATGGTCGTATGCGTGTTTGGCGCCGTGCAGGTGAGCGCCACAATCAGGACTGCATACGACCGAGGCACACAGGGCCAACACCCGGCATCATGGTGTGGGGAGCGATCTCCTACACTGGCCGTACACCACTGGTGATCGTCGAGGGGACACTGAATAGTGCACGGTACATCCAAACCGTCATCGAACCCATCGTTCTACCATTCCTAGACCGGCAAGGGAACTTGCTGTTCCAACATGACAATGCACGTCCGCATGTATCCCGTGCCACCCAACGTGCTCTAGAAGGTGTAAGTCAACTACCCTGGCCAGCAAGATCTCCGGATCTGTCCCCCATTGAGCATGTTTGGGACTGGATGAAGCGTCGTCTCACGCGGTCTGCACGTCCAGCACGAATGCTGGTCCAACTGAGGCGCCAGGTGGAAATGGCATGGCAAGCCATTCCACAGGACTACATCCAGCATCTCTACGATCGTCTCCATGGGAGAATAGCAGCCTGCATTGCTGCGAAAGGTGGATATACACTGTACTAGTGCCGACATTGTGCATGCTCTGTTGCCTGTGTCTATGTGCCTGTGGTTCTGTCAGTGTGATCATGTGATGTATCTGACCCCAGGAATGTGTCAATAAAGTTTCCCCTTCCTGGGACAATGAATTCACGGTGTTCTTATTTCAATTTCCAGGAGTATATATATATATATGCCGCCCAGGGGTGAAAGTTCGTGCGCGTGAATATACTGAAGAAGGAACATACAGGCTAAGAGCAAATAGTGAAATTCAACAATACACCAGCATATATTCGGATATGAAAAAACGCAGATTAAAATTTTATGGGCATATTAAAAGAATGGATGCTACCAGACTAACTAAACAAGTAGTGGAATTCTACGAAAATCGAAGTAAAGCTAAATTTGAGACAATAAAATGAATTGCTGCTATAAAAGAGGACATGAAAGAGGCAGATATAAAACAAGATGAAATTCAAGACAGAAAATTATTTAGGCAAAAAATTCATGACTGGGTAGTTGGTCAAGCTGAAAAACCAAAGAAAACGGGAACCACATGGTCTGATGAAAGGAAAAGAGCTCATTCCGAGAGAATGAAAACAATTTGGGGAGAGAGAAAGTCTAAAAGAAAATAACTGAATGCCCCGTGATTGTACTTCGCGTGGTCCAGTAGGGCCCAAACGTGAATAATAATAATATATAGGGAGGTCCATTGATAGTGACCGGGACAAATATCTCACGAAATAAGCATCAAACGAAAAAACTACAAAGAACGAAACTTGTCTAGCTTGAAGGGGGAAACCAGATGGCGCTAGGTTGGCCCGCTAGATGCCGCTGACATAGGTCAGGCGGATATCAACTGCCTTTTTTTTTAAAGGAACCCCAATTTTTATTACATATTCGTGTAGTACGTAAAGAAATATGAATTAATTGGACCACTTTCTTCGCTTTGGTTAGTTGGCGTTGTAATAGTCGCAAACATACGGCTCACAATTTTAGATGAACAGTTGGTAACAGGTAGGTTATTTAATTAAAATACAGAACGTTGGTACGTTGGAACATTTTATTTCGGTTGTTGTGATGTGATACATGTACCTTTGTGAACTTGTCATTTCTGAGAACGCATGCTGTTAAAGCGTGATTACCTGTAAATGCCACATTGATGAAATAAATACTCAAAACGATGTCCGTCAACCTAAATGCATTTGGCAATACGTGTAACGACATTCCTCTCAAAAGCGAGTAGTTCGCCTTCCGTAATGTTCGCACATGCATTGACAAAGCGCTGACGCATGTTGTCAGGCGTTGTCGGTGGATCACGATAGAAAATATCCTTCAACTTTCACCACAGAAGGAAATCCGGGGATGTCAGATCCGGTGAAAGTGCGGGCCACGGTATGATGCTTCGATGACTAATCCACCTGTCATGAAATATGCTATTCAATACTGCTTCAACCACACGTGAGCTGTGTGCCGGACATCCATCATGTTGGAAGTATATCGGCATTCTGTCATGCAGGGAAACATCTTGTAGTAAAATCGGTAGAACATCACGTAGGAAATCAGCATACATTGCACCATTTAGATTGCCATCGATAAAATGCGGGCCAATTATCCTTCCTCTGATTATGCCGAAACATACATTAACCCGCCAAGGTCGCTGATGTTTCACTTGTCGCAGCAATCATGGCTTTTCCGTTGCCCATTAGTGCACATTATGCCGGCTTAAGTTACCGCTGTTAGTGAATGACGCTTCATCGCTAAACAGAACGCGTGCAAAAAATTTATCATCGTCCCGTAATTTCTCTTGTGACCATTGGTAGAACTGTACACGACGTTCAAAGTCGGTACCATGCAATTCCTGGTGCATAGAATTATGGTACGCGCGCAATCGATGTTGATGTTGCATTCTCAACACTAACATTTTTGAGATTCCGGAGTCTCGCGCAATTTGTCTGCTACTGATGTACGGATTACCCGCGACAGCAGCTAAAATACCTTCTTGGGCATCATCATTTGTTGCAGGTCGTGGCTGACGATTCACATGTGTCTGAACACTTCCTGTTTCCTTAAATAACGTAGCTATCCGGCGAACGGTCCGGACACTTGGATGATGTCGTCCAGGATACCGAGCAGCATACATAACACATGCCCGTTGGCCATTTTGATCACAATAGCCAAACATCAATACGATATCGACCTTTTCCGCAGTTGGTAAACGGTCCATTTTAACACGGAGAATGTATCACGAAGCAAATACCGTCCGCACTAGCGGAATGTTACGTGATACCACGTAGTTATAGGTTTGTGACTATTACAGCGCCATCTGTCACAAAGCGAAAAAAGTGGTCCGACTAAAACATTCATATTTCTTTACGTACTACACGAATATGTAATAAAAATGGGGGTTCCTATAAAAAAAACGTATTCGATGTCCGTTTGACCTATGGCAGCACTATCTAGCGGGCCGACCATAGCGCCATCTGGTTTCGCCCTTCAAGCAAGACAAGTTTCGTTCTTTGTACTTTTTCGTTTGATGCTAATTTCGTGAGATATTTGGCCCGGTCAATATATATATATATATATATATATATATATATATATATATATATATATATATATATATATATATAGTCCAGTACACCTTCTTCTTGTTTCCATGGTTGATCTGTGTTCAATTTATGACTAGCCATCCACTGGGCCCTCTTACAACTAAATCTGAGAGGGATGTGATTGGGAGTTTCCCTTGTTGGTTCCACCGAAGCGAAGCAGGAGGTGGTCACCAGTTTATTATATTATTTACTGTGGTGGACGTAGCGATATACTGTGAGTATTTTTCAATGATTTGCCAGGATATGGCATTGCTGAAGATGTGTTATATAACAGCGCCGTCACTTCCTTCCACTGTGTTGCTGGAGATGAAACGTTTCGGGCGGTGACCACAAAACAGCACGTGCCGGCGACTAGTACACAGGGACCCCCTCGATCTCAGTGTTAGACCACCACTGTCGATTTCAATTACACACGTGTGCGCGAGCACGCACTGTGGCGTGCGTCTGTTTGCCCGTAGGTGCGCGGGTGCACGCGTGCGTGCTATGCGCCGCGGCGTGTTCCCGTATCCAAACTTGTTAACAGCGGTGGGTGCGCTCGAGGTGGTGACAGGACAACTAGGACGGCGTGTGTGGCGAATGGTGAGGGGGGGGGGGGAGGGGTCTTGTTTTCGGTGGCCGGCAATGGGCGCTGTGCGGAGCTGCGCGACGAGTGGAAGAGAGGGGGCGAGCTGTAGTTGGCGGAGGTTATATGTAGCTAGCTGGCCGTGTGCTGGCGCCGCGCTGCCATGCCGCCCAGGGGTGAAAGTTCGTGCGCATGAATATTCATGAGCGCGAACTGCAAGCCGCGGCTGCGCCCGGCCCGTACCCCCTACCATTGCCGCGGCGTTCGGGAGCCGCTCTGCTCATGCGCCGCTCTCTGCTGTTTCTGATTATGAGCTGTATTAATGCTTTATTGAACTACCATTCGGTTTGTCCAGTCAGGGACAAAAAAACAGCCGCGGCAAGGTTAAAAAAAAAGTACGGAAAGTGGGGAGTGGTGTTGGGTGGAAACAGCAGAGGAATAGTGGTGGGTGGGTGATCGAAACGCCGGACATATGCAGGGCGAAGAGGTGCGGCCCCGCTGTCTGGAAGTTAATATGCAGTTTAATAAATGCACGCTGCCGGCCACTACAAACGGTCCTGCTCCCCGTGTGTATATCGGTCCCGCTCCATTACGGCCTTTTGTGTCCTGGGCGCCGGTTTTGCAGGTTCGGCACTTTTCCGCAGCGCGGTTAGTGCCGTTGTCTCGTTTGTCCGTTTCTGTACGTGCGCATACACTCACGTACGCTCAGTAAGCGAGTTCGTACAGGTGCGTTTCCGCCTGTGAGGGAGCTCACGCGTGCTCGCGCGTGCGCAGCGCTGCCCACGTCCTGCCCTTGTCCGTCGGAGCGCATAATTATATTGCCCTCCTGCTAAATTTTCCGCATTTTCAGCGATATGAAATTGAATATTCCTGTGCAAATTACTGTGGGCTCCCCGCTCTTCCTGGTACTATCCTCCTGCGATCTCGGCAGCAGTGTCCCAGATTTGCATTTCCGAGTCAAGGAAGGAGTTGAGGGGAAGGAGGTGTGGGAGAGCAGAGTGTGGAACATGTAACTAACGCGGAGTGATCTAAACATTGATGAGAATTTCTCACACTTGATTACATCCATTCAGTCTTGTAAAAATATGACATGTCGCTGTTAAGATTTCAACATTTCAGCCAACATAAGTATCGACATATGCAGGATGTTTCAGCAGCAACATAGCGTGTTTCAAGAAGCGTAGCATGGATTAATTCGAAAAAATAAAATTCTACACTGGTGTGTAAAACTGAAGGATGCAAGTAACTTCCGCACGAAGTGTCATTGCCAAGTAATGTAGCTCGATGAAACTTGGACCATATCTGAAAAGAACTGCTACATTGTTGTACATAAAGTAACGGAAATAAATACTCAATGAGATGAGCAGAAATGGCACATACAGGGTGGTGAAAGACCCAGTATAAATTTGAAGCCGGCCGAAGTGGCCGTGCGGTTAAAGGCGCTGCAGTCATGAACCGCAAGACCGCTACGGTCGCAGGTTCGAATCCTGCCTCGGGCATGGATGTTTGTGATGTCCTTAGGTTAGTTAGGTTTAACTAGTTCTAAGTTCTAGGGGACTAATGACCTCAGCAGTTGAGTCCCATAGTGCTCAGAGCCATTTGAACCATAAATTTGAAAACTGAATAAATAACGGAATAATGTAGATAGAGAGGTACAAATTGACACACATGCTTGGAATGACAAGTGGTTTTATTAGAACCAAAACATGCAAAAGTTCCAAACAATGTCCCACAGATCGCGCTTCATCTGATCAAAATAGCAATAATTAGCATAACAAAGTAAGACAAAGCCAAGGTGATGTTCTTTACAGGAAATGCTCAATATGTCCACCATCATGCCTCAACAAAAGCTGTAGTCGAGGAATAATGTTGTGAAGAGCACTGTAAAGCATGTCCGTAGTTATGGTGAGGCACTGGCGTCGGATGTTACCTTTCAGCATCGCTAGAGATGTTAGTCGATCACGATACGCTTGCGACTTCAGGTAACCCCAAAGCCAATAATCGCACGGACTGAGGTCTGGGGACCTGGGAGGCCAAGCATGACGAAAGTGGCGGCTGAGCACACGATCATCACCAAACGACGCACGCAAGAGATCTTTCATGCGTCTAGCAAATGGCTCTGAGCACTATGGGACTTAACAGCTGTGGCCATCAGTCCCCTAGAACTTAGAACTACTTAAACCTAACTAGCCTAAGGACGTCACACAACACCCAGTCATCACGAGGCAGCATGTTACTCAGCCAATGGTCATCTTCCGCCATCTTTTGAAGCGCCCACACCGCAAATGCCCTCCGCTTCACTAAATCGCAAGGTAACAGTACATTATGCCGATGGATTTCGTACGGATAACATCGGAGGGTACACCTTAGTGCCAACTAAACAGTAGCGTATGGAATGCCGGTGCGACATGCGACTGCACGAGCATTGACTTCTCCGTGCATAGACGAACCCGCTACAGTCTCCATTTCTTCCTGAACTGTCTTAGCAGCATTAAGCCTTGTGCTCGGTCGACCACTACGGTGCCTATCGTCTAAACAACCCGTGGCTTCGAACTTCGAAATCGTCTTCGCCACAGCTGAATTTGTCAACGGACCTTTACCCGTTCGAATCCCCTTCCTATGGCGATAGGATCGTAACTCTGAACTAGCGCATTCCCCATTCTGATAATACAGCTTCACTAAAAGCGCCTTTTCAGGTAACGTAAACATGCTGCGACTGCTGGCGCATCTGATTCTCCCTCTTTTTTTTTTTCTTTATTGTGATTTTTATCACCTTACACAAGGCGGGCTGTCAGCAGCTGAGTACGCCGCTCTTCAGCCTTGAGTTTTACAATAAGTAATACACAGAGGGGGCACAGAGAATACAATAAAAACGACGGGCAAAACAAGGTAGACACTAAAAAACAAAAAACATGGAACCGTTCACGCTGGACGAGAAAACATCACTGACACTAGTTGACACGGCGCACATATCATGGATGATGGCGACGGTACACGTGAACAGTGGCGGCGTAACGGCGAACAAACACTAAACACAAACGAAGGCACACACACGAGACACTGATGGCGATGACCTCTGGCGCGCGAATGTTCACTGCGCGTGTGCGAGTCCGGGGACCTGCCAAGAGAGGAGGAGGAGGAAGGGGAGTGGGAGAGAGAGAGGGGAGAGCAGAGATGCCACGGACAGGGGAGATAGGGGGAGGGAGGAAGGGGGAGGGGAAGCCCGGGGGAAGAGGGGTTGAGGGAGGGGACGGGGGAAAAGGAAAGAGAAGGGAAGGGAAGTGAAGGGAGGGAGGGTGCCTAAAGGAAAGGACACCGGAAGTGAGGGGTGGGGCAGTGTCAATGTTGATAGGAGGGGTAGATGGAGGGGAGGAGGACATCATCAGGGAGGGGGAGCTGGCGGAAGCCACCTTGGGAGAGGGTAAGGAGGGTGGAGAGATGGAGACCGGGTAGGATGTGGCAATAGAGGCGCGGCAGCGGGCGGGGGTGGGAGAGGATCGGGGAGACAAGTGGGTGAGGAGGATCGAGTTTACGGGAGGTGTACAGGATCCGTATCCTTTCAAGGAAAGGGAGGAGGTGGGGGAAGGGGATGAGATCATACAGGATCCGCATGGGGGAGGAGAGATGGGTGCGATAGGCGAGGCAGAGAACATGGCATTCAAGGATTTGGAGGGATTTATAAAAGGTAGGGGGGGGCGGAGATCCAAGCCAGATGGGCATAACAAAGGATAGGGTGGATGATGGATTTATAGGTGTGGAGGATGGTGGAGGGGTCCAGACCCCACGTACAGCCGGAGAGGAGCTTGAGGAGACCGAGTTGGGAGCATGCCTTGGCTTGGATTGTCCAGAGGTGGGGAGTCCAGGAGAGGCGACGGTCGAGGGTGACGCCAAGGTACTTAAGGGTGGGAGTGAGGGCGATAGGACGGCCATAGATGGTGAGATAGAAATCAAGGAGGCGGAAGGAAGGGGTGGTTTTGCCTACAATGATCGCCTGGGTTTTGGAGGGATTGACCTAGAGCAACCACTGGTTGCACCAAGTGGTGAACCATTCAAGATGGGATTGGAGAAGGTGTTGGGAGCGCTGCAGGGTGGGGGCAAGGGCAAGGAAGGCGGTGTCATCGGCAAACTGGAGAGGGTGGACGGGGGGGGGGGGGGGGTGATGGCGGCGGCATGTCCGCCGTGTACATAAGGTACAGAAGGGGGGAGAGGACGGAGCCTTGGGGCACACCGGTGGAGGGGAAAAAGGTGTAGGAATCTGTGTTATGGATGGTGACATAGGAAGGACGGCGGGAGAGAAAGGAGCCGATCAGACGGACTTAGTTAATGGAAAGGGCGAAGGTTTGGAGCTTGAAGAGGAGACTGGAGTGCCATACACGGTCATAACCATGTTCGAGGTCCAGGGAGAGGAAGATTGCGGAGCGACCGGAATTAAGCTGGTCGGAAAGGAGATGAGTGAGGTGAAGGAGGTCGTCGGAAGAGAAGGACGGCCGAAAGCCACACTGGGTAACGGGAAGGAGGCGGTGCTGGCAGAGATGCTGGTGGATGCGTCGGGTGATTCCAGGACCTTGCTGAAGACCGAGGTAAGGCTGATGGGACGGTAGGAGGAGATGGCGGACAGTGGTCTGCCAGGTTTAAGGAACATGAGGATACAGGAGGTTTTCCACAGGTCGGGGTAGTAAGCAGTGGACAGGACTACATTGTAGAGCCTGGCCAGGGTGGAGAGGAAAGAGACAGGAGCTTCACGAAGGTGATGGTAGGTGACACGATCGTGACCAGGAGCGGTGTTGCATTTTGTGCGGAGTGTAGCAATGAGATCCTGTGTAGTGATAGGGGCATTGTGTTCCGTGTGTGCAACGTTGTCCAAGTACTGGAAACCAGGAGGGAGGGGAGGGACAGAGGTGTCAGTTCGATCGTGGATATCTGGGAAGAGGGAGTAATCGAACTGGGGATCATCGGGGATGGAAAATACATCGGAGAGGTAGGAGGCAAAGTGATTGGCCTTACTAAGGGTATCAGGGAAGGGGTGAACATCATGGAGAAGAGTATAGTAGAGGGAGGGTTTACTTCCGGTAAGGCGACGGAAGGCTGACCAGAACTTGGACGAGTTGATAGGTAGGGTAGCATTTAAACGGGTGCATGTCTGTCGCCAGTCCCGGCGTTTCTTAGCCGCGAGCAAATTACGAATGTGTCGCTGGAGTTGCCGGTGGCGTCGTAGTGTGTCCGGGTCACGTGTGCAGAGGAAGACACGGTAGAGACGGCGGGATTTACGGAGGAGGAGGATGGCCTGTAGGGGTAAGGTAGGATGGTGGGGGTGGATGGCGACGGTAGGGACGTGGGCCTCAACGGCCTCAGACAAGGTCTGCTGGAGAAAGGAGGCGGCATGGGTGACATCATCGGGGTGGTGGTAGGTGAAAGGGTGGCTATCGACCTGGGTGGAGAGGGTATCCCGGTTGGCATTCCAGTTGGCACAGGAATAGGCATGGACGTATTTAGGTGGAGAGTCATTATGAGTGTCGGGGCAGGGGCGACGACCATCTGAAACGCTGAGGAGAACAGGGTGATGGTCGCTACCAATAGGCTCCAGAACATCCACCATTATGCAGCCAAGGAGGCTGGGGGAGGAGAGGATAACATCGGGAGTGGAGTTGGATTTGGGACAGGTGTGCTGGGGGATGGGGATAGGGTCGCCTTGAAAGGAGAGGAACCAATGCCACCGCCGTAACTGGGCAGCGGAACGACTATGGATGTTGAGGTCGGCGGCAATCATGTAGGAGGAGAAGGTATGATCGATGCGGGAGAGGAAGTCGAAGGGAATAGGGGCGTTGTGGCGGACATAGATGGTGGCGCAGGTAATGGTAAGGCTGGGGAAGAAGAGACTAAGGATCAGGTGTTCGGTGGGGTCAGGATGGAGAGGTTGGAGCCGAATGGCTGGCGGTGGTGACCAATGGCAACTCCGCCACGCGCAATTGGGAGGGGATTATCGGAGTGGTGGAGGAGATAGGGTGAGGTGTGGATGGTGTGGTGGGGTTGGAGGAAGGTTTCATTGAGGAGGAAGGCATCCACGTGGTGGGTGGCAAGGGTGTACAGGAAGAGGTTCCTGTTGGCAGGAAGGGAGCGGATATTGTTGAAAGGGATACGTTGCTGTCGCACCATGACAGGGATTTAGACGAGGGTGTCAAGATGGGAGACGGTTAAATGGGCCTGGTTGTTGGAGTAGGTGGCGTATATTTTGAGTTGGAAAATGGAACGGGCGGCGAGGGATATCTGTTGGAGAGTGTGGGTGCACTGAAAGGGATGAACATTCTGAAGGACGATGGTGAGGAACCTGATTATGTCCACAGCATTGGGGGGGGGGGCAGGGGGACAAAGGGAATTTCCAGGAGGGGTGGGGGCGTCCCGAGGACGGAGAGGGACAGTGAGTTCAGGAGTGTTCGGAGGGGGTCAGGCTTTACACTTTTGGGAGTAGGTGTGATGGGGGAGATTGCAGGTATTGAAGGTTAGGGCACTGCCGGAGGAAGTGAGCTTGCCTACAATGCGGGCAGGTGGCGGCCTTGCGGCACTCAGCTGTTGGGTGTGCGTTATAGTGCAGACGCCTCTGGCAGTGCAGGGATTGAGAAGGGGAATGGGAGGGGTCGACCTTGTAGCACTGGTTGAAGAGGAGGGCACCCTCCTTCAGGAGACGGTCAATGGAGGGGGCGTCCTCAGAGAAAACCCACATAAGGCGGGTGGGGCCAGCCGAGTTGAAAATGCGGCAGACCACCCGCACCTCCAGTGTGGGATGCACCTTGAGCTCCGCCAACACCTCCTCCTCTGTGATCGACGGACTGAGCCGAGTGATCACGGCAGTGAGGGTCGACGGGCGATGCGGGGGTTGAGGTTGGCGGGTAGGAGATGGAGAAGGAGCAGGGGTGAGGGAGGCGTTGGGGCCAAAATGGGTGATGGGGAGGCGGGAGAGGATGTCAGTATGGAGGGTTGGGCTGGGGGAGGAGATGAGAACGGAATCACATCTGGGAGTGCGGAGAGAGATGGGGGCACCAGGGACGTATTGGCACAGGAGGAGGGAGAGATTCCGGGCCTCGAGAAGGGAAGGATCGGAATGGGAGAGGAGGTATTTGTATAAAGAGGGGGGAGGAGGAGGAGGAGGAGGAGGAGGTGGAGGGAGCAGGGCCAGGTGGGGAGACATCCATGGCACCCTGGGGGGGGGGGGAAGGAGGATGGGGAGGGGCCTTTTTGGGAGTGGAGGAGGTGGTGGTGCCACTAGGGCGTTTAATGGCGGCAGAAGGGCGGGACAGGAGCTATAGGGTGGTGGTGGGAAGGGTCAGGTCCCAGCGTGGACGCAGCAGTCAGCGCCGGAGATGGTGATGGGGAAGGCGACAGCGACGGTGACGGTGGCGGCGGTGATGGCGAAGGCGATGGGGAGAGTTGGGCACCACCCTAGCTGGAGCTGCAGTGACAGGCTGGGAGAGTGGGGGGAAAGGATCAGAGGGAGAGGAGCTGGTGGAAGAAGCTGGAGAGGGGGCGACAGAGAGCGAGGGCGAAGGGAGAGTGAGAAGGGGTGGGATGGAAAGAGGGGGTGTGACTGGGCGCACCATGTTATGGTGGTGGTGGCGGCGGAGGGGGAAGTGTAAACTATGGCTGTGGTGGTAGTGGTGGTGGGGGCGCTGCAGTCTGGAACCGCAAGACCGCTACGGTCGCAGGTTCGAATCCTGCCTCGGGCATGGATGTTTGTGATGTCCTTAGGTTAGTTAGGTTTAACTAGTTCTAAGTTCTAGGGGACTAATGACCTCAGCAGTTGAGTCCCATAGTGCTCAGAGCCATTTGAACCATTTTTTAGTGAAACGAATACATAAACTACGAGATAAAATAATGTTAAAATAATTACTGAGACGTACGAATTCAGATGTGGGGAGACAAGAGCAATGTATCTGAAATCATTTCTGACCAATTTTTTGCTTATCTGCTTCAAATAGCAGTCATGTATTGAGGATAGAAATTTGTTGTAGCTTCGCATAATGTACAGTCCTGTTGTTTTCCTGAAAAGGGATTACGCAAAACGCCTAAACCAGCAGCCGGTCGGAAATTCTGAAACTTGGAGCGTCTTTGTCCTGAACATAAACCACTCCATACCACCGTGTTGGATAAAATGGTGATTAATTCTTCCTACATCATCTCATCACGTGTTCTCGCAGATAAAAAATTTGTGCTCCAATACCGCAAAAAAATTTTCATCGCCGTGTAACAAACTGGTTGCCGTATCGGCTGAAAGAAATGCTCTGGAACACTGTTAAATGCATGTTGTTTGTCTCCTACGTAACCAGTCAATTAAATTAGTGGTATCGTAAACTTCAGGTGCAAAAAGTTTAACATCATACTTACTTCTACTCTTCAATGTGTTCCTACAATTCCAGTACCGAACGGTGGCATAAGACGCGGATATTTGACGTCGTTTCATGTCACTATTTCTCAGAGCAGAAGAATTAACTATGAGTTTTTCTGTCCTGGCGACGCAGCAAAAATTTTGTTCATGACTGTCAATCAGCAGCTATGAAAACGTTTTAAGAACAAAAATAATCAGCAGTCAGATGCTTAGGCTTTATTAAATTAACTTCTTGACTAGTTTCGGCAAATTAATTTGCCATCCCTTCGAGTTCGTACAATTAAGCTTACATCGGAAAGCAGTTGTCAAGCGAACTCTGGATAATAGTCCTACAAAAAATAGGTATAGAATAAGGAAATCTTGCTCTAGTATACAAAGGGTGCAAAATGAATCCTTAAGAAGAAATTTATAAGCATTCAATTCCAGGCTCCAAAGATCTGCCGAATGATCGGCTCTCGCTAAGTAACAGTAGTTTTTTTATTGTTTCCCTCTCTTTTTAAATGATTTGTAACCCGTCTATTTGCTTAACCAATGGTCTACATCACACAGTAAAAAGGGCCATTTATACATGTCGATTCAAATGACTTGTAACATCCCTATTTGCTTAATGCATTTTACTGTACTTTAACAACGACCATTTGCATCCGTTGTTTGCTCATTTGTTCCTCAACTTTGTTATCTGTTCAAGATGTCTTAGGTTTTTTTAATGTAATTTTTTAATATATTTTTTACACATGTTTTAACTGTGATGGCTAGCCGAGGACCGCCTTCATGTATAGTTGTCAGTGTGCCGTTACGCCGTTATCTCGATAAGGTTTTAAGTAACTTACGTAGATGTGCTGTACTGCAACTAGTACTTATAAGAACTGTAGGCAGAGGTCCTTAGCGGAAAGATAACTTGTGAATACGCACTGGGATCTCGCGCTCGCCATCGAGTTAGATGTCTCAGCCGGGGCTGGCC
This sequence comes from Schistocerca americana, assembly GCF_021461395.2. Lineage (NCBI taxonomy): Eukaryota > Metazoa > Arthropoda > Insecta > Orthoptera > Acrididae > Schistocerca > Schistocerca americana. The sequence goes on from NC_060121.1 coordinate 394,099,295, forward strand.
CACTTGCCTACGTCGCTGACAACTCGTATCCAGCGGCCGGCCTCTACGTCAAGATACTGGAAAGTTCAATGAAGGCCCGCTTCTCTATCGGCCCACGGCCCCGCTATCAGGTGAATACAAAATAAACCTGATAATTGTACCCATTCTTCAACCCATTCTTACATTTATGTAAAAATTTATATGCTTTTTTAGCACCTGACATAAGGTGTTAATTGTGTTTCATTTCTTTAAGATTGATGTTCACTTTCGTTTGACCTACGTTGTAGACACGAGGTCCCAAATTGTGCTTAGTCTTCGTAAGCTCTTAGAAACTCTAGTGCTCGTTGCTTCTTACATAAGTGAAACCTTTCTGGTCAAACTATCATTTTGTTGATGCTAATTATCATATGTCTCATGGTTTTCTGTATTTTAAGTACGATACGTTTTTGTTCACCATATATTCGCGTTTTTAACGTTACTTTTTAGCTGCCTGGCAGTACTATCCAAAAATTTTGACGAAGGAACGGTTATAATCTGTTTATCACTGTAAAATTATTATTATTAATCTGCTTTTAATTGTGATCTAACCTTGGTAATAACTAAATTCGTATACTATACCCATTTTTTGTAGGACTCTGTCGTCCAGAATTTGCATAACGACTACTTTCCGATGTAAACTTAATCGTATGATTTTCTGAGGATGGCGAATTCATTTGCCAAAACTAGTCAAGAAGTTAATCGATAAAAAAGTTGTGCACCTGACGACTGATTATTTTTATTAAAATGAGGACACACCGCTAAACATACCGAATCACTGGCACCGGTATCTTAAACCATATTTTCTTCGCATTTAAAGATCTTGATTTTTTAGCAGTCGATAAGTTTTTTAATTTTTGTCAGTGCTGTAGCAGCTCCCGTGGCTGTTTTGGTTACATATGTTGTTTAGAACAGGAATTTTATTTTGTTTTGTGAAGTGGTTCGATACCATGTAATTTATCTAGAATTTCTTTTCATTTTTCACCAATATTAAAGTATGTTTAAACAGCAGTGTGCTGTCGTCCTGTCGATTGAGGGAATTGACTTGCAAACTAACCGCAGATTCATAGTCTAAAACGACATTAATCGACAGTTTTGGAAAGCCATGTGTTCAGTACGGTCCTTTCCATGCCATTAACATCGGCTTTAGAAATCGGAGCCGCTGATTGTCAAAAATATTCAAATCTGTGTGAAATCTTATGGGACTCAACTGCTAAGGGCATCAGTCCCTAAGCTTACACCTACATTATCCTAAGGACAAACACACACACCCATGCCCGAGGGAGGACTCGAACCTCTGCCGGAACCAGCCGCACAGTCCATGACTGCAGCGCCTTAGCGCTGATTGTCCTTCAGCTAACTCCTTACTAGGGTACATAACGTTCACCATAGAAAACTGGAGGTCTGTGAAAACAATCAAATCTGGCTGCTTCATGTGACACTCAGACGTATTGACTGTTCAATCACGAAGGAGTTACGACATTTTATTATTTTTATTTCAGAAATGACAACATAGGTTGTTATTCTCTACCAACAGCTCAGTATGAATTGCGGCAATTTCCTTTAATCTGGAAATCTGTTTCGCTTTCTCGCGTGTTTGGATCCTATGTAATGCCTTCAATTTTATTTCATTTTTTACCAATATTAGAATATCTTTAAACTGTGGGGCGACATCATGGATCGTATGTAATTTATACAGAATTTACATTCATTTTCTATCGAGATTAAAACATCTTTAAACTGCGATACGCTAACGCCCTGTCGATTCACGGATTTCATTTCCAAACTGCAGATTTACAGTCTGAGATGCGATGGAATTACAGTTTTGAAGAGACGTGTTCAGTACTCTCCTTTTCAAGCCTTTGAAGTCGGTTTTAGAAATCGGGGTTGCTGCGTTTCTGTTTTTACATAGAATGGCATAACAGACTGAATTCGCCTTTGTGAATAAATACATTTGAAGAGTCTAAGAGGAAAAGGTATGAAGTCACAAATTTCAAATTTTTCAGGACGACATAAAAAAAAAGAAACGCTGTATCTCTGTATGCACAAAACTTATGTGTATGCAAAAAATTGCGAAGGTGTTCTGATTATGCTGCCCTCCCCATAACAGCAAAACATAATGAGACAAATTGTAAAGTAAATAGATTAATAAGAACTTCCTAAGTGCCATACCAGGAAACTAGTTCTAAGCGCAAATAAGAAAGTTTTTGTTCCAAGTATGGTTCATACAGAGACACTACAATCTATTATGTGATAGTAGAAACATAGAAACACAGCAGAAATATGTTAAGTCATAGAATTGTTGTCAACAAAAACGAATTCTCATTTTCTTTAGATTTTTTTTTACAACAGAATAAGGAAACTAAATTCTCTGTGTTTCTTACAAAACTCCATTCCTTGCAGCAGATGTTGCAAAGTTTTCTGTAAAACATTTTTCGGTGTAGTGGAAGAAGTGGCACCATGAGCAACAGGTGATTCTGTTTTGCAACTGATAAAAATGGCTGGTCTTTCAGTGGAAGTAAGGCATGGCATACATCTGTCATGGTCTGTCGTCTTTTGAATTCGATGATATTTTCCCATTCTCCTGTTTCAGAGCAAGAATAATAATATCTATTTGAGTTGGATGACATTGGGATACTTTGATCATGCTGCATTTGGAGATCTTACACGCCTGCATTGAGAACAATGCTTCATTGGTATCTTTAAAATCAAAGAAAACAGTTGTATGCATTCGAATGGAATTTAGAATTCCTGAGGGAAGCAGGACTCAAGACTATGCACCTTCTAGTAATGAATGTTTGAAACTTTTTCTCGTGATTTGAAACGGTTACAAGTCTAGCGATATGCAGGAATGTACAAAGATCGCGGTAGCATTGTAAACGCGTTTTTGAAAAAAAATAAAATAAAATAAAATAAATGTCGCTTGAAACATTTTCCGTTTCGATTCTTTATCTGATGGCAGTCCAAGAGGATAATTTTTATAACTTCTAAAATGAAATACAAATTAATGTGGTTGCAAGTAAACAGAAAAATTTGTAGAAATGAAAGACACAATTTTAGAGACTTTTCTGGTCTCACTCAAGTATGATTTGTGTATACAAACTGAAGCGGCGAGTGAAAATTTTTACTGAGGCTGAGGATCAAACACAGATCTCCAGCTTACTAAGTAGGTGCGTTAATCGCTGTGCCAAGGCGGCTTAGTGGCTGACGTACATCCCCAGTAATTAGGAGACACGAGTTCGATTTCCGGCCTTCGTACAAATTTCCACTCGCCGCATCTGTCTATAAACATAAAAAGGAAAAAAAAAGTTACATTTCTTTCTTTTTTTGATTCCCCGTGTGATTTTGTTTTTGTAGTCCTCTTTGCGGAGGCAACTGATTATCAGCTTCTCTAATAAGCTATTTGGTGCAGCCTAATTTATCACTCTGCCCTTGTGAAGCACTTTCACATCCATTAACTCACAATTCACTTGCACGTTCTACAACATAAGTACTATAGACAGAGTTATTTGGGAGTCAAAGCATTGTGCGTATGTCTGGACCAGAGCCGAAAGTTTTTTTAAATCGTAGCAGCCGAAGTTGATTCAGCCGACACTCGTTAAAAACATTCTCGGTGTACACAAGAATTGCGACATACTACGGAGCAGTGGTTTTAACTGAAAACAAATGTACGAGTCAGGAGCGTATTCGGGGACTTCAAACACAAAGAGATTTCACGTTGCTGTGAGCCGGTAAGGCGTTTAATGCTCATCGGCATTTCAAGTATCTAGTTCGTCAGCGTTTGATGCAGTTACATCCACCACTGTTCCAGCTATGTGAGAGAGAACACTCAACAGGAAAACGTCATCAAATATCAAGAGGCAGCCGTTTAAAACAGTGGTTCTCACTGTGGTTTGAACACGTCGCTACTAATGTAAGAGTGACTGCCGATCGCTTTACGGTCAGTGAGAGCTCTTTAATTAAGAGCGAGTGAGCGTTGCCGTAGGGCAAGTGCGTTTATCGAACGGCCGAATACGTAGAGAACGCAACGCATTGGATGCGGTCAACGCTGCAGCGCGAGTATGCGCGCAGACACTCGAACTGTCATCCTCCCCACTGCAACTGAGTCCGGTATAAAGGCAGCAATTTCGACACCTGGCAGGTGGCATTAAGGTCGCGATTAGCCACTCGAAGTGCCAGCGAGCGCCGCATATGAGGCGAGCCGACCGGTCCTTTGTGTGACAGACGGCCGGTCCGGCGCCGCCGCGTCGTGACAGGGCGGGTAATTGACTCGCGGTCTGCTGGTCGTATCAGACCGCAAACGCGCGCCTCCCCGCGCGTCGGCGCTGCTGTCGGGCGGCGTTTTTGCGTCCTCTCCGGCCTTCCGCAGCGCCGGATCACCGACTGGCGGCGGTCCGTCCGCCAAAGCGGCCGCCGCCGCGTGCGGTCGTCGAGTGGCTCACTGCAACTGGACGCTGGCCCCACCGCGCTGCGCCGCGCCGCTGGAGAGCTGTTGAGGTCGCAATTTGGCCGCCACCGCGGCTGCAGCCGGCGGCCGCCCGCCGAGATCCAATTAAAAGCGACTCGCCGCTTCATTTGTCGCATTCCGCCCGCTGCAAGGCGCGCTCCCCGCCAAGCCATCCGCCCCCACTACACTCCCACCACCCGACGCTGATTGATAGTTAAACAATCAGGGCCTCGCCGACGGCCGCAGCCGTGCAAACACCGTTCGCCCCCCACCCCCTCTCCACCCAACCCTCGGCCCCAGTCCCCGCCCCTCAGGGGCCACGGAGCGTAGGATATGCAATTTACCGCCGGCGTGCGAGAATAACCTCGTCCGGTGTTCAGGAGCCCGCGAAAAACCTGGTTACGCGTCGGGCTATTATCTATTAGCGCTAATGGCTCGTGCTGGAATTCGGTCGCCACCCGCCGGAAGAGCTTGTGGTCCCTGGGATGAGGGATGTCGGCTTCACTTGGTCCCTCCACCACAGCACATCCAGCTGCTCGAGTGAGAGTTGTCATTCGTGAGGTAAATATTTATAAATAACCAACTACTCCCGGTCACGCCTTACCGTGGCTTCGTCTTGTTAAATGAAAAAGAAAGAAATGAGAAAGCACACGGTTCTAATGTGGTTGCCGGCCGCGATGGCCGTGCGGTTCCTGGCGCTTCAGTCCGGAACCGCGGTACTGCTACGGTCGCAGGTTCGAATCCTGCCTCGGGCATGGATGTGTGTGATGTCCTTAGGTTAGTTATGTTTAAGTAGTTCTAAGTTCTAGGGGACTAATGACCACAGCAGTTGAGTCTCATAGTGCTCAGAGCCATTTGAACCATTTTTTTTTAATGTGGTTGGGAATTGGATATACGTCCCAATCTCCATCTCTCCCCTGTCTCTGTCCATTTCCTCCTCCCCCTCTCTTTCTACATCTCCTTTCCCCTCCCCCCTCCATCATATCCATTTTCTCCTCCCCCATCTCTCCCCATATCCTCCTAAATATCCCCATCACCACATATTGTATCCACGGACCCAACCAACCAACCAACTCGCGCACGCGCGCCCTGACCTTGACATCGCTGGCCACAGTTCCTGTCGCGGCCGTTACCGCCGACGGAAGAGGTCGCGCCATGGCTGAGCTCGGGTCCGCAGGGCCCTCTGCCTTTTGCATATAAGGAGGAGCGCTGGCCCGAGACGGACAGTCTATTGTCGATTGTGAGCCCATCGTAGAGTTTATAGCGGAGCCATTGCAGTGTGATATTTGCTATTGTATTCGACTAGGCTCAGTACACGGATTACTCTTGGATATTACTTGGACTTGGTATTGCTGGTGCACGTTTCGTCAGAAATAAAGATAATTTATCGCTTCATTCTAGCTGGCGCAGTTCCTGTCATTAATTACTTTTCGGCCAACAGACATAGTTATATCCTGGTCACTACCTACGCTGTATACAATTTGTGGTGGCTGCCCCAAAAGTACCACCGAGGACCTTGGGTTTGGGAGCCGTCAGAAAACCACATGCTCCCTTTCTCTGTCCATATTCTTCTCTCTCCTCTCTACGTCCATCATTACCTCTCCACTTTCCATGTACATCTTTTCCTCGTCGTCACTTTCCGTCTTCTTCTGGCCTTCTCTCAGCGCGTCTCCTCCTTTTCACTTTCTATCTCGATTTCCTCTCACCACTCTGACAATCTCTTCTTCTCCCTTTTCTCTGCCCTCGGTAATTGTCACTGCATATTCATATTCTGTAGTGGTATTCTAAGCATAACGTCGTAATTTTTGAAGAATATGTAAAAATCTGCCAACCTGCTGCACAGGCTTTTTATATAACTTGACCAGGTTTCGTCACCTCTAAGGGTGACTTCAGCAGAAGGTAAGGTAATTACATGAAGAACATATCGTCAAAGATGTACTGTACATGTTCGACGATATGTTCTTCATGTAATTACCTTACCTTTTGCTGAAGTCACCCTTAGAGGTGACGAAACCTGGTCAAGGTATATAAAAAACCTGTGCAACCGGTTGGCTGATTTTTACATATTTTTCTAATTTTTGTATATGGTTGCTACAAACGTCAGCAATGTTCAAAGTTATAACCTGATAAGCCTTAAATACAACTTTCCTGTTTGCTAACAACGTTTCTCTATTATATCCGTATTAAAAATATGTAGCCTGTATCCGCCCAAATCTTCATTAGAGTACTACGTAAAAATCTAAAGTAAATCGGTCAAGAAGATTTCTAGATTTTTGGTAACATATTTTTCCCAGTGTATATTATATATTTATTTATATATTTTATGTATTAAAAGTAGGTATATAAAAACACGCGCTTAGTCGAATGCGACGTTGTATCAAATTCAAAGCAATAGGTGAATATCTTTTGGGGTTATACGATTCTGAACGAACGAACTTTTTATTTATATAGATGGTCTGCCCTGAGCACGCCATATTATGAGGAGTACATAGCACTTCGTTTCCAAAAAACGGGCCCTATCGTTCACTTTTTAGAAAGACATAGCTTAATCATAAAAATTCAGAAGTTATCGCGAATCAGGGAAGTTAATCGGTGGTGTACGACGAATGCATTCATGAGAAATAGTTAAAAATGGTAAATATGGGTGATACTTCGGTTTCAGGATCTGTCTCAGGCTGATACTGATCTTCGGCCTGACATGGCTGCTTGTCCTGTTCCAGAGGTTGCCCCTCAGTCTGCAAGATCCGGGCAGTCGCAGAGGGTGGGCTTACTGGTAGTTGGGAGCTCCAGCGTCAGGCGCGTAATGGGGCCCCTTAGGGAAATGGCAGCAAGAGAGGGGAAGAAAACCAATGTGCACTCCGTGTGCATACCGGGGGGAGTCATTCCAGATGTGGAAAGGGTCCTTCCGGATGCCATGAAGGGTACAGGGTGCACCCATCTGCAGGTGGTCGCTCATGTCGGCACCAATGATGTGTGTCGCTATGGATCGGAGGAAATCCTCTCTGGCTTCCGGCGGCTATCTGATTTGGTGAAGACTGCCAGTCTCGCTAGCGGGATGAAAGCAGAGCTCACCATCTGCAGCATCGTCGACAGGACTGACTGCGGACCTTTGGTACAGAGCCGAGTGGAGGGTCTGAATCAGAGGCTGACACGGTTCTGCGACCGTGTGGTCTGCAGATTCCTCGACTTGCGCCATAGGGTGGTGGGGTTTCGGGTTCCGCTGGATAGGTCAGGAGTCCACTACACGCAACATGCGGCTACACGGGTAGCAGGGGTTGTGTGGCGTGGGCTGGGCCGTTTTTTAGGTTAGATGGCCTTGGGCAAGTACAGAAAGGGCAACAGCCTCAACGGGTGCGGGGCAAAGTCAGGACATGCGGGGACCAAGCAGCAATCGGTATTGTAATTGTCAACTGTCGAAGCTGCGTTGGTAAAGTACCAGAACTTCAAGCGCTGATAGAAAGCACCGAAGCTGAAATCGTTATAGGTACAGAAAGCTGGTTTAAGCCAGAGATAAATTCTGCCGAAATTTTTACAAAGGTACAGACGGTGTTTAGAAAGGATAGATTGCATGTAACCGGTGGTGGAGTGTTCGTCGCTGTTAGTAGTAGTTTATCCTGTAGTGAAGTAGAAGTGGATAGTTCCTGTGAATTATTATGGGTGGAGGTTACACTCAACAACCGAACTAGGTTAATAATTGGCTCCTTTTACCGACCTCCCGACTCAGCAGCATTAGTGGCAGAACAACTGAGTGAAAATTTGGAATACATTTCACATAAATTTTCTCAGCATGTTATAGTCTTAGGTGGAGATTTCAATTTACCAGATATAGACTGGGACACTCAGATGTTTAGGACGGGTGGTAGTGACAGAGCATCGAGTGACAGTATACTGAGTGCACTATCCGAAAATTATCTCGAGCAATTAAACAGAGAACCGACTCGTGGAGATAACATCTTGGACCTACTGATAACAAACAGACCCGAACTTTTCGACTCTGTATGTACAGAACAGGGAATCAGTGATCATAAGGCCGTTGCAGCATCCCTGAATATGGAAGTTAATAGGAATATAAAAGAAGGGAGGAAGGTTTATCTGTTTGGCAAGAGTAATAGAAGGCAGATTTCAGACTACCTAACAGCTCAAAACGAAAACTTCTGTTCCGACACTTACAATGTTGAGTGTTTATGGAAAATGTTCAAGGCAATCGTAGATGCGTTTTAGACAGGTACGTGCCGAGTAAAACTGTGAGGGACGGGAAAAACCCACCGTGGTACAACAACAAAGTTAGGAAACTACTGCGAAAGCAAAGAGAGCTCCACTCCAAGTTTAAACGCAGCCAAAACCTCTCAGACAAACAGAAGCTAAACGATGTCAAAGTTAGCGTAAGGAGGGCTATGCGTGAAGCGTTCAGTGAATTCGAAAGTAAAATTCTATGTACCGACTTGAAAGAAAATCCTAGGAAGTTCTGGACTCACGTTAAATCAGTAAGTGGCTCGAAACAGCATATCCAGACACTACGGGATGATGATGGCATTGAAACAGAGGATGACACGCGTAAAGCTGAAATACTAAACACCTTTTTCCAAAGCTGTTTCACAGAGGAAGACCGCACTGCAGTTCCTTCTCTAAATCCTCGCACAAACGAAAAAATGGCTGACATCGAAATAAGTGTCCAAGGAATAGAAAAGCAACTGGAATCACTCAATAGAGGAAAGTCCACTGGACCTGACGGGATACCAATTCGATTCTACACAGAGTACGCGAAAGAACTTGCCCCCCTTCTAACAGCCGTGTACCGCAAGTCTCTACATCTACATCTACATCTACATCTATACTCCGCGAGCCACCTTACGGTGTGTGGCGGAGGGTACTTATTGTACCACTATCTGATCCCCCCTTCCCTGTTCCATTCACGAATTGTGCGTGGGAAGAACGACTGCTTGTAAGTCTCCGTATTTGCTCTAATTTCTCGGATCTTTTCGTTGTGATCATTACGCGAGATATATGTGGGCGGTAGTAATATGTTGCCCATCTCTTCCCGGAATGTGCTCTCTCGTAATTTCGATAATAAACCTCTCCGTATTGCGTAACGCCTTTCTTGAAGTGTCCGCCACTGGAGCTTGTTCAGCATCTCCGTAACGCTCTCGCGCTGACTAAATGTCCCCATGACGAATCGCGCTGCTTTTCGCTGGATCATGTCTATCTCTTCTATTAATCCAACCTGGTAAGGGTCCCATACTGATGAGCAATACTCAAGAATCGGACGAACAAGCGTTTTGTAAGCTACTTCTTTCGTCGATGAGTCACATTTTCTTAGAATTCTTCCTATGAATCTCAACCTGGCGCCTGCTTTTCCCACTATTTGTTTTATGTGATCATTCCACTTCAGATCGCTCCGGATAGTAACTCCTAAGTATTTTACGGTCGTTACCGCTTCCAATGATTTACCACCTATGGCATAATCGTACTGGAATGGATTTCTGCCCCTATGTATGCGCATTATATTACATTTATCTACGTTTAGGGAAAGCTGCCAGCTGTCGCACCATGCCTCTAGAGGAACGGAGGGTTCCAAATGATTGGAAAAGAGCACAGATAGTCCCAGTCTTCAAGAAGGGTCGTCGAGCAGATGCGCAAAACTATAGACCTATATCTCTGACGTCGATCTGTTGTAGAATTTTAGAACATGTTTTTTGCTCGAGTATCATGTCGTTTTTGGAAACCCAGAATCTACTACGTAGGAATCAACATGGATTCCGGAAACAGCGATCGTGTGAGACCCAACTCACTTTATTTGTTCATGAGACCCAGAAAATATTAGATACAGGCTCCCAGGTGGATGCTATTTTTCTTGACTTCCGGAAGGCGTTCGATACAGTTCCGCACTGTCGCCTGATAAACAAAGTAAGAGCCTACGGAATATCAGACCAGCTGTGTGGCTGGATTGAAGAGTTTTTAGCAAACAGAACACAGCATGTTGTTATCAATGGAGAGACGTCTACAGTAACCTCTGGCGTGCCACAGGGGAGTGTTATGGGACCATTGCTTTTCACAATATATATAAATGACCTAGTAGATAGTGTCGGAAGTTCCATGCGGCTTTTCGCGGATGATGCTGTAGTATACAGAGAAGTTGCAGCATTAGAAAATTGTAGCGAAATGCAGGAAGATCTGCAGCGGATAGGCACTTGGTGCAGGGAGTGGCAACTGACCCTTAACATAGACAAATGTAATGTATTGCGAATACATAGAAAGAAGGATCCTTTATTGTATGATTATATGATAGCGGAACAAACACTGGTAGCAGTTACCTCTGTAAATCTGGGAGTATGCGTGCGGAACGATTTGAAGTGGAATGATCATATAAAATTAATTGTTGGTAAGGCGGGTACCAGGTTGAGATTCATTGGGAGAGTGCTTAGAAAATGTAGTCCATCAACAAAGGAGGTGGCTTACAAAACACTCGTTCGACCTATACTTGAGTATTGCTCATCAGTGTGGGATCCGTACCAGATCGGTTTGACGGAGGAGATAGAGAAGATCCAAAGAAGAGCGGCGCGTTTCGTCACAGGGTTATTTGGTAACCGTGATAGCGTTACGGAGATGTTTAATAAACTCAAGTGGCAGACTCTGCAAGAGAGGCGATCTGCATCGCGGTGTAGCTTGCTGCCCAGGTTTCGAGAGGGTGCGTTTCTGGATGAGGTATCGAATATATTGCTTCCCCCTACTTATACCTCCCGAGGAGATCACGAATGTAAAATTAGAGAGACTAGAGCGCGCACGGAGGCTTTCAGACAGTCGTTCTTCCCGCGAACCATACGCGACTGGAACAGGAAAGGGAGGTAATGACAGTGGCACGTAAAGTGCCCTCCGTCACACACCGTTGGGTGGCTTGCGGAGTATAAATGTAGATGTAGATGTACTTGTATGACCGATCATTAATAGCCCAATTAAACCTAATAATTATGGATTGTCAGAGCAGCTTACTAAACCGTACCTCGCAGTTACTTACCTCACTTGAAGGGAGGCACTGAGAGCGCATTTAGTTAAACTAATCGCAATGTTGCTAATAAGGACGGGTAAGCTACTCGGAAGTCTTGGAGCGGTCAAAACTGCGCCAGCTTTGTACTTTAGGCAGAGCGATATCTAGAGTCAACATGGCACCAAGCGTACCGAACACGATCCATATCCGCTACGTTCAGGAATATATGACCGCGTCTTGCCAGTTAAAGGTAGCAAAAAATAACTCATCTGAAGGAAATAACGAGTTACTCAGAAGAAGCAGTTACTGTAATAACCGCTCACTTTTTACTAGCAGTTATTTTAATAACTGTCAATAGCGCGTATTGCCTTCTGCGTACTAAACTGCGTACTATGCTTTCGCATCATATGAGATCTGACCACGGATATATGAACAGAGCGGTGGGACCGACCATCTATGATGTATTCAACAGCTCACGGAAATAACTGTCAGACAGCAGACTGTTTATCGAAGTATATACTTCGGTTTCATTCTATCTAACTACGGAAAGTGTGGCAGTTACTTTTCGCTGAGAGTTAGGGGCTACCACTACAAGTAGCGTCAATATTGGTAACTGTGTGCCGGACGCCATCAGGTAGTAGCAGACGATGCTATTTCCACAGACGACAGATATTGGAGTGACACCATTATTTTCGTACCTCTACGGTAACAACCGCCGGTCGTCATAGGGTTTACAAATAACTGATCCACATGCCGCCACACAAGCAGTTGCCATTAAAGTGTATGAAGTAACTGTTAGCCTAGTACTTTTACAATAACGGAACTCTCTATCAGTTTTCCACAAATTTCACGAAGTTTGTCGCACGAAATCATTACCGAAAAACTTGGTTACCACAAGTTTTGTGCAAGATGGATACCAAAAATCTTGACAGAAATTAACAAAAATCAGCGAATGTCTGCGGCGTTAACGTTTTTGGACGCTTACGAGAGAGATGGCGACTCATTACTGGATCGCATCGTTGCTGGTGACGAAACATGGGTTAAGCATGTGAACTGCGAGACAAAATTGCAGTCAATGCAGTGGGGGCACACAAATTCCCCCCAAAAACCGAAGAAATGCATGCAGACAATGTCGGCTAGGAAGGTGATGGCTACTGTCTTTTGGGACAAAAATGGTTCAAATGGCTTTGAGCACTATGGGACTTAACTTCTAAGGTCATCAGTCCCCTAGAACGTAGAACCACGTAAACCTAACTAACCTAAGGACATCACAAACATCCATGCCCGAGGCAGGATTCGAACCTGCGACCGTAGCGGTCGCGCGGTTCCAGACTGTAGCATCTAGAACCGCTCGGCCACTCCGGCCGGCCTTTTGGGACAGAAAAGGTGTCATTTTTGTGGATTTCCTGGAAAGAGGCACTGCAATAAACTCTCAAAGGTATTGCCAAACTCTACACAACCTCAGAAGAGGAATACAAAGCAAGCGCAGGGGAAAGTTGGGCTCAAAGATCTTGCTGATTCACGACAACGCCCGGGCCCACACGGCAAATGCCACTCGTGAAGTTCTCGAATCTGTTAAGTGGGAGTTGTTTCCTCATCCGCCGTACAGTCCCGACCTGGCACCGAGCGACTTCCACTTATTCCCAGCAATGAAGAAGTGGTTGGCTATGCAGCGTTTTGATGACGACGCACAGCTTCAAGCAGAGGTAACCACGTGGTTGAAGGCGCAGGCGGCCGAATTTTACGACGAAGGAATTTCCAAGCTCGTCCATCGCTACGATAATTGCCTTAATTTAAACGGCAACTATGTAGAAAAGTAGTATTTAAGTGTGGCTTTCATCTGTATACAACAAAAAAATTTCCAATGCTTTATTTATTTTTAATTCCAAAACGTATTGTACTTTGTGGATAGCCCTCGTAGTATGAATTAGTATAGAAGCCGTAGACGGCGTCTCAATGGCGTGTGTTGACTCGGACAGCTGCGTCCGCCTCAGCTTTACAAAAGGCGATGCGTGGGCGGCGCACATTCACCAGTAGGCGGCCTGGCTGAGGCAGAAACTCTGTGGCAAGTAGCCGCATCAGGCGTTCCATCGGCAGCAAGGTGCGCCACACACTGCACGCATCGCAGACAGAGCAGAGACGGCTTTTGTAAAGCTCGCTTTCGAATGAGGCATCGCGCACTACACGCAGTGGAGGCGCAGGGCTGGCGAGGGTAGGGCATCTGGTGGGGCATCCCGCTGTCCCGCTGTCCCGCTGTCCCGCTCTCCCGCTGTCCCGCTGTCCGAGCTGCACGGTTGTCCTTTTCCTGCGCCCGCTCGCGTCTTCTATTCGGGGACCGTTGATTCGGCGCGGTAGCTAGCAGACTCACTCCCCTATTTAAGTGGAAAGACGTGTAAGCCGCCCTATCTGCAGTCTTTCGCAAGGGCTTGTAAAGAAACTATCGGTAACAAAATTTTATTCTCTCACTTCTCATAGACTAATCCGTCAGCTTCGTGACGAACTGCGAATCATTTCGTTAATGGTCATAGTTATTGTGATGCTTCGACATGAGGTAAACTACTAAAGGAAACTCTTACAGTTTGCATTCAAATATAGGGGTCACTATGAACTGGCGTTTGGTGCATGCTAGGTCATATGTTGCTGCATATGAAATGTAGCTAACGTATTGAATTAGTCTTTAAACTTGAAGGATGTCGCTATCTGTATCCAATTTCGAGAAAACGGATTATGTAAATCGCTTTGTGCCAAACGCTCGCGCCATCGAAAAAGCCAGAATGAAATATTCATAAATCTGTCGTATCTCATAAACAGTCTGAGGTATAGAAAAAAGATTTTGACAAATGATAGCACAGAAAGAGGAGAGTATTTTGCCATATTATCAATATGTGAAACTTCCACATCTATGGCGATATTCAAGCAAATATGGAATTATTTCAGTGAAACAATAAAGATGAAATTGGAAGGAGGTTGTAGAGGAATTACATAACATCAGTTGTAAGTATTATCTGCTATTTGATTTATTTTATATGAATCATTAAAATAAAAATTTATTGCTGATGACGTTAAATTCTTCACTTTACCATTGGCCTCTTTTTCTAGCTGTTTACTACCATTGAACACAACATTCTTGTGAACTAAAACACTTGTTAAATATTTCTCTCGTAAGCTTCATTTTTGTTTCTGCAGATGCTTGGAGAAGGCAACAGAAGCTGGTTATAGGTCAGTGCTTCCATTTCCTTGATTATTTGACGCAATGTTTTCAGTCATCAAGTAATTTCACAGTACAACCTACCACCACACTTCTGTGTCCAGTGTCCAGTTTACGCTCAAAAGGCTGTATAAACCAATTACGGAACTCAACATACCAAATCAACAGTTGACGAGCGTGAGAAAGTCTGTAATCAAAAACTTAATTTTTGTCATGATCAGTAACTCTGCATTTAGGGTACAGTCACATTAAGCTTTTTAATGACGGAAGTGCCCCATCACCTACGAAAACGTAAAGGGCTTGTGAGTTCCGAGTCAAAATGCATAGACAGACTTATAGTGGACATGTGCTTTACGGGTGCTGGACCACTACTGAGCCCTCCCATGCCCCTGTTGCTGCCAGTGTGTGCTGACCTGCAGAAACTATGTAGCTAGGCCAGGCCTCCATTGTGCCTCTTGGCGAAGCTCAGGAGCAGGTTGATAACAGCCTGAAGGAGACCCCAGTCAGAGGGCGTTTGCTCAGGCACCAGAAGCAACACGCCTAGGAACGACACCCAGACGAACAGTGAATGTGGTGGCTCGTTGCAGACAAGCCACGGTTATCCATATCTAGTCAACGGCTGACGAGGCGTAGCTCTCGACGTAGGCAGCAGTCGAAAGCAAATCCTGTGGTTCTGTTCGGTTCAGGTGACTAGTATTAATGGAAAATGGGAAACTGCCTAAGACAGAGTGCTATAAAAGCCCAGTTGTATCTTTCGATACGTTGACGACACTTCCTTCATTTGGCCCCACCAACGTAAGAACCTTTATGAGGTATCGGAACACCTCAACAGTACTAACAGTAACATCCAGTTCACCAAGCAGTTATAAAAAGGCAATGCATTCCCCTTCCTCGACTTCCTAGTCCACCGCAAACAGAATAGATGTCTTGACCACAGCGTCTATAGAAAACCCACTAACGCTGATCTGCGCTTGCACACGATCAGCCTCATCACCCGGCACTGAAGAGTATTATGTTATAAACATTGGCGCATCGTGCAAAAATGATATCAGAGGCTGATGACCTGTCCCGCGAGCTGAGATACCTACGCAAAGTCTTCAGGAGGCAAATAAAGTCATTTCTAGCAAAAATCCCAATAACACCTCCGACGAAGAGTAAGAAGAGATACTTGCTTTCTAACCATTCTGTAGCTGCGTGTCGGACAAGAAAAGTCGTTTGTTGGGAAGATGGAAGATCGAATCGATCTTCTGACCTCCGACAAAATCCCCGTGAATGACAGTCTAGTTAAAGACGCAGCAGGTCTCAGAACACCTGGGCTCTACAAAATACCTTGTGAGTGTGGCCCTCTTATGTCGGAAAGTTACTACATAGAGTGGTACAATGCAGGAAGGAACATTAAACGTTTTATCACCTACGGTACCTCGAGAAATGTGCTTTAGCTATGCGTGCTCTAGAAAACGGTCACCAGATAAAATCTGACGTAATATCCACCATGGCTTGCACTAGCTACCTCTGGGAATGGGTAATTAAAGAAACCATTGAAGTAAAAATTTGTCGTAAGATCTTGTGGGACCAAACTGCTGAGGTCATCGGGCCATAAGCCTACATACTGCTTAATCTGACTTAAACTAACTTACATTAAGGACAACACACACACCCATGTCCGAGGGAGGACTGAAACTCCGACGAGGAGAGCCACGCGGACCGTGAGAATACCGCATTGAAGTAAAAATCACTGATAACACTCAAAATAGAGACGGTGGTCTTCAGCTTAGAACTGCGTGGGGTCCAGCGAACGCCCGATTGGCGATTGAAGCATGCACGTCGAATGCAGAGTTTTGGAACACAACATGAGTGATGTAGTAAATGGTAGAATTACTGGTCCTATTGGTAGCATTGGTAGGCAAAGAGATATTAATGAATGTGTAAGAGAGAAACTCAATAGGACGTTCTTCATCATGGTCAAAGTCAAGAGTTTCCTGAAATTACTGATAGATTCGAAAGTTGTTTATCAGTAACAGAAATATTGGTTCAAATGGCTCTGAGCACTATGGGACTGAACACCTGAGGTGATGAGTCCCCTAGAACTCAGAACTACTTAAACCTAACTAACCTAAGGACATCACACACAGATCCATGCCCGAGTCAGGATTCGAACCTGCGACCGTAGCGGGCGCGCGGTTCCAGACTGACGCGCTTAGAACAGAAACATGTTTCATATGAGTTTGACGAAGCAGTGTACCAATGTTTGATATATTTTTGTTTCGCGCTTTTGTTTTTCAAATTTTACTTTTTTATTGAGGATTTTGCGTGATCTAGCGCTGTATGATAAATCTGTATCGTTTTCTTTATTTTTACTACAGCATACTTCTGTTTCACGTTAGAAATCAATAATTTTCGTATAAAACCTGAATTAAACATTCATAATTTCCGTTTTTCTATAAATATTGTTTACTTTTAAGTAACAGAGGGATGACTGTGTCGAACAAAAGCATTTCGAATGTTACCTGGCCCCTTATATATCCGCACTAAGTTTCTCTGAGGTTCAGCACTTCCAATTTTTAGGGGAATCCTTGTAAGACACTGATCGCATGTGTAAAGAAAGTGATCGTTATGTGCTAACGCCCTATAGGTGTGCAACACACTTAACATACTGGAAATGCGGGTACGACCTTAATTGACTAAAGCTACTAGGAAAACTACTGTGCTCTGTTCTACTTATGATAGTCAACGAAAGCCTACCTGCCGGCCGATGAAGCCGAGAGGTTCCAGGTGCTTCAGTCTGGAACCACGTGACCGCTACGTCGCAGATTCGAATCGTGCCTCGGGCATGGATGTGTGTGATGTCCTTACTTAGGTTTAAGTAGTTCTAAGTTCTAGGGGACTGATGACCTCATATGTTAAGTCCCATAGTGCTCAGAGGCATTTGAACCATTTTTTGGAAGCCTACCGTAGTCATGACATGTGACGAAAACCTGCACCTAAGTGAAATTTCCAAATTGGCAGCTTCGCACTGGCATGGCACGGACTGAGCCGGTACTGATACCCGCGGGCGGCGGTCGCCGTCTTTGAAGCCCCGCAGAGGGCGGAAGGTCCGCCCCCGCCCCGCCTGCGAGTCGCTCAAACGATCCAGCGGCCGGCTCGGCGGCTGGGCGCGAGCAGCCAGAGGGTGCGTAATGAAGAGGCGCCGTTTCCGGGGGCGCCGCCCTAACGAGCCCTCAGACGCACCCCGCCACCGGCAGCCGCTCCAGGCGCGGCCCGGGGATGTGTGCCGCAAAAATGACGGCCGCTGCATAAAATATGGTCAGGGTGGCCGCCGTTTGCACCCCTGGCCCAGCTCGCGTCCCTTGTTCTCACTCAAGCCTTGACGGTCGCGGAGAGAACGGACAAGGTGAATACGCGATGATGATGCTGTGGCTGATGATCGTCATGGTGAATTCATGTTGAACCTCTCAACACGAAAATCAACAACCTCTCAACAAAGGACAGTCTGATTTTAAAATTAAATCACATTAAAACAAACAGTGATAGATGAACGCAACAAGCGCTACGTTTAGACTGAGGTGACAAAAGTCTTGGAATATGTTCTAATATCGTTTCAGACATCCATCTGCCCGGCATAGTGCAGCAACTCGACGTGGCATGGACTCAGGAAGTCGTTGGAAATGCTGAGTCACGATGTCTCTATAGCTATCCATAATTGGGTATTGCCGGTGCAGGAACTCGTGCAAGAACAGACCTCTCGGTTTTGTTCTATAAATATTCGCTGAGGTTTACGTCGGGTGATCTGGGAGGCCAAATAATTGGCTCGAACTGTCCAGAATGTTCTTCAAACCTAGTGGTGCGTTCTCATCAATAAATATTCCATCGCTGTTTGGAACCATTAGTCAATGAATGGCTGATAATACGAGTAGTTTCCACGTAGCAGAATATAACATTTCCAGCCAACAATCGGTTCAGTCCGACCAGAGGTTCCTGTTCCATGTAAACGCAGTCCACATCAGTATATTGCCGCCACCAGCTTGCGCAGTGCTTTTTTCACAACTTTGGTCCATGGCTTCGTGAGTTATTAGCCACAGTTGAACCTTATTGTCAGGTCTTACCGTCCGCCCCCTGTAGCTGAATGGTCAGCGCGACAGAATGTCAATCCTAAGGGCCCGGGTTCGATTCCTTGCTGGGTCGGAGATTTTCTCCACTCAGGGACTGGGGGTTGTGTTGTCCTAATCATCATAATTTCATCCCCATCGACTCGTAAGTCGCCGAAGTGGCGTCAAATCGAAAGACTTGCACCAGGCGAACGGTCTACCCGACGGTAGTCACACGACAGCTCTTACCAACTTAGATACGGATTCTTAAGACCAGGCCACGGTTTTCCATTCGACTAGGGCCCAACGGACATGATCACGAGCCCAGAAGAGCCACTGTGGACGATGTCGTGGTGTTAGCAAAGCCACTCACGTCCGTCGTCTGCTGCCATAGCACACTAACTATAAATGTCACCACACTATACTAATGCCGTATTCCCAGCTTGTTTTTTGCCACACACTATTGCTTGTCAGTTAGCACTGACAATTTTATACAGTCGCCGCAGCTATTGGTGGTTAAGTGAAGTCCTTCGACGACTGCGTTGTCCATCATGTGAGTAATACCTGAAATTTAGTATTCTCGGCACACTCTTAACACTGTTGGTCTCGGAATATTAAAATCCCTAACGATTTCCGAAACGGAATGTCCCAAGCGTCTAACTCCAACTACTATTCCGTGTTCAAAGTCTGTTAATTCGGTCGTGCGGCCATAATCACGTCGGAATCGTGACGAGGCTGGTATCATGTATTCCGTTTAAGCATGAGTTTCTAGTAGTTGAATATACGTATCAGATTGGAACACGGTATTACCGCAACAAAGTACAGTTTTCTAACACCATTCAATGTTCCCAAAAGGACCGTATATGAACATTGGTCGCAAGCTCTTCTCCAAAGTCGAACGAATTGACAAAATGGGTGATATTCTACTAGAGCCTTGTTGGACTATGTTGGCCCCAGGATAACTGTATTTATTCATGGAAACATTGCCACAGTTTCCGGTCCTCTTCAGCAACTTCAGAGGAAATCCGTTCGGAGACCTGCAGTAGAGGTTGGTTTGAAGCGTTCCAGTACGCACAAAATATCAATAAAGAATCTACACGTGTTCCCATTCAAAAAACGAAGTCACCATCTCATTTACGTGCCACCTGCGTGACAAAAGGCTGATTTTTCGAAACAGATCCTAACAATTTTTGATAATAAGGAGCATCTGGCTCACGGATGAAACACAGTTTCACCTGAATGTATTAGAGCATAAATAGAACTGGCGATTTCGAAATTTTGAAAATTTCGGAAGTGTGAAGAGAACCCACAGCATTCTCCTAGGTTTCTTATTCGGCTGGGGTATACAGCAAAGGTTTTATTGGCCCTTTTAATGTGATAATCCGTAACTTGTTAACGTCACGTTGCAATTTCAAGACTATTTGTCTTTACCCAGTGTAGAGATTTCAAAACTTCCCTTGGCACAATCCAGAACATCGAGCTCCCATGTGACTTTACGCCAGTGGTGAGCAGGGAAAATCGTGGATATACACTACTGGTCATTAAAATTGCTACACCAAGAAGAAATGCAGATGATAGATGGGTATTCATTGGACAAATATATTATACTAGAAGTGACACGTGATTACATTTTTACGCGATTTGGGTGCATAGATCCTGAGAAATCAGTACCCGGAGCAACCACCTCTGGCCGTAATAATGGCCTTGATACGCCTGGGCATTGAGTCAAACAGGGCTTGGATGGCATGTACAGGTACAGCTGCCCATGCAGCTTCAACACGATACCACAGTTCATCAAGACTAGTGACTGCCGTATTGAGATGAGCCAGTTGATCGGCCACCATTCACCAGACGTTTTCAATTGGTAAGAGATCTGGAGAATGTGCTGGCCAGGGCAGCAGTTGAACATTTTCTGTATCCAGAAAGGCCCGTACAGGTCCTGCAACATGCGGTCGTGCATTATCCTGCTGAAATGTAGGGTTTCGCAGGGATCGTATGAAGGGTAGAGCCAGGGATCGTAATACATCTGAAATGTGACGTCCACTGTTCAAAGTGCCGTCAATGCAAACAAGAGGTGACAGAGACGTGTAACCAATGGCACCCCATACCATCATGCCGGGTGATGCGCCAGTATGGCGGTGACGAATACACGCTTCCAACGGGCGTTCACCGCGATGTCGCCAAACACGCATACGACCATCACGATGGTGTAAACACAACCTGGAAAAAAAAAAACTACGTTTTGCCATTCGTGCACACAGGTTCGCCGTCGAGTACACCATCGCAGACGATCCTGTCTGTGATACAGCGTCAAGGATAACCGCAGCCATGGTCTCCGAGCTGATAGTCCATTCTGCTGCAAACGTGGTCAAACTGTTGGTGCAGATGGTTGTTGTCCTGCAAACGTCCCCAACTGTTGACTCAGGAATCGAGACGTGGCTGCACGATCCGTTACAGCCATGCGGAAATGATGCCCGTCATCTCGACTGCTAGTGACACGAGACCGTTGGGATCCAGCGCGGCGTTCGGTATTACCCTCCTGAACCCACTGATTCCATATTCTGCTAATAGTCATTGGATCTCGACCAGCCGGCCGCGGTGGTCTCGCGGTTCTAGGCGCGCAGTCCGGAACCGCGCGACTGCTACGGTCGCAGGTTCGAATCCTGCCTCGGGCATGGATGTGTGTGACGTCCTTAGGTTAGTTAGGTTTAAGTAGTTCTAAGTTCTAGGGGACTGATGACCACAGCTGTTAAGTCCCATAGTGCTCAGAGCCATTGAACCATTTGGATCTCGGCCAACGGGAGCAGCAATGTCGCGATACGATATACCGCAATCGCGATAGGCAACAATCCGAATTTTATCAAAGTCTGAAACGTGATGGTACGCATTTCTCCTCTTACACGAGGCATTTTAACAACGTTTCACCAGGCAACGCCGGTCAACTGCTGTTTGTGTATGAGAAATAGGGTGGCAACTTTCCTCATGTCAGCACGTTCTAGGTGTCGCCACCGACGCCAAGCTTGTGTGAATGCTCTGGAAAACTAATCATTTGCATATCACAACATCTTCTTCCTGTCGGTAAAATTTCGCGTTTGTAGCATGTCAACCTCGTGGTGTAGCAATTTTAATGGCCTGTAGTGTATGAAAGGTGCTTCTGACAGCTTTAGTCTGAAGCGTTCCGAGCCTGTGTGTATGTCCCAATTTAGTGTTTCTTCTCGTGCTGAGCATGCGTATTCATTTGCTGGTCCTACGAATTTTATATAGATGTTGAAATCAATAGCAGTTCACGGATAACGGTAGTTTTCCGGTAATCACGGCTACAGCGCTCCTAGAATCTGAGATGTCTTCACTTTTTCTCCCATCTGAGCGGTCAAATGCTGTACCCTACAGACGGACTCTGAGTTTCACAAATGACAATTTGCTCTCTCTCACTACCAACAACTTACCATTCCTCTGACTTGTGATCCTCTGCCTCAACAGCGAAGTTAATTTCAATAATGGGATTGGGCATTATTATTTCAGGTATCTTTATCAGGAACAAGTAGCAGAAGAATCAGAGTTGTAAGAATGTTTGTTAACCATCACTCCTAAACCTGCAGTTAGGGATTTTCGTAAGAGGATTGTACTGATTCATAATCGTATTATTTAGGAGCGGACCATCTTTTCCAACGCCGCTGAATTTACTGGATAATTCCTAAGGTAAACAATTTAATAACTTGGAAGATATTGCTGTTAGCCAAACATGGTTATCGTAAATACGAACATAAAAAAGTTTGTAGTAGGCTTTCATGATCGAATCTTATGGCCTTAGTTTGTTGAGTTTTGGGGAATTAGAGACGTTTTGTTACCAGGTGTTTCTTCTTGCACTGCGGTACACATCTTCAGAAGCAGTGGAGATGTAGACTACCTGATAAAAACTATCTGGACATCTATTAGTGGATATTAATACTTAACCCATTCTTCGCTTTTACAACGGATGAATTGTGCTAGGGACACTTTTGGATAGGTGTATAAAAGTTTGTGGAGTCGGAACGCATATTTTCCCATGAGGCGAAACCAGAGAAGGTAGTGATATCGATAGTTAGATCTGAATCGGAGTCGACATCCTAAATCATACCTTCTGTAAACCCTCGTCGCCAGTTCTGCGAAGGTCTCATCGCTATTGCTGTGGAGGCCGAGACGCCACTGTTGTTACATTAGGGCGAGATTGCGAGATCGTAGAACGGCTTCTGGTGCAGTAAATCGCTAAGACAATTTTCCCCTGCCACTATTACAAAGCTATGCCCCAGGGTCAGGTAACAGAATTGGAGAAAGAAGATTCTACAACACTCCAACAGATTAGTAACAAAATCACATGAATGAGTTAAAAAAGTTTACTTATCTTTGTGACTTGTTGAATAATGAGGTCTGCAGCACTGCATGTAACATAACGCAAAAAAGGCCCTTAATGGTTAACAGCAAATATTCGTACGTAAACTTCACAGTACATAGCAAATGCAATTGACAACAACTGTCTGTTCACTTCTAAGAGTTCACTAAACGACCTTCACTGTCTAAATTAGCCCTGGACGATGATCTATAACCAAGTGGAGGAGAGCTGCTCTTCTGTCTTCCGAGTAGGCCTCTGTCCATTGTTATCTGGTCTTTGGCGGATTTTACTCGGCCGGCAATTAGCCGAGGCGAAGTCGATATCTTCATTCTCAGCGTTGCCCGTGACGGTGGTGGAATTCTCGCAAGTGGTGAATCTCTATGGCACTGACACCAGATCTCATCTTTGCGCCTGTGGAGCTTTTTCCCTGGCTAAGTCTTGTTCGGACGACACAGAAATACCAAAGGTGTCTCATTGTCTTCAGGTCGGGACTCCAGGCAGGCAAGTCTATTTAAGGAATGTCATCTTCCACAAACTGTTACTTCACAGATATTGCCTTGTGACAGGGCGCATTGTCGTTCTAATGCAAACAGTTATCGACTCCGAACTGTTCCTCTACTTACGTAGCGCATGGTGTTCCATGTCTCAATAAGAGGACGACACCCTAATCACGAGAAACATCCTCCTATCGTAACAATATCTTCAGCTACACATAATGGCAGGTAAAGTTCTCCAGACATTCGGAAAACTTAGACACATCTACCGGACTGCCACAGGATATAGCATGCTTCATCAGTCCAAATCGCACGTTGCCAGTCATCCACCGTCCAGTGGTGTCGGACTTTACACCGCATCAAGCCTCACGTAACACAGAAATGTGGAGCTGCTCGACGCACCAGTCACTGTGTTAGCTGACTGCTGATAGCACTTTGGTACTAACAAGTGTTTCGTTGCGCTTATTTCGTGCCACTTTTGACAAGGACCCTCAGCAGTTCTCGACGGTCCCTGTTCGTCGGTACGTTAAGTCTGCTTGGTCTTGGTTTGGCTGTCGTTCTTCGTTCGTGTTTCCACTTCACAGTATCATCACCAACAATCTACTTGATATACCTATGATGGATCTCTTACTGCTATGAGCCTCAAAGACTATTCCATGTTCGACGTCTCCGAATTCTTCTGGCCGACACAGTCAGGTATTTTCCTCCTGACAACGCAGCACCCTCCGGCTCCTTTTATACTGATGGTCCGCCGTGACTTCTAGTGGTCTAATCCGCACTACATAGGCGTCTTCGGATACTTTTCACCATATAGTGTAGTTAAATGGCTCTCCAACATACACTGCGTTAAAAATCCTATCAATTTGTACTGAACTTTTTCAATAAAAATTCATTCGTAACCGCACTACGGTCACGTGACGTCATGGATCGAGGAAGATGAACGGCGTATACTGTGGAACATTTTTTTGAAGATGCCTCTGCAATAGAAGATGAGAGGCCAGCCTATTTCCCAAAAGAAAAAGAAAGTGCTGTCAAGAATAGATACATTTTGGGGAAAAGCTTTCTAAAGCCAAAATGGCATAAATATTTCTTTATTTACGAACAGTCAGTTTCCACAGACTTTTCTGCCATCTTCAGGTCTCTAACACAGTGCATGAAATATATCTCATATCACGAGCATGACGCAATATTTGAAATAAAAGTTTTGGTTAGATATTACACGCAACTTGTCGTGAGGTCCAACTCAAAAAGAACACATTTGATAACATTAATCTCTGAAGGTATGTAAATGTACAGTTTCAAAAAAATGGCTCTGAGCACTATGCGACTTAACTTCTGAGGTCATCAGTCCCCTAGAACTTAGAACTAATTAAACCTAACTAACCTAAGGACATCACACACATCCATGCCCGAGGCAGGATTCGAACTTGCGACCGTAGCGGTCACGCGGTTCCAGACTGAAGCGCCTTTAACCGCACGGCCACAGCGGCCGGCTGTACAGTTTCATTTCCTTTCCTTGTAATGCTTAACTAAAACTTTTCTTTCAGATATTATGTCATACTCGTGAGGTATTTCCGTCAATATGCAACTTGTAACAGACTTAAAGATGACAGCAAAGTCTTTCGAATCCGTTGACTGGTAAATAAAGAAATATTTATGCGAACTTGGCTTCAGAAAGTTTTTACCAAGTAAAACAGATCGCTCATTCGAATTTCTCCGCATGATAAAATTCGGTCACAATTCGGAAGGTTCTGCATTACTGTACTAGTACATTGTTAAGTTGCAACGCCGGTGGTCAATTTTTCCATCGCAGGCACAACTGCAAACAAACCGACGACGTGGGGGAGGGATACGGTAGCGAAACCGGTGGTCGTGGGCGGAAACGCCGGCTGCCGCCCCTGCCTCCACTGACAGGTGACTTTTTGATGTAGTGCCGCTCAGGTGCGCACATTTCGCGCGTCTCACCGCAGCGGCTGCTATCAGTAATCTATCGCATTTCATAACTCACGACGCAGACTCCCCGCACCAAATTGCGACCGCGCCGACACCGGCTGCCAATTACGCCCCCATCCCTCCCCCACCGCGCCACGGGCTCGTAATGAACGCATTAATACGTTACGCTGTCAATGCGCAAAGTGTAACCAACGCGTCATTCACTGGCCTACGCTGCAATAGCGATCAATAGGACAGCGGCGGCCACTGCATATCGGAGAGCATTAATTTTCTCCCCTTGTTAGCAGGAAATGGAACTGGGGAAAATTTGACGGCCGGGCTGGTTCTGGCCGCTACGCGCGTGACGCCAATTTCCTTGGCTTTCTGTTACAAAGTAGTGGGTGGACAGAACTGACGACGAGAATGCCGTCTGTGCCTGAGAATATACTCTTTTTAATGTGAAAACACATGGCCGTCTTCATTAACGGTGTGAATAACGAGCTCACATTCAATAGATTCGTTGCTTTCCTCATCATACTGGATGTGACTATAAAATAACGTGACCAATGCTGCCACAGAGTTAAGTACGCAGCGACAAAGATGAGCGACCAATAGCTGTGTAGCGTGAAGCTCTCTTAACCGAATACGGCATCTCTGGTGTCTATTTGCCGCGACCTTCGTTTTATGCAAGACCTGTTACTTTGTTTTGCCGAAAACAAAATGAAAATAGTAATCATAATTCAATGAATTCTTGTGAAGTGTAACAAAAAACTTGGAAAAACTGCTACTGAACCGTATCTTTTACTAAAATAAGTTTGTGCTAAAGACTGTTTATCACGTACGCGAGTTTTTGTGTGGTTCAAGCCTTTTCGAGTGGCCGAGAGGAGTTAAAGATCACTCACATCCCGAAATCCCTTCTACAACAAAAAACGGATGAAAGTATCGAAAAAATAGGTAATCGTATTGAATCTGAGAGTTTGTTCACTATTTGACCGATTGCTGAAACTGTAGAAATTAACGAAGAATGCGTAAGGCAAATTTTACATGACCAGTTTAACATGTGAAAAGTGAGTGAAACTGGTCTCGAAAATTCTGACAAACAAACAAAAAGAAGCTCGGGAAAATGTTTGTATGGACACTTTGAATATTGTAGAAAAGATCCAACTTTCTTGGAAAGCGTGATACCCTGTGACGAATCTTACTTTATTCACGTATGATCCTGAAACTAAGAACCAATCCATGCATTGGAAGGGCCCAACTTCACCGAGAGGTCGAATGAAGAAATCAAGATACAAAGTAAGGATGATTGCGTTTTTCGATCTTCATGGAACTGCCTATTTCACTGGGTTCCTGAATGTCAAACTATATTGCCAGAAAAAAATTAGTACACTCTTTCAAAGGTTTTCAGTTCTCTGAAGATTTATCGCTGCAAGAGAGCATAAAGCACTCCGTCTTCAGGCAACATGTGACCCATCGGGGCCATCCGACCGCCGTGTCATACTCAGCTGAGAATGCCGATAGCTGGGGCGTGTGGTCAGCACACAACTCTCCCGTTATGATAGGTTTCATTAACTGGAGTCGCTACTATTCGGTTGAGTGGCTTCTCAATTGGCATCACGAGGCCGAGTGCACCCCGAAAAATGGCAACAACGCGTGGCGACCCGGATGGCCGCCCATGCAAGTCCGTGCCACGCTCGACAGCGCTTAACTTCGGTGATCGGAAGGGAACCGGTGTATCCACTGCGGCAAGGCCCGGTCCAACAGAGCGTAAGGAGTGCATTAAATGATCACTTTTACAGATCAATAGCACAAGCGGGTCTGAGGTCCCAGGTATCGACCCATGCTGAAACACCAACATTAGTGCGTGATGTAGCCTCCCGGAACTGATTCTGGCTTCCAGTCGATCATGCGGATATTGAACACTGTCCTGGGATACGTTATGCCAAGCCTGTTCGACCTGTTCAAGTAGTTCTGTTAGAGTTGTCCGTTGACGTGCCGCTCTAGTCATTTCTCGTCATTGCTCAATCGGAGACGAGTCTGGAGATCGTGCTAGCCAGGGAAGTTACTGCACGTCTGTCAGAGCATGTAGGTGAGCGTTATTCTGTTGGAAGAACACATCACTTTCGTGTTGCAAGAACGCTGAAAGAGCAGGTGTAACAACTTTCTGTGCGTACCTCAGGCTGGTTAGTGTCTCCTCCAGAAACACCAAAGTCGAACGAGAGTTTTAGCTTATCGCACCTCAAACCATAAGGCCTTAAGTGGAGCCAGCGTATCTTGGACGAATGCACTCTAAGAGACAGCGCTCAACAGATCTATGTCGCACTCGCAAACGATCATCTCTTGCGTGCAGGCAGAATCTGATTTCATCGATGAAGACAGGTGCGCCATTCGATCTTCTAAGTGATCCTCTGACGGCACCAGTAGTGCTGTGCACGTCATTGTTGTGGCGTGAGAGGAAGACAGGATGGAGGCGTGCGTGCCAGTAGTCCCACTGTTAATAATAGCCTCGTGTCGGCAAGGCAGTGGTCACAAGCCCTCTTATCTACTCTGCGGTAGCCGTATGATCTACCACTGCTGTCCTTGGAATATGGTTATCCCGGCGGGACATACATAATCTCGTCGTTGGGTGTCAATGTTCACTTGGCCACTGACACCAGCATCGTTGCACAACTGACGCAGCATGTCCAGTTCGTGTGGCAGTTCTCCGAGAGGACGATCCCACCACTCGGAAGGCCATAGTTTGGACAGTTTAAAACTCGGTCAGTTGGCTGTAAGAAGCACGAGTGCGACTCCGTGGCTTAGTTGCCTGCTTGCTTCACACATCTGCACTGCACTGGGCATTTCCCGGTGAGCATTCCCTAATGAAGATAGACGTGGATGACGCTCTGGTAGCTATGTCACTATGTTATCTGTTGGCGGATGACGTTTAAACCTTTATCAGTATATCTACCACCCCTAGCTGACATATGCCGTCATCGGATCAAAATCGACACCGTCTTTCCATCAGCACTAATTCTTTTTTTTTTTTTTTTTCCTTTTACGACATTTTATTACTCAGCGTTGCGGCCTTGACATTATTGATAAACTCCATGAGGAAATAATAAAAAAGACCCGAATTGTGGAAGAACGAGTCATGGGTTTTTCATCAAGGCAACCCCATGCTCGTAACGCACTGTCCGTTAAGAAGTTTCTGACAAAGTACAGCATCCCATTATTAGATTATCCGCCTTAATCACCTGACCTAGCACCGTCTGACTTTTAGCTTTTCCCCAAAGTCAACTCTCTATTAAAGGGAGCAAGATTTCAGTCCTTTGAATCAGTGAAAGCAAAATCGAGCGACACGCGTCAGTAAGTAGATCACACTGGAAGACTTCCAGCACTATTACCATCAACAGAAAATTCGCATGGAGCGTCCTAGGGATAGAAGAGGGGAGTATATTAAGGGCGAAAACAACAAAATATGTTTGTTTTTGAAATGGAATATTTTACAGGAATAATGTCGTTATTTTATAGACACACAAGGCACTTATTGTATATCGGCCGTAGGCGTATATGTCCGCTGCCCGTTTGACGTCTGTGCTGTGCGCCGTTGCCTAACTGTCGCCCGCAAGTGTTTCTCCTCCGGCGATTGTGTATTCATACAATACGGGTCACATGTCACGATACAGCATGTTTGTACGTCGGTGGTTCCAGGCTCCACCAAGGGGCACCAATTACGCTTTCGAGCAGCGCGCACCGGGAAACTGGCGGAACTCCTATCGAAGAACAAACAGTGTCCGCGCATCACCTGGGTACAGACGTATTTCCGCTTGCTAGATACATAAAACCAGGCACCGCATCCAGCAGGCCAGTTCCAGTATTAGTCCCATTTCCAGTACCGGTACTGTGCAGTGCAGATACTCTTGCAGTTCCGGGCCAGGAGCGTACTACCATGTAATGGAAGTCGCCGAGACAAGCCAAAAGGCTCCGTTTTGCTTCACACGGTCGTCGTTGTACTACGCTACTCCACGTGTCACTGTTCCTCATCTAAAGTCGGCTTACAGCCATACGAGATTATGCTTCTGCTGATATGTTACCTGTCTACAGCCATACACGATAATAATTCCGCAGATACGTTACCACGAAAGTAACTTTGTGTTTGTTACTTCTAGGGATCAAGAACGATCTTTCTGTTGTTGTTTTCAAGACAACGTCATGCTGGATTTGTGCAGTTAACAAAATGATCTGTATTACAGCTTCAGAATCATCTTCCAATACACCAATAAATGAAAATAGGCAAAATGCTTGAAATTAAGGATTTGTCTCTCCCCAAGCTCTGCGTAGATTCTAAGTGCAAATGTGTTTGAACTAAATTGTTCTTTTTTCAGTTTAAATTCTCATCATCATGGACACCTAGTAAGTTTTTGTCATATTTATCACTTCCACATTGTGTGTTACACTTATTATTGGTGTAGTACCCGTAGATGTGAAGAACTGAATATATGGGTATTTTTAGAATTGAGAGCAAGACCATCCCCAGACAAACAGTCAATGACACTCTTAAGGATATTGTTTACTATTAATTCTGTTGTTGTGTGTATGCTTAGATTTCCTTTCGCAAAAATAACTAATTCTACTGGTTGTGTATCAGACACAAGGTAGTTTACATATATGAGAAATAACGGCGAACCTAAAACTGAGCATTGGGGAACCACATATTTGATTTCTCCCCTGACTGAATTGATTGGATTACTAAGTACGGCTTTCTGTATTCTTTTGGTTAAATGTGACATTATTCATTGGTTGGTTACGAGATACCGAAAACAGTGATCACATGAAAATGCTACCTGCAGCGAGCCGTGTAGAGAGGTAGGAATAACGCTGTAATTTCAGTGCAGATCAACAGGGCACGCTATGTCTTCAACCTCGAATGCGAAAATTCGGCTCGTGTGTGCTGTTACTTTACAGCAAGAAGCCTTGTCAGTGAGAAAGCACTGAGTCACAGCGACGTCATTTGAACCAGTGTACTCAAGTTTTTCCAACGATCTTGCCGCAGTGGTGACACCGATTCCCGTCAGAGAACCGAAGTTAAGCACTGTCAGGCTTGGCTAGCACTTGGATCGGTCACCGTCTGGGTCTGCCGAGTGCAGTTGGCATGTGGGGGCACTCAGCCTTTGTAAGGATAATTGGGGAGCTACGTGACTGAGAAGTAGCGGCAGTGGTCACGAAAACTGACAACGGCGGGAGAGCAGTCTGCTGACCTCCTACCCCTCCGTAGCCGTACCTGGTGACTCCTGAGGGTTGAGGATGACAAGGCGGCAGGTCGGTACCGTTAGGCCTTAAGGCCTGCTCGGGCAATGTTTGTTAGTTTGTTTGTTTTTCTACTGAGGAAGTGTGTTGAGTGTCATCGTCGGTTCACAACATCAACTGATGTCCAGTAAGTACAAATTATGGCTTGTAGGTACTGCGACAAAAATGCAAGAGAACAACTCTCTGCGTTTATGGAGGCACCTACGAGGTGCGTTTATGGAGGCAGCTAGGAGGGCAATGGCAACACGCTACTATCTTTGATGTCTGCTGACATACACGGGACACTGAAACCTGAAGTGCTCGATATAGGAACCCTCCTCACACAACGAATAACCTTGGAAGTCGAAGTGACTGACTTGAACGGAGTCTTGAATGATATGGTGTCTCTTTGTGAACCGTATCACGTAATCCACGCTCTAGCATCTTTAATACGGACAGGAATTGAAGAGTATCAAATGAAAGTACGGTACTCCATTGGATAAAATCAGAAACTTTGCGCCCTGCAGGGTATTCACGCTGCACTGCTGACAGAAAAATATTTTAACTCAGTTATATTACGAGGGAATAATAATTAGAGGAGATATATTCGAACTTCGAGAGGTTCAGTAAAAGCTTTAAACTACATTTTCGTAAAATAGTGAAACTTACTGTTTTCTGTCTATCTTGAGAGTTGTTTACAGCTCTTAATTCCAATTCTCGCAACCTCGTAACCAAGCTCCTTGACGCTTGCATAAATCTCCTTTCAAATTTATTTGTTGCATATCATCTTCAATTTGATTTTACCGCACTGCGCCGAGTCGTCATAATTCTCTCTTGTGTGCAGGTTGACAACATAGTACTTTCTTTCGGCCATCGTTCATCCTCTAACCTCATCATATGCCCACACGTTCGGTGCTGTACGTGGGAATTTTCATTCACTTCCTGATTTCTTTATTTGGGATCGTCGCTCACCTTGAAACTCTACAACTTCTTTTCAAAAGATCCATCTGAATATCATCTAGTTATCTATCTTGTTCTGGCATTTCCCACGCTTCCGAATCACATCTTTGACTCAAATAACCTCTTCTTGTTAGTTTCGTAATTATATCTGACCATGGGGTGAATTTAGCTTCCGTTGACCTCTCTTTTATTAGATATATATACTTTTGATGTTTCTCAGAAGTTATTCCACCTGTGACAATCTCACATTGTTCCTGTAAAAAGATGTTTTGCTGTAAAAAATTGTTGTTAGTCAGGCCTTATTTGAGACTGAACGATGTTGTTGATGAATATGATCTTTTAATTTGACAAGAAAGCATTTCCTATGCATTACTAAATAGTAATTTACTTTGTGTAGTTAGTAATTAAAACATTACTTTTCTTTAAGAAGTTGTTCACTGTTTGTCAATTTACATTGCCGTTAGGTAATAAATGTAGAATTAAAATAGAAATAAAAATATTTCTATCGAGAATCACACCATTACGTATCTTACTTACTGCCCACTCATATACTATCGATTTCATTAATTTGTTAGAATGTTTTCTTGATAACAGCACTTGGAAATCTTCTCATTTTAGGAGGAAATTTTGAGAATTATATCGCACTGCTTTAGGCAATTGATGTCCGGACACTGACATCGATATTCTGTATATCTGAAGAAAGCCGAAGAAGTCTCCGTGTAAGTTGTGGTACAGCATTTTCCAATCTCAACAACGTAGTTGTATCTACTGTGAAGCACTCTCTTCTCTGCGCTCACGCATGGTGCGTCGCATGATACTTTTTCATAAGCGCAATCCCTCCCTTCGCTAACTACAGTGGCGACGTGCAGTATGCATGCAGCTCACCCATGCATTACGTACGAATGGGCAAATGTAACCAAAGTTTATGCCTGCCGCAGAGCAGCTGCGCAGGATGTGTTGCCTACGTAACAGGGGTTATGCTAAACGCTCCGAGGAAATAGTCGCGCGGCGAGGCCGCTGTGGGCGCGGTTCCGGGCGGATGAATTAAGAGCGGCAGCGGCCAGTTGTCGGGGCTGGGCGCGCGGAAATACTGTGTACAGTATAGTGTATAGTGTGCCGGGGGCGCGCGGCTTGTGGGCCGAGATAGGCCGGCCACGTGCTGCGAAATGCGTTTGCGGCTGACCCACGCCGCCCATTACGTGACTCATTAATGAACAGCCGCACCGCAGCACAGCGCGCTGCGCTGTGTAGACACACAGAACGGCGCGGTTGGTGGAGTGAAACCTGTGAACCGTACTGGAAATTTGCTGCACGTCCTTAGGGTAAGCACCCCGGAAACTGTTCGAGCAACCAAAAGGACTGTTGTCATACGAAGGCTATAGATTAAGCTTTACCTTGACGTATGTGTTTCAGTTCGAACAGGTATTCCGTGATTTTCCCAAATAGCCCCAAGAAAGGGCTGAGATGCGTTCTTTGAAAATACACAGCCAATTTCTTTCCCCATCCTTTCGTAATCCGATCTTCTGCTCTGTCTCTAGCGACAGCGCGACATTAATCTCTGATCTTCTTTCCTTGCTTTTATTTTCATCATTTAATACTTCGTCTTGAAAAACGCATCGTATTGCACAAAACGTTGAATTACGAAACACCTACCTTAAACCGAATTGACAATCAACACATCGTTCTCAACAAGAACTATTCAAAACTTTCCTAAAAGACAAACACGTCAGCAATGTCTCAGCAATGTCTTTTGTTATACAAATCATAGCGTGTAAATTTTATCCATATAAGATAAGACAGTTTTATGTGTAACTAGCTGACAAACGCAACATTGCCTGGGTCTTCATTTTGACAATTTTCTATTAAAACGAAAACAAAAGACGAACTATCATTGTGTTGTAACGTAGAAAAAATTCATTTACATATATTCACTAACGCATCTTTGAAATTACGAAACACTCACAGAGTAAAATATGCATAATGTACAAATGTATAAGAACAGTATCCCTGACAGTTTCTGCACGCTGTACGCAGCTGCTTCGCTTGTCTATAACGAGTATTTGTAAACGTCTCCTTGGCATCGCCTCTTCATAGATTTACAGACGGCTATTGTTTTCGTCTACAGCCGTTCGTGCTTCGCAGTTTCAAGCTGTCAGAAGCGCTGCTAGGTGTCAGGGATGTCTTGAAGTCGACTAGACCTTAGTAGTGTCTTAGTATTAAGGAAAAGTATTAAAACTTCATGCATGATGAAGAACTTTTTCACTAATAACATTGGTTATGTCATGTCTCCTGAACAATGGTATGCAAGAAGTTCTTACCACCACAGTGACTGTTGCCTGACACTGATTGATATACGTACCGGGTTTGGTTGACATCAGTCGAGGAGTTTAGCAGTAGATATGGAATATACATACAGACACCCATACATACATCCATTTTTATATTTATCGATTAATACTTTTAACAACTGAGATTATAAATGATAGAACCAATCATTCGAAATCTCAGAAATTATAACAATGAAAATCGTTAGGGATGCTTCTCAAAATTATAAAATATGTTTGATACACTTACGAGCGTAATCCCAAAACTGAAGTCTCGTATTTTTTTTATAAGTACATAGACCTGTTTATTTCTACAATGGTTTACATCAGTTTACAGCTTGAACATATAGGTATTTTTTGACATAATCACCATTTCTGTCGATGCGTTTTTGTAGACGCTGTGGCAGTTTTTGTATGCCCATGTCATACCAGCTCACCGCCATGCTGTTCAGAAAGTTATGAATATCTTCTTTCACCTCGTCGTCGGAGCTGAATCGCTTTCCAGCAAAATATTCTTTTAACCTAGGGAACAGGTGATAATCACTGGGTGCCAAGTCAGGACTATAGGGTGGGTGGGTGATTATGTTCCATTGAAACTGTTGCAGGAGAACAACCGTTTGCCGAGCGATGTGTGGGCGAGTGTTGTCATGGAGAATGTGTACGCCCTTGCTCAACATTTCTCTTCTCCGGTTCTGAATTGCCCGTTTGAATTTTTTCAGAATCTCACAGTACCTGTCACCGTTAATTGTGGTCTCAGCGATTCAGCTCCGACGAAGAGGTGAAAGAAGATGTTGATAACTTTATGAACAGCATGGCGGCGAGCTGGTATGACATGGACATACAAAAACTGCCACAGCGTCTACCAAAATGCATCAGCAGAAATAGTGATTATGTCGAAAAGTAGCTAAATCTTCAAGCCGTAAACTGATGTATACCATTGTAGAAATAAACAGGTCAATGTACTTATAAGAAAATAGGAGACCTTACTTTTGGGACTACCCTCGTAATACAACAGTCTTCTGGTTTTACATTTGAACATGTTAAATGGTTCAAATGGCTCTGAGCACTATGAGACTTAACAAAATGGTTCAAATGGCTCTGAGCACTATGGGACTCAACTGCTGAGGTCATTAGTCCCCTAGAACTTAGAACTAGTTAAACCTAACTAACCTAAGGACATCACAAACATCCATGCCCGAGGCAGGATTCGAACCTGCGACCGTAGCGGTCTTGCGGTTCCAGACTGCAGCGCCTTTAACCGCACGGCCACTTCGGCCGGCTGAGACTTAACATCTCAGGTCATCAGTCCCCTAGAACTTAGAACTACTTAAACCTAACTAACCTACGGACATCACACGCATCCTTGTTCGAGGCAGGATTCGAACCTGCGACCGTAGCGGTCGCGCGGTTCCAGACTGTAGCGCCTAGAACCGCTTGGCTACCAGCGGCCGGCTGAACATGTCCGAATCATAGTTGACCATATGTTCAGTCGTAAAGAAAATCGGAGTTTTGTGTTTTGTGAGAAGTGTTATTGCATCGCCCCGAGTTGCATAATGAAAATAGAATTCCATCACCCACCATTTTCATTACAAGGTGCTATTTAACGAACGAGGTAAAGTTTATCGACAGTCATTTTTGAGACGCACCGTTTGCTGATGGAACAAAGACACCATGAGATGGCTTTTGGGTGTACATGTTGATGTACATAGCCAACAGATATTTTGTAATGCTTGGTGGAAGTGCTACTTTGAGATGAAGTTGTTGTCACATGAGGGGAATTAGTGGCGGAGCAGGTCAAACAAGTCAGTAGATTAATTATACACCGCCCCCTCTCCACAAAAGAAAAGAAAATCTTTCGATTTGGCAGAGTTCTATCGGGAGACTCATTTCAGTGTGAACTGCGGTAGGTCGAGTGCGCTGCTTTGACAACGAGTCGCCTTTAACCGTTTTCCCTCCAGAATTTTCCCTCGCAGAGCGCTGAAACAACAGACGGCCGGCGGGCAAGTAGGCCGCGCACTTGCCAGCCGAAAGGGTTCTCCGGCTGGGGGGCGGGTCCGGCCACGGCCATCTGGCTCCAGGGAGGGCCTAAATGCCCCCGAGGACGCCACGCCATATAAACACTGGACGGCCCCAGCGGTGGGCAGAGCGAGGCCCCAGGGCGAGATTTGCAGCGGCGGCCAAAGGAGAAGACGGGAGCCGAAGGGTTGACTGCTCCCGATGAATTATAGACGGCGGCGCCGAGCTGCAGAAATAACGCCGTGCGCCGGATGAAAAGAGGGGCGGCGCTGGCGCTCACAAAAGCTCGGGCTATCCCTCATTAAATTTTGATGCATTATTTAATAATTTATTTAACGGAGCCCTACGCTAACGCCGAAGCCGACGCCTCCGCTGCACTGAGTCCCCTCCCCCTCTCCCCCGAGCAATAGCACCCTCGTGGCAGACGACCTCCATCTCTCTCTCACCTTTTTTTGCCCTTTTACCTTTTACTGCCTTTTCCACCCGTGCGGTAGAGCTAGGGGGGCGGTGTGGTGGCAAATAAGGCCGCTGAAGGGCCAACTACTCCCCCTGGCTGCCTGGCATTTGAATCCTTGTTTCAGTCGAACCGGGGCTGCCGCAGTTAACTAACAGGGAGGCGCGCCGCGAGATTGGATCCCTCTCTCGCTGCGCTGGATAAATTTCCCTGTCGTACTGTCTTTCGCGGCAACCCCTTGGTCCTATACGTCCTTGTTTATGTTGGAAAGCTCCTGTCGCCCCAACCAGTCCCGCTGTACTTACTGTAACTCGATGTGAACAACATTCTACGAACTTAAGGTATATCGGAGACGTCAAAATCAGGACAATGAACTCATGGGAAAGTGGGTGGGACAAATGCGAGAAGATTCATAGAGTATATGCATTATTCATCAACATCAGGGACAATTGAAAAAAAAATCAGTCATAGCCGTAGCATGAGCTATAACCCACGAATTTGATGCGTGATATAGCATCCACGCCCCTATTTTATAGTCGATAAAGCATTTATTATTTTTTTAAGTATGTGATATCGTGAGAGACAAGTGTGCTGTGACAGAAACAGTTTGGTTTTGCTAGCGTAGAGACGGTGTAACAGTATGTTCACAAGTCACAGAAAATAGACTGACAAGAAAGATATGTTTTAATTATAAGAATAATTATTATTATCACTAATTTTTTTGTTGCATTCCTTCTTGCTCGAGTAGCCATGACGCACTTCAATCTGCCACCTATGATAAGACCTGGTATTATTACTATTATTTGAACTACCTATTGTAAATTACTGGAAAAAAATAGAGAATAATGTTATTCAAGCTTATCTCATATTTTCTGTCAGACTATTACTAAACTGGATCCTCTTCATTCCGTTTTTCCTTCGCTGCGGACGAGCTGCAACGCCGCCATTGGCGGTAATATATTTATATATTTATATGATTTTATTGGCAAGAGTTATAGTTTTCTTTCAGATTCAAATGCTGAGAACAAATATTTAATACTGATTAATGTTTTTTCAAATCGAATTCAGTCAATTATTTTCATGTAATCGGAACAGATCGATTCTGTGATTCACCGATGTTCATTTATCTGCCGCCATTTCATGAAAGCTTTCGCGAATAATTCAGACATATATATTCTTCATTGTAAAAAGAATCCACGTAAAGGTAACTTGATTGTATACCAAAGTCTGTGCTATGAGAAACTATTTTATCTTCTTTCATTCTTTGCTGCTGTCCCTGCATAAAACTTACTCAGCTAAAGCTCAGAAATCTTTTCAGTAAAATTCGCCATTTGCGGTGTTGTGTGTCTCCGTGTTATAAAAATGAAGTGATATTCAAGAGTGAACTAAGTTTGTATGAAAGTAATCAACGAACCTAACTGAATAACTTTAAACAGATACAATTCTTTACAGACAACGTATAAAAACGGTTGTGTGTTTCAATTTAGTTCACTTTCATGCTCATGTCGTACTCTAGCCGGGTAATGTAGTAATTGAATGACAATTTAGAACTGTAGACATATTTAAATATATACTTTAGCCGCTGCTAAATCTACGCACTCACAACACAGTTTAAAAGACAGCACAGTGATAAACTTCAGTCAGTATGCTGATTTTGCGTGTGGAGCGAAAGAGAGAGAGAGAGAGAGAGAGAGAGAGGGAGAGAGAGAGAGAGAGAGATCCCAGAACACATACACAGGTTCTGTGCTCGTTGAATGCAGTTTAGACGACTGGCAGACACACGACGACGTCAAACAACCCTTTAGAGATAAAACATGTTGACCCGATTTGAATTACTGCGCAAACGGAATATCGAGAGCATTAATGAAGAGAAGTGGTAATGACGAAAGTACCGGCAACAACGAGCAATGAATGACTCCACAGACAATACTAGAGAGACAGACAACAGTAGAAGTTGTAGCAGGTCGGACGACAGCAGCACAAGCGAAGACAGGCGGCGAGATTGGATCCCTCTCTCGCCATGTTCGATAAACTTCCCTGTCGTAATGACTAAAATGTAAGGTACTAACATCAGCTACATGATTCACTAGAATTGTTAGTTAATCGCACAGGTGGGTCCATACCTCTGGGCATGGAGGATTGCCGACCTCTTTATTACACAAGACACAACATACGTATGTGTAGATTGCTAGAGCTCTAAGGAACTTACAATAGCAAAACTATAGATAGAATCAAAATAAAACGTAGTTGGTGATTGTCACTGGAATGTTACGAAATCAAGTGTACATTAGGCAGTAACATTAGGTTGCAACACACACTTAGACGTAGAGAACAGAACACAGTGGCGTGTAGAGTGGATGAATAATAGAACCTGACAGATATGCAGGGATCACGCAATCTGAAGTTCAGGCCCTCGGATGGCCAATAGTGGCTGTCCAGGAGCGAGAAGCTCAACATCGTTCTGAGGTGACTTCGATGTCAGTCCGGAGCATACTGACTGCCCTCAAACCGATCTGTCCTGTACTGTGGTGCGGAGGTGTCACGTCAAGTGAGTTTTGAATCTGGTTGCGATGGCGGTTTTTGACATCAACGTCCTTGTCGTCTCGCTACGAAAGACGTACAGATTTTCGAAATCGGAAGCCAGCTACTGTTGAGCTTCACGCCGTCTTGCTCCCGATTAAAGTTACTGGCGTGCTTAACAATTTCCACACTCTCCTTACATAATCTGTCGTCAAGAAACTTATTCGCTAATTGCGAATTCTTTTACATTAGCTGCATTAGGTACAGATACTGTTTATGACACATTAATATTTCTGCCTGACGGGGACTGGAACTCTGATTTCCCGCTTCTGTCGAGGGCTTGCAAAATTTGTAAATTTGTGGTAAGGTCTTATGGGGCCAAACTGCTGACGTCATCGGTCCCTAAGCTAACGCACTACTTAATATAGCTTCAACTAACTTACGCTAAGGACAACACACACACACACACACACACACACACACACACACTCACTCACACACACACACACACACACACACACACACACACACACACACTGAGGGAAGACTCGAAC
This sequence comes from Schistocerca americana, assembly GCF_021461395.2. NCBI lineage: Eukaryota > Metazoa > Arthropoda > Insecta > Orthoptera > Acrididae > Schistocerca > Schistocerca americana. The sequence goes on from NC_060121.1 coordinate 394,138,923, forward strand.
CTCCAACGGGGAGAGCCGCGCGGGCCGTGACAAGGCACCCAGACCGCGCGGCTACCCCGCGTTGAGAGGGCTTGAATTAACCTCCTTGCCTATCCATGAACGCTTCCCGGGCCGATCCAAACTTCCTTAAGTCACACCGCCTGAATACCCTAATGTTTGAAAAATTAATTGGATTCCCGCATAAGAAAGAGTGAGACAGCAACCTACTCAACATATGTATAAGAGTGGTGTCAGTCATTACGCACATGTCCGGAAGAACAGACACCTCTCATATAGACACATACGTGAACTGGAGGCTAATACCATTCTTCGCTCGACCTCGTGCGGGACTTAAATTGATGTGACGAGCAAAAAAAAGGATAAAGGGCTATAGGGCGCTAGTTTGGTAGTGTGCGGCAAATTGCGAATTTGGAATGAGGGGAAGGGGGGTGGGGTGGCGTACTTGGGGAGTCAGCGCAGCAGTTGTATCTAACTGTTGTGCCATGATGGCGTACATGGTTAACGCATCGGCCTATTAAGCAGGAGACCCGTTATCGAATCCCGGTTTTCGTGCAAGTTTTAAATTTTCGCCAGTGCATACTTTCATTGGACGAATGTGGCAGAGATCGGATTCTCTCCTCCTGAACAACGTATTCAACGTTATTGTTGTCATAGTTTTGTCCGTGTAGACACGTAGTACATCGTTTATTTTACAACGCCCTTTCCTTCAGACATGTGCACTCTGTGGTAGTAACCGCTCGGGTTGACAGGACTGCGGTTATCTCTAATAAAATGTTATGTCTTCGTAGTTACGTAGCATTTTTGCTACAGTTGACTTATTCATTTCACTTGCTCGCCAATTTCCATCATGCTCCTCCTTCGTTCTTTCTCCCGTTCTCTTTGTAATATGCACATATACCTGCCCGCAGCTACATGGTGTTCTGTACGCTCCTACTTTCGCGAGTGTTTGAAGAAAATCGTTCGCCGAATTTAGACTGTCACGAATCTTATTTGTGTGTTTATACAACCTCTGACAATAAAGTTCGGTGTATGAAGTCAGAACGGTCGATCGGGCAACACTGGCGATTCGCAACGTTGCACCTGCGTAGAGACCGGCACTGAAAACTTGCTTCCACAATAGCTCAAAAAAATGGCTCTGAGCACTATGGGACTTAACTTCTGAGATCATCAGTCCCCTAGAACTTAGAACGACTTAAACCTAACTAACCTACGGACATCACACACATCCATGCCCAAGGCAGGATTCGAACCTGCGACCGTAGCGGTAACGCGGTTCCAAACTGAAGCGCCTAGAACCGCACGGCCACTCCGCACAATAGCTCAGTTGAGCATCGTATGTGCTCCGTGTTAGACCTGTGGGATGGTTGAGCGCGTTGGTTCTTGACTGAAAACAGGACAATGAAGGAGCAGAGGATCGATTTAAAGTTTTGTTTTAAGCTTGGCAAGACACCGAAAGAGACTCATGCAATGCTGGTACGTGTTTATGGAGATCAGACACTGTCCATGAAGTGTGTGTACGAGTGGTTCGTTCAAATGGTTCTGAGCACTATGGGACTTAACTTCTAAGGTCATCAGTCCCCTAGAACTTAGAACTACTTAAACATAACTAACCTAAGGACATCACACACATCCATGCCTGAGGCAGGATTCGAACCTGCGACCGTAGCGATCACGCGGTTCCAGACTGTAGCGCCTAGAACCGCTCGGCCACCCAGGCCGAGGAGTGGTTCGTCCGTTTTCGAGGAGGCCGGGAAAGTGTTTCTGACAATGCTCGTAGCGGACGACCGGCGCCAGCCGTCAGTAGTTAAAACATTGAGAAAGTGAGGACATTAATCACGAACGACCGTCGATTAACTGTGCGCATGATAGTGGGTGAACTGCAGGTGCTTCGTGAATCCGTGCGACAGATCTTTACACAGGAGTTAGGGAACAGGAAAACGTGTTTTCATTTTGTGCCACATCACTTGACGGCAGATCAGAAGCAGGCACGTTTAGGGAGTTCACAGGATTTTGTCGAAGAAATGGATGCGACACACAAATTTTTGAACCGTATTGTCACTGGGGATGAAACTAGGTGTCTCCGGTACGACCCTGAAACGAAACGGCAAAGCGTGGAATGGAGTTCTCCGACATCACCTCGTCGAAAAATGGTCAGAGCCGAAAAATCATGCATCAAAACGATGGTCATCACCTTTTTCGATAGCCAAGTCATTATCCACAAGGAATTGCTACCTGAGGGAACGACATTGAACGCTGCACAAAGCACTGAAATTTTGACCCGTTTGATGCAACGTCTATTCAAGGTAAGACCCCAGTACGCACAACAGAATTCCTTGTTTCTTGTTCACAACAACGCTCGCCCACATACAACCAGTATCGTCAAACTGTTCCTGGCAAAAAAGGTGCTGGTGCAACTTCACCATCCACCACACTCGCCTGATCTCAATTCTCCAGACTTCTTTATAGCTGTATTCCCTCTACTCAAACTCGCTTTGAAAGGAAAGAGATTTGACGATTTTCCTGACACACAATGAGACGTAACGCGGCTTTTGAATATTATTCCAAACGAAGACCTCTTGTAAATTTTCCAAGACATGTATCGCAGAGCTCAGCGGTATTTACTTAACGGAGGTGACTATTTCGAAGGACAGTAAGGTAACTGTAGTTCATAGTTCATCAGCGTTAATGTTATAGGGCTATTCACCGAACTTTAGTGTCATAGGTTGTATATTATCGTAATTGTCCGTTCCTGTAAGATCTTCACTATGTGGTCAGTGGTATCTTCAAGGAAGGGTAAGAAGAGATGAAGTATTTCATCTTATCCCCAAGCACCTCCTACTCACAGATTGTACTAGCCGTTTTAGTGTTATTAGAAAATGGTTGCTTGTCGATGCCGAAAGAAGATGCATTATAGCTTAAGAACAACGGCATCGCAGGGTAAAGGATTTCCATTCATTAAATAGGGAAAATTTTAGTGTAGGAAACTCAAGTGCATTAATAGGTGTCTCCGAAGCTACCACCATTCTTTGCTTGCGCTTTAGCGATCAAAATGCTTCGTTTAGACGAAACAGCTCATTCAAACCACAATAATGTAACGCTTTGACGTATGAATTAGTTATTTGTATGTTCCGCCGACTGGTCATTTTTCAGATCCATACATGTAGAGATATCACCATAAATATTGGGTGATTCTAAAAAAGGGTTCGTAACTATTCAGTTCCTTTCAGAATTATTTGCATGTCATTTGTTTTTCCCTATAAAGCGATCAGTGAAGCTTTTCCGTGTACGACTGCAATAAAACTGCAGTAACGAACCCTTAAGGTTACGAAAATAAATAACTGGAATAATAACAAGCAAACAAGAGAAGAGCACTGCCAGAACGCGCAACTAAAAGCCTAGAGCTCTGTGGCAGTTTACACTATCATATCACGCCTCGGAGACCAACACAAAATTTAACCAGCTGCCAGTTCCTCCTAGTTTCGAAGGTAAAGAGGAGGGACTAGAAGCAATTTGATGTTGTGTGTTGCCTGGCGAAGCGTACTAAATTTGTAGCGAACTCCCTCGTAAGGCAGAGACCGAGTTCGATCTCCTGCCCATTACGCAGTTTAAACTTGTGACAGATGTTCCGTGCATTACACTTCCTGTTGGGCAAGGGAAATAAGTACTCTCTAAACCTACAACATTGATTCTGTAACGAACAAGATGGTAGTATACCTGATAGATAAACGGATACGCATTATGCAATATAAAACGAAACCAGATACAGTCGACTCTTGCTAATTCAAACATTGATATACTGAACTTCTCTATAAATCGAAGTAATTGTCAGGTCTTACAGTTTTCAACATGGCTGTCTTTCAGCAAACGTGTAAAAGTTTCAATGGAGAAATAACACAGCCAGTAGGTTGTAAGTAATTATTTGAAATATATATCTAGGCTTGGACACCTCTAAGGATGTCTTCATCAGAATCAAAATTTAAAAGCCGTAAAGTTACACTGCGAGAGGGTAATAGTCAAACTTTAGAGCAGGCATGCTTAAGTCAAAAATTAAAAATTAAAAACATACCAACGGCTTGAACGTTTTAATTTTTAAGTTTTAACTTAAGCGTGTCTGCTCTAAACTCTATTTCCTTCTCAAAATGTAATTTTACGCCTTTTAGATTTTCATTCCGATAAAGACATCCTTAGAGGAGTCGTAAACTAGGTGAATGTATTAAACAATTATTTGCAACCCTTTGGCTGTGTTATTTCTCCATTGAAACTTGCCAGGTGCCTTGAGAAACCTGGATAAACAGAAGGAACCGTAAATGGTTATACCAATCGATAGACGGAAATTATTATAATGATTATCAGTGAGATTTGCCACACAAAGTATATAATTAGCAATTAGTGTCTTCCTAACACTCGTTAGTTCGAATTTATCTCAAATATTTCCGGACTTGTTTTCTCATTCAATACTTCGCAACACTCCTATCATTATTCAACTATTCATTACGTACTGCAGCACCTAAGTTAGTTGTAAAAACAACTTCAAAGAATACAAGTGTTTGACTCTCACAGGAAACTGGCTGGTGACTGACGGCGTGGAATGCTGACTGAGAAATTGGGTTTAGCGAAAACTTTAGTGATTCCTCCACCCACGCAATCGGGACTCCTGCAGCAGCAACAACAGATTGCTGGAAACGTTCCGTAAGAAGAAAGGAGGCGGTTTCAGCAATGTGAATTCCCATACCTTGTAGAATCCTTACTGATATGGGTTAGTCAGTGCAGAGGAAAATCATACCCATTGGTCGTTATATGCTTAAAGGAAAGGCTAAGAAATTTGCTGTTAATCTGTATTTAGGAGTGCTTTAAGAACTTTAAAAAGGCGGCAATGTCATTTTTTAAGAAGAGAAAGTGCGAACGTTGATCGCATGCAGGGGTTGGACAAAAATATGGGAACACAGCGAGAAATCCATGCTACAACATAAATACATATGTTAGCCAAGCCAGCAGGTGGCCCTGTTGTATCTAACCACGAACGGCACTTGTGCAGTGTGCTTAGTATGTTGCAAGTATCACTCGTGACCAGAAAAGTGTTCTCCATAGCTGTGAGCGCACTATGCCAGAGCTACGCCAATTCGTAACGCAGGCAAATTATTGATGCTCCTCTGGTGGGTGTTTCCGTAGCCAAGAGAGTTCAAGTGCTTAGTGTTTCAAGAGACACCATATTCAAATATTTATACCGTATACAGGGAGAGCGGCAAAAACGTAATCCGTAAATCATAAGGTAGACGAAAATGTGTTGAGTGATCGTAAGAGACGGTGACTGAAGACGACTGTCAAGAAAAATAAGAGGACGACGACTGAAAAGTCGCAGTCGAACTGAATGTCTCACCCGCGTACCCTGTCAGCGCCAAAACAACTCTAATGGACGAAATTTCAGAGTGAGATGGAATTCCAAAACCACTCACCAGTGATCAAGATGACAGGAAGACATGTTGCCAAAGCCGTAAGACTTTGACTGTGGAGCAGCGGAAGAAAGTTATTTGGTCGGATACGTCATGTTGCGCATTGTTCCCAACATTTCGTAGAGTTTACGTCCCAATAGTTAAACATGGCGGGGGTCCGATGATTCGGGCCGCCATATCGTAGTATTCCATGAGCTCCATGGCTATTCCGTTTAAGAACGCACTACTGTCAAGTATAATGTTACTATTCTGGAATACCAAGGTACGATGTTTGTTCCCCGAGGTTGACGCTGTGTTCCAAGACGACATAGCCCCTGTTATCATAGTTCACATAGTCCTGGACAGCATTATTGTGCACGATAATGAATTGTCGCATCTCACCTGGCCATCACAATGACGAGATCTCTTTATTATTGAGCCTTTGTGGTCTAGTTCGTAGAGAAGTGTGCTTTATCGCTATCTATCTCCATCTCTATATCTCCATCTCTATATCTATTTCTTTGCAGTAAATCATTCAGGATCTGTATTTTTACATTCCGAGACGAATGGAAGCTGTCTCGAATGCTGAAGATTTCCGTATACTGTTTTCTAAATCTACATCTACGTTTATACTCCGCAAGCCACCCAACGGTGTGTGGCGGATGGCACTTTACGTGCCACTGTCATTACCTCCCTTTCCTGTTCCAGTCGCGTATGGTTCGCGGGAAGAACGACTGCCGGAAAGCCTCCGTGCACACTCGAATCTCTCTAATTCTACATTCGTGATCTCCTCGGGAGGTATAAGTAGGGGAAAGCAATATATTCGATACCTCACCCAGAAACGCACCCTCTCGAAACCTGGACAGCAAGCTACACCGCGACGCAGAGCGCCTCTCTTGCAGAGTCTGACACTTGAGTTTGCTAAACATCTCCGTAACGTTATCACGCTTACCAAATAACCCTGTGACGAAACGCGCCGCTCTTCTTTGGATCTTCTCTATCTCCTCTGTAAACCCGACCTGGTACGGATCCTACACTGATAACCAATAGTGAAGTATAATTCGAATGAATGGCTCTGGGCACTATGGGACTCAACTGCAGAGGTCATTAGTCCCCTAGAACTTAGAACTAGTTAAACCTAACTAACCTAAGAACATCACAAACATCCATGCCCGAGGCAGGATTCGAACCTGCGACCGTAGCGGTCTTGCGGTTCCAGACTGCAGCGCCTTTAACCGCACGGCCACTTCGGCCGGCTGAAGTATAATTCGAACTAGTGTTTTGTAAGCCACCTCCTTTTTTGATGGACTACATTTTCTAAGGAATCTCCCAATTAATCTCAACCTGGCACCCGCCTTACCAACAATTAATTTTATATGACCATTCCACTTCTAATCGTTCCGCACGCATATTCCCAGATATTTTACAGAAGTAACTGCTACCAGTGTTTGTTCCGCTATTATATAATCATACAATATAGGATCCTTCTTTCTTATAGGCACGGCAATATGTTGTGCATCTGCTGTTTCAATATTTTTCTTCAACATCTGTAGTTCTTTATTCCTCGTTGATCGACCAAACTTTTGTTGTATCCATCTCTCAATAATTCAAACAATTTCTGAGGTCACTTAAACTTCGAATTACCTAGAGTCGGTTGTATATTCCTGCGCAGTAACACAGAATAGTGCCAAATTCGGTACATTCACTACAGCACTGCTATTACCCGCACAGAACTGTTGTAATCACGGCAGTTTCAGCCCGAAACTTGCTCTCAATGACGTCATAGTTGTACGCTACCGATGCGGTACACTTTGTACAGATTCGCCATTTCCGTAGGTGGCACGAAACTGGCGTAATTAGGGCCTTTGCCAGCCCAGTCTTTCATCTGAACTCTGCTCGGCTGCCGCTCGTGTTACTTGTTGCTGCTCCCAATGCAGAACTCCACTCGGAGCATTCCACGACTCTCGCAACCCCATAGGAGGGATGGATACAGCACAGTGAGAGTGGGCTGGTAAGGGTGAGGGGTAGTGGGTGGGGGGAGGGGCCCGCCGCGGCCGCTCCAGGCAGTGATTAACTGTTTCCTCAGACATTAATTACCCGTCACACCGTTGTTTCGAGGCGCAGGGGCGAGCCAGTTCTCGCTACCAGCAGCCCGTGTCTCCGATAATTAATGTTAAGCTGCACCACTGTTTAGATGAGTAAACACCAACCAAGACGTTTAGTTCAACCACACTGAAATCCGAAGACGTCTTGCGACAGACAACGCTTAATATGCTTTGACCTAATTTAGGTATAGTATTCACCCACTAACGAATGAAGCGTAGTAATCGACAATTCATGAAGAAATTTCCCTCGAGGAAAGTCGTTAACGCAACACTTTAATTCGCATTCCGAATCGACTGGAAGCTGTTTTGAATGCTGAAGGTTTCCTTGTTTTAGGCATGGCAATGTATCGTGCGTCCGGTGTTTCCATATTTTTGTCCAACACCTGAAGTTCTTTAATTACTCATTGATCAACCAAACTTTTGTTGCAACGATCTCTCAGTAATTCAAACTGTTTCTGAGGTCACTTGAACTTAGTTTTACCGAGAGTCGATTGTACATTCGCGTGCAGTAACACAGAATACTGCCATATTCAGTAAATTCAGTGCTTCGAATCGATTGTTATGGCTGTATTAATGACATCCTCCTACAAAAGCTGGCAACACGTAAGAATTTCGTCATTTAAGCAGCTGTTTAGGAGGGAATCTTAGTACATGATGAAAGAAACTCGTCTCTTACGGTGGGGTAAGTTTTATTTTTTCATCTGTCTTACAACTGGTTTGATGAGGTCCGCCACGAATTCCTCTCTCGTGCTGACGTCTCCGAGTAGCACTTACACCCAACGACCTCAGTTAATTAATTCCAATATCTCTCTTCATCTACAGTTTTTAGGTAAACTGTTCCTTGATGTACTAACAAATGTCGTATCATCTTGTTCCTTATTTCCAATCTTTCCCACAAATTTCTCTCCTGGCCGATCGTGCGGAGAACCAAATTTCTTGTCTTATGAGTCCACCTAATTTTCAACGTTTTGCTGTAGCACCACATCTGAAACGCTTCGATTCTCTTTTTTCTGGTGAATGTGATACTACGTGACTATTTATACCGAAATCAGACTCTTACCGTAAGGATTACCACGCAGATGTAGCTTTCACAAAACGTGGATCTCTCATTTGGAAATTTGTGGTAAGCTTCTAGGAGGACTAAACTACTCAGGTCATCGGTCCCTAGACTTACACACTACTTAAACTAACTTACGCTAAGGACAACACGCACACCCATGCCCGAGGGAGGAGCCGAACCTCCGGCGGGGGGAGCCGCGCGAACCGTGACAAGACGCCTCATCATATTTCCTCGGTTTTCTCAAGGTGACTTATCCCTAACGGTTATTTTCTTTTTTTCTTTTACTTGTATTATTGAAGGAGGTACTGAACAGAATTGGGGAGAAAAGATATTTTTGACATAATGTGACTACAAGAAGGGCTCAGTTGACAGTGTTGCGTGAAATTAATGCCCTGTTTCATAACGTAACGCACAGGTCCCAGCAGTTGATACAGTCAAATCATTGATGCTGTATTAAAACTGCAACCTGTTTTCGCTACTGCCAGCGATTCCATTGATAATTACTTGCACACCCATTTTGTTATTTTGCCATCGTCGGGGGAACATTTAGCTGGCTCGCAAAAGGGAAATTAACAGTAGATCTGTAGAGTTGTTTGGCCTTGAAAGCCGTTCTTCAGAACAGGGGCAACAGTCTGCCGTGTCCTCACAAATGGATCATCCAGGAGGCCGAGCATCTCGCCATAAGAACTGCATTCTGCGAGATGCCAAAAGGAATCCTTTGTAGCTGGATAAGAATCTGAAAGCCTGGTGAAAACGCGAGCCTTCGTAGCGTCGAGGCAGCCGTTGACTTCTGATGCGTATTGCTGTAATGTTCGAGTTCAAGTAACGGATTTTCTGATTTCTTCATAGTAATTACTTCAGCAGAAGGGCCGAGACCGCAAGGAAGCAGACTAGCTGGACTTTTGGTTGGTCATGACTGAAAATATGAGGTTTAATGGGAGAAATTTTCTGTTGTCAACTCCATGCCATACCTTATTTGTTACAAAATACAGAAGAATAGGAAACTGTTAAACGTGCTTATACAGTTGTCATTGGTCAGAACTCGTAGACTTACTGTGGTTGGCCAGCAAGATTCTGTCGCTGGCAGAACTACTACGTTTTGGTGACTAAAGTGAAAACTAATTTGCCCCGGATGTGCTCACAGGATTCAAGATTTTCTTGCAGATAAAACTCAACACTTCGCTTGTAACTGAACAAAATCGACAGATGTAAAGGTAATTTCCCGAGTACCGCAAGGAAATGTGGTTATTGTTTACAATGTATGTAAACGATGTAGTAGAAAACACCGAAAGCTTTTTAAGGCTGTTCGCCGATGATGCGGTTGTCTGTAAGAAAGTAGCAATGCGAGAAAACATTATCGGTTTGCAGGATGATAGGTAGACGATTGATGAATGGTGCAGGCTCTGCCAGTTGACCCTGAACGTAAACTAATGTAACATATTGCGCATACATGGAATGGAAATCCACTACTGCAAAACTACAATTCTATAGCTTGAGCCTTTTCCCGCAATTGTCACAGGTTCGGCACTGCTACAATCTGATTTGTCATGGTTAAATTGAAGATGTGGCCGGATGTCCTACCTGCCGCTACCTCATACCCCCCAGGACAGACTCAATGTACCCCAGCTGTCTGCGTCTCGAGGAAATCAAGAAACTGTGTGAACGTGTTACAAATGTCTACGTGTCGTGTAACTGTGGCGGATCATGGGGACCAGACCGATATTCACCTTGGGAGATGTGGAAAACCGCCTAAAAACAACATCCAGGCTGGACGGTACACCGGCCCTCGTCGTTAATCCGCTGGGCAGATTCGATCCGTGGGCCAGCACGCCTACCTAAGTCCAGGAAGCAGCCCATTAGTGCTCCAGGCTAACCTGGCGGGCCGATTGGCAAAACTACAATACTAATGACAAATTGCTGGAAACAGTATCTGTCGTAAAAATCAAGGAGTAACTATACAAAGCGACCTTAAGTGGAATGATAACATAAAAGAAATAGTGGGGAAAAGTAGGTGCCATCAGACTCGTAGTAAGACTCTTGAGGAAATGTAACACATCGAAGAAGGAAGTGTCCGACACGGTGCTTGTTCGACCAATTTTTATGTATTGTTCATCAACAGGAGAGCCTGGGGGGGGGGGGGGGGGGACTGATAGAAGAGTGGAGAAGAGCGGTGCGTTTCGTTATCGAATCGTTTGGTCGACAGAAGAACGTTACAGAAATGCTCAACAAACTGCAGTGGCAAACGCTACAAGACAGCTGTTGTATATCACTGAGAATCTTAGTGTTGAAATTTCGGGAAAGCAATTTCCTGGAAGAGTCGGACAACATTACTTTTCCCAAACACATCTTATGAAAAGACCACGACGGGAAAGTTGCCGACATTGGAGCTAATACAGAGGCTTACCGCCAGTCACACTTCCCAGGCCTATTCACGAGCGGAACAGGAAAGGGAGGATCGGTAAGTCCTATCAGAAGGACGCTTCGCCACACAGCTGAACTCAGTTTTCAGCCACCACTGCAACTCTCTTCCATGCTCACACAGGTTAAGAGTGGTAAGCATGCGACGTCCTTGCGGCAACCGAGACGATGGGAATGCTGCGTCAGTTAGTTTGCAACATGGTTTCATTTCGCAGTCAGCTATTGAACCCGTCAAGCGCTTCAACGGAATACTGGATGTCGTTTATGATTCTCTGGGACCTTTTCTTTAAATCACTAACCTTACTTATAGTCTTTGGCCACATCCACCACATTGTTTTATTCCATTCTCTTATGTGCCCATTCAGCCTTGCCAAAGCTGTAGTTCGTAACTGATACACCCTCCCCACTTGTTAAATGTTTATATATTTGATTCAGTGGGTAAATCATTGTGTCTGATACATTATGGCGATAAACTGAATTTTCATAGTGACCACTAGTTTCTTTTTCATTGTTTGATGGCTCCTTTCATTGATATCTCGAGGTCGGTAGCGGAACCCGTACTTAGATGCTTAATTTGCCCACTCTTAGTAAATTGCACTTAGTGAGACGCTATACAATACTCGGCCTTGCTTGTTTTAAATTTACGTTAGCCTCGGGGAACTTCTCTTCCCTGCATATCAGATTTAAATCATCTTAGGGATACGCTGAAGAGCTCCACCACCCTCTAACAATAGCACATATCCTGAGACGACAAGGAATCGTCAATTTAGTGTTGGAAGGAAGTATGGGGTGTGGCAATAGCAGAAAGAGACCAAAAGATAACTCTAGTAAACACGTTCACATGGATGTGTGTTGCAGTAGTTATTTGCAGAGTGAGAGGCTTGCACGGGGTGGTGTACCATGGAGAACTACATCAGACCAGTCTTCAGACTGAAGACAACAACAACAACAACAACAACAACCATTTATGACGCTCGCTTTTTGCCAGTTAAGTCCAGATTTTCTTATTTTCTTCTTATATTCAGTTGCCTGCCAATGTTTAGTTCGTTAATGATATTAACATTTCCGAATATTCTTATTACTTTACATCTTTGGAACTTCTTAGCAGCTTCAGCCCTCATTTCACGATTATAGTTTACCACATGATCAATTTGCATATGAAACGCTTGGAAGAGCAATAGTCTTGAACACGTTCGGTTCCCCCGCTCCGCCAGACGCGGTAGCTCGGGGAAGGCAGGTGCCACCGCCACGCCTAGCGTGTTCTGACTATCGGCGCCGTCTCGCTTATGTCTCGTTCACTGTGCGGGTCAGATTTGCCTTAGTCCGTGCCCGTGCACCCTACGGTGAACGTCGGTTGCGATGAAGATGTCGGTTTATCTTTCTACCATTGTGTGGTTAAACTTGTGTAGGTAAGCGCATTTGGTTTCAATTTATCGTTCTTTATCTGTAAAACAATTATTTTCAATGTATATAAACACAAAATTTGTCTTTAATTACACGTCTCAAAGCAGGCCTGGACGTGAGAGGAAATTATTTCGTGTTGAAGCTAAATTTGTATTAAGTATAAATTAAAATGCACCCTCTTCGTATTTTGTGTCTTTTGTTATTTTTGTTGACTTTATGCTTTGTATCATGATCTAATATTCGATATCGTAAGTTTATTATATAATTTTAATTAAATGTTCGGTAACCTTTTTTTCTCAGTGTATAACACTCCCGTCTGCTACTACTATACCATAACCTTAAAGTAGGAGTCAGTTTGCAAAACAGAATTATTTTGTTATAGCAATTATGGTATAAAGCAACAGAGCAGTGTTACCCTCTGAGAGGAATTTTGTTGTGTTGACCGTGTTATTCCTAATGGGGGTGGCTTATCGGAAGTGAAAGTCAGAATTACGTAACTAATTAAACAGTGACAAACGAAATATTGCCTATCTACACTGTTTGATTGATAAAGAAAACGGTCGCCAGCCTAACTAGGCAAGAGAATGATTAACATTCTCATTCAAGAAAATAGTTATTAGTAACTCTAATGGGTAAACACAACCTATACTTGACCACAAGCGAGTGCAATGAACTCTGACACATACATATGTTTGCGGTAAGGTTGAAACTAACAGTTAGAGCAGCACAAACTATTTGCCAAATTATAACAGCTACCGAAACACACTATTACTTTCAGGGCTTACACAAAGTGAGTGGTCTTTATACTGTTAATATGCACACAAGAGAGACAAACGCTTAGTAATCATTAACATATAATTTCCTACTATGCAATTTTCCACTTTTACTACCATGAGACATAAAATTAACATTTATGTAAGATACTAACTCACTTTCTGCGATTAACAACAGGTAGTAATGTGATCATTTACTAAGCAAAACTTTATAAGTCTTGGTCTTAAGAACTTTTACTTTGAAGTTGGCAACGACACTTTAATAAGCATTTTTACTAAGAAAATTATTTTCAGCAAGCAACATTAACTCTAACTCACTCTCTTGCCACATTAACTTTATCTTTCACTGTACTATGTTCAAGAGGCACCAATTAGAAAACTGGGTTTTAACGTACTTTCAGTAAGGACACTTGGTAATCACTTTAGTTCAAATGGAGAGGACTCTAAGAGGTGTTATGATGAGGAGAAAAGTCAAGGTAGGTACACAAATTCAGATATAAATTTCCTTATATTTCAGCACATTAGCACATCCATTAAGCTGATCCTTCACTGTACATCATTATAGTATTACGTTGCAATGATTGCGCAATGTGGTGGCAACTGCATGTTGGTAGGTGAGATTGCAGGCAGAATTGCTGGACTCGGTCATTCCTTGGTGGCGATGATAGATACAAATTCCAGAATATTTCCAGCTATTTATCCATCCATCCGAGACCTTGGAAAGAAGCAGGAAAAGCCTCTCTCGAAATCAGCACAATATGCATCTTTTACATGGCAGTGCACAGACTGGTGGCTCGTCCCCGACTGCTGGCTCGTCCCCGACTGACTATCAGTTCCACCTTTTCCACCTAGGCCAACCACAATTTGCGCGCGTTACACAGTTCCGTTCCCGAGGGGAGCCACACTACCTTTTACATACAAACTAACTAAGGACCCTAAGTGAGGATCAGCAGTTTACATAACAGCAACCAAATACATTAAATAAAACAGAACATTTGCACATATTGACGTTTCTACCAAAAATTATTCACACAAAATTACAATCATATACAGAAAGTTTTGTTCCCTCCAAATGGGACAAAGAATATAAATTGCAGATACACTACTTTGCATTGAACCAAAACATGACATCGAAGTTTGTACAAAGAAAGGAGTATACAATTTTATGTTATCGATTCAAACAAACACATTTACAGAAGCTCAATGATGTAACATTAAATGAAACAAAGGCAAAATAAATCAGTAGAGCATTAGAGCTATGGTGTTACAAGTGAAGTACTCTGAATTATCTGACAAGGAATGTACGCAATGTTCTCAACATTCTTTGTTCTCCATTTGATCTCTGACATTTTCCGTATTTTGCGACTGAATGCGAGGATAAAATTTCTTCTTCTGGTTTAGCAGAACCTTTCATTCTACCACCTCGACCTTACATGAAAGTAAAATATGATACTTGGGCTTCTTTGTGTCCTACGTTCACTGCACAGTGTCCGGGCATGGACTGGGGCAAATCTGACCGGCGCAGTAAACAATACAGAGGCTAGACGGTGCCGATAGTTAGAACACGAAAGGCGTAGCGTCGGCCACGTACCATTCCCCGAGCTACCAGAACAAAAGACAATAAAAACAAAAACACGTAGTGCCGTAGGGGAACGCCGCGCCTGTCTTACAAGACCAAAAAATGGTATTATTTTACCACTATTAAGCAGTTAGCTGGAGTCTTCTATTCGCTGAATAACAGCGAACATTGTTTACTTTGTGAGTCCGTCGCCTGCCCTGTTTCCTTAATTAGTTACTGTGTATCGTATTCTAGTCCTCACAGGTGTGTATAGAAGTTAGTTCAATTTGTAATTTGGTTCCTATGTATATTACCATTCCTTTTCTTTTTCTTCCATTTATAATATATTATCTGGTACGTCGAACACGGCAATAACATTGTGTGACGTAAGACTGAAGTACCCTGCCCGACAAAACAGGAAAGCGTCCTGAAGGGGAGTAGGAAACGAAATGCAACTTCCAGGATTGAGAGGGTATATGATGCTGTCCCAGTGATTTCAAAATCGAGTCACATTTACAAAGAACTTGGCAGCGTGAGCACAGTTACCAGTGTGATCTTGCGCCACCTGTCGCCTGCAGGCATTCCCTGACTCTATTAGGAAGGACTGTTATCAAGCCGTTATAATGTCTCAGCTGGCCCACAACTACTGTAACCCGTCATTAATTAAGGATGGGAAAAACAATCGGTTAAAACCAATTCCGAATAACTAGTATGTTTCGGTTTTTGTTCGGTTCAATAATACGAGGTTTTTCTCATTTTTCTACTCATAACTAGTTAAAAATCTGGCATATAAATTTTTTGTTTTTAAATAAAACATCTTCTTAGAACTGAGTAATACCTATTCGTAAAATTTCCGTTGCTTAGAAATACTGGGTTGTTACAGAAAGTGAGAAAAGCGATCAAAGCTATTTTAATTACAACGGCGACAAAACGAACAACAATCACAACACATAAGAATCGGTACATTATTGCTGAGACAATACTGTTCCTCTGCTGTATTACACGGGTACGCCTGTACGTGGAGTGTACAGTCTATACTTAAGTTTTCCGTTGTCATTCTCGGACATCAGATGTGGTGCAGGATGGCACACCGCTAATTTGGAACCACACTGAAGATCTAAAGAAATTGGTACAGGCATTCGTATTCAAATACACAAATGCGTAAACAGGCGGAATACGGCACGACGATCGGAAACGCCTATACAAGTCAACAAGTGTCTGGCGCAGTTGTTAGATCGGTTACTGCTGCTACAATGGTGGGTTATCAAGATTTAAGTGTGTTTGAACGCGGTGTTATAGTCGCCTCAAGAGCGATGGGACACAGCATCTCTAAGGTAGCGATGAACCATGATTATCAGGAATCGGATAAAACATCAAATCTCCGACATCACTGCGGTCGGAAAAAGATCTTGCAAGAACGGGACCAACGACTACTGAAGAAAATCGTTCATCGATATGGGCTTTTGGAACCGAAGGCCCATAATGTACTCTTGATTACTGCACGACACAAAGCTTTACCCCTCGCCTGGGCCCGTCAATACCGAAATTGGACTGTTGATGACTTGAAACATGTTTCCGCATCGTGGAAGTCTCGTTCCAAATTGTATCGAGAGGATGGAGACAACCTCATGATTCCATGGACTCTGCATGTCAGCAGGGGACTGTTCAAGCTGGTGGAAGCTCTATAATGGTGTAGAGCGTGTGCAGTTGGCGTGATATGGGACCCCTGATACTTACAGATAAGACTCTGACAGGTGACACATACGTAAGCATCCTGTCTGATCACCTGAATCCATTCATGTCCGTTGTGCATTCCGACGGAGTTGGGCAATTCCAGCAGTACACCTGCACTTCCAGAATTGCTAAAGAGTGGCTCCAGGAACACTCCTCTGAGTTTAAACACTTCCGATGGCCACCAAACTCCCCAGACATGACCATTATTGAGCATATCTGAGATGCCTTGCTACGTGCTGTTTAGAAGAGATCAGCACTCTCTCGTGCTCTTATGAATTTGTGGACAGTCCTGCAGGATTCATTGTGTCAATTCCCTCCAGACATTAGTCGAGTCCAAGTAACGTCGTGTAGCGGCACTACGCGATATTGGGCAGGTTTACCAGTGTCTTTGGCTCTTCAGCGTATTTTACGAAGTGCGGTATACGTGAAATACAGTGCTTCATTTGTTTTAAAATATTAAAACCGCAGTACGCGTAACAGATTTGCGACGTAATATAAGAGAAAAGCATCCACAGCGTTCATTGGAAGAGAAGGTAAATTCGGATGATATACCTATAATTTTATTTACCTGTTATAAACTCGGGATAGTAACTGAAACCTTGATTTTGTGCTTGAAAAATTGATACCTTCCAAAAGTCAAAAGTGACGATGCAGATAAGTCATCAACCTGTGACCTTCCGCTCACACCGTCGCCGCACCTTTCTCCTCCACCTTCGCCATCTTTGCCGGAGACAGGATACCAATATCTACCACAGCGTCAATCTCCTATAGATCTCCTTCAGCTTGATTAGAAATTTTGAAGCTGCGCTCGAAGTCTACTTTTATTGTTGGAAATAATAGCATTAACTGAAACCTCTTAGTCAAGGAACTCGAAACTTTCACTGGTCTCACATATGTTCGACACTCCGGCAGGAGTTAGTGGAAATGACATTCATCGAAACCTCTGGTGATTTCGACGAACTCACTCTCTGGAAACCCGACTGATATATGAGTTTGCAGATCATTTTGAAAGGGAATTACCGACTCCTCAGCCCGCCGATCCCCCTTAGACGGACCAGTGTATCCGAGGAAAGCAGGGATCGGCTGGCCGGGCCGTTCGTGCGCGTGATTAACCGTTTCCCTCGGCGAGACTTTAATTAGGCGTCGGGCGGCAGCCACGTTGCTCCGTGACGGACGTGCCTACCGCGGCCGGGAGGCGGCGCCACCTGGCGCGGGGGCGGCGGCGGCGGCGGGGACGGCAGCAGGAGGATCAAATTACTCGCCGCCCCCCCCCACTCCCTCGCCGGCAAACCCGCAGCCCGGCCGGCTTCTGTTTAAAGGCGGGATTCTTCACCGCCGCTGTTGACAAAGTGTGATGAGAATTTTCTCGCCATCAGCGCTCGCGGCGCACCATCTCCCTCCCAGCCAGCGCTCGTTTCTTCTGATCTGCTCGGCTCGAGGAGTTCGCAGAGCGTAGTTCTGGGGCCACATAACGGTCTTCGCTTGTGTGAGGCTGTTGCACTCCTCCTCCACGAACGTAAGAAAAAGAATTCGTGATTATTAAAGTATGGTGATGATGATGTAATCTCACTGAATCGTTAGCACTATAATTTGTGTTTGATGTGAGAACGATTTTGATGATGGTGACGTATTGGGTCCATACGGAATCTCGATCACTGCAAGTTCAGCAGTCTTCTTGGTTTCCTACCATCCTTTATGAACTTGCAGATGATAGATTATTCTCGATGCAATCAATTATCTGGTCCCTTCTTCGCCCTCTGGTCCTATCCCCAGACCTCATCCCTTCTCTTGCCATTCGGTGTCGTTTCGCTCCTCTTAATATTTTCCATTATTTTTATTTTCTCATACTCCCCGCGTAACACAACTTCATTCTTTATTTTATGTATCGTTTTCAAATCTTCCATTTTCCTCCGCATTCACAAATTAAAAGTTTTTATTAATTCCTCTTCTCTCTGTTGCAGTGTACGTGTTTCGGCGTCATATAGAGTAACACATCATTTATCTTCTCCCTGATTTTTTATTTAACAGACGCAGAAAACACTGCTCATTCTTTGAAACATTTCTTTTGTAATAGCTATCCTTGTTGTCATTTGTCGATTATGTATCGTGTTATTCTTTATTTTGTTTCCTAGGCATCTGGCTTCATCTACACGTTTCCCTAACACATCACATATTTTTACTTTCCTCTTCCTTGGTTGACTTATAACAACCATTGCCATATTCTTTTTCATATCTACCTTCATTCCATATTACTCACATCTGATGATGTTCAGGGTGATTAACACAATGTTAATTTTTTCATCATTTACAATTACTACTACCACGTCATCAGAAAATATCAAACAGTTGTTTTTCCTTTCTCCTTTTTATTTCTTTTATTTCAGCCTATGATTACCCTTTATACCCCCAGACTATACGTTTCGGTCAATGGTGACTATATTCGCATCTGTTGTTCATAACAAACTCGTATTCCTTCTGTTGTCACACCAGTGTCCCGTCTATGCAATCAACCACGATTTGCTACTTGATATCTAACAATTTAGTCCGTCCAACTCTTTCAGAACCTTTATCAAAGTCAACAAAAACTGCACAAAATCTCTAGCTTTTCCTAGATATATTTCCCCATTACTGATAAGTCTGTTTATACTAAGAATAGGCATTTGTGCCCAATATTGAGAGCATTCTCTACTATGTAGTACGTGTGGATGCTTTACCATGTGTATTACTCAGATCTCTCATCCAGAAACACATTTATTACAAAGTACCATTTTTCTTTTAAGAGCAATTGACTTATTTTAGTTTGGAATCTGCTGTAAGACAATGTATTGAAGCTGCAGTTTGGTAGTGGGAGATGAAATTGATGATTCACATGGAGGTGTATTCTAGTAACATGAGAAATAACGCGCGTCGGACTTTGGAGGAGACATGTAAGAGTTTATTTTTCTCCCATTGGTATTACAGTTGGGGAACGTTGGTGGAAACTACTCCCGTTTAGTGTTTTTACTAATTATTAAATTGTAAATGTACCTGCACGAGGAGAGACAGCTGTGGGGAACTTCGTCGAAATTTTTTATTAAGATCCCTGGCTCGTTCACATGTTTCTGAAGACTTGTGACAGATTACGTGAGAAGAAACAATAGTAAATGTCTTTCAATAGGTGCAGCAGATATATTTTTTATTATATTACATTTAGTGCAAAGACGGAAAGCGCCAAATTAATTCATTTACGTGGTAATAAAGTTGTGAACTGGTACCAAAACGCATAACATTCACCAAACTGAGTTTAAAACTCGTAGAACAGATTTTTGTTGTAAGTTATTCACTTACGAGTCTACGATACAGATACAGAGAAATGACAAAAAGAGAGGACGTAAACTGTTCTGTGTTTTCCCAAGAACAACTGTTGAGGTATCAGAGAGAGAGAGAGAGAGAGAGAGAGAGAGAGAGAGAGAGAGAGACAGTGATAGGGAGAATCGGAGACAATGAAAGAACTTGAAAAATGAGTTGTAAAGATAAAACAATTACATGGGGTTAATTTTTTATGAGTTCTTATATTTTTGGTGCCTTACAGAGCTCGGCAACAAAAATGTATGAGATGGTTCTAGACACAGTTTCAGCATTCACAAATCTTTTCCGTGTGTTACTGCACGTTTTACGCTCCACAAGGGTCCATTGCTTCCGTAACCGGATATTTGCCGTTCCTTCGGCAGTGTATGCACATTTTCTCTTTATATTTGAGAGAGACACAGGACGCGAAGACCTGCTCCCCTACGGAAAACCTCACCCGGGAGGCTTCCCTGCGACAGGCTTATTTAGAGTGCAATTCAGGGGGGAAAGCAGATATATCACGTACGCGATTTTATTTTTCAGCTCGCGTTTCGCGCTCGTTTGGCATCCCATTTGCCAGCGAGGAGTGAAAGTGTGTCCAACCCCTCCCCTCGCAAAGCCTGAATGTATCGGAAGCTTGCACTTAACTTAATCAGGCACTTCTCTCTCTGGACGTGCTAAAGTAAACACTGTTCCTCCAGAGTTCTTGGGATCCAGAACACATCGATGTCAGCCATTAAGAGGAAAATACCTAGCATGTCATTGGCTTTGCAACTTGCCAGCGCCTAATATTGTACACTTTGAACTGTTTGAAACGTTAAAGCTTCACTACCTTTTAATTATTAGTTTAATTATTAGCTATCAGAATTGCAAAGATCAGGAACTCCACTACTCTGATTTATCTCAAGCTGTATAGCCATTAACAACTAGTACATTGTTTCAAACGGATAGAAGGAATACGTCCAAAAACACGCACGCAGCGTAAGTTAGAAATGAACCATCTACAACCGTAAGAGGAGAAATAACCATTTGGGCTCTGTTTACTGGTTGGTTGGTTCATTTTGGAGAAGGGACCAAACAGGGACGTCATCGGTCTCATCTGATTAGGGAACGATAGGGAAATAAGTCGGCCGTGCCTTTTCAAAGGAACCATCCCAGAATTTGCCTGAAGCGATTTAGAGAAATCATGGAAAACCTAAATCAGGATGACCAGACGCGGATTTGAACAGTCGTCCTTCCGAGTATGAGTCCAGTGTGCTAACCACTGCA
Source organism: Schistocerca americana (assembly GCF_021461395.2). Classification (NCBI taxonomy): domain Eukaryota; kingdom Metazoa; phylum Arthropoda; class Insecta; order Orthoptera; family Acrididae; genus Schistocerca; species Schistocerca americana. The sequence goes on from NC_060121.1 coordinate 394,160,000, forward strand.
CCACCTTTTTTTTTTTTTTTAGCTCTGCTGCAAAAGAATTAAAAACCTGGCTTTCAGCGAGTCTCGAAAGGTGAACGAAAGCAGCTTGCAACAGGTAGCCAGGCACATTACCTTTTTCTTTTAATTTTCTTTTATTTTTTTATTTTTTAATGGAAAATGGATCAGGTCGTCGTGGGATGGTGGATGCAAAGTGGGCAGGGGTCGCAATGTCGCAACCCGAGGCCTGGTCACAATGTCTCCTCCCTCCCATTCCTGGGGATGTGGTACAAGGGATGCAATGGTTTTATTGTTTTGATTCTCTTAAAGCAGTAAGGAGCTGAAACGAATAAGTACACTCGTTGCGTCGAATTGGGGACGCACATAACTGAAAACATATTTATATTTGCAGCATCGGGCGAAAAGAAAGCTCGCAAAGTGTGAGGCTAAGGAAACATATTAACATAAGAACGGAAGTCAGGACTCTACTAGAAACATAGAACCCAATGCCTGTTCATGTGAATGTATGTTTGTCTATTTGCTATTCGTAAGACGAACCCCATATAATGCAAGCAATCTGTAGAATTTAAGGATTCATCTTACTTTGTGTTTCTACTAAAAGGTAGAAGTTTGGTTTGAAGGGCTACATTGAAACTTAACACTTCTTACAACGCGAAGATTGTTTAAAAAGTACCAGGAATTTATAATTTTGTTTGCTGTATTAATTCGCTTTGCACTACTTTTTGTCATTGTCTTCGTAAACATGTCTGGAAAGTATGTGTACAATTTTATGCATATTAGGCATTTACTCTTTTGTCAGCTGTCAAAAAGGTTACATGTGTTTTGGTAGCATCAAAGATTATTTGTTCTGTAAAAAAAAACAGATTAGAGAATCTGTATCAAATTTTTTATAAGAATGGAATAAAGTGTACGAAGATTTCAGAAATGTTCGTGAGTCTGTTATGAGTAAACCAAGGACATACAAGTGGTATAAACATTTCAAAGTAAGCCGTATAGGTCAGCGATTTTACAAGTGTGGATGAGATTAAAAACATACAGCTAAGAGATCTATAAACTATACCGAGGAAACAGTTCCTAAAGTGTTTAGGGAATTGGAAAAAGCACTGGAATAAGTGTATAGTATGTAAATGGGAATATTTTGAAGAGGACAACATTGATGTAGATTGACAAAGTTCTTACCAAAAAATAAAAATTAATGTGTGAAGGCACCTCGTATGTCAAGCCTCTTACTTAGATGTCCAGAATCGGTGTACATGTTTCTAAGGAAATTTCAGTTGTGTTAGAGCAGCTAATGCGCACATGTTTTAAGCAATATGTCTTAGAATCAGGTGAGTAGTAACCGAGATAGAGATTTAGCGACAGAATAAATTTCCACAAGTATCAAAGGTTTTACGTCATTGTGAAACTGTTTATAACGATGGGTTTCTTCCAAAATTATTAGTTTTCTTTCGTGACGATTCCAGTAAACGACGCAGCTTATTTTCGCGTTCCTTCCTTATGCGTCCTATTGTGGCGAGGCTGACCCTTGCATAAAATTGCAAACGCTTCATTTGGACTGGTGGTAATATTAGCCAACAGTTCTTTTTGTGTCGCCTCTTTAACAAGCGTTGTAATAACATTAGAGGCGTTTGAACGCTCGTTACTCTGCAAACACTTCCTCTTCTTCGTATTCTGCACATTTCCTTGCAATACTGGGCGATTGTCGATCACTTCTGGATACCGAAGTATATCAGTGAGTATACAAAGTTAACTGACACTGGCAGCACCCCGATCTGCGCCGCTAGAGAGGTAAGGGGAAACTGATTTTGGGTGCCCCTGTAGGCCGGTTGCAGGGTTCTTCTGGGAAAGTCCACTTCCCCCACCAAAACCGCTGCTCGCTCTTGAGTTTACAGACAGACTATAGGAGTGGTTCCATGGCTCCAGCGTAAAGTAAAGTGGACAGAGGGCAGCCTTGGCGTATCGATCGAGGGGCTGCGTAGGTCGGCCGTTGACGATCACCTTGGATGTCGCTCCACGGAGTAGTAGCGAGACGACAGTGACAAACGGCTGTGGGTATATTGGAGGACCGCTTCCAAACAATCGTGATCCACGCGATCGAAAGCTTGACCGGGATCAATTGCCTCCAGCGCACCATTCAGACGACTTGCGCTTGCTAGTGGAATTAAGACACTATATTCACTGAGTGCTGTTTGAATATTTTGATGTTTGATCTGGTGAAATGACGTGTCTTAAGATCTGATGTATCCGCGCCGCCAACAGTCGAGAAAATATCTTAAAGTCACAGTATAATAGCTTCAGCGGGCGGTAGTCCTGTATCCGTGAGCTACCGGGCGGTTTGTGAATAGGAATAACCATCCCTTCTGCAAGGGCTGCAGGGTGCGGCACTTCTGGGGATAGTAGTTCACAACAGACGTCCGTCCATCGGGTGTTAATAAATATTGAAAAGTCCAGTAAAATTCCAAAGTGAGCCCATCAGGACCCGGAGACTCGATTACCGCTCATTCGATAATGGCGTTGATCACTTCTTCTTCCGTAATTTCTTCCATCAAGGCCGCTTACATTGCCGGGGTGACGGTGTCGTAAGTCGTCTGAGAGACGTCCTCCAGTGCTGTCGGATCAGGAGTCTGAGCTGAATAGAGCTAGGAATAACGATCGTAGAACGCTGTGTTTATGTCTTGTTGCGTAGTGATCTTTGGCGTCGTTTACGTTCACGAAGTACTCGTACTTGGAACATACACGGGCGTTGGCTTGCTATCGCCTCGCGGTATTACCCGAGCGGTCTAGGGCGCCACAGTCATGGACTGTGCGGCTGGTCCCGGCGGAGGTTCGAGTCCTCCTTTCGGGCATGGGTGTGTGTGTTTGTCCTTAGGATAATTTAGGTTAAGTAGTGTGTAAGCTTAGGGACTGCCGTAGGGTGATGGCACAGATGTAGGCGGAGTGATGCGGGAAATCTATAGGCGACGGTTTGGCATCCTGTGTTCCAGCGGCAAGAACTATTTCTACACTTTGCTCTGTCCCCACCGTGAGTGGCTTGCATTTTACTGGGATCTCAACGAACCTCACGCTACAGTGTTGGGACGTGGCCGGCGTATTCTGATCCTAGCGCTGAATTAAAATTCAAATATCTACCAACTCAGAGATCGGATTAAAATGTGGTTAACATCAATTAATATTAAACTAAACAAAACACGCATTAATAATATATTCCACTCACATTTATTCTCCGATTCTACTGGCTGGATAAAGTATAGTTCGTAGTTGAACATCAGCATGGTCAGCGACGTAGCAGAGCGTTGCCACATCTTAGGTTCGTCGTAGTTTTCTCGTCTTTTCAATTTCTGCATCGAATGATTATGTTCATATTATGTTTGTCGCTGTCAGACACCTTCTTCGAACTACAGCTTTTCCAACATCAGCCTGTTTTGTTTCTGGAAACATAAATTGCACACGTCTTCCTAACAGTTCTCACGTTTCGAATATGATTTCACTAAAGATAGCCCACCAGTGAAAAAAATTTTAATAGTATTTTTTATATCAACAGTCAACAGGTAGTGTCAGTATTCTTGTACTGGATTTTGTATCTCGAGGAATTTCTTCCTTAAAATTGGGCATTGCCCATAAAAATGTCCCAATATGTCTCTGTTGTTTGGTACTCAAAACACAGAGCACTATTCTGCTTTTGAAAGCACTTCAATAACTTTGGGGAGAACGATTTTTAACAATAATGTAAATACGTCTCACTTCAAATATTGGTTAACCAGTGTATGAATCAAACAGACACCATTTCGTTGCTTGGCACGTCACGTCATATACGAAACAATAAAATATAATGAACAATGTCTTACATGTTAATGATGGAATTTATAACGCAACACCATTACGTAGGCGAACGAAGTCCGGCTGAACCACGATGTATCCTGTCGTCGATACACGGAGCAATATTAAACGCAATTCTCCAGATATGAATTTATTTTTAGTCTTCTTCTCGTTCGTTGCTGATTCTAAGAGTGATTAAATTTGCAGCAACCTGCTTGCACGTGCACGCATCTGCACACGGGGTAAGATTAGAAGGCTATTCTTGTGCAGACAAAATCTTACGGACTGGTGCATGAAAATAATTAGATAGATTTTCGTATTTACCTAGCAGACCGTGCAGTGACGCTACCTGACTATACTATGTGTTTCTCAAATGACCTGACCTTCACAGATGTCACCCCGCCAAAACCAGCCAATAGCTATAAAACACTTAAGTGAGTTTGATTTGTCCCCAAAAATATGATAATCAGTTAAAAAATCAGCTGGAATGTGGTAAGGTAGGAAGAGAAAGCAAAGAGAATGCTTCGTCGAACGAAACGTGAAATGAAGAAAGCAAATATTAATGCACAAGCCCTTTATAGCAGTAACGTATTCTGTTTCACGTATCATGGATGACGACGAAATGAAAGAAGAAAGGATTTTTAAAATGATCATTAACACCGATCACATGTGGCTCCCTAAACCCCGTCTGAGATCCTGTCAAGATTTCCTATTCCTGGGTGATAAAGGGACGCTGTCACTTTACATAAACAGACATAACTTGAAGTTCATTTCTTAGAATACGGCACAGTTATACGTTTCCCACAATGTTTCCATAAATTTCCTTGCTGTCTTTTTCAACTGCCGCCAGCATCAATGTTGGAGTTACAAAGGTACGGGCTTTTCCTTTTATTTTACACAAAACATCGACACCTGTAACATTTCATATTATATAATAGCTTCTGCTAACTAAAATCGTGACATTTTATGTCATCAATAAATTTATTGATGACTACAAAGCATTTCATCTGTTAACGTATCGCTAGCTACAAGATAACGCTGCAGTTACTAACTCCGTTTCATTAGAAACATCTGTGTTGCAGGCAAACAAATAGAGGTGTCAACTGTATATTTAATTACACCTGTGAGTTTGCTTCTAAACAATTTTTTTTCTTGCCTGAGAACAGGAAGTTTTTAAAGTATCTGGGGGTCCTTTTATTGTACAGACGTGACTGTGTATTTTCTTTTTCTTTCTTTTTTTTCTTTTTTGTCTGCTATACAAAGATACAAAGTTGGCGTGATACCATTCTTGACTTTACGCTGGTATACACAAAATGATTACTGACGCTCTTGTGCGACAAATGGTTGACTCAAAGAGATTTCACAAGAAGCGTAAAATAAATTCAGAACATTACATGAAGGAATGTCCAGGAGGAACTAAATCTTAAATTTGTTCTCAATCGCCGATTCTCGGTCATATTTAATTGCAACGCCTGTAGGAGTGCGGTCCTTTGCTAAAAAGAAAAGGCATATAAAATATTAGATGGGTTATACTTTCGCAGAAGTGAAAAATCAGGGCTCGCACAGAAAAATTTAAGTGCCTGTTTATCCCGCGCGACGTTCGAGAATGGAACGTTAGACAGACAGCTTGAATGTTGTTCATTGAAACCTCTGACAGGCACTTTATTTTGAATAGCAGAGTAATCACGTAGATGTAGAGTTATTCCAGAATGCAGTTTTCACTCTGTAGCGGAGTGTGTGCTGATATTATTTATTAATCAATCATTCCTCATTGTAATTCAGTAAACACCCACATTCCCCTGCTATTTGTAGCTCACGCGTTAGCTCCTCTACGCTCTCATAAATCGCTTGAAGAATCTGAACAACTTTAATTACTTAGCATCAAATGTTGTTTAACACTCCTTTATAGCCCGTTTTTTACTCCCTGAGACACTCTGAGCCGTATTTTTTATACATGCGATGTCCAGAAAATCTCTGGCCACTCATCCTCTTTCTCTGTCCCTACTTCCATCGTCTTTCGACTGTCATTTCATCCGATCTTACACAGCTCTGGGCACAGCAGCCATACAACAGAAAATATGTGTGTGGAACACTTACGTGTGCAAAAAATTACGTGTTTTGGGTAACACACATAATATGAATTGCAGAAAAGGAATAAAAAAGTATAAATGTTCACTACAAGAAAACTCCGAAAATTTATGTTCGATGGCCGGACTCTCACCGGAAACACATTGTGGTCTGGCGCAACCATAACGATTTTGAATGTTCTCATTATCATTTTCTTGCCCCCTCCCCCCCTCCCCCAAACAACATTTTGAAAATTAAGTTTACCTCAGGAGATACGGCTGAGGTGGGACATAGACTCTGGCAAGTAAGTCATTACCAACAAAACGTAAACTGAAAGTTGACACATTCAGAGATATTTCAAACGACCTCGCAGGAGGAGGAAATTGGCATTAATAATAATAAATAGATGTTGGTGTAAAATAGTAGATAATCTATCTAAGTGCACCAGTTCAGGAGTTAACGCAGCAACCATAACTAATATCCTCCACTCATTATCTACGGTGTGACGTACGAATGAGAGTATTATTTCTCGACCATTGGAAATGACACCGAGGTTTATGACTACAATAAGCCAAGCAGCTTCAGTTAAACTGCACTCGTTGCACACTGTAGAATTACAGTTAAAATAAAACAATTAGTTTAGATACAAAATTTTCGGAAGGTTCTAGCAGATTTCGTCAGCGTGTGCAATGATCGTTCATTTGCTCCAGGCAGCGAAGATATTTAAAAACACTGATTACACTGCCTAGCAAAAACAAACTAGACTTCGCAGCGTCAAAAGGAAATTTGTACGGAAGTGGTAACGTGGTGAACATAATAGTTCCGTTTACACACATTTTTAATAATTGCAAGGTGTGTCCATTTTAAGCAGTTAAACGGGTATTACCGTATCACAATAGCATTCTTCACTTTTTCGCAGTTTGTCACGTATGAAATCTCCTGCATAGTTGTTTACCATTTACTCGGTCTGCTCCTTCAGATAAAGAAACAGGTATCTTAATGAAAAATGCTGTATTTTACTAAAATATCGACCACATGAAGAAAGTCTCAAAACTTCAGAGATTAGTTTACCGACATAACGCAGTGTATGACTTTGGGCAAACCATGAGGTATATGAAATACCTAACATCGTATCAGAAAGAAAAGAACGAAACATCTTACATGAAGAGGTCATTATAAGAAATTTTTTTGGAGGTGAATGTCAATCAGCTGAATGGCGACTGAAAAAAACTAGAAAGAATACTAGAGAAACGTTTGGACTTTTTAAATAGAATTCAACTTACCTCGCGCGGCTATTTTCTGTTTCACTGAATCAGACGTGATCCACGTCATCGATCCATAAATTAAGGAGACATCAAAGCACTGGGGTGCACAAAAAAAAAAGAAAATAAATGTGAAGAAGGATTTCATCTGCCGGAAAGGCTGTCAGCAATGTTTTCTGTTATGCCAAAAAACTTCTTATCGATAACGCTGTAAAGCAGATCGTGGCAAATGCTACGATAGCATCCAGGATTGGCGGGATGAAGAAATATACGAGAAGAGGCAAGGCGTGTCTCCGGAAGGTGTTGTTCCCTAATGAACAAAAGACAAGCATATAGTACGGGACTGAACATTTCTCAATAAAGAGCGAACAACAAACAGAATTTATCAAACCCAGGGAGTGGCCATTGACCCTCAACTTAAACAAATGCAACGTATTTCCCTTATATATGCGGAGAGACTGGTTATTGGATGAATACACGATCGAAGAACAATCATTGGAATCAGTCACAGCCATTAAATATCTGGGAGGTGTACGCATGGAACGATTTAAAATGATAAGACCTCGTGAAAGTACATGTTGAAAATATAAATGCCAGAGTTATGTTGATCGAAAGACTGCCCAGAAAGTGTAGTGCACCGACGAAGATTGTAGTTTTCTAAACTCTCGTTGGGCCGATACGAATATTGCTTGTCAGTCGGGGAAAGTTACGAGACAGGGTTCATATATGGAGTAGAGAAGATCCTAAGAAGAACAACGCCTTCGCCCTAATTTGATTTAGTAAGTGCACCACAGGAAAGGCGTTGTGTATGATAGTGTGATATACTGCTAAAATTTGGAGAGCGTACGTACCTAAACCACTACATAGTTTCGTTCTAAGTTCACTTCTCGAAAAGATTGTGAATGCAAAATTAGAGAAATCTGGATTGCACGGAGGCTTACTAACAATCTTTCTTCCCGCGCACCATGAACGACTGGAATAGGAATATGGGGGGGGGGGGGGGGAGGGGAGGGGGTCGGATAACAATGGTATACAAAGTGTCCTCCGTCACACACTATAAGGTGTGGTTTCCGGAGTACAGATGTGCATATTGCTGACACCCAGAATTGTACATCAGGGGTGGAATCTCATCTTTTTGGAAAAGCTTTCAATGCATTATATTAACCAACAGGCTCCAAATATAATTAGATTTAGGGAACTTAATTTGGTACTACAATATTACTGTTTCAAATAAAATCACAAATTATGAAAGATTCTAGAAGACTCCAAATCCTGTAACCAACTTAAAAATACTTACTATACTAAACACTGGTCTTTACCAGTGTTTTAAATGATGTCAAAAATCTTGGGAGAATGTTAACAAGGTCTTCTGAGTAATTAAAATGGAAATTAACATTTTCCTGTAACGGTTGGGTATGGTATATGTTTCTCTAATTTTCGACGCAAAAACATGTTGCTATCTGGATTCTGCTCATGTAGGAGTTAACCATATGTTAGAGTAACAAATTCCGTATTATAATTTTCAAAGGATTATAATTTTTCATTGTATTTCTAAATGTGCATTCATATAAACAATGTTATGTAAAATGGTGGTATTTGTATCTTACTCATACGCCGACTACGGTTCTCGCCAGTTTATTGAGTGTTAAGTCTAACTGAGCCGATACTCTGTTTTAATTGTAGTGTAAGCTTTCCATAAAAGAATTGTCTGTATGTGAGAAAACTGAATCTACTGATTTCGAAAATTTACTCCTCATGTAACTTGTACTTTTGGTATTGTATTCTATTGCTGAGCAGAACTCACTGTTGGTTGGCCTGTGTTGCGCATTAGAGCGTCGTTGTGAAATAGAACTTTAAACTCCATGAAATGAAAAATTTGAAATAAAGAAAGCGAATCTAATTAAATGCCAAAAGGAGACTAATTGTGAAAACTATATAACTAAAACTCGGTACCGAAGTACATTATGAACTTTGCGTGATACGAAGTGCAATATTAGACTTGGATTTTCCATAAAAATTAATTACTTCTCTACTCAGAAGGAAATAAGTTTGCTGTTACAATTACTGTTCGCTAAAATCAGTCTGCTATCTAGCACGGCACCTGAGAATCTTGACTACACACTGCTTGCTCAAGAATGCAAGGTGAGATCAGCCCTGAAATAAAACTGATTTGCTTCCTGCTCAGCGTGCTGTTTTTGTGTCCGGAGTACTGATTTTGACGAAAGCAAATACAAATCAACAGATGCTGCAGCTAAAGAAAAACATGCTACTCACTAATTTTTTTTCTTTTTGGTTGTCAGGAACATTCTATGAGTTGGCGTGGCATAACGTACAATGCACACCCGACAATATATTCAAAACTTTACTATGAATCACGGACGTTGGTTTTACTTTAAAGAAAATCGTTCTTGGAAAATTAATTCCTAATTATTGTCAAAAAGACTACACAACATAAGAAGACTCTAGCAGTTACAAAATTACCTCACTACAAAATTTATAAACATTATAACCAGTAGCGTTATTTGTGACATAATGAAAACAAAAAAATCACGTCAACAATAATCATAGAAGTTATTAGTTAGATGAGGGACAACGATTTTCTTCAATTAATAGTTCTGACAGACAGACATTTAATTCTTGCACATGCACTCATAATCTTTAAAATTCTTCCAAAATTATCTCCATGAATACAAAAAACGAGAAAATATTATTGACGAGTTTTCATCTCCATGATAAAGTATTCTTTCTACCTTCTTCCAGTTTAACAGCCGGCCGCTGTGGTCGAGCGGCTCTACAGGCTTGTCCGGAACCACGCGGCTGCTACGGCCGCAGGTTACAATCCTGCATCGGGCATGGATGTGTGTGATGCCCTTAGGTTAGTTAGGTTTAAGTAGTTCTGATTCTAGGGGACGGATGACCTCAGATGTTAAGTCCCATAGTGCTTAGTCATTTGAACCATTTTGAACCAGATTCACAAAACAGATCTCATTCTTTGAAAAGCTCAACTGGTCGCTAGTCACAGATAAAACTAAACAGGAAGTCAAGGATCGTATTCACTACGCATGCAGTGCGCTCATTCACTTTTGTCCCTGTCTAGTAAAGGTGAATTACTTACAATAGGAGAAAACGTATGAGAACCTTTCAGCAGTAAAAAAAATTATGTAAGGTAAAGAATTTGTCTGCTGAAATTTGAAGCTATAAATGAAGAATAATTCGAAACAGTGTTGGGATAATTAGTGCAGTTACCGCGTATGTAGGCAGATTTTAGAATTACACTACCTGCAGCTGAATAAATTTCTAAACTTGCTCGTAATTGTGCGTTTGCCATTCGAAATTTTACCTCTCGTTAATGCGCATTGGCTACTGTTCCAATAAAATAACACGGAGTTTTTTCAAATTTTATTATTTGAAATGTTTGCGATATATGTTATTTTAAGAATTTTCGGACGCTGTCACAGTCGGAAATTAAACTTTTGTTGAAAAATCCGAACACCAAGAAATAATCAGTGCAGGGTGCTGAAATTTCGGGAATACGTTTGCCGAGGTAACATATTCAAGTGATTAACATTGCAAGATCACAGATTAATGTAAGCACGAGAAAAGCCATTGCAAATATTAATAACCGGTGCAACCGCCAGAATGTTGAATGCAAGCGCGTTAACGTGCATGTATGGTGTCGTACAGGAGACAGGTGTTAGTTTGTGGGGTTGAGTACCATGCCAGTTGTACTTGGTCGATCAATACAAGAACAGTTAATGGTGCTTGTGGTTGACACTGGAATTGTCGTCCGATGATATCCCATATGTGCTCAGTTGGAGACAGTTCTTGTGCCGAATAGGCCAAGGCGACATGTCGGCACATTGTAAAGCATGCTGGGTTACAACAGCGGTATGTGCGCAGGCGCTATCCTGTGGGAAAACAGCCCCTGCAATGCTGTTCACAAATGGCAGCACAACAGCTCGAATCATCAGACTGACGTACCGATTTGGAATCACGGGGCGTGTCATACGAAATCGCACCCGAGACCATAACTCCCAGTGCAGTACAGCGTATCTAGCACGCAGACAGACTGCTTGTAGGCACTCACCTGACCTACTTCTAACCAACACAGCCATCAGTTTCGCCCTCCAGTGATCTGTCAGTTGACGCAACTAAAGTCGAAAATGGCGATGGTTTGTGATCAGCGGAATGTGCCCTACAGAGCAACAGGTGTCCTTGAAGTAAGTAACTGGATTTTAACAGTTCGTTGTGTCACTGTGTTGCCAACTGCTGCTTGATTTGCTGATGCAAACGCAGTACAATGCACCACAACCATAAGCCGAATGCGGTGAACTTTTCTCTCGGTTGTTGTTGTTGTTGTGGTCTTCAGTCCTGAGACTGGTTTGATGCAGCTCTCCATGCTACTCTATCCTGTGCAAGCTTCTTCATCTCCCAGTACCTTCTGCAAACTACATCATTTTGAATCTGCTTGGTGTATTCATCTCTTGGTCTCCCTCTACGATTTTTGCCCTCCACGCTGCCTTCCAATATTAAATTGGTGAGCCCTTGATGCCTCAGAACGTGTCCTACCAACCGATCCCTTCTTAAGTTGTGCCACAAGCTCCGCTTCTCCCCAATACTATTCAACACCTCCTCATTAGTTACATGATCTAGCCATATAATTTCAAGCATTGTTCTGTAGCACCACATTTCGAAAGCTTCTATTCTCTTCTTGTCTGAACTATTTATCGTACATATTTCACTTCCATACATGGCTACACTCCATACAAATACTTTCAGAAACGACTTCCTGACACTTAAGTCAATACTCGATGTTAACAAATTTCTCTTCTTCAGAAACGCTTTTCTTGCCATTGCCAGTCTACATTTTATATCCTCTCTACTTCGACCATCATCAGTTATTTTGCTCCCCAAATAACAAAACTCCTTTACTACTTTAAGTGTCTCATTTCCTAATCTAATTCCCTCAGCATCACCCGACTTAATTCGACTACATTACATTATCCTCGTTTTGCTTTTGTTGATGTTCATCTTATATCCTCCTTTCAAGACACTATACACTCCATTCAACTGCTCTTCCAAGTCCTTTGCTGTCTCTGACAGAATTACAATGTCATCGGCGAATCTCAAAGTCTTTATTTCTTCTCCATGGATTTTAATACCTACTCCGAATTTTTCTTTTGTTTCCTTCACTGCTTGCTCAGTATACAGATTGAATAACATCGGGGAGAGGCTACAACCCTGTCTCACTCCATTCCCAACCACTGCTTCCCTTTCATGCCCCCCAACTTTTATAACTGCCATTTGGTTTCTATACAAATTGTAAATAGCCTTTCGCTCCCTATATTTACCCCTGCACCTTCAGAATTTGAAAGAGAGTATTCCAGTCAACATGTCAAAAGCTTTCTCTAAGTCTACAAATGCTAGAAACGTAGGTTTGCCTTTCCTTAATCTAGCTTCTAAGGTAAGCCGTAGGGTCAGTATTGCCTCACGTGTTCCAGTTCTCTCCGTTTCTCTCACCCAATGCCCTGTCTTCTTGCCACCGTACATTCCAGTGACTACAGCTACCAGCAATCACGTACAGTATCTACATTTCTGCCAGATCTTTCTGCAATATCACGGATGGAACATCCAGCTTATCGTAGCCCTAACACATGAACCGGTTCTAACTCAGTGAGCTGTTGATAATGACTTCTTCGTCGCGGTTATGGCATTCTTTCACTAACATCAACTCACTATATGCAGTCTCTAAGGTAACTATAGCTCACGACCAGTACAGCGTGTCTTAGTGGCGCTACTGCCGCTACACTTAAGCGACTGGCTTGATAGTTGTAGATACACGCTTATCAGCGATCGCTTATCTCACACTTCTCTGTCTCGATGTTGAGATTTTTCACCGTCAGTGTAAATATAATATTGACGTAAAATACACACTCTTTCATGGCCATGACAAGACTCCTTCTGCTTGTCCTGTGTGGTTTTGCAAGGACTGCAGAGGATAAACACGGCAGTGGTAGGCGGCACAGACGATCCCCGCTGACCTGCCCGTTCTGGCCCTGTAGCAGGCGCCGCCCGCTGTAATTGATGGTCTATATGGGTGTCGGGATTACACGGGACCTAAGTCTGCCAGACAGACGGCTCTCGCATAAATCTCCGCAGATTACGTCTCCAAATTGAAGGAATACCGCCTCCGCTCTTAGGCTCCTGTGGCGTTGCCTGTGCTTGGATTCTAACCACCCCCGCCCTGCCACCTTCAAGTTCACCAAAGTATTTGCTACGGCAAAGCTGTTGGACAGCAAATACACTTCTGCAAATATATTATTCGAGATCTCGGAGTTTGCTCGCTTCTGCGTCAAAATCGTTGCAGCTGTAACTGAGTCGATGGCAATAGCTCATATACAGTTAAGCCATTCATCGTTGAAATTTATTTTAAAAACTGTCTTCCTTTAACATAAGCAATACACTTTCATCACAAAAATTAATTTGAGCTGGCTGACTTTGGAAATCGGTGAAGTGGAATCCATATGTCCCACGATACAAACAAGATCCATGTTTTCATGTGAAGCTAGGACTTTCAGAGTTGAATTCTTAATTTTAGAATGATTCCATCAGGATAACTATTATGGAAAAAAGTATAAGAAGTCAGTATCGAAACACATTCACTCTCCTGATGGTGAAGAACACGAATATCACACACACATTTTTAACATGAATTTAGAAGATGGATTTCACATACCACACCCCAATACTTTTTCATTCTATGATGTTTTCTGCGGTATGTAAATCAAAATTCACAAACATAACGTAAAAACCAGAAACTTACTGAGGTGTGTAGTAATAATCCAAAACAATGCCTATGATGTATAAAGAAACATAACTAGTTATTTCAGACATTCTTGGAATGAATAACAAGGTAATTTAAACAGATTTCCGTGAAACATGAGCACTGTGCAACACCGCACTATTTGATCGCTCACAGCTTTCCATATATCCAACTCATGGTTCTCAATATTTTCCTCCAAGTTCCCAAAGTACCCCACAAACATGAAATATGGAGGTCCCAACGCTCAAAACTGTGTTACATTAGTGGGAAGAGTCAAAGAAACTGGTACACCTGTCTAAGATCGTGTAAGGCCCCGCGAGCACGCAGAAGTGCCTCAACACTACGTGTCATAGACTCGACTAATGTCTGAAGTAGTGGTGGAGGGAATTGACACCATGAATCCTCTAGGACTGTAAGAGTACGAGGGGGTGGAGATCTCTCCTGAACAGCGCGTTGCAAGGCATCCCAGATATACTCAATAATGTTCAAATACGAATGGTTTAGTGGCCACCGGAAGTGTTTAAACTCAGAAGAATTTTCCTGGAGCCAGTCTGTAGCAATTCTGGACGTGTGGGATGTCGCATTGTCCTGCTGGAATTGTCCATGTCCGTCGGATTCCACAATGGACATGAATGAATGAAGGTGATCGACAGTATGCTTACGTACGTGTCATCTCTCAGAGTCGTATCTATACATATCACGGATCCCATACCACTCCAAGTGCACACGCCACACGCCATCACAGAGCACCCACCAGCCGAACAGTCTCTTGCTGACGTGCAGGGTCTATGGATTCATGAGGTTTTCTCCATACCCGTACACGTCCATCCACTCGATACAATTTGAAACGAGGCTCATCCGACCAGCCAACATGTTTACTGTCATCAACAGTCAAATGTCGATGCTGAAGGACCCAGGCGAGACGAAAAGCTTTGTGTCGTGCAGTCATCAATGATACGCGAATGGGCCTTTGGCTCCCAAAGCCTATATCGATGATGTTTCGTTGAGTGAATGGTACGCTGACACTTGTTAATGGCCCATCACTGAAATCTGCAGCAATTTGCGGAAGGGCTGTACTACTGTCACGTTGAACGAATCTCTTTAGCCGTCATTGGTCCCGTTGTTGCAGGATCTTTTTCCGGCCGCGGCGATATCGGAGATCTGATGTTTTGCCGGATTCCTGATACTCACGGTGCAATCGTGAAATGGTCGTACGCGAAAATAACAATTTCATCGCTACCTCGGAGATGCTGTATCAGATCGCCCTTTCAAACACACTTAAATCCTGATAACTTGCCACTGTAGCAGCAGTAACCGATGTAACAAATGCGCCCGACCCTTGTTACCGACAACATCGCCGTATTCCGTGTCTGTTTTCGAATACGCATGCCTATACCAGTTTCTTTGTCGCTTCAGTGTAAAACCATCAACCGTGAATGAAGTAAACTATGAGTAGAACGAGATTTTAGCTAGCGGAATTTTTCTCGACTGGATCCCGTGTCCCGTATTGTATTAAAAATCTGTACAAGATACGTTATCAATCATGAGTTGAAAGACGACTGTACAATATGTAATCTCTCTTTAGTCTCATTATTCATGCAGCAGACGATATAAATTTGTCGTGTGTCTACCTGTGAAGATCTATGAAGTGCCGTGAATCGATATGAAATCAAAACATGCGACGTTTGGCATACATTTGTCTGGTCGGAAGTCGGAGCGACGTAACGGGACTCCTGGCCATCAAACAAGGAGAAATGAATACGACTCGCTTGGAGCACTTGCTGCGGATACGAGATGTAAAGATTAGCATGCGAGAATTCCACGTGTTACTTCATCTGCTCACATCTAGACTAAATGCGGTGGTAATAGGAAATGCAGATTAGCGCGTGTATAATCGATCCATAGCGAACTCATTGGACAGTGAATTTGTTTCGATTTATTTTGTTTATTTTGAAAACAATACCGCTGCACGTCACGGGATTTCTTTTATTTTTGTTCAGTGGCGCGCCGTTCCCGTTTGCCAGTACGAGCTTTGATTATTCGGGTAGTTAACTTAGTAATTTTCACCAAGTGTAGAAGATTTATTTAGTAGTATTCAGATGTCAGTACTTCAGCCTTCAGCGCACGCGATTATCCATTCTGTCTCACTACTGCACCAGTATGCAATCAGTCAGTTACTTCATCTTTCTGTAACTTTTATTATGCCTAAACGACAGAATAAATCACGTATTTGGACTAACCTTCCTTTGACGATACCTATCAGTAACTTGTGAAAGAGACTAATACAAATTTCGCAATAGTTTTCACGCAGCTTTCAGCGTCACTGGTGTGAGAGAACTCCGCATAGGTCGAGAATGGCAATCAGTGAGAGCCTCTCGTGGCTGTCAACAGTGTGAGGAACGAATGAAGATTACAACGTGTACAGTTCTAGGCTATGTACTCTCTTAGCCTACATAGAATTTCTTGCTTCCATTGCAATTCATTTTCAAGACTGGGATACATAGCCACTTATTACAAACGCGTGGCCGGCCGAAGTGGCCGTGCGGTAAAGGCGCTGCAGTCTGGAACCGCAAGACCTACGGTCGCAGGTTCGAATCCTGCCTCGGGCATGGATGTTTGTGATGTCCTTAGGTTAGTTAGGTTTAACTAGTTCTAAGTTCTAGGGGACTAATGACCTCAGCAGTTGAGTCCCATAGTGCTCAGAGTCATTTGAACCATTTTGAACAAACGCGTGTACTACAAACTTTCATGACTCTGTAATTTAATGTGGCAACCATCTGCTCTTTTCGGGTAATTCTTAATTACTACTAACTAAATTTATTAATGTATTAATTACTTACTTAATACTATATTAACAATTCATTAAAGTGCTGTTTTATAAACGCAAACAAATCTCGAACAGTACATTTAGAAAATATATTTTATTACTCAATACAATTAATTTGTATATATGGATCATTTATTGAAATAAATCTGATACTGGTTTTTAAATCGCTACCTATCGTGTCAGCTACCTATCGTATCAATAGCTTACGCTTGGGTCATACAATCCCTTGGATCATGAAGACATCAGTTTTACAGCTCCTTTCACAAACCGGTTAAATCATTACAAATCTCAGGGCTGTCCTAACCCTTAAAGTAAAATTCATTACAGTTTGTTTTGGATGCATGTTTGGTCAGTTTTGTTTACAAAATAGTTGAGTGTCTAAGAACAATTACTTGCAATAGCAGTGAATTACTACAACTGGTGACAGCTGGGGGTTGTAATGATACAAAGTTGGACTTACCTGTAGATTAATGCTGCCGCTTTGTTACTGCCTCACTGGTCGTTTAACTGAAACCGTTCAAGATAGGATTGTACCTCTTCATACTAAAAAAACCCAGTAGTTCTTTTCAAATGTTCACATGAAATCACTTCCAGTATTTATTTACGAAGTTTGATCCCCATCGCTAAAAACCAGTCTGCATTACAGATCAAAGATGTCTATTTAGGTCTCCCTGTATTCACATTTAACGGATAACTTTTAATTACATTCCGAAAAAAATAAGAATCATGAATTAATTAGCAAAGCAAGTAATTTTTCCTATACAACATTACCAAATTGTCTACAAGGCACACGGAATGTTGATAATAGTTCGTTAAGGAACAGTGTTATACGAATGTTGCTTGTTCTGCCTATCACGGAATCTAATAGTCACTGCTCATATCTCGAATAGTACCGATGCTAGTTCAACTAACAACACTAGAGCACACTGTGTAGAGAATACTGAAATATGTCATATGTAAAATCGGTAAGCGGATCTAAATCCCCTATTCAGTCACTCGTTGACCACGATGGAACCGAAACAGAGGACGACCGAAGAAAGGCAGAAATACTGAATTCAGTGTTCCGAAACTGTTTCACTGCGGAAAATCGTAACACGGTCCGTGACTTCAGCCGTCGCACGGACGCCAAAATGGAAAATATTGAAATAAACGATATCGGAATTGAAAAACAACTGCTATCACTTAGTAGCGGAAAAGCATCCGGACCAGACGAGATACCCTTAAGATTCTACAGTGATTATGCTAAAGAACTTGCCCCCTTTCTATCAGCAATTTATCGTAGATCGCTGGAAGAACGTAAAGTACCTAGCGACTGGAAGAAAGCGCAGGTCGTTCCCATTTTCAAGAAGGGTCATAAATCAGATGCGAATAATTATAGGCCTATTTCGCTTACGTCAATCTGTTGTAGAATAATGGAACATGTTTTGTGTTCTCGTATTATGACGTTCTTAGATAATACAAATCTCCTTCATCATAACCAACATGGATTCCGCAAACAGAGATCATGTGAAACTCAGCTCGCCCTATTTGCCCAAGAAATTCACAGTGCCGTAGACACTGGCGAGCAGATTGATGCCGTATTCCTGGACTTCAGGAAGGCATTTGATACGGTTCCGCACTTACGTTTAGTGAAAAAAATACGAGCTTACGGAATATCGGACCAGGTTTGTGATTGGATTCAGGATTTCCTAGAAGAAAGAACCTAACATGTCATTCTTAACGGTTCAAAATCTGCAGATGTAGAGGTAATTTCGGGAGTACCGCAGGGAAGCGTGATAGGACCTTTATTGTTTACAATATACATAAATGACTTAGTTGACAACATCGGTAGCTCCGTGAGGCTATTTGCAGATGACACGGTTGTCTACAAGAGAGTAGCAACATCAGAAGACTCGTACGTACTCCAGGAGGACCTGCAGAGGATTAATGCATGGTGCGACAGCTGGCAGCTTTCCCTAAACGTAGATAAATGTAATATAATGCGCATACATAGGGGCAGAAATCCATTCCAGTACGATTATGCCATAGGTGGTAAATCATTGGAAGCGGTAACGACCGTAAAATACTTAGGAGTTACTATCCGGAGCGATCTGAAGTGGAATGATCACATAAAACAAATAGTGGGAAAAGCAGGCGCCAGGTTGAGATTCATAGGAAGAATTCTAAGAAAATGTGACTCATCGACGAAAGAAGTAGCTTACAAAACGCTTGTTCGTCCGATTCTTGAGTATTGCTCATCAGTATGGGACCCTTACCAGGTTGGATTAATAGAAGAGATAGACATGATCCAGCGAAAAGCAGCGCGATTCGTCATGGGGACATTTAGTCAGCGCGAGAGCGTTACGGAGATGCTGAACAAGCTCCAGTGGCGGACACTTCAAGAAAGGCGTTACGCAATACGGAGAGGTTTATTATCGAAATTACGAGAGAGCACATTCCGGGAAGAGATGGGCAACATATTACTACCGCCCACATATATCTCGCGTAATGATCACAACGAAAAGATCCGAGAAATTAGAGCAAATACGGAGACTTACAAGCAGTCGTTCTTTCCACGCACAGTTCGTGAATGGAACAGGGAAGGGGGGATCAGATAGTGGTACAATAAGTACCCTCCGCCACACACCGTAAGGTGGCTCGCGGAGTATAGATCTAGATGTAGATGTAGATGTAGAAATCTCGGGGCAAGTTACATACTAAGACTAAGACTTAACTCCAAGAAAAACGAGAAGCGCAATTACGGACTTCTGCTCGTATCTTCTTTATATAGACGTTTGTTAGAATATCGTGTGATTTTGGTTATTTGATTATTATTTGAAATTTCCGTAGGCCAATTTATTCCTTTTTAAGTAGTTTTAGTAATGACTGTCAGAGTTTGTTTATCAAATTGCTAATAGGAACAGCAGCTATTAAAACATACAGTACCAAGTTATTCTTACACTATGGGAATTCCTGACTTTTACGTTTTGCAACCATATTGATTACTAAAATCTGGATATTAAAAAGTGCGCCATTCTCTGGTTATGGAAAATACATATTTGTGGTTGGTCTCGTTCGTTTCAGAAAATGTAGCCCATCAATAGTATGTTAACATATTCCACAACTCTATAGTGGTGTGGTCAAATTTTTAATTAATTATATCTTCTGAATCAATTAGGTTCGAACTAAATAAACGTGTTTTCGAAGTGAGAAAAAATTGGTGTACAATTTACAGACAATCTACTTCTATGAAGCTATTTATTAGCTCACTAGATCTTTGAGGATACTTTCTAGGTCAAAAACTATGAAATACAATATGATTTGAAGTACATCATTTCCAGCAAAACTAATTAATGCTAAACTTCCAGAACAGTGAATTACATAATCTAAATAAATAGGTTTCACAGAGGAAATTAATTTACATTCGTTTGTAAATTCATGTGATGTGTGCTCAGATAACGGATTCCATCATTAAAATTTTTGGGAAGAATAATGGCAAGTAAAGAAAACAAAATCTAGAATAGATTCTAGCTATTGAAATTAGGAGCGTAAAAGACAAAGAAAACGGCAGCGCCAAATCCCCTTCGTCACAGGGTGTTACCACTTCCCACAATATCGATCTGACGTAGGATGTCAGTTTCCCTGTTTAGATGTTTACTAAATAATACAGTGCACTGCTTATACGATCTGAAAAAAAGTATCCAGATGTCCCTACATAATGCGTAATTGGCCACTAGACATCACGAAAGGCGGACTCTCCAGAGCAAAAGGAGTTCTTGATTACCGTGTTGTCACTAGAGAAAGCAACCTGACAATGCGTTGTCAGGAGAGCTCATTGACTTCAAACTTGGGTAGTTCATTAGATGTCACGTGAGGAACGTATCGAGTAGGAACATGTAAAACCTGCCCAAATTGAATGTTAGTGTTGTGACTATGAAATGAAAACGCGGAGGGTGGGTGTAAATATCGCTTGATATCAGCGGGAAGAATGACTCCTAAGTGAAGTAGAATGACTGTGCATAGTGAGTTAAAAAAATACGATACAAATGTCGAGCAGCTTGTTGTAAGTAACACACTTCAGTAGCCAACGATAAGCGACGCCTGAGCTGGTGTAAAGGCGTCGCCATTGGACAGTGGATAACTGAATACTGAATCAGGCTATACCCTGTAGCAATTCAGTGGAAGAGTGAGGGTTTGGTGAATCCCTGCAGTACACTACTTGCCATCGTGTGTAGTGGCAACAGCGAAGTCCGGAGCCGGAGCAGGCGATGTTTCGGCACAGGAGCCTTTTTCGTGTTTAAGTTGTGGTTCCCTTTTCGTGCTTAAGAAAGTGTTAAATGTGGCGGAATATGAACACATTTTACATCATCGTGCCCCATTGTACAGTAGAGGAACATTTCAGAGACGAAAGCTGTTTGTATTAGCGTGACAGTGCACCCCACCACAACGCACCATCTGTGAGACAGTAATTAGTGGCCAGTAACATTCCGAAAATGGATTGTCTTGCTCTCAGTCCCGACCTGTAACCAATGGAGCAGCTTTGGGAAGAGTTATAACGTCGACTCCGCTCCTCTCCCCAGTATCGAATATCGCTACCTTCTCTGCTTTCGACTCTTGTGGTAGAATGGGCTTCCATTCCTCCGCAGACATTCAGACACTATAATAAAAGTGTCCTCAGCAAAATCCAAGTCCGCATAAAGTCGAAGGATGCCACACGCCGTATTAATGTCCACTATTTGGTGTCCGGGTACCTTTCATCTGATAGTATGTTTTAGACTTTCATTTTAGTGTTACAGAAGTAGCTACTTTGTTTCCCACGTATTTGGCATCGTCGAGAAACTTACCCGTTAAAAAATATTCGTTATTCGTTATTCTCGTTAGGTAAAGTTACTATGTGTAATTTTTTAAGTTGTTGTGGACCCTCCTCTGTGTGTAATGGACGACCCAAATCAAATTTTCCTGTATTTCCTGATCTTCCGTGTTAAAACCGATCACTTCGGTGACTTCTTTTCCGCTACGTGGCGCTTACATTACGCAGTGTACTAAGCTATTGTTAATGTGAAATCATATGAATAGTTTAACGAGTTATAAAGTGTAACTCATCTCCCCGTGGGGCTCAGGCTACAATTTAATTTTGCAATCGAACTGAACACTTTGTGAGAAATGTAGGTAGATAAACTAATTAAAAATTGTAAGAATACGAAAACGGAGGAGTCGGCACGTACGAGCGAGAGGAAGAATTACGAGGAACGAAATGTTTCTATCACTCCGAGCCCGCTAAAGGTAAGGAATTGCAGAATACTGATTTGGCGTGAGCTGGACACTAAATCCGTACAGTACAGAAATATGCAGTACTTTCAGTCTCGTGGAATACTTGTTAGTCAGTAACGAGCACACATGAAATCTAAGAGGCTGAGAAGGTGTACCTGCTATTTAACAAAATCACGGCAGGTGGAGAAGAAAACAACAATGAAGACAGCACTACCAAATTTGATACAATCGAGGGAGAAATGACCTGCAGTGATCAGGTTACGCATCCACACCTCAGAGCCCGGCATTCATGTCCCATCCATTTATTCTAGTTTAAGTTTACTGCTGTTTCCCGCAATCGATATCAAGCCAAATGCCTAGGTGTTTCGTTTGTAACCGCCACGGCATATTTCATTTATCCTCAGTCAATCAGTTTCCAGTAATAGCGACGTAGATGGACGTGAAACATTGATACACTCCTGGAAATGGAAAAAAGAACACATTGACACCGGTGTGTCAGACCCACCATACTTGCTCCGGACACTGCGAGAGGGCTGTACAAGCAATGATTACACACACGGCACAGCGGACACACCAGGAACCGCGGTGTTGGCCGTCGAATGGCGCTAGCTGCGCAGCATTTGTGCACCGCCGCCGTCAGTGTCAGCCAGTTTGCCGTGGCATACGGAGCTCCATCGCAGTCTTTAACACTGGTAGCATGCCGCGACAGCGTGGACGTGAACCGTATGTGCAGTTGACGGACTTTGAGCGAGGGCGTATAGTGGGCATGCGGGAGGCCGGGTGGACGTACCGCCGAATTGGTCAACACGTGGGGCGTGAGGTCTCCACAGTACATCGATGTTGTCGCCAGTGGTCGGCGGAAGGTGCACGTGCCCGTCGACCTGGGACCGGACCGCAGCGACGCACGGATGCACGCCAAGACCGTAGGATCCTACGCAGTGCCGTAGGGGACCGCACCGCCACTTCCCAGCAAATTAGGGACACTGTTGCTCCTAGGGTATCGGCGAGGACCATTCGCAACCGTCTCCATGAAGCTGGGCTACGGTCCCGCACACCGTTAGGCCGTCTTCCGCTCACGCCCCAACATCGTGCAGCCCGCCTCCAGTGGTGTCGCGACAGGCGTGAATGGAGGGACGAATGGAGACGTGTCGTCTTCAGCGATGAGAGTCGCTTCTGCCTTGGTGCCAATGATGGTCGTATGCGTGTTTGGCGCCGTGCAGGTGAGCGCCACAATCAGGACTGCATACGACCGAGGCACACAGGGCCAACACCCGGCATCATGGTGTGGGGAGCGATCTCCTACACTGGCCGTACACCACTGGTGATCGTCGAGGGGACACTGAATAGTGCACGGTACATCCAAACCGCCATCGAACCCATCGTTCTACCATTCCTAGACCGGGAAGGGAACTTGCTGTTCCAACAGGACAATGCACGTCCGCATGTATCCCGTGCCACCCAACGTGCTCTAGAAGGTGTAAGTCAACTACCCTGGCCAGCAAGATCTCCGGATCTGTCCCCCATTGAGCATGTTTGGGACTGGATGAAGCGTCGTCTCACGCGGTCTGCACGTCCAGCACGAACGCTGGTCCAACTGAGGCGCCAGGTGGAAATGACATGGCAAGCCGTTCCACAGGACTACATCCAGCATCTCTACGATCGTCTCCATGGGAGAATAGCAGCCTGCATTGCTGCGAAAGGTGGATATACACTGTACTAGTGCCGACATTGTGCATGCTCTGTTGCCTGTGTCCTTGTGCCTGTGGTTCTGTCAGTGTGATCATGTGATGTATCTGACCCCAGGAATGTGTCAATAAAGTTTCCCCTTCCTGGGACAATGAATTCACGGTGTTCTTATTTCAATTTCCAGGAGTGTATTATCTGCTTTGGATACTTGTTGAATATCAAAGTACTCAGTTTGATAATTTGTTAACAAGGATTTCAGCATAATATCCTGTTATCGTTCAGCTCACTACTATTTCAAGCTCTTTGTACTAAGTTGTTTTTCAGTAATAAAGCTTAAAGTTCAGGAAGGCAATTCTTGTTCAAATATTGTGAATGTAGTGAGCTAGTAGAGGTAATGACTCGCCTTACCAGTTTTGTGTGTGCTAGGAGACGCTGTGATACCGGCAAGAAAACGAACACGTCGATATTTTTGTGATTAATGTATGTAGAGATTTAGGCTCTCACAATAATGGGCCTTAATTTTATCGCCAGTGACGGTTCAATATCCGCTCGTGCAGATTTTATGGGATTTTTATGACTGCTACTTAGCGAAATGTCTTCCGGAATGATCTAGTTCAATGCTCTTTTATTGTCCTAATCTTTTCTTTACGTCCTTACACGAGTATCCCGGGGATCACATTTTTATTTCCTGGCGCTTTCGCCCGTAGTCCGTAAGCTCGTAACTTGGGAAAGCCTACTGACGCTGATGTAGAATGAGAAAATTGGAAGCTCTCACACTACATTCCAGCATATTGCTCTAGTGACTGATATTTATAATGTCATCGCAAATCCCATGAACGGAATTTTCAAGGCAAACATCACGATCATCATCATCGCGTTGTCTTCTTGGATTAGGCCTTTTGACTTATTCCACCTCAGTATTGTTCACGCCATCTGTTTAAGGGATGTCCAACGTTTCTCTCTACTATTGGGTTATACAGTCTGCATCTTTCAGTTATAGTAGTGATTGATTATACGTTTAGTTCTTATGCAATATCTGTATTTCTTTTATGCTGCGGTAATGACTATCCCACTGCAAAGCGGAGGAACTTCATCTCCTACGGTTTGATTTGTCGTAACTGATACGATATATATATATATATATATATATATATATATATATATATATATATATACAATATAAAATTTTGTACGGGACCCTCAGCGCGTAGGTTCTACAAACACTTGGCCAGTTTATGAATCTAAAATGTCCAAGACATCTCCGTAACGTTAAAGCGTGACCATCTTTCTGATTTTCATGAAAGACAACTTTATGAGAGGTTCTCAGAACGTTTCTACAGAGCGAAAAAGTTGTTGCATGGGTAATAAGCGATAGTAAGTTTGTGGGAATAAAACAGTACGAAATAATGCAGAGATATGCGATTTAAATAAAAGAAGTGTCTATTCCTGCCTCGAACAAAGCTAAAAATGAAAAATTTTGTGTGTAGTGCAGAAGGTCGAAACCTCTATCACTCAAATAGCGTTAAGCGATATTCAAATAAGGGGAACATAAATTATCAGTAGTTATTAGCGTGTGTTATACGAGACTGCAGTCGGGAAGAGAGAAGATGACAAGAAACATTTGATCGCATACGAAGTCGCACTAGTAAACATCTGGTATTCGCTCCCGAGCGTACTTAATGAGTAGTATTTGCAAAAATTATGGTACAATGACGATTATCCACTGAATACCGACTGAAGTTACGCATTCGCAACCGCATCACATGGCTCGTATCATGGTCAACCATTCTCATAACTGTCGGTATGGTCTTACTGAAGCACTCCAAGTGAAATTGTTTTCCGTGTTTTTTTGCAGTCGAACAGCGGTTTGTCTTCAATGACCCTGCCACCACTAAATACAAAGGAAGGAGGCAATGTATTGACAATCACTGCAACGATATCTAAAGGAAGAAAGCTGTATTTTGGTCGTAACTAAATTTATAAATATCGTTTAGCAACGAACCTTTGCATCTAATCAACCAGATGTACCTCAAATAGCGAAAAAATTACATTCTTGCGAATGCCACTGAAGCATCTGTATGTTGTAAAATCTTACTTGCCCAGTGGTTACTCCACGTTATATTCAGTAGCGCTACGTAGATTGTTGCTCAGAGTAGTTGTTCTCAAGTTGTTTGCTCTTCATTATGGAGATGAAATGTTTTCTCTGTCAGGCTCTGGATTCTAAGAGCTGCTGTTTCAATAAACATCAAGATGTCATTCGTTTCTGTTTTGCGAAGAAGTACCAAACGTACCTGGAGATAAGTGTTATCACAAGGCGCCCTTTGTACATAACGAAAAATACAACAGAGAAGATCCACCACAATACAATAACTCGAGACGCAACACTGAAGTACGCACTACAAAAGCTTTGAGCAATGTAAGCATCCGTGACTGGCCTGCCATGTCGGCTGATGTGTCATCCTCACAGTTTATCAGCGATGGTGTGGGAAGATCTATACAATAGGGGAATTGAAAATCTCCAAATGCACGCTACGAAAAAAAGAAGGCACGATTTGTTCAAGGGAAATATCTTCACAATTTGAGCAAATCAATAACACGTTGGTCCACCTCTGGATGTTATGCAGGCAGTTATTAAAAAAAAATCGTTCAAATGGCTCTGAGCACTATGGGACTTAACTTCTGAGGCCATCAGTCCACTAGAACTTACAACTACTTAAACCTATCTAACCTAAGGACATCACACACATCCATGTCCGAGGCAGGATTCGAAACTGCGACCGTAGCGGTCTCGCGGTTCCAGGCTGCAGCGCCTAGAACCACTCGGCCACTCCGGCCGGCCGGCAGTTACTAGGCTTGACACTGATTGACTGAGTTGTTGGATGTTCTCCTGAGGGATATTGTGCTAAATTATGTCCTATTGGAGCATTAGATCGTCAAAATCCCGAGATGGTTGGAGGACCCTCCTAATAATCCTCCAACCGTTTTCACCTGAGGAGAGATTCGGCAGTCTTGCTGGCGAAGGTACGAAGACTAGCAATAAAACCTCTCACAGTGTGCGGGCGGGCATTATCTTGCTGAAATTTAACAAAACTGGTCGCAGAATATCGTCGAAGTGCCGCTGTGCTGCAAGGGTGGCGCGGATGACACGTCTTCACCCTCAAAATTCATGAAATGTTGTAGAGTTATCTTCAGTGACCAATCGCGCCTCGCAGATGACCAACGAAGAAACCCCGGACGGCCATACGGTCCGAAAACCAGGACTGATGATCTTGAGGGTCAATTATTTTTATGGCAGGACCCCTTTGGTTGCTATCCACGTCACCCTCAAAGCACAACGATACGTTGACGATATCCAGCGCCCCGCATTGTTACCCGTCACCGCAAGCCACCCTGGAACTACATTTCAGCAAGATAATGCCCTCCCACACATTGCAAGAGTTTCAACTGGTTGTCTTCATGCTGGTCAAACCCTATCTTGGCCAGTGAGTTTGCCAGATCTCTCCCCAACTGAGAACATCTGGACCATTATGGACATGGCCTCCAAACATCTCGGTATTTTGACGATCTAACGAACCAATAGAACAGAGGTGGACCAACGTGATACTGACTTGCTCAATTTGTGAAGCCATTTCCTTTGAATAAATCATCCAATTTCTCTGAAATTGTAATGATTTGTTTGTCTGTGCGTGTGCAACACATGTACCAACTTCCATCCCATTCGGATACTTCCTTACTGGTGTGTCATTTTTTCTCATTAGTCTGTATATAAACAATAGTTAGGACAATACTGAATTAGCCACTTATTACACAATATATCTGAATATTTGGACTCATGATGTAAATTCTACCTAACTGTAATACTTTTTAATAGCTGCATTACATAGATCCCAATTTTGCCCGTATACAGGGTGGTCCATTGATAGTGACCGGGCCAAATATCTCACAAAGTAAGCGACAAACGAAAAACTACAGAGAACGAAACCAGATGGCGCTATGGTTGACGCTCTAGATGGCGCTGCCATAGGTCAAACGGATATCAACTGTGGTTTTTTAAGTAGGAACCCCCACTTTTTATTACGTATTCATGTAGTACGTAAAGAAACATGAATGTTCAAGCTGGACCACTTTTTTCGCTTTGTGATAGATGGCGCTGTAATAGTCACAAACGTATATGTACGTGGTATCACGTAACATTCCGCCAGTGCGGACAGTATTTGCTTCGTGATACATTACCCGTGTTAAAATGGACCGTTTACCAATTGCGGATAAGGTCGATATCGTGTTGATGTATGGCTATTGTGATCAAAAAGCACAACAGGCGTGTGCTATGTATACTGCTCGGTATCCTGGACGACATCATCCAAGTGTCCGGACCGTTTGCCGGATAGTTCCTGTATTTAAGGAAACAGGAAGTGTTCAGCCACATGTGAAACGTCAACCACGACCTGCAACTAATGATGATGCCGAAGTAGGTGTTTTAGCAGCTGTCGCGGTTAATCCGCAAATCAGTAGCAAACAAACTGCGCAAGAATCGTGAATCTCAAAAACGTCGGTGTTGAGAATGATACATCAACATCGATTGCACCCGTACCATATTTCTATGCACCAGGAATTGCATGGCGACGTCTTTATACGTACAGTTCTGCCACTGGGTACAAGAAAAATTACGTGACGATGACTGATTTTTTGTACGCGTTCTATTTAGCGACGAAGCGTCATTCACCAACAGCGGTAACGTAAAATGGCATAGTATGCACCACGATGGCTGCGACAAGTGGAACATCAGCGACCTTGGCTGGTTAAGGTATGGTGCGGCATTATGGGAGGAAGGATAATAGGCTCACATTTTATCGATGGCAGTCTAAATGGTGCAGTGTATGGTGATTTCCTACGTAATGTTCTACCGATGTTACTACAAGATGTTTCACTGCATAACAGAATGGCGATGTACTTCCAACATAATGGATGTCCGGCACATTGCTCGTGTGCGGTTAAAGCGGTATTAAATAGCATATTTAATGACAGGTGGATTGGTCGTCGAAGCACCATGCCATGGCCCGCACGCTCACCGAATCTGAAGTCCCCGGATTTCTTTCTGTGGGGAAAGTTGAAGGATATTTGCCATCGTGATCCACCGACAACGCATGATAACATGCGTCAGCGCATTGTCAAAGCATGTGCGAACATTACAGAACTACTCGATGTTGAGAGGAATGTCGTTATCCATATTGCCAAATGCATTGAGGTTTTCGGAAATCATTTTGATCATTTATTGCATTAATGTGGTATTTGCAGGTAATCGCGCTGTAACAGCATGCGTTCTCAGAAATGATAAGTTCACAGAAGTACATGTATCACATTGGAACAACCGAAATAAAATGTTAAAACGTTCTGTATTTTAATTAAAAAAAACCTACCTGTTACCAACTGTTCGTCTAAAATTGTGAGCCTTATGTTTGTGACTAGTACAGTGCCATCTATCACAAAGCGTAAAAAGTGGTCCAACTAAAACATTCATATTTCTTTACGTACTACAGGAATATGTAATAAAAATGGGGGTTCCTATTTTAAAAAAACGCAGTTGATATCCGTTTCACCTATGGCAGCGCCATCTAGCTGGCCAACCATAGCGCCACCTGGTTTCCCCCTTCAAGTTAGACAAGTTTCGTTCTTTGTAGTTTTTTCGTTTGACGCTAATTTCGTGAGATATTTGGCCCGGTCACGATCAATGGACCACCCTGTATAGACAGCTATCAGTGGCCTGCGTAAAGTTAAAAAGCTTTGTTTGTAGTATCAGATAATAAGAACAGCTGAGTAGTGTAGAAGTAGTAGTGGCTTTTTAAAATTAGCTCTTCTTCTCTCAACAAACATGTGTAAAGTAATTTAGACGACACTAGAAGTCATTGTAATAACTGTCAGTATGCTGTTGCACCACGACTCTGTCTGGTGCGGTTAAATGCTCCTGCGACGGTCAGCAAAATGTGGTGTCACCGCCAGACACCACACTTGCTAGGTGGTAGCCTTTAAATCGGCCGCGGTCCATTGATATACGCCGGACCCGCGTGTCGTCACTGTCAGTGATAGCAGTCCGAGCGCCACCACACGGCAGGTCTAGACAGACGTCCTGGCACTCGCCCCAGTTGTACAGCCGACGTTCATAGCAAAGGTTCACTGACAACTACGCCGAGACGATAGTTAGCATAGCCTTTAGCTACATTTGCTACGACCTAGCAAGGCGCCGTATTCAATTGATATTTATTATGTGAAGCATGTATCATCCAGAGAGATGTTCTATAATTGTGGATTAAAGTTAAGTATTACTTCACCTACGTACTTTATTTGCAATTCTCAAGATATTGTCCTGTTCCAGACCTCACAACACTCAGCGTGTAATTAAACGCGTGCATTTCGGCCTCCTCTAGAAACACAGTGTTGGCTCTTCTGCCAACACTACACAAAACGATGTCGTTTACAGGGCAGCGACCGTCAGCCTCCAGCAGAGACACCGTTTCGCAAGAAGGCATGTTCAGAAACAAAGAAGTTCTGTTCAGAAGGCTAACGAAGCGGCTCAGAAGGCCATACTACACCTTCGTCTAGGCTCCTTCGAGAGTTGACTAAACAAGGAGAGCAGAACTTCCAAGAGCGACACCCGGCTGCTACACCCTCTTCTAAGATGAGGATGCTGCCGTAGGAGAAGTAGTGATCAGCAGTCTCTCATGAACACAGCCCTCTGCCCCCAGATCAGACCCTGATTCTCAGACGCCCTCAGACACTCGCCGGCGTTCTCTGTATACGACTGTATGGATGCGTGCACGTGATGGCGACCACTCTTGTCTTCACCAGTTGGTGATTTCGAGGTGGATTCCATTGCAGTGCTGTATAAACTATCCAGTCACATAGCAAGCGCCTGAGATGGGGATCCCATGGAGACGACTTGGCACCTTCGCACCAGTGGTTTCCCGGGTGCGTGACTACCTCAAGCTGGCAGCCACTTACCTAGCGGGATACACATTTGTTCCTGGGCTGGGGTGACCTGGTCTCTCTGCTACTGTACATCGGTTCCTGAATACATCCACCGTCACAAATCAACAGTTAGTCAGTATGCTACGATCTGCGTCTGTCACACTTCGGGGCAGCTTCGCTGACAGCACTAGTGAGTGCTTTGCCGGTTCTCAAGCCGTCAGTTGCTGGCTAAGGCGCTCGGCACGCCCACAGCCACCGAGGTGGCAACAGCCTCCCACCTGCTATAATTCTGTCTTCGTACTAAAACGAAGAAAGGACTATTGTAGACGCGGATGTTTCATTAACGTATCGCCAAGCGATTCCAGCAAACACCACCACCACCACCACCACCACCACCTTCAAAACCCAACAAGCGAGGAAGCGGCTCCTTCCTGATCTACGAAAGGCCGAGTCCTCCGACACCCTGGGATCACATCCCGAAGCGAACAATATTTTACCCCAAGGTACTTCTAGCTGTTAAAGTGTAACATGACTCATTCCAAATACCTGAAGGCTCTCCTTTATAATGAGATCGTGGAAATGTTATGTGCGAGTGAATGAATGAATGAATCAGGTATGAGAAGATTGCATCTGGAGACTGTTTTCTTGCGTGCCAGAAGCCGTACAAGTGTGTATTTGTACCTCAGCGGGTGACACCACGTGCTGATGTTGATGACGGACGTCAGCTACTTCCTTTTTTTTGGTCATCAGTGTACTGACTGGTTTGATGCGGCCCGCCACGATTTCCTTTCCTGTGCTAACCTCTTCATCTCAGAGTAGCACTTGCAACCTACGTCCTCAATTATTTGCTTGACGTATTCCAATCTCTGTCTTCCTCTACAGTTTTTGCACTCTACAGCTCCCTCTAGTACCATGGAAGTCATTCCCTCATGTCTTAGCAGATGTCCTATCATCCTGTCCCTTCTCCTTATCAGTGTTTTCCACATATTCCTTTCTTCTCCGATTCTGCGTATAACCTCCTCATTCCTTGCCTTATCAGTCCACCTAATTTTCAACATTCGTCTATAGCACCACATCTCAAATGCTTCGATTCTCTTCTGTTCCGGTTTTCCCACAGTCCATGTTTCACTACCATACAATGCTGCACTCCAGACGTACATCCTCAGAAATTTCTTCCACAAATTAAGGCCGGTATTTGATATTAGTAGACTTCTCTTGGCCATAAATGCCTTTTTTGCCATAGCGAGTGTGCTTTTGATGTCCTCCTTGCTCCGTCCGTCATTGGTTATTTTACTGCCTAGGTAGCAGAATTCCTTAACTTCATTGACTTCGTGACCATCAAACCTGATGTTAAGTTTCTCGCTGTTCTCATTTCTACTACTTCTCATTACCTTCGTCTTCCTCCGATTTACTCACAAACCATACTGTGTGCTCATTAGACTGTTCATTCCGTTCAGCAGATCATTTAATGCTTCTTCACTTTCACTCAGGATAGCAATGTCATCAGCGAATCGTATCATTGATATCCTTTCACCTTGTATTTTAATTCCACTCCTGAACCTTTCTTTTATTTCCATCATTGCTTCCTCGATGTACAGATTGAAGAGTAGGGGCGAAAGGCTACAGCCTTGTCTTACACCCTTCTTAATACGAGCACTCCGTTCTTGATCGTCCACTCTTATTATTCCCTCTTGGTTGTTGTACATATTGTATATGACCCGTCTCTCCCTGTAGCTTACCCCTACTTTTTTCAGAATCTCGAACAGCTTGCACCATTTTATATTGTCGAACGCTTTTTCCAGGTGGACAAATCCTATGAAAGTGTCTTGATTTTTCTTTAGCCTTGCTACCATTATTAGCCGTAACGTCAGAATTGCCTCTCTCCTCCCTTTGCTTTTCCTAAAGCCAAACTGATCGTCACCTAGCGCATTCTCAATTTTCTTTTCCATTCTTCTGTATATTATTCTTGTAAGCAGCTTCGATGCATGAGCTGTTAAGCTGATTGTGCGATAATTCTCGCACTTGTCAGCTCTTGCCATCTTCGGAATTGTGTGGATGATGCTTTTCCGAAAGTCAGATGGTATATCGCCAGACTCATATATTCTACACACCAACGTGAATAGTCGTTTTGTTGCCACTTGCCCCAATGATTTTAGAAACTCTGATGGAATGTTATCTATCCCTTCTGCCTTATTTGACCGTAAGTCCTCCAAAGCTCTTTTAAATTCCGATTCTAATACTGGATCCCCTATCTCTTCTAAATCGACTCCTGTTTCTTCTTCTATCACATCAGACAAATCTTCACCCTCATAGAGGCTTACAATGTATTCTTTCCGCCTATCTGCTCTCTCCTCTGTATTTAACAGTGGAATTCCCATTGCACTCTTAATGTTACCACCGTTGCTTTTAATGTCACCAATGATTGTCTTGACTTTCCTGTATGCTGAGTCTGTCTTTCCGACAATCATATCTTTTTCGATGTCTTCACATTTTTCCTGCAGCCATTTCCTCTTAGCTTCCCTGCACTTCCTATTTATTTCATTCCCCAGCGACTTGTATTTCTGTATTCCTGATTTTCCCGGAACATGTTTGTACTTCCTCCTTTCGTCAATAAACTGAAGTATTTCTTCTGTTACCCATGGTTTCTTCGCAGCTACCTTCTTTGTACCTATGTTTTCCTTCCCAACTTCTGTGATGGCCCTTTTTAGAGATGTCGATTCCTCTTCAACTGTACTGCCTACTGCGCTATTCCTTATTGCTGTATCTATAGCGTTAGATAACTTCAAACGTATCTCGTCATTCCTTAGTACTTCCGTATCCCACTTCTTTGCGTATTGATTCTTCCTGACTAATGTCTTGAACTTCAGCCTACTCTTCATCACTACTATATTGTGATCTGAGTCTATATCTGCTCCTGGGTACGCCTTACAATCCAGTATCAGTTTTCGGAATCTCTGTCTGACCATGATGTAATCTAATTGAAATCTTCCCGTATCTCCCGGCCTTTTCCAAGTATACCTCCTCCGCTTGTGATTCTTGAACAGGGTATTCGCTATTACTAGCTGAAACTTGTTACGGAACTCAATTAGCCGTTCTCCTCTTTCATTCCTTGTCCCAAGCCCATATTCTCCTGTAACATTTTCTTCTACTCCTTCCCCTACAACTGCATTCCAGTCGCCCATGACTATTAGATTTTCGTCCCCCTTTACATACTGCATTACCCTTTCAATATCCTCATACACTGTCTCTATCTGTTCAACTTTAGCTTGCGACGTCGGCATGTATACCTGAACTATCGTTGTCGGTGTTGGTCTGCTGTCGATTCTGATTAGAACAACCCGGTCACTGAACTGTTCACAGTAACACACCCTCTGCCCTACCTCCCTATTCATAACGAATCCTACACCTGTTATACCATTTTCTGCTGCTGTTGATATTACCCGATACTCATCTGACCTACTTCCTGTTCTAAAATGAAAACAAATATTTCTTGTATTTAATGATTTTTCTGTACCAAGTTCCATATAAAGTTTTAAATGTTTCTTGTGAACTTAACCCGAAAATTTAAATCTCCGTAGCAGTTACCATTTTCTCTGGCGAAAGTCATGTTTAATATTTCGACGTTCAGAACCTTACTTATCTATTTAAAAATTATGTTGAGAGCAAAAGGCAATCGCAAAGAATGAAATTTCCGTTTTTTATTTTTATCGTCATCGTGGAGACGGTATAACACCTAATTGAATGTGCGCTGAAATTGCTCAGTGTGCTAAAAGGTATTTTCACGTTCTGGACACTACTTACACATCATTACCTCTGTAAAAGGCATGTCATTAATAGAACACAACAAAAAATTGACCAATTCCGTATTTTCCTAGCTCTTTTCGAGTGGACATAAATTACCTCTCCATTTTGGTAAAGCACATTGTGGAAAATGCCTTTGTATTGCTAGGGTTAACGCTGGTTATGTCCTGAACATCACCCCAGTGTTCCATACATATAAGACTGGTCCTTCGAGATATAACACTTTCCATTTCTCATCTACGAGATGTAGACGGAACTGACGAGTGAAAATTTGCACCAAGGCCGGGAATCAAACTCGGGTCTCCAGCTCAACAGGCAGAGGCGTTAATCATGCGCCACCTGGCACTGTGACTTCGCACACCCTCCGCCTCAAATCCAAATTCCCTGTTAGGGTGGTGCTTGCAATTGTGCAAACCCACTGTGCCAGGTAGCGTATGATTAGCGCGTCTACCTACATCTACATCTACATCTACATTGATACTCCGCAAGCCACCTAACGGTGTGTGGCGGAGGGCACTTTACGTGCCACTGTCATTACCTCCCTTTCCTGTTCCAGTCGCGTATGGTTCGCGGGAAGAACGACTGTCTGAAAGCCTCCGTGCGCGCTCTAATCTCTCTAATTTTACATTCGTGATCTCCTCGGGAGGTATAAGTAGGGGGAAGAATTATATTCGATACCTCATCCAGAAACGCACCCTCTCGAAACCTGGCGAGCAAGCTACACCGCGATGCAGAGCGCCTCTCTTGCAGAGTCTGCCACTTGAGTTTATTAAACATCTCCGTAACGCTATCACGGTTACCAAATAACCCGGTGACGAAACGCGCCGCTCTTCTTTGGATCTTCTCTATCTCCTCCGTCAACCCGACCTGGTACGGATCCCACACTGATGAGCAATACTCAAGTATAGGTCGAACGAGTGTTTTGTAAGCCACCTCCTTTGTTGATGGACTACATTTTCTAAGCACTCTCCCAATGAATCTCAACCTGGTACCCGCCTTACCAACAATTAATTTTATATGATCATTCCACTTCAAATCGTTCCGTACGCATACTCCCAGATATTTTACAGAAGTAACTGCTACCAGTGTTTGTTCCGCTATCACATAATCATACAATAAAGGATCCTTCTTTCTATGTATTCGCAATACATTACATTTGTCTATGTTAAGGGTCAGTTGAGCACGAGACCCGTGTTTGGATCCCGGCCTTGGTGTAAATTTTCCATTTATTCCTCTAGTCTGAAAACTTACATCATAGATGTTTGAGACTTGGAAAGGTCACTGAAACCATATAGTTCATTCGACTTTCCTTTTCGTCAGTTTATTGAAGACTTTAAAGAGTAAGGGCCAGCCACAACTCAGTCAGTCAATGCTTAACCGAATATTAAAATGGATAGTAAAAGTGAGGTATGGAAAGTGTCACGGAGTATCGAATAAATACGACTTTCACCAGGCCTAGAATATAGCCTTTGACAGCTGCGCCATTACAGATCGCCCTGCAAATACTTCCGGTACCACTGGTGGCGGAGCGCGTACGTCAGAAGTAATTTTCCGAGCAATAGGAATTGCCACAGTTATCGCTTATAGCGAGTGGGGAAAGGGACAAGCAATATCGCAGCCGCGCCGCCAGCTTTGGACGCCGCCGCCTGGGAGGCCACAACCCCGCAGCCCCGCCCCGCTGTTTGCGGAGAGCCTCTGCGCCGTCGTCTCACCCCTCCCACCGCTCCCTCACCCTCACCTCCCACACCACCGACCCTAACCATTCCAGGCAAGACCACAGAAACGGCCCTGAGAGAAAGAGACGGCGAGCAGGAAGGCGCGTCGCGGCGCAGTGCGAGATGCGTTTGGCACACCACCAAAAAGCCACCCTTGAGTGGCTTAACCCCGCGCGCTACAGCCTGGTCCCGGCCCTGCGGCAATATATGGAGGAAACTGTGTTCTCTGGCCGAGGGGAGGGCGCGGTGGCGGCTGTCGGCAGTCGCCAGTCGCGCACACCCTCGCCGTGCTCTCGCCGCCGAGAAGCGACCGACCGAACGACCGACCGAAAGTCCACCTTCTGTAGCACTTGTCCCGCAACAGGTTCGAGGTTCACCTCTAAGGCACTCCTAGTGGACGCTCAGGTAGATTTTCGCCGATACTCTTTAGAATAGACCGGAACTATTCCGCTCATTTCAACTGTAAACTCTATATACACTGAAGAACTAAAGAAACTGGTACACCTACCTGCCTAATATCGTGTAGAGCCCTCTAGAGCACGCAGAAGTGCCACAACACGACGCGGCATGCACTCGACTAGTGTCTGAAGTAGTACTGGAGGGAATTGACACCATGAATCCTACAGGGCTGTCCATAAATCCGTAAGAGTACGAGCGGGTGGAGATCTCTTCTCAACAGCACGTAGCGAGGCATCCCAGATATGCTCCATGACGTTCATGTCTGGGTAGTTTGGTGGCCAGTGGAAGTGTTTAAACTCAGAAGAGTGCCGGCCGACGTGGCCGTGCGGTTCTAGGCGCTGCAGTCTGGAACCGCGAGACCGCTACGGTCGCAGTTTCGAAGCCTGCCTCAGTCATGGATGTGTGTGTGTGATATCCTTAGGTTAGTTAGGTTTAACTAGTTCTAAGTTCTAGGGGACTAATGACCTCAGAAGTTGAGTCCCATAGTGCTCAGAGCCATTTCAACCATTTTGAAACTCAGAAGAGTGTTCCTGGGCGTGCTGGGTGTCGCATTGTCCTGCTGCCCAAGTCCGTCGGAATGCACAACGGACATGAATGGATGCAGGTGATCAGACAGGATGCCTACGTACGTGTCACCTGTCTAGACGTATAGGGGTCCTATACCACCCCAACTACACACGCCCACACCATTACGGAACCTCCAACAGCTTGAACAGTCCCCTGTTCACATGCAGGTTCCACGGATCCATGGGGTTGTCTGTATACCCGTACACGTCCATCCGCTCGATACAATTTGAAACGAGACTCATCCTGCCAGACAACATGTTTCCCGTAATCAACAGTCCAATGCTGGTGTTGACGGGCTCAGGCGAGGCGTACAGCTTTGTTTCGTTTAGTCATCAAGGGTACATGAGTGGGCCTTCGGCTCAGAAAGCCCATATCGACGATACTTCGTTGACTGGTTCGCACGTTGATGGCCCAGCACCGAAATTTGCAGCAATTTGCGGAAGGGGGCACGTCTGTCACGTTGAACGATTCTCTTCGGTCGTCATTTGTCCCGTCGTTACAGGGTCTTTTTCCTGCAGCAGCGATGTCGGAGATTTCATGTTATACCGGATTTCTGCTAATCACGGTACACTCGTGAAATGGTCGTATGGGAAAATCCCCACATCATCGCTACCTCGGAGATGCTGTGTCCCATCGCTCGTGCGCCGACTAGAATACCACGTTCAAACTCACTTAAATCTTGATAAGTTGCTTTGTAGCAGCAGTAGCCGATCTAACAACTGCGCCAGACGCTGGAGTCATAAATTAGGGAAGAGAGTGTCACTGATTTGGTAAGTGAGTTGGGACGGCAATAATTAAAACAAAGGCATTTTTGTTTTAGGCGAGACCTTATCTCGATATGCGAATCACCAACTTTCTCCTATGAATGTAAAAATATTTTATTACCGTCAGCCTACTTAGAGAGAAATGATCGTGATTATAAAACATGAGGAATTTAAGGATTCATTTTTCCCACACGAGTTTAGAGGGTGGAACGGTAGAGAAATAATCGGAAGGTTGGTTCGAGGAAACTTCTGCTGTGAGTTGCGGAGTGCTCATGTAGATGTATATGTGAATGTAGCAGATGACTGGACTCTTAGTTTCCAACGGTTACAGACTCAAAATTATCCTGAATATCTTGTTTGGTGCAAACCGTGACTATAGTAATGATTTACGCCACACAAAAGACAAAACGTAATTTCAAAGACGGATCAACGCTTACCATCAACGTAAGCTGCTACTGAACCGTATAATCACAAAGAAGAAACTACGTACTGAAAGCAGGTTACAAAGGCAGTCTCAAAGCCGGAAAACATGTAAAAAGTGTGATATTCAACACTGAGTGTTGTAGGTGGCTGATACAGGACAGAGTTACCAGCACAAGTTCCGTACGCTAGGCAGTCGACCCTGTAGTTTCATACAGAAACCACTTGTAAACAAAGGTTTAAATTAGTATTTGAGAGAATATTGAGCTCAAAGGAAAGAAGGTATATCGAATACCACAAGGAGTTGAATGTGAAGTATGTAAATTTCTCAAAAAGTTCTGAAAACCACAACAGAGCTGCAGACATGTATGAGCTTGGATTCGAAAGGGAGCAGGAAATGAAAGACCCTTACGAAACAAGACGAAGAATAGCTGTCTGTAGCTTAATTAAAAATAGCTAGTTTTTACCAGATAGCGGACGGTCAGTTACAAGACCTCATGACGTTCAATGAATGGAAGAGATGGTGAACATCAAGCGAAAGGCGGCGAGCTTAACCTCAGAACAGTTGAGTCAGCGCGAGAGCATCTTGGAAATGATCAACAAACTCCAG
The DNA here is from genome assembly GCF_021461395.2 of Schistocerca americana. Classification (NCBI taxonomy): domain Eukaryota; kingdom Metazoa; phylum Arthropoda; class Insecta; order Orthoptera; family Acrididae; genus Schistocerca; species Schistocerca americana. The sequence continues at coordinate 394,199,027 of NC_060121.1, forward strand.
TGGCAGACGTTATAAGAGAGACATTGGCCATCATGGAGATGGTTGCTATTCAGAGAGAAAACGTTCCGGCAAGAGTTGGGCAACATATCACTTCCTCCGACATATGTCTCGTGAAATGACGAGAACGAGAATATCTGTGAAATTATAGGTAATACACAAGTTTCCTGACAGTCATTTTTCCCATGACCCATTCACGAATTGCATTCGAGTCAGAGTCGCTAGCTATAGGCTACGTAATCGTCTTTTAACAACCCTAGGTTTCACATTCACTTGTCACTTATTTACTTACTTTGCTTGCTTAGGTTTCTCTGCTTTCAAGTAGTGGTAACAATGGATAAGTTATGTGTTCAGCCCACCTACAGAATTTTAAGTTAACATTAATTGTCAAACTTTGTTTGTTTTCGTAGTATTACATGAAATACCTTACTGCCATTATCCGAATAACATTTCTTGGCCGGCCGCGGTGGTCTAGCGGTTCTAGGCGCGCAGTCCGGAACCGCGCGACTGCTACGGTCGCAGGTTCGAATCCTGCATCGGGCATGGATGTTTGTGCTGTCCTTAGGTTAGTTAGGTCTAAATAGTTCTAAGTTCTGGGGGACTGATGACCACAGATGTTAAGTCCCATAGTGCTCAGAGCCATTTTGAACCAGCCAACATTTCTTGGATTACACGTGTTATTTCTGATTTCCAGAGGTCGTCTTCAAAGAGTTAGGGAAGGATCGTCCAATGACCAAACACTTCAAACGCCATTTTTGCTCTTTCGTTAATCATCCTCGTAACAGACAAAGATCCCGTGTCCAGCAGTGCCGAAGTCAGATTACATTAATTTTTACAATTATTCAGTGTATTAATTTTATTACATTGTCGCTGTCGAGAGTGACTGAACAATGACGGCAGACAACCAAACACTTTGGCATGGAACATCATTTTTATGTTCACGGAAATAATTATTGCTGATTTTCAGCTAATCAGAATATTAAAATTTTTTTAACAAAAGACATTTATGTGTATGTAAGAAAAAAGTTAATCTCATGGCTGTTTTAATGTGCCTTCGTAACGCATAAATTTTGAATCATTCGCATTCTTCAAAGTCGCTTAGCTGGAGGATTTTTCCTTTGAAGAAGTTTCTCTATCGAGAAGGCACATTTCACACTACACAGCTGATGTCTGAGGGTGTAGAAGCTAGATAGTATCTAAATGTAGTACCAGCACCAAGTGACATTAGTCAATAGAAAGGATTTCTTCAAAAAACGACCTGTCCATCTCCGTAGCTGTGTAGTCAGCTCGAATGACTGCCATGCGTGGAATCAAGATTCGATTAACGGCATTGTCAGGGACTTCTTGATCGAAGGACAGGAACGGTGTGCACTCAGCCTCGTGAGGCCAACTGAGGAGCTTCTCGTCCGATTAATAACGGTTCCGATGTGAAGAAACCCGACAACGCCCGGGAGAGCAGTGTGCTGACCACGTGCCCTTCTGTATGCCGTTCCAGGGACGCCGTTGGCACAGGATGACACCGCGGTCGGTCTGGTCCAATTGGCCAATGAGGGCCTGAGAGCGGAACTTCACCGTTACCTGTCTACAAAAACAACATTCTGCGAATATTTCATGGATTGCAGCTGGTCTGCAATTATTCTCAGTGAAATACATCCAAATTGCTTACACCACGACGCTGAGCGAGAATCTCTGACCAACCACTCTGCGTTTATAGGTATGTTTGTAGTCTGTTGCGCTGGATTTCTACTGCTAGTAGGCAGTAAGGCAGTAGTCAGAATTTACGCAACACAGAAAAGATGAGCATGTGCTTGTCATGCAAATACTTTTTCGTTCATATATATAGCGTCATATTTCTCACTCTCGAACTTATACTAACGCGTTAAGTCTACTTTCCATCGGCACAGATATGAGAAACGATGTGTAATACGGAACTAACTTACACTAGATTGCGTTATGAGCAACATGTTTATGTGTTTTAGGCCACAAGTGGTTAGCAAATTGGACTTGCATTCCAAACGACTACAGTTCAAATCCCGTCAGGCCATCCAATCGTAGTTTCGCTAAACCACTCCTGGTAAACACAGGGATGCTTCCTCTCAAAAAAAGGTTATGGCTGATTCCCTTCCTCACCTTTTCGTAATCAGAGCTTCTGCTCCGTCTCTAATGACCTAGCTGTCGACGGGGCGTTGGACTCTAACTACCTTCTCTTCCTCCTCCTCCTCCTCCTCCTCCTCCTCCAGGCCACCAACATGTAGGGCAATGCAGTGCCACTGGAATCTGAGGTTTTTGGTTTGTGTCCTAGTGGACGAAGGATTTTTTGCGTATGTGAGACCTAAAAGGGAAAGAGAAATTACTGTTTTCGTAACCAATGACTGACTGTAGCCGAATCTCCATGGTTAAAATGCGTTTTACCATGAAGTTGAGAATATGTGGTCCACCACAAGACATGTACTTGAAGATAAAACAGAAAAAACGACAGATCTATGCTTTGTGGAGACCACAAGCCGTGTGCTGGATCTTCATCACGTGAATTAAATGAAAAAAATTTACTTCATAATTAATAACATCTTTATTGATTGATAAGTCTTCTTACTGTTTATGTGGTTTGTGCGGTTTGCCACGAACTCCTTTCCTCGGCTAACATCTTCATCTGAGAATAGCACTTACACCTCAATTACTTGTTTTATGTATTTCAATCACTGGCTTCCTGTATAGTTTATACTCTACATAGCTTCGTCTAGTACAATGGACGTCATTCCGTGGTGTCTTGATACATGACCTATCATCTTATCCCTACTTCTTGTCAGTGTTTTCCATATAATCCTTTCGTCGCCAATTATGCAGAGAACCTACTCATTTGAGACCTTATCAGTCCACCGAATTTTCAACATTCTCCTGTAGCATCACATCTCAGATGCTTCAGTTCTCTTTTGTTCCGGCTTTTCCACATTCCATGTCTCACTATCATACAATGTTGTGCTCCAAACGTATATTTCTTCCTCAGATTAAGGTCTGTGTTTGATACTAGCATATTTCTTTTGGTCAGGAATGCCCTCTTTGCCTGTTCAAGTCTGCTTTTCATATCCTCCTTGCCTCTTCCGTCATGGATTGTTTTGCTTTCTAGGTAGTAGATATCTTTATCTTCGTCACTAGTGTTGATGCTAAGTTTCCCGCAATCATTATTTTAGCTATTTCTCAGTACTTGGTCTTTCTTCACTTTGCTCCTAGTCCATCTGCTGTACACATTAGAGTGTTCGTTCTATACATAAAATACTGTAATTCTTCTCCATCTTCACATTATTATCTATTCGTCATTTAATACCATGTAAATCAGATCCACAACTCGTCAGGAAATATATATATATATATTATTGCAACGCTTCTGTTAATGTTTTATACATAAATAACGTTACGTCAAGTATATATGCGTAACATAAATGTACTCGCTCGGTAATGGGTTGTTCAGTGATTATAATCTTTCTTAGAGATCATAATAATGTGAAAGATTCGAAAATACAATTTACGCGCAACTGCGTAGTTCAAACGCCTCTCAGAAGTAGAATCAATGCTAAAGCACAGAGCTGCTGCAGAGTTCATAAAATTGCGAGAGTGACGTGTTGAGACGTTCAGTTGAGACCTGTGCGTGCGTTGTACACACCAACAATTTCAAAGTTTCAAAAAGTTTACGCTACACATTATTCATAGCAAATTCCATGTGTAATGTGAAAGATCTAACAATAACAAAATGATAATTGTTATTTAGAAGACTAACTCTTTTTAAATTGTTTTAAAACCTCCTAAAATAATTATCATGGAAATATCATCTCAAAACAGGCACTAAAAGTAAAACTTTCAAAAATTTACCCAGTACAGTAATAATAAAGAATATCAAGTTTAGAAATTTTATTATCGGTAAGACAGTAGCAAAATAGTAATAATTAAAAATAGACACCAAGTTCAGTGCAAAGAAAGCACTTAATTTCATTCATACATCTGTTCCCTTATCCCACATTTGTGTGGTATTAACTGAATTTGAAAACTGATAACAGATAGCCTTTCTCTTTCAAGTACAACTGAAACGAAATGTTAGCTATCGTCGCCTGTTTATTTTATTCCAATTGAAATTTTTATGCGATCGCCTGCAGTGACATAAAGCTGTTACAGCAAAATGTTTACTCGCCAGTACCGCGTTTTTTTTACGGTGTTTGGTATCGGAATAACGAGTGTGCAGATAGGATTCATTCGCTATACTTTAATTTTCTGCTACTTCATATCATGTTAACCATCATTTGAAAGTCGTCTATGAATCAGAGTCTGTCAGCGTCTCCTCAGATTATTTTCAGTTACTATGACGCATCTTTTAATATAACGATATCCGGATTATACTAATGGCGACTTCCATTAAGACATAAAGAAGATCTCTAATATAAAGAGAGTAAAAAAGTAAAGATGATGCAAATTTAAAGTAGTTCCCATGGTATCTTCGCCACACAGTTTTATTTCGATATTTTGTGAAAAAAAGCTCTGATAATAATACATTTTTCTTGTTCATTCATGGCCTGTTTATCTTTCACAAGAAGCATTTGTCTTTCTGGCACCTGGTTATAGAAACAGCGAGGTAACATTTACATAGAAAGACGTGTCTCTCGGTAGGTTCTGAGTTGCAGCGTTTTAATAAGTGCCTTGGAAACTTTTCCGTTATACACCGCTTGTATTCCCAAGTTACTGTTTGCGCAGTTCCAGCGTAACTATGGAAAGCCCGATTTTCCTGAACACATTACCACTCACGTTAAATTTTAAATCTCATCCAACGTTCTTTTACTCCCCGGCAACTTCGAAGACCCTGTACACTTCCTCAGAATTTTTAATGACCAATGCGAAGGGGAAAACGCTAGACCTCTGTTTTAATTTCGAGTACCACTTGTGGTTAGAAGGCGGACATACGTTATGTTTCCGCCAAAGCAGAACTAATGATTATAAATGTCAAATTTCTACTCGGTTAAATTTCACATTCCTCGCTTTGATGCTGCTTTGTTAGTACTATGTAGAGGAAAATGTCGTGCTTCTAGGGAATGGTTGAAGCAAAATGTGAAAAGCTTTTCACATGAAGAATAATAAAATAAGCGAATTGAAGAAGATTGTCCCTGAAAAAAGTTGAAATTTAAGACGACTGATGTCATATGAATTAGGCACTAAAAAGAATGGTGGGTATATTGCAGCAGCATCAGCAGCCGTTTTTCATCGACAGCTGGATAAAGGCCTACATCTGGATTTATCCACGAATTACAGTTTTCAGTTATGCACATCACATTACTCCAAAATGTTTTATGTTTTCTTATTGTAAAATGAGGTGAATTAAAACAGTGGGATGAATGGAGACGTAACTCTCAAAAAAGTTCTGTGCTACCTTGTAGATCGACAAATGGGAATATCATTTAAATATTTTTTTTCTAGGTTGGTAATGAACTAGTCTAACAGGGAAATTATGAGAGAGTTTGTGACATTGTCCTTTGATATTTCGTTCACTCTATAATAAACAGCAGAGGTGACGCTGAATTTGCTTCGAACTCACCTGGCAAGCACCACTGTAAATTGTGTTGCTATAATTTAAGAACACGGTAAGCAAATTTACAACTTCGTTTATTGAACGCAAATTTAGTTTTAAGTATAATTTGACTTGGGTTTCACCTAACTGAAAATGTAGGTTTCTGTTTTCGGAATTTGTGGAGTGAACAGAAACTGTAATCTCCACTGTTTCTTCAGAAGAACACCAGACGGAAATAAAGAACTACATGGTACTGCTCTCAACGCAGAAGGTAGCTGTGATTAATGTCTGTGGATAAAATAAGCAGTCAATTAGATTTTATGTAAGTAAAATTTGTTGTTTACACGACAAAGACTATGTTGATGTTTCTTTTTAATTAACGAGGCCGATTAAAAACTACTCTAACAGATGAGGTGACAAATTTTAGTTAAAGAGATCTTCGAAAGCTCTTTGTTATTTATGGTGTTTGTATACTTGTAGACTGACAGATCTAATTTTTATACATGACTCACTATAGTTTTAGATGTGACTTAATGTATTAGTAAACAAAGCAAGCTTCTCTATTTAATGTTACGATAAAGTAATCAGGGATATAACAATATTTACTTGGAAAACAGAATACAAAATCACAGTTCATGCAATATTCTAAGTTTTTGTATTAAATAAACAATTTTTGACCCAGATAAATTTCCTTTCTTATTCCTCTTGATCCAAAACAGATTTTCGCATGGGGTTCATCTCAAAGACATATAAAAATTATAAGATTACACCGCTGGTTTTAGTTACTCTTCGTTGCAATTTGAATAGAAACATCAAGTTGTTACCCTTTAATGTTATAAAAGCATGATCTAGGTCCAAAATATAATTATAAGTTTAAAGTAATTCACATAATCTTGAAGTCCATATGATTTTGATTGTCGTATTCTGTTTTAAAATAAATAACTTTTCTTTTGAAGTTGAGGACTGTGTCCATTCCCCTATATTACGGTAACCTTATTCCATCTTGGTGGTCAAGGTCTGTTGTAATTACCTGAGATCAATTTACTTATTTTATGATCGCACCTAGTAATTCATAACATGTGTCCTTCTATTGCTCACTGAACGTCACTTTGTTTTTTAAGTATTTTTCGTCTTAGAAGGCCACGTGTTCCCACTGCAAGTCATAGCTGAAAATACACTCGTACTTTAAACTTTCCTTTACAACCAACATGCAGCTTGGTTTTGAAAACTGTACTTAGATTACCAATTAATTCCAAATCATTTTACTCTTTTCCTAATTTCTTTTACTGTACGTTCACTAGCTGTGTTCTGCTGCTATAAATACGAAAACACATCAACTGGTTCTAAGACTTCGTTGTTAATATTTACTATTTTCTTCTATATGCGTTGGTTATGTATTACTTTTGCCTTAGAATAATTGATTTTTCCTGCCTCCATTTAAGCTTCTCAAGCTCTTTCATTGGTTTTGAAGTTTACCCTCGCTAATAGCAGATATTACAATATCATACGCTAAACAAACATGGTTCTTGTGATTTGAGACTTTCTCGGCGTATTCCATTCGTGAAATCTTCTCGGGTGATCAGCCGAGTAAAGGCGTCGTCTTCTCGCAACGTTTCGAAGGGTTTCGTACCCATCATCTTCAAGCGAAGATGATCTTCGCTTGAAGATGATGGGTACGAAACCCTTCGAAACGTTGCGAGAAGACGACGCCTTTACTCGGCTGATCACCCGAGAAGATTTCACGAAACATGGTTCTGATTTCATCTATTAGAATTACACTGCTCTGCAAAATTTAAGGACAAGGTAGGCAAATAACGTAACATATTAATTAATAGGTCGAAGTGAATGAAAGTGCGGGAGCATGTGACCAGAGGTCTCCCAGTCGCGCACAGAAATTTAGACATCGCATGGCTTGAGGTTATCGTAGGTATAGAGCCAAATGGGACTGACACTTTAACATGAAGCAGTTGAAGAAACGGGAAAAGACAGTGTGAGTCAGCCAACCAGCAGTTACAGTGCATTATGGTGGTGTTCTTCATTACAATATGTCTAAATGACAACATTTAGATGATTTCACACGTGGAGGAACAATCGGGAAACTGGAAGAAGGACCAATTGCGGAGAGCGTAGCACAGTAGTTTGGTGTAGTGCACAGCATCGTTTCAAGTTCATGGGGAGCTTTCGAACCACAGGAACTACTACCCGAAGTAGAGTAGGTGGTCGCGTAGGGTGAACTACAGTGTCATATGACCACTACATTGCGCTACAGGGTAGAAGGGATCCACTACATGTTAGGGGTATAATTGCAACAAAATTTAACGGGACTGCGATACATGCAGTCTCTCGCTCCATTGTGACACAGGTAATGCGTCGGTGTGTTATCCTTTCCAGGTGCCGAATACATTGTGTCTCTTTTGGCGCCCGCACATCGGCGGCATTCCTCTTCAGCATGATTCCACATCACAAAGGTGTCATCCACGTATCGATACCATTTCAAAGGGCTCGTTTTGGCCGACTGCAGCACCTGTTATTCGAAAAATTCCATAAATAGATTAGCAGGAGGATTGGGACAGGATCAACGTAGAGCGAGCACGAGTGCTCTTCTCAGATGACAGCAGGTTCTGTATGAGTAATGATACTAGACGTACCCTCATATTTCTGGAGATGGGAACACGTAAAACAGTCAGGAACATTGTTGAAAATGGACGTTTTGGTCCAGGTGTTACGGTGTGGGGATGCATAACGTTGCGTGGGCATACAGTGCACTCTCCGGTCAAAGGTGTTGTGCCACATATTCCTTCCACAAGAACTAGTCTCCAAACTTTTGGCTAGCATGGGAGGACATTACACAACATGAATTGGTGTGAGTGATGATCACACGCTAGTGTACCGTCTTTATTAACGTCCAGGGATCATCACGAATTGCGGTGAGTTTCATGTAATCCTTGCCTCGGAATTAAATTGACATATCTTCTTCTCTCGCTGTGTATTTTTCTCAGTTACGTTCTGTACTGTACAGCAGCAGTTCTTTCCTCCACGTTGTCTGAACGTCTGTGGAGAAATGGCAGTCCATTCTTCCACATAATCCCAAACAAGAGAAAGCAGTGACTCTAGATACTGGGATCTAGAGCAAAGTCGACATTCTAACGTGCATGAAAGGTGTCCCATTGGGTTCGGATCGGGACCCTCACAGGCCAGTCCATTTCAGGGACGATATTGTCCACAAGCCATTCTCACATACGCCGTCCTATGACACGGTGAGTTGTCACGCTGATAACAACAATGATCACCTCCTTCCGCATTTAGCGTTTTCTTAAGCGCAGTACAGAGACCAAATCCTGACGGCGAAAAACACCCCACACTTTCGCACAACGTTCTCCGCACTTCACTGCTGGCACTACACGTGACGGCAGGTAAAATTCTTCAAGTTTTGGCCAAACTCTAACCTTTTCATCGGATAGCCATAGGGTGTAGCATGATTCATCACTGCAAGTAATCTTTTCGACCCATGCACTGTCCAGTGGCGTTACTACATCAGACGTTTCTTAGCATGGACTACGGAAATGTGTGTTTCGAGAGATGTTGTTCCATCGTTTTACCGCAGACTTTTTAACAGCCTATGCACAGCGACTATGCTTTAGGGATTGCTGGTAGCTCCTTGGAACTCACGAGTGGTTCTTTCCGCTGATTTCGTGCGGTTTCTACAACCTCTGTCCACAACACTTGACGATCCCTCTCCGTCAACAGGTGCAGTCAACCCGGTCTTGTTTCCTCTGTGGTTGTTCCTTCAGGTTTCCACATCATTGTCACATCACCAACATTCGAATCGGACTGTTTTAAAAGATTTGAACGCCGCCTCCCCCCACCCCTCTATGGATTTGTTCCTCAGTCATTTTGGACAGGTTCAGAAAGGATGATATGTCGCTGACGAATTTCTTACTCAGTTGACATGCAATGACCAATCTACGTTCGAAGTCGCTCTGCTCTGCTGACCGACCAGTTCGGCTAGTACTGCTAGCCCCCCCCCCCCCTTCTTTTAAGCTGGCAGGTGTAACAATTGTCACTTCAGTTCTACAAAGGTGCATCTAAATGCCAGGCAATCCGCGTGTAATGCTTCGGTACTAGAGTGACGTAAAACGTGGAGAGAAAAAAATGAGTGCACAATTGACATTGTCTTCACATTGTTATTCTTTGACCTTGTCAATTGCGATACACGAGACCTGTTGATTTAAATCATATGTGTGTAAATATCCAAATTCACGATTGCAAATTTTCTTTATTGATTACCAGATTCGGCTCTCTGACGAGCCATACTCAGACCAATCTAAACAGTTTTTTAGTGTGTGACAAACATTACTTATCTTTGCGTTCGTATAGCTAAGTCACCGTAAAATGAAAAATCCTAGTAGGATATGAAAAATGACAACGCAAGTCGCCGGCCAGAGTGCCCGTGCGGTTCTAGGCGCTACAGTCTGGAACCGAGCGACCGCTACGGTCGCAGGTTCGAATCCTGCCTCGGGCATGGATGTGTGTGATGCCCTTAGATTAGTTAGGTTTAATTAGCTCTAAGTTCTAGGCGACTGATGACCTCAGAAGTTAAGTCCCATAGTGCTCAGAGCCATTTGAACCATTCATAACGGGACAAAGAAGCGGCCGCGTGACAGCTGTCAACCTACAGGCTCATATATAGCGTCATGGCTAAACGAAAACACTGACTGCCACATGGTGCTATCATCTATACGATTTAACCAGAAATGACTCTAATAAGAGAAAAGTTAGTCAAAATATCCACGGGTGTGCTGCCGGTCTACAGTGTCCAACGGGCACAATATTTCGGCGATCATACATGTCGCCATCATCAGGTGAACTGACGGACTGACCTCCTGTGAACGTGCCGGCACGGAGATCCGTACGCTATGGCTGCTCAGAGGGAACTGGGTTCGGTCGCGGCGGCGGCTGATTTAAATACCCTCCGCCCGCGGCGCGCTGCCTCCGCCGTCCGCGCCCCGCGCCACGGTCGCGCGGTGGAACAGATTGCGACGGCGTCTGAGATGACGTCGGAGTGATGGCTCTGTCCACCGTGGTCGTCACAACTATACGTTTGCTCGATTTACTCTTGATTAACCCGATCGCTGGTTCCCAAGCCTTGCTAAGATTATAGCCACAGTCACGGTTTATGAGGTCGTCATTGGTGCGAATTTCGATGGCCTCTCTAACAACGCTGTCCCAATATCTCGACGTCTGTACCAGAATCCTCGTGCGGTCATATTCCATGGCGTGATTTTCCGACAAACAATGTTCAGCGACCGCCGACTTGCTCGGATACATCAGACGAGTGTGCCTCTGGTGTTCACGGCATCGATCTTCGAGGTACGCATCGTCTGACCAATATACGACTTGCCACATTGACACGGAATCTGGTACACGCCGGTCTTCCTCAAACCGAGGTCATCTTTGGCACTCCCCACCAGTGCACGAGTTTTATTTGGAGGACAAAACACAGTTCCGACCCGGTGTTTCTTCAGAATGCGAGCGATTTTCCCCGAGAGTGCGCCTGTGTAAGGAATAAATGCAGTGCCTACCTCCTCCCTCGTGACTTCATCCATCTCAAGAGGTTGTGCTGCAGTGGTTGGGCGGAGAGCACGTTGAATCTGCCACTCTGAGTACCCATTTTTTCGAAATACAGTTCTCAGATGTTCCAATTCCTGGGGTAGACTCTCTGCGTCAGAGAGGGTACCCCTGCGAGAGTCACTAGAATTGATTAGTCAGAAGTTTGACGAGAAGACCACTGAACTTTTTAGGCATGTCTTGACTTCCACGTATTTTCTTTTTAATGGAGAATACTACTAACAAACGGAGGGAGTCGCCATGGGTAGCCCACTCTCACCGGTGGTAGCGAATTTGTACATGGAGAACTTCGAGGAGGAAGCCCTGTCGTCATCCGTATGGAAACCTACTTGCTTTTTCCGTTACGTGGACGACACGTTCGTCATCTGGCCACATGGTATGGATAAACTCCTTGACTTCCTTACACATCTAAACTCCATACACCCCAACATCAAATTCACTATGGAGACTGAAACGGAGGGTAAATTACCTTTCCTTGACGTCTTGGTCAAGAGAAGGGCTGACGGCACCCTAGGTCATGGGGTGTATCGGAGGACCACGCACACTGATCTGTATTTGCACGCAGACAGCTGCCACCACCCTTCACAGAGGAAAGGGGTACTTAAAACTCTAGTACATAGGGCGCGCACTATCTCTGACGCAGAGAGTCTACCCCAGGAATTGGAACATCTGAGAACTGTATTTCGAAAAAATGGGTACTCAGAGTGGCAGATTCAACGTGCTCTCCGCCCAACCACTGCAGCACAACCTCTTGAGATGGATGAAGTCACGAGGGAGGAGGTAGGCACTGCATTTATTCCTTACACAGGCGCACTCTCGGGGAAAATCGCTCGCATTCTGAAGAAACACCGGGTCGGAACTGTGTTTTGTCCTCCAAATAAAACTCATGCACTGGTGGGGAGTGCCAAAGATGACCTCGGTTTGAGGAAGGCCGGCGTGTACCAGATTCCGTGTCAATGTGGCAAGTCGTATATTGGTCAGACGATGCGTACCGTCGAAGATCGATGCCGTGAACACCAGAGGCACACTCGTCTGATGTATCCGAGCAAGTCGGCGGTCGCTGAACATTGTTTGTCGGAAAATCACGCCATGGAATATGACCGCACGAGGATTCTGGTACAGACGTCGAGATATTGGGACAGCGTTGTTAGAGAGGCCATCGAAATTCGCACCAATGACGACCTCATAAACCGTGACTGTGGCTATAATCTTAGCAAGGCTTGGGAACCAGCGATCGGGTTAATCAAGAGTAAATCGAGCAAACGTATAGTTGTGACGACCACGGCGGACAGAGCCATCACTCCGACGTCATCTCAGACGCCGTCGCAATCTGTTTCACCGCGCGACCGTGGCGCGGGGCGCGGACGGCGGAGGGAGCGCGCCGCGGGCGGAGGGTATTTAAATCAGCCGCCGCCGCGACCGAACCCAGTTCCCTCTGAGCAGCCATAGCGTACGGATCTCCGTGCCGGCACGTTCACAGGAGCTCAGTCCGTCAGTTCACCTGATGATGGCGACATGTATGATCGCCGAAATATTGTGCCAGTTGGACACTGTAGACCGGCAGCACACCCGTGGATATTTTGACTATCAAATACGCCGGGAGAAACTCAAGAATGACAAGAGAAAAGTTGGTTCGTTGAATTGGGGGAGGGGACCAAACATCGGAATCATCGGTCCCTAGGAATTAGGGAAGGTTGCAGAAGGAAGTCGGCCGTGCCGTTTCAAAGGAAGCATCCTGGCGTTTGCCAAGCGATTCACGGAAATCACGCATACCTAATCAGGATGGTCGGACGCGGGTTTGAAACACCGTCCTCCCGAATGCGAGTTCAGTGTGCTACCCTCTGCGCCACCTCGCTCGGTTAAGAGAAAGGATGTTAATATAATAATTTTTTTTACAAATTTACCAATTGACAATAATCTATTTATTTATTTCATTAAGAGTACAGAGTAACCCACTGCCTTGAAATGGAAGTTGGGTCAGATGCTTCTAAATCAACAGCAAAGAATTCTCTTTGTTACATTCTTATTGGTATACAGTTGTATATGTTTTTCAAAATAATATAAAGAACATAATATATAAAGATTTCTCTAAGGTTACATCAAATTGACTGTTTAACAATTGTTAAAATTATTCCATATAATATGTTTCTGCCTACCTGATGAGAATATACTTTATATAATGCAAATGTCAAAGAAAAAGAAAAAACAAAAGAAAAAGTAATGGAATGACTGCAGTGACAATAATTTTCAGTATGTAGTGGGAAGTGATATACTGTATTTGGATGTGTGATATAATCTAAGTAGCATGTCGCTTGTTAATGGCCAATTGACAACTGTAACACAGACACTTCCCCGTTCCGTTACAAGTATTAGTAGTGATATTTTGTTTGCATCCACTTATGGGCGCTGCAACTACCATTGCCGTCGATCGTTTGTACATATGACCGAAAGAACAGATACCATATATATACATCGTTAAGGCTCATCAGCCATTTGACCATCTTCTTCTGTGTGGATGCACAAACAGTGCCCGAACTCTTACGGGAATCGGCAGTAAAGCCGCGAGTGATGAGTATGATGGGCAGGGGCACTATAAATATAGCGCGGGACAATAAGTTGCGAATGTGGGAGGCGTGCCAGAGGTAAGTCCCTGCGGAAACACTATCCTCTGTGTCTTCGGTGACTCAGATGGATAGAGCGTCTACAATGTAAGTAGGAGATCCCGGGTTCGAGTCCCGGTTGGGGCACACATTTTCAACTGTCCACGTTGACTTATATCAACGCCTGCATGCAGATAAGGGTATTCATTTCATTGTAGTATCTGATTAGTGATTGACGTTGTCAGTTTGCATATCCACGGACGATTTTTCAATTTAGGGAGATTTAACACTAAGAATATGATGGTGTGTAGTCATTGTCAAATATTGAACAACATTTTAGAATCATCTGAGGAAGGCTAGTCAGAAAGGAGAAACCGGTAGTTAGTAAACAAAATTTGCTATCTTGATGTAGAATTTGTAGTCATACAAGTCTTACTGTCTTCACAGCTGGACAATACACTGTTCTCCAGCAGCACTGGCGTGATGGCTGCGGCCATCTGCAAACTCGTGTAGTATTAATTAAAACCTCCGGGCTGAATTGCCGTGGTCCATATATAAAACTTCTTCTCCTTACTGACGTTTCATTGGCGGCTGCGGGCAACATCTTCTCAGGTGAGTCGGCGACTGGCTGCTAGGCGCTGGTGGTCCCACTTATATAGAGCGCTTAGATGGCGCCACCACTTGTCACCTTAAAACTATCTCTGGCTAGTGCAATCTCTCTCGATTACAGGTAATCGACTGTCACTTCGTTGGTACAAAGTCGACCGCCATATCTTGTCTAGTTTTAATCCTTCTTCTTTTCTATTAAAATTATTTCCGTGCTTGTAGATCTCTATAGCTTCTCTATACATGCGAGTAAAATAATGTGAGGTCCTAGCTATCACGTTTGTCTCACTAAATTTTATTTCGTGATCACCGTCTTTGAAAACGTGTTCCGCTACAGCTGATTTCTCAAACTGTCCCAATCTACAGTTTCTTTTGTGTTCCGTTAGGCGGGTATTAACACTCCTTTTAGTTGTTCCAATATAAACCATGCCACAGCTACAAGGAATTTTATACACACCTGGGGTAGCTAACGGTTGTCGTGCGTCTTTCTCCGAAGTTAAACTTTCACTAATTTTCTTGGTAGGTCGAAAGATTGTCTCCACTTGAAACTTGGCCAAAACGTTACCAATACGGTCCGTGATACTATGAATAAATGGAAGAAAAACTTTTTCAGCCTAAGGTTGTTGTTGTCATGTATTTCCGTACACTTTTGTTCTAGGGTGGAGTGCTCGATCTATTTCCTTGTCAGTGTACCAATTTCTCTTGAAAGCTGTTCGCAAATGGCTTAATTCATCTTGCAAATAAATTGGCTAACAGATGTTATTAGCTCTGTCCACTTAAGTTTTTATGACTCCTCTCTTCTGCCTAGGATGATGATTCGAATTCTTATGTAGGTAACGATCGGTGTGTGTGTCTTTCCTATATACCTTGTGCCCTAAAGTCCCATCTGCCCGTTTAATAACCAATACATCCAAAAAAATTTAGTTGTCCATTACTCTCTTTCTCCATGGTGACTTGTATCCTAGGATTGAAACTGTTTATGTGCGCCAAAAAATCAGTCAGTTCCTCTTCAGCATGATTCCATATCACAAATGTGTCATCCACATATCGATACCATTTCAAAGGGCCCTTTTTGGCCGACTGCAGCACCTGTTGTTCGAAAAATTTCATAAATAGATTAGCAATAGCAGGGCTTAGAGGGCTACCCATGGCCACCCCATCAATTTGTTCATAAAACTCGTTGTTATATTGAAAATAAGTCGAGGATAGACAATATCGAAACAAAGCCCGCAGCCGGCAATGAAACGTCAGGAAGGAGAAGAAGTTTTATATATGGACCACGGCAATTCAGCCCGGAAGTTTTAATTAGTGAAGACGCCGGCCGTGAAAGCTTACATGCTATGAAAAGGTGTAGTAGTTGGCGTGAATGTGTACTGTCTCGCTCCCTCGTGGTTTCTTATTTCCCTGGCCTACCGCCACCTCTGAGTTGGCTCCTCGGTTCTGCCCTGTGAGTCAGCACACAGCCACCCCTCCCAGGCGCCGTTGGGAGCGTGCAAACCTCGCGCTCTGCCGCTACAGGCCGCAGCAGCCCGCCGAGACGTAAGGTGATACATGGGCGGCGGTGGCGCCTCTTTGCACGCCTGATACATCGGGCGTCCGCTTGCGGAGAGAGCCTCGCGCGCGATATGATTCCATGTGTTGCCAGTCATTCCATCAATCACGCGCCACGCTACTCGATACCAGATGCGGTTCGCCAATCGATAGGTGCGGGCCCGCGCTACAGCGGGCCGCGCTTTCAACCCGCTCTGTGCCGGCGAGCGACCTCGCTGCTTTACACTCCATGAACTACAAACTATACGTTTCTAATTTGCCGGTACGGGTGTTTAAACGCCGCTGAATATGTATAAGAGGCACGCGGGAGCAACTCGATGTGTCCGATGAGCACCCGAAGCGACCGGTCACGGCCCACAGAGTGTTTGAATTCCGATGGGGCTATGTCGGGGATGCACGGTCACAGTGAACATGAAAAATTAATGTCATTCTCGGAATAAGCAGCGATATAGTATTTTCAGTTTTTTTATGGGTTTCCGTCTACGGGCTGATACTTCAGCAATTTGGGCGTTGTCTAGATGCGAATTTTACGAGGGGCGTTCATTAAGTAATGCGAACATTTTTGTCGGACAATTTCGGTAGAGAAAATTCAAATTTTCTTGTGGGACATTGGTGTGGTATTGGTAGCCACGATGCCACGACGTAAATACGTTTATAAGTTGGCACCAAGAAACACCGAGGACAGCGCCCTCTAGCAGGCGCTGTTGAGATCTACGAGCTCCGCTGCAAGTTCTGCCCATTTAATCGAGAGCAGACGGCATGGAACATCGCTTAAACTACAGTGTGTGTTGGCTTGCTATTGAGACTTTGTATTACTCACGACGGGATGTACGCAAAGTTATGTAAACATTTATAATTTTTTTTTCCTATAGTAAACATCTAATATTTTAATCGCAGTACCGAAGTGCTTGTCCCCTCCTGCTCCTACTCGAAATGGTTCAAATGGCTTTGAGCACTATGGAACTAAACATCTGAGGTCATCATTCCCCTAGAACGTAGAACTACTTAAACCTAACTAACCTAAGGACATCACACACATCCATGCCCGAGGCAGGATTCGAACCTGCGACCGTAGCGGTCGCGCGGTTACAGACTGTAGCTCCTACTCGCTTTCTTCATTCGGCCTACCCTTCAGTTTGCAGGCGGGATACAAGAATTGGAGAATATTCCGCTTTAGTTCCTATTGTGTTCATAAATTTCCGATTCCTGGCGGAGCTTTACCTGAAACTTCTCCTTCGTATGTAAAGAATGACAGTGCTGGAAAACTCTTACGTTATTTGATTTTCAAATAGCTGAGCAAAACTGAGCGTACTCAGACAGTTCTCTCTTTACTTATTCTGATCATCTCTAAACTGACACACCATATTTTTAGCGTAGCGCAATCTGACTTTCAATAATCCCTACAAAAGAATGGCACTGACTAACAATAACCTATACCTTTCATGAATCACGTTCCTCACAAAAATCTTCGTTACTCAAACTACTGCAATACAGTAAGTGCAAATACTGCCAGCTAAATAAAAGATTCTAACTACTAAAGGCACTAACTACTGATAGTGTTTGACCCAATGAGGAAAGTACACTGCGGGAAACAGCAAATGAAATATTTTGATAGAGAACAAAAAATCTATTTACCTTAATAGTGTTCAAAAGTCAAAATATCCAGTCTTACAAATTTCCTTTTTTTAAGGACGCACGTTCAGATCGTCCACTCATAGTACCCTCTCAAAATTCTGGCATCTCTCTCCCCACATCCACCAATGCTGGCGGCTCCCCTCCAACTGCCCAACGCTACGCGCTGTTCACATCCAACTGCCCAAAACTACACAAGCGAACATTCCAACAATGAGTCCAACCAGCCACAGACTGCACACAGCACGGTCAGCGATATTCATACAGAGCACTACGTGGCGTTACCAACATAAAAACCTAAACAGCCCACTTACATACGTAGCGTTCAAAATGACGTCTGTAACGAATGTGCGTTGCAAACAGAGAGCTGTCATTTAGTTTCTTTTGGCAGAAAACCAGAGCAATCCAGATATTCAAAAGCGTTTGCAGAATGTCTACGACGACCTCATAGTGAACAAAAGAACGGCGAGTCGTTCGACGAAGGGTTTGTCATCACTGCAACAAGGTCGCACAAACCTGTTCGACCTCTCGCTTGACGCCCGGCCTTACACAGCAGTGACTCTCGCAATGTTGGAACGTGCGGACACTCTGATTCGAGGTGATCGATGGTTCACAATAAAACACTTCGCTGCACAACCTGACGTCTGTGTTGGTAATACTGGCACACTCGTGCACCAGTTCGGGTACTCATGGGAGTGTGACTGCTAGGTTCCTCGCCTACAGCCCGGATTTCGCACATTCCGACTTCCATATGCACCGAGAGAGATGCTTCAAGGGTTAGTACACTGGATTCGCATTCTGGAGGACGACAGTTCAAACCCGAGTCTAGCTATCCTGATTTAGGTTCTTCGTGATTCCCCTAAATCGCTTCACGCAAAAACCGGGATAGTTGCTTTGAAAGGGCACGGCCGACCTCCGGCCCCCTCCCCCCCATACCACCCCCATCCTTCTCTAATCTGATGGGTCCGATGACCTAGCTGTATGGTCTCCTCTCCCAAATCAACCATCCCAAAACAACTTCCACGTGTTTGACCCAATGAGGAAAGTACACTGCGGGAAACAGCACGTGGATGATGGTAAGACGTTGGCTCCCACGTCGACTACTAGAGCGGACCCATGCGGGCATAGACGCCATCCCAGTAAAGTGGCTCAAGGCAGTCGCACTGCACGGATATTACCCTGAAAAAGAGGGTGTTGTAGCCGAAAGAGTGAGGAATAATATGGTGTACTGGAATACTAAATAAAACCAACCTGCCTTCAGAAAAAAACCCGAGATTTATTTCGTCAGAAAAGAAGTGTTGCGTTACTTATCGAACGCCTCTTGTACATGAGTAGTGTTATGAGCAATCATAAAACGAAGCAGAAGTCTCGAGTATATGGAGTGACACACCTATTTAAAATTTCATATTTAATTTGTTTTATAAACTTTCATTGGACCAACGCCAGCCACACTATTTTTCTCTTTTGTAATATCTCAGTTGTACTTAATACCGTCTTCCATCTCTTTCTGTAGTTGCAGAGAGAGTTGCATCTTTGAACAATTTGCAGGCTAAGCTGAAATCAAATAGATACTGGTGGTGAGCAACGTCCGTTGTATATTAAAATGTGAAGAAGTACAGCAGTAAATAATCGGTAACAGGTACAAAATATGTACTCAAGTATAAAGAAGTTGGCCCGCATCTCGTGGTCGTGCGGTGGCGTTCTCGCTTCCCGCGCCCGGGTTCCCGGGTTCGATTCCCGGCGGGGTCAGGGATTTGCTCTGCCTCGTGATGGCTGGGTGTTGTGTGCTGTCCTTACGTTTAAGTAGTTCTAAGTTCTAGGGGACTGATGACCATGGATGTTGAGTCCCATAGTGCTCAGAGCCATCTACGTATCCATATCAGTGATAGCAATAACGCACCATTACCTGAAGAGTCAAATAGGCAACAACTAGTCAGAGCATAAACATAAGACACTTCAGTCTGGCGCTTACTTGACAGAGACAAAACTGAAACTGTTGCTTTCAACCAGCACAAAGCGAGAGTAAGAGTCATGGAGAATGCGTTGTGCCCTGTTTTGGAATGTACATGGGAGAAGCTATAGCCCAATTTTATTGAAGGCTATAAGCGTTAAAATAGTGTTCAAATATAGTATATTTGACATACGCAAATATACCGCAGTATTTGAATGCAAATGGCGTCATGAAAGCCAGGTTGCTGCCACTAACGAATAACATAGCGACAAAACCATGTCGAATTTTGCAAAAAGGCTGATGGATTAAATGTCATTTTATAAAGTTGTGTACAACAATTTCATTTATGCGTGTCAAGAAGTATAGAGAGACATTGTGAGTGAAACCTGACCATCTGGACTACCATAAAAAAATATAAAATAATGCCGCAAGAGACATGTTGCGCCCTCTTTGATATTAAATTTGAGAGAGGTAACAATCTACAAGCACTTTATGTTAAAGAAAGTAATATTTGGATAAATTTCGACTTACATACTTCCATTATTTATGTCTGTTACATAACTATAAAGTCATGTGGCAAGATAAACAACGTAACCTCTTTTTTATACTTCACTTAATGTTTCCTATATTAGTAGAGGACTTGGTGTAAGTCGCCAGAGAAGTGCAGCACTACTGAATATGAAAAGACGGTTTTAGCTGTTTTCGTCATTGGTTTGTGCGTTGTCTTACAATGGCAGTTTCCTTAAACAAATTTTAAAATGTTTTGAAAGTTTTAAATGGTTCTTCTTGTAAAATGCTCCAAAAATTTCACATGCGGATTTGTGAACTACTTACATTATAAAGGTCTGGTTGGTATACGTATTAGGAATACCTTTACGGATGTGTAACAGACATAACTATGAAACTGTGGAAATGAAAATCTATCCACACATCATATTCTTTAATGAGAAGTACATTTAGATTATGCACTCTCTCAAATGTAATTACAGAGAACGCACTTGTGCCACTTGGTGCAATATTTTTTATTTTGTTCTACTTCAGATGTTCAGATTTTATTCTCAGTGTCTCTTTTTACTTTTTCACATGCATTAATGAAATATAGTCTATAAAAGTTTTGTAAGTGAATTTCCAATCCATTAGTGCCGTTCTGTTACAATGTAAGTCCCCAACGGGACGCCTCCTGTCTTTTATGACTTTTTTTGCACTCAAATTCTGCTGTTTGCTTATTTATATAGGGTGGTCCATTGATCGTGACCGGGCCAAATGTCTCACGAAATAATGTTAGAAAAACTACAAAGAACGAAACTTGTCTACTTTGAAGGAGGAAACCAGATGGCGCTATCGTTGGCCCGCTAGATGGCGCTGCCATAGGTCAAACGGATATCAACTGCGTTTTTTTAAATAGGAACCCCCATTTTTTAATAGATATTCGCGTAGTACGTAAAGAAATATGAATGTTTTAGTTGGATCACATTTTTCGCTTTGTGATAGATGGCGCTGTAATAGTCACAATCGTATGGCTCTCAATTTTAGACGAACAGTTGGTAACAGGTAGGTTCTTTAAATTAAAATACAGAACGCAGGTATGTTAGATTATTTTATTTCAGTTGTTCCAGTGTGGTACATGTACCTTTGTGAACTTATCATTTCTGAGAACGCATGCTGTTACAGCGTGATTACATGTAAATACCACATTAATGCAATAAATGATAAAAATGATGTCCGTCAACCTGAGTGCATTTGGCTATATGTGTAACGACATTCCTCTCAACAGCGAGTACTTCGCCTTCCGTAATGTTCGCACATGCATTGACAATGCGCTGACGCATGTTGTCAGGCGTTGTCTGTGGATGACTATAGCAAATATCCGTCAACTTTCCCCACAGAAAGAAATCCGAGGACGTCAGGTGCGGTGAACGTGCGGGCGACGACCAATACACCTGTCATGAAATATGCTATTCAATACCGCTTCAACCGCACGCGAGCTATGTGCCGGACATCCATCATGTTGGAAGTACATCGCCATCCTGTCATGCAGTGAAACATCTTGTAGTAGCATTGGAAGAACATTACGTAGGAAATCTGCATACATTGCACCATTTAGATTGCCATCGATAAAATGGGGGCCAATTATCCTTTCTCCCATAATGCCGCACCATACATATCCGTCAAGGTCGCTGATGTTCCACTTGTCGCAGTTATCGTGGATTTTCAGTTGCCAAATAGTACATATTATGGCCGGCCGAAGTGGCCATGCGGTTAAAGGCGCTGCAGTCTGGAACCGCAAGACCGCTACGGTCGCAGGCTCGAATCCTGCCTCGGGCATGGATGTTTGTGATGTCCTTAGGTTAGTTAGGTTTAACTAGTTCTAAGTTCTAAGGGACTAACGACCTCAGCAGTTGAGTCCCATAGTGCTCAGAGCCATTTGAACCGAGTACATATTGTGCTGGTTTACGTAACCGCTGTTGGTGAATGACGGTTCGCTGCTAAATAGAATGCGTGAAAAAAATCTGTCAATGTCTCGTAATTTCTCTTGTGGCCAGTAGCAGAACTGTACACGACGTTCAAAGTCATGCAATCGATGTTGATGTAGCATTCTCAACACCGACGTTTTTGAGATTCCCGATTCTCGCCCAATTTGTCTGCTACTGATGCGTGGATTAGCCGCGACAGCAGCTAAAACACCTACTTGGGCATCATCATTTGTTGCAGGTCGTGGTTGACGTTTCACATGTGGCTGAACACTCCCTGTTTCCTTAAATAACGTAACTATCCGGCGAGCGGTCCGGACACTTGGATGATGTCGTCCAGGATACCGAGCAGTATACATAGCAC
The DNA here is from genome assembly GCF_021461395.2 of Schistocerca americana. Lineage (NCBI taxonomy): Eukaryota > Metazoa > Arthropoda > Insecta > Orthoptera > Acrididae > Schistocerca > Schistocerca americana. The sequence goes on from NC_060121.1 coordinate 394,221,372, forward strand.
ACGCCCGTTGTGCATTTTGTTCACAATAGCCATACATCAACAAGATATCGACCTTTTCCGCAATTGGTAAACGGTCCATTTTAACACGGATAATGTATCACGAAGCACATACCGTCCGCACTGGTGGAATGTTAGTGATACCACGTAGTTCTACGTTTGTGACTATTACAGTGTTATCTATCACAAAGCGAAAAAATTGATCCAACTAAAACATTCATATTTCTTTACGTACTACAAGAATATGTATTAAAAAGTGTGGGTTCCTATTTTAAAAAAACGCAGTTCATATCCGTTTGACCTATGCAAGCACCAACTAGCGGGCCAACCATAGCGCCATCTGGTTTCCCCCTTCAAGCTAGACGAGTTTTGTTCTTTGTAGTTTTTTCGTTTGATGCTTGTTTCGTGAGATATTTGGCCCGGTCACTATCAATGGACCACCCTGTATATATATATATATATATATATATATATATATATATATATATATATATATATATATATATATATATATATACGCTAAGACAAAAATAAGTCGCATCACAAAGGAATTATCCGAATTTGACGGAAACCGGTAGATGTTATGATGAATGCGTTGTGCCTGTTATTTCAGACAATCATATAAGTGATTCGTCTCAATGGGCGATGAATCCACCACCTTCATTGCACAATTACATTCGACATCATACGGGAATCTCAAAGAAGTGACCGTGGAAGACATGGACGGGGACTGCGAATAGGTGGCGATAGGTGGGAGCGTGGATCGGCCGAGGGACGTACCGAGACAGTACGCGCAATTGCAACAAATTTTGCGTCCAGGTGGCTCAGCAGTCAGCGCAGCTGCCTAGTAAGTAGGGGATCACAGGATCAAATCCTAGTCCGGAACGCATTTTTACTCGACGACAGAGATTCCTCATACAGTCCCAATGCAACTGACACTAATAGTTCCTTCCCTTTCTTGTCCTTTCTCCCCCTTCCAGCTTCAATTTGCTTTAGATGAGATGTGCATGTACAGACAAACAAATGATGACAATTTCAGAAAAAAATTAATGACTTAATCAAGAGAAAGAGCTAAACAAACGGAGCAAGCCCACTTTTGGCCCACACGAAAACATTGATTCGGTTTGGCAATGATTGTCCTCCTGAGATATAACGCGCCACATTCTGTCAAATTGGTGCGTTAGATCGTCCAAAATCCCATGCTGGTTGGAGGGCCCTGCCCATAATGGTTCAAAAGTTCCCAATTGGGGAGATATTGCTGGCCAAGTTAGGATTTGACAAGCAAGAAGACAAGCAGTAGAAATTCTTGCCGTATGCAGGCGGATATAAACTTGCTGAGATCTAAGCCTAGGATGGCTTGTCATAAAGACAACAAACGGGGCGTAGAATATGGTCGATGTACCTCTGTGCTGTAAGAGTGCCGTGGATAGCAACCAAAGGGTTCCTGTTATGAAGAGAAATGGCAACCTAGACCATCACTCTTGGTTGTAGTGCCGTATGCCGGGCAGCAGTCATGTTGGTATCCTACAGCTGTTCTGGGTGTCTCCAGAGACGTCTTCGCTGGTCATTGAGGCATGATTCGAAGAGGGACTGGTCACTGAAGACAGTTCTAATCCAGTCAGATTCCAGGTTTAAGGCAGATCTGCCAGAAATTTCGTCATGAGTTACTTTACTATGTACCCCAATTTGTTGAAAGATAGCCTTGTATGCTGTATCTGCCAGGTGGAAGGTCATCAAGCGCTCATAACAACCTAATAAGTGAATGTGAATGGGAGTCTTGAGGAATTTCTTGCATTACCTGCAAAAATATGTTGTGCCAGTTTATGAAGTCTGCTGATTGGAGGATGAGAATACATATCATTCTATCGCATCCCAAGCATGAGTGACAACGTAGGCCAGTCTAGGAGCCCTGCGTTTCTCAAGGCGTTTGCAGAGTGAACCGCAGTGTGGATTCTTGCATTACTCTGCTGGAATACGCCATTTTATACTCTGGTCATGGTTGACTTAACAACAGAGTTTCTTTTTCCTGCTTCATATCGGTGATCATCCAACCTATCTCCAACAACTACATTGTCATATCCAATGTCTCATCTCTCCATGATTACACGAACTGCAGAGGTGTACGTCTCGAAAATAACTGCTTAATTTTTTCAGATTTCACCACGTCAGCCACGGACACTAGCAGTGGTCTGATTGCCACAAAAAGAAGCGATACTGAAGACCGCAGTATGCCACTAAGTGCCTCAGTCGATTGTGGCCCTAAACAATGCCAGACTCTCTTGTCTGTAGTATGGCGTCAGCGGTTGACACCGCGTGGCAACTCCGACTTCTTACACTAGCTTCCAGCAATCTTTTCCTCGCTGTTGTGGTGACGCGCTACTTCTGTCGTCTGTCCGAAATTCAGACGTTGTCATCGGTCCATTCGTCAGACCTAGCCGAAAAATCCTATGGTCTTCTCTTGGCGAGTTCCCTTCAAGAAGGCGTGTGCCTACTCTTTTTGTCGTACTGTTCTCCAGAATCCAACTCGTCACTACATCATTTTGTAGTCATTGCTCTATACCCATCTGTCTGTGCGATGCTCCCATGTCCCTCATGACACCGTTTCGTCCTTTCTCCAAGTACAGAGGACTGCGCTAAGCTGCACGTTCATGAGCTTCGGGGATGCTTTATTGCGATCTCTACCCAAAAATATTCTAGTAATATTGGACACAGGCAATAACCATTGCACAGTTGTTTTTCATCTACACCAATAGAATTTTTCTGAACTAAAAAATATAGCTTAGCATAAGGAGGACATGTTGAACAATGTATCTCAGAGCCACAACGATACGGAATATCAGGTTTGCGGCTTTTAGCCTGTGCTCATGGTGCAACATTTTCCATTTTCGTGTGCGTATAACGATATTTGAGTACGACTCTTTACATAACTTTAGATTTTTAGTGCCAATGGATTCTATGTTGTTAGTTCTTGACAAACATAGACTGTCCTCCATTCCGGAATGGATACGGTGAAGGATTGAGGTTTGATCTGCCACAAGGGAAATACATATAGAATTCGTCACGACAGTTACTACTCACACATTTACCGTATAATGCACTTGTACCTTATCGTTAGCTGCGCTCACAGTTGCCTCTTGTTATGTTGTACAGGGTGTAAATTTAAGTTGACAAACCAGAATAACTGGAAAAATAAACTTCACACGAAAAAATGTGTAGGTACAAAAGTTGATTATTTTCGAGGTGCTGGTGCTAAAATTAGTCTTCCACCCCAGCCCCCTGGGGAGTGGGGCGAGAGGGAACTTTAAAATTTCAAATGGGAACTCCCATTTTTAATGCAGACTCTGATTCTACAAAAAAACGACGTACATTTTGTCTTAAACATTTGTTTTGATTCTTGGTAGTTGCCGCTGTAATTCAAGAAAATCCATGTTCTCATTTTTGCGTGGAAAATGGTTACGGATAAATAAAAAAATACTTACTTACTTCATAAATTTTGATTCGATAAAAGTAAACCTCTCCCTCTCTCCCTATAGAGTGGGTTTTGATAGAGAGGAATTAGAGTTTTATAAATGTTGACACAAATATTAATTTTTTACGCAGATTCGAATACGTTTCATTTGTTTCGTGGTCGTGAGGCAACTCAACTTTTAATTATCAAACAAATAATCTAACTAGGTAGCTAACTAAACAAACATCCTATTTACTAACGTGTAAACTCATTAACTATCAGAGTAAACAATGTAAAAGGCTAACTGAGGAAAAGACTAACCCACTCGCTAACTAAAGACGAACTTATTCCCGATTAAGATTTGATGGTCCTGAAAAGTAACGATTCGTTTCGTTTTAGTTTTAACGAATCAAAATTTACGAAGTATGTAAGGATTTTTTATTTATCAGTAACCATTTTCCACGCAAAAATGAGAACATGGGTTTTCTTGAACTACAGCGCCAACAACCAAGTTTCAAAAGAAATGTTTCAGACAAAATGTACGTAGTTTTTTATGTAGCATCTGATTCTGCAACAAAGAATGGGGGTTCTCATGTGAAATTTTAAAACTGCTCCCGCCCCCCCTCGCCTCCCCCCCCCCCCCCCCCACGGGATGGGGTGGCGGGATAATTTTAGTAAGAGGAAATGTCCCCTTTGGAAATAAGCAACTTTGGATTCTACACATTTTTTGTGTCAAGCTTGGTTTTCGTGTTATTTTGGTTTGTCAACTTAAAATTTACACCCTGTATAGTGTTGTTCCTGCCCCCATGAACCATCGACCTTGCCGTTGGTGGGGAGGCTTGCGTGCCTTAGCGATACAGATGGCCTTACCGTAGCTGCAACCACAACGGAGGGGTATCTGTTGAGAGGACAGACAAACGTGTGGTTCCTGAAGAGGGGCAACAGCCTTTTCAGTAGTTGCAGGGGGCAACGGTCTGGATGATTGACTGATCTGGCCTTGCAACACTGACCAAAACGGCCTTGCTGTGCTGATACTGCGAAAGGCTGAAAGGAAGGGGAAACTACACCCATAATTTTTCCCGAGGGCATGCAGATTTACTGTATGGTTAAATAATGATGGCGACCTCTTGGGTAAAATATTCCGGAGGTAAAATATTCCCCATTCGGATCTCCAGGCGGGGACTACTCAAGAGGACGTCGTTATAAGTTCGTTTAAGAGAAAGAAAACTGGCATTCTACGGATCGGAGAGTGGAATGTCAGATCCCTTAATCGGGCAGGTAGGTTAGAAAATTTAAAAAGGGAAATGGGTAGGTTGAAGTTAGATATAGTGGGAATTAGTGAAGTTCGATGACAGGAGGAACAAGTCTTTTGGTCAGGTGAATACAGGGTTATAAATACAAAATCAAATAGGGGTAATGCAGTAGTAGGTTTAATAATGAATAAAAAAATACGAGTGCGGGCAAGCTACTACTAACAGCATAGTGAACACATTATTGTGGCCAAGATAGACACGAAGCCCATGCCTACTACAGTAGTACAAGTTTATATACCAACTAGCTCTGCAGATGATGAAGAAATTGATGAAATGTATGATGAGATAAAGAAATTATTCAGGTAGTGAAGGGAGACGAAAATTTAATACTCATGGGTGACTGGAATTCGAGAGTAGGAAAAGGGAGAGAAGGAAACATAGTGGGTGAATATGGATTGGGGGAGAGAAATGAAAGAGGAATCCGTCTCGTAGAATTTAGCACAGAGCATAACTTAATCATAGCTAACGCTTGGTTCAAGAATCCTAAAAGAAGTTTGTATACACGGAAAAATTCGGGAGATACTAGAAGGTATCAGATATATTATATAATGGTAAGACAGAGATTTGCGAACCAGATTTTAGATTGTAAGATATTTCCAGGGCCAGATGTGGACTCTGACCACAATCTATTGGTTATGAACTGTAGATTAAAACTGAAGAAACTGCAAAAAGGTGGGAATTTAAGGAGATGGGATCTGGATGAACTGATTAAACCAAAGGTTGTACAGAGTTTCAGGGAGAGCATAAGGCAACAGTTGACAGGAATGGGGAAAAGAAATACAGTAGAAGAGGAATGGGTAGCTCTGAGGGATGAAGTAGTGAAGGCAGCAGAGGATCAAGTAGGTAAAAGGGCGAGGGCTAGTAGAAATCCTTGGGTAACAGAAGAAATATTGAATTTAATTGATGTAAGGAGAAAATATAAAAACGCAGTAAATGTAGCAGGCAAAAAGGAATACAAACGTCTCAAAAATGAGATCGACAGGAAGTCCAAAATGGCTAAGCAGGGATGGCTAGAGGACAAATGTAAGGATGTAGAGGCTTATTTCACTAGGGGTAAGATAGACACTGCCTACAGGAAAATTAAATAGACCTTTGGAGAAAAGAGAGCCACTTGTATGAATATCAAGAGCTCAGATGGAAACCCAGTTCTAAGCAAAGAACGGAAAGCAGAAAGGTTGAAGGAGTATATAGAGGGTTTATACAAGGGCGATGTACTTGAGGACAATATTATGGAAATGGAAGAGGATGTAGATGAAGATGAAATGGGAGATACGACACTGCGTGAAGAGTTTGACAGAGCACTGAAAGACCTTAGTCGAAACAAGGCCCCGGGAGTAGACAACATTCCATTGGAACTACTGACGGCCTTGGGAGAGCCAGTCATGACAAAACTCTATCATCTGGTGAGCAAGATGTATGAGACAGGCGAAATACCCTCAGACTTCAAGAAGAATACAGGGTGATTCAAAAAGAATTCCACAACTTTGGGAATTTAAAACTCTGCAACAACAAATGGCAGAGCTAAGCACTATCTGTCGGCGAATTAAGGGAGCTATAAAGTTTCATTTAGTTGTACATTTGTTCGCTTGAGGCGCTGTTGACTAGGCGTCAGCGTCAGTTGATGCTAAGATGGCGACCGCTCAACAGAAACCTTTTTGTGTTATTGAGTACGGCAGAAGTGAATCGACGACAGTTGTTCAGCGTGCATTTCGAACGAAATATGGTGTTAAACCTATTGATAGGTGGTGTATTAAACGTTGGTATAAACAGTTTACAGAGAATGGGTGTTTGTGCCATTTCAGCCAATAAAGTTTTTGGTCCCTTTTTCTTCGAAGGTGCTACTGTAACTGGACTACAGTATCTGGAGATGTTAGAGAATTGGCTGTTCCCTCAGCTCGAACAAGAAGCACAACAATTCATATTTCAGTAGGATGGAGCGCCACCACATTGGCACTTATCTGTCCGTAACTACTTGAACGTCCACTACCCGAGGCGATGGATCGGCCGCCAGGCAGCCCGTGACAGAGCACTTCATCACTGGCCTCCAAGAAGCCCTGATCTTACCCCCTGCGATTTTATCTTATGGGGGTATGTTAAGGATATGGTATTTCGGCCACCTCTCCCAGCCACCATTGATGATTTGAAACGAGAAATAACAGCAGCTATCCAAACTGTTACGCCTGATATGCTACAGAGAGTGTGGAACGAGTTGGAGTATCGGGTTGATATTGCTCGTGCGTCTGGAGGGGGCCATATTGAACATCTCTGAAATTGTTTTTGAGTGAAAAAAAACCTTTTTAAATACTCTTTGTAATGATGTATAACAGAAGGTTATATTATGTTTCTTTCATTAAATACACATTTTTAAAGTTGTGGTATTCTTTTTGAATCACCCTGTATGATAATTCCAATCTCAAAGAAAACAGGTGTTGACAGATGTGAAAATTACCGAACTATCAGTTTTACAGACGAATGGAAAAACTGGTAGAAGCCAACCTCGGCGAAGATCAGTTTGGATTCCACAGAAATATTGGAACACGTGAGGCTATACTGACACTAGGATTTATCTTAGAAAATACATTAAGGAAAGGCAAACCTACATTTCTATCATTTGTAGACTTAGAGAAAGCTTTTGACAATGTTGACTGGAATAATCTCTTTCAAATTCTAAAGGTGGCAGGGGTAAAATACAGGGAGCGAGAGGCTATTTACAATTTGTACAGAAACCAGATCGCAGTTATAAGAGTCGAGTGACATGAAAGGGAAGTAGTGGTTGGAAGGGAGTGAGACAGGGTTGTAGCCTCTCCCCAATGTTATTCAATCTGTATATTGAGCAAGCAGTGAAGGAAACAAAAGAAAAATTAGGAGTGGGTATTAAAGTCCTTGGAGAAGAAATGAAAACTTTGAAATTCGCCGATGATATTGTAATTCTATCAGAGACACCAAAGGACTTGGAAGAGCAGTTGAATGGAGTGGACAGTGTCTTGAAGGGAGGTTATAAGATGAACATCAACAAAAGCAAAATGAGGACAATGGAATGTGGTCGAATTAAGTCGGGTGATGCTGAGGGAATTAGATTAGGAAATGAGACACTTAAAGTAGTAAAGGAGTTTTACTATTTGGGAGCAAAATAACTGATGATGGTCGAAGTAGAGAGGACATAAAATGTAGACTGCCAATGGCAAGGAAAGCGTTTCTGAAGAAGAGGAATTTGTTAACATCGAGTATAAATTTAAGTGTCAGGAAGTAGTTTCTGAAAGTATTTGTATGGAGTGTAGCCATGTATGGAAGTGAAACATGGACAATAAATAGTTTGGACAAGAAGAGAATAGAAGCTTTCGAAATGTGGTGCTACAGAAGATTGCTGAAGATTAGATGGGTACATCACATAACTAATGAGGAGGTATTGAATAGAATTGGGGAGGGTTAGTGACACAACTTGACTAGAAGAAGGGATCGGTTGGTAGGACATGTTCTGAGGCATCAAGGGATCACAAATTTAGCATTGGATTACAGTGTGGAGGGTAAAAATCGTAGAGGGAGACCAAGAGATGAATACACTAAGCCGATTCAGAAGGATGTAGGTTGCAGTAAGTACTGGGAGATGAAGAAGCTTGCACAGGATAGAGTAGCATGGAGAGCTGCATCAAACCAGTCTCAGGACTAAAGACAACAACAACAACAACAACAACAACAACATAGTGTAGTTCAAAGATATATTTGAAATAAATTTCGGCAGTTTTTCCACTTGTAATACTGCGTGCAATACCACATGTATGAACACTTTATAATAATCATTAAGTTGTAATTAGCTAACAAGATGTATAAAGCATCTTATTCAAATAATATACAATCGCATCAGAAACGCCACCCCATTTAATATTATTTCCATTGAAGTTTAAAATTTCCTGATTTTCGCTGATATCATTTTACCTCACTGAATGACGATCATCCTCATCGCCCCGTAAGTTATATGTGGGTAAAATTAACTCAATAGGTAACAATAAAATCAGAAAGTCAGTTGATTTCTTGTCTCTAGGGCAGATGGAAGTCATTCACTTGCCGAATGGGAAAAGAAATAATAATAAATGCTGCAGTATATGCTTATGATAAACTATACACCATTTTCAAAACTGAACTGCCGATACGTAAGCACCACCGGTATTTTCCTTTGTATGGCAATAAGATGTGAACTTTCTATGAGAAAAGAAAGTCAAAAACTGGGTGTCTCTTAAGGGTGTTATAGACAGATGCATCATGTAGTTTAGTTAGGACAGACAGGAAAACAAATGAATGGACTGGGGAACGAGTTGGAGTCATTGACGTAATTCAAACTGTACTGAAGAAAAACAAGCGGAAATTGCTGAACCTATAGTCAGGGAAAACGTTGGTAGGTGAATCTCTGGCGGAACTGAAGAGATCAGAAAATGCTATGAAGACGACCCAGCGAAAAATGGGTGATAACACAAAACATTTAGTGGTAAAATGGATTTGTGTGACAGACGATTATCTGGATTAATATGAAAGTGGTAGTAGCTGAATTGAATCAGGTGATGCTGGACGGATTAGATTTGAAAATAGGGCGTTAAAAGTAGTAGACGAGCTTCGTTATCTGGGCATCAAAGTACGACTACTGACGATGGCTGGAATAGTAAACCCAACACCAGGCCAACTCTAAATCTCAACACAGCTTCCAGAAATCTGTTCCCAATAGTCAGTTCGTGGTGGCGCTCTGTCTGTACCATCTACCCAGAACATGCGAAATTTGTTAACAATGAATATAAATTTAATGTTAAAAAGTATGACTCCAAGGTATTTTTTTGTATACTTGTGTGCAAATGAATCACGTTCGATAAACTGTTCAGACAAGAGGAAAGGAAGGAAGGAAGATTGAGTTTAAGATCCTGTCGACATCGACGCTATTAGAGACGGAGCACAAGCAGGGATTGTGTCAATGTTGGGGACGGAAATGATCCATACCCTTTCAGCGGAGCCATTACGGCATTTGGCTGGAGTAATTTAGGGAAATCCTAAATCTGGATGGCCGACGCTGGTTTGAACTGTCATCCTCTCGAATGAGAGTCCAGTGTGCTAACCACGGCGCCACCACTTTCGGTGTGTTCAGATAAGAAGCGACCGGAAGCTTCTGAAATATGGTGCTGCTGAAGATTAGACCGATAGACTGAATAACTAATGATGAAACAATTTATCGAAATTAAAAGAAATTTATGGCGTATTTTGACGGAAATAATGGATTTGGTTGATAGGTCGTTTCCTGAGGTATCCAGATATCGTCAGTTTGATAACGAAGGCAGGTATTGTAGTGAAAATTATAGATGCAGACCAGAACCGCACTGTGGTAAGCGGAATAAATGGATGCAGGAGGCAGTAATCTTGCCGAAAAGTAGGAGACTGCATCATACAGACTACGGTCGAAAGTTGCATCAAACTGTGCTTTTGAGAGAAGTTAGAAACAAAGATGGTGGAGGACTGCATCAAATGCAAAAAATGACTGGTTCTGTCGGTGCTGCTGTTGGCACTATGGAAGAAAAGGAAGATGTGTAAAATTTATGGCATGGCAATGTGGTGTACCAACCATGTGAATAGAGGGTGACGAATCCCACATGTGAGAAGCGTGAAGCGCCCTCTCCCGCCAGCGGCTGGCTGTGGGAAACAAGCCCCTCGCGGACAGCGTATCAAGAGAGGGTACTTCATTTTTTTGTGCTGCCAGCCCTCCCCCTTTCGTTACCGAAATTGCTGTTAAATTTTCATTCTAGGTACCTTAAACAAGAGATGCCGGAGCGATTCGCACGTGTTCACGCCGCGCTGCGCATTTCCGTCAGCGCTCGTGTCGCCATCGAATCAGTCAACAGGCGAGGGGAGCTGGCGGCGGTGGTGGGGCATGGGGCCTGTGGAGGCGGCTGGGGGCGGCGGGGGCGTGGGCAGCAGCCGTGCAGGACGCGCTGCCCGTCTCGTAGCCATTATTATGCGCGATCCGTGGACTGGAGGCAGGCGCAGAGGCGAGCGGCGCTTGTTTGGCGTCGCCTGGCAACGCGGCGGGCCTTTGCCAGAAACAATTGACTGGCGCTCGATACGAGATGGCACTGTTGCCGCCCGTATTGATCACGCCGCCGATATGTTGTTTTCCGGCCGTGCGCGGCAAATTGCCTACCTGCGCAGGGGCTCCTCCCAGGCTCTGCGCGCCGCGCTCGGCTGAACTTGCCGCGACGAACACTTGCGTCTGTACCGGGATGGGATATTCACAGCGGCGTTACTGCCTCACCAAGTGAGACGCACTGCATCAGCGCTTTGTTTGTTGTTTTTCTTTAATTCAAATACTGTTAGATATATACAGCCACTGCGGTTTTTGTTAACGAGGAGGAACCAGAACGCGAATATTATACGGGGTTCTCGCACTCAAATCAGGGACGTTAGTTAGTTCGAAGAATAGATTATTCACCTGTTTTTACAGTCAAAACTTATAATGTGCTGTCGTTGTCGTTTCCAGCTCCCTGCTTGTGTTGGGACGGTATGGTTAACAAGCTACAAGCTAATTCATCTGCATCTCCATAATTACTCTGAAATTCACACTTAAGTGCACGAAAGAGGGTTTACCGAGCCACTTTCACGCTAATTCTCTACCGTTCGACTATAGAACAAAACGAATACTTTACTCTTTCCGTTGGAGCTTTGATTTCTCTCATATTAATACAGCGATCATTTCCCCTTATGTAGATGGGTGTCAAGAAACTATTTTTGCATTCGGAAGAGAAAGTTGGAGACTGAAATTTCGCAGTAAGATATTGCCGCAATGAAATACGTCTCTGCTTTAATGGATACCACCACAGCTCGTTTAAAGTATCTGTAACACTTTCTGCACTATTGCGCGATAATACAAAAGGAGCTGCCCTTCACTTACCGTTTTCGATATCCTCCGTCAATTGCATATGATAAGGATTCCATATCGCGCAGCAGTACTGTAGTAGAGGACTCACAACGGTGGTGTAGGCTGTCTCATTAGTGGAATAATGCACCTCGTAAGTGTTCTGTGAATAACACACAGTCTTCCGGAACATTATCTACTTGATCCTTCCAGTTTAAATAGTTCGTAATCGTTATCCTTAGTCATTCAGTTCAGTTGACAGCCTTCAGATTTTGTGTGATTTATCCTATGATCAAAATTTAACGGATCCCTTTTAGTACTCTTGCAGATACCTCACAATTTTTTATTGTTTAGAGACAGTTTCCAGTTTTCGCACCGTACGGATATCTCGTCTAAATCATTCTAGAAGTGGTTCTGTTAATCCGATGACTTTACTAGGTCGTAACTGACACTGTCACCTGCAAACAATCTAAGATTGCTTCTCAGATCGTCTCCTAAATCATACATACAGATATTTATTGGCAGAATGCCTATAAGACTTCCTCTGGGAACGCCAGATATTATTCTGCTTCACTCGATGGCTTGCCGTCTGTTAATACGAATATGATATTTCTGAAAGGAAATAAAGAGTCCAATCGTACAGCAAAGACGATACTGCATAGGGACGCCATACGTTTAGAAGCTTCTTGTGAGGAACGGTATAAAAGCCTTTCGGAAATCTAGAAACATGGAATCTATTGTAGATCTTTCGACGATAGCGCTCATTACTTCAAGTGAAGGAAGAACTAGCTGTTACACACGTGCAATATTTTCCGAAACAGTGCTGACGAAATTGATACGATGTAGTGGAATACATACTTGCGTCGGTCACAACAAAATTTTGGTTCAGGTCGTTATACAGTATGGGTTTCAGCACAAGTTAGTCCTTTATGGAGCTCAAACGCTATTTTTGTACTAATTTTTCGCTTAGATGTGTTCGTTGATAACTTGATAACTTTATTTAGAATCGATTTCGAAACTATTTTCAGCTTCATCTTCGCGGACTTACGCATAAGTATCGAAATCGAATACGGTAAGTATAATTTGTTGCTTTACCACAGCGTCATCTAAAATGGTTAAGATCAGATCATACATTAATCAAATTAGAAGACATGGTTATTGAACTGAACATACATCCGAGAAAATACCTCCCAAGAACTGTGCATAAATGTTTGAGGATACATCTGTAAAGGTTTAGAAATCGTTTTTAAATAAAGTAAGCAACGAACACAGCCGAGAGAAAAATAGCTTTCGTGATTCATATCAAAATGTTTACAGTTTAATTATTTTTAACTAAACAAATTACGACATCCAATAATTTCTAGCTGTTTAACATTTCGCAAGCTTCGAGTGATCTTGTGTTAGTGTAGCAGGCCGTGGAGGCCTGTAAGCAGTAGAAACACCAGTAAGAAATACTTTCGTTTTATTTCGCAACGACTACGAAAGCGGAAACTGTAAGTGGATGATGATTACGAAAAATTCGGCCTATACTCATCAAAGGAACCATTACAGGATTCGCCTTAGAAATTTAGGAGTACCAGTCTGGGTGACGGGACAGATCTGAACCTCGGTCCTCCCCTATACGATTCCATTGTCTGAGTAAAACTGTTAGTCACTCCGAGGGTGTGACTCCACCGGACGTTAAATACGGTTCACAGTAGTCAGTAGGCCAGTCTGGTTCTAACTGTAGTGTTAGCAGACTTCTGACATTCATTAGTGATTTCGGCCCACAACAAGACTGATCTACCTCCCTGCTGAACAACGTAACCGTTTGCTTGAGATGCTAGTATCACTATCATCAGGCGCCAGAAAAATTCTGGCCCAATCGATGAAAAGTGCGCGAACACACTGATTCAGATTCCGTTCTAGGTACTGGCTTGTCCACGGTCTCCGTGCAGTGCATCAGGATGCCGGGGCAGTTGTACTGTTCCCTAATGGACGGCTAGAGGTCAAAGTTCCGTGCTGCTTGGGTCGACACAACCCACTTTCTTGCCTCCAAAACGAAAGGGCGCAGTTTGTTTCACCATATTCGGGGTAGCTAACGGTAATCTTCGGCTTATGCTAACAGTACGCGACCCTGTGAGGGAGGGCTTCGATGTTTTGCGTCTGACAATAACGGCTTCGATAGCGTTTCGGTGGCTTGTACCCCTGGTGACAACCCTTCTTGTCGTAATGGGACAACCCTTGCAAAACATGAAGTGATCCTTCGAGGCATGCTGCACAAAGTGTGCACAAGTTGTATTGTCTCTTTTCACGACTGGAAAAAGTAAAAGGAAGGAATATTTCAGTTTAACGTATTGTCTGCAATGACACCATTAAAGATGGAGCACAAGCTCTGATTGTTTCCAGAATGGGGGAGGAAATAAGCCTTGCCATTTCAAAAAGAAGGCGCCGGAATTTTCTTCTAATGATTTAGGAAAATCACGGAAAACCTTAATCTTGGTGGTCGGGAGCGAATCTGAACCATCGTCTTCCCGAACGTGCGTCCAGTGTGCGAACAACTGCTCCTCCTCACTCGGCTTCGTGAATAGAGACAAAGCTTTCTTTGCTGAATTACTTTTACACACTTCGCTGTGCGCAGTAGTTTCATGTGCCAACGCGGTATTGTGAAAGGGTCACCCGTCAGAAAAATTCAACTCTTGTGAAGTCATGATTAAGCCGAAAACTTTTTCTTTTCGAGCAGCCTACACTAGGCAATCACTGGAGTCATTTCTCCGTCTGCCTGACTGTTCTTTAGTTTTCAGGTGTATGCCGGACTCCTGGTTCATCTTGTAACTTCTTACCAACTTCATCACTTCCCATCGTCCGTTCTGCTGCTCGTCCCCTCTCAGGCCACCGACTCTCTCTCTCTCTCTCTCTCTCTCTCTCTCTCTCTCTCTCTCTCTCCTTCTTTCTCTCCTTCTCTCTCCCTCTCTTTCCCTCCCTCTCCCTCACTCTCCCTCTCTCTCCCTCTTGTCCCCTCTCTCTCTGTCTCTCGCGCACACAACGACCAACACGTGATACTGTGTACTGGAGAGCATGTTTATGAGCATGGACACGTTTACCGTCATTCCCCCACCCCGGCCGCACCACTCAGTGGCTCCCCCTCTCCCAATCGGCACACTGTTCAGCCAAAGCCAGCTAATAAACATTTACAGCAGAGCAAACAGATTAATTTCAGTATCAGGGCGCCTGCTGGTGCGTACCGGCGCTTCTCCAATACACCCTACGCTACGCAGAGTGTCTGTGCGTGAAATAACCACGCTGATGTAGCACACTGAACTACAAGTGCATGAAAAAAAGTTCTTTCTCTCGGATCCCGAAGCACATCGGTAATTTAATATAATATGACACACTTGTTTTTACGTCCGAGGAAATGTCAGCTAAGAGAGTGGAGCATAAAAAATATTGAAACAACAAGTTTTTCTTCCTTTCTCTGCTCCTGACCTGACATGCGCTGTTAAAGGAATGCGTAATTTAATAATATGCTAGCTGAGCTAATGCTAATCCATCGTACTTATAACATAACACACACACAAGTTGAGAAGTTCCGATGTATCGAACACCACTACATAGAGAGGTATCTAAGATGATTTTATTGTTGTGAATCAAACTGATTTGATGCAGACTGCCACTCTAGTATATCCAGTTCAATTGTCTTCATGACTGCCTAACTATTGTAATTTACATCCACTTGAACCTGTTTACTATAGTCAAGTCTTAGCCTGCTTCTACAGACTGTGCTCCCCAGCACCTTTATCTTTTATCGGACTGACGATTCCTTGGTGCTTCAAGATCAGACCGATCAAACGATCCCTTCTTTTGGTCAAGTTGTTCCATAATTTTTTTCCCAGTTTGATTCACTACCATATCATTAATTTCATGATCAACACAATTAATTTTCACCATTGTTCAATATCACTACATTTCAAACACTACTATCCTCGTCTTACCTGAGCAGTTTTTACTCCACATTTCACTTCCGATACAAGGCTGCACTCCAGCAAATACCTCAGAAATACTTAATGACTCTTGTGGTTGTATTCTTTGTGAAATAATTCATATTTTTCAGTAACCTTTTCCTGCTGTTACCAGTCTTCATTTCCTATTGTTATCGCATACGGCGTGTCAGTTGTTTTGCTGTCCAAACATCAGAACTCTTGTACTACTTCTCTGTCCCGTTTTCTTACTTAATTTGATTTGCCAACTCTGCATTACACTTACGTTACTTTTGTTGATGTTAATCACATAACCTGCTTTCAAGACTTATTGATTAGTGATTTTTCAGGCTTTCTCGGCTAATCAGTTGCAGATACACTTCTTGGGTTTAACACCGGATAAAACTGTGCAAGTACCACTTTATTTCATCGAAACAACTGTTCGACTTCCTCAGGTGGTAGTCGTGGTTGTTGTGCCCGGCGATGCAAGACGCGACATGCAGAAACGAAAACAGCAATAACCACCCCTGGGAATGTCGAGTAGTTGTTCCTATGAAATGTTGTGACACTTGCACAATTTAATCAAGTGGTAAACCCAAGAAGTGTACTATATCCATTTGGTTTCAATTGAGTTTCCATTCCATTTCCTGAATTAGAATGCCATCGCCTAGCTTTAAGCTCCTTATTTCTTCTCATTGAAACTCAATTTCCATTCCTACTCGCTCTTTGCTTTCCATTATACTTCTTCAACAATATTTTCAGTTTCATCGTGTGTTGATAATATATTAAAGCAGGTGAATGGAAAGTGGAATACACATAATACGCATATAAATTTATTGACGTACAGAAAATACAATAAGCATACATTGTTGTCGCTGATTAGTGCAGCTCCTTAGAAAAATATGGTCAAGAATAGATATGTACTATCTGTCAAATATATGTCAAGGCACAGAAGTGAGGGTGAATCTGGGACATAAGAGGAATACAGGGATGAGAATGTGCATATGCTTTTGTTTTCTGATATACTTTGAAGTTCTACAGATGTCAAGTTACGTGTGGGAGTTTGGGAATGAAGATAGTAAATAACTTTTATAAACCGGTAGTTGGTACATTATGAGTAAGTTACTGCAAACATATGTGAGGCCTCAAGTAAACTGCAGTACAGCAGTTACGAGAGAGCGTCAATCGAATACATATAGTTAGTTAAACAGGGAAACCATCATTTCTTGTAAGAAATATAAATATTTAAGTATCTTACTTTATAAAAAGGATTGATATAAGAGACTAATTTCGGCAAGGATAACGGAGCTCAAGCACCCCATAAAATAATGAAATCATTGATAAAAACAGAAATAATTGCTGACGTGACAGAGATATAGTAAATAATAATCATGTAAATCATATTACTGTATGGAGGAGAAACATGGACAGTCCACTTAGATTATGTCACGTCAGATGATTTTGTGGGGACAGTTGGTCGAATATGGAGGCGACATGTCTGAACTTACGAGAGAATGAAACGGACAAAAGGGGTAATAAAACATGTTCCTGAACAGAGAACCCCTCAACAAGAAAAGTATGAAAATACTGCCTCAAGAGAGAAGAAGAAGAGGAACAATACGTAAGGACTGAGCAAATCGTATTGATGATGGAAGGGAGCAGAGTTCAGGCTCACCCTGCAAAGACAGTGAATTTTAGAAAAAACGATACGAGAAAAGGCTGTGATTAACTCGGTAATAACATCCTTACAGCTATTTGTTGAAGGTAACTGCACAGACTTTTCTCTAATTTGTGTTTGTTATGTTATTTTAACTAATGCCTTTACATTGTCATAGATCACGATAACTCAATTTTTGGATTACAGTTTGTGTGAGTCCTAATGTCTTTACATCATCATAGAGCAACGTAATTCAACTTTTGGGTTAAAATTTGTATGAGTTTATACTTTTTCTTTACCCATTTTTAGCACTGCACGTATAGTGATGCAAATACGTTGACTGTGAATGACCCTTCGTTTAGACGAATGCGATTAGCGTGGATATGTTATAATAAACAATAATGCTGTTCCTCAAGACTTTAGCACGTCTCATGCTCTAGGAAAGAGATGAAATTTTGAATTAATGGCTATAGCTACACAGTTCTGTAAATCTACTAATATTTTAGTTTCTTAGTGAATTCATTGATGTAATTGAAACGTTGGACATATTACAAAATTAAGCAGTCTGTAGAGCTATTTAACACATTTTCTGCTGTCTTATGATTAAAATATCGCCAAAACTGCTATTTACTTCAAGGAATATCCCTCTTTCCATGAGGTATGTTACTGATTATATTTTCACATTCAAACGAAATTTACACATTCATGCAACTGAGGCCAGATTGAAAAACATATTATGTTACCAAAGGTTTACTCCAAAGAAATTAAATAAGTCAATAACTCTAAGAGTGATTTGAGCACCACAGAGATTTCTACAGAATGGTCCTATTACAGGTAAGTACTCCTAATCTGAGAACCTTGTCGAACAAACGATCTATTTGTAAATTGAACCAAGTGAAACTTAATGATTTGTAGTATACATAAATCATTACCACACGAAGACGTCACTTTAAGTGGCAGAGTAAAACAAAGCCGCGCATGTATTGAAATAGAATTTTTAATCTGATGTACTTGTCAATGCTGACAAATATTATATAAATAATGCTCCATAAAGTTTACGTTTCGTGGGGAGACTCACTTTAACGCACTCATGTCACTGATTCCAACTGATGAAGGGCATACATGAAACATGAACTGAAAATTTATTTGGCTTCGTAATGCCGTCCCCAATGGTATACGTGCATTGAAGGCGTCGACTGGACATTCTACACTTTACCCTATTACATACCCCTCCCGTAACTTGCTGGTAACTTTATGCCTCTTCAGTGTTTACTAGCAGTCCAAATCCACTTATTCGTCTCGCTCTCCTCTCTAAAATATGTCCGTCGGTTTCTTTGCAGGAAACTCTTTGCTGTATATTCCCCAGCCAAGATATTATTTCCATTTGACTCTTTCCCTCTCCTATTTGTAGAAGTATTTATTCATTCATTTCCTCAATCCCTTTGATGTTATTCATTTTTGACAAACATTTTTCAGACTCTACATTTATCTTTCCTCTTTATTTTCACAAGTCGATGGTTTGCTGCTACATAATACAACACTAGAGACAAAGCATTTGGCAAAATTGTAGTTCTTTAGGAATTATTTTAGATGTGAACATACTTTTCTCCTTTTTGAAATCTCTTTCATCTATAGATATTCTATATTTTCCCCACACACCTTCCATATTTTGTCATTACCCTTACTAAGTATCTAATAGAGTTTACTTGGTCCAAGATCTTGCCGTCCAACGATATTTTCAAGCAAGCTTTATATATTGGCTGATTCTCATCATTTTGGTATTTCCAACGTTTATCTTCAATCACAATTTCTTCTCACTATAATTAGCCTCCCCATAATAAATTCTAGTGTTTTCTGTGATTCTGTCAGCACTGCTTGGACGTCTGCCCACGTAATTGTGTTTCTTCTTTTTCCTCATCTATTATGCCTCTCACTTTTCTGATGCTAATCTTAATGCGTATATATTGACAATCATTGGTGGCAAACAACATCCGTGTCTGATATCTCTCCCAGCACCCAAGTCACATGTTTTCTTATCACTAGTCCTCACGAGCACACTTTGTGTTGTGTGCATTTCTTTTTTAGTGTCCTATCCCTCCAACCGACACGTACGTCATTCAAGGTTTCAGGAGTAAAGTCCAGTTAACTCGGTAAAAACCCTCTCGCCGTTAGCAAAACGATTGTATACATTCCTGTTAACCTTCATCATTATTTGTCCTGTCAACGTCTGACATTCAAAGGAATTTTTCGTTCGATTTCCTTTTCCGAATACGACCTGATCATTCTCACCCATCTTTCTGGTAACTTTGAATAATAATTGCATTGATGTTTTGTGAAAAATTTATATGAATTTCTTTTGTTGCAGGTGAGCGATGAAACGGGTTTGGTGAAGAGCATAGCTTGTAATCAACTGGAGCGTAAGTACCTCTATTTGATCCATTCAAATACCGTAGAAGTTACAGACTGATATCTTAATACGTTTTCTCTGATTTTGTACCTTCTTCCTGTCAGAGTTTTGCACGTGTTCCTCTGCCTAACGATTATACATAGACTCTCGTCATTTTTTGTCGCTGCACCTGATTTTCAGCGTCCTTCTGTATTACCGCGTCTCAAACGCTTTTATAATGTTCTTTTCTGGTTTCCACGGAGTCCATGATTCACTTCGATATAATGCTGTGCTCCAAAGGTAAATTTTCATACACATTGTTTGATCAAAAGTATCCGGGCACCCCCAAAGACAAACGTTTTTCTTATTAGGTGCATGTGCTGCCACCTACTGCCAGATACTCCATATTAGCGACCTCAGTATTCATTAGACATCGTGAGAGAGCAGAATGGGGCGCTTCAAGGAACTCACGGACTTCGACCGTGGTAAGGTGATCGAATGCGATTTGTTTCACATGTCTGAGGGCGAGATTCCCACTCCCCTAAACATACCTAGGTCCACTGTTTCCGGTGTGATAGTGAAGTGGAAACGGAAGGGACACGTACAGCACCAAAGCTTACAGGCCAACCTCGTCTGTTGACTGACAGAGACCTTCGACAGTTGAAGAGGGTCGTAATGCGTAATAGGCAGACATCTATCCAGAACATCACACAGTAATTCCAAACTTCAACTACAATGACAATTAGGCGGGAGGTGAGAAAACTACGAGTTTGTGGTCGAGCTGCTGCTCTTAAGGCACACATCACACTGGTAAATGCCAAACGACGTCTCGCTTGGTGTAAGGAGCGTAAACATTGGACGATTGAACAGTGGAAAAACGTTGTGTGGAGTGACGGATCACGGTACACAATGCGTCGATCCGATGCCATGTTGTGGGTATGGCGAATGTCCGGTGAACGTCATCTTCCAGCGTGTGTAGTGACAACAGTAAAATTCGGAGGCGGTGGCATAATGGTGTGGTCGTGTTTTTCATGGAGGAAGCTCGCATCCCTTGTTGTTTCCCGTGGCACTATCACAGCACAGGCCTGCATTGATGTTTTAAGCAACTTCTTGCTTCCTAGTGTTCAAAGCAATTCGTGAATGGCGATTGCATCTTTCAACACGATCAAGCACCTATTCATAATGGACGGCCTGTGGCGGAGTGGTTGTAATACAATAACATCCCTGTAACGGACTGGCCTGCACAGAGTCCTGATTTGAATCCTATAGAACACCTTTGGGATGTTTTGAAACGCCGACGTCGTGCCAGGCCTCACCGACCGACATCGATACCTCTCCTCAGTGCAGCACTCCGTGAAGAATGGGCCGCCATTCCCCAGGAAACCTTCTAGCACCTGATTGAACGTATGCCTGCAAGAGTGGAAGCTATCATCAAGGCTAAGGTTGGGCCGACCCATATTGAATTTCAGCATTACCGATGGAGGGCGCCAGGAACTTGTAACTCACTTTCAGCCAAGTGTCCGGACACTTTTGATCACATAGTGTATTTAATCCCCAAATAAGGGTCTATGTTATATACCAGTCTTCTTCTTTTGGCCATAAATGTTCGCTTTGTACTAGTGCTTTTTTATGTCCTCCATGCTTCATTCGTTGTGTGGTATTTTGTCTCCAACGTAGCAAAATTCATTCTCAACGCAACGTCTACTCCGTAATCACAAATCTAGATAGATTTGTCGTTTATCTCATTTCTGTTAACGCATCATTAGTGTGGTTTTTGTACGGTTTTCTCTCAAGTAATATTCTTTACTCATTGAGTCTCTTCTTTCCATTCAGCAGGTCCTGTAATTTTTCTTCAGTTTCGCTGAGGATAGCATTGTCGCCATCTCATCAATGATATCTTTTCACCGTGAATTTCAATCCCATTTCTGGAACTTCCTCTTATTTAATTCCTCCTTCGATGCAGAGATTAATCAGTAGGAGTGAAAAGCTGCACCCTAGTCTTACTCCCTTTTTAGTTCAAGCACTTCGTTCTTGGTCTTATGTTCTTATTTTTCTCTTCCGTTTCATGTACTTATTGTATATCACCTCTCTTTTCCTATAGCTCACTTCTATTTTCCTGAAAATTTTGAATACTTGCATTTTTTCACATTGTCGAACGCTGTTTCTAGATCGACAAACTTTACGAAATTGTCTTGGTTTTCCTTACATCTTGCTCCCATCATTAATTGAAACGTCAGAGTTGCCTATCTGGAACCATTACCTCTCCAAAAACTAACTTGTCTAACAGCTTTTATTTTCTTTTACGTTATTCTATATTTTTTTATCAGCAACTTAGATGTGTGAACTGTTCAGCTGATTCTGAGATCGTTCCCACACTTATCTGCTCTTGCTGTCTTTTGGATTGTGAGGATGATATTGTTATGAAGTCTGACGATGTGTCTGTAGTCCCACTGATTCCACACATCAGTTTGAATACTCGTTTGGTTGGAGTAAGTTGTGTTTTTTTCAGTGATTTCCATTTATGCTCTCCGAGTATTTAGATTATTGTGTACCTGTTCTGATACTAGCTGATTGTCTGGGTTTCCTTTTGAAGTCTATTGTCGCGATAATAATGCCACCAAACACTGCAACAATATTCTAAAAATGATCTCGCCTCGTAAAGTGCAAAAAAATGGCTCTGAGCACTACGGGACTTAACTTCTGTGGTCATCAGTCCCCTAGAACTTAGAACCACTTAAACCTAACTAACCTAAGGACAACACACACATCCATGCCCGAGGCAGGATTCGAACCTGCGACCGTAGCAGTCGCGCGGTTCCGGACTGAGCGCCTTAACCGCGAGACCACCGCGGCCGGCCGTTAAGTGCAGTACGAGAGGAATGGCAGGTAGGGGACGCAGCCCTGGTCTGGACAGAATAACGAGGAAACGGAAGTGGCGGATAAGAGTAGCTACACAAAGCACGGTACGAGGAGGAAAGGCTCGAAAGTGGAACGAGGCTGACGTGCGCGCAGCGAAAGATAAATAGGAATCCTGGTGTGAAAATTGCATTCTAAGTTGTCGCGCGTGAGGCAGCGCAGATAAACTCGGCCCTGGCGTCCGCCTGTTTCGCCCGAGGTCCGTTTCAATTTCACGTCCGCCGCATTCCGGAGGGCTCATTGTCTTATCGCGTCTCCGCAGCTTCTCCCGTGGGCTGACCGGCGCCACAGCGGGCCCAGCCGCACCGCGCAACGCAGCGCCTACCTCCACCGCAACCCGCGGCACACCTATCCTTGCCTGTCCATTGTCTGCGTCAGCTCTCTCTCACACTCTGTCTCTTCTCTCCGTCTCTCCCCCTCTCACCATCTTTGCCTCTTTCTCTCGCTTTCTCTGTCGCTGTGCGGGAGACTGTCTCCCGGTGCGACAGGAGTCGCTACTGCCGTGGACACATTCTGTCCTTTCTCCTTCCTTTTTTTTCTTTTCGGTCTTTTACACGTTTATTTTTCCAACCTTCTCCGTCGTTTCCATCTCCCTTCAAAGGACCCACTACTCCAGCGGCAGGTACCGTGCACATGTAACGCAGGACAAATAAAACGTTTCCGCGCTAGTGTTTGATGTGAAGCTACACCCGAACTTCTGTCTTTTCCGTTACGCTCTCTGAGGGGTACAAGAAGCTTCCGCTGCTTATGGGTCCGTAACATGATTCCTGAAGTGGAGTAGGAGGCGGAAATTTTAAGGACTCTGCGGAAATGGAGTGCATTACGTTGGCGAGCGGGGAAAGCTTGTTCTCCGTCGCTGTATGTCTCTTTTCCTGTCTCTCTCGTTTTCACTGTCGCGTTGTCGTGATGTGTGTGTATATATGTGTGTGTGTGTGAGTCTGTGAGTAGCTTCTTGTGTAGTTGTACAGTACTTTCTTACTCACAGAGATGATTACAATAAAAAAGCGAATACCTTTAGTATTCCATAAACGCTAATTTTTCCTCTCTTCACATTTTTATATTTCCCTTTATTACGTATCAACTTCCGTAAGTAAACGTTAATAGTAGTAGTTCTGCCTCTCTAGTCTCAAAACTTGATGCTAGCTAGTTAGAAGCGAGGGTGAGACCAGAGCTGTTAATCGAATGATTATACATTGGATTGTTTAATTGTATCAGTTTAACTTCCAGGTGAATTTAGCTGGAAATAGCTTCAACGTTATTCCCGTCCCACTATGGAACAATGTCAAATTAGAGAGTTACCGTGTCGTAATGTAAGCTTCTAATCTCTGAAGACATGATTATAGTGTTATCAGGCACACGTTTGATATTTATGGTGTTGAAGCACTATAGGAACGTCAACATAACGAATTATTTTACTGTAGCGTATGTGTGAAAATTTGTACCAAGGCCGGAAATCGAACCCTGTTCTCCTGCTTACTAGGCAGGCGCACTAGCCACTAAGCCACATTGGCAAAGCGATTCGCACAAGTGCACGAATTACGCCGGCACACCTTCCTCTGTGTCGCCCCAGTGCAGTTTTAATTCCTCTTACACCCGAGCAGAATTGCCGAGGCTGTCCATGTTCTGGAGTAGCATCTCAGCTACTCGGCGCACGAGTGATGGAACACAGCATCTCCGAGGTAGCGATGAAGGGTTTTTCCCGTACGACCATTTCACGAGAGTACCATGAATATCAGGAATACGGAAAACATCAGATCTCTGATATCGCTGCGGCCGGAAAAAGATCCTGCACGAACTGGACCAACGACGACTGAAGAGAAATGTTCAACTTGACAGAAGTGCTATCTTTTCTCCAATCCCTGCAAATTTCAATGCTGGACAATGAACAAGTGTCAGCATACGAATCATTCAACGAAACTTAATCGATACGGGCCTCGGAGCTGAAGGACCATTCGTGTACCCTTCATGACTGCACGTTACAAAGCTTTAGGCCTCACCCTGGCCCATCAACACCGACACTGAACTGTTGATTACTGGAAACATGAGTCAGGTCCGACGAGTCGAATTTCAAACTGTATCGAGCGGATGAACGTGTAAGGTATGGAGAGCATCTCATGACTCCATGGACCCTCATATCAGCAAGGGACTGTTCAAGCTGGTGGAAGCTCTGTAGTGGTGTGGGGAGTGTGCTGTTGGTGTGATGTGGGACCCTTGATACGTCTACTTACTACTTTGACAGGTGACATATACGTAAGCATGCTGTCTGATCACCTGCATCAATTTATGTTCATTGTCCATTCCAACCGACATGGACAACTCCAGCAGGAAAATGCAACACCCCACGCGTCCAGAATTGCTACTGAGTGACTCCTGGAGCACTCTTCCGAGTTTAAACTCTTCCGCTGGCCACCAAACTCCCCAGAAGTGAACATCATTTAGCATATCTGTGATGCCTTGCCACGTGCTTCTCGGAAGAGATCCCTACCCCCTCGTACTCTTACGGATTTACGGACAGACGTGCAGGGTGCATTGTCAGTTCCCTCCAGCGCTACTTCAGACATTAGTCGAGTCCATGTCAAGTCGCGTTGTGGCACTTCTGCATGCTCACGGGGACCCTACACGATATTAGGCAGGTGTACCAGTTTCTTTGGCTCTTCATTGTGATTATGTGTACACTGGATTGTTGGAGGATGCTAGGAGCAAGTTAAATGGAAGATTGTGGATTTATTATATAGGTTCCATGTTGAGGCCCACTTGGCCGCGCTATGTGTCACCGAATGCCAAGGAAACCTGAGCTTAAGAAAGTACTGGAACTCAGCACTCGAGGCTGTCGCATCGCGGTCGCCAAGTGGGGTTGAGGCAGTTTCAGATACGTTTTTACAGTCTGACGATAATTTATGGATTTGTACTTTTAGCTTCACGATGTCCACTATGGACAAACGAAGTTACTTTTATTCTGAAGAAGGTTGGGTTATCCCGACTGAAAGTCTGGTAAATCTAGGTAAACTTTGCAACTGAGGCTATTGATTTTTAAAATTAAAATTAAGGTTCCATACTCCTAGATTTCCGAAACCCGTATGACACATTGTCGCACTGCAGACTTTTTTTTCTTTTTACTAATAGAAATCAGTATGCAGTATGTTATCATGGACGGCGAGTGTTCATCGAGGGCAAGAGATATCGTTAGGAATGCCAAGTATGCAGGGCAGTATGGTAGGACAGCTCTTGTTCCCTATACAGGATGTAAACTGTGTAAGCTGCCAAAATTATGCAGACGGTATATCCCGGTATGCTTTCGAAAAAAGTCTAATGAAATGTCATTGCATCACGTTCTTCATTTTTGTATTTCTAATAGATAGATATTTGTAGGTTTGATACCAGACGCATTTCTGTTTACATTGTCTGTTGATGGCACACGGCCTTACTTGTGTATTACCGACATTGATGCAGAAGTCAGAGAAAGGTAACGGACAAACCAGTGCAATTTAAACATTGGACGTGTACAATGACGCCGCGCGGTGGCTAGGTACTACCGAAACAAGCAATGTAAAATCACTGGGTTGTCAAAACGCGTAATTCGTTTTACGTAAACACTGCATTCAGTACAAACAGACGTTTTCTCTTTTACAGCACTGCTATAACGAAGGTGGTGGTAGTAAAGAAGAGCTAACATCAAATGTTTCCCTTAGCACAAATTGAGCAACTACCACCTAATTTCTTGTGCGTTAATTGCAATCAACTGTTTCCTCCTTTTACAACAATACCACAACGAAAATTAAATTCAGATTACTTTCCTATTATAAAACAGTACCGTAACGAAAATGAAACCCATATCGCTTTGTTTACTGTTACACCAATACTAATGTAAGTGTTCAAAATGCCCGCCATTCGATTCGACACATGCTTCACTACGGCGAACCCAGTTTCGTTGAACTCCTTCACACACACACGTAAATACACAAATTTGCCTTTATGTTATTGGCAGAATCGAAAATACTCTGTGTTAGTTCGTCCACATTATTTATTTGTTGATCATAAATACGTTCCTTCATATGGCCTCAAAAGTAAAAATCTAGTGGATTTAAATCAGGACTGTGTGCTGGCCATCGACTTGGACAAAACTGTCCTATCCGTTGTACTGTAAATCGTCTACTCAAAAATCTTCGTACTCTGTGACGAATGTGGGGTGGAGGACCATCGCGGAAGAGCCACATGTTATGACATACTGTTAACAGAGTATTTTGGAATAAGCTTGGTAACTATGTTTTCTCTAGAAAGGTTCGGTGTGGGGCGGCTGTGGGGTGAGTGGACTGCTGTAGCCTGTTGTGGGGTTGCGAACCACTGAGGGCTACGGTGGGGACGAAGCCTCTGCGTCGTTTGTAGGTCCCGTTTCAATACACAATACACACAGTTACAATTCTTTCGAATTACTCACTATATTAACATCTATTAAAATTATCATTTGCTTTTAGCAGTACTGGTAAGTATTGACAATACATATAAAACTGAATTAATATTTCTTATGCTCTCGTAAGGCATGGCTGCTAATAATACCTTTTCTTCCTGCCAGTTTCATAGTAAAGTGGAATCCAATTAACGTACTGATTTTAGCAATGATGAAACATGAAGAACGTGATTTCCATCCTAAATCACCTACTTCTCCCTAGGTCGTACATATGTGTCATTTGTTAGTTAATTTCTTTGACATTCATTCGAATGATTTCGACATTCCGTTTTAAATTGTGGATAGGTTAAAGGAAGTAGGAAATAACTGTGACGATTCCATAAATTGTGGTTTGGACGACGTCAATTGTGCCAGTAACGGTTCTGAAGAAGAATACCTTCACAGCCTAAAAAAACACGTACTGATACAGCTTTCAGAGACAAAGAAAATGCAGTGAAATGTTGGTTAAAAGAAAGAGGGAAAAAACTCTTGAAGTTACGCAGCGAGCAAAAGCGTTTTCGTTTCGTAAAATCGGTGCGTGAACTGTGCAAATGGAAGAATGAATTACATGAAGTAAGAAATGTGCACCAAACGTAAACCCGGAACCAAATGAATGTAAAAGTATTCAAAAGGCTTAGAACTGCTCGTGAGAGGCTATGCATAGTTAACGATGGAGATTTAGGAGACTGGGCCCTCCGAATTACAACTGACACGAACATTGCTAATTTCCGTTCTTCGTCGACCAGGGTACGCAGGTTCAACAAAGCTTACTGAATAGGGAGTCCCATTTACTAAATTTACGTCAAGTAAACGTGTAGAGCAGAGATCAGTGATAGACAATGCTATAGAGGAATTCATAGCTGACGTAAAGACAAAACTTGCTTTTATCCCAGCAACTGTTGCTTATAACGCTAATCAGTCAGGTTTCGTGAAAGAACTGCATTAACACCGCACTTTACCATTTCTGGGTGAAAAAAAGGCAAAAGACGGAATCGATTGCCCAATCAATGAATGCAATGACACATTCATAGACAATAGTGCCAGTGGTAAGTGTTAGTAGTTTGCTGTTTCTGCAGATGTGTATCAGTCTTCAAGAACTGCAAGGCAAATTAGGATCAAAAGTAAAAAAAATGGAGTTTTTAGTTGCAAAAATCTTGTAATCGACGTATCAAAATCTGGAAAAATGGAAAACAATAATTTTCTACATTTCGTTCGAAATGTATTCCTACCAACTTTAGAAACTAATTCATTGCTTTTGTTTTATTCATGGTCTGGACTTAACGATGTCTCTGTTTTTGTGAAAGACAAAAAATCTGTAGGTATAATGCGGATTCCATCTAAGACCACTAGTTCGACTGAACCTCTCGATAAAGAATTTTTTCGACTGTGGAAAGCGTTTTTCAAGAAATTGTCAGATAACATAATTTTCGATACCTCTCTCTCATTTCAGGTTTATCAGCGGAACAGTATTATTAACCTCCAGTCATTTGTGCATGAGCAGTTTTATTCACCACGCTTTACGAATTTGATCAACTGTGCCTGGTATGCAGCGCAATATGCAGAACAACAGCCAGGACCATTTCTGACTCCATCCCTGTTCTGCCTAAATAAAACTACGGCCAGTTAGTGCGAAGTGCCTGACAGCATCAATTGTGCTTTGTGCGGTGTGCCTGCTGCAAGAAAAATATTTGTTTTTGTCATTTAATATACACTTCGCATTTTTGTGACGACTTTAGGAATAAACAAAGAGCTGTTTCACTGATAGTCAAATGTACAGCATCCAAACAGTATTATAAGGAATGGCCTACGGGAATTGTTTTCAATGTAGTACTGCAAAACACATTTCATTTCAACAAATTACAAATCCTCATTGATATAGTCATCCGTAACATCAAACACTGCCATGATTTTATTTTCTACTCTAGCCACTTTTATCAGAATTATATGTGCAAGACGCCAACTCCTGTGGCTGAGCAGTTCTAGGCGCTTCAGCCCGGAACCGCGCGACTGTGACGGTCGTAGGTTCGAATCCTGCCTCGGACATGGATGTGTCTGATATCCTTAGATTAGTTAGGTTTAGGTACTTCTAAGTTGTAGGGGACTGATCACCAACAGTGCTCAGAGCCATTTGAGCCATTTGAGATGCTCTGAGCTCATTTGGACGGGCCTTTACTTCAGCACTCATACATAAAATACTAGCTAGAAATTCCTTCTTTAGGTCTACTCCGCGTTTCCAGACTTCGCTGTCAAGTTAACCCCACAAATAGTAACCTAATGGAGTAAGATTGGGTGACCTGAGTGGACAAGAAATGACTCTATGGTGACCGATTTAACGTCCTGGATAAGTTTCAGTGAGGTAATCAGTGGGCGTATGGAATGTGCGGATATAAATAGCCGATAAAGACAACACTGTGTAGCCTAATGTCTCTTTAGTGGTATTCACATGTGAGTTCTGGTGGAGGAGGACATACGACTTACAGCTATGATTTTCAAACAGGTGTATATGGATAAAGTCCCATAGTGCTCAGAGCCATTTGAAAAATTTGAACATGCGGAAGAATCGTACTGTAGATATGAAGTTATTACGAAAAAATGCTAGTCTAGGTTAAGCCAGGTTTTCACTGGAGCAAAGAAGCTAACAAGCACGAGCCAAATAGAATTCTGTCTGGTGTACCCTGTAGGCCTCTTGCAGGTCTTTCAACTGGACGCCACTGCCGCTACTTACGTGTCCCTAACATTCCCCAGTTACCTAATCGGAAAATGGAGACCTGCAGTTTAAAATGGAATCCGAAACACGTGTCTTTCGTGGCCACCCCAACACCTGTGAGAAGTGAATGCGCGGTTAAGAATCACAGTGAAAAAATTGTGGTCTGAACGGGGTTTTGTCCCGCGCTCTCTGGAGTACGAAGCGCGCGCTTTGCCAGTGGACAACTTCTGTTTTAGAAAATTAAAAAAAAAAAAATAATATGACCATTACACCTTATTCCCCAAGTGGAAACGCTAGCTGTGTCACATCTTGAAATGATGCTCGATGTCGGTAATTGATGTTTATAAATTTCCCTCAATAGTAATGAGAAGCAGGGAAAAATGGCAGCCGACATAGAAGGAAAATTTTGGACCAGTGCTAAGGTGAGGTACAGATTTAATTTCGTGTACAGTGCACGATCTCCACGCATGGCATACTTCAAATGGTTCAAATGGCTTTGAGCACTATGGGACTTAAGTTCTAAGGTCATCAGCACCCTAGAACTTAGAACTAATTAAACCTACCCAACCTAAGGACATCACACACATCCATGCCCGAGGCAGGATTCGAACCTGCGACCGTAGCGGTCTCGCGATTCCAGACTGTAGCGCCTAGAATCGGCGCATGTCAAACTTCATCGGCGGCCGGCGCATGTCATACTTCCCTGCGCCATTTTGCGTACTCCGTCAAGAACAGTGCTGTCGCCATGCAAAATAGTTCTCACTGAATATCAAAGTTTCGCATTGTTGCTCTAACAAGATAGAGTTGTACTCTGTATGCCAAATATTAGCTCCAAACACTAAAAACTAGTAACACAGCTTTTATAGGCCATGTTCGCTACCTCTTGTTTCTTCCGTTCCCTCTAGTATAAACATTTCTACCCATATACAAGCGAATAGCAGTGAATTTTCTAATCGTACAAATGCTCATTCGCACGTGTTCGCTTCTATTCGCTACATTGTAAATCAGGCATTAGGTGCTTAAAATTGGTCTCTGTGAACTCCGGATAATTCCGCTACGTGGCGCTGCGTGAGTAAGGTGGGCAGGGTTGTGCAAACTGCTGTTACAAGCTGTTCTTCGCGCGGAAAAAATTAGTTACTTCAACATTTTTTACAAAATACTAGCAGTGCTTCTTAGCAGCTAAAATTTTGGAGTGCATTTATTTCGTTATCTTCTTCCCGTGTAAAAAGTTTCACGGTAGATTTCGACATTTCTTATTGGACCATTCCCTTGTCAGTGTTAGTAAATCACCCTTCCATTCTAACGCTTAACGGAGTTCCAATTACATCTATACAGGTAAATGCCGACTGCTGACTCAACCACGCAGGCAGTTGTTGCCTCGCGTTTGCGACTCACGCTTGCGATGTCGTTATGCGCATCGGTTATGTCTACTTTTCCAAGAACATTGCCCCGAGATGAACTGTTTTTTTTTTTTTTTTTTTTTTTTTTTTTCTGGGACATCCGTAGGAAGTGGGCGAACATGTTACTAGACGTCTTAAATCAAGTATGCGTGCTGTACTAACGATTTTGTCGCAGCTTATACCATTGACATACTGTATACCTAGATCAGGCGGATAGCGTGAGCAGCAATCTGCAATTGTTTGCTGATGACGCTGTGGAGTACGTGAAAGAGTCGTCAGTGAGTGCCTGTAGGAGGATACAAGATGACTTTCATAGAATTTCTATATGATCTGGGGAAATGTGAGTTAATCCAGATGGGTTGGGAAAACACCTGTAACATTCGACTAGATTATTTTCATTATCAAATCATCCACAAAACTATGCAGTAACGTAAATTACGACAACCACATGAATTTATATTGTATTTCAGCCCTGTACTACACTTTACTAAACATCTGTTTAACTAGAATGAAGAGTCATATGGCTACGTAATGTATGTCATTACATAGCTTATTGCATGATCTGGTAGTGAGGTTAGGTTCGAATAAGTCATTAAGTTATAAAGGAAACTAATATTTCAACTTCGACGGTTCTCTGCAATTTATTGCATAATGCGGTTAAGTTGACGGCCTGCCTTCCAGAGTTATGAAAATTATTGGAGTAGATTATTAATGAAGTACTGCTTGACACTGTCACGTCGATTAAGTATCTAGGCATAATAGGGCAAAGCGTGTTCAATGAGACTCAGTTACAAAGACTGTTAGCGAAATTCCACTGTCACCTCATGATGTTCATTGAACAAAACCTGATGTGACGTAATAAACATACTTAAATACAACTGTGGCGTTTTTAATTAACACCAATAGAAATCGTCTGTGGGGCACTAAACAATCAAGGTTACGCCATGAAATAGAACGAACAAGTAGGGTCGGTTGTATGGAAGGAAAATGGTCGACTTCAGTTTACAGCAGCGATACTTTGTGGCATGGCCTCAATACATCCTTGTCAGGTTTTCGGAGGAATGTAGCGTTAGTTGATCTACGCACAAGTCACGAAAATCTCGTAAATTATGTATCAGTGGTTTATCGGGGCAAACCTGGCGCACGGTAGTATCCCAGATGGTTTCCTTTGGGTACAGATCAGGCAATTTTGGCGGCCAAGACATCAGAGTGAGTTCACTATCATATTCTTCAAACCCTGTGATTCGAGTCTGGCATTGTGACAAGAACAGTTATCCTGCTGCCCGATGCCATCGCTGTCGGGGAAGACACCATGTATGAATAGATGGAGATGATCCATAACAACGTTCACGTGGTCCAGGTAAATGACTCCCATAACCTGTTACTACCCCTACCAGCCTGCATCCGAGGAGTTCTTCATCTGAATGACAGCGTACCCGGGCAAGGCTGTCGAGCTGGTGTGATAAGAAATGTGATTAATTTGATCGGGCGTTCCATTTCTATTGATCCACGGTCCAGTCTGGATGATCCTGTGAATATCGCATTCTTCATTGACGATGACTTCGGGTCGACACGGGAGAGCGTTGGGGTTGTTTGCCGCAGAGACCATGTGTGTGCTGAACAGTGGGCCCCTTGGCGCACGTTCGTGGTTCCACTGTTCTTTATTCGTTTTCCATTGCTCACGAAGGTAGCAAAATCATATTCGACCGCCTTCACTGTTTCCTTGATATTAGTTCCCAGCTGCTGGTGCATAACAATCTCTTTGTAAAAGTACTAGTGTCATTGGATTTCCCCATTTACGTCCTATATCGTGGCAGGAACGATTCACCATCCGTCTTTGGCCCACTTAAATACTTCCCTCGCCGCGTCACGTGCCTATAGTGGCACCAGGCAGAACTAGTTCTTTTGGTGAGTAGTGATCATGAAGCTCTGGTCAGTGATCACAGTGTTTTGATTCATCGCTGTAATTCAGTTAAGTAGAGAATTACATGAAACAGGAGTACTATGCAGGGTGTAACAGTTATAAAGGTAGATATTTCTATTGTTCACTATGAGTAGTGAACTGAACAACATAACATCAGTATTAATGTCATTTGCAGATTAATAATTATAACTATTACATGTCGTATGTTTTTAAGTTGGATAGTACCTGCAAGAACATGTGGCAAAAGCAAGTCATTAATACTTATTTTGCCGGCCGCGGTGGTCTAGCGGTTCTAGGCGCTCAGTCCGGGACCGCGCGACTGCTACGGTCGCAGGTTCGAATCCTGCCTTGGGCATGGATGTGTGTGATGTCCTTAGGTTAGTTAGGTTTAAGTAGTTCTAAGTTCTAGGGGACTGATGTCCACAGATGTTAAGTCCCATAGTGCTCAGAGCCAATACTTATTTTCCCCTGGCAGTAGGTCAGATATTAAGATGTGAATGCAGAACGGGTAGTCTGTACTGACAAGGGTAGTCCATTCAGTCGTGCAGTAAGGACCGTACAAGATACATCAGGCAGTAAATTATGTGACACCTTTGTTGGAAGACCGTTAGACGCAGAGAAGAAACAACCGACACACTGATGTCGTACGTATTAAGGCACTAAATATAAAAATATCTTCACTTATACCCTTTACATACTGTATTTCTCGTTCAGAACTCGTGTCGAAACGGAATAGAAGATATTGAACTAAAGACTTTGTGACTGCACACGCTGTAAAGCGTATAGCAAAATTGAAATTTATTTCTTTTGTAGCGTGTAATACTGTTTTTCTTTCCTGTTTTTGTTCCTGCTGTTTATACAATGTTACAACGAAAGCATGTTGCAGTCCATATCGGAGCTATCTCATGCAGTGAATATTTGCTGTAACTACGCATTAATTTCATATAATTTGAAAAATAAATGAAATAATACGCCATTTGTTCTCTACTTCGCGCGTAAACTGAATTCAACGTTAACCAGTTGAGCTAAAATTGAATATTATTTCAGTTAAATGCGTCCGAGGTGAAATACACACGTCACATCCATCAGAAAATAGCACGCTACAGTTTACCAGTTATAAAACGTTAAGAACCAATCACCGTCATCAGAGAGACTATGAAAAGTTACAGCTCAGCTCACGACTGTGTGTGGCAAATGTAAGTACGGAGGCGTTCTAGTCGGTGTGAATGACGAGGTTATTTACTCCTTGCCAAAACTGGAGGTGGGGCGGTTCCCAAACAGTTACGTTTTGCAGCAGGTACTAAAAATATTTGTTTTATATTCGGTGGGGTGAGTACCGTTTTCAGTCACGTAACTGGTACGGTATGTTCTCTAAGGGCTTTTGAACTGGACAGATACGATACAGTTTACACATTCTTTGATGCCTGTACAGACTTTATTCTACCATGTAATATCTGATGTTGGTGAGTGTACAGGCGAACACTAAGAAAATGAAAGTACTGAACACATGAAGGATTCAGTATGGTGGAGAGCTTATAGATTAGTAACGTCCTTAATGATACTGGAGCATCGAATAGTAGCTGTATTACAGAAGGAACTACTGTTACAAAATGTAAAATGTGTTAGATATTCCTGGATTAAGACTTTTTGGCTCAGCAATAACGATACTCCTTCTGAAGGTAAAAGCTTAGTTGCTGCAACAGTAGATAACGGGGACATATACTTGCACTGCATATTTTTCAGTTATTACCGTGTTCAGAAAGGATAGATTAAATAAAGTAGGTGGTGGTGTGTTTGTGGCTGTTGGTAGGCTGCAGATTCCTCGACTTGCGCCATAGGGTGGTGGGGTATCGGGTTCCGCTAAATAGGTCAGGTGTCCACTACAAACAGGAGACGGCTACACGGGTAGCAGGGACTGTGTGGCGTGGACTGGGCCGTTTTTTAGGTTAGACAGTCTTGGCAAAGATCAAAAAGGGCTCCAGTCTCAATGGGTACAGGGCAAAGAAACGACGAGAATTGACCAAGCAACAGTCGGTATTGTAGTTGTAAATTGTCGTGGCTGTGCTGGAAAAGTACCAGAACTTCAAGCGCTTATAGAAAGCACCGAAGCTGAAATCGTTATACGAACAGAAAGCTGGCTAAAGCCGGAGATAAGTTCTGCCGCAATTTTTACAGAGGCTTAAACCGTGTTCAGAATGCATAGATTAAAATAAAGTAGGTGGTGGTGTGTATGTGTCTGTTGGTAGTAGTTTATCTTGTTTTGAAGTTGAAATAGATATTGCGGATTACTATGGGTAGAGGTTATACTCAACAGCCGTACCAAAATAATAATTGGCTCCTTCTACCTCCCCCCCAACCCCAAACCCCACCCCCACCCCTCCGCTCAGATGATATAATAGCTGAACGCTTCAAAGAAAACTTGAATCTCATTACAAATAAGTACCCCACTCATGCAGTTATAACTGGTGGAGACTCTAATCTATCCTCGATTTGTTTGCGAAAATACATGTTCAAGTCTAGCGGTTCTAGGCACTCAGTCCGGAACCGCGCGACCGCTACGGTCGCAGGTTCGTTATCCTGCCTCGGGCATGGATGTGCGTGATGTCCTTACGTTAGTTAGGTTTAAGTAGTTCTAAGTTCTAGGGGACTGATGACCACAGATGTTAAGTCCCATAGTGCTCAGAGCCATTTGAAGCCATTACATGTTCAAAGCCGGTTGTAGACAGAAAACATCTTCCGAAATTGTACTAAATTCTTTCTCTGAGAATTGGCTCAAATGACTCTGAGCTCTATGGGACTTAACGTCTGTGGTCATCAGTCCCCTAGAACTTAGAACTACTTAAACCTAAATAACCTAAGGACATCACACACATCCATGCCCGAGGCAGGATTCGAACCTGCGACCGTAGCGGTCGTGCGGTTCCAGACTGGAGCGCCTTTAACCGCGCGGCCACTCCGGCCAGCGCTCTCTGAGAATTACTTTGAACAATTAGTTCATGAGCCCACACGAGTTGTAAACGGTTGCGAAAACACATTTGACCTCTATTCCACAAATAATCCTGATCTAAGAGAGACCATCATGACGGATGGAGGGATTAGTGAACACAAGGTCATTGTACCGAGGCTCAAAACCATATCAACCAAAACCACTGAAAATAAACGCTGAATATATCTATTTAAAACAGCAGATAAAAATTCGCTTGACGCCTTCCTAAGAGTGAGTCTCCGTTCCTTCCAAGCTAATTATGTAAGTGTAGACCAGATATGGCTCAAATTCAAAGATACAGTATCGATAGCAATAGATAGATTCATACGTCATAAGTTAATAAGAGACGGGACATATCCACCGTGGTACACAAAACACGTCAGAACACTGTTGCAGAAGCAACGAAAAAAAGCATGCCAAATTCAGAAGAACGCTAAATCCCCAAGACTGCTTAAGTTTAACGTAAGCTCGAAATTTAGTGCGGACGTCAATCCGGGATGCTTTTAATAGTTTTTACAATGAAATATTGTCTCAAAATATGGTAGAAAACCCAAAGAGATTCGGGTCGTATGTAAAGTACACCAATAGCAAAAAAAAGTCAATACCGTCACTGCGCGATAGCAATGGAAATGTCACCGATGATGGTGTCACTAAAGCGGAGTTACTAAATACAGTTTTCCGTAATTCCTTCATAAAGAAGACGAAGTAAATATTCCTGAATTCGAAACCGGAACAGCTGTTAGCATGAGTGACATAAAAGTAGATATCTTAGGTGTTGCGAAACAATTCAAATCACTTAAGAAAGGCAAGTCTTCTGGTCCATATGATATACCAATCAGGTTCTTCTCAGAGTATGCAGACACAATAGCGCCTATCTTAGCAATCATATAAAAACGCTCACTTGACGAAAGGTCTGTTCCTAAAGACTGGAACGTAGCACAGGTCACACCAATATTCAAGAAAGGAAATAGGAGTAATCCATTGGATTACAGACCCATATCACTGACCTCAATTTGCAGTAGGATTTTGGTGCATATACTGTACTCGAACATTATGAATCACCTTGAAGAAAATGACTTATTGATAAATAATCAACACGGATTCAGAAAATATCGTTCTCGTGCAACACAGACCCAGACCCCAGACTTATTCTCATGAAGTAATGAGTGCTGTCGACATGGTATCGACAATTAATCAAATTGCGTGCATACGGAGTATCGTCTCAGTTGTCTCATTGGATTCGTGATATCCTCTCAGAGAGGTCACAGTTCGTAGTATAGACGGTAAATCATCGAGTAGAGCAGAAGTGATATCTGGCGTTCCGCAAGGTAGTGTCATAGGCCCTCTGCTCTTCCTGATTTATATAAACGATCTAGGTGATAATCTGAGCAGCCGCCTTAGATTGTTTGCAGATGACGCTGTAATTTACCATCTAGTAAAATCATCAGACGATCAATTCCAATTACAAAATGATCTAGAGAGAATTTCTGTGTGGTGCGAAAAGTGGCAATTACCACTAAACAAAGAAAAGTGTGAGGTCATCCACTTGGGTACTAAAAGAAATCCTATAAATTTTGGGTATACGAAAAATCGCACAAATCTAAGGGGTGTCAATTCGACTAAAT
Organism: Schistocerca americana; assembly: GCF_021461395.2. Taxonomy (NCBI): domain Eukaryota; kingdom Metazoa; phylum Arthropoda; class Insecta; order Orthoptera; family Acrididae; genus Schistocerca; species Schistocerca americana. Next base: position 394,259,014 of record NC_060121.1, read on the forward strand.
ACCTGTGAATTATACAATTACGAGCAACTTAAATTGAAAAGACCACATAGATAATACTGTGGCGAAGGCGAAACAAAGACTGCGCTTTGTTGGCAGAACACTTAGAAGATGCGACAAACCCATTAAAGAGACAGCCTACAATACACTTGTCCGTCCTCTGTTGGAATACTGCTGCGCGGTATGGGATCCTTACTAGGTGGGATTGACGGAGGACATCGAAAAAGTGCAAAGAAGGGCAGCTCGTTTCGTGTTATCGGGCAATAGGGGTGAGAGTGTCACTGATATGATACGCGAGTTGGGGTGGCAGTCACTGAAACAAAGGCGGTTTTTTTTTGGCGAGATCTATTTACGTATTTTCAATCACCGACTCTCTCTTCCGAATGCGTAAATATTTTGTTGACACCCACCTACATAGGGAGAAATGATCATCATGATAAAATAAGAGAAATCAGAGATCGAACGGAAAGATTTAGGTGTTCCTTTTTCCCACGCGCCATTCGAGAGTGTAATGGTAGAGAAGTAGTATGAAAATGGTTCGATGAACTCTCTGCCAGGCACTTAAGTGCGAAATGCATGTAGATGTAGATGTAGATGTTCACAGATATTTCTACTGGTAGACGTCAGTCAGGTTTACCTGTTCGACACAGTGGAAATTGTAGAACCTGTTGTAGTAATTAGTACTTCGTCTCAAGGTACCATATAAAAAGTGTGATCTACGACTGTGTACGTAATTAAATATGGGTGATGTGCATCATTTTTCTCTAGTTTGTGGCCAACTGTAAACATCTAATATACCGAGCTTTAGGGGTATAGGTTCAGATATTTTGGTGATTGGTACCTTAATATGTACTCACTTCCGTGTGTTAATTCCTTTTACTCTGTGTCTAACAGTCTTCACACAAACATAACGTAATTTACTTAGTATAATAGAATTGAACACCAACAGCCGTCCTTACTATGTCATTTTTTATATGGCTATCAGTTCCGGTGCTTCATTACACTATCTTCAGGCCTGAACTGGGGCTGAGGATGTTAACTCCAGTCATACACCCCATTACATCAGTAGCCAACATCTACGAATCAGTTGTCGCAGACAACCTGTGGTGACGATGTTGTGTCTTCAGCCACTGATTGGAGACACAACTTCCTTGTTACAGGTAGTTACATCGTAAGGACGGCTGTATCAATTCCATTTTATTACGTAAGTGAATGGCCATAGTTCCTCAACATCCAATCATAAGGATGGACATACAGAAACATAATTCAGTAACCGATGCTTTATGCACGGTCGTAACTGAACCATGTAGTGGACTACACCTGTTAGCATAGATTACCTGTTTTGAATCCACGCATACATACTTTATAATACCTGATCTGCTGTCCAGGGGAAAATAAACAGCAGTAATTTGGTGAGCCACGTGTACTCGGAGGTCCTAACCAACTTAAAAAAGTACTAGTCGGCCGCTGTGGCCGAGCGGTTCTAGGCGCTTCAGTCCGGAACCGCGCTGCTGCTACGGTCGCAGGTTCGAATCCTGCCTCGGGCATGGATGTGTGTGATGTCCTTAGGTTAGTTAGGTTTAAGTAGTTCTAAGTTCTAGGGGACTGATGACCTCAGATGTTAAGTCCCATAGTGCTCAGAGCCATTTGAACCTTTAAAAAAAGTACTACCCCTAATTATTATAATTATTAGTTTTCGGAGGTCCTAACCAACTTAAAAAAGTACTACCCCTAATTATTATAATTATTAGTTTGTAAATGAAGTAAATACTGATGTACCGCTGTTCAGTGTTGTCAGTCACCAGTAGAAATATCTATATATCCTATAGACAGATAGGTAATCTTATTTTAAATGACATTGAGAGTGCACATGGTACCATACACTTAGGTAAACAGATACTGGGCATCATCTATTAGCTTTTGATTAGTGTTTTCACTAAAACATGAACATTATTGTTACATAAGTATTTCTAAACTTTCGGAAATTTTTTAAGTAATACAAGGCTATTTAAAAAGAAGGAATAGATTTCAAACATTTATCTTTTACAAGTTACAAAAGGTAGCACCAGAATTCTAACGTTCCTGGACAGACGACAGTGTTATATTTGAACAGCCGCATTGGTGGTGTTGGTTTCTTCTTTATGGAGAAAACTGTGAGAGGACTAACCTATCTCGACATGCTTTAATTCTGGTTATTTCCTTAACTTGAAGATGATTCAGATTACTTCATCTTCATACAAGATGGTACACCTCCACCCCCTCCTTATTTCTCTACGCACGTCCGACGTTACCTGAATGACACCATTTCAGGACGTTGGATTGGAAGAGGAGGTGCAGAAGGTGAACTTCATCGCCGGTGACCTCCCCGGTCTCCATGCCTACACATTGTGACTTTTATCTCTGGAGTTACGTAAAAGATAGCGTTTTTATCCTCCTTAAGCCTGACACTCTTGAACGTGTGCGTCATTGCATTGTTGGAGCTGTGAATTGGATAAAGAGAAACAGCTGCTTCGTGTTTGGCAGGAAATGAGTCACATTTTTCATACCTTACGTGTAATAAATAGTCATTGAATGCATAAAAATTTGAACCTTCCACTTTCCAGGAAAGTTGTAACTATGTTTGCATCTTTTGTAGTTTCGTAGTTTCGAAGCCATAACTATATGAAATCTGTTCCTTCGTTTTGAATAGTGCTGTGTATAGTGTTCAATTACGCCTCATTTCCTCCAGACGTGGGAGCCACTGATGATTTCAGATACACTAGCATTACAGAACAAGCACTAGAAAGTCTTTCTGTTTAATGTTGTTTTCAAGTAATTCTTCATACTGTTTTGGAAATACCCGTGTTTGACGTACGTCCGCACCTCGTGGTCGTGCGGTAGCGTTCTCGCTTCCCACGCCCGGGTTCCCGGGTTCGATTCCCGGCGGGGTCAGGGATTTTCTCTGCCTCGTGGTGACTAGGTGTTGTGTACTGTCCTTAGGTTAGTTAGGTTTAAGTAGTTCTAAGTTCTAGGGGACTGATGACCATAGATGTTAAGTCCCATAGTACTCAGAGCCATTTTTGTTTGACGTACGGATTGATAAAAATTCCTCGTTTTTGTGGAGTGATATCGGAGTGGAACTGATTTAAGTCTCTATAAGAGCCATCATTGCTAGAGATATTGCACAGATTGCTCACTTTTGTAATGGTTCGAAGTTCACTGGCTGTTCGTATAGTATGGCGTAATTGTTGGTTGAGGTTGTTTTTATTGGTTTAATAATTCAGAGCATTTTTCTCAGGTAATAGCGTCCCACGTATTAGAGACGGAAACCGGGTTTTCTGTAGTTCTTGCTGCGTGACCTAATGCACGATCGAGCGTGAAAACTATTTCGCGCTGATTGTAAATAAACCGCTTTCGCTGCCTACAGAACTCCCACCGCTATAAATATTTGGCTTTTAGCGGCGGAGCGCAGGTCGAATCTGAATTAAAGACCCCCCCCCCTTTCCCCACCCCTTTACTCTCCGCATTACGAGTCAGCCCTACTTGTCGGTGAATTATTTTTGTTTTGTTTCGGCAGCAGATCCGACTTACCCGTCCGGGCTCAGGGGATTCTGCGAGCTGCGCCGCCGGCCGCTCTCGAGCGCTCATCCCGTCAGCCATTGTTCGCCGCCGCCATCCGATTACGGGGCCGGCGCTTTCCGGCCACCGGCCACCGGCCAGTCAGTATTCCGAATTTTCGTTTTCGACGCAACGCGACGCGCCGCGCCGCGCCGGGCCGGGCGCCCTCTCCCGGCTGATGTGAAGAGATTTGGGGCGGCAGGCAATTAACACGTGAATGGATCTGGCAGCAATTAAATCTGCGCGCGGTATTAGGTTAGGGCCGAGCGCGGCGCCGCCCCCGCGGTCCAGCGGGTGTGCCGCCAGCCGCCAGCCGCGCTGTAATCGACGTCAAGTGCGGCGCCGCTGCCCCCGCCGCCACCCCCGCCTATCCCGCCGCCCCCGCCGCCCTCGCTGCCCACCGTGGACATCTTGCAGCCGCACCGCGTTCGCCGGCATTGTTTGGAGGGCCAGCGCTGCTGGCTCTGACGGGCCGTCCTAGGACCGTACGCAGGACAAAACGCCGTTTGATGGCACCGCCGATCTCTCCGTGTCTGCCGCGTTTAGCTCTGCAAAATATGCGCAGGAACGAAATGACCGCAGTTTTCGTTGACTGTTGGGATGGGAAATTTCAAAAGTAATTCAGATCAGGAAAGGAAAGAGCTGCCCCGCCCTCCGATAGCCGAGCGTGTTAACACGTCGCTTCCGAGCTTCGGGGAGGTGATCCTGCCCTGGATCCAAACCACCTCGTGGTCTATCGACGAGGGCTGGCGTGTCATACAGCGTGGATGTGGTTTGAAGTGGTTCACTAAAGTGTTGGTACAGCGCTGGTACCCGCATCCCGTTTCAGGTAAGCTCACCAGGCAAATAATTTGTCACTTACTTATTCTGGTACTGACGGTTGATAAAGGACAGTGTGAACGAGAAACTTTACTTACTTACTTACTTACTTTCACTGGTGCTATGCCCGCGCTGACGCAGGGTCGGCATTGTTAGGAACGGATTTGTCAAGGTTAATGGAAAGGGGTGGCAGGATGCCCTTCCTGGAGCCACCCCGTACCCCCCAGGACGTAATTAGTGTACCCCTGCTGTCTGCGTCGAGTGTAATTCATGGAACAGTGCAAGCGTGTGCAGATGTCATCGAGTCGTGTAACTGAGGCTGAACGTTGGGAGCAGCCCGATATTTACCTACCGGGATGTGGAAAACCGCCTAAAAACCACATCCAGGTCGACCGGCGCACCGACCGACGACGGTAATCCGCCGGGCGGATTCGATCCGGGGCCGGCGCGCCTACCCGAGTCCAGGAAGCAGCGCATTAGAGCTCTGAACGAGAAACTTTACTGACAAAACAAAATTAAAATGTTATACTTTGACACTTTCAGTCGGGAGACACGCGATCTGTTGATTTAAAACATACTTGGACAAAAGTAATGCGTCAGACTTGCAAGTTTTCTTTGTTGGTTACCGGTTTCGGGTCATAGATATGTAATTTTCGGATATAACATGAAAAATCGTACTTGATTATGGATACTGTTATACTTTATCATTGTCAGTAGCCAGACATACGATCTGTTGATTTAAAGCATGTGTGAATAAAACTCCTACTCACCATCGCAAATTTTCTTTATTTGTTATCGCTTTCGGTTCACTAACGAGCCATCTTCAGATGTAAAATTAGAAATGGTAGTTGATTATGTAAATTGACAACGTTATTGATTTACAGACCATCTACGACTTTTCATTTTAGGTCTGAAGGCGGGCTTGTCAATGAGCCGAGACCGGTGATCAATAACGAAAATTTGCTATCTTGACGTAAGATTTTCACCCACACACGTCACATTTATAATGTACTTGGATGAGTAGCCACACAAGTACACACAACAAACATGTCCCTGCTAGACGTCGTCTGTGATGTGTGTACACGAAGAAACCCAGAGATGTGGTAGGCGGCGGCTTGGAGACGTGGAACGTTACTCGACAGGTTCTGCCGGCATATGACGGTTGGTGTACTGTTGGTGAAGTCCACTGACGAACTAGCCTCGGCTTGCCGGCGTGGAGTGCTGAGTCGAAAGGGCTGTAAAAAACTGCCAACTTGTAGCGCTGGGACTGAACTACAGATGCGGTCAGACGAAACTACCGGTACTATCGATTTGAGACGTAGGGTGTATCTGGCTTAGCACGGTCAGGCGGGGGCCTAAATAGTCATCAGCGAACAGATATCCGTGTGGCTCTGAGAGAGCAGGTGACCTGGTAGAAAAATAATGTCCTGGCGACAGCGCACTCTGCTGCAATAGGCACACGGCCCGTCGGAGAGTTTGGCTCCCCCAGAAACTATGTAGAGGCGGCTTGTAAATCCGTGGTAAACAGCCCAGGCCATACAACGACAATATCTCAGTATTGATGAGTGCCGTTTATGCACGTCCTCCTGTCGGTGCGGCCGTGCGTGTGGCTTTGAGTGTTGTGCGGAGGAATCGGCTACGAGGCGGTTACAACATTCAACTTTACAGAAATCTTTACAAGCATCATATAATACCGCGTAATTCCACCCCTGAAATTGATAACCGGCTGGATGCGGTTAGGAAGTGCGTCCACAAGGTTGTGCAGGTCTGTCGCATCCATGTTAATCCACTCGCTGAGGATTTGATCGCACAACTCGCCAGACTGCGAGAATGCTGATTTTGTCCCAGAAATTTTCTTTGTGGTTCAAGTGAGGCGTTCTTGCAGGCAAATCGAGATTAGGTGGGGCAGTGTTCATAAAAGCAGTCACATATTCTTCCAGTCCGATTAACTTTGCAGTTGTCGCTTTTATGTGCCTGTCTGAGCAATGGCGAGGTGATTGGCGCCAAATGTTCATTGTATGCAGTTGTGACAGCCGTTCATTCATTGCTCGCAGCAACTGCTGTCGGGTTTGTAACCGATTGTGATTCACAAGCCGCTACACGCGTTTCTGGTTCCTCTGTCAGGATCGTTTCCCGACCACAACCCTGAAGTCGTGTTTCAAGGCCACTTGTGCTACATTTTTACTTGTAGACAAGACGAACAACCCGCCGCAACACAAACAACTGCAGCAACTTGACGCACCATATGGCCATGGGCACGGTTAAACACGATTCCGCCTTTTTGCCAGTCTGTCACGTCCTTACATTTATCCATGTTTACGTACGATGTCCGCTTGAAATATAAATGTCACACTGATCACTAATGCCTTATTCTCACACAGAGGCAGTATACACAATGTTGAGCCATGACTGTGTCGCAGCGCCATTTTCAAAGGCTTAGAGATTCGTCTGTGTACGCACACTGGGGTGATTTTTTTTTTTTTTCTGCTGAACTTGTACGCTACTCAAACACTCAGAACACATTTTGACTCAGGGACATCTGTTCTAGAGGCAGTCAAATGTGATAGACAAATTGCGTCCTGAGGGGAGTCTTGGCGTCAGCAAGGGCATCTGGCCACCAAATATCACCCACACTGCCAAAAATCATATACTTATATCACCCCGTAACGAAACGGTAAGGGACAAGAAAGAGAATAAGCGTAAGAAGAATGAGGAAGAAAAGAGCTGATATTGAAAGATACTGTTGTGCATCGACGAAAATCACAAAAATACAATGTATCCCTTTTGTCGTAACCACATAACATAACTTTTTCCCTTAAGCAAAATAAGAGAAGTGTATCGGGCAAATATTTTCTAGCTACCAGGGGTACATTAAACAACATGACTGCCTTTCTTGTAACACTGTTCCTTACAAAGGTGTGAACAGCAGCACTTTTTTTTTTAAACAGAATCCTGTATTTTTTGGTAATTCACTTCCTCTCCCCAAGACTGATTAAAAAACCTGTCTCCGTGTACACTTCCCTGACGTTATTGAGAACATGACCAAAAACTGACTTTAATTCTCATGTGTGAGCACACACTGCGAGTATGAAGGGTAACGTACCTCGCGCACTTGCTGAGGTTGACAGAAAGCGAGTGCAAATGCAAGGAAGCTGTAGGCCAGTCGTTCAGTCAACCGTCTTCAATTGATGGTTTGTTTGAATACAGTGCAAAACGTCTAGAAATGAATTCTGATTTTCAGTCGAAATGGTGTGAACACACATTGTTACTTACAACAGAGTATCGTCACTATGTAATGCCCTTAGCATCCTGTCATCAATATGTAACAGTCAGTGTCTTTCAGTTCCATGTTGTTCACATATACCCTCAGCTCTTAGCTATGGCATTCCATTGTGGGAATCAAATGCACAAAATATGAATACAATTTTCGTACTGCAGAGAAGAACCGTAAGGAAAATAGTAGCTGAGCTTACTGCTCACATCTGTTAAAAACACTGCGGATTTCAAGTGCACCGTATCAGTAAATTGACCAGACACTTGTACACATAGAAAAGGCTACTTCTGCCAAGGAAGAGAACTGTACAAGAATTACCAAAGGAGATTAAAGAAATTGCTGAAACAAACTTATTTACAAAGTCAGTTAAAAAGTATCGGTTAAGCAATCGCACTATACATTAAGATTACTTAGATAACACAGAGTAGGGTCCGGTAACAAATGTAACAGAAATAATGGAATAATAGTAACGGTAATGAGACATCTAACATTCCACATAACACTTTCACGCTACATTTTTTCCCTTACTTTTTTTGTGGAAAAACTTACTTCCAAAGCTATGCGATATAAAATATTTACATAGTACCCTCTTTCTGAGCTCTGAATCTTACTCGTTATAGAGGAATGCTGATTCAGTTTTTCTGGCTATCAGATGAGAAGTTGCGATGGACAAAACGGTCCTGACTCCAGTTGATAATGTGTGTAGTTTCTGTAACAATGTGTGTATAGTGCATGTAGAGTTTGCAGCGACTAGGAGTTCGAAATGAGTAAACGGTGTAGCATTTGTCTGTTATCATTATTTAAGAACTCATTTATAAAACAGTTCCGAACACTGGAGGTAAACCAAATGAGGTACACTGTTTTAAACACAGTGGCTGTATACTGAAGAGGCTCATGATTTCCGTTTCCCGTGGATTCCCTAAATTATTTCAGGAAAATTTCGGGATGGTTCCTACTATAACGCCACGACTGACTATTCATCCCATCCTTGTCATTTTAGACCCGTAAGTCTTCGTGTGTGAATTATTTTATTTTCGTTGTTCTTGAATTGTAATGTTAAGATACGTCCGATATCCTTGTAAAAGAGATTTGCAAATAAATACAGGAATAGCAACAACAACAACAACAACCGCGGCTACTACATGCACACCAACGAACAGAAGGCAGAAATGTCGCTCATCTATTAGAGAATGTATGTTAGAAGAACTGTACTGACCAGTGGACATTTTCCTCGTGTTCCCGTCTGTTTACCGCCAACTCCAGTATCCTGGTACATGCACTCTGCGCTAGCACAAGTGAATTAAAGTCAATTTTGTGTTAAGTTTTTAATAACATCAAATCTCCGTGAATGGTACATGCGGTACATTTTTAACGGGACATTACGAGAGGAAGTGGACTGCAAAGAAAAAATGTAGGTTGCTGTTTAAGAAAGACGTGCTGCGGTTCACACCTTCGTAATGAACAAATCTGCAAGGAAAGCAACTGTTCTGGGTTATGTTCCTCTCGTAGATACACATTTTCCTGATACATTTCTTACTTTGTTTCTCGAAAAAAATTGTTTTGGGAGGTCAGGATAAATGGGGTACACTATACAGAATGAACATATATTTTTAAAAAGAATGAGGCATCATAATATTTTATAATCGGCTATATCACTATAAACTTACTTTAAAAATTATAATCTATATAACATGTCTACAATTGTTCAAATGGCTCTGAGCACTATGGGACTTAACTTCTAAGATCATCAATCCCCTACAACTTAGAACTACTTAAACCTAACTAACCCAAGGACATCACACACATCCATGCCCGAGGCAGGATTCGAACCTGCGACCGTAGCGGCCGCCCGGTTCCAGACGTCTACATTTGTAAAATATATTAAATAACCATTTAACACCTTGAGTTTAGGAGATCCTGTAAACGCAGGTATGATACACAACCGCACCTTGACGTCATAAACCATCAACTACATTTCACATTCAGTAAGAAACTATGTTGGGTAGGCACGACATCGTCAGGCGCGGGAGACTGCGTTAGTATTAAAATACTCAGTCTGTTTACAAAGCAGAGAGGGTACATAGAGCTGTTAGTCCATGTATCGGGTAGTATTGAATTCTGAAAATGTTTTCAACGCAAAATTCTAACGTTATTTGTCACATATATTGACAGTTCTGTGTATACTGTCTGGTCTTTAAAAAGACTGAGTATCGTACTTGCATTCTTGTCACGTATATTGACAGCTGAGTACTGCGGTTGTATTCTGAGGTTGTCGATGTCGTCACATACAATAGAATATATTCCGACCGAATGTGAAATTCAGATGTTACTGACGTTTAACACCACGGTTCAGCTGCGTAACATACGTATGTTTCGAGGGTCTTCTACATTCAAGGTGCAAAATAGTTCCTTAATATATTTCAAAAATGTACATACGTGGTATACACCATAAAAGTTACTGAAATAAGTGCTTATCAACGCAACGTATTATCACATAACATTACATCTCTTTCGTAATAAAATGGGATGCCATTATGATACATTACATCCATGTCTAACAGATGATGACCTTAATACCGAGAATCTATTCGTAAAGTAGTATTAAGAAATATATCTTTTGTAGCGATTTTAAATCAAAACATCAAATTAATATATTTTTCATATATTTTCAACTTTAATAGAAAAAAAATATTTGAAATCCGGGAACTTGCCATGTTGGAGGATCAGGGAATGTGTAAGCAAAGGAAGAAAATCTTGAGACGTAACGTTCTGAACGTCTCATAGAGCAGTTGAGGTAATCAAGCTAATAGTCAATATCCAACCTGATCTTTCTTAGGTCTCTTACTTTTTAAAGTATATGTGAATGGCCTTCCATGAGTGATATTACAATATTCTAAGTATATGTTGTTGCAGATGATATAACTAACTCAACATATAATTAGATATAGTTTTAGAAATATCGTTTGGTTAAAGTTTCATTGATACAACTAACGCAATAGATAATTAGATATAGTTTTAGAAATATCGTTTAGTTAAGTTTTCATTGGCACTAAAAGTGATCCATTGTCAGTTGATTTTGACTTAGCTTTTAAAAGACACAATATATCCAATTTGAAAATTGTATGAGGCATCTACCCTTATATGTCTCAAATATGATAATAATATTGGTTTACAGTGTTAAATTATTTGGTTTGCAGCCTCATAACAAATTCAGTTGGGGGAATATATCATGGAATTACACAAACAGAAAAACAAAAGTTAGTTTACATAGCTGATGTGGATAAACATGGCTAATATGCAAGGAAGAAAGGTAGCATGTTTCGCTTACGTTCATGCAAGATAAAAGTTCTAAGTCCAAAAGCCTGTGATAGTCTACTAGTCATTTGTTGCGTAAACTCGAGAATGTTCTTCAGAGACCTGTTTGAGCAACTGGGGACGCAGACTGCTGCTTCCCAGCACATTTATTCCTCATTTTATTTTTATTTCTCATACACAATACATCTCCTTTTAAAACTAACGCCTCAGTTCATGCAGTCAAGCCTGGAAGCAACAATAATCTTCATAAAGACATGAGTCACTTACGTTGGTTAAAAAATGCAGACATTATTCAGGAATGCATATTTTCAATAACTTGAGAGCAGGCACAATAAAGTTCAGTACACTTAGTAGAAACGTTTGACGTATATATTATTGATATCACCAGTTGAGGAGCTACTTGACTGGGGAGTAGCGGCACCGGTCATGAAAACTGACAACGGCCGGGAGGCAGGTTTGCTGACCACGTGCCCCTCCGTATCCGCATCCACTGATGTAGCGTTGGGCCTTCAGGGCTTGTTCAGGCGGTATTTGTTTTTATTATTATTAATATTAAAGAACGTTAATGCTAAGTAAAATCAGCTTTCAACACACATTCAGCGAAGTTGAGTGATCAATGGAGATAAGCGTTGTAAAATAATTTTCTCTTTGATGATGCATGGCGACAGTAGCCCATGAACTACCACATGTACATCAATGTATCACATACTTACATATATTGTGACAATTTTGCTATTACCCTTTAAATGGCAATATGTTTCAGACCTGCCTTATCAGTCCACGAAGGTCGTTTAAACTAGCATCCGTGGGCGGAACATTAGTGTATCTATTTTCCTGTAATTGTATACTATGTAATATTATTTTATGATAGAGTCTGCACCCTTGATCATCTCTTCACCGTCAATTTAAATAGAACGAAAAGTGTTATAATCTGCTAATAGACTTCGTATTCAGTGCTATGTGGCGCATCCATACCATGGAATGCACTTTAAGTATAGACGATTCTGTTCAATGACGTTAGAAATAGTACTCTGAATGAAAATTACTCCAGGGCTTTTGAAGATCCTCCACTCACTCTGGTACGGCAATTCATAAGAAAAATGGACATATTTGTCATAGGAAGTTATCATTGACCCTTACATATTCATACAAAACGGTCTTAATTATTGTCTGCCGATCGCTGTTTTTATCTCAAAGTGACCAGTTTCGGACAACGTCGCCTATGTTTCAATTTGTCAAGCATTATAATAAATTATGATTTGGTTCAAATACTACAATACTGGCCAGTAAAATACCAGTTTATCATCTGCATTTCTTCTTGGTGTAGCAATTTTAATGGCCAGTAGTGTATGTTTACAAAAGCTAATTTTCTTTCACCTAATTACATTATAGAATTTTTATAACGTACCATGTCAAGAATAGCCACTTGGCAACTGTGCGGTCCTCCAAACAATAAAAAATGTTTGTAAAGCTAGAAAATCCTCATTAATGTTTTATGTCTAATGCTTCGTAATATTTTATTTATGAGTTACTTTAGTATTGTATTTTAAATCGGTTAGTGCGTCTAGAGTACACTCATTAAAGCTACCAGCGTTTCGCGCCAATCGAAAACCTTTTAAATTTTTAATTTAAAGCGACAACATGCAACTATGGTTTTGGTACATAACCGCAAACTGACTGAGTAGGACAGGGTACTCAGTAACTACAAGATGTGGTTCGTTACACAACTTTTGTATTCTAAGTAGACGAAAAAAAAAATAATCCTGTGAACGCAGGGTTATTTTCCGATTTTATTTTTATTGTTGAACAGATATAAAGGTGGACGACATAGCCAAAAACTGGTGATTTTGAAATAAAAATTTCAATCATCGGACAGAAAATAAGCCTATTTTGTTACATAACTCTCTTCGCAATATCCATTTTGTGCAAAACAACTACGCCAAAGGGGTAATGAAGTGGGGAGAATTGACGTGAAAACTAAACACATCTCATCGAATGAATTCATACATATCTGGATCCACATTCTGTCTCTCTCTCTCTCTCTCTCTCTCTCTCTCTCTCTCTCTCTCTCTCTCTCTCTCACACACACACACACACACACACACACACACACAACACACACACACACACAAAGTGACTCAAAACAACGACCGCATGCATGTTAGTGACACCATCGCCAACAAATACAGCATAATGAGAAATGTGATATTGCCAGGTGGTTGGAAATGTGTGAGTAGTGCGTAGCTGATGGCAGTACTGATATGACTGTGAGCTGAATTGCCAGTATTGACTATTCTTACTGATGGGTAGCTGAAAATGTTGGCACTTCTGTAATTTTCGGTATGTTATCTCACTTTATCGTTCGGCCTCTCACAACCCAACCCAATGTTCTGGTTATTGTTGACGGATCATGGTATCACCATACAAAGGGAAAAAAATCTCTTGGCAGAATTCTCAGATGTTGATCTTCTGCCAACAAGGGCCTCAACTTTCCTCGCAGCAAAGTGAAATCTTGCTCGTTTTCGCGACCATTGGCACAAAATGCATTATGTGCCAAGGCTTGATGTCATTGGATGGTCACCAACACTACTCGTTCTTTTTCCATAGAATAGTGTATTCCTTGTGTCGGATAAGTACCGTGGCCAAGATGGCAAAAATGCAAACAAAATACTGATTTCGTGCAGTCACTTTGTCAGCGTCACGCGGATACCAGCATCGATTAGCAAGATAGAAACCCAGAATGAGATTTTCACTCTGCAGCGGAGTGTGCGCTGATATGAAACTTCCTGGCAGATTAAAACTGTGTGCCCGACCGAGACTCGAACTCGGGACCTTTGCCTTTCGCGGGCCAGTGCTCTACCATCTGAGCTACCGAAGCACGACTCAAGTCCGGTACTCACAGCTTTACTTCTGCCAGTACCTCGTCTCCTATCTTCCAAACTTTACAGAAGCTCTCCTGTGAAACTTGCAGAACTAGCACTCCTGTAAGAAAGATATTGCGGAGACATGGCTTAGCCACAGCCTGGGGGATGTTTCCAGAATGAGATTTTCACTCTGCAGCGGAGTGTGCGCTGATATGAAACTTCCTGGCTGATTAAAACTGTGTGCCCGACCGAGACTCGAACTCGGGACCTTTGCCTTTCGCGGGCAAGTGCTCTACCATCTGAGCTACCGAAGTACGACTCAAGTCCGGTACTCACAGCTTTACTTCTGCCAGTACCTCGTCTCCTAGCTTCCAAACTTTACAGAAGCTCTCCTCGCAGGACTCTTTCGTGCCACTCTTAAGTAATCATGGTTAGGATACATGTTTGTATCAAGTTTTCTCTCCATTACTGTCTAAAGAGTCGCCTTTTATAGAATATAACGTAGTACTGCTCTCTCATTAGTTCTACAATCTCTTTTACTGCTTGTTATACGCGATATAAATTTTGAGACAGTTTGTAGCACACTTGTTCTCAGATGCCATTTCAATGATTCTGCCTTTCCTCCTCGACAGATTGTTCTTTCATCTGTAGTCAGAGTGCTTAACTCATCACCTTGCTACATTATTAAGAGACACTCTTCTCACACGCACAGGTGAACGAAGAGACGCATTCAGATGACCATCGTAAGTCGAAACTAATTCAAACTTTGCGGTTAAACACAGAGTATCCATAAAGTCTCGATGGAATTTCGAAAATTTATTGCAAAGGAAATTCGTATGATAATTTTTCAGTCTTTTACTATGCACTCACTTTTTGGACTGAGTTTACAATCAAGTAGCGTTTGTGTGTCTCTGATAACTATTTCATGTATGACATACTGTGAACGAACTCCATACAAAATGGCTGATTTTCGAAGAGAAGACACGGAGTATATCATTGTATGCTGAAACAAAATCAGACTTTAGGAGCTAGAGGAACTTTAAATTTAGGTTGGAAGAGTACCATCGTTCCGTACATCAATTATGGCATGACGAAAGAAATTTATGGATTTAGGGACAGTGACCGACGGCAGGCTCCAAAAAAATGGTTCAAATGGCTCTGAGCACTATGGAACTTAAAATCTGGGGTCATCAGTCCCCTAGAACTTATGACTACTTAAACCTAACCAACCTAAGGACATCACACACATCCATGCCCGAGGCAGGATTAGAACCTGCGCCCGTAGCGGTGGAGCGGTTCCAGACTGAAGCGCCTAGAACCGCTCGGCCACACCGGCCGGCTTCGACAGCAGGAAGCATATTTGAGGAACACATCGATCGTGTAAGAGAAGTCATGAGATACGGAACCAATCATTTTTCCATGAAGTCCATCCTTGCTGCTTCCAGAAGATTTAGCTACTGTGTTCAACAGTGCTCCAAATCCTACATCAAAATTTGCTATAGCACCATCACAAAGAGTGTTACAGGCACTGTAAATATACGAATACGGAAGGGTTTGCCATTGTTGTTGTTGTTGAGGTCTTCAGTCCTGAGACTGGTTTGATGCAGCTCTCCATGCTACTCTATCCTGTGCAAGCTTCTTCATCTCCCAGTACCTACTGCAACCTACATCCTTCTGAATCTGCTTAGTGTATTCATCTCTTGGTCTCCCTCTACGATTTTTACCCTCCATGCTGCCCTCCAATGCTAAATTTGTGATCCCTTGATGCCTCAAAACATGTCCTACCAACCGATCCCTTCTTCTAGTCAAGTTGTGCCACAAACTTCTCTTCTCCCCAATCCAATTCAATACCTCCTCATTAGTTACGTGATCTACCCACCTAATCTTCAACATTCTTCTGTAGCACCACATTTCGAAAGCTTCTATTCTCTTCTTGTCCAAACTAGTTATCGTCCATGTTTCACTTCCATACATGGCTACACTCCATACAAACACTTTAGAAACGACCTCCTGACACTTAAATCTATACTCGATGTTAACAAATTTCTCTTCTTCAGAAACGATTTCCTTGCCATTGCCAGTCTACATTTTATATCCTCAGTTATTTTACTCCCTAAATAGCAAAACTCCTTTACTACTTTAAGTGTCTCATTTCCTAATCTAATTCCCTCAGCATCACCCGATTTAATTTGACTACATTCCATTATCCTCGTTTTGCTTTTGTTGATGTTCATGTTATATCCTCCTTTCAGGACACTGTCCATTCCGTTCAACTGCTCTTCCAAGTCCTTTGCTGTCTCTGACAGAATTACAATGTCATCAGCGAACCTCAAAGTTTTGCCATTAGTATGCTGAAACAAATGCCGGCAGATGAAACATTCATCACCCGAATTTGTATCCGTGATGAGGCAATCTTTCATCTTTCAAACAAACTGAGGACAAGAAACGTGAGCACTGGGTATCGAGGACCTCCGACTCCACTGCCACGGTTGAGGAGGGTCTGTAACGACGAGCATGCCAAGAAATCGAGTATTGTTTCGATGCGCTTCGTCCAAATAGTTCTACTCACGTAGAAGTGTATTAATTGGGGAAAATAAATTAAATAAATATATCTCGTTCTGTAATAGTTGTCACATTTTTACTTCATTAACACGTGTAAAAAGTTTTTATTAATAACTTGAGTATACAGTATTAATGTTCCAAAATACTACTTATTTAATATTTTTGAAAATATGTTTGGAGGTATCAGCGAACAAACTGAAATATTTGAAAATAAATATAATGGTGATTGAAACCGATCCCCTTTTCATAAATGTGCCTTGAGATCTAGAATGTTATAATTATTAAAAAATAGATTTAATAGTTCGTTGTGAACAGGGTTTCGATTCTTAGGATATCGTCAGAAAACTTAATACTAAACATGTAACCCACACAACTTCAGCGGTAATTAATGACTGTACAAAGATTGTTGTACAAAGATATGTGACATTTCAGGACCATATCGATACAAAACACAAGCGTAAAATACACGAAGAGACTCTAGAAAAATAAATCGTATATTACAGTATACTCAAATATCAAAACAATGAATGTATATGGGAAATATACAAGTGAATAACAGCATAGGCTACTATATCATATGTACAAATTGGTTAATGTGATGAACATGTTGTTAAACGGGGAGTGGGGTAGGAAGAAATCTATGGAATGTGAGAGTGGAACAGTTATAACAATCTCATTATCTAATGCTGTGAGAAATAATAACTGGCTGCTGCTACTTTAGTATGGGTGAGTAATGGAACAGTTGAAACGTCCCCTTTTGAAAAATTATACATGACTGTGCTTAAACTGTCACACAATATTTTTAGCGCAACGCAATCTGACTTTCAATAATCCCTACAAAAGAATGGCCCTGACTAACATTAACCTATACCTTTCACAAATCACTTACCTCACAAAAATCTTCGTTACTTGAACTATTGCAATATAGCGAGCGCCACTACTGCCAGCTAAATAAAAGATTCTAACTACTGAGGGCACTAACTACTGATTGGCATAGTTAGCAAATGAAAGATTTTGATAGAGAACAAATGATGTATTTACCTTAATAGTCATAATATATATAGCAGTTCATGACATCCAGTCTTACAAATTTCAAAACTCCGCCATCTCTCTCCCCACATCCACCACTGCTGGCGGCTCACCTCCAACTGCGCCACGCTACGCGCTGTTCACATCCAGCTGCCCAACACTACAATGGCAGCAACAATGCAAACTAGCCACAGACTGCACACAGCACAGCCAGTGATTTTCATACAGAGCGCTACGTGGAGTTACCAATAAGAAAACCTAAACAGCCTACTTACACAGTGTGTGGTTAGTAAGGAGATTGTCAGGATTCCTTGGTTGGTTAATGATTTTTACTTTTGTATAGAGCCACAGTCACATAAAACTTTCTGAAAGATACAAGCGCCATTTGACTATACAACACCTTTTATTTACATCTTACATTATCTCTTGTGTAATAAAGAGTCCCACTACCTGTTCCCATGACAGCACCGACCGCCTGGTGTGCAACGGGGATACCTTTATGATGATCTCTGATGATCGTTTAACTTATGCTTATGTCGCGGCTTGTGGGACACAGTGTAGAAAAGTTTAAAACCTGTGATTTGGATGTCTATTTTTCCACAACCACATCAACTGGGTCATGCTAATTGCCAGTAAATTAGCATACTACACAAATGTTCTCGCGTTTAGTTAGACAATATTGGTTTATGTAACCGAAGGTATATGTTTTGACGATAACTTGGGTTCTGCTCAGTCTAATGATTTATAATACGTAAGTAAGAGAACAGGTCATGCAGCCCATACATTTATTTAACTGTGTGCCCTGGTATTTTTCTGATACTTTGTCTGATACTTTTATTTTGCTTTAATCTTTTGCAGTTGTAACACTTAATAATGGCCTAAGGCCGAAATATATATTGTGAAATATAACCTGTTGTACAGTCAAATCGCGGTCTAATCTTTCAGAAAAAAACCCTTGATCGGTGTTTATAAATGGTCAGAATTTCGAGTAATGTTAGTATTCTTCCTTCAGTTCCTCTGTGGAGAACATTACATTTCATATCATTTGAATGACATTCATTCAGACAAAATTCATGAAACGTGGAATCTTCCTGTTTCAGTCTCTAACTTCTTTTATATTCAGTCTAGTAGTTATGTTGTGTGGACTATCTGTTTCGTAGTACGTTATGTGACGATTGCTGAAGAAGCCGAAAGCCGGTTCATAACTATTTATTAAATAATGATTATTGTGGAACAATAATACTGTGTACTGAGATTTCTTTTTTTAATTGTTAAGTGTGACAACGGGGCAGTATGCGTTCTTGCTATGTGAGCTAAAGTATGAAAACTCACTTTGTTTGTATATGCAACTAATTTTGTACGTGCGCAAATTACTGGAAGAGGCCTTTTTTTGGGAAGCTTCGCTGAAACGTTAGATAGCGCAATCGTCCTCCCTGCATTCCACGTATAGTACGACGTGACGATAGCCGCCACGGACCGACGAGAGTGTTTTCGCCAGGAATTTAACAGTCGTATTTCTTTCAGTCAGCGCGTCCGTTCGATCTGCCCGTGGCCCATCTGAGGCTGCGTTCCACAAGCTAGCAACGGGAAGGGACGGCTGATGTGGGGGTGGACGGGTGTTACCAGAGAAGAGGGAGGAGTGGGGGGGTGGCGATGTTTGCTCGCAGCGCCCACCCCCCCTCTTGGCCCGCCCGGTCACCACGCACGCCGGGTCAAAGGGGCGCTTGTTGTCCGATACTTGCAGACCGGCTGGGTGGCGCGGCCATCGCGAGGCGAGCAGGGCGTGCGCGCGCGTGTTTGCCGCCGCTGCGCGCCGACCCTAATCTCGGGGAACCCCCGCCTGCACCCCTCGGCCCCTCCGCCACCCCGGCGGCGCCGGCCGGCCTCCCGAATCACCAACAGCCACATATTGCGGCTATTGATCGGGTTGTGAGAGGAGCGGATGGCGCGAGTTTGGGAGGGGCCGGCTGGTGTGGGAAGAGATCGGCACGGGCAGTTGCTGGGACCGTGGGGGGGGGGGGGGGGGGGGTTGGGGGTTGGAGGAGGGGGTGCTTGCACGCCTGTTGTGTGGATCGGGGGCACCGCTGCAGATATTACTGGCGGAGACGTTCCAGGCCAGCTGCGTTTATGTGCCAGCCTCGAGGCCTCCGCCCCTCTCCCCCTCCCTCCATCCCCCTGCCGACTCGACTGGTCAAGGTGGCGACCGGCTCCAGGAGCGACCTCGCCCACTGTGGAAACTTTAGACCAATCTCCTGATGAACAGCAACATTCACATGCACCACATCAAACTACTTCTGTCTCACGAAACGATTCTCTCACTGGAAATCAATGTGACAGGTTGACATATGGAACGAACGATACTTAATTTGTAAAAGGCTTTATCGTCATATCTTTGTCACAAGAAGAAAAAATTTCGAAAGTTTTGTGTGTGCGTGTGTGTGTGTGTGTGTGTGTGTGTGTGTGTGTGTGTGTATAAAAAAGCAATGACTACTACCAGTAGTGACACATACGCCCTGATACTTTTAAGATGAGCAGAATGTAAATTTATGATGCCCAAAAGAACACACGTAGTAATGCGATCGGACTCGCAAATACACTCAGGTGACAAAAATCATAGTATGGCGATATGTACAAATATATATGACGGTAGTATTGCGTACACAAGGTACAAATGGGCAGTAAACTGGTGGAGCTGTCATTTGTACTCAGATTATTGATGTGAAAGTTTTTCCGACGTGATTATGATCGCGCCGGCCGGTGTGGCCGAGCGGTTTTAAACGCTTCAATCTGGAACCGCGCGACCGCTACGGTCGCAGGTTCGAATCCTGCCTCGAGCATGGATGTGTGTGATATCCATAGGTTAGTTAGGTTTAAGTAGTTCTAAGTTCTAGGGGATTGATGACCTCACATGTTAAGTCCCATAGTGCTCAGAGCCATTTGAACCATTTTTGAAATTTGGGTCTATAGAACGCGAAATGGAAACAAACGTTAAAATAATTTTTTTTATTTGCAACACTTAGCAACACCTCCCAACTACTTCTCTACACAGTCGCCACTCCAACGGTATTTGTCGTAGCGTTCTACTAACTTTCCAATATCCTCGTAATAGAAGGCAGCCGCCTGTGCTTTCCTGTAATTCTCTACGCTGGTCTACAGCTCGTTGTCTGTGCCAAAATGTTGTCTTCATAGCCAACGGTTCATGTAAGCAGAGATGGTACTCAGGGGAGCAAATTATGGGCATTAGGAGATCCGACCGACGTTAGGAGGTATCCCGTGACTTTTGTCGCCACAGTGTAAGTGGAACATACACACAGAGCACACACGTTCATAAATTCAGCGCAACGAAAAGAATCGAGGGCCTGCTTACCATCTATTGTAGTTTTGCCTTCAAAACTTTCTACATGGAAAATGGCGAGAATTTCAATCTTCGACGAGTGACAAGATATTAAAAATTAGTACACTGGACAAAGGATTAGTCACCAGCGTGACATCACAGCATTGTATGATAGCTGTAAAGGGACTGGCTAGAATATATAACGGTCCTAAGGGGGTTAGAAAGTGTGTGTTCTAGGACTGTCTGCCCTTCCCACCTACCTGCAGCTCCAGCACAGCATGCTCCTTCCTCCGTAATACTGTGACTGCATCTACGGTAAAATGCTTTCTTTTCAGTATAAGTTCAATGCGATGTGAATGGTTGCTATAATACCGTTAAATGGGATACAGTTCTCATGAAATTTGCGCAGTATTGGTAGGTAGTTCCTTCCCAAGACCATACTGTTCACATGCTGCTTTTACGTATGGATCTGAGTCACTTTCACAGTCAATCACCCAAGTCTACAGATCGTCTGCTCGTGTGAATAACTGTAGTGGCGTGCAAAACGTCAGGACGAAAGTAACATAGCTCGATGAAACTTAGACCATAGGTAGATAGAGCTGCTACAGTGTGATACATAATGTAAGTGAAAGAAATACGCGATAAGACGAACAAAATGAAACTTACAAAGATGGTTCAAATGGCTCTAAGCAGAATGGGACTTCACATCTGAGGTCATCAATTCCCTAGACTTAGAACTACTTAATCCTAACTAACCTAAGGACATCACACACATCCATGCCCGAGATAGGATACGAACCTGCGCCCGTAGCAGCAGCATGGTTCCGGACTGAAGCCACTAGAACCGTTCGGCCACCGCGGCCGTCTTTACAACAGTATACAATAATTATATTGATGTCACCGCGATTTATGATGGTTTCCTTAACATTAAAAACGGCAGGACATGGTCCTCAGTAGGGCTTCACTACGTATACAAATATATGGTCTATGTATTCCCCTCATGGCCACAGGGTTGGTAAGGTGTTTTTGTTGTAGAGCGTTCCATTCCTCCGCCAGCGCTATTGATAACTGCTGGACAAAAGATCCTATGAAATTTTGGTATTATGTTAAATCAGTAAACGAATAGAAGCAATCTGTTCACTCTGTGAGTATAATAAAATCGAAAAGGAGGATGACACATATACGGCCAAAGTACTAAACGTCTTTTTCCAAAGCTATTTAACAGAGGAAGATAGCATTGTAGTATCTCCTTTAAATCGGAACAAGATCGCACTGTGATACAGCCCTTAAATCGTCGCACTAATGACAAAATGGCTGATTACAGATTTGTGGTCATGGGTAAAAAACAAGTGATATCGCTTAACACAGAAAAGGCAGCTGGGCCTGACTGGATACTCATATGATTCTACATTGATTATGCTGAAGAACGCTCCCATCTTCTAGCAACTGCAGGAGTGAAATGTTCCCTATGGGAGGAAGAAAAGCATTGGTCAACCCCGATTTCCAGGGGGGTGTCGAACAGACGAACGAAGCTGTAGGCGTGTGTCCTTGACGTCGGTCTATAGCAGAGTTTTGGAACGTGTTTACACTTGTGTATTAGGACATCTATGGAGACCTTAAGTCTCCTCGTTACGCTTACAGACGAGTCGCAACTTTACAAAACTGTAGCGAATGTCAGGAAGACCTGCAGAGAATCGGCGCCTGGTGCAGGGAATATCAATTGACCCTCAACATAAAAAAAGAAGTAGCGTACTTCATATACATAGACAGAACGACCGTTTCTTTTACGGTAACAAAACTGGAGAACAGCAACAGCAAGCACTTTCTTTCTTGAAATATGTACGAGTATGCATAAGGAACAATTTAAAATGGAACGACCGCATAAAACTAATCGCAGGAGAGTCAGATGTCAGGCTGAGTTTCATTGCCCGAATCCAGAGGAAATGTACTGCATACAAAACCCCTGTTCATCTACATCTACATGGATACCCTGCAAATCACATTCAAGTGCCTGGCAGAGGGTTCAACGAACCACCTTCACAATTCTCTGTTATTCTAATCTCGTATAGCACGCGGAAAGAATAAACACCTATATCTTTCCGTACGAGCTATGATGTCCCTTATTTTATCGAGGTGATCGTTCCTCCCTGTGTAGGTCGGTGTCAACAAAATATTTTCGTATTCGGAGAAGAAAGTTGGTGATTGGAATTTCGTGGGAAGATTCCGTCGTAACGATAAACGCCTTTCTTTTAATGATTTCCAGCCCAAATCCTGTATCATTTCTGTGACACTCTCTCCCATATTTCGCTATAATGCAAAACGTGCTGCCCTTATTTGAACTTTTTCGATGTACTCCATCAGTCCTACGTGGTAAGAATCCCACACCGCGCAGCAGTATTCTGAAAGAGGACGGACAAGGGTAGTGTAGGCAGTCTCCTTAGAAGATCTGTTACATTTTCTAAGTGTCCTGCCAATAAAACGCAGTCTTTAGTTAGCCTTCCTCACGACTTTTCTGCGTGTTCCTTCCAATTTAAGTTGTTCGTAATTGTAATACCTAGGTATTTAGTCGAATTTACGGCTTTTAGATTAGACTGTTTTATCGTGTTTAACTAGTTCCTTTTAGCACTCATGTGGATGACATCACAGTTTTCGTTATTTAGGGTCAACTGCCACTTTTTGCACCATTCACTTATCTTTTCTAAATCGTTTTTCAATTTGTTTTGATTTTCTGATTATCAGTCGATAAACGACAGCGTCATCTGCAAACAACCGAAGACGGCTGCTCAGATTGTCTGCAAAATCGTTTATATAGATAAGGAACAGCAAAGAGCCTATAAAACTACCATGGGGAACGCCAGAAATCACTTCTGTTTTACTCCATGACGTTCCGTCAATTGCTACGAACTGTGACCTCTCTGACAGGAAATCACGAATCCAGTCACATAACTGAGACGATATTCCATAAGCACGCAATTACACAACGAGCCGCTTGTGTGGTACAGTGTCAAAAGCCTTCCGGAAATCCAGAAATACGGAAGCGATCTGTCTCTTGTCACTAGCACTCAACACTTCATGTGAATAAACAGCTAGTTGTGTTTCACAGGAACGATGTTTTCTAAACCAATGTTGACTGTGTGTCAATAGACCGTTTCCTTCGAGGTAATTCATAATGTTCGAACACAATATATTTCCTAAAATCCTGCTACATATCGACATTAACGATGTGGACCTGTAATTTAGTGGATTTCTCCTAATACCTATCTTCAATATCGGTGTGACCTTTGCAACTTTCCAATCTTTGGGTACGGATCTTTCGTCGAACGAACGGTGTTATATGATTGTTAAGTATGGAGCTAATGCATCAGCATACTCCGAAAGGAACCTAATTGGTATACAGTCTGGACCAGAAGACTTGCAATTACTAAGTGATTTAAGTTGCTTGACTTCTCCGAAGACATTTACTTCTACGTTACTCATGTTGGCAGCTGTTCTTGATTCCAATTCTGGAATATTTACTTCGTCTCCTTTTTTGAAGGCTTTTTGGAAGGATGAGTTCAGTAACTCTGCTTTGGCAGTACTGTCGTCGATAGTATCGCGCAGAGAAGGCATTGATTGTTTCTTGCCCCTAACATACTTTACATGCGACCAGAATCCCTTCGGATTTTCTGCCAGGTTTCGAGACAATGTATCGTTGTGGAAACGGTTTTAGGCATCTCGAATTGAAACCCGTGCTAAATTTCAAGCTTCTGCAAAGGATCGCCAATCTTGGGAATTTTGAGACTGTTTAAATTTGGCGTATTTGTTTCGTTGTTTCTGCAACAGTATCTTGAATATTGCTCGTCAGTGAGGGGCCCGCGCTAGATAGGACTAACAGAGAAAATAGAGAGGAACCAAAGAAGAGATGCGCGGCCCTTTACAGGTTTATTTAATAAGACCGGAAACGTCACGGAGATGATCAACCAACTACTGCCGTGGACGTTGCAAGAGAGAAGTTCCGACGGCGTACATTCTCAGATTAGTCAACAAATATATTGCTTCCTCCTTTATGTATCTCACGAAAGGACCACGAAAATGAAATTAGAGAAATTCTGGACCACACGGAGGCTTATCGGCAGTGGTTCTTCCCACGAACTATGCACGGCTGTAAGGGGTGAGGGTGGGGGGGGGAGTGACTGAAACACATGAAGTGCCCAGCGCCATACACTGTAACGTGGTTTGAGGAGTACAGATGCTAATGTAGAAGGACTCTACTGGCCATTAAAATTGCTACACCAAGAAGAAATGCAGATAAGAAACGGGTATTCATTGGACAACCATATTATACTAGAACTGACATACGATTACCTTTTCACGCAATTTGGGTGCATAGATCCTGAGAAATCAGTACCCAGAACAACCACCTCTGGCAGTAATAAAGGCCTTGATACGCCTGGGCATTGCGTCAAACAGAGCTTGAATGGCGTGTACAGGTACAACTGCCCATGCAGCTTCAACACGGTACCACAGTTCATCAAGAGTAGTGACTGGCGTATTGTGACGAGCCAGTTACTCGGCCACCATTGACCAGACGTTTTGAATTTGTGAGAGATCTGGAGAATCTGGACAGGGCAGCAGTCGAACATTCTCTGTATATAGAAAGGCCTGTATAAGACCCGCAACAATCGGTCGTACATTATCCTCCTGAAATGTTGGGTTTCGCAGGGATCGAATGAAGGTAGAGCCACGGGTCTTAACACATCTCAAATGTAATGTCCACTGTTCAAAGTGCCGCCAATGCGAACAAGAGGTGAGCGAGACGTGTAGCCAATGGCACCCCATACCATCACGCAGGCCAGTATGGCGATGACGAATACACGCTTCAAATGTGCGTTCACCGCGATGTCGCCAAACACGGATGCGACCATCATGATGCTGTAAACATAACCTGGTTTCATCCGAAAAAATAACGTTTTGCCATAAATAAATCCCGGTTCGTCGTTGAGTACACCATCGCAGGCATCTGAGATGTAGCGTCAAGGGTAACCGAGCTGATAGTCCATGCTGCTGCAAACGTCGTCGAACTGTTCGTGCAGATGGTTGTTGTCTTGCAAACGTCCCCATCTGTTGACTCAGGGATCGAGACGTGTCTGCACGATCCGTTACAGCCATGCGGATAAGATGCCTGTCACCTCGACTGCTATTGATACGAGGCCGTTGGGATCCAGCAGGCGTTCCGTATTACCCTCCTGAACCCACCGATTCCATATTCCGCTAACAGTCATTGGATCTCGACCAACGCGAGAAGCAATGTCACAATACGATAAACCACAATCGCGATACGCTACAATCCGACCTTTATCAAAGTCGGGAACGTGATGGTACGCATTACTCCTCCTTACACGAGGCATCACAACAACGTTTCGCCAGACAACGCCGGTCAACTGCTGTTTGTGTATGAGAAATCGGTTGCAAACTTTCCTTATGTTAGCACGTTGTAGGTATCGCCACCGGCGCCAACCTTGTGTGAATGCTCTGAAAAGTTAATCATTTGCATATCACAGCATCTTCTTCCTGTTGGTTAAATTTCGCTTCTGTAGCACGTCATCTTGGTGA
Organism: Schistocerca americana; assembly: GCF_021461395.2. Taxonomy (NCBI): domain Eukaryota; kingdom Metazoa; phylum Arthropoda; class Insecta; order Orthoptera; family Acrididae; genus Schistocerca; species Schistocerca americana. The sequence continues at coordinate 394,285,397 of NC_060121.1, forward strand.
TGTAGCAATTTTAATGGCCAGTTCAAAATGGCTCTGAGCACTATGGGACTTAACATCTGAGGTCATCAGTCCCCTAGAACTAAGAACTACTTAAACCTAACTAACCTAAGGACATCACACACATCCATGCCCGAGGCAGGATTCGAACCTGCGACCGTAGTGGCCGCGCAGTTCCACACTGAGGAGCCTACAACCGCTCGGCCACACCGGCCGGCTAATGGCCAGTAGTGTGGATTGTCGCTGGTGTCGGTGGTAGATGCGGTTGTGCTGCAGTACGCCTCCCCAGCGCGTTCCACACGTGCTCGATGGGATTTCAGCCTGAGGAAAGGGGAGGTCAGCCCATTCATGGCATATGCTGTCGTTCCAAGAGCACCTTCACCCGCGCTGTTCGATGTGGCCGCTCATTACCCGTTCCAAACTCTCGAAATATGGGGGTACGTCCGGAATCAATACAAAGACCGAATCTGCCCACATCCAGGAACAGCACGCGACCCCTCTCCTCGTTGGTACATTCTCTACGCTCTTGGCACAGTCGTAAAGGTGCCGCCAATAACAGGCGTCAACGGAGCACAACGTAATGATCGTCGGGCAAAGAGACCACCCCATTCAGTCGCCTTGCTGCTGTGGAGCGTGAAATTGTCTGTCTTGCAGTCCTGTTAAACGTGGTTGCAATAGCACCCGCAGTTTGTCGCGGGCCCTGTTGCACAATGTAGAGGGCGCCTGGTACTCCACGAGTAGCTGATTATCATCGGTCATCTCCTGTCCTTCGGGCAGCAGTGCCTCTGGTTCGGAACGATCCCCCAAACACGTGAAGCAATGCTGTGAGCAGTACCACATTCCTGGGCTCTACTCTTTACACTTCATCCTTCTTCCAGTTTCCCGATGATTGTTCTCAGTGTAAAGTCATCCAAATGTTTTCTCCCGGTCATGTCGGACTGGAGAACACCAACACAGAACTCGTAATTCCCAGCTGATAGGCATACGTACACATTCCATCCCCGTTCCTTCAGCTGCCTCGTCAGCCCAATCTGGCGTTATAGTCACGTTGACCACACCACTTTTGATATCCAAATATCTGTGTACGACTGGGAGACCTCTCGTCACATGTTCCCACACTTTCATTCATTTCTACTCAGTTCTTAACATGTTATGGTACTTTCTCTAGCACGTCTTCAAATTTTACGGGTCAGTGTATTACCGTACCAGTTCCATGCACGCAACGCGACAAATGTACGCGGATCTGGACTTGGCTTTTGTAATATGGTATATGTTGGCACGCTGACGCTCACACGTGCGTATTAGCACAGCTTTTTGACGTAAAATTCAACCTCCCTGGCGTCACACTGATCTCCGTGGCTCCGACTGACGAGCCAGCCACAGATACTCTCAGCGCATCCTGACTCTTCCTCTTGACGCGCCAACCGCCAAAGCTTGCGTTCAAAAACAAATGTAACGCTGCACAAATATGGATTCCAGCGATAAGACACGTAGCTCATGAAGTGAATCATGTACTGTGGGAGAACCGGCAACAAGAAAATCAAAGGGTTTTGGACGTGATTCTCAAGAGGATGTAGAAAATTAGACTGCCTGCGGAGAGGTGAGGGACGTATAGAGACGACTGGCAAGAAGGAACAAGGTAATAGCACATGTGTTAAGATATCAAGGATAACTTTAATGGTGCTAAGGGAGGCTGTAGAGGGTGAAAATTGTAGGGTACAGACTGGAGTACATCCAAAAAACAATTTAGCACGTAGTTTGCAAATACTACTCTGAGTTGAAGAGGTTGGTGCAAGAGGAATGTTCTTGGATGACCGCATTAAACTGTTCTGATGATCCGCTGCAATTTGCTTGAAAATGCTGAGAGACTGCCCAGCCATTTCGATGCACTTTTAATAAATTTCTTATGTCTTGACTACTCTTTTATTTTTCTGCAGCCTTACGCGTTTAGTCTTTGTTATTTTCAAAGGCAGTGTTATGTCAGTCATGCAACATCATCAGATACATCGTATCACGCCAACAATCTCGACCGAGAATGTTGATGTCATAAAATGTATCTGTTGATATTGTATGAATGACACAACACTGCCTTTGAAAATGAGGGAAAATCGAAACGAGTAGGCTGTTGAAAAATAAAAGTGTGGTCCAGACATAGGTAAAGTTCTTAAACGTGCTCTCTGATGATCCTTCACCCCCGCCCCTCCCCCCCCAAAAAAACACGAGTATTTTGGTAAGCTTCTCTCCTCTATATATGTCATCATCAAAAAATTATTATGACTGTGGATCCCAGCCAAGAAAAATTAAACAAACGTGTTAATTCTGAGGTGAAAAGAAAATGCCACAAAGGCTGTTTGGTTCCAACAACAGTATATTTGTACTATAACGGAAACCACTTGAATGACACTTTCTGTACATACAACTGCCTCCAATTATTGTTAGAGGGATAGATTATTATTTTCTGCGCTAGAGAGGTTAATCTCTGTAAGACAAATTCAGTGTAATAGCTCTTTTGTAGATCTGAGAAGAAATGACGGAGTAAAAGTCCATTGAATATAGAGTTATTTCGCTGTCGCCTCAGCCACCCGAATGAAAAACTGCTTGGTCTAGTGTTCCACTTTCCAACGAAAATGGCGCTGGCTAGGATACGATACGTGATCTTTGAGCCAATCTCATGTGGAAATAGACCTTCTGGAACCAAACAGCGTTTGCCTGTAACATTTTCTTCATAGATTAATTAAGGATGAAAGTCGCGTCAGTACGTTTTTCACGTAGCTTGTTTTAAAACTAACATAGCTGAGTAAGCCAAAATGTATTTCACCTTTATCTGCAACACTGCCTAGTTAAAAAACACTATAACAGCAGTAAGCTGGTAAGCTATATTGGATATACAGTTTCTAAAGAAACAACTGTCTGTGTAAGGCCGCAGAAAACTGTATTTCAGTAATTCCCGTTCGCTCTTTCTATTCTTTTTCACGTTTATGTCGAGGAAGTTTTTTTTAAAGCTGTGTAAATGATTCATTGCCTTTCAGCGTCTGATTATTATAAGAATAATTACAGAATACCATTCAGTCCAGCATGGTGATTAAAACATCGTAAGAAGCGTTCTTTTAATTGCGGAAGGAACCTCGAAAGAAATTCAACAACGGAGAACAGAATTAAAAGTTAGTGAACTGGAATAGAGAAATCTTTCAATGTTTCCTTTTCCTACCAAGTAATTCCAGTACCATCAAAACAATTAAATTTTCATCCCCTTAGTTAGGTGTAATTCCTTTGGTCTCATGTTGCCAAATACAGCCCAGAATTACAGCAGTGTTGTACAGTGCTAAGAAATGCTGGTTCAGAAAATTGAGACGAATCTGAAGTAAGATGCGATCCTCTTAATCATACGTATTCAACGTAATCAAAATACTGTAAAGTTCTGTAATAAACATTAACAAAGTAATGCTATTTTTATCCAAATTATTAAGTACGTAATTTGTCGGTGGTCACATTTAATGATTCATATATGAAACGATTAAATGCTACTTATCATTGTACTTCAAAGTCTATGAAAAATACCTGCTATTTGTCATAACTACTGCTTGTAAGCTACTATTTTCATTACATTAGTTTCTCATGGGACACAAAATTGTTAGATCAGAATGCTATGACTCAATCCTTGCAAGTATCGAAATACTCTGTTACTCGAATAAAATTCTGTAAAAACCCCCCGCGCTCTGGGGAGTTCCGTACGAACTCAATTATGAATATACAGGGTGTTTCAAAAATGACCGGTATATTTGAAACGGCAATACAAACTAAACGAGCAGCGATAAAAATACACCGTTTGTTGCAATATGCTTGGGACAACAGTACATTTTCAGGCAGACAAACTTTCGAAATTACAGTAATTACAATTGTCAACAACAGATGGCGCTGCGGTCTGGGAAACTCTATAGTACGATATTTTCCACATATCTACCATGCGTAGCAATAATATGGCGTAGTCTCTGAATGAAATTACCCGAAACCTTTGACAACGTGTGTGGCGGAATGGCTTCACATGCAGATGAGATGTACTGCTTCAGCTGTTCAATTGTTTCTGGATTCTGGCGGTACACCTGGTCTTTCAAGTGTCCACACAGAAAGAAGTCACAGGGGTTCATGTCTGGCGAATAGGGAGGCCAATCCACGCCGCCTCCTGTATGTTTCGGATAGCCCAAAGCAATCACACGATCATCGAAATATTCATTCAGGAAATTAAAGACGTCAGCCGTGCGACGTGGACGGGCACCATCTTGCATAAACCACGAGGTGTTCGCAGTGTCGTCTAAGGCAGTTTGTACCGCCACAAATTCACGAAGAATGTCCAGATAGCGTGAAGCAGTAATCGTTTCGGATCTGAAAAATGGGCCAATGATTCCTATGGAAGAAATGGCGGCCCAGACCAGTACTTTTTAAGGATGCAGGGACGATGGGACTGCAACATGGGGCTTTTCGGTTCCCCATATGCGCCAGTTCTGTTTATTGACGAAGCCGTCCAGGTAAAAATATGCTTCGTCAGTAAACCAAATGCTGCCCACATGCATATCGCCGTCATCAATCCTGTACACTATATCGTTAGCGAATGTCTCTCGTGCAGCAATGGTAGCGGCGCTAAGGGGTTGCCGCATTTGAATTTTGTATGGATAGAGGTGTAAACTCTGGCGCATGAGACGATATGTGGACGTTGGCGTCATTTGGACCGCAGCTGCAACACGGCGAACGGAAATCCGAGGCCGCTGTTGGATCACCTGCTGCACTAGCTGCGCGTTGCCCTCTCTGGTTGCCGTACGCGGTCGCCCTACCTTTCCAGCACGTTCATCCGTCACGTTCCCAGTCCGTTGAAATTTTTCAAACAGATCCTTTATTGTATCGCTTTTCGGTCCTTTGGTTACATTAAACCTCCGTTGAAAACTTCGTCTTGTTGCAACAACACTGTGTTCTAGGCGGTGGAATTCCAACACCAGAAAAATCCTCTGTTCTAAGGAATAAACCATGTTGTCTACAGCACACTTGCACGTTGTGAACAGCACACGCTTACAGCAGAAAGACGACTTACAGAATGGCGCACCCACAGACTGCATTGTCGTCTATATGTTTCACATCACTTGCAGCGCCATCTGTTGTTGAAAATTGTAACTACTGTAATTTCTAAAGTGTGTCCGCCTCAAAATGTACTGTTGTCCCAAGCATATTGCAACGAACGGTGCATTTCTATCGCTGCTCGTTTAGTTTTTATTGCCATTTCAAATATACCGGTCATTTTTGAAACACCCTGTAGACAGTTCACATATAGGTTTTGATGAGTGAGTTGAGGAATATGAAAATATATGATATAAATGACAGTTTCTTTTCATTTAATCTACTAACAAGCTCAAATTTTTCACACCGTCAATGCACCGTATATCTTAGTGTTTGATACCTGTACCCATTGCTGAGAAGAGGCCAGATGCATAGATGGACAACAAAGTGCACCGTCAGGGTTCCGTTCCTATCGACTGGTGTACGGAAACTTAAGAATGAAATAATTGCCAGATTAATATGAGAATAAACAGAGGATAAAGGCAATTGAATCACTAGGGGAAAATAAACGTTCGTACTATACTTGGAAACTTTCCCTGATGAAGTCCTGTGAAACTAAAGATCAACGGCTCACATAGAGCTGATGTCTCGAAATCCGTCCAGTAGCCATGTCAGCCATTTAAATTTACAACCACGTACATAATCCGCAAGCCACCGTACGGTGAACGGCGGATGGTAGCCTGTACCACTACTACTCATATCCTTTCCTGTTCCTCTCGCAAACAGGGCGAGGGAAAAACGACTGTGTGTACGCAGCCGTACGAGCCCCAATTTATCGTGTCTTTTCTTCGTGGTCCTCACGCGAAATGTATGTGGGAGGCAGTAGAATCTTTCTGCAGTCAGCTTCAAATGTCGATTCTCTAAATGTTCTCAAAAGCGTTCCTCGAAAACGGCATAGCCTTCCTTGCAGGGATTCCCATGTGAGACCCCGCAGAATGTCCGTGATACATGCGTGTTGTTCGAAGGTACCAGTAAGAAAATTAACAGCCCGCCTCTGAACTTCTTCATCTAGATATACATGGATACTCTGTCAATTACATTTAAGTGTCTGGCAGAGGCTTCACTGAACCACCTTCGACGTCTTCTTTTAATCCGACCTGGTACGGAGCCCAAACACTTGAGCAGTACTCAAGAACAGATCGCCCTAGCGTCCCATATGCGGTCTCCTTTGCAGAAGAGCTGCGATTTCCTAAATTCTGCCAGCAAATCGAAGTCGACTGTTTGCCTTCCCTACCATAATGCTCAAATGTTCGTTCCGCTTTATATCGCATTGCATATTTATACGTGACTGTACCAAGCGGAACACTTCTAATTCTGTATACGAACGTTAAGGGTTTGTTTTTCCTACTCACCCGCATTAACTTACATATTTCCAGGTTTACAGCTAAATGTCATTCTGCACACGAAATACAAATTTTGTCTGAGTCATCTTGTGACGTTCTACAGTTACTCAACCTCGACGCCTTCCCGCATACTACAGAATCACCAGCATAGAAAAGCAAATTGCTGTCCACCCTGTCAGCGGGTACGGTGTGCTCTGTGGTCAGTACGCTGTAATGCGGATTAAAACGGCCAGTTCGGCATACGGGCCTTAAAACCGAGAAGCCGGGTGGCAGCCATTAACAGAGAATGAGGGACTCCAGATATTGTGAGGTGGTAAGTGGGTGAGCGTCGTCTGTGTGTCCCTGACGGCGCGCTGACGTGAAAGGGCTGGGCACCGCAGATTGGCCGAATCAACATGTTAAGGCTTTTAAAGCGCCGCAGTGGCAACGGCCCAGCTGGCACACTCTGGCGTTGCCAGAAGTGAGCCGGCTGGGCCGATGCGACCTCGCGATCCGCGTGATGGATGGCGGCGGCGTGTCTGCTCTGCGAGCTGCCGGGGACAGACTCCTGCATCCCGCCTATGCTGCCAGTACCACTTTCGCTTCAGAACCGCCAAATCCATAGATGATGCCATCAACCACGCCCTACACGTATTACAAATATACGCCATGGCAATGCCGATTGACATTGCCGGGGGGCATTCGATAACTTATGGTGGCCCGCAGTGTTTGAAAGGTTAACACGTCTGGAGGTACTGTAATCAGCTTACAACAGGTTCATAGACTACTGGAAGGACCGAGCAGTCGAGTGACAGATGGACTGACGGAACGTAATTAAAAAAAATTACCAAGGGCTAAGGTTTTATCCATACTGGATGAGAGATAGTGGTTGTGAATGTCAATGTTAAAAAATATATCGGCTCAAACACTTGTTTCTAGTGTAAAACACTAAGATTGACGTGTTTCGGAAGTCAAGCTTCCATCATCAGAATAACAAAAAGTAAAAGAGCCTATTAAAACTCGCTAAAATGGAACATGCACCAGGCACAATAAAATTGATAATAAAATTAAAACATCGTGGTTACTTCTCTTGTTGCAGCCGTGTCTTCCAAGGTGCATCTCCACATAGTCGTGAAAATATAAAAAAAATCTAAAATGGTGTCGCATATGGTGTTCAACATCTAACCACATGGCTCTACATCTACATCTACATTTATACTCCGCAACCCACCCAACGGTGTGTGGCGGAGGGCACTTTACGTGCCACTGTCATTACCTCCCTTTCCTGGTCCAGTCGCGTATGGTTCGCGGGAAGAACGACTGTCTGAAAGCCTCCGTGCGCGCTCTAATCTCTCTAATTTTACATTCGTGATCTCCTCGAGAGGTATAAGTAGGGGGGAAGCAATATATTCGATACCTCATCCAGAAACGCACCCTCTCGAAACCTGGCGAGCAAGCTACACCGCGATGCAGAGCGCCTCTCTTGCAGAGTCTTCCACTTGAGTTTATTAAACATCTCCGTAACGCTATCACGGTTACCAAATAACCCTGTGACGAAACGCGCCGCTCTTCTTTGGATCTTCTCTATCTCCTCCGTCAAACCGATCTGGTACGGATCCCACACTGATGAGCAATACTCAAGTATAGGTCGAACGAGTGTTTTGTAAGCCACCTCCTTTGTTGATGGACTACATTTTCTAAGCAGTCTCCCAATGAATCTCAACCTGGTACCCGCCTTACCAACAATTAATTTTATATGATCATTCCACTTCAAATCGTTCCGCACGCATACTCCCAGATTTACAGAGGTAACTGCTACCAGTGTTTGTTCCGCTATCATATAATCATACAATAAAGGATCCTTCTTTCTATGTATTCGCAATACATTACATCCTCTATCGTCGTAAAGCGCCCGTGCGTCTTTGTTGATACCACACACCACGTAGCCTAACACGACACTGAAACGCCAGTGAGCTTACGCGCAAGTAAACAAGGAAGTCACAGAGATGTCTATACAAACGGATAACGTATACATGTTCCAAGTACCTCATGAAATGATGGTATCCTACCAATTGCTAAAAATGTAGTTACTAAAAGAAACCAGTGAAATATTTGAAAAAGTTATTTGTATCACCAGTTAGCTGTTCATTCAGTGTGTTCTGTTATCCGCAATATGTATCGTAATTTACAGCTGTTCTAGTAGATCCAGCTTTTTGCCTTTGTCCTGTCTAAGTAAAATAACGAGATCCTGATCTAATCCCAACATGGGGTGTCCCGTTTCCCAAGTATGCGTGGCTACATCTGATTTTTCGAAATTATTAAACCGGAAAGCATCGCTATGTTCTTTGTAACGTACTTTAAAGGACCTACCAGTTTGGCCTACAAAGCTTGCCTTGCACGTGTTACACTGAATTTTAGAGACCCCAGCTCTCTCATATTTATCGCTTTCCTGCTGCAAATTATTTCTTAGTTTAAACCGCAGTGTATTATTGGTCTGAAAAGCGGTATCAACTTTAAAAGGTTTGAAAATGTTAGCTACTATTTGCGAAATATCGCCAAAGTATGGTGTTGTGACTCTCGTAACATTATTTGCGGTATTCTTCCTTGCATTCGCGCGCTGTTTCTGTCGTATTAATTTATTGAAAACGTTTTGGTTATATCCGTTAGCTCTGGCTAGTTGATTCACGGATTTCATCTCTCGAGTTTATGTAGTATTTTGTATGTTTCGTCTGTTGTTAGTCGTATCTGTTCACGAAAAATCAATTTCTCATCTATGTTTACCCCAAGATAGCGTGTTATACACTGAAGAACCAAAGAAACCCATACACCTGCTCAATATCGTGTAACGACCCTCGAGCACGCAGGGGAAGTAGCCTTTCGAGTTTGCCAATTCCCGTTTCTTAGCATTACCATGATACTCTCTCGTGAGTAAAACAAATATGTGACCATTCGCGCTGCCGTCCTTTGTGTACATTAAATATTCTCTGTATTTAAACTTTAAGATACTGTAGTCTAATACATAATTTTGCTCACCAGGTTGTTTTGACGTCATCTAATACGCTGCCAGATTTCTTCAAATATCCAACGTAAACATGACCATAATTATAACGTGACGCCTCATGTTGTCCACGTAGTTTAAGTCAGAATCAGACAAGTACACAGTTCGGGGTAGTAAAGTACTAAGTCCTTCAACAACACAAAAAACTGCCTATAGCTGGAAGTGTACGGACAACAGCATGTAGGCATCACTATTCCATTTTTGAAGTTTCTGTTGAAGATGTGAAGTCGTACTTCCCATCGTTTATCACTGCCCATGTTGTTCCACCATACACGGTTTGAACCTCGATATGTTTCTACCCCTCTAAGTTTCTGGCATTTTGTTCACTACCTGGAAAATGCACTCATAGGCATTAATATAGCAGTACCTTGAAGTCAGTATATAAAAATGTCAAATATTGGCAGCAAAGCTTGTATTTGCAAATTACTGACCTTCCAGTGCCACGTCAAATTAAGTAGGAGCAATGCCATCTACACTCTATATATAAAGAAATATTACGAAGCAGGTTTCCCAGTCGGATATCACCTTTAAATGTTTGTGGGGTTGGGTTGATTTGGGGGAGAAGAGACCAAACCGCGAAGTCATCGGTCTCATCAGATTAGGGAAGGATGTGGAAGGAAGTCGACAGTGCCCATTCAAAGGAACCATCCCGGCACTTGCCTGAAGTGATTTAGGAAAACCACGGAAAACCTAAATCAGGATGGCCGGACGCGGGATTGAACCGTCGTCCTCCCGAACGCGAGTCCAGTGTGCTAGCCACTGCCCCACCTCGCTCGGTGAATATTCGTGTGTGAGATGGTATGATGTCTTGCGTATAAAGGTTTCTGAATTCGAGATCGGTAGTGACCTATCGACGTTGCAGTTCAACGGCTAGTGATAATAGTGTTCGCATTGGTCGATATCGCAGGACTTTCACGCAAATATGGAATCGATAATTTTCATATTGCCATAATTAACGCTATACTGGACCTCAACAACCTCGCGTGACTAGCGTCCGACAAGACTGACATAATATTTGCTTGGCATTGCAGGATCTTCCAGCCACCTTATGTACTACGAGTGAGGGAAAAGGATTGTTTGCAGCAATATAATTGTCCACAGGGAAAACAAAACAACTTCCGGATCGCCACAGACAGTCAGTGCGGCAAACTCCTTTGCAACTTTCTTTGATGCGGCAGCAGACAGCGTCTCGTTGACAAAGGTGCGACCAATGACAAAACTGCTGAGACTACCTGTACGAAATCATCTTTCCAGATGAGCTCAGGTTCTGTATACAGCATCAAAATGGTCATATCTGTGTATGTGGAGGATCTGAGGAGAGTGAACATTGCCGGACTGCATTCAACACGATACGGATCCTGAACTTAGGCTGATGATGTGGGTTGCCATTGGGCACACAACTCTGTCACCTCTGGTTTGCATAGCCTTTATGGTTAAGGTTTTAATGTGGTAAGGCCGGTAGCTCTTCCTATCTTCGAGGTCTCCGTAACGTTATATTTCAACAGATAACAATTGACCACATGTGGCCCATGATTTCCTGACCCACATTGATTCCTAGGTTATTGCTCCTTTCCTCTGGCCAGCACGTCCTCGAGATTTCCCACTCACTAAAGTCAATCGATATTGAGTTGCAGGGGGACTGGCTCACTTACGTGGTTGAACTCGGGCACACATGCAAAGGCAGTTCGACTGGATGCCCAGCCGAGTTAGAACAGTTACTGCTGTCAGAAATGTCAGCACTGTGTACTACAAAGTAGATCATGTATTTTTCTTACGATACACACAACAAGTAAAATTTCGTGACTTGCTATCCTCCTTGGGGCTACATGGGTTCTGGCCGGCAGTGCCCAGCTGTGGGACACTAAGTTCTTTGTTGCGAGAGTGTCTCATGATAGTCAACTGTTCTGTGACGGTTTCTCCAGCCGTAACACCTAGGGGAGTGCGTGCCATGTTGGCATTCGCTTACAGAGCTCTGTTTGGTCCTTAGCAGCCAACATACATAATCGTTCAGTGCTATGGGACAAGAAGTATCATCCACATCCCATATATACCGGGTCCCTTTACTTTTTCGTAGTAAGTCGTATAGCATTTGGCCTTGTATTCAGTGTGGTCTAGCGGTTCTAGGCGCGCAGTCCGGAACCGCGCGACTGCTACGGTCGCAGGTTCGAATCCTGCCTCGGGCATGAATGTGTGTGATGTCCTTACGTTAGTTAGGTTTAAGGATTTCTAAGTTCTAGGGGACTGATGACCACAGATGTTAAGTCCCATAGTGCTCAGAGCCATTTGAACCATTTTTTTCGTATTCAGTCGTGTTTCCCAAAATTTGCTAAATCGATCATCCAGGCATTACTTGTATGTAAACTGGGAATGCTAAGGGCCGCACAGTGTAAAGGGGGAGAAATCCACGTGCCCATTCTCTTCTGGGATTTAATGACACTTATATTCAAGTCACATGATTAATATCGAACAAAAGTAAATGTTTCATGCCATTTTTATAGAGTTTAAATATTTTTTTGTTCGTATTTATCTTCGCAATGACAGGAAACGTAGCTATGATTCCAGGTTTTCGGTATGAGCTTAAACCAGTTTGTATTTTTGCAAGATCTTTATTCTGCATATGCACAACTTTCGGTTGGATGACCGATAAATACAATAAAAAGTTGCTTTAAATTAGTAGCGCACTCTTAATTTGTCAAATGAGTACCGGTTTTCGCACGAAGCACCATCATCAGGCCATCCCCTGACGTGAAGTTGTCAAAATCGCTTAAATTTTTGTGAAGTTCGAAGTTGTAGTATTCAAAATTTGCTACTTTTTGTGTATTCCTACAACAAATTAGCTTGCAGGTGTCGACATGGACCACAAGAATAACTAAGGCAAGCTAAAGAATATACAACGGAGACCCTAGAGACCCCAAAATTCTAAAGAATAAGAACTGAATAAAAGTATTCATTGACCGTGGCATGAATTTCTGGGCATGAAAACCAATATATGTTTGCATAATAGGCAGATCTGAATTCTCGTAAGGCGGAGGATCGTTTCCAACTGACCTAAGGGAAGACGAAAATGAAATAAATCGCTTGATCAAATAATACCTTCTAGCTATCAACTGGAATCTTCAGTTCAAGGAAGAATGGGACAGGTGATCATATGGAATATAGAACACTGTAGGTTCCCAGCATTGATTTTAACATCTCTATCGGAGAAGATAAACTTCGATGCACTATAAGCCATTTACTGAGACCATTTAACAACAATTATATCTAGAAAATACTTTTACTTGATATTCACGTATTCAACGAGAAGAAGAGAGATTAAGTTTTAGCCTATCGCTCTGTGCTATTCAGAGTACGTGTACAGCTAATAGGAATGGTATCAGAAAGGAAACTTCGAATTTTAATTAAATTTCGATCAGAAAATATAAATACAAAAAAGTAAAATGTTTTCCGACGACATAGTAATTCTTTCACAAACGGCAAATAAATTGGGATATCAGTTCAAACGGAACGGATATGTTTTCAGTAGAAGCTATAAGATGAACTTAGTAAGTGTAAAACAAGGGTAATATACTTAATGGAATTGGATTAGGTGATGCTGGAGGAAGAAGATTAGGAAATGAGATACCAAAAGTAGTGTCTATTTCAATATAAAAAAGTGTCGAGGTCAGGAATAAAAAAGAATATAAAATGCAGACAGGTAACAGCAAGAAAGACTTCTCTGGAAGAGGAAAATAATGTATTAACATCAAATATGTTAGCAGTTATTTTCAGCATCTGGTCTTCTACACACCGAATGTTGTAAACTTTGCTTTCTTATTCTTTATGAATACTGTATCACTGCGTGTAACGCAGCATTTGGAAGATAGCTTCTTTTCAGTTGTACACCCTGATGTACTTCGTTCTTCCATTTTCTTATGAGGTGCCGAAAATATATGTTAAAGAACGTCGGTGACGAGGAGGCCTATATTGTTGCCTGACGCCTTAACTTGTTATTATCTCTCCTGGTTTATAACTGCGTGTGTTTATGATTATTTTTGAACATTTATGTAAGTTTTTGATTACATGAAAGAGATGTACGGGATATTCTGTGTGGAATCGATGAAAATCAATGGCACGTTGATGGTAGACATTCTCAGTTCATTCGGTAAACGAGGAAATGTGGAGAATAAAAGTTTAAGATGGAGACCAAGGTTTGGATCAAGTAAACCGGTCACAGAGGATGTAGTTTTAGTAATTATGAGTCGATTAAAGGCATGTACAGTGTGCACTAGAGGTGGATAATGCTAACATTCCGACCGCATATGACAACAATACGCAGACAGCTCAGGGACGAAAAAGGTAGTGGTGAAAATTAAGTCAAGTTTACGTTAGAGGTACTTTTGCAGATAAGTAAGCTGGACAGAGCCGCGAGCGGCGGAGCAGCTGTAGGGGCGCCATCCGCTGCTGAGCGTCCGCCTCGGGGCATTCACACGTGTCGCACACAAGACGGCGCGGACACAGGCGGGGCCGTGGCCAGCCATCACATTACGACGCCGCGACGCCCGGAGCTGCGTCCGACCAGGGCCATAATAGCCTGATCTGGCCGCTGGCCGCCGGCCAATTAGCTAATCAAACCCGGTGGTGGGCCAGGTGGGGGCGGCGGGGGCGGTGGGGCCGTGCGGGTGGAGGCGGTCGCAGGTCACGGCTGCGCCGCGGGCCGCCGGCCACCCCCGCCCCTGTCACAGCGCCGCCTCCTTAAAAGTCAAATGAGATGCCGCAAATAACTGCACGGGCCGGACCGAGTTTGGAAAGTAGGACAGTCGGCTGGACGGACTGCGCGTTCGTGGGGTAGGATCACAAAAAGAGAAACTGGAAAAACTTCGACTATTTTCCGTTCCCGGGGCCCCGAGTTTTCTTTTCATTCTTCCCTCACTTGGCTCTCGGCTCGTCCCGTGCCTGCGCCGCCAGCTACGCGAGATTCTTCCTAAAGTATTCCACCTCCTCCTCTTGCTCCTCCTCCTCCTGTACTGCTCCTCCTACTATCCTCCCTGTCGTCCTCGGCTTTCCCACTTTCATCTTAGCGTCTATACAAGTTTTGTGCCGAGAGGGAGATAGTGAAAGGAGAAGAGGGAGGGTTGGGGGGGGGTGGCAGGAGACACACCACTGTACGGCACCGGTTCCGCCCCCACCTCTTATAAATTGTTATCGGCTCGCGCGAGGATTTCTTCGGAATACGTGAGGAAGGATTCTGTACGGGGACGAAACCGTATGGGCCGAATAAATCTCGTGCCAAGGAAGAAAAAAAAAGAAGAGTAGGAGAGACGGGGCAGCAGGACAAGACGGAAAAACGGAAACTTCATTTCGGGTGGAGCGTTAGTCCGCTATCCGGCGGCCATCTCGCGGCTGTGACGATAGCGTCCGGCGACTGCGGATCTGGGCCGGCGGGCCGCGCTGCGTTATCTGCGATGCGGCCACCGTGTCAACGGGCCGGGCCACGCGCCTCCGCCTCGCGCACACATTCACTCTGCCGCAGGGAGCCCACGCCTCTGGACACCTCTCACAGACCTCACACCACGAAATCAAATGCTCTTAACTCCGTCTACGTAGGATTTTCATGTCAGTCGCTTAGTCAATAGGTAAAAGTAGCAATGTATTCCACATTAAGGCATTGTCCGTTATGGGCTGCACATTTTTCATATTAATTTGTTAATAGCCAATTCCGACCCTTTAGTCAATATTAAGCATTTCATCTGCATGTGGACATACTCGCACGTCGAAAATATGTTTGTGTTGGTGTATATAATGACGTGAGGTTTCAGCGATCGCGGCAGTTTATAAGTGGCTCCACACTGCAATTTATCCCTAACACAATGGATAGTTCTGCTCATTTAAGTTCGGGAAGCGCAACCACTTAAATTCAGCTTCTTCTTATAATATTTTGGGTATACAGGGTCGTCCACTGATAGTGACCGGAACAAATATCTCACGAAATAAGCATCAAACGAAAAAACTATAAAGAATGAAACTCGTCTAGCTTGAAGGGGGAAAACAGATGGCGCTATGGTTTGCCCGTTAGATGGCGCTGCCGTAGGTCAAACGGATATCAACTGCGTTTTTTTAAATGGGAACCCCCATTTTTATTACATATTCGTGTAGTACGTAAAGAAATATGAATGTTTTAGTTGGACCACTTTTTCCGCTTTGTGATAGATGGCGCTGTAATAGTCACAACCGTAGAAGTACGTGGTATCACGCAACATTCCGCCAGTATGGACGGTATTTTCTTCGTGATACATTACCCGTGATAAAATGGACCGTTTATCAATTGCGGAAAAGGTCGATATCGTGTTGATGTGTGACTATTGTGATCAAAATGCCCAACGGGCGTTTGCTATGTATGCTGCTCGTTATCCTGGACGACATCATCCAAGTGTCCGGACCGTTCGATGGATAGTTACGTTATTTAAGGAAACAGGAAGTGTTCATCCACATGTGAAACATCATCCACGACCTGCAACAAATGATGTTGCCCAAGTGGGTGTTTTAGCTGTTGTCGCGACTAATCCGCACATCAGTAGCAGACAAATTGCGCAAGAATCGGGAATCTCAAAAATCTCGGTGTTGAGAATGCTACATCAACATCGATTGCACTCGTACCATATTTGTATGCACCAGGAATTGCATACAGTTCTGCCAATGGGCACAAGAGAAATTACGGGACGATGACAGATTTTTTGCACGCGTTCTACACTCCTGGAAATGGAAAAAAGAACACATTGACACCGGTGTGTCAGACCCACCATACTTGCTCCGGACACTGCGAGAGGGCTGTACAAGCAATGATCACACGCACGGCACAGCGGACACACCAGGAACAGCGGTGTTGGCCGTCGAATGGCGCTAGCTGCGCAGCATTTGTGCACCGCCGCCGTCAGTGTCAGCCAGTTTGCCGTGGCATACGGAGCTCCATCGCAGTCTTTAACACTGGTAGCATGCCGCGACAGCGTGGACGTGAACCGTATGTGCAGTTGACGGACTTTGAGCGAGGGCGTATAGTGGGCATGCGGGAGGCCGGGTGGACGTACCGCCGAATTGCTCAACACGTGGGGCGTGAGGTCTCCACAGTACATCGATGTTGTCGCCAGTGGTCGGCGGAAGGTGCACGTGCCCGTCGACCTGGGACAGGACCGCAGCGACGCACGGATGCACGCCAAGACCGTAGGATCCTACGCAGTGCCGTAGGGGACCGCACCGCCACTTCCCAGCAAATTAGGGACACTGTTGCTCCTGGGGTATCGGCGAGGACCATTCGCAACCGTCTCCACGAAGCTGGGCTACGGTCCCGCACACCGTTAGGCCGTCTTCCGCTCACGCCCCAACATCGTGCAGCCCGCCTCCAGTGGTGTCGCGACAGGCGTGAATGGAGGGACGAATGGAGACGTGTCGTCTTCAGCGATGAGAGTCGCTTCTGCCTTGGTGCCAATGGTGGTCGTATGCGTGTTTGGCGCCGTGCAGGTGAGCGCCACAATCAGGACTGATACGACCGAGGCACACAGGGCCAACACCCGGCATCATGGTGTGGGGAGCGATCTCCTACACTGGCCGTACACCACTGGTGATCGTCGAGGGGACACTGAATAGTGCACGGTACATCCAAACCGTCATCGAACCAATCGTTCTACCAATCCTAGATCGGCAAGGGAACTTGCTGTTCCAACAGGATGCACGTCCGCATGTATCCCGTGCCACCCAACGTGCTCTAGAAGGTGTAAGTCAACTACCCTGGCCAGCAAGATCTCCGGATCTGTCCCCCATTGAGCATGTTTGGGACTGGATGAAGCGTCGTCTCACGCGGTCTGCACGTCCAGCACGAACGCTGGTCCAACTGAGGCGCCAGGTGGAAATGGCAAGGCAAGCCGTTCCACAGGACTACATCCAGCATCTCTACGATCGTCTCCATGGGAGAATAGCAACCTGCATTGCTGTGAAAGGTGGATATACACTGTACTAGTGCCGACATTGTGAATGCTCTGTTGCCTGTGTCTATGTGCCTGTGGTTCTGTCAGTGTGATCATGTGATGTATCTGACCCCAGGAATGTGTCAATAAAGTTTCCCCTTCCTGGGACAATGAATTCACGGTGTTCTTATTTCAATTTCCAGGAGTGTATTTAGCGACGAAGCGTCATACACGAACAGCGCTAACGTAAACCGGAATCATATGCACTACTGGGCACGATGGGTGCGACAAATCGAACATCAGCGACGTTGGGGGGTTAATGTATGGTGCGGCATTATGGGAGGAAGGGTAATTGGCCCCCATTTTATCGATGGCAGTCTAAATGGTGCAATGTATGCTTATTTTCCTGCGTAGTTGTTCAAATGGCTCTGAGCACTATGGGACTTAACTTCTGAGGTCATCAGTCCCCTAGAACTTAGAACTATTTAAACCTAACTAACCTAAGGACATCACACGCATCCATGCCCGAGGCAGGATTCGAACCGGCGACCGTACCGGTCGCGCGGTTCCAGACTGTAGCGCCTAGAACCGCTCGGCCACTTCGGCCGGCTCCTACGTAATGTTCTACCAATGTTACTACAAGATGTTTCACTGCATGACAGAATGGCGATGTACTTCCAACATGATGGATGTCCGGCACATAGGTCACGTGCGGTTGAAGCGGTATTGAATAGCATATTTCATGACAGGTGGATTGTTGGTCGAAGCACCATAACGTGGGCCGCACTTTCACCGGATTTCCTTCTGTGGGGGAACGTTGAAGGATATTTGCTATCGTGACAACATGCGTCAGCGGAAATTTCAATGCATGTGCAAACATTACGGAAGGCGAACTACTCGCTGTAGAGAGGAATGACGTTGCACGTATTGCCAAAAGCACTGAGGTTGACGAAAATCGTTTTGAGCATTTATTGTTTTAATGTGGTATTTACAGGTAATCAAGCTGTAGCAGCGTGAGTTCTCAGAAACGATACGTTCACAAAGGTACATGTATCACATTGGAACAACCGAAATAAAATGTTCAAACGTACCTACGTTCTGTATTTTAATTTAAAAAAACCTACCTGTTACCAACTGTTCGTCTAAAATTGTGAGCCATATTATTGTGACTATTACAGCGGCATCTATCACAAAGCGAAAAAAGTGGTCCAACTAAAACATTCATATTTCTTTACGTACTACACGAATATGTAATAAAAAATGCGGTTTCCTATTTTTTCGTTTGGATCTTATTTCGTGAGATATTTGTTCGATCACGATCAATGGACCACCATTTATATCATTTAGCCATCTTCAGAATCAGCCGAAAAACTGACGCTCCAGCACTCGCTCCGTCCTTTTTAAAGCCACGGGCCGCGCCACTGCACATGCGGAAACAGATACACAAGGCGACAGAGACGTTCACCGGCGGCAAATAAGTACAATGTGCATGAATTATATCCGTGGCTGCGCAATGCATCCACGATGGAATGCCCATATAACACTCTGAGCTGCACTGTCGAGACGTCTTTGCAAGTTTATTACAGAAAGCACCGGATTGTATGACTTATCCAAATTGAAGCCGCTATCTCTGTTAATGAAATTCGTCGTCAAGCGAACTTCAGTTGCATCTTTCTCCACCGAGTCACCGAAGGATGACGCAGACGTTAAAATTTCGACGTTTTCGTGCAACACACAGTGATAAGCATCAATACAGTGATCTGCCAGTGCCGATTTATTTGGCTGTAAGAGGCGGGTGTATGGGAAGTGTTCCGTACATCTTTCATGGACTGTACGAATCGTCTGTCCGATGTATGAGAGGCCACGACCTCAGGGACCTTGTAAACTCCGGTCTTCCGAAGCATCAAATCATCCTTAACAGAACTCAACACTGTCTACGGCTGAGGAGGAAAAATCACTTTGTGTGTACTGAGGATCCACCATATTTCTGACGACAGGCTTGACACATATGGCAGGAATGCTATGGATTTAAATCTTTCAATGTCTTCTTCTGCATTTTTTATGACGCCTTTGGTTTCATTCATTACGCCTTACATATTTGCTGTGGAAAATACACGTTGGCTTCAAAAAACTTCTTCAAGAGCAGGAGATCGTCATGCAGGCAAGTCTCCTCAGCTGTGATGTGTGCTCTGTGAACTAAAATTGTAATAACATTTATCTGCGAAGGATAGTGGTAGAACAGGCAAGTGAAATTCACTTGGCGACGAGTCTAGTTAACGGAGATAGTGGCTTCAACTTCGATGATCATGGAGTCCGGTGCTTTCTTAGTGAACTTACATAGATTTCCCGACAGTGCAACTCAGCGTGGATCGACTGCGCAGCCAGGGACATAATTCGTGCACACTGTACTTCTTCGCCGCCTTGTGTATCTGTTGCCGCAAGTGCAGGGGCGCCGTCTACGACTTTAAAAAGACGGCTTGAGTGCTGGAGCGTCAGTCTTTCGGTTCACTTTGAAGGTGGCTGAACGATATGCAGCAGAAATTTTAGATGTAGAAGCTGAACTTATGCGGTCACTCACGTCAAGCCGGCCGCTGTGGCCGAGCTGTTGTAGGCGCTTCAGTCCGGAACCGCGATGTTGCTACGGTCGCAGGCTCGAATCTTGCCTAGGGCGTGGATTTGTGTGATGTCCCTAGGTTAGTTAGGTTTAAGTAGTTCTAAGTCTAGGGGACTGATGACCTCAGATGTTAAGTCCCAAGGTGCTTGGAGCCATTTGAATTTGAACTCACGCGAAATTTAAGGGAACAGTCATTTCACGACGAAAACATGAAGATGCACACGAATTGTAATACAATGATTGAACTTTTGTCTTCCGAAAACTAATAATTCACATTTTGGGCGCAACACAGAGTCCACAGCAGGAGCACATTATAAACATGAATAATCAGAATTTCAATCTTGACTCGCATTAAAACTCCTACTAGGCCGAAAAAAGCTCAGTTACCTGCTATTTTAGGATTTATTTTAGAGTCAAGCCCAGAGTCCTCACTGGTGAGCGGATAAACTTGGTGACGGTTAACAGTGATCATATGATGTATAGTAAAACGCATGATTTGCATTATATTGAAACAAAAGTGAACTTCGCAATAAGAAATTTAGATTGCAAGGCTCTATTTGTAAACGCACATGTGAATATATCATGCCATTGGCGCGTATCGACACCTCGCCAAACCAATCGGTTCCGAATGTAGTTCAGCGTCATATTGCGTTATCTTCATGACAGTTTTAACAGAAAGCCTGTATTCTGATAAATCTGTATTAATGGCTTGTGTTTATGATACTACTAAGCAATTTCAGTCGCCCGAAGCTTTGAAATGCTACCAGTTCGCAGCTGAAAGGCAAAATAACTCTTTATAC
Organism: Schistocerca americana; assembly: GCF_021461395.2. Taxonomy (NCBI): domain Eukaryota; kingdom Metazoa; phylum Arthropoda; class Insecta; order Orthoptera; family Acrididae; genus Schistocerca; species Schistocerca americana. Next base: position 394,306,225 of record NC_060121.1, read on the forward strand.
GTCAGTAATAAAGGAAATGGACCAGTTGATTCTAAATAGAAACATAAATGAACTTAAATAGCATTATTATTGTAATTAAAATTACAGAAGACAACGGAATGCATTCATACATGAAGATAGTCACGACGCAAAAGGGTAACAAGAAGGGAACTTCACTCCTTACGTTGTTTGAAAACAGAAGTTGAGCGAAAATCAGACACAGAGACATCTAGTAAAACTATATAAACTCGCTTAGAAACTCAAAATACTACGAATACAGTGATTTGCTATAACATGTCGACTGGAGGCTTGACTTGCATACTATATGTGTTGCGATATATTACATACAGCTTGCGTCAGAGTCACCGAAAAGTCGAAATTTACCAACAGTAAATGAATTTGATAAATGTACAGCCGCTAAAGGAGTATGTTTTCATTTTAAAAAATATCCAGGCTTCATTATTAAAAAATCATTTTGGGTGTTTAGCATCGTCTGAAACAAGAATATACAGGGTGTTACAAAAAGGTACGGCCAAATTTTCAGGAAACATTCCTCACACACAAATGAAGAAATGATGTTATGTGGACATGTGTCCGGAAATGCTTAATTTCCATGTTACACCCTGTATTTACGAAGTGCATGCAGTAATGAAAGAGACAAACTGATGTAGAAAGGAAACGGCTTGTAGGAGGAGTTTTGTACATTTATGAGTTTAGGTTGGCTGAGAAAGCTGGCGGACAAAAATTCTCTTTCATAATTTCAGTATTGCATTTAGCAACCACACCCTGAATGAAGCTGTCCGATTTGTTGGTGTATCGATGCGGATGTCGGACGTGTCTACTACAAGTGGATTGCTGGGCGCAACTGCTGTCAGTAAAAGATTCCTACCCGGTGGGGGCAGACACGAATATCACTCTTTATCAAAAAGAGCTCGCCTATGGGGCCACGAAAGAATGTCATTTGGTCATATGAGTCTTGTCTGATACTGTTTCCAACTTGTAGCCATGCCTACGCCCCAGAGTGAAACACTGCGGGGGTTAGGTGAGTGTTTGGGCAGCCAGAGCCCCCAAGGTTACTCTATAAGGTCGTCTTGCTGCCAAGGACTATGTGATCATTTCGGCTAATCAGTTCCGCCCAACGGTATGTTTCTTCCCTAATGGTGACGATGTTTTCCATAACGGCGGCGCCCTGATCACACAGCTTGCATCGTCAAGGACTGGTTTTGTGAATACGAGGTTGAATTGTCGCCTCTCATCCGGCCACCGCAGTTACCAGATCTCAATATTTTTGAGCCTTTGTCGTCTACTTTGGAGTGAAAGCTACCTCATCGCTGTCCACTTTCACTATCGTTAGCTAAACTTGCCACGACTTTGCAGGCAGAATGGTATAAGACTCCACTGAACTACACATTATTTGTATTTATCCGTTCCGAGACGACTGGAAGCTGTTTTGAATATCAACCGTCTTGGGCATAGTAACGTATTGCGTTTTAGGTATTTCCATTTTTTTTGCCAACCCTTTGGATATAAAGGCCAAAGGAAGTAGTTTGCAGCCTTACAAATTATACCGAAAACACAACAAGATCTAGAGCGCACTGCGACGAGACTGAAGAAACGAATGAAGCTTGTGGTTTCCAATAGCCAAAGATCGTCTCATACACACACACACACACACACACACACACACACACACACACACACACACGCACACACAAGACAATCACAGTGAAACAAGAAACACAACAAACATCTGGAATACCTGTTTTAATAAGCCTCTCACCAAACTGATTGTCTTGAATGCTCCGCTGGCAGGGCAGAGGACGAAGTCGCTAACTGCTTAGGGGCAGCTGGCATCGGTTTGTCGCTAAACCTACCCTTCCAAACATAGCGTGTCTCTTCAAATACAGTACACCGAGTCCATCTTTTGCAACGGGCTAGTGCGAACTGTATGGTGCACTGAAGCTTCTGGTCCGCTCCAGCACTAAGACTCCCTTAGTGGAGAAAGAACACCGACTGAGAGCCAGACTGCGCGGACAGCGCTCTAGACACCGGCAGGCGTAGCTAGGTGTCCACTCAGGCGGGACCCCCATAGCAATCGTTGCTAGATTACAGAGTCAAATTATGATAGAGGAAAGGCTCTGAGCACTATGGGACTCAACTTCTGAGGTCATTAATCCCCTAGAACTTAGAACTACTTAAACCTAACTAACCTGAGGACATCACACACATCCATGCCCGAGGCAGGATTCGAACCTCCGACCGTAGCGGCCGCGCGGTTCCAGACTGTAGTGCCTTTAACCGCTTGGCCACTACGGAAACAGTGTACAGCGCGAAACTTGCAGCTAGTGACCAAAATTTAGATCATGCTTTTTTTTAAGCTGAAATTGATTCCACATTAACGCAGTAGCGTATCTACCAAGTTTCGCCGCCATACGATAATTACAGAAAAAATTTAATTTTTTAAAGTTAATAGTTTTTATTTAATTTTTTAAATATAAATATTGACTTTCACACTAGGTCTCCGCAAGTAGCTGCAGTTTAATTACAAGCACGCGGTTCAATTTTCGTCGTGCGCGATGTAATCGAAATGTATCACAGCGAGCACCTGAAGTAAGCGTCGCTCTGGAAGACAATGCGCCGTCCGTCACCTGCTGGAGAGTGGCAGCGAAGCGACCCCCCAGCCGTCTGCGGTCCGTCGAAACAGTGACGTGCGCTGCGTCGGGCTGCCCTTTCCGCGACGTCAGCTGGGGCCACGCCGACGTCCTTCTGTCCGGCCGCGACTGCATTATTCAGGGAACGGCGTCCGTAGCGGCGCGCCCACTTCCAGATTCGTCGCAAGAGCACTTCGCATCACCCTCACCTCAGGAGCGCTAGTCCATTCCTGCACAGTGTCCCGCGACTCACGCAGTGATCTCCTCCGTGAGGACCTTCCCAGTCGCAGACGTCAGCGTGCTGCACTTACTACGTAAAGCTCCTATAGTCATTAAAATCGACTGAAATTTTTTTTTTATTTCGAATAACCCTTTTGGAGGCTACGAAAAATAAACTTTGTTTCTGCTTCTTTCTTATGCAGTTTCCTTTGGGCCTGCGCTTCTCTCTCTCCGAGAATGTTGTTTCGTCTCTTCTTCTGTCTACTTCATTCTAGTTCTTGATTTTTCACTCCTGAAAGCGTGCCTTTTCTGTCGCTTCTTTAAACCCGTTGTGTTCCTTATTGTATCCTAGTCGACTCCTACATTTTCTTGAATGCTTGATGCTCGGCAGCTTTTATATATTCATTAATGGACATCTTCTGTGCACCATGCGATGTACTAGAAATGTTTTGTTTGCCTAAACCTATTCTGTGGTCTATAACCGTCGTCAGTGTGATCTGATACAGAGGAACAAACAACTGTATGCACATCCATTTCTATAAAATTGTTGTACATATAGTATTAGTAATGTAAGTCTACTTAAATTATATAATTCTATACCAGTGATACGTACCTCACTTAATACGGTGGATTCTGAAGTCTGTCTTATAACATAGTACACAGTTTGTCACGTTTGTTATTGCTGTGAGATCTTCCGCAGTGACAATTCTCGACATCGTTTAACGTAACTGTCATACTGTATAGAGTAAATACGGAAGTGACAGACCATAGTCAACATTACCTACCTTTTGTTATTTCTAAGGTCATATTTATTTATCTGTGACATACATTCCACACTTACTCTGTACTACGTTGTAGAACATTTTTCAGATCCTATCGTATTACCTGAAGTACATGTAAGTGCTATAGAAGCACCTAATGTAAGTACACGTATATTACTGCTACTATATGCATTATTATTCTGTAGAAATCGATGTACATACAAGTATTTCTTCTTCTGTATCAGATGCCACTGATGATGTGTTACAAACCACAAAACCAGATTTGGCCAATCAAACATTTCTAGTGCATTTCATGATGTATAGAATATGTCCTCTAATAAAACATTTGCAGTGTCCCTTCCCACTTCTCTTAGCCATTTTATTTTCGATTTGTAACTGATTAGTATCTCAAAGACTTATTTAGTTGTATTATAATTGTTCATGTGTACATAGAACTTTAATTTTCTCATACAGTCTATTACTTCTCCAACTTTCAGATATAGTTCTGTATTAGATAATAATCTATATTCTGATTCACCGCTGCTTTCTTAGGATTCTTCTTCCAATCTTTTCTAATTTTACGAACTCTTCCTTCGTAGTCAGTTTAATAATTCCTCGTGCATAGATTTCTACTATGACCACTATTTCACAGTGATCCAGTTTCGTGTTCCAGGATACAATTTTTACTTATTTATTTCTTTCCGTATGATTTTGGTAATCCTTATTTGGCTATTTCATTATGAAGTTCTATAATTTGTTTGTGTGCATTCTCAAGTGAGTCTGTAACGTATGCCATGTCACCTGCAAGAGCCACGCAAAGTACAGTCATCTTGTTTGAATTTCCTGCTAGTTGTGTATCTTAAGTATTTATGCCCTCCACCATTATTTCTCTAACGCACAATTGAAAAGTTTGTGTGACAAGCCATATCCCTGACTTAAACCTTACTTCATTTCAAAATTTTCTGACAGCGCCCCATAAATTTTAATTCTGATGTTGTGTTGATTAAAGTTGCCTTAGTTATTCCTGTTTGGTTATCTGGTGCAAAATCTATTAAAATACTGATAATGTATATTTATCAATGTGATACTACCTATTCCAACCTTCTGATTTTCCGAATTTCTAAGACATGTTTTAAGTGTATGTCCTTTCCTACAAATCATATGCTCGTCCTTAGCCCTCCTTGGCATCCTCCTGTGGCTCAAGCAGTCTTACAGATCTGCTTAAAAATGCCTTCGATACGATCTTATAGGACAAGAGGGAAATTCCTTTATAATAGTTAGGACACGTCTTATGGCCCTTTCTATGTTGGGTATGTATTAATGCAGATGTTCACCCAGGTAACAGAATGTCTGATTCCAAGATTTATTGAGCTATTTTTATGCATGCTATCATACTGTCACTAGAGTGCTTCCATAATTCTGCAACTATAGTGTATCAACCTGATGTTTAGTAATTTTTAAGTTAGGAAGGAGAGATACACAGCAGTCCGCCGCAATCCCATTAGTTTTTATTATGTTGGAAAATCTAGATTTCGGCTATAAATAGCCATCTTCAGTGCATTTTCGTTACAACACAACAGATTCGCGGCAGTCCATATCACCAACTGTTATTGCACGTGTGTAGGCCTATCTACATTTGCAAGCATAATAACAGCCGATGGGATTGCGACTGACTGCTGTGTATTTCTCCTTCCTTATAACCTATGGTCTCTGTGAACAACGGTTCCTGATCGAGTCAAAGTTCGTTATTTTTAAGTTGTCTTAGGATTTCTGTAATTTTGTCGTATCTTGGTGGCTTCAGGTCTAATTACTTTTATGTTTTATTGTCAAAACTGAAATTTTTCAGTGGTGGTTCGCAGTTGTGTCATTGAGTATTCTGCAAGTATTTGACAGGTTTTGGTGTTGTTGCTTGCATTGGTGAGGTTCCTCGGAGGTTTAAATCGTAAGCTTTATGAAGCACATTTTGTTAAGATGGTTTTAAACGCTCTGAAATTTCCTGAGTTGCTTTGAGTAAACGCCAATTCTTTTGACCTCAACTATTCTTTCAGATATTATAATTAGTGTTATCAGAACAGAGTCCTATCCTTTTATCTATCTTCCTAACACAAAAATTATTAACTTTGAGCATTTCCGTTTCCCACAAAGATTTAGGTTTTCAAGCATATAAACAAATAAACCAAATTAGCTTCTCATGAAGTTTAATTTTGTGAAAACACCACTATCTTCGTCACGAGTTGCTGGTTAAAATGTAAACGGCAAAAATTACAACACAATGTGCCGCAACAGGAAGAAAACAATTTTTCTGACAGAATTGCAAATTTTATTGGCTTTAAAGAAAGCATTTAATTTTGTGAATCATGCTGCGAGTATACTTTCAAATAAGAAGGAAAATTACAAAATTAGGGAAAAACTTAAGCAATGGTTCATTGTGTACCCATAAAAACAAGGTTTTTCTTCGGAGTCAACAAAAAGGAATCGTTTTTGAATCTGCCTGAGCTACTGTAAGTCAGAGACTACAACAAGTCTCTGCTATGGGTCCGTTGGCTTTCTTAACAAAAGTCAGTGATCTGCCTCTAAACATAGGTCATGTTTCCATTCTTTTTTTTTTTGTTAATGTAAGTGTCCAGCCGAGGAATGTCAACGATGTGGTACAACATGCAGTTCATTTGGTTACCAAAGAAGTAAACTCTCCGCCCGAACAGGCCACGAAGGCCTAACGGTACCGACCGGCGCTGTGTCATCCTCTGCCCACACGTGTCACTACATGCGGATACGGAGCATGTGGTCAGCACATTGCTCTCCCGGATGTATGGCAGTCTACGAGACCGGAGCCGCTACTTCACAGTCCAGTAGCTATTCAGTTTGCCTCACAAGGGCTGAGTGCGTTCCACTTGCCAACAGCGCTCGGCAGACCGGATGGTCGCCCATCCAAGTACTAGCCAAGCCCAACAGCGCTAAAGTTCGGTGATCTGACGGGAACCGGTGTTACCACTGCGACGAGGCCGTTGGTATCAAAGAAGTGGGTCGATATAATTACGTGCAGGAGAAAGCATTTTTTTTCTTATCTGGCGAGAAGTAAGATATACGTGAGGCCACTAGAGACTAAGAAGTTATTCTGGAATTATCCTCATATAACTTAAGAAAAACCAGGGGAAACGCAGTATAGTTCCACTATGGATTTGGTCTCTACGCTGCCATAATACGACTCTACATCTACATGTACATACCTACTCCGCAAGCGACCGTATGGTGCATGGTGGAGGGTACCATGTACCACTCACAGGCATTTCCTTTCCTGTTACACGCACAGAGAGAAAGATGGAAGAGCGCACGTCTATAAGCAGCTGTCTACAAGAGCTGGAAAATGCAGTGCACTTGACGATGGACTGTTTGAACATCCTTCGTGAAGAAATGTACACAATTAAACAAAACATTTGATCAAAGTGTTTTCTTTACTATCGGAAATTGATAAGAACGAGACATATGTTCATATGACTTTTTTTTATTTAGAATCACTATTACTAACACTTCTCAAAGAACGTATTTTACTTCCTGACTCTGCCTGTAAGTGAATGATAGTCCACGAGCACAATAATTTTTTGAAAGATTCCCTTTTACTCTGTAGGTCCTACTATTGTGACCAAAGAATTAAATCAGAGGGGCAGGGAGTCCAGGTTCAAATTAAGATATTCATTTACGTATTAAAATTCTGTCATTTGTGTGTTAATGAAGTGCGAGGTGACATCTGAGGTATCGGAGGACATGATCACCTTATAATACACTTTGTTAGTCGAAAAAAGTTAACTATCACTACATAAGAGAATTAATAAAATATAAAAGAATTTAATCTTTAAATCTGACTGTTCTCGCATATGCTATGTTATTCTACTGACTGTCGAGTAACAGTAATTTTGTATTTACTTGCCATGTACTACCTTAACAGACACTGACGAAAACGTTACGACTACCGTATTTATGCATATTTGAATCGCAACCAGCAGCGATTAAGCGTTACGTGTATTAAAGACGTCTCTTGTTGTTTTCCGGAGGTATGTAGCACAGGCCACACACTTTCCATAATTTAGTAGCTGGTGATTTCTGGGCTTGGAGATAACTCACGCTAGAGTCGCAGACATGTTCCATCGGTATCAGATCAGATTATCTTGGGGACGAAAGCATCAATATGAGCTACATGCTCCGCAGACCACTGTAGCATCAGTCTTGTCTTGAGACAAGTACAGTTACCCTGCAGGACAATGTCAACGCCATTGGGGAAATCAACAAGCAGGAAGGTATGCAGGTTGTTCGCAATAATCTTCACGTAGTCCACATCAGTCATGATTCCTTCGGTTACTACCAAAGGACCCACGGAGGCCCAGGTGAATATCCCCCATAGCGTAATACTGTCTGCTGCTAGCTTGCTTCCGACCAGCCTGGATGACAACATATCTGGAGACATATTTGAAGTAACACGGTGATTCATTCCATCAGGTAAAACGTTGGCATTGATCCAAGGTCTAACAACTTGTCACCTCCTCGTAGTTTCACAGTCTTTCAACCACTGTCCATATATCCTCACAACAGCTGTATACGGACAGCCAATCAGCTTCGCCGTTTCCGAGTGCGTCGTTCCCAGGTGCCAGGGCAATATTTTCAGCGCTTTATCGGGGTCACTTATGTCGATGGATTTTGCATTTTTGGCCTGTATGGTTGCCGGAATGATTCAACGATTGTGTCTGTTCATCTACGCTCATGCTCATAAATTAAGGATAATGCTGATACGTGGTGAAACAACGCTCTAGTGGAAGGTTTGTTGGTTTAAATCACTTCGGGGTATGGTCATACGCTGCATTTGACCTGCGGTCGTCGCACGGTGGCGCTGGCAGCAGTCCACATACGCAGAGATGTGTTGGTGAATGTCAGAGTACGGTGCAGCGAGTAAGTGTGCAGACGTTTACAGACGTGCTAATGGTGACTGTGTGTTGAAAGTGGCTCAATGAACACATATTGATGACGTTATGAAGGGCAGAATACTGAGTCGACTGGAGGCTGGTCAAACACAGCAGGTCGTAGCACGGGCCCTCCGTGTGCCAGAAAGTGTGATCTCAGGATTATGGCAATGATTCCAGCAGACAGAAAACGTGTTCAGGCGCTACAGTACCGGACGTCAACAGTGCACACCACCACAAGAAGACGGATATCTCACCATCAGTGCTAGCAGACGGCCAAGGAGTACTGCAGGTAGCCTTGCTAGACAACTGAACAGACACGCTTTATTCGCCCGGAGACCTGCAAGGCGCATTCCGCTGACTGATGGTCACAGGACAGCCCGTAAAGCCTGCGGGTCAAGAAGACAGTACATGGTCACTGGAACAGTGGTCCGAGGTTATGTTCACGCATGAGTCCAGGTATTCTCGCCGTGTTTTCATCTGGCTTGAACAGGAACCAGATGCCAATCCCTTAATGTCCTTGAAAAGGAACTATGTGGAGCTCGTGATTTGATGGTGTTGGGTGGGATTATGATTGGTGCACGCACACCCCCGCATGTCTTTGACAGAGGAACTGTAACAGGTCAGGTGTATCGGGACGTCATTTTGCACCAATATGTCCGCCTTTTCAGGGATGCAGTGGGTCCCACCTTCTTCCTGATAGATGATAGCGATTGGCCCCAACGAGCTGCCATCGTGGAGGAGTACCTTGAAACAGAAGGTTTCAGGCGATTGGAGTGGCCTGCCTGTTCTCCAGACCTAAGCTCCATCGAGCACGTCTGGGATGCTCTGGTTCGACGTATCGCTGCACGTCTTCAAACCTCTACGACACTTGAGGAGCTCCGACACGCACTGGTGCAAGAATGGGAGGCTATACCCCAGCAGCTGCTCGACCACCTGATCAAGAGTATGCCAACCCGTTGTGCGGCCTGTATACGTGTGCATGGTGATTACGTCCTATATTGATGTCGGGGTACATGCGCAGGAAACAGTGGCGTTTTGTAACACATGTGTTTTAGGACGGTTTTCTCAACTTATCACCAATACCGTGGACTTACAGATCTGTGTCGTGTGTGTTCCCTATGTGCCTATGGTGTTAGCGCCAGTTTTGTGTAGTGCAACGATGTGTGGCACCACATTCTGCAAGTATCCTTAATTTATGAGCATGAGTGTACTTGTCTTACCGCACTCATGCATGCACAACGCCATCAGGCGGAAAATTATTCTCGTCGCGCTCAATGGTCATAATGTCGTGGACCAATGGTTTACTTCCTTCAAGTAAAAGAGACGATGATGGGTCACACGAAAGCCCATTGTCAGAAAAGAGAAATGAATATAAACAAGTCAAAACTCCACCATGAAACCCGATTATCAGAGGAATCGAGAAACAACAGTATGTACGACAGTTGCTAATGTAATGTTTCGCTACTTTTCTGAGACCTGAGACCACTACGCCTGAGTGCAATCAAATATTAGATAGTATCATCCAGCCGCACCCCCTCCCGCCCATCGCTGCTTCCCGCAATATCATGAACATTAGCACCTAACCAAACTAAAGAATGAAAAAAATTAACATTTTTATTTTTAAAATTTTAAAAAATAAGTAATATGTGGAACCTCTAAATTCAATTAACATTGTCTTTTTATATAATGGTAAAGCAGTTTTCTATTGATCCCGAGTGCTCTCTACAGCTATCCACGTTGAGGGTAGAGACTTTTTAGAAAGCAGGCTTCCTGTGCACGAATGCTCCATTTACAATGGACCAAATTAAAATGTGTATAGTAATCTTACAGTTCGTAAATCATTTGATTGCTGGACTCATTTCTTCTGGACTGGTACAAACTGGAAGACTTCAGCCAGCCAGTGCCTTGTGTATGACCACTACCACTAATAATCATCAGTGTCGTACTCATTATGTACTTACGTGTTGTGCTGGTGCTGCCAATTATTTCGTGTACCTGGTGCGAAGGAAATAATGAAGTTTTTTCTGGTCCATTATGGGAACTACCTACAACGCAGAGTAGGCATTTTAGTGAGGTATTTAACCACGTGTGATGTATATGACTCAATTTTACTCTGATAGATTAATAGTACAAACTACGTGTGTAGTGGGTGAACTGTGTGAAGAAGATGATGTTCATGCATTCGTTTCACAAGCTGTAAACTCTACCAAATTGTGTCACGAATTAATGCCAATATTTGGGGAGAAAAGGTGTAAATATTGGTAACTTAGACGGTATGGTCAAATTAATATGACCACTGCTTACGTTCGACGTCAACGTGCAATAACCGCCCACAGACGGCAGGCAGTGGTTAGCACACTGGCCTCAAATTCGGAAGGACGACAGTTCAAACCCGCGTGCGGCAATCTTGATTTTGGTTTTCCGTGATTTCCCTAAATAGCTTCAGGCAAATGCCGGGGTGGTTGCTTCGAAAGGGCTCGGCCGACTTTCGTCATCATCCTTCCCTAATCCGTTGTGACCGATGACTTCGCCATTGGGTCCCCTCGTCAAATGAACCAACTGCAGGCGGCAGGACTAGCAGTGGGGACGTAGAAGATATTTAAGGCATGTCATGGTTGGTGGGGAGGGGAGGAGGAGGGGGGAGGGGTACGCGTCCAAATGAGGATGACCATTGGCTTTCGGGTCAAGGGCGGAATCATTCCCGAAACGGATAAGTTTGTTAACTGTTTGCGTACCGTCGCGATTAAAGTATATCGTACATGGCCAATTGGTGCCGAGGCAACTGTGGTTCACCATGGGGCATGGGTGACAGGGGTAAACGGCAGCTGCGGAAATGTGCACCGGCGAAAAGACGTGTAACTGTCGAGCAATAGGCCGCCTATATAAAACAAAGGGCTAGCAACAGCGTCTCCTCAACGAACGTTCAGTGAACGTTGCTGCGTGTGTATCCTTCGCAGCGAGTGGATGGTTCGTGCACCCATACTGACAGCTGTCGTCTGCAGTGAAGTCTGGAATCAGCACACCAATACCGCAACTAAGTGGCGAAAGTTGGTTTTTACTGATGAATCACGTTTTGTGCTGCATCGCACAGATATCCGTTGACGTGCATGGCGTGAAACGTCTGAAAGCTAACGTGCTGCAACAACCTTCAGAAGGGTCCAGGCGGGAGGAAGGAGCGTTATGGTGTGGGGAATGTTTTCGTGGCATTCCCTGGGTGATTCTGTTATTCTGGAAGGCACAATGGATCAACACAGGTGTACATCTATCCCTGGGGACCAAGTGCACCCAACATGCAGTTCGTTTTTCCTCGGCAGGATAACACCTACCAACAGGACAACACAACGTGCCACACAGCTCGCACTGTATGTGCGTGGTCCGAAGAGCACTAGCATTGGCACTCGCCTGGCCACCAAACTCCCCAGATTTAAACCAAATCAAGAATATGCAGGACGATATCGGTCGGCCTGTTCGTGCAATGGTTCCTCAACCGAGAAACCTAGCTCTACTGGCCACGGTTCTGTAGTCAGTATGGTTTCATACCCCTGTTGGTACCTTCCAGAATATCTACGACATTCTACCTGCACGTCTCGTAGAGATCCGCACTGCAAAAGGTGGTTATCCAGGCTTTTAGAACTTGGTCACGTTATTGTGACTGGACCGTGTGTGTAATCGGCACAACACCCTTAATAGTGAATATATTAAAATAGTAATTTAGTTTCGGGACCGAAGCGCAATGGAATCTTTTTGTTTTTACCCATCAGAATATTTCACTTTACCATTCAGGGCATAATTACCTCCCGGGTTTGAATCACTATGCTAGTGGAATGTCGGAAGAAAGTAGGCAGCTACGAGTGTGAATTACTTGTTCGCTATACATCTTAATTTATCAAGCTCATCTGCCGCGTGGGGTAGCCGTGCGGTGTAAGCCGCCTTACCACGGTTCGCGCGGCCACCTCCGTCGGAGGTTCCAGTCCTCCCTCGAGCATGGGTGTGTGTGTTGTTCTTAGCCTAAGTCGGTTTAAGTTAGAGTAATTAGTGTGTAAGGCTAGGGACCGATGACCTTAGCAGTTTGGTCCCACAGGAACTTGCCAAAAATTTCCAAATCAAGCTCGTCTGGATATACGGGAAAGAAATTCGAGGGCTGTACGATGAGGGGGAAAAGAATGCCGAATCCGACCTGGGGTATGTGAGCGCGGTATCCGCCCGGCGTGTGGAGCCGGCAGCGCGCCAAGAGCCGCTAAATCACGGCTCCCGGAAGTCTACACACTGGAGGCGGCGACGGGTGTCTGGAAGTCGTCGCGCGAGAGCCGCCCAATCAACGGCATTCCCACCACGTGTCTGCCGCGTGGCGCCGGGTGACGGACGGCGGACACGACCTGGGAAACGACACGTCTTGCGACGACTCCAGAACTGGGGCCACCGTCTGACCTGGATTCCTGTTTCATTACGGAGGATGCTTAATTCGAAAGTGAAGACCTGCTGGAATTTTTCACCTCAGATAACCAACTTTTCTCTCTTTTAATTTCCTTCCTGATGGCTCACATTCATCTTACTGACCGTTATCAGACTTTGATTGAACTATCGAGTTGCGTTATAATCACCGGCTAGCGTAGAAGTGACGACCCACTCGTACCTCCCTACGCACCTCACAAGATAGCCTCCCATTAAGTACATTTACAACAGGAGTCTTGAGGAAGACGTAACACTACCAGGTGATCAAAATTATTCATCCGTCTGTGCATCCATTCTAACGAATTTTTGTTCGTTCAAAGCTACACATAGGAGTGAATTATTTCTGTTTTCAAAATCATCATCCGATTTTACCTGTCTTACCATTGGAAACGAGTGAAGAATTTGTCTGTTGGGGAAGCAAGATCACAAGGTACGGATGCCGGAAATAAATTGTGAACAGGGTACAACAGGCCAAAATTGCATTTAATTCGAGAAAGAACGTAGTTCCCAGTGAGAAAATCTGGAAATAAGGGAAGGAGCCGTTAAACCATTTGAAGAGTGTTAATGGCAATCGTTTATTTTCCCAGAAGGTGGCTTCATTGTCGTTATGGTCTCGGGATTCTGTTGCATATCTCCAGACTTGCTCCATGTGGGAAAACGTGGAGAAAGTCTTTCAAATATGCGTTAGTAGCAGACGCACGGTCTTTGTGGGAAAATGTCCGTGCGTCTGGAGTCAAAAATTCAAAATATTCGAAAAGTTGCTTTTGTTGACTGCATTTATAACAGCTAAAAATCTAACAGGAGTGTCCAAGAGGCGCAGAAATCAACCTTCTATGGAATGTTTGAAGTACACTTCACAAAATGGTTGCCGTCAACGTTGAAGAAATGTTAAAAATAGACCATTAACTTGCACAGTGAACATCTAATGAAAAATGGCGGACCACAGTGATTGTAAAGGTCCGCAACATCAAGATCGAAGGCGAGCCCGTTGAAAGTTAAAACTGTACAGGACGTTGAGCTACGTATACACTGTTAAAGAAAGCGTATAGAATCACATTGGGGTAACGGGGTAACGTGAACTGATGGAATGTGGTAGTATGTAACCGAATGCGAAACAGTCTTTTGTGGAGCTTATCGTGAACGTGGTTATCATTTAAGGTGTAGCTGCAGATAGTGGTACAATATGTTTTATAGGCACGGGAAAATAAACATCCAGAGGCTGAATCCGTCCAGCGCTTACAGGTGATATGAACTGAAATGTCACGCACATTTCAGGAGAGATAGTTTATTCAAAACAAGTATGATTTTTTTATGCAGACAAGGAATCAAGCACAAGGAAGTTATTTTGACCACCTATTGGCTAAAAACAGTGTTCATACAATTGTTGTAGCTCTCTTACTCCCTTTTTTCCACTCTCGCTTGCTGTGACCTAAATATTCCCTGTTACCCTTGTAAGGTCACGCTCTGAGAAAAATTCCTAAGGAACAGAGCACCTCCAACTTTTGACAGCACCATAAATAGCTTTCCAGCCAATTTACCATCTGGATTAACATTCGACATAATTACATACGAATGCGTTAAGGCACTGATGTTAGTTAATCTCTTTTGGCACCTCCAATTTCTGGGGGTTTCTTTCATATACATTTCCTCTTCAAATCCTGATTGATCGAGGTTGAAAACAAATTCCTTACTGAACGGTGAAATAAGTTTGTTTACCTCATCTACAAATTTTCTGGCTGATTCCTTACTTTGCTCTGCGTCGTCAAGCTGACGCTTTGTTTGAAACTTTCGTTATCTTACGTCTTCCAGTTCTGCAGAAATGGTTGAAGTTATGCAACCATCCACTGCTTTCCTTGAAATGACTATTATCTATGTTGCACACAGTTTGATGTGCATAACGTAGTAGGTCACTGTCATGCATATCTCGTAAGGTGTATCGAGCGGCCTTGAAACGCACAAACACCAGTTTTTATGATAGGTGCACCTTAACTTCTCTTGAAGATCTCTAGCTTTTCTGGCACAATTCACGGTCATAGAGCTGAGGACTTATTCAAAATTTGTTGAGATAGCTTTTTACTAAATTGTGGTTAATATTCCATATCCGTAATTACGTGTAGTATCCACTACTTGAACAGCTATTGTACCTTACAATGTTTCACTGGAGATGGGATTTGTGACTCCCTGTCCGATAAGGATGATGAACTACGTGGCTTGACGCCTGTTTCTGTAACACTTTTACCTCTTAATGGCATGTCGTCGTCATTGTACTCCTCACGCACATTGTCCGCACAGGCAGTCGTATACGACACCATTCATTCCAATGACTCATCCTGCAGCAACGGTAGTATTTCGTCTGCCATTTCTTTCTCACTCTGCGAAATTCCTTGGACTACTTGCTGACAAAATGTCAACTTCCACAACTGTTGTTGTGCATACAATGCAATGTTTGCTTTATTTATCGTTGCCATTGCGCTGCTTTGTATCAACATCACTTGCGCTGTGGGTTACTCACTGACTAAGAATTTCAACTACGATCCTAGCATCATCCTTTGTTCACCATTGGGTACCTCCAGTCCCATTCCCTGTTGTCATTAGCAACCAATATTGTAGTTTCTTGTTAGTCGATATGTGAGGCATCGAAGCTCGTAAACATTTTTGACCATTTGGGACCTCAAACTCTAGGGGTCCCTTATGAGACCAATTACGAAAACAAAGCTGCTACCAAAGACACCGTCAGACCCTCATATCTCTTTGTCGAGACTGTGAACGACTACTATCAAAGCTCTTCAGCCAACTCTTAGAATCTTAGAATGTCTAGTTGCTACGAAAATATGTCGTAGCTAAGGGAACCACGTTCATGATAACTGTTGTGGTACTTTCTTTAAGGGGGAGTAGGGAGGGGAGAGGAAGATTAAGTTTCATTTGCAATAATTCTGACACTGCTGTGCAACTGCGTACAAATTAGACTCCACCTTCATCTTCAATCCCTCCAACTCCGCGTTAATGAGATATTGAGCTACTTCTTGGTAGAATTAAAAGATTACAACAGTAATATATATTTAACTTGGTATATTTTAATTATCATATACATAATTGAGTTCAGGAAAGAATCTCATCCAGTCGAACACCGGAAATGTGATCTTACGTTGTAGCCACAGTTAATACAATTTATACAAAAAATAGCAACAATTTTAAGTACTCAGACTATGAACACAATGATAACATACAAGAGTGTCAGATTTTTTTAAAAATATTTGGAATCTGCTAACCCATGAAACTTTTACAGTACAGTAGTTGGAGCTGGGTAAACGGCCGAAACCGCAATATTGGTTTTTATAAGCAAGCAGTTTTTAATGTCAGAGGTGACGATGACGTCCCTGACTAACAAAAATATGAATCCCCGTTTCTAGAGTGAACATGATGCTCCCACACACCAGAACCTTGCTGATGTGTGTCTACTATGTTCCTGTGAACGCAACACCCACCTCTTTGTCTCCAGATAATTTATGATAAAAATCATTCTGTAAAATGAAACGGAATGTGTGTCTACAGACCAAATTACTGCTCTAATTCATAGACTAATCTCGATACTCGTGATTCCAAAACAAACGGATTCGTCTCTGCGTTTGCACAAGGGACGTACATACATCCCACCCCCACCCCTCCACAACAAACATACCCACC
The DNA here is from genome assembly GCF_021461395.2 of Schistocerca americana. Lineage (NCBI taxonomy): Eukaryota > Metazoa > Arthropoda > Insecta > Orthoptera > Acrididae > Schistocerca > Schistocerca americana. The sequence goes on from NC_060121.1 coordinate 394,322,923, forward strand.
CACCCACACACACACAACCACACACACACACACACACACACACACACACACACACACACAAGCACACACACACACACACACACACACACACACACACACACAGCGAGAGCCTCCGACACGTGTTGCCCGCGTGAAAACTAAAATTCCTTAATCAGCAGTAATTGTTGCTGACAACTGTTCTGGAGATGTAGTTCCCTTTCATAGCCAAGCTATCGGAACTATCAGACCAATTTTTGCTAGATTCAATTTTTCACACACACACACACACACACACACACACACACACACATACACACAGCCAGAGCCTCCGACACGTGTTGCCCGCGTGAAAACTAAAATTCCTTAATCAGCAGTAATTGTTGCTGACAACTGTTATGGAGATGTAGTTCCCTTTCATAGCCAAGCTATCGGAACTATCAGACCAATTTTTGCTAGATTCAATTTTTCTAATCTACGGCTACTTTTCTTATGTTCTGCTACTGCAACAAAAATATTTTAACATTTCTTCGATCGAATCATTGGATGGGTAGTTTAGTTGTAGTTGCGCTCACCCAAAGGCTAAAGATGCAGATTTTCTGTCGCGTAGGATAGACTTGACAAATGAAAGGAGTGACACAAATACGTACGTAGTAAATATCTGTTTTGAGTGGACTTTGACAGTTATATAGTATCTGTTCCGTGGATTAACGGAAATACTTTTATCATCGAAATGAAGTGGGTCGAATATTTGTATAGGAAGTGCAAAATGTCTAAGTAGGGACGGCTGGAGGACAAATGTAAGATGCATAGCTATATATCACTAGGGGTAAGATAGATACTCCCTGCAGCAAACTTAAAGAGACGTTTGGAGACAAGAGAACCACCTGCATGAATATCAATATGGAAAACCAATTCTAAGCAAAGAAGGGAAAGCAGAAAGGGAGCAGGAGTACATAGAGGGTCGAAATGGAGGAGGACGTAGATGAAGATGAAATGGGAGATATGAAACTACCTGAAGAGTTTAATAGAACACTGGAAGGCGCAAGTCAAATCAAGGCCCCGGGATTACACAACATTCCATTAGAACTACTGATAGCCTTGGGAGAGTCAGCCATGACAAAACTCTGCCATCTGCTGAGCAAGATGTATGAGACAGGCGAAATACCCTCAGACTTAAAGAAGAATGTAATAATTCCAGTCCCAAAAAAGCAGGTGTTGCCGGGTGTGAAAATTACCGAACTATCAGTTTAATAAGTCATAGCTGCAAACTACTGATACGAATTCTTTACAGACGAATGGAAAAACTGGTAGAGGCTGACCTTCGGATAGATCAGTTTGGATTCCGTAGAAATGTTGGAACACGCGAGGCAATACTGACATTACGACTTATCTTGGAAGATAGATTAAGGAAAGGCAACCCTACGTTTCAAGCGTTTGTAGACTTAGAGAAATCTTTTGACAATCTTGACTGGAATACTCTCGTCGAAATTCTGTAGGTGTCAGGGGTCACATACAGGGAGCGAAAGGCTATTTACAGTATGTACAAATACCAGACGGCAGTTATAAGAGTCGAGGGGCATGGCAGGGAAGCAGTGGCTGGGCAGGGAATGATACAAGGTTGTAGCTTACCCAAAAGTTATTCAATCTGTATATTGAGCAAGCAAAAGAAAAATTTGTAGTAGGATTTAAAATTCATGGAGACGAAATAAAAACTCTGAGGTTTGCCGATGACATTGTAATTCTGTCAGAGACAGCAAAGGACCTGGAACAGCAGCTGAACGAAATGGACAGTGTCTTGAAAGGAGGATTTACGATGAACATCAACAAAAGATAAACGAGGATAATGGTATGTAGTCGAATTAAATCAGGTGATGCTGAGGGAATTAGATTAGGAAATGAGACACTTAAAGTAGTAGATGTGTTTCGCTATTTGAGGAGCAAAATAACTGATGATGGTCGAAGTAGAGAGGATGTAAAATGTAGATTGGCAATGGCAAGGAAAGCGTTTCTGAAGAAGAGAAATCTGTTAACATTGAGTATAGGTTTAAGTGTCTGGAAGTCTTTTATGAAAGTATTTGTATGGAGTGTAGCCATGTATGGTAAGTGAAACATGGACCATAAATAGTCGAGACAAGAAGAAAATAGCAGCTTTTGAAATGTGGTACTACAAAAGAGTGCTGAAGATTAGATGGGTAGATTACATAACTAATGACGAGGTAATGAACAGAATTGTGGAGAGAAGGAATTTGTGTCACAAGTTGGCTAGAAGAAGGGATCATTTAGTAGGAGACGTACTCACTCATGACGGGATGTGCAGTTTAGTATTGAGGGAAGCGTGGAGGGTGAAAGTCGTAAAGGGAGATCAGGGGTAGTTACTCGGAGATGAAGCAGCTTGCACAGGAAAGAGTAGCATGGAGAGATGAGTCAAACCAGACTCTGGATTGAAAATCTCAACAACATATAAATGTATGTGTGTGTGTGTGTGTGCGTGTGTGTGTGTGTGTGTGTGTAGAGTGCGTGTGAATAGTTCCTGTGGAGGGCCACATGCTGTTTGGCAATTTACAAGTTCCTAAATGGCACAATAACCTTACTTTAATATTAATGAATGTATTTTCCAATCGTACTCCTGCAATTGTTCTTAAAATACTTTTACTTTCTTTTTATATGCTACAAGTCTTAACGAGTCTTAAACGGCATAGTACTTGCCCAGAAGAAATGATTTTAGGTTAGATTTAAAACTTGCTTTACTGCCTGTTAATCATTTTTATATCATTGGGTAAATGGTCAAATATATTTGGTGATGGATACTGAACTTTTTGTGGGCCATTGACACATTAAATAATGAAAAATGAAGGTAATTGCCTGTTGTAGTCTTTTAGTTATGGAAATTGCTATTCCGAAATTTTGGTGAATTATTTGTGATGTTATTTTTACTTCTCGCTTTTCTGTAATGAATACTTTTTTTTCTGTGATGAATTACTCCAGAAAATTATCCCACGTAAGAGATGATTGGGTGGAAATGTGCAAATTGGAAAATATGTTATACTGATTCGTTCGTTTCCAAAACTAGCAATTATATGAAGAACAAAAGCAGCTGAACTTAATGAGCAGCTCCGCAATTTTTCCAGCTCACGTTTTTCACGGGATGTACACCCAAAATTTTGAAATAGTCCGCACAGTTTACTGACTCCTGTTCATGTGATGCATCAATTGTTGATGTGACTTTGTTGTAGAGAGCAGAGCGTATTCTCTAAAATTAAAGTAGCACCCATTCTCATAAAGTCACTTAATACGCCTTTTAAAAGCTAAAAGACACTTCTCAAATAAAAATCGCAAAGTACGGAAAATCTGTTCCTATGTGAAGCGAACAGAATCATTATTTTTGTTTCGTGATGATATGTGGCTTACCTACGTCCGTACAGATACTAAGAAGCGGAAGAGGGTAATGCATTATCCATTTGTAGCGACTTTTTTTTGCCTCACGAAATGAATGAATGCGGACTACTGCGTATTGTAGGCTTTCTCTTTATATGGATATATGGCGTTAAAAGTTACATGCGGTAAGCGGAACGCTATTCTGCATTAGCGGAAACTTGTGCGACCCAGAGCGCACCTCTAGGAATAGTCGTGCAAATGTGCCGGACATCGCGCAGCACTCAGGCACGGACCTCCCACGCGGCTCAGACTATAGTGGTTGCCTGCGTGCGAGGGACCGCTATAACAGAATTCGCGGAAACGTACAGTACATGCGCGGCCTCATTCGGATGATTGTTTTCCCGGAACCGCCGTGCTTTACAGAGCTGACGCCTAGATTTACGACGGTTCGTAATGAAATTTCGAACACGTCGGAATAGTTCAACGTCAGTGAATGTTACTAATTACGCCTTGTGTCCTGTGTGCGAGTGCTGTGCAGGTGGCTCGTCACACCTACCTACGCCGGTGTTTAGCGTTTTGCATTAGTTCTAGGTCTTTTATCCGTACGAGGAAAGACCTAGAGCATGGTATAGTGAAAGATGAATTGACGATGTAAAGAAACAAGCAACACAGATTTGGAGGAGAAAAGCTGCAATCTGTAATGCATGGGGAACCAGAAAAAGGCCTATTACCAGCACTGGATAATGACTGATGATGACTGTGGTGATGATGATGACACATCCGCAGCGCACAGGATATTTCTGGCATCGCGATAATGTAAGCCATTTCTGCGACGCTCTCGCGACGGCTGAGCATACCAGCAGCTAAACTCAAAGACTTTCTATATGTCCTTCGTTAATCCGAATTGATGAGCGTCTGAAGTTCACAAACTATACTGTAAAGTTGTCCGGAGAGTAGCTTTGTAAGCTACCTTCTTCCTGGATGAATTACCGTTATGTATCAATAAGATCAAGAGTTTATACACGGCTGCACGTTCAGAGACCGTTTCTAGGTTACCATTGCATCCTGTGGCCGTACAAGTATGTGCAGTCCACAGTGGCTCGCCTTCATTTATTCTATTTTAAATATTTTGTGACTAAGGCCGATTGGCGTGTTAATCAAAGGGTTCAAAGGGCTCTGAGCACTATGGGACTTCACTGCTGATGTCATCAGTCCCCTAGAACTTAGAACTAATTACACCTAACAAACCTAAGGACATCACACACATCCATGCGCGAGGCAGGATTCGAACCTGCGACCGTAGTTGTCGCGCGGTTCCAGACTGTAGCGCCTAGAACCGCTCGGCCAATCTTGCCGGCTCGTGTTAATCACTTTATATGCAACATGTAAGTACTGTTTATGTCTTTTACTGTTAATCAGTACTTAGACTCTCTATATAAAAATGTCTTATCCTATTACTCTGTGACTATGTTATAGGGCACTTTATTCGTTTTCAATTCTGACGAAGGCACTCCTAGTAATGTCGAAACCAGGTTAATTAAGTCTAAAAATAGTGACTTAGGGCTTATTTCTTGCAATTGTATCAATAAGATCTCGTCACTTCGCCATAACTGGGTGTTCTGTTGTTGTCCTCATCATCATTTCATTATCAGCGACTTGTAAGTCGCCCACGTGGCGTCACCTGAAATAGGACGCGGCGGCTGAATTTACTCGGATGGGGCCTTCCTGCCAAAAGTGCCACACGATAATTTCATTTCATTTCATTGTGAGAAGAGTGACACTCATCATCGAATGTTCATTTTCGACTCCTGCTTTCCATCGTAAGAGTATCGTTCTACAGGTTGCGCCAAAATTCACGAAGGTGCTATAGATGTGCATAACTTCAAATGGTTCAAATGGCTCTGAGCACTATGGGACTTAACATATGAGGTCATCAGTCCCCTAGACTTATAATTATTTAAACCTAAGGACATCACACACACCCATGCCCGAGGCAGGATTAGAACCTGCGACCGTAGCAGGAGCGCGGTTCCAGACTGAAGCGCCTAGAACCGCTCGGCCACAGCGGCCGGCTGCATGTTATTGTTGTGGTCTTCAGTCCTGAGACTGGTTTGATGCATCTCTCCATGCTAATCTATCCTGTGCAATCTCCTTCATCTCCCAGTACCTACTGCAACCTACATCCTTCTCAATCTGCTTAGTGTATTCATCTCCCTCTACGATTTTTACCCTCCACGCTGCCCCCCAATGCTAAATTTGTGATCCCTTGATGCCTCAGGACATGTCCTACCAGCCGATCCCTTCTTCTAGTCAAGTTGTGCCACAAACTTCTCTTCTCCCCAATCCTATTCAATACCTCCTCATTAGTTACGTGATCTACCCACCTAATCTTCAACATTCTTCTGTAGCACCACATTTCGAAAGCTTCTATTCTCTTCTTGTCCAAACCATTTATCGTCCATTTTTCACTTCCATACATGGCTACACTCCGTACAAATACTTTTAGAAACGACTTCCTGACACTTAGACCTATACTCGATGTTAACAAATTTCTCTTCTTCAGAAATGCTCTCCTTGCCATTGCCAGTCTACATTTTATATCCTCTCTACTTCGACCATCATCAGTTATTTTGCTTCCCAAATAACAAAACTCCTTTACTACTTTAAGTGTCTCATTTCCTAATCTAATTCCCTCAGCAACACCCGACTTAATTCGACTACATTCACTTATCCTTGTTTTGCTTTTGTTGATGTTCATCTTATATCCTTCTTTCAAGACACCGTCCATTCCATTCAACTGCTCTTCCAAGTCCTTTGCTGTCTCTGACAGAATTACAATGACATCGGCGAACCTCAAAGTTTTTATTTCTTTTCCCTGGATTTTAATACCTACTCCAAATTTTTATTTTATACAGATACAATATACAGATTGAATAGCATCTGGGAGAGGCTACAACCCTGTCTCACTCCCTTTCCAACCACTGCTTCCCTTTCATGTCCCTCGACTCTTATAACTGCCGTCTGGTTTCTGTACAAATTGTAAATAGCCTTTCGCTCCCTGTATTTTACTCCTACCACCTTTAGAATTTGAAAGAGAGTGCCGGCTGCATAACTTCATGTAATCTTTTCTCCTTTCCTTTGTTTCATAGTCTGACAGAGACAGGGAGGAAACTTGACCTTCCTGGTCTTTAAGTATCTGAAATAACAATGACAACTAACCACATACAAAAAAAAAAAATTATCCACTTTTACAACCCCTTCGTGCCTTTCGTCCCAATCTTTGTGTTACTTCTCTAGGCTCCTTATTATCTTATTAATGGGTATCGTACCACGTTATAATAAGAAAAACTATGCTGGTTTCTCGTTTACTTTATGACGTGATAGATGGTCAAAACTTTACGTCGACTCTGCCCGAGGAAGCCTCTCGCAATTATATGAAACTTTGGATGTTAGTGTATGTGAAGACGCACGATAGCAGTGACCTTTTTGACATGTACATATATATACATAATTCCCTTTACAGGCTTCTAAGGGTTGTAGAGGAAACTTACTATATGAAGTTTTTACAAGGAATCGCTGTCCGGGAATTTGCCGTTTGGATGTAAAATAAATTTGAATGTTGGGTCACTTTCAGATCTCGGCATGCACACAACGGAGACGTTGGCAGTGCTTCGAGCATTCGTCTGTCGTTCCATGTGACGAAGGACGTTTTCTTCAAAGTAAAGAGTGCGGTGGAGCACGACAGTAAACACTCTTTGTTGCGAATGTAGCAGTTTCTCGTAGAAGTTGTTATAATCGGACGATAACTACATGTAATGTCACAATAACAACAGGGACTGACGTTGGCGCCCTTTTCTTATTTTGTTTGCGAACCGTGAAGTGGGAGGTTTGAAAATGATCCGAACTTCAGTATCTGCATCCAAATGCTATATTTCCGGAAATAGGACTCTTACAAAAACTATCTACTAAGCCCCGTTTAGAATACCTAGAAGCCGGTAAAAGGGACTGTTAAACACGCTCTATACCGAGCGCGAAATTGGAGGTGAAGTCAGGCAGTGAGCAACCGGATCGCACGTGCGAATTTTGTGATCCAGTTTGACATTTTATTGTATTGCTCATAAATATGGAACAGCGTACTTAAAAAAAACGCAAGAAAGTCGCTTAGAAGTGTAGCCATGTAACATGGCGCTGTGTAGCTGAACTATCTTAGTGCGTGATAAGCAGCGTGCTGACATCGAGTCTATAATTGCAGAAAATGCGCCTCCAATTGGAATCCATAGAACACAGAAAGCTGTCTACGGTGGTGATACTATCGGCATTCAATGTTGGTTTGTTCGTGCTTGTAATGAAGGCAATGGTGGTCTAAATTCAGCGTGTGTCACCAAACTTGGAGTGTTTCCAAAACTTTAAGAAAGCCTTAGAGAACTTCACTTTGATAGTGATAAAGCAGCGCATATAGAGATGAGGTTGTGGTTCCGTCAACAGACATTCAACAGCGACTGTATCAACAAACTAGTCTCTTGCTGGGAGAAATGTCTTCGTCGCCAGAGGAATGATTATGCACACCTCAAGCATGTAAATTATTAATGAAATTGGTTTTTGTTTAAAAGGTTTTAAAAGTTGGGACATAAAAAATTCGGAGGTATTACTTTTCACCGTGCCCTTGTACAATTTGTCGCAACAAGAAGTGAAATGATCACATATGTTGAGTCGTAGATGATGTACGTAGCAGACATTGGTAGATTGGCGAGGTACTGGGAAGATGCAATCAGTCTACAAAGAAAATTTATTACCAAACACTCTTGCGAAACGTCGTAGTATATCGTTCAAGTGCGTGGTACTTTTACCAACTGTGAATAATGAACGTATGCAAAGAATAGCTGCTCATGTTTGTAAGATTAACAAGAGAAGTCCACATTAGCGTGAAAATCTTGAAATGAAGGATGCTTCAAGTCAAACGTCAAATATATCGCGTAAAAAGTTCCAAGAATCAATTTTGCCACTCGACACATATGGCATTCGTATGGAAGGCCAGGGCAAGATTAATTAAAGCTCACTCACACGCACCTGAGCAATTATCCTTCTCACTTTCCAAAACCGAATGAAATAAAAAGAAACCTTGATACAAAATGTGAGGTATCATTAGTCATATACAGTAATTCGCAGAGTTTGGCTGCAGATTAGGAAGTAGTTGCACAAATTTCTCAACTGGCGTTAGTCACACGGCCAACATTACGAAGAAAACATTTTCCAGAATTATTGTTTCGTGTTCTATACGATTCTTCAACGAATCTCTGTCAGCATAGCAAATGCAGGCATCATTTACAGGGAGCACTGTGACCTTTGTAACTAAAATGTATATAAATCATTACAGGTTGTGTACTACACACATCAAAAGAAGTTTTGCGTCACCTCGGTTCCGAGAGTTCCGAAACCTGAACGTAAATTTGGAATAGAGATCAACATAAACATCATTTCCGCCCTTTTTATTGTTCATGAAAACCACACATTGCATGTTGTACGACCTTCAGAGGTGGTGGTCCATGTTGCTGTACACACCGATACCTGTGATACCCAGTAGCACGTCCTCTTGCATTGATGCATGCCTGTATTCGTCGTGGCATACTGTCCACACGTTCATCAAGGCACTGTTGGTACAGATTGTCCCACTCCTCAATGGCGTATTGGTGTACATCCCTGAGAGTGGTTGGTGGGTCAAGTCTTCCATAAACAGCTCTTTTCAATCTATCCCAGGCATGGTCGATAAGGTTCATGTCTGGAGAACATGCTGGCCACTCTAGTCGAGTGATGTTATGCTGAAGGAAGTGATTCACAAGTTGTTCACGATGGGGGCGCGGGTTGTCCATGAAGACGAATGCCTAGCTAATATGCTGCCGATATGGTTGCAATGTGGAGAATGGCATTCACGTATCTTACAGTCGTTATGGCGCCTTCCATGACCACCAGCGGCGTACATCGGCCCCAAATAATGCGACCCCTAAACAGCAGGGCACCTCCACTTTGCTACATTCGTAGGACAGTGTGTCTAAGGCGTTCAGCCTGACCGGGTTGCCTCCAAACACGTCTCCGACGATTGTCTGGTTGAAGGCATATGCGACACTCATCGGCGAAGAGGGCGTGATGCCAATCCTGAGCGATCCATTCGGCATGTTCTTGGGCCCATATGTACCACGCTGTGTGGTGTTGTGGTTGCAAACATGTACCTCGCCATGGACGTCGAGAGTGGAGATTCGCCTCAAGCAGCCTATTGCGCACAGTTTGAGTCTTAACACAATGTCCTATGGCTGCACGGAAAGCATTATTCAACATGGTGGCGTTGCTGTCAGGGTTCCTCGGAGCCATAATCCGTAGGTAGAGGTCATCCACTGCAGTAGTAGCCCTTGGAAGGCCTGCGTAAGGCACATCATCGACAGTTCCTGTCTCTCTGTATCTCCTCCATGTCCGAACAACATCGCTGTGAATCACTCCGAGAAGCCTGGACACTTCCCTTGTTGAGAGCCTTCGTGGCAAAAAGTAAAAATGCGGACGCGATCGAACCGTGGTATTGACCGTCTAGGCAGGGTTGAACTACAGACAACAATGGCCGTGTACCTCCTTCCTGGTGGAATGACTTGAACTGATCGGCTATCGGACCCCCTCCGTCTAATAGGCGCTTCTCATTAATGGTTGTTTACATCTTTGGGAAGATGTCTGTGATACAATACCACAGTCTATCTTCAGGAGTTCTGCAGTGATGCAGAACTTTTTTTGATGTTTGTATTTATTTATTGTTACCACAATTTTCATCAAGAGCGATCATTCTCACTTTCAGATATTCACTGGTCTAATGGCGACCCCGCTGGGGTCTGAGGCACTGTTCGGCACAGTAATCGACAGAACGTGGTGTGAGTTGGATCTGCACTCAGGACGGGACAAGAGAAGAATAAATTTAGTAAAAAGAGATAGATGATGAGATGCGCCATGGCACTTTGGGAACTCAAATAGGAATCGATGGAGGGTAGGCCACGTTCTTTTGGAGAAACGCTATTGAGAAAACTTAGAGAACCTGCATTTGAAGCTGTTTTCAAAACGTTTCTACTGCCGCCAACGTACATTTTGCGTAAGAATCACGAAGATAAGACAAGACTAAGTATGCCTCGTACGGAAGCACATAGACAATCGTTTTTCCCTCGCTGTGTTGCCGACTGCCACTGGAAAGAAATTAACTGATGGTACAAAATACTCTCCGCCACGCACCGCACGGTGGTTTGCGGAGTTTACATATTTGAGGTGGAGTCAAACGAAACGATTAATAGCGCAAAACTCTACACTTTGCACCACTGTTCTGTAAGTTGGTAGTACTGTTACCAATCATGTAAGGTATGCCCTGCAAGCTAAAGCATATTGTAGACAAGCGAAACGCGGCCACAATGCCAGATCAGAATGGCTGCCCCGCTTGCGCCACACTGCAGGGAAGGGCAGTGTTCTGTCACACGTTTTCTAAACAGTGAAGGTATGAAACCTGTTGAAATCCATCAGGGCATAAATCTCCAGTATGGCGATGCACATTGCAGCAAGTGTATGAGTGGAGCAGAAAGTTCGGAAATGGCGTAACTTTTGCGACAGACGCTCAGGGCCTGGGTCAGGAGCCCCGCGTTGTGATACAGGAGTCTACTGCAGCGGGTGAAACACTTGTGACAGAAGAACGCCGTGAGATGGTGGTTGAAATAGTCGCAAACTTCATCGACAGTCATGGTTCAGAATATCTTATCATTCACGAAGTGCTTACGTTTCTCAAAGTGTCTGCAGGATCGGTGCCACGGTAGTTCACACGCAGAGCTGAAAGAGCGACGCATTCTCGTTTGTGAATAACTTTTGAGTACTCTGAAACAGAAGTTGATGGCTTGTTTCTGACAATCGTTAGAGGATACGAAACCTACCTAACTACCACCAACCTGAAGCAAAGAGAGTGAGCAAGGAGTGCCGCCATTCCTCATCACCAAAGCCCAAGAAGCTATGTACACAGCCATCTGCCGGGGTTTCCTGACTATTTTGGGATGAACAAGACGTTGCCGTGGAATACTACACGACTAGAGGAAACACTATCACAAGTGCGTCGTATTCCAATATATTAAAAAATTTGCTTCACCCAGCAGTAAGATCAAGGCGACGTGGACTTCTGACTACAGGTGTCATTTTTCAACGTGGCAACTCTTCGTCTCACACTGTCCGTGCAACAATTTTAACCATCGATGAATTGCACTTTGACACTTTACCACATCCGCCATATCCACCCGACCTAGAACCTAGTGATTATCACATTTCCGGACAACTCAAAGAGGCGATGGGATGAAAGAAGTTTAGTTCCAAGGTACAGTATCCGGTGTACGAATGGCTGCGCACATCACCAAAATAATTATTTTCGGTGGAAATCGTGCACTTCCTATGCGCTTCAGGAAGTGTGTTGAATGGCTCTGAGCACTATGCGTCTTAGCTTATGAGGTCATCAGTCCCCTAGACCTTAGACCTACTTAAACCTAACTAACCTAAGTACGTCACACACATCCATGCCCGAGGCAGGATTCGAACCTGTGACCGTAGCGGTCGCGCTGTTCCAGACTGTAGCGCCTAGAACCGCTCGGCCACCACGGCAGGCTGTGTTGAATGACAGCGAGACTATGTCGAAAAATGCACACTTGTGTTCCACTTTTGTTAGATAAAAATATCAACAAGAAATATTAAAAGTTTTCATTTGACTCCCCACGTGGATGTAGGTAACTTGGCTCACAGACCACAGCAGGAAGCTTAAAACCGCGCTAGAGAGGTCTGATACGGGTGAACGTTGTCGAGAAGCTGCGTGTCGCCCTTATTTGCATCACGATGTGGGGTGAGGGGGTTGGTGGAGCTTGAGCCGTGTTTGTTATTATGAGGAACTTGCACCCGCCGGAGCTAAGTGAAAGCGGCCCAACTTGGCCCGAAGAAGCCGTTAGCGTACCGTGTTGGCACTTGTCTTGATATTAGGTGCCTCTGCGGCTGAGAGGTGGGGCCCCTGCACCCCCTGTTTGTACAGGCCCCTGCGCTTCGCTACTGCATTTCACGCTTAACGTATGTGGCGTTTATTGCCTGTTGAGACGGGGCGTCTTCAGGTGTACTAGTCTCGAGGGCCACACTCGCTCCACAAACAGCTCGCTCTATCGTTCATCTCTGTGCTCGTGAACGGTTACCAGAGAACCTCTCTTGCAAGGGGGCCACATGGAAATCGGAATTTTGAGATTTTTTATGTTTATGGTGCGTGAAGTTCGGAACTGAAATATTTATCCACCAAACGACGAAACTCTCACAAATAGTCGAACAAATCGACTTTGAAGTTATCCGACCGTCTTTAATATGCTAAAGCAAGGCCTATTTTTATCGATACTACCTGTGACTATGTGGTAGAATGCTAGCCTGCCACGTAGAGGTTTTTGGTTTGATTCCTGGCTGCTGTTACTAGCAATTCCTTAAAATTTGAAAGGTATAAAGATAGAAAGAAGTGAATAACGCTCAAGACTGGTAATCGCAGGTTCGAGTCTCGTTTCGGTCATTATTTTTCTTCGTTTCTTCCGTTCAGTTCGAATATCTACGTCGTTTTATCACGTATATTCTAATTAACCGATATCTAATTGCTAATTCTACGAAAAATGGACTTCTTGTTATTTATAATTGCATGCAACATACAGAAATCAAGTTTCCTTTGCAAATATAAACTCTTAATTACTGACATTTTATGAAAGGTTGCTTAAATTTATAAAAAATCTCAAATTGTATTATTTTTCATCCTTACGTATTTTACGCATCAACGAATTGTTCATGCAACACGCACCTTCGTTTAAATGTTTGGCAGGGCTGAGAAGCGAACCTGTGGCACACACGTGGTAGCCGAGCATTCTATCACACATCCAGGCGATCTGTAGAGAGAATTGGCCTTGTTTTAGCAAACTGAGGGTGGTCGGATAACTTCAACGTCGATTTCCTCTAGAATTTTTTAGGGGTACCTCTGAGTGTATTGGGGTATTAATATCTGATTTCTTAACTTCACGTATTATAAATATAAAGGGTTTCAAAAATTCGGATGCCGTATGGTCTGCTTGGTAGTGCTACACAAGATGAAGAAAGACTGGGTCAGTTGCTGCGAGTGTACCTGTTATCTGTCAATCGTCGAAATATTGTGCACAAATGGAAAGAACAACTCGCAAGAACACCCGGAAACCCACCAGAGTATCGGACGTCGAATAAATCCGGATTTTCCAACAATACACCGAAAATGCACCATTGTGGGGCCGGGATCTTCGAAAACGTGTACCAAATACATTCTTCGATGAAGTCAACTTTGCAATGCTGCCGGAGGCATTAATTTGAAGCATTTGATATAAAAATGTGATTTGGGAGAAAAGAGTATTTGGAATACGATTTATTTTCTCTTGTTCAGATCTGCTGTACTTGTTACAGTAAAAGTCATTCATGCTCTCTGTGCATCAACAAAATATAGTTGAAGGCACGGGCGCAATAACCAGGTAAGTCACGTTTCCACAATTTTGAGAGAAAAAAGGCGTGTTCACAAATTGGAAAAAAATTATTACAGTCTTGTCTTTTCCCAACCTCTGTTCAGGCTATAAGAACTCCGTAAATTTATTACTTAAGCAAACAGAGATTTAACACGATAATTATTCAATTAGAAAAAGTAACTCCTCTGGCTCGCGCATCAGAGAACTTCGTTTTTGAATATGAAGTCAAATAAATAAACAAGTAGGCGTGGAAACAACCAGTTGCTGAATTTTATAAGTCGTCTGAGATTTAAAAAAATATGGATCCAGTAATATAAGTCAGAGGTTTGGTAGCCTAATATGGATTTTATTGTGCTTCTCCTACTGATGAACTGTATGCAGCATCCAGTAAATTACGTGGTAAAACATTTCTGTTGTGCAAGCTGTTATTTTTTAGTTACATCTGTTTCGATATTAGTAATTTGTTATTGTTAAAACAATGGAAGCTCAGAAATTGGCGATTAGTTTCTTTACAATGAACGTTTGGAGAATCAGTGTCTTGAAGGAAATGGAAAATTAACGTGAAGGTTTTGTTGGATAATTTGTTAAGTTTTTTTCTAAATGCCTTTCTCAGCTTCCGTTAATAAACTGCATTGGTTTTCAGAAACCTATCGTGATCGTGATTCCTTTAGCGATGAATTTCGTGATCTCGAGGCATGCCGTGGTCATGCTTAAGGCAAAATAATAGCAACAATTAAAGGCAGGTGAGGCAGTGATTACATGTGTTTCCGTCAAGAGCCGAGGGTACTCATTTACTACTTCTTGTTTTACGGTACCCTGTTGTATTGTATTATACTGAACTGGGGACTTAGAAACGACAGAGAGGCTTCGTCCCCGCCGTAGCCGTCAGTGGTCCACAACTATACAACAGGGTTATTGTGCGGTTCGGCCCCTAGTGGACCACATCAGACGAGTGAAACTCAAAATGTTTGCATAGTAGAGTAATGGTGGCGTGTGTGTGTACGTGGAGAGAGTGTTTGCGCTGCAAACGTCGACATAGCGTAACTGAGGTGGAGTAAGGGGAACCAGCCCGCATTCGCCGAGGCAGACAGAAAACCACCTTAAAAACCATCCAAAGACTGGCTGGTATACCAAACCTCGACACTAACCTGCCGGGCAAACAGCTGATTGGGAGTGGCTGCTAGATGTGGGTGCTGAAGGCAGTTTGCAACGGTGTGATACAAAGTCAGAAATATAATGTTAGATATTCTGCATAAAACTGAATCGGATGCATTAAAATGCAATTTAAAAAAGAGTTTGAGTTTTAACACGGATGAAAAGACAAGTATTAGTGTAAATTACAAAAAGGAGTCACAAATAAGTGTCTGATACGTTAAGTTCAATTGCCTTGTGCACTGTATACGTCACAGACAACTACTAGGAACAACATTTCATTATTTTAAATGACATGACATTGTGATACCATCGTTTAAACTTCAAAGCTTTTATTAATTGCATTTCTGATTCTGTCCATTTGCATTATGTCTTGAACCCGCGCAGACCCTAGTTTCTTAAATCCATTCTTCGTATGACCACTGTGCCTGTGACTTTCTTATCTTTTGTCATTATGCTGTCAGTTAACTTTATTGTAATGCATATTTCGCACCGGCCTTTTACACTTTGAACTAATATTTCATTTTGGACCCAAATTATAACTCTTTCTGAAAGTGCACTTTAATGCACCCGATTTAGTTCTAAGCAGAATTTCTAACATCGTATTTCTGGCTTTGTATAACGCCGTTGCTAACTGCCTTTGGCCAGCAACATCTAGCGGCCGCGCCCCATCATCTGTTTGCACCTTGGTTCTAAGCACAGTACGTCAAAGACGACACGGCATTACGGGCCATGAGTGTTTACCACGTTATAATGACCGTACTCTACGGGACGGCATGCTTTCATATATTTTATTTGCTTACTCTTGTAACATCATGAAGTCAAGTGTGTTTGCCAATCTTCCAGACTTTGTATGTTACTATACAGCTTGTAATAATTGATAGCTTACTATTGCGTACTTTTTTCATAACTATGCACATTTTCTCGTTTTACATCAATTTGAAGAAGATCATAATGGCTAAAACCAATATTTAAATAAACACGAATTTGCGACCACAGTCTTTCGTGGTATTTATAAAATTTCGTATTAACAACAAATGATACATATTATGAAACAGAACTGAGACCCGTTTCAACCTTTTGTCAGTTCAACTCTACAGCGTGCCAAACGCTACAGAGGTTTTCTTCTGGTATTACTGCGATAACACGTGTCTACTCAATTGTAGGACGTGCACTACCATTAAAATCTGTGTCGAGATATGCATCGCGCGAGTGTGTAACCAAGCCCTCCGTCAGTCCGTCAGACGTAGTCGGACAGCGCAGATGGTGGCAGAAATTAAGTTAGGGAAAGCTTATCTACCAAATAATTTTACCTTATTGCAAAAGTTACGATTCTTACTTATTTGATTAGTATAGTCTCGTCAAAAGACTTCGATCATCGTACACTATGATTATAAAAAGCGTAGTGCAAATTTCGAACTCCGCAAGTCGGACAGATTTGATGTAGTTTAAAAGATGGAGAAGTATCGTAGCCATCTCCGCAGATGAGAATTGTACATTGGGATAGCCCAACCTATTAATTATAATAGATTACAACGGTCCGGTTTCAACTATAGACTATGATACGTTTCAGAAACAAATTATTTGATAGTTTCCACGTAGATCGTGAAGCAGGCTGAAAACTGCGTAATACAGTCGTAGGAGACGAAAAGTTTGTGAACGCTAAACAAGAACTTATTACAGTTGAAAGCATGTGCTTGAGATTAGATGAATGAACGTCTACATCTACATCTACATCTGCATCTACATCCATACTCCGCAAGCCACCTGACGATGTGTGCAGAGGGTACCTTAAGTACCTCTATTGGTTCTCCCTTCTATTCCAGTCTCGTATTGTTCGTGGAAAGAAGGATTGTCGGTACGCCTCTGTGTGGGTTCTAATCTCTATGGTTTTATTCTCATGGTCTCTTCGCGAGATATACATAAGAGGGACCAATATACTGCTTTACTCTTCGGTGAAGGTATGTTCTCGAAACTTCAACAAAAGCCTGTACCGAGCTACTGAGCGTCTCTCCTGCAGAGTCTTCCACTGGAGTTTATCTATCATCTCCATAACGCTTTTGCGATTACTAAATGATCCTGTAACGAAGGGCGCTGCTCTCCTTTGTATCTTCTCTACCTCTTTTATCAACCCTATCTGGTACGGATCCCACACTGCTGAGCAGTATTCAAGCAGCGGGCGAACAAGAGTACTGTAACCTACTTCTTTTGATTTCGGATTGCATTTCCTTAGGATTCTTCCAATGAATCTCAGTCTGGCATCTGCTTTACCGACGATCAACTTTATAAGATCATTCCATCTTAAATCACTCCTAATGCGTACTCCCAGATAATTTATGGCCTTAACTGCTTCCTGTTGCTGACCTGCTATATTGTAGATAAATGATAAGGGATCTTTCTTTCTATGTATTCGCAGCACATTACACTTGTTTACATAGAGATTCAATTGTCATTCCCTGCACCATGCGTCATTTCGCTGCAGATCCTCCTGCATTTCAGTACAATTTGCCATTGTTACAACCTCTCGATATACCACAGCATCAACCGCAAAAAGCCTCAGTGAACTTCCGATGCCATCCACAAGGTCATTTATGTATATTGTGAATAGCAACGGTCCTACGACACTCCCCTGCGGCGCACCTGAAATCACTCTTACTTCGGAAGACTTCTCTCCATTGAGAATGACATGCTGCCTTCTGTTATCTAGGAACTCTTCAATCCAATCACACTATTGGTCTGATAGTCCATATGCTCTTACTTTGTTCATTAAATAGAAATAATGAATGTTATAGAAATAATAGAAATAATGAATGTTACGTAGCTGTGTCAGTGCATGTTAGCCTATGCACGGTAGTTTTGAAACATGTCGTTTGACGACATATATCGCATTGTGGAGTGTTGTTGCTTTCATCTCTTGCAGAAAAATATTTTAAAAATATCGAAATTTCTACGTTTTATTCATTGGTGAGAATCACACAAAGCTGACTGTACAATTTTTGTACATTTCTTTGCCACAACATAACATATTTTCTTATTTCGCGAGTACAGTACTACGGTCAAAAATGCACAACACATTTGCGGATACAAGGCGCGTCACTACTTTCGAGTTGGAATGATGGCACTGCTTATGCAGTAGAACGACCCTGCACCTGGCAGTCCGCTCTTGTTAACATTTCCCGAAACGTTGCGAAGGAACAAAAACATACCACACATCTGAGTAGCATCCATCCTGGTTAGAGCTGTTGGTGAGCCATACTTACAGCATGAAACAGCTGTGATGGAACGTCCCGAAGCAACGAATATGTTGCAAGTGCGCAGAAAACACACTTCCCACATGAAGCTATGTGTGCATAATGTTATTCACAATAGTGAGTCGCTATTTCAGTGACAAGACAAGAATGCTGTTAATGCCTTCACGGTTAGTGAAATTTTAAAAGCTATGTAAATAATCACTGTACAAAATCTGAATACTTTTCTCACTGCTATCCAGATACGAAAGAAAAAGGAAGGGAGATTAGTGTTTAATATACCATTGGCAATGAGGCCATAAAAACAAAGCACAACCTCTGACTATGGAACGATAGGGGAAGGATCCGGTCGTGCCCTTTCAAAGGCACTGTTGTGTACATAGTTCTGTGTAGTCCGCGCGTACACAACTTTCCAACTAGAGCGCGCCCCGCTAAGCACAACAGCGCAGGCGCAGCGCTCGTCCGTCTCCGCACTTATTAGATGGCGCTGCCTTAGAGATGGACCAAATTCTGCTTCCGCCGATCTGCGTATTAATATGTAACACAGCCAATTAGAATGCTGCTAACGTGGAACCTTTTCTCCTCACGGATCACACTTGCGCGGTGATACATGAAGGCACGAGGTATTATAACGATTGTACAGACCTCCGATCAGGCAGTCTGCATTTGTCTGCACCAGTCTGTACCAGTCTGCATTAGTCTGTATCAGTCTATAGTCAAGTTTCAGTCTGCACCTAAGAATATTATCACATTCCTGTACATAGCTATGAAGATAAATGTATAGACACCTTGTCAAGTATCAGGGATATGTGAGAATAAGATTAACGTACCAAGACCAAAGGAATTTCAGATTGTCAATTGTAAATAGCATCCAGAATCAAGTTACGTAATGTTTATGCTTGTTATTATTTTAATAAATGTGTGTGAAATTTAATCAAGTTCTGTTTAAAGTTGGTCACCGTCAATCTGCTACTCTAAGCGTGCAAGTGGCATTTCTATCGTCTGACCTAACGGCAGAAGATAAACATGCCACGATAAGACCACGAGAGATATTGCTGACACTCGCCTACTTCGTTAGAGCTACAAGTCAAATAATCTGATGGTGTGTGTACCGAAGGTCTTACAGTACGCACACCACAGGCACCATACCCAACAGTGGCCTTAAGCGATTTAGAGGCACAATGGGAAACTGAAATCTGGACGTCCGTGCGAGAATTTGAACTGTTGTCCGCATGAACGCAAGTACAGTGTGCTAACCACTGCACCACCTCACTTATTATTCCAAACACTAGATGACTGACGAAAACTCGCTTACAGTTGGTGAATCCTAGCCTATAAAAAATCTAAATGGTTACGGTGGAAAGAATTATTTTCTGAAATGATACAATTCAGCAATATCGTCATTTTAATAGTTACCTTAAATGTAACTCATTCCCTAGTTTTCAGCGAATCCCAAAGCAGACCGGCGTGACAATAGGCAAAGTACTTGGAAAGCTGGCAGAGTGTCCTGACAGGTAAGCACAGGTAGTCCCCGAGCCGTCTTCCATCTGAGCGGTGCGAACAAAGCGCGCTGGGCGCAGGCGCGAGTCGATAGGATAGCTGCCGGGCTCACCTGGCCGCCATTGTTGCGAGCAGAAGCGCCTCTATTTCATCCTTATCGGCCTCATTCCGTCTCCGGCCCCGCGGGTACTTTACCTTCCGCCGCGCAGGCACAGGCAGTGGCTAGCTGCGCGATGCAGCTGCACGGCGGATGCCCTACTCCGCTGTACGGGGATCTAGCACAGCGTTCTCGGGGACGACCCCTACCGCAGAACACTTTGCTGTGCTAGGGCCAGCTAGCTTATCGTATGTACAGCGTGATTCCGTGATAATACTACTAACTTTCAAGGACGATAGGATAGAGTAGATACATCAGTTTGACGTAAGGAAAGATGGCCCGGAAGCTACCGACGTCGAAAGTCATAAGCGGAAATCTCTCTGACTGCTATAAGGGTGGTATGCATGTACCGGTACTGTTGTTGCTATGACTGTAGGCTAGACAACTTTCAGTAGTGGTAATATGGACCAAAGGGAAAAAAAAGCCTAGCAAACATAAGGTCTCAAATGCATACCTTAAGAGCTATGAGCACTTGTGAATCTTCGATACTGTGAAACACATCTCTTCTATTACAAGCTCATTATTTTGCATATTATTTGAGGAGGTAGTGTGAACGTAAAGCCTGCCGCGGTGGCCCAGCGGTTCTACGCGCTTTAGTCCGGAACAGCGCGACTGCTACGCTCGCAGGTTCGAATCCTGCCTCGGGCATGGATGTGCGTGATGTCCTTAGGTTAGTTAGGTTCAAGTAGTTCTAAGTTCTAGGGGACTGATGACCTCAGATGTTAAGTCCCATAGTGCTCAGAGCCATTTGAACCATTTGTGAACGTAAACAACAAAAAATATTCAGTAAATGTGGTTTCTAAAATGCATACCTTAAGAGCTATGGGCACTTGTTCATCTTCGCTACTGTGAAACACATCTCTTCTACCGAACAGTTGCCCCTTGCTCTTACGGGGGCATGTATGTAAAACTGGCCGAAAGAGTTGAAAAAAAAATGCAAATGTGTGTGAAATCTTACGGTACTTATCTGCTAAGGTCATCAGTCCCTAAGCTTACACACTACTTAACCTAAGGACAAACACACACACCCATGCCCGAGGGAGGACTCGAACCTCCGCCGGAATCAGCCGCACAGGAGAGTGTTGAAATTTGTTTGCAACCATGTAGTTCTGTAGCATGTTAGAACATTGTCTCCAGTTTTCAGAGTTTAATTCGTGCTGAAGATCATGAAAAGCCATCTTGTTTCAACCAATGCGCAGTTCCAGGCCCCGTTTTCTGCACTACTCTCTCCTTGTTTGCCACCATTTACCGTTTACTCCCCTCAGAGAAAAACATCTGCGTAGAAGCTTTAATAACCTCATTTAGAAGAGGCCACAATGTGCTCATCTACTATGAAAATTTCCTCGTATGATGCTTGTCTGGATATGCAATGATAGTAACATTAGAAGAATCAGGGCCCTATTAAGATTAGGATTAGGTGCAGGGTGATTCTCTGACAACATACCGAAGAAGATTGATAATATGCGTGTTACTAGTTCTGAAGCGTCAGTGAAGCATATTGCCAAAAGGGCATGACAGAATGATTGGGCTGGAAGGAAAGTGCTGAAGTTGTGATTATGGCCGATATTAAGGTACTTGTTTGCAGCCTACCTGCTAATAAAATCATTTTCCTGTATTTCACTTTTCAGAATAAAAGGAACATTTTCTGCTCAATCACTACACATAAAAAAAGTGAAATTTTTTGCAGACTTTGTGAATACTATAATACAGATTCATGTGACACAAAATTTTTCAAATTGCATTTATTTACATTTTTTGTGAAATAAAAATTGTGATATATCGCTCTCATTAAGTTTGAGAAACATATTGGGAGAGTCCTAAGTCTGGTACTAAAACACCGGTAAAACATTTGATTATATAATTAGCGAGAAAAACATACCACATTTCGAAAGTGATAAGTGGAGTAACTTTTGAGAAAATGTTCCTTATGTGGTAATATGTGTTCTAAAAGTATGCAGGAACATCCTGATCAAATTATGTGTTAAAGAATTGAAAAAAATCCGGATTATGGCCAACAGTGTAATGACAACATATGAAACATTTCGATCAATTACCTCTCAAGCAGTAAAAGTTACATTAGCTTACATGTAGTCATGTATTATCACATACCTCTTCCCTGAAGTTACTACTTCAGAGACGTTATTTACAAGACATACTTTTTTTGTTTTTGATCCATACTCAATCCTCCAAAAATATGGAAACCAGAGAACTTGCAGCAGAAAAGATTTGTTTCACAGTATCGATGATGAGGGAGCACATAAGGCAAGCATTTTAGAGCTCAGCTTCAATGGCTCTTGTTTCTCGTTTTGTTCCATACTACCCAAAGAGATAGGATACCATAGACAGGCAACACCGCGACCAGAGTGAAGCAAAGTGAACAGCCCTCTGCCATGTTTTCGAAAGTAAAGAAATTAGCGTAGTACATAATAGTGCGTAAGCAAATTACAGCTCTTAGCGTTTACCAGCTATTGCCAGGAGGAATATCACCTCTCAGTATAGCACACTAGCACTTTACATACGTCGTCCCTCGAAACTGTAAGCAGCCTTTAATATAAATACCGTAAACCCAGATTATCAATAAAAGAGTACCCACTTGAAACAAGGGATAGTCATAGCTTTATTACTCCTGTGCGTGCAGTTATCTGCCGTAGAAACGACAGGCAAGATTTCGAAAATATATTCGGCAATTGTTTGAATTACAAGTTCGCAGCCGGCTTCTGTGGCCGAGCGGTTCTAGGCGCTTCAGTCCGGAACTGCGCCACAGCTACGGTACCAGGTTAGAATCCTGCCTCGGGCATGGATGTGTGTGTTGTCCTTAGTTTAGTTAGGTTTAAGTAGTTCCAAGTTCTAGGCAACTGACGATCTCCCATAGTGCTCAGAGCCATTTGAACAAGTTCGCAGAAGTACTGTCTCGCCTTCAGAACAACCACAGATTGACTTGACTCTGGCTTGTAATCTCATTTAGTGGAGTGGAACTGTCTTCATTGGTGAGTCCCGCTTCGAAACTGAGACCTGATCACCAGTGAAGACGTGTCTGGGGATGCCCCGAACAGCGCTGCGGTTCCTACCTGATGTCGCCCGCCATACGGTCTGGGGTGCCATTTCTTTTCATAGCAGGACCCCTTTGGTTGTCATCCGCCGCATCCTTACAGCGCATTAGTACGTGACGATACAGTACGCCGAGTTTCGTTGTCCTACACGGAAAGCCTACCTGGTACTATATTTCAGCAAGATAATGCCCGCCGGACATGGCGAGAGTATCTGCTGCTTGTCTGTGTGCTGGCCTCAGGGATTTTCTCTGCCTCGTGATGACTGGGTGTTGTGTGATGTCCTTAGGTTAGTTAGGTTTAAATAGTTCTAAGTTCTAGGGGACTGATGACCATAGATGTTAAGTCCCATAGTGCTCAGAGCCATTTGAACCATTTTGTGCGCTGGCCAGACCCTTCCCTGGCCAGCAAGATCACCGGATCTGTCCCCAGATGGGAATTTTTGGAGCATTATGGACAATCCCTCCAACCAGCTCGGGATTTTGAAGATGTAACGCGTCACTTAGACAGTATGTGGCACGGTATCGCTCATGAGGACACCCGAAAACTTTGCCAATCAGTGGCAAGCCTAATAACTGCTTCCAAAATGGCCAGACATAGACCAACACGTTACAGACGTGCTTACTTTATGAAGCTCTTTCTCTGCATAACTAATCCAGTTTTTCTTAAATTGTGGTCATTTGTTCGCCTGTACACGTAAATCACATCTACGGATTTCGTTCCCATACTGATAATTCTTTCGTGGTGCGTCGCTATTTTTCTTTGTCGTAGACTGTGTTACAGTAGTCATTGCACTAATAATCAACGAACTTAGAGACCTCCGCTTTATCGTAAGACACCTCTCTTACTTTATTGTCACGAGTGGTTCTTCATAGAATCGATTCCATAAATAAATAAATTTTCCTATGGCTTGCTAACTTACAATTCCACACAAAAAAGCCTACAGATAACTATGACGGAAGCAGAGTCTAAACCATCCACTTTCCTATAATCAAATACTTTCCTGTCGATGTTCCCGGGAAGTGACTAAGACTAAGCCTTCATGAACGTACTTGTCTCTAAATGCGCGAGTTTCCAAGGATATCCTGAGTTTGAATAAAATCCTTAAGAGTATCAGGTGGCATAATTACGAAATACTAAAACGGGCCTCTGCTGCTGTAAGAGATCTAACACGTACACGTAGCCTTCCTACTGATTTTGCTACCCTTGCCCTAAGAGGAGCTACCCTTAACTTTTCAGGCTCCCTGTTTCACTTCACATTCCCATTTATCAGAAACTAACAGAATTATCTAGCTAATCCAATGATTCATGTACTTTTCACATTAAGGTACTAAAATTTGTTACAAATCAAATCACATATCAGTGCTTCGAGCTTTATGTGGCTTTTATGTGCGCCGGATCGTGTTTTTATAAAATGGCATTTGCGATGTATTGCGGTTTCCTAAATCCTTACGTTTATGTTACGAAGCACGGTATGGATACATCCGTACTGACCAGCACTTTGGGGTAGTGTTTCCTTCCCCCTACCTCACTGTGGCCCTACAATAAAACTTCGGCAGTGATGGGTAATTTCATCCCCGTTGTCACAATAACTGATGACGTCATCGACTGAGACCAACGGAAGACTTCACCCCGTAAAAATATGCTCTTAAATTAAACTAACAAATGTGTTAAGCACAGATTGTGCGCCGGCGTTCGTAATTATTTGAAGAAAGTGGTATTTATGACCCACGAAGAGCTACTGATGGAAGAAACCTATATTCACTACCATTTTAGATCAACCGATCATCATCTGCCTGTTCTCGAGCCAGTCGCCAAAGCCGATTCTCTAAATTTTCTCCAAAGAATGTAGTCTTCCGTCCAGAGATTCCCATTTCCATAACTACAGTGTGCTGATCCACTCTGACACTAACAAATCTGTAGCAGCATGTCTCTGAGATGCTTCGATGTCTTCCATAAACCCAATCTCATGGCGATCCCAAACAGTCGAACAGTACTCAAGAATGGGTCTCTCTGCTGTCCTATATGTGATTTCCTAAAATTCTGGTAATAAACGAAACTCGGCCCTTCGCCTTCACTGTTGCCGGCCTCACGTGCTCGTTCCACTTAATATTGCTTTGTAACGTTACACCTAGATATTTAATCGTCATGACTGTGTCAAACAGGACTCCATCAATACTGTACTCGGAACCTTACAGGATTCTGTTTCCTACTAATTTACATTAGCTCTCGCTCTTCACATCCGTTTTCTACGGTGTCATCCCTTGTGTAGCTTAAGTGTTCCGTTGTCCCAACAAAATATGTACGGGAGGTATATTGTCCCTTTGTTCAATAATCGTCCCCAATATTTCGAAATTGCATGTTCTTAAATAACTTGTTGCATAACCAAATGGAGAGCAAATGTGATCGTACCCAAAGAACAAAGAAAATACCCCCTTTGATTGAATAAAACTGAAAGAGGTCTATCATTTTCAACTTCTTTTCATCTCAAGATAACTGCTGCAAGAATTTGCAGCTTAGTACTGCGTTTGTGCTATCTCGACCTTGCACTAATGCACTGCAAAAAGTGTGTTCTCGATCATAAAAGATTAATGAATTGACGAAAGGTGGAGGTTTAGCGTGGACACCGTTAAGAAAATAGTTATAATTTATTTTCATGATACTTCGTGTGTCAATTTTTACAAAATTCCGTTTGGAGTTAACGAACTCCTGAATGACAAATTCTGCTGCATAATATAGCAAAACAGATTTTTGAGAAGTATCACAGCGACACTTCAGACCAGTTGAGAGTGAAAAATAAGTAACATATGTAAATTATAATCATATTCTACCCTAGTTAAAGACGTAGTTATTTAAAAGTCATAGATTGTTTTTGCATATTACAACAATGAAACGATAAAATATTTGTTCGATTGGTAACGCAAGTATCAAACTTTGTATTGAGAATCTAAGAAATTGGTACGATAATCTATGTGGCTGTTGCATAAATCAAGCAGTTTAACACAAGCCTATTTATGGATGTTGTATTAACGTAAGTTTCCATAAAATGTTGATGCATTTCATCTTCTAATTTGGGTCTTAAATTTTGATTTTGGAAATCTGGTCACCCTACCGTACACTAAAGCGTCATCAGCAAACATTATCAGATATGTGCTTACCCTGTACGAGAGCTAGTTTATGTGTAGACAAGCTTTATTCGGGCACTCCTGACCATGCCGTAGTCTCTGCTGATCACTCGAAGTCCAAAACAACGCACTGGGCTCTATTACTTAAAAAGCCATACAGTTGCTGTTGTACATAGGATCCTAACAGTATTTACCTTTGATCGAAACTACTGGTAGATACAGATCTTGGCAGTCCTTAAATATGACACTCTTAGACTGGCAAACCCAACTATATGTTAATATTCCGCTGACTTTAAAGGTAAACTATCCGATTAATCAAAGGTAATTAAAATAGCAAGGTATAAGACTATTTCGTTAGCATCGTTAGTAACGTTTGCAGACTGAATGTTTCTCCGCACAGCAAACTGTTCACTAAGTGTCAGCCTTGTAAAGCAGAGAAATCCTCGAGGGCGTAAAGACAACACAACTCCAGAAATCTTTCCCAGGCAAGCGTGTCGGTTGTAAATGTAGAGTTGAAAGGTACTGTGAGACCTGAGTTTCTACCAGTGTGTACAGTGGTCAAATAACTAACGGGAATGGAGCCGAACGTCGTCTTCGACAACCGCTGATAATACGACAGGAGCCCACCCTGACGATATCAAGGCAAAACTGCAGCAGTAAAGAGCTCTGCAAGGAAATTCGATTCCTCGGTTTAAAGTGAAATTCCGGAAACATAAAACGCACACACACACACACACACACACACACACACACACACACAAACACAAACAAACATGCTTTTCACAACACTTACCAAAGATGACCGACGCAGCCAGAAGTTAACGATAATGAAAATAACTGAACAATGGATAAGGTAGCCTTAATTCTGCCCCTCCGTCTTTTTGGCAAGGAAGAGAGCAGTATTCTACGCAGAATTTAAACAAAGCCTCCATCTCTGTTTACAAGGTTACTTGCTAATTAATTTCAACTGCTTCCTTAATACGCTGTCCCTATAGCTCTTAACAAATGCCAGAATCTCCGCTTTCTAATGATCCATAGGGGGACCGGTGCCAAGACAGTGTTCTGGAATGGTCTATTTGCTCGGCTTTTGCAATCATGTGTGCCACTTATGCTCAGTACAAAATGCTCACGGACCTGACAGTCTGAAAAATAATATGTGACAGGCCTCAACTGCAAGGAACACGATCGATACCCGCCATATGTAAACCAAGACCATCCTCAACGGAACCTAAAACGACCCAAATCTTAGATGGAATCTAAAAACACTTATCACATCATATTGCCGCAACACGGTTGTTCTTATTACAGAAGTCTACCCTCCCGGGTCGCATAAAAATTTACAATGATTACTAATTTCAGCGAAATTAAATCACAATCTTCAAATCATTCGTATAGAAAACAAAAAAAATATGTTGACAGTGCCAATCCATTTCGTCAACCGTTAACATTAATTGGACACAACTTACAGAGAAGATATCCCGTAGTACTTTCGAATAATGTGAACAGTCAATTAAATAACCTGTCCCCGTAATTTTTTTCTGTACGAGTGATCTCAAGGTGACGATTTCGCTGAAACTGGTAATCGTTTAGTATTTTTATGCGACCCGGCCGAATAATCTTCGGTAATAAGAATAACAACCGTGTTTATGTTTCTAGGTCGCCTCCAGTACACAGGTAATCATCGTAATATATCCGCAAAATAAGATGAATGTTAATGGAAATGCTCACCGCATAAGGCAAAAAGGCCGTAGACCTCGGTGCCAACTCGGGATTATTATCAGTTACATGGAGCACGGTTGGTCGATAGCACAACGCAATTCTGATCTACCTTTCACTGTATCCATTCTGACGAAAGGTGACTTCAACATGGGTTAACTTAGCTGGAAAACTCTCAGGGTCTGAAATGAAGTGGGCCCTGTCAATCAAAGTATGAAATACCCCTTCCGCTTGAGCCTAACGGTGAAAAAATTGCAGCCTCTACATAATAGTAAGAGAGAATAGGCTTCCTGTGAATAACACGTCCCAATGTACCATTAACCCTCCTCCTGGCCCTAATTTTGTAAATAAAACCACTTTTTCTCGCAGCAACTTAATTTATTTTTCCCAAACGTCTTTCACCTTTTACTTGCAGTAAGACATCATCAGTGGGATGGTTTGCTGTGGGCTGCGTTTCCTCTTATCAGGTCTGGAAGTCGCACTACACTTTAGTACAGACACACAAGCACAATTTTTCACACTGTTCATCGTGTTTTTCCTTCTTTTTTGTGGTGTACTATTATTCTTTTGCCACTCGATATAGCTATTTCTTAGGACACAGCGCTTTCCAAAACGTAAATATTGTAACTTCATTAAGTGTTTCCTCATCTTTGGTTTGTTTACCTAGATGTTGCCAACCTTACCTGGGTCGCAACATGTAGGTGGGCGGAGCATATATTTACAGTGTGTGTTTATTATCTTTCCAAAATTGCACGGCAAATCGTGTTTTTAAATTTCCTTGGACAGCGCTTTCCTGCTACACTTTTGCCCTGAAAATGACAGAGTGGTCTCCTGTCGAAATATCGGCGGTTGTCAGAGTCATCACCCTGCTGGATTCCTTTAAGGTATTTGAACCGTTAAATGATACTATAAACAATCTGTACCTAATAATTATTTGCTAATGCTGTGAAAAATACGTATCGAATGATATAATAAATGATATAAGGAACTAGTACTCCTGGAAGAAAGGATGTTGGGAAAATTGGTTAGCCGCAGCTTAGGGGGTTGTTAACACTTCCAATTTCACTCTGCAGTGGAAGGTTCTCTCTAATCCTGGCTCCACTCTATCAGGAAATGTCTTATAATTTCGCAAGCAAGTAGTAAAAGTGTTACGGTATCCTACTTTGCGAAGTGTAAAGTACATGGTGCTGGGGGAACCCCATAGGATAAAGCCTGAAGGGAGAAGGGGTGGGGATCGGTTAGAGGCAGGAAAAGCCGCGATGAATATTTACCATTAGAGGTGGAACAGGGGAAACGCGGGGCAGTGCGAAACAGTGCTAACTAATGTTCGAGTTACAACCGCATGACTAGCAGGAATGGACAATATTATTTCAAACTACATCAGTGTGTTGACTGAGGCAGGAATCTTTAAGCAGCAGTTGTTGATGTATCGGCGTAACAGTCAGTTATCAGAGACATATTCCAGAGATAGGTTATCAGTCTCTGCGAATGGTTTTATGCAAGACGTAAGTTTATTCACACTTTTCTAATCTGTCTTCACATTGTTTTACTCGAACTTCTGAAAATACTAATCAGTTTGGCAAATTAATAATTATAACGTTACATTTTTTCAGTATCCCATCCATTCCCAGAATTAACTTAAAGTATCCTAAACTACTAAAAACCTGTATTACTATTATTATTATTATTATTATTTAGCACCGAAGAAATTACATAAAGCTTTTTAAGAATATTGTGTATCTTGTATCTTCCAGAATTCCCGGATATTCTGCTACATGCCTTGAGAAACTAGTACTCCTGGAAGAAAGGATGTTGGGAAAATGGGTTAGCCGCAGCTTAGGGGGTTGTTAACACTTCCAATTTCACTCTGCAGTGGAAGGTTCTCTCTAATCCTGGCTCCACTCTATCAGGAAATGTCTTATTTATTAGTTCGTTTATTACACGATCACCAATTAGCGAGAAAGGCATAGCGCCTGAAAAAAGCCTAACTTTCTTAAATTATGTCACACTTAATAAGTGACGATATTGACAATGTAACATGACAGACACGGTAACGAACATGCATACCACGAGTGTTGCCGACTGTCTGTAACAAATTCAAATTAATATTTGAACAGTGTGGGCACACTGCAAACAATTATTATAATCCACAAAACACTGTGGATAGAATAACGTTTAATACCTATTTCTCCATGACTATTGATACATCACATCTCGTTATGTAGCCACCTGAGGGTATGATCTTAAGGAAAACGGCAAGAAATATTATACATATGTGAAAATTGAGGATATAGAAACCGTGCATTGTTTGCTGGCCAGTGTGGCCGAGCGTTTCTAGGCGCTTCAGTCTGGAACCGCGCGACCGCTACGGTCGCAGGTTCGATCCTGCCTCGGGCATGGATGTGTGTGATGTCCTTAGGTTAGTTAGGTTTAAGTAGTTCTAAGATCTAGGGGACTGATGACCTCAAATGTTAAGTCCCATAGTGCTCAGAGCCTTTTGAACCATTTG
Source organism: Schistocerca americana (assembly GCF_021461395.2). Taxonomy (NCBI): domain Eukaryota; kingdom Metazoa; phylum Arthropoda; class Insecta; order Orthoptera; family Acrididae; genus Schistocerca; species Schistocerca americana. Next base: position 394,353,275 of record NC_060121.1, read on the forward strand.
AACCGTGCATTGTTTAGGAGCGTAAGGTAATGAAAATTCTGTGTTAAATGAATAGCTTATCAGAAAATACTGAAAGATAAAAGCAAACGACGGGCACACGATAATGTACATATGGTTCAAATGGCTCTAAACACTATGGGACTTAACATCTGACGTCATCAGTCTCCTAGACTTAGGACTACTTAAACCTAACTAACCTAAGGACATCACACACATCTATACCCGAGGCAGGATTCGAACCTGCAACCGTAGCAGCAGCGGGGTTCCGGACTGAAGCACCTAGAACCACTCGGCCACAGCGGCGAACACGATGATGTATGAAGATGCAATGTCTCCTGCGTCATTGAAATTTTATACTGAGCGTACAACAGGGTAATGAGTATATATTGTAACTTGAATTGTCCTCTATACGATAGTACCGTTCAACATGGTCATCACGGTATGTATCCACATTTGAGTCATCGTTAAACCAGTGAATCAAAATAAGTTTGAAAAAATTCGAGGTTTTGCTTCTTGACCAATGATTGAAAACTTGTTTTAACCTCATCCAAGATGAAAGTGTGTGTGGCGCTTTAATGGACGTCAGCAATGAGTGGCGTTGGGTGAAGAAGCCCGCTCAAGGAGAAACGGACATTGTAGGTAAACCGCGCACAGTCACCCGACAATATCTGTCACAAATGCCAATCGAGGACATGCTGATGGAGTGAGACAGACAGATTAGAGTTCACGATCAACAGCTTTACAATAATTCTGAGAAAAATGGGTCAAGAAGCAAAACCCTAAATTTTTCCAGGCTGGTTTTGGTGCCTGGATTCAACTATGGGGCAAATATGTACAAATGAATGATTGTTGAACCGTAGTGTGTGTAGGCCGGCCGAAGTGGCCGTGCGGTTAAAGGCGCTGCAGTCTGGAACCGCAAGACCGCTACGGTCGCAGGTTCGAATCCTGCCTCGGGCATGGATGTGTGTGATGTCCTTAGGTTAGTTAGGTTTAACTAGTTCTAAGTTCTAGGGGACTAATGACCTCAGCAGTTGAGTCCCACAGTGTTCAGAGCCATTTGAACCATTTTGTAGTGTGTGTAGAGGACAGTGAAGGGGCTGCCACCTGCACTAATTTCGCTGTTATATGTTCATTATTAAAATCTTGTGACGTAGGATGCATCCTTTTTGATACGCCTAGATTTATACCATCGAGAGAAGAGATACCGACGTATTAAAAAAAGACTTCGAACGGAAAAGTACGAGAAAAAAATCGAGGCAGCTCCAGAGAAAAATGTAGTCAAAGGAAAGAGCCGCTGCAGCTTCGCGCTACAGTCAAACTTGACATGTGTGTGTGTGTGTGTGTGTGTGTGAGAGAGAGAGAGAGAGAGAGAGAGAGAGAGAGAGAGAGAAACGCACCAACAAGGCGTTGCCTTTCATAGTAAATAATGTTATACTGATGATAAGTTCACAAAGTTAGTCTCAGAGGGTTGGCCAAGTGAACCTCAAATAGATTTTCTCTCTACACGTAATCATTTCGCTATGGTACCTCAAGTGTAGCGGCTAACGATTGAGTAGGTAAGTAAGAGAGCGCCAGAGATTCGCGACCCCTCGTCGCCATGCGACGACGCGACGGCGGAATATCATCGTTAGGGGAAGGCGTGCGCTTAGCTGCTATCTGAGTGAAATAACCCTCGCCTTTACACCTTTCTGCACTCCGGGCGGCACGCCTTATCATGAATTACAACGGCGCAAGCCTGTTTTAAAAATAGCCCTCGAGGCTGCGTGGGCAGAGAAGTTCGCGAGCCACATTCCTAACGCCTTGCTTTCTGCACGTCTGCGCGGTGTTAACTCTCGGACTCGTAAAATCTTTTCTTCTCTTCTAAAGCTGCCATTACTAAAATCTCCTCCTCCCGCTATTCCCTGAGCACTCCAGCCGCAATATTACTGTGTCCGCGAGTCGTTTTTCTCATCCGAAATGCGTGCCAATGCAGAAAATCTTCAGAGTTTTTGCCCCGTGGTACATGCTTCTCAGAAACATGTATTCTGCAGTAGTTTTACCGCTATTGCGTAGAAACGAATGTTACTCACCCAGATTTAAACGCCGGCCGGAGTGGCCGTGCGGTTCTAGGCGCTACAGTCAGGAGCCGAGCGACAGCTACGGTCGCAGGTTCGAATCCTGCTTCGGGCATGGATGTGTGTGATGTCCTTAGGTTAGTTAGGTTTAATTAGTTCTAAGTTCTAGGCGACTGATGACCTCAGAAGTTAAGTCGCGTAGTGCTCAGAGCCATTTGAACCATTTTGAACCAGATTTAAACCAGTTTCTTGACGGTTTCTCAGTCTCGCAGCGAAGCACATGGAACGTAGACGTTCCTTTTAGCCGTAGAATGTTTCTCCCTTGCAGCTCGAAGATTCGAAGATATTTGTTTCGGGTCAGTGGTACCTGACATGTGCTATAAATGTAGCAGTGGCATGCGGATGAATGTTAGCATTAAAAGCAAATCACTGGTTATGCTTCTTAAGTGTAGCATTTGAACTGATATTTGTGATAGTCAGAACGAATGTGAATTATGTAAAATTTCATAAGGATACATTTTCAAAACACAAATTGTGAACTCGTAGAGGGGAATGCGAATTAGCAATGTCTTCTTTCAATTTACGCAACACATATCGACAAATAAATATGTTCAAGTACTGAAGTCATCATGGTTCCGGCGGAGGTTCGAGTCCTCCCTCGGGCATGTGTGTGTGTGTTTGTCCTTAGGATAATTTAGGTTAAGTAGTGTGTAAGCTTAGGGACTGATGACCTTAGCAGTTAAGTCCCATAAGATTGCACGCACATTTGAACATTTTTTGAGTCATCAATTTATTATGTATTGTCTTCTAATTGTAAATTTTCTTTGTAGCTCCTCGGAAATGTGGTAGTATTATCGACCAGTTGTGTCAGAATTCACGCAAAGAGACAACATTGTTCTTACGAGTCATGCAATAAGATGAGCTGGTAAACAGTTCTTGTTATCGACCTCTGCAATGGGTAAGTCTCTTCGGAAATGATAGTACTAGGCCAGTACATACTGAAAGTGATACAAGAACTGCAGATTAACGTCTGTTGCGTGACACTTTTTTGATTTGTACATTGAAGGACTGAAGGTAAAAACGTTTAAGAGAGATGTCGCAACGTTTCGTTTAGTTAAAGCACAGTGTCCAAATTTGTGTTTCCAACAACAGACTGCCCTACGGCAATGATATACGTAAGTTCAATGGTTGGAAGCAGCAATGTTTTCGTTTCCTGGGCATCTTAAACGAGTTTCTCCCTCTTTAACGGGTACTGCCATAGTCCATCGGCATTCAAGCGTGCGTCCTGGATATTATTAATTCTTCTTCCGACATTTCTACTGAAAACCTCTAAGATTTTTAAATCACGTTATACGATGTTTTCCGTTCTTAACATTCTTCTCGCTTCGCGTTTCCTTTTCTCCAATTCCTTCATTCTTTTTTAATCTTTTCTTGTACCTCCTTTCTTCTTTCCTCTTTTTCCCACACAGGTTAGCGTATGGCTCTCCCTGTTGTCTCAACAACTCAGTTACCTGTGCCCAATTGTTAATTCATTTATTCTGTTGGTACTAGTGGTGTTGGTGTCCAAACCCGATTGTTTTCCTTTTTTTTCGTAGTCAGTTTGTGCTGAGAATTTTGACTACGATATTATAATAGTTCTTGTTGTAATTATTGTTTTTACTTACAAAAACAATAACGAAAGTACTACAGCTATTATTGTAATTCCTAGGTATTTAGTTGAATTTACGTCTTTCAGATTTGAGTGACTTATAGTGCAACCGAAGTTTGACGGATTCCTTTTAGCACTTACGTGGATGGCCTCGCACTTTCGTTATTTTGGGTCAGTTGCCAATTTTCGCACCATACATATATCTTTTCTAAATCGTTTTGCGATGTGTTTGACCTTATGATGACTTTATTAGTTGATAAACAACAGCATGATCGACAAACAACCTAAGAAGGCTGCTCAGATTGCCTCCTAAATCGTTTACACTGATATGGAATAGCAAAAGAGGCTATAACACTACTCTTGGGAACGCCAGAAATCACTTCTGTTTGAAATAAATATTTTTTTGTTCTATAGTTTATGTGCCATTGATTTACAGTGACACGCATATTGTGCTGCTCTTGTTATATTTTACACAGCCGAAGCTGGCTTGCTTACAGATTTTAAAGTATTTTAATTTTTTCTTTAATACTCAGTACGTACTAATAGCGTTATGCAACAGATTTTTTACGTTCTGACGATGTCTTCTCCGTATAACAACGAACTTCTACTTACATTTGAAATATAACTATCACGCCTACCAAGTTTTGTTAGTTCCGGCGCTTAGTAGCCTTGCGGGCTAAGTAAGGCGTCTTGTCACGGTTCACTCGGCTCCCCCCGTCGCGGTTCGAGTCCTCCCTCGGGCATGGGTATGTGTTGTCCATAGCATAAGATAGTTTAAGTTAGATTAGGTAGTGCGTGAGCCTAGGGACCGATGACCTCAGCAGTTTGGTCCCATAGTCCTTACCACGAATTTCCAATTTTTATTAGTTCCCACACTCCAAGTTTTACTCAGTATCTAGATACGCTACAAGCACGTTTTCACACAAGTTAACTTGCCGCCGCTGGCCTCGTCTCCAGGTTACTGGATAATCCAGAGTTTTGCCGCTGTTCCAGTGGCTCACGGTGCCACCATAACATGATAATAAATTTGAACATTTTACCTTTCTTCAGTTATCCGTTTACCTAGTAATGATGCTATTTTATACGTCTGTTTGCTTAACATTTGGTCCATAGTTCATTGTGTTTTGTAAATCATTTTCCATGGTTTTATAAGTTTTAACGCATAATTGCGCTTCAACTGTCGCAGAATTTATGCAGTGCGTTTGTACGCTAGCGCTCCCACTTAGTGTACAGGCGACTTAAATGTTCTCCACGTCATGAGTTTGATAGCTTTATCCGTACATACTATACACGATGTGAAATCTGACAGTTGTTTGCCACTCATCGCACATATCATATATTTTCCGAGGTGTTCAAATGGCTCTGAGTACTATGGGACTTAACATCGAAGTTCATCAGTCCCCTAGAACTTGTAACTACTTAAACCCAAGTAACCTAAGGACATCATACACATACATGCCCGAGGAAGGATTGGAACCTGCGACCGTAGCGGTCACGCGGTTCCAAACTGGAGTGCCTAGAACCGCTCGGCCACACCGGCCAGCTCCGAGGTGTCACTCCCGTTTTATTGACTTTATAGATGTTGTGGCTCTTAAGCTTAACTATTTTACATCTGTTTTAACAAACCTCTTTTACTTCTGCTGTTCAATCTTTGCACATTTGTTTTTATCATACTTGCTTTATACATGTATTTTTTGACAATCCATTGTAGGACACTACCGTCCGATTCTTATTTTGATGTTGGATTACCAACGATTTGAGCCAATTTCACCGGTAAAGTGAACCAAATGAAGGTTTTATTGTGTCGATGACGACTGACTTTTATCTTTATGGAATTAATTCTCATATATATTTCAATCTCTGTCTTTACCCACAGTTTTCACTCTCCACAGCTCCCTCTAGAGCCACCGAGGTTATTCCTAGCTATATTAATACATTAGCTATCATCCTATCTTCTATTGTTTTTAGTGATTTCCAAACGTTTCTTATATATCTGATTCTGCAGAGAAACCCCTCTTTTCTTATCTTTAACAGCGCTTCTAATTTTCTACGTTCATCCACAGTACCACATCTAGACCGGTTGGATTTTTTGTTTCTCAGTTTTCCCACGGTCTTTGAGCTAGTTTACTACGTGTTCAATTTGATTATCAGCTTATGAGCTGAGAAGCCTTTGACTTCTACGGTCATACCATAAAATATGATTCTGAGCCACCGCGTAATCACAACAGAGGCATACAAGCATTCTAAATGTGGTGCTATGGAGGAATGTTGAAAGATTGATGGGCAGTCAGCATAACTAAAGAGGAGGTACAGAAAAAAAAATGTGGAAGAAAGAAGTTTGTGCCAAAAAAGTGGTGATCGGTTGACAGAACACGTACTGGAGTTTGGTATTGGAAGGAAGCAAGGGAGTAAAAGCTGTAGAAAGTTGCGGTTTTTATTCATAGATGAAGATTATAGCAGATATCAGAATTGCTTTGAGAGCTGTATCAAACCAGGCGTGGGACTGGAGACGACAAGAGACCAATGAATAGGAAGGAAGGAAGGAAGGAAGGAAGATTAGGGTTTATCGTCTCGTCGGCAGCGCAGTCATTAGAGACGGAACAATGAACAGCGACCAGTCTGCGCCGTGCTGTGGCTACGAAGAGCGGTTCTGTCTGAGGTTATGTCAGTAACGACGTGTCTGCACGAGTGAGCAGTGTTCAGAGGAGAGTTCGTGCCGCGCCGCATCGTGCAGCGGCGTGTTGTTCCAGCCTGTTAAAGCGGCGAGGCTGTGGTGTGGGTTGGGTACAGGAGGGGCCCGCTAGAGTGTGTAACGGGAGTTAGGCCTCTCGCTTGCTCGCCAGCTGCCGAGATCTCTCATTAACCCCCAACACGCGGCGAAGGCGGCGTCGGCGTCGGTGGCGGCGGTGGCGGTGGCGGACGTAGCGTCGCAACGAGAAGCGGAAGAGCAATTAGATGGCGTCGCGGCTTATAAACAAGCGGGCCGCGATCGCCGGGGAAAGATTAGGGAGAATTTGGCGCGCGGGAGCGGCCTGGCGTCGCGCTGTTAACGCACCGTCTCGGCGTGATAATGGCCCCGTAATAAGACGCCGAGCCGGGCCGATCCCGCTTCGCCTCGTCCCGACGATGCCGCACCGCGTTGCCACCGAAACCGCTCCAGAGCGCCGAGTATAAGATTACATTCATACTCGACGAACCTCCCGGCGATATGTTTCCTTATACCAGTTTCGCTTTCCCCTTAACCATTTCGAATAAAGTCGATGCCTGTAGTTCGGAAAAGCGGTTTGCAATTTAGATGTTACTTTTTAATGACTAGTGTTTTTCGCGTCTGAAAAACAATTCACTGTTCGAGGTCAAGTCATTAAGTAAAAACGAAACACTTGTATCATCACTTTCTTGTCAATCTGTCTTCCTAGAGTTAAGACCCATTTCTTTCAGGAACAAGCACAGGTATCAGGTTGGAACTATGTCACATTCTGCGGTACACGATCCTTTGTGGATACGAAAAAGTTAAGCCTTCAACTCAGTGCAATGAAAAGGTGTGGTCATTTAAGCCACATATTTCGATACTCGCTAACTTACTCATCAAAATCGTTAAGGTGCTATGAAACGTGCAAGTTCACAATAACCAAGGTTTCACAAGACGTTTAAGAGAAGAAATCCGAAAATCTTTAATTTTTGCTTGTATCCCATCAAAAAAATTTCATTGTCTTTTTTTATCCGACCGTCTGTCAGTTAGTCTGTTAAGTGTCTGTATGGATAACAGGCAAAAATCATCGAGATTGATGGAGGAACTATCTGTATACATAATTAAGTTTCTACGGAACTCTCTGTGTGCAAAACCTACTCACACTTGACCAATTTATTAAATAAAAGTTGTTTTTTTTTCGGACAATAACGTTACAGCTAACATTTTAATTAATTCTGCGGTCTTATCTTCAGAATTAGTAGAAATGTCTTCCTCAGGACTTACCGAATACACTTATAATGTTTATTCCTTTCGCTCAAAATGATGAAATATTAAACTGCCGTTTCAACCGTATTGCGGCAGACTACTTCTGCTCTTAGCCTAATTTACAGCGGAGTATGTGCTTCAACATACAGCATTTTCCATTGTGTCATAAGGCCTTTTCGACGTAGTGCAGCAGAAATACTATGTTCGGTTTTGAGAGCGCAGCTCTTTGGCGCTAGTAGAGCAACATAGTGATTATGCACGGGCTGTGAAGCGTCAAGAAGCAGGAATACTGGCAATGCACCCTTGAGTGCGCACTCGAAAAGAGAGGCAACTGAATCCTGAATCAGCCTGACAACGTCAACAGGCAAGAAGGCGACAGGCCGGCGTCCTCTTCGCTTCCGTCGGTAGCAGTAAGACAAGGCAAGTGTGATCGCAGGACAGCGGCCTCATGGGGATTTGCTAAACAAACGGCGCGCACACAACCAGCGCAGTTTATCTGCAGCACAAGCTCCCTGTTTACCGAAGCGAACACAAACGAACATGCAACAGCGAACGAGAATTCTCTCTGATATGAACTCTAGGCGCTCGGGAGCAGCCGGCATTCGCTCTTGTTCGGTTCGCGTTCGTCTGTGTTCCCTTGTGGTATAAGGCTTGTCGGACTTTTAGCGAACTATCAAAGGAAGTTCGTATACTCTACACTCTGGCGCCAGGAGTACAGAAAGGTTTCGTCTGTTACAATGTCTGTTTTGGTTGCTGTTGACGTGACTTGTGCGGGTGGTGGAGCAGTCAGAAGAGAATCAAATGTTGCCGACAGAAGAACATAGATATTGTATGTGCTTCTGGGACACAAGAGATCCGCAGAACAGATGCCAAAGGAAAAGAAAAATGATTGGTAGAAAATTGCCGAAGCACACAAAGGTACAACTGAGTACGTGAAACAGACGATAACTTCATTATACAACTGCATAAATGGAAACGAAGTAAATAAGCACTAATTTTGTAATTTGAAGAAGCAAGCAGTCTTGGTTGCGTGGTTGTAATTACTATCTATTTAGCAATGAAGCGTTTCACCAGATTCAGGCACCTTCAGATTGACTGATATTAGATGATGATAGCTACCCGGGATACTGAGAACACGAAACGTCCTAGCAGTCATTGGTAACTGAATAATAATGAGAACCCTGCAACCCAGACTGTTTGTTTCTTTATCATGTATTACTGTAACTGTACCATCCTCATATGAGTTGGGAAAAGTTTTAATTTTGTAATTGATATTAAAGAAAAGGAAAAGCACAATAAATTACATAAAAAGTAAATAAATGTAATTATACAGGGTGATTCATCTGCCCCTACCGATTGGCTTCATGCAACCTGCAGCACCTTCAAAAACCATGCACAGAATTTTCATATTCTCTCACTCGTTAAGTGCATAAACGAACAGGACCTTTTTGTGGTAAATATAACATCGTTAAGTCTTGTAATGAAATACATTTCTTCTGGAGGTCACGGTTCTCGAGTTACCCAAGAAAAGTGTGTTTTAAACTCACTTTTGTACTTTTCTCTTGATTCATTCGAAAAATATAGCTTCTAGTGAAAACATATTCCAGAAGAAAATTTAACTAAATTAAATTTCCTGCTAAAAGATCCTGTTTGAATGTAGCGAGCGAGAGAATACGAAAATTTTAGCTGTAGTGTTTGAAGGTGCTCGGGGGTTGCATAAGACTCAGCAGTGGGTGCAGCTAAATCACACGGTGTAACTATTGTGCTGATTAAAACGAATGACCTGATTATTCTCGTTGCTTACGTTCGTGATAGCTGTAATCACATTGCTGATGTGTCACTGTGTCGAGATTTTTTATGATAATTAAAAATGTTTTATCCTAGGATCACCCTTTCTGGCCCCTAAAAAACTACTTTCACACAGCATACATTATCAAATAGTTTATGTTAGTGGTCCTTTGTATATTTCATTAATCATGTTTTATTGACGTTGTTTTCCTTTATGTACTTTGATAAAACGTAAGAAGTGCTCTGGATATGTCACTACAGACATCGAAAACTGTTCCAAACTCGGAAGAACCGCCCACACTGCAGTAGATTTTGCTCTAACGTAAATGTGACCGGTTGCTAATAACCAGAGTATTCGCCTTTCTTCCGGTTATGTTGCTCGTCGATAAGTAGTGCTCTGCTTTCAAATTTCCTCCTCAGCTATAATGACAAGGCAGGTAAATGGTCAACCCTTATATGTGCAAAGTTTTGTAGTACTCTTATGAATAGTTGGAGTTACAATTAAGTGTTAAGTGCACTAGCTACATGTCTTTCACGGTTAAGTACCAATTCATACTTAAATGTTTAGTTTCCTACGTAATTTTGCCTAGTTTGTCAAGAACAGTGATCTCGCCATGCAAAATAATCCTCTTTTTATATCAAAGTTTTGCATCGTGGTTTTCACTATATAAAGTTGTATCCCGTGCGCCGATTGTTAACGCCAGGAAACAGTAATGTAGCCTTCATAGGCTATATTCGTTACATCGTGTTCTCTTCCGTCCACTCTAGTGTAAATTGTAGTCCGCAGATACAAGCGAATTGTACTGAAGAATGCCGGCCGGTGTGGCCGTGCGGTTCTAGGCGTTTCAGTCTGGAACCGCGTGACCGCTACGGTCGCAGGTTCGATTCCTGCCTCGGGCATGGATGTGTGTGATGTCCTTAGGTTAGTTAGGTTTAATTAGTTCTAAGTTCTAGGGGACTGATGACCACAGATGTTAAGTCCCATAGTGCTCAGAGCCATTTGAACCATTTTGTACTGAAGAATGACGAATTGGCTGTGAATGCCGATTCGCTTCTGTTCGCTTCCTCTCGTTCTCTACAAAGGGGGCTTAACAGCAAGAAAACAGGCCAAGCGGAAGCTTGTTGCTCATCCTTAGCGCGCTATAAGTTGTCGACAAACGTATAACCCGCAAAGAGCCTGCCACATATACCATTCCTCTCTCCTAGGATCCAGTGAAATTGTAGAGCCATTAAAATAATAAGAAATGTGACAGCGGTGATTTTATGTCACCGTAAGAATTGCAGTATACTGTGGCACCCACTCCCGAGCTAATTAATCTATAATCTGAGAAGTTGCAACAGAACGCAACGTCCATTACTTCAGTAATTTATCATCCGAAGTATTTCATAAGATGACGTAGCAGCACATCCACAAGGATTTTAATGAAATGTCCTGCAGCAGCTCGGTTTTCGAACTCATTTACTGACGAAGAAGATAGATGTTTCCACACTTTGACACTCAGTCTTCGGTTCACATCTCATGAACGGTTACTATGCGACTGAAAAACTCTACGCCCTCCTCTTCAAAATGCCTTATACGTGATTTTGACGTTTATAAACGTTTGTTGTTATGTCTGCCAGGTGATGTACCCAACGGGCACAAAGACTGCGATAGATCACAGATTCTTTGACTATTGTAATTGCTGAACCTCGCCGTCCCATCGTTTCTGGCACTCCGATAATCACGAATCATTATCTCATGTCTTCTTGTCTGTTTTCATTGTAAATGGCCTAGCCAGAGGCTCATTGCCGCGGCCGGATAATAACCACTTTTCAAGCGATCTACCAGCTCGTAAATTTTTCATTCATTAAAGCAGCTATCCCCATATCGCAGCTGCATTTTGCTTATAATCTCCATCCTTTCAGAGTGGTAGGAAAAGAATCTCAGCTCTCATTTTTTCCTTTGTGCATCAGGAAAACGGGGCACTAGTAATAGAATGCTTTGAAATCACTAGAAATAGATGCATTCACTGAAGAAACACAGCTAATGCACAACTACACAGAGGTAAGCGCACGATATTGCGTCAATGCTATCAGCCTATGAACAGAAAAAATAAGTTTTTACTTATTGACTTACCCTCGTACTTTGTTCACTCTCACGCGGAGATAAGACTCCTTCATCTCCCGATGATGAATTTGTTATAATTCAACAAAAATTTTGCATTTTTCATTAGGTTCATAGTGGTTTAACGATAGAGAAGATACTACCTATGCTGTTTCTGCAAGAAACAACGAAGTTTGTTCTGTAAATTTCGAGATAGCTCTGCATGTAACCCACAAGACACAGGTACAGTCAGTGAGTACTTAATGTCCAAAGCACCGCTAAGTGTACTCTGAAATGCAAACACTCATGTAAACGTCGGGTGGTATCGCGGAGGGCATATGCCGTCACTTTGCGAATGACGTCCACAACAGTATGTACTCTGAGTCACCCAAAGAATGTGACGTTTCCCTTTGCCGGCAGCATGAGACGAGCGACGTGGACACGTCATTTTACTTCGGGGCGTTGGCGTTACCTTTATCGTCTTCTTAACTGAACGTTCTTCGCCACTAGTGGTCGGGCATTGTTTTGGTGAAATACGGCGTGTGAATTTCTCTAGCGGGAGATGATCAGTGTCTCAAACCATAAGGCATCTCAGATGACACACTAGGTTTCACTGGACATCACATAATACCCTCTATTGAGCATAGTTCGTAGATTAGTACTTAGTTGTATGCTTAAGACATAGATTGCAGCATCTCAACGCTTCGAGCAGTTTGTTGATTCTGGCATATGACAATATGAGAAAATTACGAGTACAGATTAGAATCTACATTTCATTATTTAGTAACAAAATTTTAAGAACTTCTATGAATTTACATACCATCACTACTTGAAATATCTGTTGAGGGCAAATAGTCATCACTTGAACCACTTTCTACATGAAAATCACTGTTATTGAGCACATCTGACACAAAGTCAAAATGTTGGGCCGCCATTTTGACAACTGACTTAGTTCAGTTTGCTGAATCAAGTGTTTTTCAATTGTTCAGGCACAAGTAGTGCGAACATAGTATATTGTAGGCTGCAATGCCTGGAACATTACGTAACTCTGGCATGTGAAAGGTAGACTATCGATTATATCAAATATGTTAAAATTAGAATTTCGCCAGATTTGTAGTTCACTCTGGTGTAAGTTCGTCCATGTAACAGATGTTAATCCGGTTGTCTTCAGTCATTGGAATCGTGATCAGATATCGTACGCATTGGCGCCATGAACCATATCTTTTGTCGTTCAGTTACTCAAACATATAGGCTTTATTGCGATGGCACACTATTGTGAAACATTATCGCTGTAGCACATAATGATGAAGGATTCTTTTGCAAGTTCATCAGCGGCGGAGTTCATTTTCTCATGGTAATATACGTATATTGTGATTTCTGGGCAATAAAAGCCAGTGCAGAGGTATTCAGACCACCATCACGGGTTGCAATAGACCATGTCGAGCTGTCGACGCCGACAGTTCCACACCTGTTGCAGTAATCTATTGTGGACGAAGCAATACGACCCGCTACGGCCATGCAGACAAGGTGGACGAATGCCAACTCAGTAAACACGTTGCACTTAGCAGTGCTGACTGCCGAAATTTATCTGGTTTTTTAATATTTATTTTGGCTTTGGGTTACAAGAACCATGCAGCACGCAACGATATAAAGTTCCAAAGAAACATAATCGCAAAAAAAGCAGAGCAGCATAAAACTACAAAGTTAGCATACAAACACACTCTTAAAGTAAAATAAAAGCGGAACTAGACAAACACCGGACAGCCGGCAGCAGTGATGACAATGACACTGGAGCAAAATTACAAACAGCGCTTTACCGCAACATCATTACAAACACGTATCTGCTTTTATAGTAAAAGACAAAACATGAAAGGGTAAACATTTTGCATCATACAATGAGTACAATAATAGTTGAAGTACAAAACTGCAGACAACGTAATATAACAATGTGAGAAGTGTAGCATACAGACAAACGTACTTAATGTAAGGGAAAAAAAATGACAAACACAGACAGTACAAACAACGATATGTACAATAATGCCAGTATAATGACATAAAATGCGCAACACAGCTATAATGAAAATGTAATGTACAAACAGACGATTCTACGCAAATTAAAACACAGCATTGCGTACCCGATTACGAACCAGGTTGATGCCATGCGAAAATCACGACCTCGGCGACTCATAAATTAAATTTGGATGCCGGTCGCTTTCAGACAGTCAGTGAGAAAGTTATATAAATCAAAACGGTTGAGTAGAACAGAACCACTGGTGGGGAGGGTGTACCCTCTCACAACCTATTTCTTAAACGGATCTGATTGTACAGTTGTGTACTTGTAATATTCCAATATGATGTGGTTAAGATCAACTACTGCCATTATGTCCTCATCGCAGAGTCCAGAAGTGATAATCTTCAAACGATGTAGATGCGCGTGGTAACACCGGTGTCCCAGCCTCATGCGAGTGATGGAAATCACATGACGTCTACGAAGCTATACCGAGGCGAACCATGGTCGAGGAGAGATGTTCGGTTGTGTGGCCGCCAGTTGGCCGCCCTTGGAATGCTGACAGACATGCCATTCACAGTTCCAAGCGTGATAAGCACCCTTCCGCATTGTCGATGTGAGATCCGCATAAGGGACCGGCGTTGGGTGTAATTGACCTTTTGTAATACTCCTCTTAGCAAGGTGGCCATCATGTTCATTTTCAAGAATGCCATGACGTCCTTCAATCCAGAACAATTGAACGGCAATGCCCAAGGTCTGCGCGTCTCTTGTGGCCGCCAAGATGTCCAGAACGTACCTGCTGGCCTGTTTATCAAACGAGGGTTGTTGTAATCTCGGCAGCACGCTTTGAAAGTCCGTAAGTGTCAGGACGAACTTGAATAATCGGGTATCATTATTAATAGCTTCCCTGTTGGCCAGTACCTCCGCCGTGTAGACAGAAGATTGAGATGGAAGTGCAAACATTTGGTAGGCACCACTAGGAGCGCAAAACGAAACTCTATCGACGGACTACAAACACGCATCACTGTTATAGTAGCATACTACTCTACTTTCTAATCATTTTTATTGAGAACCACGATTCGTTTTGAGCGCTGAAGGCCGAAGAACAACTGTCTTTAATCTAGTTAACAAAATAAAATAAAAAGGAAAAAAGATTCACTAAAGAATATGAAACTGATGATATTATAATTTTCCTTTAATAACTTTTAAGAAACAGTAGAAAAAGAGCGTTCTCATTTGCTAGTAAATATACTACAGTAATATAACAATATATAACTTAATGCAACAGACAGATAGAAATGCGTTGCTTTCTGGTCCATACTAACAAGGGCACTCATATTACCGTTAAAACAGACTGCACATACATAATAAACTTGTAACAACAACTGCAGTGACTAATGGGTACTACATGACAAAAATTGACCGCTTGTACAACAGGTTACAATCGAGCATTGGTAACCAAAATAAACACTACAGACGAGGGAATAGATATACGCGGGCATGCCATACCAATGTGGAGTGTCGACAAAAGGTTCCTCTACTACATTACAGATTATTCCTCCCCTAATAGCAGAAAGTACACGTTCATCACTGGGGAGCCCACATTGTGCCAAGCTTGCTTCGACTGCGCTGCAGGAGATTCTATGGGAAGCCCTTACACATTCTCCATACAGTTACGATGTCTTCCCATGCCATTTCTGCAGTTTTGGAGCCCTGTAAAAAGAAGTTGGTGGCCATAGATTTGTTTCGGGTTCGGGAGAAGAAGTGCACGCCTGGGTCCAACCATAATTCCTTAGGCAACAGAAAGCATTTTTACATAGCATTGACCGTCCTGCCACATAACAGGAACAATATACTAACAGTTATGGCGATTACTTTTGAAAAAATAAACAGTTTACTTACTTTTTTGTGTAGTTTTCGTTTTCATTTGACTGCCCCTTATACAATACAAGTGAGCCTAAAATTAGAATTGCGTAACACATACAAATACATGTGTGCAAAAAAATTTTTGGGTTATGAAATTGAATGGTCACATAGCCCGTTTCATGGGTAAAGCGAGTGACAGGCTTCATTTCGAAATTTAATTATACCCCGTCAGCATCACTCCAATTTCAAAACGGAGTAACTGGTTTCAGACGTCACTGACCGTACTTAAATTGTAAAACAGATGCCTTGATTCACTCGCATCTGTGCAAGAACCACACAGGTAGTGGTATCATACAGTGAAGTATGGCATATGTCTTATGATCTCAGAATGGTCAGTGTTAACCGAAAGTAATAGTTTCTTTTCGCAGTTGTCATGATTATGCCAGACAATACATTAGTTTCTAAATTAGCAATTACTGTGCGTCCTCAGTTTGAATAAAGTATCTTTCTTTACAAGAAGACTTCGTTTTGTCGGTAGGATACTGAGAGAATGAGATTCCCATGAATGAGATTGCTGAAATAAATTCCGTACGACCCATCCAAGAATATTGCGGAAGTGTGTGAACTTATACCAAATAGGATTAAAAGAGGATAGTGAACGTACGCAAAGAAGGGCAGCGTGAATTATCATAGGTCTGATCCACGTTGAAAATACTGACCTGGTGGCCGATTGAAGATAGGCGACAATTCTAGAAAAGCGTAGGTACAAAGTTTCAGGAAAGTGCTACGTGAGAAACTGAGGAATGTAGTACAATCCTTTACGCATAGCTCTAGTAAGGACCGTGAAAACAACATTAGACCACTGTCAGCACGTACAGAGCTGTCGGTCTTCCCGGCTCCAAACGTGAATGGAATGGGCTCTCGGACTTCGGTAGAGCACCAGTATGGATGTAACCACGCGTGAATCCTCTGAGAAGAATGAACACACTAAGTATAAAAATTTCTTTCTGTCCGAAAATCACCCACAAATCTAATCATGTATTCTTCCTACCATAGCTTACACCCATGCTATCTAAAACTTTCTTATTTCCTATTTTCCTGGTTTTACAATTTTAATCACTAGCGTATAAAGCTACCTCTCATCTCCTAATGGTTTTATAAGTAATCGAACTCAGTTATTCATTCGACTATGTAACACAACGTAATTAGCAAGCAAGAACATGAAGGTACTGAAACGTTTCTCTTAGGTTTCACAAAGAAGTTGGTATTAGTTGTAAGAAGGTAATACTGAGGTCACCAGTCCTGACTGGTCATATGTTTTAGTGGCCAAGACAATTTCAGTCTAGCGGAGGAACTCAAAATTTCAATATGCAAATCGAAGTTTATCCGATGACAGTTTTATTATAAAACAATGCAAGACCCCACGTAAGTGAAAATGTGAAATCTAACTCAATCTCAAATTAATCAATAATCATTCACAACCTTGAGATCCAGTGATAAAACTAATGTATGCAACGGAATTACGAACCCTTTAATTTATTAGCCCTAACAGTGAATCTGAAGGTGGGAACTGGCAAAATATTTTACATTTAAAGGAAAGATTTAAGTAACACTATGGTTTATTATAAAAGACACAAGAATAATAACGCATAAAAATATATTTATATGGACAAGAACTTTACAAAATGGTACCTTACTATGAGAACTGTAAAATAAAGCTCATACCTGGCAGAGTTACTGAAAGAGACCACCTATCCGTGACTGTTGCCTCGGAACTCCTCCAATTTACGCACCTCTTCGCTCTCTGTGACAAATGACACGAGTCATTTCTTTCTCCATCCAATTCCCATCAACTTGCTCCTGCCTTCCCGTCGGCGAAACATTATCACTAATTTTAGTAAAAATTGCTACAGCCTGCCAGTGGCGTGACTGCTTGTTTGACAGTATTTTGCACCCAGAAATAGCGGAAAATAAACGAACCAATGAATCGAATTGCTTCCCCTCTTTTCTAAAATGTTCGCTAGTGAATGTTACTTCCTGTTAACGTCTCTAGTAACACTTCAGTCGGAGGTCATTCAATCAATAGCAAGCTTGACATAAAAGGGACCATGAAATGTTGAAAAGCTTCCTGAAATGTTGAAAAGCTTCCTACGAGGCTAGTAGCTGAATCGGATTCAGCGTCCAGTTGTTAAGTAGGTCAGCACTGTTTCGTCAAGTTTTTAGGTAAACCAGGAATGTTTATCTGCTGAAGTATATCACATAACGATCTCTTAGCACTTACCACCTTGCTCACAGAGTTCTGTCTTTTGGAACACTGGCTATTTTATCTCTGCTGCCCGCAGAGCATCTTATAAATGGACAATGACCTGTCTGTCCACTCTGTGTGTGGAGAAGCAACTTCTGTTCCCCGGCAAAGAGGTGAACACTCTACTTCCATTTCTTTCCTTGTTTCTGAGAAGACCGGTGCACCCAAAGCCCCCCAGTGGCCCTTCTGCTGTTTGTCAGAACGTGTCTATCTCATATTTAGCCCATAAAACAAATGAAAGCACCCCAACCACGTCAGAGGTTACGAATGTGAAGTGAAATCAGCTCCTATTAAACTAATCCAATTCCTCTGCATAACTATAATTAAAGATGGAAAAATTAAAGAGGCTAATCCAAGGCCTCGCTGTGTTTCAACTTTTTCATCGAATCAACTTTCATAACAGTATTAATTTTGTACTTTCATGTGAGGTGCTAATTAATTGGAAAACCATTCCTTATATTAATGCTTCCGAGAATGTTATGGATGCTTCTGAATAAAGCAATATCTAAAGTTATTGAGGAAGTTTATCTGAAGGCCTGTTCTCTTAGCACAAGTGCACATGGATGGATGTACTGTTGCACACACTCAAAACAATGAAATGCTGAACAAAATTGAAACATTGATCTTAAATGTTTCCTGGATGGTTTTGAGGGAATCAAGTTATTTTCAAGCTAATGAAGATAACCTTCCATTAACTTCAGTTTTAGGTCACTACTGCGACGTAGCTCATTTGAAACAGTTAATCTTTGCCCAATCGGTAAACTGTTTTTCAAGCAGTTACTGATCTTTGATAATTTCAGGCCAGGATCCAGTCGTAACCACCATGACTTAAGTTAATAACACTGTGAAAACACATATAAATTACTGCTATATACTCTCAAAAGAGCCCAGAATAAATACTGATCCATACGTTTTTACAATAGCAAAGAAAACAGTAATTTGCTTGGGGGCGACTATGTTAAGCACTTCATCGGCAAAGGCGAGTAGACCAATTTTATAAACGTAGCCTGGATATTTACGTAGCTCACACATAGATCTTCTAATTCCCAATTGCCATGGAGTACAATACATTCAATCCACATCTTCACCTGCGGGAGCAACGTCCATTCAAGGCTATAATTAGCCTCGCATCCACGCCAGGATGTACGCATCTGATGGTTAACCACTGACTGTAACTTTGTTTTCGCGCCTGCCACAATTTACATCACGTGCATTTGCTTCACTAGAACCGAGAAACTACCCTACAGCTTATCCTATCTCACTGCTAATGTTCTGTCGACCGAATACCTGTCTGTACCTGTAAATGATAAAATACTTTTCAGGTTACGCTACATGTAAAACAATTGTCCAGTTTCAGTACAGAATCATAAATAAACATATACATTAAGAAAATATTGAGATTTGTCAAGAGTTTGTTTGAAATTGAATTAATGAGAGCCATAATTAATAATGCAAAATCACAAATCCAGAACTCCAGTAAATTACATAATTTTGTAATCGTTTGTTGTCCAGAGTTGCAGGTCCACGCCTTCATATGTTATTTGATTTTTTTAACTTTGCAAATAACGAGCAAAAACTCGGGGTAATGTTTGACAATTTGGCTCCCAAAATGAAAACAACTACAGTAGCGAGATGCAATCAAGTATCTCGCTGCATCAGTGTTGCTTCCTTCACGCTAAGCAAAAACAATAAAGCGCAGCCTTGAAAAAATACACAGATCTGTAGCTATCAAAGCATCTGGTTAATACACACTTCGATAACATTGACCACACGTCTGCTACTACTGCCTGTGAACCCGCCTCAGCTAAGGTTGCATTTACATTATATTGGCATTTGATGAAATTTCCATGCCGTCAAATAATCCTTTCCTAATAATCGAGACATGTCTTATGAATCATTTAAGTTTCATGTAATTTTAAGCTACGATAGTGATCAATTATGAAGATAACTTATTGCATCCAAGTGACACTGGGATTCACTCACAAGTTGCCGGTACTAATCACATGCAATTCGTTTTTACAATACGATTATTCTCGGGGATGGAATGACTATGAGATACAACAACAAAAATCTCTGAAAAAATGTCAGAACAAAAATCAAACAGAATGTTATCGTGACATACAGGGTGAGGCATTTGATCAGCACAGCCATATTTAATGATGAAAGAAAATGATTCAGATGAAATTTGTTTAACTTGAAGGGGGACACAGTGCAATTTTTATAAGTTTACCGTATGTGGAAGGGTAGAGGAGATATGAGAGTCAACTTCGTTATTTCAAATAGTTGGCGTGTTATAATACTTAATATGTTTGAAGACGCATATAGTGCATTGCCTTGTATAATAATATCTTACATTAGAACATGGTGTTGTGCTCTTAGAAAAAAATTTGTAAACGTTTATAATTAAACTACGACGAAATGTACAGTAATAATTTAATCACATCAGATAACGTTGTCACAACGCGTGTTCCAAATGTTAACATTAGCAGTCATACATTCTGTAAAACGATTGGATATGGCCAATGCTGCACATCGAATTTCACCCTGTAATACGACGTTTCTTGTCTTTACGAATGGCTGGAATTTCATTGTAAGCCTGTTGTCTCAGTATATCCCACAAGCCAATTTCCAGAGCGTGTAGACCATTTTGTATTGCCGGACCGAACAATCCAACGACCTTCAAATCTTTCTCCCAAACCGTCCGTAATTCGTGCGGAACGTGCAGGACATCCATCTTAATGGTATCACGGATTTTGTCGTGTGTCCCTTTGGATATCTTCTAGTAACAGTGACAGTAACTCTGTTAGGAAATACGAATACCTCGCACTATTTAAGCTCCCGTCAATAAAACAGGGACCAACAGTTCGATTATTTAGAAGTCCGTACCAAACGTTGACTGACCAACGTTCTTGCTCGTCGACTTTTCTCAGCGACTGTGAGTTTTCAGAGACCAGCACTACATGTTACAAATATTAACATGCCCATTGTTTGTAAATGATGCTTAATCCATAAGTGACACGTTGATCATCGACATGTAATCCGTTCGCAGTTTCTATAGCCCTCATTGGGGGGAATTGTACGTTTCGTCGAAAGTCATTGGCATGAACAGCCTAGTGAAGTGACATGTGATCTGATGGAATGTAGTATTCGCAGAACACTTCGTTGACTGATTTCATCCTTGCGATTGAACTGTCTTGTACTAAAACTGATTGTGTGCTACAACTGCTAAAATGTCAACTGAACGAGCTCATCGATTTGAGCCGCTTACTTTTTTTTTTTTTTTTTAATTTTCGACATCCGCCGATTCCTGAAATGTTTTCAAGGTAGATCATGATGGTGTTACACGATCAGGATATGTCTCAGGAAACAGTCGCTCGATGGTCTTCATGAAACAGGTAAACAGACGAAACCTGCACTGAGTGGAATGCTGTTCACATTCGAAGTAACCAGTTCACTAAAGTAACCACATGGTGTGCCAGTTCTTTGTCGGTAGTACTCCATGATTAAACCCTTCATATAAATACATCAAAAAAAGTTTTGCATCACCTCGGTTCCGAGAGTCCCGGAACCTGTACAGAAAATTGGAATAGAGATCAACATAAGCATCATTTCCGCCCTTTTTATTGCTCATGAAAATCACACGTTGCTTGTTGTACCACCATACAGCGAGCCCTTTAGAGATGGTGTTAAAGATTGCTGCAAACACCGGTACTTCTAATACCCAGTAGCAGGCCCTCTTGCATTGATGCATGCTTGTATTTGTCGTACCATACTATCCACAAATTCATCAAGCACAGTTGGTCCGGATTGTCCCACTCCTCAACGACGATTCGGCGTAGATCCCTCAGAGTGGTTGGTGGATCACGTCGCCCATAAACAGCCCTTTTCAGTTATCCCAGGCATGTTCGATAGGATTCATATCTGTAGAACATGCTGGCTACTCCAGTCGAGTGATGTCGTTATTCTGAAGGAAGTCATTCACAAGATGTAAATGATAGGGGCGCGAATTGTCGTCCATGAAGACGAATGACTCGGTAATATGCTGCCGATATGGTTGCACTGTCGGTCAGAGGATGGCATTCACGTATCGTGCAGCCGTTAACGGCTCCCTCCATGACCACCAGCGGCGTACGTCGGCCCCACATAATGCCACCCCAAAACTGTAGGGAACCTCCACCTTGCTGCACTCGCTGGATAGTGTGTCTAAGGCGTTCAGCCTGACCGGGTTGCCTGCAAACACATCTCCGACGATTGTCTGGTTGAAGGCATATGCGACACTTTGCGGAGAAGAGAACGTGATGCCAAACCTGAGCGGTCCATTCGGCATGTTGTTGGGGCCATACGTACCGCACTGCCTGGTGTCTTGGTTGCGAAGATGGACCTCGCCATGGACGTTGGGAGTGAAGTTGCGCATATGCAGCCTATTGCGCACAGTTAGAGTCATAACACGACGTCCTGCGGTTGCACGAAAAGCATTATTCAACGTGGTGGCGTTGCTGTCAGGGTTCCTCCGAGCCATAATCCTTAAGTAGCCGTCATCCACTGCTGTAGTAGCCCTTGGGTAGCCTGAGCGAGGAACGTCAGCGACAGTTCCTGTCTCTCTGTATCTTCTCCATATCCGAACAACATCGCTTTGGTTCACTCCGAGACGCGTGGACACTTTCCTTGTTGAGAGCCCTTCCTTTCACAAAGTAACAATGCGGACGCGATCGACGGCGGTGTTGACCGTCTGGGCATGGTTCCTCCTTCCTGCTGGAATTACTGGAACTTATCGGCTGTCGGACCCCTCCGTCTAATAGGCGCTACTCAAGCATGGTTGTTTACATCTGTGGGCGGGGTTTAGTGACATCTCTAAATAGTCAAAGGGACTGTTTCTGTGATACAATATCCACAGTCAACGTCTACCTTCAGGAGTTCTGGGAACTGGGGTGATATAAAACTATTTTTGATGTGTGTATTAAAAAAAGGTAACAGAACCTAATTCATTGCACGCGTTTTTGAAACATGTTATTAAAATGTAAACAATGTACATTGTCAATTCATTTAAAATAACAGAGTTGACTATCATAATTCCTCTACCCTTCCACCTACGAAAAAATGATCGACACCACATTATGTACTCCTTCCACCTAAGTTTATTTTCTTTGAGGGGGTTTTCTTCTATCACTAAAGGAGAGTTATTCAAGTATCCTATCTTATGCACCTAACCATGTATATCAAACAATTCTGTTTTGTCAGAGAATTACGACACTAAAATCAGATTTTTTCAAGAAAACGAATTAGAAAAAAGTAATCGACTTAGTATTATTGACGTTTTAATTAGTTTATTGTCGTTAAATAGTCGTCTTCAAAGAAAAACGGGGATCAGAAATGAAGTATTTTGACCTCGTGCTGAGATTAAAACACATGCACTAGTTCAAAAGACTTTTCAGAGGAAGTGTCAAAATTAAAATGAGTAGTTTTCTCATATCAGTAAGCTGTGCAGGATAAACTAATGTAAGCTGCCTCCCGCCCCAAATAAAAAACCACACACACACACACACACACACACACACACACACACTCACTCACTCACTCACTCACTCACTCACTATCTCACTCGCTCTTCGTTATTCCGAATAAGTAGTGTTACTTACTTGATGTCATGTTAGTTAGGCTGCGGATAATTTCTGAAAGAGAAACAAAGTACGGAAACATTTATCACAAGAACAGAAGTGATAAAGTAAATGTAAGTGAAAAGATCGATATGGAAATGGATGGATAATTTCATGCAGTTTTTTGTAGTAGCCGAAATTGTGTGTCATGTTACACCAGAACCAACTTTTATGAAACAGAAGTTAGGTTGTGACTGTGAAAGCAGTCTTCATCTGAAGCAATCGATTGGATTTATATTAAAGCACACATACAAAATACGCGTAAGACATTCACAAACAACTAACTGTGTACCAGACGTTGCCGAGTCTACTTTTACTCCACTCCTCTGTGAGACCATCTGCTACTCTCCCTCTATCTGTCCATCCCCTCCTCACTTCTGTCTCCACATTATCACGCTTGCCCCAATAGGACGCTGGTTGTGTTTAGACCCACAGTATTGCTTCCTAGATCGTAATTAATACGCGTACCAAATTTCGTTGAAATCGTTCCAGGCGTTTAGGTTGACGTTTTTAACCGGGGCTATTCCCGCGTACTGACATGTCAAATATATTTCAATGTGTCATATACATTTCACACGTAATTGTATACGTATTTCACCCCAGTCTCTACCGAATTTCGCTCTAGAGTTTCATTTTCACACAGCTTAATATTTCTGATGTCGTATCTCCTGAACTGTGTGTTCTAAAATGTTAAAATTCTGCAGGAAAAACCAGTGGTTCAGGTGGCTACTGTCTGTGAAATGTTGTATTGACGAAGTAATAAATTTAAACGTCTTGCGCGATGCAGCAGTTTTTCAGTCATCTCAGTGTTTATGACGTCATATCTCCTTAACTATATGTTATAGAATGGCATAACTTTGCTGATACATTAGGTGGTATAAGTGAGAACTGCCTGCAAAATATGTAGCGAATACATAAAAAAGTGATAAATTACAATATCATGAATGAGACGCCAGTTTACTGCATTAACAACGGAAATGTAGTATGCGATAAACTTTCTTCCTCTCATTATTTTGTGAGGATTGTCAGCGAGGAAAAGTTTCGTAAAGGTTTGAACTTATATGTAAAGTTCGTTCCAATTTATTAAGTCATATCATTCTCAAATACTGGCTGACTAGTTTGTAGCTGTTGGCGCGTTGTGGGCTACGCTGCTTTTTCACCCCTACTCGTTTGGTAGATAGCTGCTGGTCTTTGGCCACTCGGCGATGATTTCCCGACAATAAGTGATATGTGTACCCAGGTTTGGTTGAAATCGGTGGTGCATTTTAGGAGGGGATGTGGAACATACATACATATACAGAGTGATTATTGTTAAAGAAAAAAAAATCCTGAAGCAAGGGAGATGACGCTGAGCCAAGTAATTTAATGTAAGACACATGGGGTCGAAAATGTCGGGAAATATCCCAAAAATAGATGAGGAATGTTTAAAATGCTACGTTAGCAGATAACGTACCGCTCGCACGTGGAGCAAGTGGGTTTGGGCGTGAAAGTATGGTATAGAGACACAATGTTCGCATTCGAGGAAACTGTGCAAATTTCGAACATCTTTTGTATATGTGATGTCTCGTAAGTTACAAAATTATTCTCCTCTGTGTAAACAAGTAAAAACCGTTCTTATTTTTTGTTTCTTTCCTTTTGTCCTTTCTTTTTCTTTGTTTATAGACGTTATTTAGAGAAGACGTAAGTTATTTACTGTTAACGACGGAATTCGGAAGCATATACTCATTTACCTGTGGCACAGTACGGTAGGTTTGTGTTATGCTGCACTTTGCAATAAACCAGCGGAGTCCGCGAGACAGGTAAATTAAAAAATAAATCTTATCTCAATGTAACAACTTAACTGTCTCACGCGATGAAAAAAAATATTGCGTGCCAGACGCAAGATTCGAACCCTGAGCTCAAAACGCTGAAGTCTCACACGTAGGCTCGGAGATACACCGACATGGGATGATCAGGTGTGACAGACCGATAGACTCTACTGCTACATGTGCAGCGACGTACATCGTGTAATGACGTCACATGCCCAGGATTTGTCATCCACTTTTGGGCTGTTTCCCGACAGTTGCGACGCCATGTGTCTTAAGTTAAATTACTATTCTCAGCGTCGCTTTGGAGGTTTCCAAACATCTCGCCCCTATACTTCCTCTACCAAAAAGAAATGTAGAAAGCATCAGAACGCCTCCCAGAAGTCGAGGAAACTGCCCCTCCCCCTCCCACGCCTTCTGGATCCACGGACGAACAGAGAGAGCAGGCTGTTCTCGGCTGCGGGCGGTCGTAATGGTGGTGGAAAGGTCCCGCGCTCGGCTCAGCTTGGCGCTGTGCGGTGCTGGCGTCCGCGTCATTAGTGCCGCGCCGTTCGCCAGTCGCCAGTCGCGAGTCGCCGGCCATTACCTGGCGCCAGTCCGTGTCCGCCGGAGCCCCGGCCGGGCCGGCCCTAACGACCTGTCGCTTCATCAGCGCCGGCCATGAAGCGCGTTTACTGCCTCCTCCGTCGCCGGCCATTTTTATTAATTCTTCCCTTACTGCTGCCGGCCGCCACATAAAACCGCGCCGTTTATTGCCGCCCCCCATAAATGCCGCCCCTCTAATGGAAAGTCGGGCTTTCCTTTTAACTGGCTTCGAGGAATCTGTAACCTCAGGAAATATGTCCTTCCATGGCGATGATCCTTCTCGCTGAAATTGCTACTTCGGAAACAGCCACTTCATAAATAGGAAGCAACAGGTTCCTTTTTTTTATAACGTTCGGTGCAACTCTTAGGTGTGTTATCGATTATGAAAGTCAACTAGACCCCCAGACCCCACCCTCTCTCAAGGAAATCAGTATACCTGAAATTAACTGGTGTAGCTCACACTGCTTGTCAATGTGTTACGCCTTATACTTCTAAATTTTCGTCTAGCCACATTACTGTGTGTGGAGGAGTTTCCTGTGTGTAGCATTGTCACCTTTCTCCCTTTCCTGCTACAGTCACGTATGGTGCGCGAGAAGAAGCGTAAGCGTCCGTGCGAGCACTCATCTCTCCAATGTTGCCTTTATCGTCTTTTCGCGAAATATAAGTGTAAGCAACGTACTGGATGACCCTTTTAGGAACGGCTCCAGGGATTTTGCCAGGTGGAATTTTCAAACGCCATCCATCCCCTCCCCCCTCCTTCTCCCCCACCGTCGGCCCCTCTCCTTGTGCTTTCAGGCAGTGTAGTCTTTTTCATATGTCATTCATCAATCACTTCTTATTTTCACATCTCACACTTACTCACATCTGTTTGACGTGAACACGTCTTTAAGACCAGAGTCTGGCTTAGGTCATTATTCTGTGAAAAAGAAGGGAGACATTTTCACTGTAATACATTTTGAGTTATAATCCAAAATTAATTATGTAACCAGAATTAAGTTACGTCACTGTCAGACTCCATAACAAAAATCTGTTCACTTTTTCTCGTTTCTTGAGCTGAGGGGAGTGTGTGCTGCGAGATCTGTAGCGACTACTACAGCTATGAGTACTGTATTCTTGGCGGTACGATGTGGCTTATGCTGTACAAACTGGAAGGTCCAGGACAATGGTCACATACATATAAATGCTTTATTTCTTGAACAAGTGTATAAATACTCAGTGCCTATTTAGTGCGTCCTTTGTACACAAAGCCGGCCGGTGTGGCCGTGCGGTTAGAGGCGCTTCAGTCTGGAACCGCGTGACCGCTACGGTCGCTGGTTCGAATCCTGCCTCGGGCATGGTGTGTGTGATGTCCTTAGGTTAGTTAGGTTTAATTAGTTCTAAGTTCTAGGCGACTGATGACCTCAGAAGTTGAGTTCCATAGTGCTCAGAGCCATTTGTACACAAAGGAAAAACATATATAGCCAAATATTGAGAAGGCGTGCTTTCCGACATGCAACGACTATGATTTATGGCTCAGAAAAATCAGTTTTGAAACAAATTTCATTTACTGCAACAAGAAGTAGCGGCTTTATTCTAAATAAAGTAGTTAGAACACAAACAGTGAGAACACAACGAAAGTGGATAAACAATTCGTGCAGTGCAGTTTAGTTGCTTCAGCTCCCAAATAAGATTCGGTAGGGTTTTTTCGTTTTATCTTAATCTTATTACGTAGTGTTTATGGCTTCAACACCTACAAAGAAATCGCAATAAGTGAAAACTTAAAAGTAGTTACAGAGAAGGAGCAAAAGCTATTCTACACAAGTGTGACAAGAAAGAAAACAATGTATGTGGTATTAATAGCAGATCCAAGGGAGTGGGAGTGATAGTGGATGGATGTCATACATCTTTCCACGAGTAAACGCCCTTTAATCACAATGCCTGAATTTTAAAGACGGTGACATTTGAGGGACAGTGTGTATTTTACTTACCTTTATTTGTTTATTGCAATGCTTTCCTCAGCTATATTGCTGTAGGTATTTAAGGAACTTTTACGCCATCATGTACAAACATTGATCTTTATTCCTTTTGTATAAAGTTTTTGGCTCCTGTACGGGCTTTCCAGCTAAAGTAGGTAGGCCTACATTTTAAGTGTTGTGGAGGCACATGATAGATATTGACTTGGCAACATTGCCATTAGCAACATTTGCTGTTTTGGAAGATGCAGTCAAGGTGGCCAGCTCCAGCACTTCCTTAGGCACCTGCTTCACAACATCGAAGATAATTTCCAGTCATACTATATTTTTTGAATGATTTGAATTCCCAAGTTATTCTCAAAATTTTTCACTTATACAAAACTTTCCCTATTTCATTCATCTTTCAGGAATTATATTAAACTTTAGGATTTTGCCGTCTCCAGAAACCTGCCTCTTTGGTTGGTTGCAAAGTTCGATCCCGCACCCACCCCCACCCCACCATTCTGGTACTGCCTAGAGCAGGCCCTGTGTACGCTCTAGGAACGTTAACAGTGAACCACCTCGTAATGCCCATCCCTTTGTTGTACCGTCCACCACTAGAATTGGCGGAGCATCATAGTCACGATGTTGCGCGTATTCAGAGAACGTTGTTCTTCGGCTACTTTATATTTGTCAACAGTCACTACAGCCCCTAACTTGAGTTGCAAATATTCAACCTGTCCGATTTATGTTATCTCTCCAGAGTTCCTATGTCTTCCCTTGCTTTCTGGAATCATACCCATCCCTAAACTTCTCGATCGACACTGCGGTACAGTCCCATTATCACTCTCTCCCTTACGTTATCACCGTGTCTACCCGTCGGTTATGAGTGTTAATCTTCCAGACGCAAATACAACGTTAATATTTACTCCTACATATACGTCCTTCCTATCATGTCCGGAATACGAATCCAGGTCCCCTCCTTACTAGGCAGATGCGCTGACTACTACGCCATCCAGATACAGTGGTCACCATAACAACATTGAGTGCCATAGCACTAGTGATGGGAACCACCGAAGGAAAGCAATCGATTCATTCTGTTATTGGAAAACAATCGACTCATTCTGTTATAGTTATACGTATCGGTTGAATTATTCATTCACTCTTTTGAGTGAAACTAGTATGTGGGAGTAAGCAAATGAAAACAATGAGGTCAATCTGTTGTAGTTCTACCTATGGTTGTATTATTCAAAAATTTCAAATGGCTCTGAGCACTATGGGACTTAACAGCTGAGGTCATCAGTCCCCTAGAACTTAGAACTACTTAAAACTAACTAACCTAAGGACATCACACACATCCATGCCAGATGCAGGATTCGAACCTGTGACCGTAGCGGTCTCGCGGATCCAGACTGTAGCGCCTAGAAAGGCTCGGCCACTCCGCCGGCGGTTGTATTATTATGCATTTATTTTTTCTGAATGAAAGTAGTCAGTGGGAGCAATCGAGAGGAAACCTTCGACAGTTCATATTGCGTATTGACTGAATTATTCATTCTTTCTTCTCAAGTGAAAACAATCAGCATGGGGGCTATGTAAGTAGGCTGTTTAGGTTTTTGTATTGGTAACGCCACGTAGCGCTCTGTATGAAAATCACTGACTGTGCTGTGTGAAGCCTGTGGCTGGTTGGCAGTGTTGGAATAGTCGCTACGGTAGTGTTGGGCAGTTGGATGTGAACAGTGCGTAGCGTTGCGCAGTTGGAGGTGAGCCGCCAGTAGTGGTGGATGTGGGGAAAGAGATGGCGGAGTTTTGAGAGCGGATGATCTGGACGTCTGTCCATCAGGGACAGAAAATTTGTAAGACTGGATGTCATGAAATGATATGTATATTATGACTTTTGAACAGTATTAAGGTAAATACATTGTTTGTTCTTTATCAAAATCTTTCATTTGCTAACTATGCCTATCAGTAGTTAGCGACTTCAGTAGTTAGAATCTTTTATTTAGCTGGCAATATTGGCGCACGCTGTATTGCAGTACTTTGAGTAACGAAGATTTTTGTGAGGTAAGTGATTCATGAAAGATATAGGTTATTGTCAGTCAGGGCCATTCTTTTGTAGGAATTATTAAAAGTCAGATTGCGTTGCGATAAAAACATTGTGTGTCAGTTTAAGGACAGCCATTTATAAATTTTCTAAGCGGACATTTCAAACCATGTACTCGTTCTTTTAACTGAAACCGCTCTTTATACACTACTGGCCATTAAAATTGCTACACCACGAGGATGACGTGCTACAGACGCGAAATTTAACCGACAGCAAGAAGATGCTGTGTTACACAAATGATTAGCTTTTCAGACTTTTCACACAAGTTAGTTGCCGGTGGCGGCACCTACAACGTACTGACATGAGGAAAGTTTCCAACCGATACCTCACACACGAACAACAGTTGACTGGCGTTACCTGGTGAAACGTTGTTGTGATGCCCCGTGTAAGGAGGAGAAATTCGTACCATCACGTTTCCGACTTTGATAAAGGTCGCATTGTAGCCTATCGCGATTGCGGTTTATCGTATCGCGACATTGCTGCTCGCGTTGGTCGAGATCCAATGACTGTTAGCAAAATATGGAATCGGTGGGTTCAGGAGGGTAATATGGAACGCCGTGCTGGATCCAACGGCCTCGTATCACTAGCAGTCGAGATGACAGGCATCTTCTCCACATGGCTGTAACGGATCGTGCAGCCTCGTTTCGATCCCTGAGTCAACAGATGGGGACGTTTTCAAGACAAGAACCATTTGCACGAACAGTTCAACGACGTTTGCAGCAGCATGGACTATCAGCTCGGAGACCATGGCTGCGGTTACCCTTGACGCTGCATCACAGACAGGAGCGCCTGCGATGGTGTGCTCTACGACGAGCCTGAGTGCACGAATAAAAAAAATATAATTTTTTCGGATGAATCCAGGCCCTGTTTACAGCATCATGATGGTCGCATTCGTGTTTGGCGACATCGCGGTGAACGCACATTGGAAGCGTGTATTCGTCATCGCCATACTGGCGTGTCACCCGGCGTGATGGTATGGGGTGCCATTCGTTACACGTCTCGGTCACCTCTTGTTCGCACTGACGGCACTTTGAACAGTGCACGTTACAGTTCAGATGTGATGCGATCCCTGGCTCTACCCTTCTTTCGATTCCTGCGCAACCCTACATTTCAGCAGGATAATGCGCGACCGCATGTTGCAGGTCCTGTAGGGCCTTTCTGGATACAGAAAGTGTTCGACTGCTGCCCTGGCCAGCACATTCAACAGATCTCTCACCAATTGAAAACATCTGGTCAATGGTGGCCGAGCAACTGGCTCGTCGCAATACGCCAGTCACTACTCTTGATGAAATATGGTATCGTGTTGAAGCTGCATTGGCAGCTGTTCCTGTACACTTCATGCAAGCTCTGTTTGACTCAATGTCCAGGCGTATGAAGGGCGTTAATACGGCCAGAGGTGGTTGTTCTGGGTATTGATTTCTCAGGATCTATGCACCTAAATTGCGTGAAAACGTAATCACATGTCAGTTCTAGTATAATATATGTGTCCAATGCATTTCTTCTTGGTGTAGCAACTTTAATGGCCAGTAGTGCAATTTTAGCTGATAGAGCTATCCATTCATTTCTCTGGTTGAAACTAGCCTGCAGTACTTCAATTAGCTAAACTTAAGCAGTGCTACATTATACTGACAGAGGATGGTCCTAAGTGAAGTCGTATCTTAGGGATATGCCAAAGTTAACATAAGCAGCATACATGTTCATTTTGCTTTTAAAAGTTTTGCTTTTAAAAATTTAAAGCTGCTTCACATACTGTTATGGATCAAATTGTTCTAGATACCATTAACGGATAACTAATTAATGTGATGTATCATGTGGGTAGGCCTGCCATCACTTATCTGCCAACCCCAGACGAAGATTACGATAAGCCGCATGGGATTAGCCGCTGCAGTTATGGACTGTGCGGCTGGTCCCGGCGGAGGTTCGAGTCCTCCCTCGGGCATGGGTGTATGTGTTTGTCCTTAGGATAATTTAGGTTAAGTAGTGTGTAAGCTTAGGGACTGATGACCTTAGTAGTTAAGTCCCATAGGATTCCACACACATTTGAACATTTGAAGACTACGATAACTCAGGACATGTGGGTCAAATCGGGCTATTTTCCGGGACACAAACAGTCTGTAGATGATAAGTTGGCAGATGGCTACGATGTTCCACGGGGAGTGGGGACATAAGAGGGGGGGAATGTTCCCACGTGTAAGTTTGAGTGCTAACAACGCCAGCGGCGGCGCGCCTCCCACCGGCCATCAGATATAAATTACTAGTAAGAGTAGCAAGGACTTTTGAAAGCTCAATATAGAGGCGTAGTATTAATTTACAGTAAGGAAAATGAACGTAAATGAAATCCGTGTTATACAGCTCAATGAGCAAAAGGCGAATGACATTTAAGACATTCAGTTGTCTCGTGCGGGGCGACCTCGTGGTTTATGCGATCGCCCATCGTCGGCGGCTTCTCATTGTCAAGTAAAGAAGTATGGAAAACATAGGGTGTTCCAAAATTGTCTCTAGAACTTTGATCACATATATTTCAGAAACGATTCAAATGGCTCTGAGCACTATGGGACTTACCTGCTGTGGTCATCAGTCCCCTAGAACATAGAACTACTTAAACCGAACTAACCTAAGGACATCACACACATCCATGCCCGCGGCAGGATTCGAACCTGCGTCCGTAGCGGCCGTGCGGTTCCAGACTGTAGCGCCTAGAACCGCTCAGTC
Source organism: Schistocerca americana (assembly GCF_021461395.2). Classification (NCBI taxonomy): domain Eukaryota; kingdom Metazoa; phylum Arthropoda; class Insecta; order Orthoptera; family Acrididae; genus Schistocerca; species Schistocerca americana. Next base: position 394,385,770 of record NC_060121.1, read on the forward strand.
ATCCCGGCCGGCACATATATTTCAGAAGTGGTTGCAACTACAAAGCGCAGTTTGTGGCGTAGTGTTCATATGCACCTAAGGTTCTAGGAGTTGCTTAACAGAGTTCTGTGTGTTAAGGTGACCATATTTTGTACAGCCAAATTCGGTGTACGTTAAAAATATTTGATATTACAAAACAAGTCTGAATTGAACGTAATAAATGCAAACTATCACCACTTGTTACAAAAAGTACATTAATTTATATTTTATTAGCACCTTGTAAGATGAAGGAGGGCAACGGCCTTGCCGAAGTGGTAACACCGGTTCCCGTTAGATCATCGCAGTTAAGCGCTGTCGGGCTGGGCCAGCACTTGGATGGTTTACCATACGGTCTGCCGAGCGCTTTTGGCAAGTTGGGTGCACTCAGCCCTTGTGAGGCATATTGAGGAGCTACGTGATTGAGATGTAGCGGCTCCGGTCTCGGAAACTGACATATGGCCGGGAGAGCGGTGTGCTGACCACATGACCCCCATATCCGCATCCGGTGACACCTGTGGGCTAAGTATGACACGGTGCGAAGGGGCATATAGTATTTATCAGTGCTGTAAATTTTCTTCAGCATGTCTGCATTCTTCAACAACGGTATGAAAATATTCACCTCAAGTTTCATACTAATTCGCTCTAGTCACTAACATTGCTTTCGTAGTCTCTACAACAAACTTTTTTTTTCACTGCTCCATACAGTACTCATTTGGGAAAATACCCTTTCAGTAATAGCATACCGATGCAGGTGAAACGAACATACAGTTCGGGATAAATCGTCTGATAATTGTTAAATCATGTACAAGGGTGAGCGCAATAGTTCCCTTAAGGATATGTGAAGAAGAAGGGAACATTGCCTCGTTTTATCGATACTTTGCATTCCGTTTTATAGGCAACGTGTGATGATGTGCACAAATGTAAAATCATTTGAATATTCAGCCATTTATTTGTGTGGAAGGTAAATGTTTTGTACAGGAATCTACGTCGCCAGCTACATACGTGTGCCCTACGTTTTCAGTTTTACTGATAATGTCATAGCTATTAAAAATTCACAAGTACAAATTTAATACTATCTTTACGACTTTAGGAGTCTGTATGGAGCTAGGAGGGATTACTCAGTATTTATTAGTCCGTTTTAATACCACGTTATATTAAAAGTTTTTCTATTTAAATAGTTACTTTCTGCTTTTCAGTCCAGTGTGTGTGAAACTTTTCAGTTTATTTCTAACAGTTCGATGAGATTACAGCAGGACATGAGGTAAACTTCAGGTTCATTTCAATTTCTCCTCGCATGGGTCAACAACATATTGCTTCCTCATAGGCATATCTCGCGAGAAGACTTCGTCAAGATCCTCCCTATTCTTTCCGTTACATTTTTAACAAACGGCAGGAAAACTTTAGATTTTGCAGTAGCCTGTACGTCAGTATGATATCTGCGTGGCTGCCTCAACGCACGTTTTATTTCGGCGGAATATTACCGTAATTTACAAGCCCACTAGGAAGATACAGGAATACCTTAAGCCTGCCAAGGACGCTCGCAAACCATTGGAAAAAGCTGGAGTGTATAGGATCCGATGCAGCTGTGGTGATGTTTAAGTGGGTACCACCAAAAGAACTGTTTCTAAACGTTTGGAAGAGCACAAGCGAAATTGTAGAAGAGGAGAAACGGAACGATCAGCTGTTGCGGAGCATGCTTTCCAGCCAGGGAACCACAATATTAGTTTCGAGGAGACGCAAGTACAAGCGGCCACAAGCGGATATTACGAAAGGCTCTACAGGGAGGCAATCGAAATCGCTAAACACCCAAATAATTTCAACCGAAAGGAGGAGGGCGTGAAATTAAACGGTATATGGATGCCGGTGTTAAAGAAGATGTGTACCACCCGTCCACTACTGGGTGATGGCGACGGCGACGGACAGCGGCCAATTGCACTGACGTTTTCAAAACACGTGACGTCTCGCCGCGGCGCGGGGGCGCGCGGACACGGAATTTAGCGGCAGTCAGTAGCGAGCCAGTGTGTGTGTTGGACCTTCCATCGAGCTACGGACCCCCTTGAAGATGTCTCCCGCAGTCGGAGACGAAACGTTGGGAATCATCACAGAATTCATCAACCGACCACGGCATAACAGCCCGGATAATTATAATGGACATGGCACAAGTTCTCTGTCTTGTCAAAATTATTTTTTAGACCTGATCCTTCTTCAATTTATCCACCATGTGTTCAATATCTTTCCCGCTGTTTGCAAAAATTATTTTGTCACCTGAAAAAAAAAGATAACACACCCATTGTTAATCAATTTTCGTACCATGTCTTCTGCCCTTGGTGTAAATGTATGTTAAAAAATAATTGGTGTAAGCTGCAACCTTGCTTAAGGTTTTTTGGTGGTTTTAAAGCTTTCTGGTATTATGTTTCCCACGTTTACTTTTGCTTCTGTCTCCGTGTACATTAATCCATTCATACAGTAATCTTATTTTCTTAATGGCAGATGCTCCAGAGACTTTGGGGTGCTGTCGGAGTCTTTTCCTAAACCCACAAAGTCATTGTTACTAACTCTGTTTTTTCATGCTACTTACCTAAGACAATGGATGTGTTCTAGACATCATGTACTCGTACTAGGCCTAAAGCTTGTTTGTTAGTATGAGAAATTTGTTACATTATTTCCAATATTTGCTTTAAGAATATTAGAGAAAACGTTTGCTACTGAAGGTGTTACACTAGTTCCCTTGCGATTTCAACGGGGCTTCTTGTGCCGTTTTTTATATACATTATTAATGAAACGAATCTTCCACTCTGCATATATTTGCTCCTCTGTTCTATTTCGTTAATAATCACATACCAATATCCTGCTATCTTTTCATCACCATATTTCACGAGTTTCATTCTAAAATGTCCTGAACTAAGGGCACTGTTACTTTTTGCCCTCATTTGCGCTTTCTTCACATCTTTCCTTGTGTTCTCCTCTGTCTTGTGGCATTCTAAACCCAGCGCTTTTGTCATACACTGTTGTCTGTGTTCTTGTAACAACCCTTTGTAATATTTTATCCACTAATCCGGTGATATCTGTAATCTCTCTACATTATACTAGTTGTCATACTCTTCATGAACTCCCTTTCCTTACTTTATTTGTTGTAGCCAATGGTATTATCACTTCGTGCACACACTTCTTCCCAGGGTTTTTTACCATCACTTTGACTGTATTATAATAAAGTATTCTGTTTTAGCTTAAGGGTCTTATCTGATAACCATTCTCGATAATCCACTGTTCCAGATCCTCACTGAACTGTTCCACATATTTCTTCCTTTTTGTTTCAGTCCCTGAAGCTTTTCCTGTCCACTTACGTGACAGCGCTCTTCAAGTGATCTAATAATTGTCCTGGTACACCAATTCTATCGAGAAACAACTGGTTCTCCAGCCTATTTTGGTATAACATCCTAAGACTATATTCTCACAACAGATCTGTTTTAAATATGGATTCCTGTAGTACTTTTTCACTTCTGTGTTGTCTTGTAGTAGATCTGTTTACTTTGAAGAAATACATAATTTTCCGTATTAAATTTTGACTGCTACCTCCACATCTAGGTTGTCTAAATACTCCTACGCCTCTTACACCTTGCATTTTCTTTAACTGTGCTCTACCATCAAGTCAACGTCAGATCTGATGTCTTGCTCTGTGCCCTCTCAAATATACATGTGTAATTTCTTGTTTTGAAATAAGGTCTTTGCAATTAGGTATTTATATTCCCTTCACAGCTGTATTAGTCTGTGTCCATTGTTATTTACTACTTGCTCTCCGTAATATTCCAACACATTTTTATCTTTGCATCCAACCCTATTGTTTAAATATTCTCCTAATATTTCTTCATTTTGGCTAGATATTTTTTCCAAGATTCGTAAAGTTTGCGAAAAAAATATGTGCTTCTCATTGCAAATTTTATTGTCGTTTACTGTAAATATCCCTATTATAGTAGCAGGTTGTCTGTAGATCATGAGGGCAAGCTTTAAAATTCGATCACTTATATGCTCTACATCTATCAGTTGCTTGGAACTTTTCGATTTAATTAATATTGAGGCCTCACTTTTTGCTTTAACATGTTTTGGTACACCAATCCAGAAATGTATGTTGTTATTTAGCATTTATATACCTGCTCCCTTTTTCTTCATTTCGTTGAGCACATCTACATTCAACTACATATTTTCAATCTCATTCAGTACTTCAGTTTGTTTTTTTCGTATACCTTGTATGTTTCATGTACGTATGGCAACCAACCGTTTCCGTAACCGTTATCGTACACCTTTGGTCCTGTCCAAAATCCGAGACTTATACCAGCCGTTTGTTATAGTGTAAAGCTATCTTCATGGAATGGGGAGCTGGGTCATCGCCACAACTACAAACCTGCAGGACTAGGTAAATTAGTATTCATGTCTTTTCCTCCTTGCCTTCGATAAACCGATCTCTTGTACGATAAGACCAAAACCAAAAAGAATCTTCTGTATTAGTTTAACTCCAGCAGAGAGGGTTGCTGCTTTCACTCTTCAAGTCATTGCAGGGAGCGCCTGGTCCCCGTTGACTCGTCAATCATTGCAATCTTAACGATAACACTGGAAAGTGGCCCTCAAGAGGCACTATGACCAGGAATTGGTTTACCAGTTTTTAATGAGATTTTTCTCCTCCCCCTCCTCCTTTCTCAAGCGACCTGGGGACGGGCTGTGACTAAAACACCAAAAGCTGCTAACACTGGACACTTCGGTCTATGGGTTCTCGTCTTGCATTACAGTCATTCTCTTTGTCGTTGTCAGACCCTAAGACACCGCATCCACGAAGCAAGCTTTGTTCTCTTTATCAGCAGTAAGCACCAAGTATGTCCCTGACGTCCCTCCTGGTGTTCTGTTGTACTTATGAGTAGCTGTGTCGGAGGTACCATTGTGCATGGGCAGCCACTGAAAGAACCATGGACATTCCTTGTACGTTATGTGCTCAGTCTTGGTAACTTGACAATGGGAGCATTGTGTCTCGGAACTCGTTTTTGTATTGTCTGAAGTGCAGTTAAAGTTCAGTGCTAACATTTATTGCTGATAATAACCACGATTATTAGCCCCGTACACCTTTCGCGATTTGAAGAGATAGTGAGGAAATGAAGTAGGGGACCAACCTTCTCTCATCCAAACATCACAGAATTGCTGCGGAGAATATATTTACATATAAACTCAGAGATGCTACAGGCTTCAGATCTTCTTTCGGATATCCAGATCTGATATCTCCACGGTATAGCTAAAATGATTAATGTGAGTGCCGGAATGGCTCACTCCGAGTTTTATTACCTTCTCGACGATGGCACGTTAATTAGCCAACCTTGCTTCATTCCTTTCCAAGCTCCTCACGAAGTAATGTGCCAGCCCTGAATTGCTTCCCGTCTTATCAGGAGGACACTAATTCGATTTAGAGTCTGATTGTCCTTGTTCACGTTTTCCCTGAATATGATAGATAGCACGGCTTCCTCAAATTCAACAGGTCCTGCGCTGATCCTATACTTTCATGCTTCCTCTTTTTTGTTCTCCTGAGCTATTTCTCTGTCTCTAAGATGCTGAAAGAACTTGCAGCAGCGTGTTAGCACACCTTTCTTCACCTTTCTTTAGCTCTCTTGTTGTCACCTATGTTACACTTTAGTGACTTTTCCTAATACGAGTTTACTTCTATTTTTCGTTTTATCCCTTTCTACACTTTCTCTGATCTCGTGGGAGGCTGCTTCATTCGATGGTGGGCTCACGGGCACTCGTGGCATATTAGGTGCTTTATCAATCAGCATTTTTACAATTTCAGAACTTTCACGACGCCGCATTTGACGCATCCGGTGTGGGATGGGACGCTTCCCATACCTTCAGCGTAAAGAACTACAAATGCACTAATGATACAGGGTTACAATTATTGAACTATATGAAAAAAAACGAAAATTATTTAAAAACTGCGCCGTGCACACACCTTATTCAACATGTAAACGTCGATATAATATTCGAATTTACGATATGACATGTTCGATACGCCTGCCATCATTGGCGATGATGTCACACAGACGAATAGCGCAGCTCTGCATGACCCACTGAAGTGTCGGAACATCCGTGACGTCGATGACCTCCTGAATGGCTGTTTCCAGCTGAGCAGTGATTTTGGGGTTCTTGATGTACACCTAGTTTTTAATATAGCCCCACAAAAATGAGTCGCATGTGTTCAGGGCCGGAGAATATGGTGGCTAATCGAGGTCCATGCCAGTGGCCACTGGGTACACCGAAGCGAGAATTCGGACCCGAAAGTACTCCTCCAGGACATCAAACACCCTCCTGCTTCGATGGGGTTGAGTTGGGTCTTTCATGAACCATATCTTGTCGAAATCAGGGTCACTTTGCATAACGGGGATGACATCATCTTCCAAAACATTCACGTACGGTTCGGTAGTCACCTGGCCATCAAGGATTATCGCACCGATTATCCCGTGACCGGACTTAGCACACCATACAGTTACCCTTCGCAGGTGAAGACAGTTTCCGATCGCGAAATGCGGATTCTCAGTCCTACAAAAGCGCCAGTTTTGTTTATTGACGAACCCATTCGAATGAAGTGACCTTCCGTCGCTATGCCAAACCATGCAGCGGATACTAATTCCCATCAAGCACCACGGCCAAACGTGCAGTTTGAACGTCCTACCACAAACCGTTCAGAATTTATAATGGTTTTATTTTATATAATTCAGTAATTGTCACATTGTCACCCTGAAAATTTCGCAAACAGTTTCACCTGTCATTGGTTTCATAACTTCATATCCCAAAGACTATGATGTGCTTAATTTACACGTGACCTGATGCTTGAAGGAAACATCTGCCATTCTTTTCAAAAAAATATCGCAAAGTTGGCAGGACCTATTTAAAGCAAAATATTTTGCTGTTCTTATTTATATACATCCCTCTTACTTCGCCACATACAGACCATTACGTCGAAAACTAAAGTGATTCTTCACATTTGCATTCAGTAAAATAAACTAGATGGTTGAAGTAAACAGTTTCTCTCCTTAGGTAAAAGCCGTTCCTCCTATGTTAATGGGGAAAATGCGTCATCGTGAAAAGACGATTGCATTTAATCCTGTGGCTATTGAGGTAACTAGGATACTAAATACTACCTTAGTTCCGTAAAGAGCTCACTTTATTCAAACATCCAAACGATATTTACCGACTATAACGAAAGGTCTCATGTAACTTTATTATGAATTCAACACTGTTGACAAATGATTTAATTAATTACATAAACGTACAAATGTTAGGAAAGTTTTAAAGTGAAAAGTCTTCAAAACTGATGACGGAGTCGCGCACTAATGAGCAACAGTTTCAGCCTATGTAACGTTGAACTTCCATAATTGTGTGAAAAAGCAAACATATCACGTCCATCTACACTCCTGGAAATTGAAATAAGAACACCGTGAATTCATTGTCCCAGGAAGGGGAAACTTTATTGACACATTCCTGGGGTCAGATACATCACATGATCACACTGACAGAACCACAGGCACATAGACACAGGCAACAGAGCATGCACAATGTCGGCACTAGTACAGTGTATATCCACCTTTCGCAGCAATGCAGGCTGCTATTCTCCCATGGAGACGATCGTAGAGATGCTGGATGTAGTCCTGTGGAACGGCTTGCCATGCCATTTCCACCTGGCGCCTCAGTTGGACCAGCGTTCGTGCTGGACGTGCAGACCGCGTGAGACGACACTTCATCCAGTCCCAAACATGCTCAATGGGGGACAGATCCGGAGATCTTGCTGGCCAGGGTAGTTGACTTACACCTTCTAGAGCACGTTGGGTGGCACGGGATACATGCGGACGTGCATTGTCCTGTTGGAACAGCAAGTTACCTTGCCGGTCTAGGAATGGTAGAACGATGGGTTCGATGACGGTTTGGATGTACCGTGCACTATTCAGTGTCCCCTCGACGATCACCAGTGGTGTACGGCCAGTGTAGGAGATCGCTCCCCACACCATGATGCCGGGTGTTGGCCCTGTGTGCCTCGGTCGTATGCAGTCCTGATTGTGGCGCTTACCTGCACGGCGCCAAACACGCATACGACCTTCATTGGCACCAAGGCAGAAGCGACTCTCATCGCTGAAGACGACACGTCTCCATTCGTCCCTCCATTCACGCCTGTCGCGACACCACTGGAGGCGGGCTGCACGATGTTGGGGCGTGAGCGGAAGACGGCCTAACGGTGTGCGGGACCGTAGCCCAGCTTCATGGAGACGGTTGCGAATGGTCCTCGCCGATACCCCAGGAGCAACAGTGTCCCTAATTTGCTGGGAAGTGGCGGTGCGGTCCCCTACGGCACTGCGTAGGATCCTACGGTCTTGGCGTGCATCCGTGTGTCGCTGCGGTCCGGTCCCAGGTCGACGGGCACGTGCACCTTCCTCCGACCACTGGCGACAACATCGATGTACTGTGGAGACCTCACGCCCCACGTGTTGAGCAATTCGGCGGTACGTCCACCCGGCCTCCAGCATGCCCACTATACGCCCTCGCTCAAAGTCCGTCAACTGCACATACGGTTCACGTCCACGCTGTCGCGGCATGCTACCAGTGTTAAAGACTGCGATGGAGCTCCGTATGCCACGGCAAACTGGCTGACACTGACGGCGGCGGTGCACAAATGCTGCGCAGCTAGCGCCATTCGACGGCCAACACCGCGGTTCCTGGTGTGTCCGCTGTGCCGTGCGTGTGATCATTGCTTGTACAGCCCTCTCGCAGTGTCCGGAGCAAGTATGGTGGGTCTGACACACCGGTGTCAATGTGTTCTTTTTTCCATTTCCAGGAGTGTACGTTTAGTTTTACAAAGGATGACGCAGTGTTGTCCTGACACTTGTGGCGGGTTACCGTGAATCCTGCAAGTATTAATTCAACATACAGTGTTAGGAATTCTACTTACCTACAACCTTGGTGTCATGTCTCAAAAATTCGTTATCCGATTTCAGAGACCGGTATGTGGTTTTGAGCGAACGCAGTGGTACAGCGAAGGAACATTGGACACGCATTCGCGAGTAAGGCAATTCGAATCCCCGTCCAGCCAGCCAAACGAAAGTTTTCCGTACTTCCCTTAAATCATTTAAGGCGATTTCCAGTTTGATTTACTTCCAAAGTACACAGCCGATTTCATTCACAATGTTTCCCCAATCCATAATTGTGGTTCGTCTCTAATGAACTAACTTTCAACGGAACGATAAACTCAGCTATTTCTGCTTTTCAGTTATATGTTGTTTGGAAGAGAATATTCTAACTCATTGTCGACTACAGCTCTGTGTCTGGAATATTCAAAAAGGATAGGATGGTGTAATATTAAATTTACTTCTCTTCTTAAGATGTAGCAATGTATGAGAACAACGTATAACACTGATTTAGTAATGTCTAAGACATGAGGTACTGAAGAGAACATCACCAACAGATCGTCCACAATGATTAGCAAACTCGATTCGAATTGGGTGGATGGAATCTCAGATCCGGCTATTAAGAATTTACATTATTTTCCTAAATCGGACAGAGAAACAGCGAGGACGATAGCTTTATAAAGGATACGACGTTTCCCAATCACTAATGATCTCGTAGTGGACCCGGCGCTGACAGCTAGTGTTGTTGCGGCCTTCTGTCCGAAGACTGATCTGCTGCGTCTCTCCAGGCTAGTCTTGTAGTATTGCAGGTCTCTTCATCCCAGCATAGCTATTGCAATTTGCATCCACTTAAACCTTTTTACTGTAGTCAGAGTTTGATTCCCTTTACAATTTTTACCCCCCCCCCCCCCCCGAAACAATTCTATCCATAACAAAGTTTGCTTTTCCTCGATGCCTTAAGATGTGCCTTATCAACATATCCCTCTCTCTTTAATCGACTTGCGCAGTTACCCTCTTTTCGACCCAACTCTGCCGGCCGAAGTGGCTGAGCGGTTCTAGGCGCTACAGTCTCGAGCTGCGCGACCGCTACGGTCGCAGGTTCGAATCCTGCCTCTGGCATGGATGTGTGTGATGTCCTTAGGTTAGTTTGGTTTAAGTAGTTCTAAGTTCAAGGGGACTGATTACCTCAGAAGTTACGTCCCATAGTACTCAGAGTCATTTGAACCAATTTACCCAACTCTGCTCATTACCTCTTCGGCTTAGGAACGATGAGACGGGTTTGACGTTCGCTAATAATGTGGGACATGTGATAAAGAATATCAGAGTTGTCATTTCATTTGAAGAGGAGTGAACATCTCTAAAATAGGCAGGAGCAGATTTTATACAGTCAAACGTTAGAATATGAAAGGTAGCTGCGAGGAAATCTTGGGTATAACAAATTAACGTGATACTAAATAGCACGTTTTTCAGAAATCATCGCTTGAGCGACAAACAGCTTGTAATTTGCTCGCATGATATCCTACGAACTATAGATAAAATCAACAGACGGATTCCATATTCCTAGATTTCCAGAAAGTGTTTCATGGGACGAGTATATGAAAAAGGTTCCCACATATGTGAGTGCCTTGAAGACTTTTTAAATAATGAAAACTTGTTTGTTGTCTTCGACGGTGAGTGTTCTTCAGAGACAAGAGCATCTTCAGGAGTATCCAAGAGAAGTGTGATAGGACCGCCATTATTCACTATGCACATAAATCATATGTCGGAGAAGGGGTGCAGCCGTCTGCGGCTGTTTGCTGATGATGTTGATGTACACGGGGTGGTGTCATCCATGAGTGATTGTAGGGGGATATTAGATGACTTAGACAAAATTTCTTGTTGCTGTGGTGAATGGCAGCTTGCTCTTAATGTAGAAAAACGTAACGTAATGCAGATGAGTAGGAAATACAAACGTGCAATAATTGAATACAGCATTAGTAGTGTGCTGCCTGACACAGTCACGTCAGTTAAATATCTAAGCGTAAAGTCACATGGCGATGTGAAATGGAACGAGTGTTTAAGTACTGTATTAGGGAAGATGAATACTCGACTTCAGTAAATTGGAGGAATTTTAGGAATGTCTGATTCATCTATATAGCAGACCGTATGATGCACACTAGTGCGACCAACTCTTGAGTACTGCCAGAGTGCTTGGGATCCGTACCAGGATGGATTAATGGAAGACTTCGAAGCGACTTAGAGACGGGCTGCTAGATTTTTTAACGGTAGGGTAGAACAACACGCAAATATTCCAGAGATGCTTCGGGAACTCAAATGGGAATCCTGGAGGGAAGAAGACATTATTTTCGAGGAACATTACTGAGAAACTGTAGAGAACCGGCATTTGAAGCTGACTGTAAAACGAGTCTACTGCCGCCAGCGTACATTTCACGTAAAAATCACACAGATAAGATAAGGGAAATTATGGTTCGTGCGGAAGCATGTAGATAGTCGTTTTTCTCTCGCTCTATTTGCGAGTGGAACATAAAGGAACTGACTAGTAGTGGTACAGCGTTCCCTCCACCACGCACCGTACCGTGTCTTTTGCAATATTTAGGCAGATCTGTATGTGGATGTAACAGAAGAAATACTTCAACTGATCGACGAAAGAAGGAATTGCAATGACGTTCAGGGAAAGACAGCACTGCAGCAATAAAAATCCCTTAGGAATGAAATAAATAGGAAGTGCAGTGCAACCAAGGCGAAACAGCTGTAGGAAGAATGAGGAGAAATCGAAAAAGAAATGGTCGTCCGAAAGACCGAGTGCCGGCCGCGGTGGCCGAGCGGTTCTAGGCCCTTCAGTCCGGAACAGCGCAACCGCTACGGACACAGGTTCGAATCCTGACTCGGGCATGGATGTGTGTGATGTCTTTAGGTTTAAGTAGTTCTAAGTTCTAGGGGACTGATGCCATAAGATGTTAAGTCCCATAGTGCTCAGAGCCATTTGAACCATTGTTTTGAAAGACCGAGTGAGTATGTAGAAAAGTCAAAACAACCTTCGATGAAATTAAAAGCAAGGGTGGCAACAAGAAGACTGCAATGGAAATTCCAGCTGCTGGGTGGAAAGAATACGTTGGGGGGCCTCGTTGAGGGGGAGGACTTGACCAAAGAAGAAATTGGAGTCGATAAGGAAGACATGGGGATGCAGTAGTAGAGTCAGAACCGAAAGAGCTTTGGAAGAGAAGTAGACGGGTAGGGAACCCATGGATTATTTTAATCTGGGTGATAGGAGATTTGGACCACCGTCATTCTAAATACGTGTCTTAATCACTAAGGTTCATCACTCTATAATTATTAACAGACACTTCAAATAATCTCCTCAATGTCGTCAGAAATTTTTCTGTGAATCCGAAGGAGGACGTCATAGATAATCACAGAACATTGCAGAAAACGTTTTTAGTAAAACAAGTAAATAATTTCTTATCAAGATAGACCCAACGACATATCAAGAAATACAGGGTTCTCACCATTTAAAGTGATAGATACTAGTTCCACATCCACACATACTGAAGGCTTTGATGTTAGATGCTTAACCATATGAAGATCCCCTTAAACTATTCGACAGCTGCTACATAAATAAAGTATCCGAGTGATACAGCTCATTATTTCAACAGACTGGGCAACAGCTAACCTTTACGATCTAACTTTACGTAATGTTTTTTGCGGAGTGACCGAATTTGTTTATGGTAATACCTGTTTTAAATACACAGCCCACAGACCACATAACACATTTACCTTCAATACCGTTTCACTACGTTTTATACTCATTAGATATAATAACATCTACTTTGTGGTCGGATTGTGGGCACAAATATCCAATAAAATATTGCCTATGACCTGTACCACTAAATTGCTCTATACAATCGTCAGATATTACTTCCCCCATATCGTGGTAGCTTAAAATCTTAGATGCTTCGGAAAGATTAGTTTCGAACATATATTGAGCGGCTGATTATTCGTGCACGTCAATAAAACGAAAATTAACAAAAATAAGTATAAACGAAAGGAACAATGCCTACTATTATTGAATTAAAGAATGCTGGAAGTGCAGCAAAATAACTGTTGATGGCCAAAGTGGAGATGATATACAGACTATGGCTAGGAAGGCGCTTCTGAAGAAGAGAAATTTGTTAACACCAAGTATAGATTTGTGTCAGGATGTCTTTTCTGAAAGTATTCTTATGGAGTGTAGCCAAGTAAGGAAGTGAGACATAGAACATAAAGAGTTTAGACAAGAAGAGAATAGAAGGTTTTGAAATGTGGTGCAACAGAAGAATTCTGAATATTAGGTGGGCAGATCATGTAACTAACGAGGAAACACTGAACAGAACTGGGGAGCAACGAAATTGGGGGCACGACCTGACTAGAGGAAGTGACCAGCTGGTAGGGTATATTCTGAGATTTCAAAGGATAGCCAATATAGTATTGGAAGGAAATGTGGAGGAGGGCGGGGGTGTAAAAATCATAGAGGGAGACAAAAGATGAATACGCAAAGTTGACTTACACTCATTCTCATAAATTAAGGATAATTTCAGAATGTGGTGCCACACAACGTGGCACTACACAAAACTGGCACTGACACCATAGGCACGTAGGGAACACACACGACACAGATCTGTAAGTCCACTGTATTGGTGATAAGTTGAGAAATCCGTCCCGATATGATCACCATGCACACGTACACAGGCCGCACAACGGGTTGGCGTACTCTGGATCAGGTGGTAGAGCAGCTGCTGGGGTATAGCCTCTCATTCTTGCACCAATGCCTGTCGGAGCTCCTGAAGTGTTATAGGTGTTTGAAGACGTGGAGCGATACGTCGACCGAGAGCATCCCACACGTGCTCAATGGACTTCAGGTCTGGAGAACAGGCAGGCCACTCCATTTGTCTAATATCTACAATTTCAAGGTACTCCTTTACGATGGCAGCTCGGTGGGGCCGTGTGTTATCATCCAACAGGAGGAAGGTGGGACCCACTGCACCCCTGAAAAGGCGGTCATACTTGTGGAAAATGACGTATCGATACATCTGACCTGTTACGGGGGTGTACGTGCACCAATCACAATCCCACCCCACACCGTCAAACCACGACCTCCATACAGCTACCTCTCAAGGGCATTAAGGGGTTAGTATCTGGTTTCTTGTTCACGAAAGATGAAAACCCGGCGAGAATCACTGTTCAGACTATACCAGGACTCGTCCGTGAACATAACCCGGGACCACTGTTTCAATGACCATGTACTGTGTTCTTGACACCAGGCTTTACAGGCTCTCCTGTGATCAGGAGTCAGTGGAATGCACCTTGCAGGTCTCTGGACGAATAAACCATGTCTGTTCAGTCGGCTGTAGACTGTGTGTCTAGAGACAACTGTTCCAGTGGCTGCAGTATGGTCCCGAGAAAGGCTACCTGCTGTACTCCGTGGCCGTCTGCGGGCACTGATGGTGAGACACCGGTCTTATTGTGGTGTTGCACACTGTGGACGTCCCGTACTATAGCACCTAGACACGCTTCCTGTCTGCTGGAATCGTTGCTATAATCTTCAGACCAGTGTTTGTGGCACACAGAGGGCCCGTGCTACGACCTACTGTGTTTGGCTAGCCTCCAGTCGCCCTAGTATTCTACCCCTCACAACGTCATCAACATGTGTTCCTTGAACCATTTTCAATACACAGTCACCATTAGCACGTCTGAAAAAATCTGTACACTTACTCGCTGAACGGTACTCTGACATGCATCAACACGCCTCTGCGTATGTGGACTGCTGCCAGCACCACCGTGCGACGACCGCAGGTCAAATGCACCGCATGGTCTTACCCCAGGTGATTTAAACCCGCAAACCGCCCACTAGAGCGTTGTTTCACCATGTATCAGCATTATCCTTAATTTATGAGCATGAGTGTAGGAGGATATAGATTTCAGTAGTTATTTGAAGATGAAGAGGTTTGCACAGAACAGAGTAGCTTGAAGAGCTGCATCAGACCAGTCTTCGGACTGTAGACCACAGCAACAAGAAGTCATTGTCTTGGTCACAAGTTGCTTATTAAACATGATTTTAACAGTTTTGGCTTTGGAGCCATCATCGAACCTAAAGAAAACAGCAGAGGCACGAAGGTGCGTAGTCAGTACATGAACTCTGGTTTGAATGCTGACTTAAATGAACTTTTCGCCACCAAAACATCCATCTGAACACAGTCATCAAGGCACAGCATGATGCCACAACCCCCATTTACTGGCTATGTGCCTACGTGTCGTTACTTTACCTTTTAGGTCCGGTAGTGGTTACAAAAACCAAACCGGTTACAAATTTAAATATAGTATCATGTGACCAAGACAGTGACTTTTATAATATAACGCAATGTAAGGGTCATCGGTCTCTGCAATAGGCTGTGAAGTGTCTCTTCAGTGCTGGATGCTCAATGACGTGTCCTCGGACAGGACGACAGACATTATTACCAAATAAAGTGCATATCCACATATTACAGTACTAAGTTTTATTTAGCTGACTGTCTTGATGATGCCTTCATTGTCATCTTTAGACGCGTGATAACGTTCACAGGTTTTTCTAGTACGTAGAAAATTAACTAATTAAAGGATTTTGAGACTCGTGTCATTCTCAGATTAATAAATGGCGTAAAATATCAGAACGTTTAAAAGTTCGTATTATGAAACTTTTCACACATTATGATATCACAGTTTGAACTAGTAATTAATGTAACACATCCGCTTACTGCAGCCTCACAAAACGACTTGACCACCATTCATCAGAGAGTCCAGCCAAGATTGTTCACAGTGAAGAGGAACAGAAATACTACAGGTACGAAGAGTTTACATCTACCTCGTGGACAACAGTCTGTATATATTTAAGAAAATTAATACCACTTAATTTACAAAAATTGATATTAAAACTTCAGAATTAACTTAAATACGTGGAATATAAATAATGAATTTTTATTGACATAGTTTTTGTTGCATACGATCTTGTACACTATCGTAAGGATAGATGGGATACAGAGGGGTGAGGTACCTGTCGTCAAAGGAAATCTGGATGGCAGCAGAAATAATTAGCGAACAAGTTAACACAGTAAATAGAAGATTTACTTAATTTGTATTTCTCCAAGCATACGAAGACTCATTACAAATAATGCAGCAGGAAATTTAAGTCCACCTTATACAATAGCATCAGGGATTAAGGTCTCTGAGGCCAGCCGCTGTGGTCGAGCAGTTCTAGGCGCTTCAGTCCGGAACCGCGTTGCTGCTACGTTCGCAGGTTCGAGTCCTGCCTCGGGCATGGATGTGTGTGATGTCTTTAGGTTAGTTAGGTTTATTTCTAAGTCTAACTGACTGATGACCTTAGATTTTATGTCCCAGAGTGCTTGGAGCCATTTGAACCAAGTTATGGTCTCTGAATTAAGCACGAATCATGGTGTTGGTGCCGTGCCTACGCGACGTCTGCATATCGTCAAGTAGTGAAGAGACTCAGAGAACAAGTGCGCAGCCCAGCTGCCACCGGCCATTCCGTATTGGAACGGCAGAGCGCGCACGTAGTCCAGAGCCAATGGAGACGTGACACAGCAGGCGTTCACCACTCTTTCTTCAGGATTCTGCACAGCCGCTATAGGCCTCTGACGGAAGCTTCCCTTTCCAGCTTTGACGCCTGTGGGATGGTACCGATGCGTGATATAACAGTTTTATATGAACTTTAGGTAAGCTAACATGTCGATTTCCACTGTATATTGGGTTTGATTACATTCCAAGGTCCAAACGTCTTCAATTATTGCAAATGAACTATGTTGAAAACTCGGTACAAAGAATGTTTCTCACGTTTACGCACGTAAATAAATTTTTTTTACTTATTAATTTGTAAGTTTCAGAAAAAAACAGCTTGAAACACCCTGTAGATAACCTTATCGGACGTTGTACATGGAACGACAAAAATGTATTGTGGCCATCACTCAGCAAAATAGGAGCATCGAGGTGCAGCAACTTGTCAGGGTTTCCGCTTCTGGCTGGCGGCCCGACCTGCCAGCGGCGAAAGTTTGCGGACAAAAAGCGAGTTTGGCGAGTGCTGCCGGCCTCGGCTGTCCCGCGCCGCTACAAAGCACTTTGTCGGCAGGTGGTGGGCACTGTGCCGCGGGTTGCCGGCGCCGCAGGCGCCACACGTTCCAGAATGGCAACATCGCACAAACACTCTCAGAGCGGCACCACACGGCACACTTTCACTACCTCTTAGTCACATTCAAGAGTGAGCAAGTGTTATTAAACTTACAGAGACGTTCCTGCAGTAAAGAAAAGCAGTCATGCTACCTCCTTGCTAACTCATAATTAAAAATTTCTTTGTTCATTGTACTTACTGGACCAGAACTACAGTGGATTAGGGTCGATACAATATATTAAGGAAATGAATGAAATTTCATTATTACGTAGTTACATGTCGTTAGCTGAGTAAGATATTTTAAAACATGGTACAGAACAGAGACAGGGTCCGAGTCCATATTCTAGACACTACTAAGATGTCTCTTTACAAAGCCGTCCACATGTCGTCACTGTTCTCTTCTCTATTGCACCTGGCAAAAATTCAGGAAAACGCCTTGCTACAAGAAGTGTCGATTTTTGTTATTGACGCGGGCGTGCATCTGATCATCTTTCTTGTTGACTGCATGTGGTCAACTGCTCCCGAAGCCAAATATAAATTCCATCCTGCTTTCTTCGTCGACATTTTTTTGTGCACAATATGTGACCTCCACTACATGGAAAAAATTCATCTGATAATATTTTTACAGTTGCTTCCGGTCATTTGGTAGCTTTACAGGTGGACACTCGCTCCCATTCACGCCTCACATATTCTTATTTTAGTCCGTGACAACACTTGGCGCCGCGTGGGGTAGCTGCGTGGTCTAAGGCGCCTTATTACGGTCCGTGCCGTGCGGCTGCCCCCGTCGGAGGTTCGAGTCCTCCCTCGGGCAAGGGAGTGTTTGCTGTCCTTTGCATAAGTTACTTTAAGTTAGATTAAGTGGTGTGTAAGGTTAGGTAACCCGTGGTCTAGGGGTAGCGTCTTTGATTCATAATCAAAACGTCTTCGGCCCTGGGTTCGATCCCCGCCACTGCCTAAATTTTGATAAATAATCAGCATTGGCGGCCGAAGACTTCCGGCATAAGAAGTAAGCCTCATTCTGCCAACGGCCTTGTCAAAGAGGGCGGTGGAGCGGATAGAGGTTCAGGGCACTCACTCGTCCTAGGGGTGGGAAATTGCCCCTAAAGGCGGAAGAATCAGCAATGATCAACGACATGAGGATGCAGAAGGCAATGGAAACCACTGCATTAAAGACACGTAACGTGTATCCACAGGACATGTGGCATGTAATTGAAAAAGTGTCATGATGATCTCTCCATTGGCAAAAGATTCCAGAATGGTCCCCCATTCGGATCCCCGGGAGGGGACTGCCAAGAGAAAAAGATTGAATAATCAACGGAAGGATAACGTTCTACGAGTCGGGGCGTGGAATGTCAGAAGCTTGAACGTGGTAGGGAAACTAGAAAATCTGAAAAGGGAAATGCAAAGGATCAATCTAGATATAGTAGTGGTCAGTGAAGTGAAGTGGAAGGAAGACAAGGATTTCTGGTCAGATGAGTATCGGGTAATATCAACGGCAGCAGAAAATGGTATAACAGGTGTAGGATTCGTTATGAATAGGAAGGTAGGGCAGAGGATGTGTTACTGTGAACAGTTGAGTGACCGGGTTGTTCTAATCAGAATCGACAGCAGACCGACACCGACAACGATAGTTCAGGTATACATGCCGACGTCGCAAGCTGAAGATGAACAGATACAGAAAGTGTATGAGGATATTGAAAGGCTAATGCAGTATGTAAAGGGGACGAAAATCTAATAGTCATGGGCGACTGGAATGCAGTTGTAGGGGAAGGAGTAGAAGAAAAGGTTATAGGATAATATGGGCTTGGGACAAGGTATGAAAGAGTAGAAAGACTAATTGAGTTCTGTAACAAGTTTCGACTAGTAATAGCGAATACTCTGTTCAAGAATCACAAGAGGAGGAGGTATACTTGGAAAAGGACGGGAGATACGGGAAGATTTCAATTAGATTACATCATGGTCAGACACAGATTCCGAAATCAGGTGCTGAATTGTAAGGCGTACCCAGGAGGAGATATAGACTCAGATCACAATGTAGTAGTGATGAAGAGTAGGCTCAAGTTCAAGACATTAGTCAGGAAGAATCAATACGCAAAGAAGTGGGATACGGAAGTACTAAGGAACGACGAGATACGTTTGAAGTTCTCTAACGCTAAAGATACAGCAATAACGAATAGCGCAATATGCAGTACAGTTGAAGAGGAATGGACATCTCGAAAAAGGGCCATCACAGAAGTTGGGAAGGAAAACATAGGTAGCTGCGAAGAAACCATGGTTAACAGAAGAAATACTTCAGTTGATTGATGAAAGGAGGAAGTACAAACATGTTCCGGGAAAATCAAGAATACAGAAATACAAGTCGCTGAGGAATGAAATACATAGGAAGTGCAGGGAAGCTAAGACGAAATGGCTGCAGGAAAAATGTGAAGACATCGAAAAAGATATGATTGTCGGAAGGACATGCTCAGCATACAGGAAAGTCAACCTTTGGTGACATTAAAAGCAACGGTTGTAACATTAAGAGTGAAACCGGAATTCCACTGTTAAATGCAGAGGAGAGAGCAGATGGGTGGAAAGAATACATTGAAAGCCGCTATGAGGGTGAAGATTTGTCTGATGTGATAGAAGAAGAAACAGGAGTCGATTTAGAAGAGATAGGGGATCCAGTATTAGAATCAGAATTTAAAAGAGCTTTGGAGGACTTACCGTCAAATAAGGCAGAAGGGATAGATTACATTCCATCAGAATTTCTAAAATCATTGGGGGAAGTGGCAACAAAACTACTATTCACGTTGGTGTGTAGAATATATGAGTCTGGCGATATACCATCTGACTTTCGGAAAAGCACCATCCACACAATTCCGAAGACGGCAAGAGCTGACAAGTGCGAGAATTATCGCACAATCAGCTTAACAGCTCATGCATCGAAGCTGCTTACAAGAATAATATACAGAAGAATGGAAAAGAAAATTGAGAATCCGCTAGGTGACGATCAGTTTGGCTTTAGGAAAAGTAAAGGGACGAGAGAGGCAATTCTGACGTTACGGCTAATAATGGGAGCAAGGCTAAAGAAAAATCAAGACACTTTCATAGGATTTGTCGACCTGGAAAAAGCGTTCGACAATATAAAATGGTGCAAGCTGTTCGAGATTCTGAAAAAAGTAGGGGTAAGCTATAGTGAGAGACGGGTCATATACAATATGTACAACAACCAAGAGGGAATAATGAGAGTGGACGATCAAGAACGAAGTGCTCGTATTAAGAAGGGTGTAAGACAAGGCTGTAGCCTTTCGCCCCTACTCTTCAATCTGTACATTGAGGAAGCTATGATGAAAATAAAAGAAAGGTTCAGGAGTGGAATTAAAATACAAGGTGAAAGGATATCAATGATACGATTTGCTGATGACATTGCTATCCTGAGTGAAAGTGAAGAAGAATTAAATGATCTGCTGAACGGAATGAACAGTCTAATGAGTACACAGTATGGTTTGAGAGTGAATCGGAGAAAGACGAAGGTAATAACAAGTAGTAGAAATGAGAACAGCGAGAAACTTAACATCAGGATTGATGGTCACGAAGCCAATGAAGTTAATGAATTCTGCTACCTAGGCAGTAAAATAACCAATGACGGACGGAGCAAGGAGGACAATAAAAGCAGACTAGCTAGGGCAAAAGAGGCATTTCTGGCCACGAGAAGTCTACTAATATCAAATACCGGCCTTAATTTGAGGAAGAAATTTCTGAGGATGTACGTCTGGAATACAGCATTGTATGGTAGTGAAACATGGACTGTGGGAAAACCGGAACAGAAGAGAATCGAAGCATTTGAGATGTGGTGCTATAGACGAATGTTGGAAATTAGGTGAATTGATAAGGTAAGGAATGAGGACGTTCTACGCTGAATCGGAGAGGAAAGGAATATGTGGAAAACACTGATACGGAGAAGGGACAGGATGATAGGACATCTGCTAAGACATGAGGGAATGACTTCCATGGTACTAGAGGGAGCTGTAGAGGGCAAAAACTGTAGAGAAAGCCAGAGATTGGAATACGTCAAGCAAATAATTGAGGACGTAGGTTGCAAGTGCTACTCTGAGATGAAGAGGTTAGCACAGGAAAGAATTCGTGGCGGGTCGCAATAAACCAGTCAGCAGACTGATGACCCAAAAAAAAAAAAAAAAAAAAAAAAAAAAAACGTTTAGGGATCGATGACCTCAGCAGTTTGATCCCATAAGATCTTACCACCAATTTACAACACTTCGCTTTGGCATGTTGTGATTTAGAAGTTATTGCCATGAAACTTGCTGACTGTCACTACGTCTCTCCTGTCCTACCACTTCATCAACATCTGCTTGTGCCTGTACTTCAAAATGGTTCAAATGGCTCTGAGAACTATGGGACTTAATATCTGAGGTCATCAGCCCCCTAGACCTTAGAACTACTTAAATCTAACTAACCTAAGGACATCATACGTATCCATGCCCGAGGCAGGATTCGAACCTGCGACCGTAGCGGTCGCGCCGTTCCAGACTTCGCGCCTACAACCAAAACGGCCGGCCTTCTACATCTACATCTACATTGATACTCCGCAAGCCACCCAACGGTGTGTGGCGGAGGGCACTTTACGTGCCACTGTCATTACCTCCCTTTCCTGTTCCAGTCGCGTATGGTTCGCGGGAAGAACGACTGTCTGAAAGCCTCCGTGCGCGCTCTAATCTCTCTAATTTTACATTCGTGATCTCCTCGGGAGGTATAAGTAGGGGGAAGCAATATATTCGATACCTCATCCAGAAACGCACCCTCTCGAAACCTGGCGAGCAAGCTACACCGCGATGCAGAGCGCCTCTCTTGCAGAGTCTGCCACTTGAGTTTATTAAACATCTCCGTAACGCTATCACGGTTACCAAATAACCCGGTGACGAAACGCGCCGCTCTTCTTTGGATCTTCTCTATCTCCTCCGTCAACCCGACCTGGTACGGATCCCACACTGATGAGCAATACTCAAGTATAGGTCGAACGAGTGTTTTGTAAGCCACCTCCTTTGTTGATGGACTACATTTTCTAAGCACTCTCCCAATGAATCTCAACCTGGTACCCGCCTTACCAACAATTAATTTTATATGATCATTCCACTTCAAATCGTTCCGTACGCACACTCCCAGATATTTTACAGAAGTAACTGCTACCAGTGTTTGTCCCGCTATCATATAATCATACAATAAAGGATCCTTCTTTCTATGTATTCGCAATACATTACATTTGTCAATGTTAAGGGTCAGTTGCCACTCCCTGCACCAAGTGCCTATCCGCTGCAGATCTTCCTGTATTTCGCTACAATTTTCTAATGCAGCAACTTCTCTGTATACTACAGCATCATCCGCGAAAAGCCGCATGGAACTTCCGACACTATCTACTAGGTCATTTATATATATTGTGAAAAGCAATGGTCCCATAACACTCCCCTGTGGCACGCCAGAGGTTACTTTAACGTCTGTAGACGTCTCTCCATTTCTGTATTTAAATATATGATTACCCTTATTCAGTTTTTCATTTTTCAGAACATCAGAAAACCCGAAACTTCCTGGCAGATTAAAACAGTGTGCCGGACCGAGACTCGAACTCGGGACCTTTGCCTTTCGCGGGCAAGTGTTCTACCGACTGACCTACCCAAGCACGACTCACGCCCCGTCCTCACAGCTTCACTTCTGTCAGTACCTCGTCTCCCACCTTCCAAACTATACAGAAGCTCTCCTGCGAACCTTGCTGAACTAGCACTCCTGAAAGAAAGGATATTGCGGAGACATGGCTTAGCCACAGCCTGGGGGATGTTTCTAGAATTTCATATCAGCGCACACTCCGCTGCAGAGTGAAAATTTCATTCTATATCAGAAAACCTCTTTCCGTTTCTCCACATGGTGCCGACATCGTCCGTATTTTCACTGGTTAATTTTCCAACTACATGGTCCAGTCTAATGTGACCTCCTGTCAAAAGCCTGAACAACGCCCCCTTGCAATACGGACGTGCAGGAAGAAAGTCAGTGAGATTGTGATAGGTACTGACAGGTATATGGAGTCATGCCGCCTCCAGTGACATGGCCAGTGGCAATAGGTTTCAAAGCTGGGGACCCATGGCACAAACAGTCCAATCGAGCTGGTCCCACAGACTCTGGGGTGGTTTGGTGGCCAGGGAGAATGGTAAATTTATACTGGTGCTCTTCCAACACTGTACTGCCGTGCGAGCTCTGTGACACGTTGCAATGTCCTGCTGGTAGATGTCATCGTGCCGAGGAAAAACGAACTGCTGCTAATGGTCGGCATAGTTCTCTAGGATAGACCCATACTTGTGTTGATTCATTGTTGCTTCCAGAATGACGAGATAACACAAGGAATGCCAGGAAAACAATACCCAGGCCGTATTGCTCCTTCTCCCGGCCTGCACCCTTCCGACGATTGCTGAAGGGCCGACCACGCGAAAGACCATCTGTCTGTCGGAGCATAAAACGTGATTCATGCGGTACTGAGGTGCAAATTCCAGCCTTCGTCTTCGATGAACAGCAGCATGCCTGGATGCATGAGCGAGGCGTCTGCTGCAGAGGCTCATAGGCAACAACGTTTGCTGAACGAACGTTGAGGGGACACTGTTCCTTGGTTCATCCGGACGGTCAGTTGCTCAACACTTGCACCTCTGTTCGTCAGCACACGTCTCTCCAGCTGCCGTTCACGCCTGCCGTCTGTGGCCCTTCGCACACCACGCCGGTGTTGTGTAGCGCTATTTTGCCATGCACGACATACTTTAACGAGTGGGCACTCGAACAGTTCACAGACTTAGTTGTTCTGGAAATGCTTCAACCCTTCTCTCGTAAACCAATGAGCATGCCTTTTCGGACGTCAGATAAATCGCTCAATTTCCGCACTACGACAGCGACTCTACTGCGTCTTCCCTGACACGCTTTGTATAACCTCCCCTGCTAATGCTGCCACCTTCGATGTGTGAATCGCTGTCGAACGTTGACGTCGAATGTAAGTTGTGGTCACATTAATGTGACTGAATCAAGAAAATCATGAGCGAGTTCCAAAACATTTCAAGAAACTATTTTCTCTTGAGAATAATGACTACCCTAATTTGTGTCCTAGCAAGCGTACACAACGAAAAAACATTATAACTATCCGAAAATACACTGTCTTTACTGACGAGAGGTATCATCTAGTTGAGGACTCATTAACAAATGGTGTTATAACACCTGACGACCTGAGACTGGTCTTTTCCGTTAGCTAGAACCCATAGATTGCTGCGGACAGACATATCATCGAATCCACTGACAACGACGAGGCCATGGATCTATATATCCATCGCGACAATTTGTAGTGGTATGACAAATACTTTCGTTACTGGACTATTAGACAGAAGTTCACAGTCATATCTCTGTTCGGTTTAAAGCTACATTCGGCGTATGCTTTACATATGATGTCTGTCTTCCATTGTGGGAGTTTCAAGATTGTTCGACATCAAAGTACTCAACTTCCTCAGATAAAGATTGAATTAGTTTTGTTCTACTTATTTCGAATGTTCTGAACATGCTATAGCACCTTCGACAGTTATGAAGTTTGAAGTCCCTATTCAGCGTAATATGAACTTCGTCGACACCAGTCAACATTGCTATGAAATGACGCAATATTTCTGACATAAATAACGCATACCTGACTGTTACTATCTGTAGTTTCTGCTGTTTTAGTTAACTGTTAGATCTAAATACAGTAAAGTGTCCATTTTTCGAGCAAATTTTCTGCTGTAGGGCACCACCACCTCAAAATAAATATCCAACGTGCCATGTTCAGAATAAGATAAATGTAATTTCAAATTTGAACGATTGTGTAATGACGAAACTGACGTGTCAAAACGTGTACCGACGCTAGTTGTTTTTATCAATTGCATTATTAACAGTGCTTGGTTGTTGCTTGTACTTGTTTGTAGGAATTAGTATGTACTTTTCTTTATTCATTGTATAAAGTGTCAATTTTCGACAAAGTAGCATTGCTAAATTCGTGAGTTCTCTACCAAATATAGAACGATCACGAATTTCGTATCTGCATTTCTACAGCATGTGGTGTATACTTCATTCTAATATTCTGCTTTTCATTTCTGTTTCATTAGCAGAGTGAAAACTTGAATATTGTATGTTATGTCATAATATGTGATAATGCTCTTCTTTTTGTACCATTTGTGGCAAAAATCGTCCTTTCAGATTACTCCGCACTGCACGTACCACAACCAGCTAACAAATTTATATTTTTTGGGAAGATGGTGCCCCAAAGTTATGTAGAATACCAAAAGAACAATATTTCAATTCCGCCAGGAGCTTGTGTTAAAATCATTCATTCCTTGCTTACTAACGGTTCCTATCTCTTGATCATCATCACGTATCATCAACTTTTTTACAGTAGCCTTCTTGGCAACGTATAAGGATTGGCGAACTGTAGACGGAGGATAGCTTTTGTTCTATTTACCGCCACAGTGAAGACTTTGCCATGGAGACGTTCCCTCGTTCCATCGCGATAGGAAGTTTAAATGTAGCACAACATTGAACTTGTGTGGCAACAGTCTCTTGGCCCCTACAGTAAAGGTGGCGGCCTTACGAATCGCCGCGCAGGGTAGTCGAGCGATCTAAGGCGCCTCGTCACGGTTTGCGCAGCTGACCACCCTCCCCCCCCCCCCCCTATCGTAAGTTAGTTTACGTTAGATGAAGCAGTGTGCAAGCTTAGAGACCGAAGGCCTCAGCCGTTTGGTCCCGTAAGATCTTATCACAAATTTCCAAAATTTCCTTGCGAATCTCACTGGGCGTTCCCAGTTATCCCTGGTACTTGAACACACGCCATTAATGGTCATACGAACATTTAACTTTCTCTTTTAACGCTGCCTGAGAATGTTCGCACTTGGTTTGTTTAGCTTGTTTCATACTAAACTTATACGACGCATTGTACACATTTTATTTTATTTTTTATTTTTCGTCATCAGTCTTGTGACTGATTTGATGCGGCCCGCCATGAATTCGTCTTCGCTTAGGTGTACAATTCAGCGTAGGAGTTTCATCCATTATCCTCAATTATTTAGTGGATGTATTCCTATCTTTGTCTTCTCCTGCTGTTATTACCTTCTACAGCTCCCTCAAACTTATTACTTAATGTCTTATAACAGTTCCTATTACCTCGTCCTTTTTTCTTGTTATGGTTTCCCGTATGTTCCTCTCTTCACCGGTTCTGCGAAGAATCATCTCTTTTCTCATCTTATCAGTCCAACAAATTTTCAAATCCTCCTACAGCACTACATTTCAGGCTGTTCGATTCTATTCTTTTACGGGTTGCCTGCAGTTTCTCAGTTCCACACGATTCTGTTATCCAAACGTACACTCGCATAAAATAGATTAAGGCCAGTGTGTGATGCTAGCAGACTTCTCTTTACCTGTGGTAGACTGCTATTTATGTCCTCCTTGTTCCGTCCATTATGGGTTTCCAAGGTAGGAGAATTTCTTCACTTTCTCTACGTTCTCAGTTTTGTTGTTATGTTTATTGCTAAGCTGATTTATGCTACTCACTTTCGTCTTTCTTCGATTTACTCTCAAGCCACAGTACGTGGTCCTTTGACTGTTCATTTCATTCAACAAGACCTCCATTCTCTCTCACTTTCACGAAGAATAGCATTGTCATCAACGAATTTTATGATTAATAACCGTTCCACTCTTAATTTTAAGAGCCTTTCGCTCAGTTCTGTTGTTTATTCGATGTCTAGGTTGAGCAGTAGGGATGAAAGGCTACGTGCATGTATTATATCCTTTCTACCCCAGGCATTTCATTCTTGGTCTTCCGTATTTATTTGCCACTCTTAGACTTGTATCCATCTTTCGCTATAGCTTTACTATGCATCAAAGTTATCTTAAGACGATAACGGCAAATATCATTTACCTTATAAAATCCCTTTTGAGCGCACTGCGCCTAACAGCCTTACGTTTTGAGCTGTGGTAAATATTACACTCCTGTACTTTATGTAGATGCTGAAGTTTATAAACATTCTCTTCAGTTCGATGGCCGGCCGCGGTGGCCGAGCGGTGCTAGGCGTTTCAGTCCGCAACCGCGCGACTGCTACGGTCGCAGATTCGAATCCTGCCTCGGGCATGGATATGTGTGATGTCCTTAGGTTAGTTAGGTTTAAGTAGTTCTAAGTTCTAGGGGACTGATGACCTCAGATGTTAAGTCCCATAGTGCTCAGAGCCATTTTTTTTCAATTCGTTGTAAACACGATATTTTTGTACATTAATTATCTCATATGTAGATACTTAGAGAGATTCCAGGTAGAACTGTAGTGAGGCCCTACTACTCTGACTCATTTTATTACGAAGGTAATCCCAAAAGTAAGGTCTCCTATTTTTTATAAGTACATAGACCTGTTTATTTCTGCAATGGTTTACATCAGTTTACGTCTTGAACATTTAGCTATCGACATAATCACCATATCTGTCGATGCATTTTTGTAGACGCTGTGGCAGTTTTTATATGCCCATGTCACACCAGCTCGCTGCCATACTGTTCAGAACGTTATCAACCTCTTCTTTCGCAGCTGAATCGCTTTCTGGCCAAAGGTTCTTCTAACCTATGAAACAGGTGATAGTCACTGGAAGCCAAGTCAGGACTATAGGGTGGGTGGGTGATAACGTTCCACTGAAACTGTTGCAGGAGAACAACGGTTTGCCGAGCGATGTGTGGGCGACCGTTGTCGTGGAGAATGTGCACGCCCTTGCCCAACATATTTCTTCTCCGGTTTTGAACTGCCTGTTTGAGTTTTTTCAGAGTCTCACAGTATCTGTCAGCGTTAATTGTGGTCCCGACCAACGATTCAGCTCCGACGACGAGGTGAAGGAAGAGGTTCATAACTTTCTGAACAGCATGACGGCGAGCTGGTATGACATGGACATACAGAAACTGCCACAGAGTCTACAAAAATGCATCGACAGATATGGTGATTATGTCAAAAAATAGCTAAATGTCCAAGCTGTAAACTGATGTAAACCATTGTATAAATAAACAGGTCTATGTACTTATAGAAATATAGGAGACCTTACTTTTGGGATTACCCTCGTAGTTCACACATGTGAGTTATTAGTCTGAAGTTCTAGTGCGACGCACGATCTGTAAAATGCATATAAGATGCTCCAAGGTGTATCAACATTCTAGATTAGCAAAGATAAAAGCTACATACATTACATCCTTTGTTAACTATTTTATTGATCTTACGTTTCCTTTGTACTACAATACAATACTTAGGAATTTAGAATATCATACGCTGCCAACAACGTTGCAGCCAACGTCCTTTCCGCAGTGGTAACACCGATTCCCATCAGGTCACCGAAGTTAAGTGTTGTCGGTCTTGGCTAGCACTTGGATTGACAGTCCGCACTCAGCCCTTGTGGGGCCAGTTGAGGAGCTGTTTGAGAAGTGACGGCTCCGGTCACGAAGACAGGCAACGGCCGTGGGAGTGGTGTGTTGAGCATACGCCCCTGCCTATCCGCATTTTGTGAAGCCTGTCGGCTTAGTATGACAGGGCGGTCCGTCGGTACCGATCGGCATTCCGAAGACTGTTCGGATGATGTTTTCTACTTTGTCTACTCCCCACAGACGTGTGATGGCCGTACCTACCCGGGCGTACGTCCCAGAAAATTGAAGAAGAAAGATTTCAATTGAAGTTGAAGTAGTAACATTTCATCCTTTCTGTCTCGGTACATTCTATTGTCACACCAACTTTCGCCCCGTTAAATGGAATGATTTTTTACGACTACTCATTAGCTCCCATTGTGTAAGTGAAATACTCATGGTATTCTGATTAGTTTCACTAAAAATCAGTAGTTTATTGTTTTCTACGTTCCAGTAAAACATAATTTTAAGTGGCGATATAAGTACTACAGAAGTGACTATATATATTTATTTCCAGTTCAAGAGGTCGCAACTCAGTCGACATTCAAAAAATTTCAGGAATTTGGTGTCTGATGCTAAAATTGAGCTACACTCTAATTTAACCAATTTGTGAATATTCTAATTTGTACAGTTCTTGCATCTATTAGACTAGACTGATTTACATCACATTTTAGTCAGCTACAGTTTCAGTAAACTGTTTTGCAGGAACAAATAAGAGGACAAGTTCACGCAGATACTGCACCGTTAAATCTTCTGGTGCTTATTTTCCCAGTGATACTATTTATATTGTTCAAACATGTGGCTATTTGTTTCAGAACACACTTTCATGGCTGTTTGTGCTTTCCGTCGGAATGTTTCAGTAAATCGCAAAATCAATATAATTATGGCAGTCTAGATGAAACGCGTTCGGCCGTGTATTTTGCGTGCTATGCACACTTTGGTTACATGGTGGGTTTGTTACCTTTATGCTCATTACCTGTACGAATCGCATCTATGTATACAAAACGTGCCGTCAACTACGGATCCGAAATTAAACTCAAAATTACATAATAAATGAAGGTTTCGGTGCAGACGACAAACATATCTGGCGGTAATTGTTTAAAGCTTATCTATATAGAAATCGTAATTATCTGTTTGGTCATCAGCAGGCGAGTAATTCCAGTTCGCCTATTTGTTTGTTAATCACTTCTGCCTGTACCACGTTTTTTTGCTTTCCTCCGCATTGCTGCTGCTGCTCTGTGGATCTGGTAAACTACGCGCAGCGTTGCACGAAATAAACGGCCGTGGCTCATTTCTCATTCCCTCGCAGACACTCTGAGGGGGGACGAGAACGTTAAAAACAAATATTAATTTCCTTCAACAAATTTATTCCTAGTAATTATGAATGAAGGTGTTGGATGGCTTCGGACTGGGATCCTCTGAACTGATTACATTCCATCTGTCTTGCTCCCCTCCCGAACAAGTGATTTATAGCGTTGAGACATAATCAGGGAGTTCCCCTCATCGTCAATATTCACTCCCCTCGGGCATTCTCAGGCTCACGTGAAATATCGTTAAAACGTTGACCCTCACCATCAAACCATTTTTATCAGCGTTTGTCATTCTATCACTTCAAGTTGGAAATGGAAACGGGATCTGAATCACAGTCACGCACTCACTCACGCCAGAGCTGAAATTCTGTGGCGTTCTGAGAAGGACCAGGACTATATAAGCCGGACTGTTGCGGATAATTCAGGCATTCAACAATAAATATGCTCTACCCTTCGGAGACACCATGGGTGCTTTATTAACTACTTGATACGCAAGGGAAAATGGTGGAAAGCAACGTCAAGTGTTTTCTGATAAAATTCAGACTGTATAAGAGTAACAGTTACTCTTCTATCGTAGCATTATTTGGGATCAGACAGCTCAGTTCGTAGTACAGGGCTGTGAGTAGATCCAAATCACTTTCACGTAGCAGTCTAATATATCTATCAGCCCAGTAATGCGGGGTGACGTAGTGGTTAATGAACTGAACACGTTTTCATTAGTATTGCAGTGCACATCCCTTTCTGTACGCCGGCCGGTGTGACCGAGCGGTTATAGGCGCTTCAGTCTGGAACCGAGCGACCGCTACGGTCGCAGGTTCGTATCCTGCCTCGGGCATAGACGTGTGTGATGTCCTTAGGTTAGTTAGGTTTAAGTAGTCCTAAGTTCTACGGGACTGATGACCTCAGATGTTAAGTCCCATAGTGCTCAGAGCCATTTGAACCTTTCTGTGCATCTAGATTTAGTTTTTACCTGATTTACCTAAATCAGTGTGAATTCCAGAACGTTTCATTTCAGACACCATTCCGATTTCATTCCCTAAGTTTCCCCAATCCGAATTTGAGTTCCATTTCTAACGACCTCGTCAGGTATGGAACTTGTCCCAAATTTCTCTCCCTTACATTGATTTTCAGGTGATGTACTTAGCTACTCATATAACGAGCTGATTCTCCATTTACGCATAAGAAACGCCATAAAGAAAATTTTGATGCACAGGTATGTTTAGGAGAAAGTTGACTGTTTCACAACACGCTGATGGGATGTTTTCAGTTGTGCATCGAGAACTCAATTTCCCGAGCAATTTCTACGATTGGTGAAGTCTTCTTGTAGTCCTTTTATGTAAAGGCGTTAGAATATGTTTAGAGCGATGTGTGCCTAGAGATTCGTGGACAAAATGTTGTGTGTTTCCCATCAGTACAACGGTAAAATTCACGATACATCTAGAAAAGGAGGACCACCTGTTATTGTTTGCTGTTTTGATTTACAGCAGAACAGACCACGAAGTACATAGACGAGATATACCTACCAAATGCACCTCCGAAAGTCTCACTGTCACGCACATCACAGACAAGATAAAAATAAAAAGTAGCATGCTGAGTATATACAGTATTGGTGCTTAGGGCAATGACACCTCACTGAGGAATTATGATACCTTTGACTACTTTTCCATATCCCTCAGTGGTCGCTGAAAACAAAATCAGCAAACGCCTGTGAAAGTATGGATCATTTATCTACCACACGCTTTCTCAACTACCGGGGAATTGGATAGAACGACGAAAAATATGTCTATTGTACTTCAACCTCTGATCAGTGAAGATAAATGTGAATTTTATTTCTAATATCCAACATGCGCCAGTGAGGCGCGTCTTGTGTTTGGGTGCTAAAAAACTCAAGTAATTAGCAATTCAGTTCTCGCTGAGCGCTACGTGAGGTCTAATCATGAAGCGAGAGATACTATGGCCAATAAATTGTTCCACCTATAGTTCTTTGGAACATTGCAATTAATATGAATTCCCAAATGAAGTTATCAAGCAATTAAATACCATGGCTCTGGTAATTCAGTCCAACCATGACCTCAATTGAACAAAGAGTTCACTGAGATATCGACGGTATAGAAGTAGAAAATTCTGGACAGTTTGCTGGTTACGTAAAACGATGACACGATCGTCAGAGGACTACAATCTTTGAAGGTTCTCGTGTGAAATGCCTTGATTGTGCTGGATTCCCTTACAGTTGGTTTTTACTTTCATTTTATTTCATTGGTTTTTACGATTCCCTCAGAAACGTGACGCACATAATATGCATTTTGATTTTATTTTTGCAATTAATAATAAATACGGACGTGGATTATAAAGCGTTAGTTGTAAGGGACGCGAGTAGTACTTTAGTTAGACAGCGATTGGCCACACCAACACATGCATAGGTGGTCCTGTATTGAAGCCTAGTGGACTGAGAAGAGCCATGGAAGCTAGCAACTAGACGACGGGTCCACTTTCACTTTGAGTGCTCAAATGGAACACTTTAAGAACAATGATTAACTGAAACAGGGAGACGTCAAAGATAGGGACCAGTGGATAAATAATTTTTTGTACTAATTCTGATTCTAATTACCTTCGTTGCAGGAGTTTTACGAAACAGTCGCCGACATTTTGTCGATCCACAACTTGCGAAGTTGGCGCGACGTAGATCGAGAATCTAATACTGAAATTTAGCGTAATGAGACGTTACTCAGCGCTCGAGTTTGGTCAGGAACACGAACGTCTTTTACGATGAGCCTGCAGTGATACTTTGATTTCGTGTGCCGCTAGGTCAGTCGCTGCTTAAGTCAGATTGTACGACTTCTGGAATTATGTCAAACAGTAAGGTAACGTGATGACAACAGTCTGAAAGAAAACTGCAATCCTATCTGAGACAGTGGCGTGATAGAGAGGGGAGGGAGGAATGCGGAGAGAAGGAGTTGCATATGTCTGACTAGAGAAATCTGCTCCCCTAGCTCGTCACATTCCAGCTATGATGAAATGTTTTCCCCTTTGAAGATGCGGTTACGGAACGCTCGTCGCCCTTGATTCCTCATCTAACCCTCGGGAGAGGATTTTGAATGAACAGAAAAACGGTGCAAAGACACTAAGTCTTCCCATTAAATAAGGGAATTTGAATAAAATTTCGCAACATGGGGAGCTGCTCTTCCTTATTGTGGGTTATATGGCGAACGCCTATCACATCAATTCGGAATCGCGCTATTGAATGTAATTCAAACACTGGCCCGCTAAGACTGGTGGGCAGGAAGTCACCCGGAAATGCAGCTGCACATGTCGCTTACATGGCTTAGATATGAATATATTTTGCTACCATTGATTTAGTTGTTTAATATTTCTAGGTAATAAATTTATTTAAATGTCGATAAATTTTTACTGTGCCTCATGGTGCGGAAGTCTTGTCATAACTCTTCAGTAAGTTCCTCCAGTTGATAATACAATTATGATGTTAGAAAATTAGTTTTTCTGCTCTGAAGTAGACGTGAAGGGCAAGATACCATTTTTTTTTTTCAATGTACGAGGGTTGTCCAGAAAGCAAGTTCCGATCGGTCGCTAAATGGAAAC
This sequence comes from Schistocerca americana, assembly GCF_021461395.2. Classification (NCBI taxonomy): domain Eukaryota; kingdom Metazoa; phylum Arthropoda; class Insecta; order Orthoptera; family Acrididae; genus Schistocerca; species Schistocerca americana. Next base: position 394,419,274 of record NC_060121.1, read on the forward strand.
CACAGTGAAAACAGTGGAGATCAGAAATATTTTATTTGCAAGAGTTAGCCAGATTTTCCAGATACTTCTCTACATAGTCGCCGCTCCGACTTACACATTTGTCGGAGCGTTGTACCAAATTTCCAACACCATCGTCATAGAAGGCATCCCCCTGTTTTTTCCTATAATTCTCTACACTGGTCTATAGCGCGTGGCCTGCGCCCAAATGCTGTCTTCGTATCCAGCGTTTTATGTGAACAGGACTGTGTTGTGGGTGATCGAACACTTCCCATCGGAAAGGCTGCAGGAGCGTCTTCACTGCCCCTGCAGAGTGCGGCTGAGAATTGCCATAAAGAAGGAAGCGCGTGGCAGTTGTGTTAGGTGGGCTGCATTAATTAAGGCGAAGCCTCTCAGCGGGCCCTCCGACTTGGCGGAGACATCGTTGTTCTAGGCAACTTTACTCGCTCACAGTGCACCCACAACTGAAAAGAGCGTCTTGATGCGGTCGACGGTCATACTAAAGACCCTACTCAACACATCTGTACAAAGCTTCATCAGGTGTTGACTGTGGTGTCGATTTCGCCACCAATCGGAACTTACTTTCTGGACAACACTCGTATTGAAATGTAGAGGCGACAATGGTATACTCCGCTTCATTTATTAATGTCACTTTTCAGACTTTCGCTGGCTCTTTACTATTTGCTTTGTTTTACTATTACTCGCGTAACAACTAATATATGAGATAAAATATGTTGCTACGAAAAGAGCCCCGAAATACCTTTTAGTGATGCTGTGCTATGACTTTCTTTGGATCATTAATTTTCAACAAAACAATATATATTATGTTCTTATTATTCTGGATCTGGCTTTCTGTTAAAGGAACATTTTTTCGTTACTGTAACTCACCATAAAGTTCAACATATCTTCCTTACTTTATAGTTATTGAAAAGGTTAATGAAAATTACTTCGTTAACAATACTGATGTTACAGTACGCAATGATTGTGCAACATCAAAATTTTGCAGTGGATTTTTGTTAACAGTAAAACACCAATAAGTACCACGACTAACACGAGAACATGAGACTATTGTCATAGAAAAAGATGTTTTTACTATAAGGTTGACCAGACCAGAACTACGCACAGCAAGATTTCTTTTATGTTATAAAGGTAAATTATCTTTTTGCACTGCTAATAATATATTATCAGCAGCCCGCGTCAACCTGTAAAACACATCGTAAAATCTGCTGCTCTGCTCTGCAATTCCGAAAGCTGAAAGAAATAATTTTAGTTCACTATTACCTGCCCGCTTCTTTGCGGTATGATTGATTTCATTTAATGCAGTTTGAATGCGCCGCGGCAGCGGCTCGTTCGTTCGTAGCGCAGCTCTGCACCACGAATAATGTTTAAATAACTGAAAATGTCTTAAAGGGATGGGATAAAATACCAGTCAAGCTTATTACAAATCATAATGCAAGGTTTCACTAAGTAACTCTATTCAAAACATTTAAACAAATCAAATTATTACACACCTTTCCAAGGCTATGTCTAATGGCGTCCCTCTCACAATCTTGACAAAAGAATGCTACGCAAGCGTACAATATAACGTCACAGGCTCTTCCTACTCACGTAACTACAAGAAGACGACAGAGAAATTAATGTTCGTTCTGTACGTTTTTTAGTAGGCACATATTCTCATCTTTGTTTGATATTTAATAAGTATCGTCTGTAGCGGTTTCAGTACTCGCCGACACAGATATTATCTAAATAAAAAAACAGTAAATAATTCTATACAAGAACAAATCATAACACATAATGCTTTCTCTTTATTACATAATATGTCTTTTGCTAAGAGATGTTACAAGACCTAACAGCTGCAACAGGGCCATAGTTTGACCTTAATGTAACTAAGTGTGGGACAGTGTGAGAAAGAAATAAAGGATGTAGTAAGCTAATGAAGGAGTTAGTACTAAAACAGCAGCATATAACACCCCCCCCCCCTTTATCAAGTAACCCCATAAACTCACTCCTATGTCTTGTTGTTGATACCAGACAATCTATTTGGTGGGCTTGAACAGTTTGCTGGTTGGCGTGGTTGGTCGTGTTATTAACAGTTTTTTAAATGCCATGTGCACGCTTTGATTAGGAAGTTCACGAATATTTTGTTATGGTTTCGTTTTGTCCTTTTCTTATTCGCCCCAACAGGTAAGTCAGAAATTGCAATTTCTTGGTCTGCTGTAGGTGGAAGACAGCGTGTGCTATTGGGGCAACTGTCCATATAATGGCTGACCTCTAACATACACAGACAGCGTCAAAGTTTGGTGCCGTTAATGTTTTTGCATCAAAATTGCTCTGCGCTGTTCTGTTGACCACTCTGTGCACTTTCTTTACTAGGTTGCCAAACTACTGTGACTGTTCCACAAAAATCGTTTGCTGCAGAGTGTCTAGTTATAGTTCACTGCACGTATCGCAGATGTCTGTCCGTATTAGATGTATGCACAAAGTTTTTCATTGTTCGGCTTACAATCTTAATGCGAACTTACAGGGTGTTTCAAAAATGACCGGTATATTTGAAACGGCAATAAAAACTAAACGAGCAGCGATAGAAATACACCGTTTGTTGCAATATGCTTGGGACAACGGTACATTTTCAGGCAGACTAACTTTCGAAATTACAGTAGTTACAATTTTCAACAACAGATGGCGCTGCGAGTGATGTGAAAGATATAGAAGACAACGCAGTCTGTGGGTGCGCCATTCTGTACGTCGTCTTTCTGCTGTAAGCGTGTGCTGTTCACAACGTGCAAGTGTGCTGTAGACAACATGGTTTATTCCTTAGAACAGAGTATTTTTCTGGTGTTGGAATTCCACCGCCTAGAACACAGTGTTGTTGCAACAAGACGAAGTTTTCAACGGAGGTTTAATGTAACCAAAGGACCGAAAAGCGATACAATAAAGGATCTGTTTCAAAAATTTCAACGGACTGGGAACGCGACGGATGAACGTGCTGGAAAGGTAGGGCGACCGCGTACGGCAACCACAGAGGGCAACGCGCAGCTAGTGCAGCAGGTGATCCAACAGCGGCCTCGGGTTTCCGTTCGCCGTGTTGCAGCTGCGGTCCAAATGACGCCAACGTCCACGTATCGTCTCATGCGCCACAGTTTACACCTCTATCCATACAAAATTCAAACGCGGCAACCCCTCAGCGCCGCTACCATTGCTGCACGAGAGACATTCGCTAACGATATAGTGCACAGGATTGATGACGGCGATATGCATGTGGGCAGCATTTGGTTTACTGACGAAGCTTATTTTTACCGGGACGGCTTCGTCAATAAACAGAACTGGCGCATATGGGGAACCGAAAAGCCCCATGTTGCAGTCCCATCGTCCCTGCAACCTCAAAAAGTACTGGTCTGGGCCGCCATTTCGTCCAAAGGAATCATTGGCCCATTTTTCAGATCCGAAACGATTACTGCATCACGCTATCTGGACATTCTTCGTGAATTTGTGGCGGTACAAACTGCCTTAGACGACACTGCGAACATCCTCGTGGTTTATGCAAGATGGTGCCCGGCCACATCGCACGGCCGACGTCTTTAATTTCCTGAATGAATATTTCGATGATCGTGTGATTGCTTTGGGCTATCCGAAACATACAGGAGGCGGCATGGATTGGCCTCCCTATTCGCAAGACATGAACCCCTGTGACTTCTTTCTGTGGGGACACTTGAAAGACCAGGTGGACCGCCAGAATCTAGAAACAATTGAACAGCTGAAGCAATACATCTCATCTGCATGTGAAGCCATTCCGCCAGACACGTTGTCAAAGGTTTCGGGTAATTTCATTCAGAGACTACGCCATATTATTGCTACGCATGGTGGATATGTGGAAAATATCGTACTATAGAGTTTCCCAGACCGCAGCGCCATCTGTTGTTGAAAATTGTAACTACTGTAATTTCGAAAGTTTGTCTGCCTGAAAACGTACTGTTGTCCCAAGCATATTGCAACAAACGGTGTATTTCTATCGCTGCTCGTTTAGTTTTTATTGCCGTTTCAAATATACCGGTCATTTTTGAAACACCCTGTAGTATGGTAGGAAACGCGCCGAGACGTTTTCTCATTCGATATTGCACCAAGACTGCGGACATTTCAAATCTGTGGTATTCGTTAGTTGCCTCTGACACAACCGTGCTGTTTATATGTAGCATTCGTCCTGGGACTAAGAGGGGTTCCTGTTACGTACGTCTTCTGCACGTGGAAAAAGCGGCAGCTTGCTCTGTCGTTCGGTAACGGATATCGATGAAGAGAAACTGTGGGAGGTCTTTGGTCTCGCCATTTGCGTAACGTTTAACTCTGGAGAGGAGGGCGGAATGAGATATACAGTGGTACCGGCGCGGGACGGGTCGACGTCGCGTGGCGCAGCACGCAGTCGACTCGCTGGGATCGATGTGCGTGCGCCAAGACACGTGGCTCCCACGTGGCGTGTCACAGCCGCGCCGCCTGCTCTGCTTCTTTATTTTGCACTTCCTCGCGGCATTTGTGTTCCCTGAGTCGGCGGTATTTCTAAGAGCAACAGCAACGTTAGCTTCCGGTCCAACGGCTCAGATGGGCGGTAGAAATCGGACCTCTCTCGACCGCGAAACGTAGCATATTTTCTTAAGGGTTACCTGAGCGCAGAACAAACACGTATTGAGAATTACCTGGCACGAAACGTTAGAAATGAGAAATTTTACCAAGCTTCACATTTGATTTGTCGTAATATAGTAAAAGAACGAACCTGACAAGGTAATTATTACCGAAGCGTTACCACGGAAGATAAGCTAAATAAAAATCGTTAGTAGAGCTAGACAAGGCTTTACTGTCAAAGCTGAAAGAATTATTTTACATTAGGAAGCTTCCACAACAATTTTACGATGTATAAAATCTTATAAAATTTTTCATCTGTGCCGTAAGATGATATTGCACATTATATAAGGGAAGGGAATACATAAACAGAAGGAGAAGAAAGAACATGTATTATAATACTATAGCTTTATGTAAGGGTGATGCCATAGTATTTACTTATATGTTAATCCTTATTTAATTTTTCTGGCAATTTTCCTTCCAAATACATAATGAAACATGTGACTCTTCAAGCTTTCCCGGCGGATATGTTATAAATAAAACTTCCTGGCAGATTAAAACTGTGTGCCCGACCGAGACTCGAACTCGGGACCTTTGCCTTTCGCGGGCAAGTGCTCTACCGAGTTCGAGTCTCGGTCGGGCACACAGTTTTAATCTGCCAGGAAGTTTCATATCAGCGCACACTCCGCTGCAGAGTGAAAATCTCATTCTGAAAATGTTATAAATAGTTTTCACTGGTTTGCCGCCGGATGACATTGCGCAAATTCCACAATATTCCCTCGGAGCAACTGTCCGGCATCTTCAGGTGGTTGAACCTTGCTGACGGCAAGGTACGACTGTTGGTATCCGCACAACGAACGCCCTTGTATATAGAACACGCGCGCGAAAAATGCGCAGGCGCGTATCTCACGCATGAGCAATGATTTACAGATAGATGGCGCCATACTGAAACGCACTCTGCCGAAAACCCCAGAGCGGCCCTTATACTCGTGCGCTGTACGCTATGTTTACTGACAGTGTGGCCAGACGTTACTCACTGAAACAGACCATACTAGACCAATGCTACGACGGGTCTTTTATCGAAAAATCTTGATTATCTCGTCGTGATTTAATAGCAGCCAGTGCTGGGTTTCAGGCTGTGCTCATTTGAAATCCCGCATACCTGTTGATGAGATTTTCAGTTGTATGGATATGTATTGCTTCCTTAATGACGCGATCTGAGACGGATGATGCCGGGCATAAAACTTCCGTCTTTTCATAAATCATGTAATATCCTGTATTCAGACAGTGTTCTGCAGTTGCCTACTTCTCCTGTTGGAGTAGGCGTGTATGACGCTGATGTTCATTGCAGCGTTCTTGTACTGTGCGACATGTCTGGCCTATATATGCCGCCCCAGACTGACAAAGAATCTTATATACACCACGTTTCCTCAGGCCAAGATCATCCTTAACCGAGCCCAACAGGTTCCTCAATTTCACAGATGGTCGATGTCATATCTTTCGAGAACTCTTCCGACTCTTGACGACACAGCACCAAAATACGGCAAGAAGGCCAAAGTGGTGAGTGTCTTCGTATCTCCATTCTACACCATGGATTGAACTCGCTTGTCGTATTTCTCTCTCAGAGTAACCGTTTTGTCATGACTGTCTTCAAACGTTGTATCTCACTCGACAGCCTTTCAGGATCAGACTCCACATGCGCTCAGTGAACTAACGTACAATGCACTACCGCATTATGCAGGGTGATAGTAACCTGTAGCCTGCAGATATGCAGTAGATCTGTATGCGTTGGCTTGCGGTAGGCGCTGTGTCACAAGGTTCCGTCTGCTTTCCTTCGTACCAACACATCAATAAAAGCTAAAGTACCATCTTTTCCCACTTCCAGTGTGAAGTTTAAATTCGGATGGACCGAACAACATAATGAAACAGTTCTAAGCTTTCCCTTCCTCCAGATTTTTGAAGGCTTAACATGCCTTTTATATAATGAACCATGGACCTTGCCGTTGGTGGGGAGGCTTGCGTGCCTCAGCGATACAGATAGCCGTACCGTAGGTGCAACCACAACGGAGGGGTATCTGTTGAGAGGCCAGACAAACGTGTGGTTCCTGAAGAGGGGCAGCAGCCTTTTCAGTAGTTGCAAGGGCAACAGTCTGGATGATTGACTGATCTGGCCTTGTAACAATAACCAAAACGGCATTGCCGTGCCGGTACTGCGAACGGCTGAAAGCAAGGGGAAACTACAGCCGTAATTTTTCCCGAGGGCATGCAGCTTTACTGTATGATTACATGATGATGGCGTCCTCTTGGGTAAAATATTCCGGAGGTAAATTAGTCCCCCATTCGGATCTCCGGGCGGGGACTACTCAAGAGGATGTCATTATCAGGAGAAAGAAAACTGGCGTTCTACGGATCGGAGCGTGGAATGTCAGATCCCTTAATCGGGCAGGTAGGTTAGAAAATTTAAAAAGGGAAATGGATAGGTTGAAGTTAGATATAGTGGGAATTTGTGAAGTTCGGTGGCAGGAGGAACAAGACTTCTGGTCAGGTGACTGCAGGGTTATAAACACAAAATCAAATAGGGGTAATGCAGGAGTAGGTTTAATAATGAATAGGAAAATAGGAATGCGGGTAAGCTACTACAAACAGCATAGTGAACGCATTATTGTGGCCAAGATAGATACGAAGCCCACACCTACTACAGTAGTACAAGTTTATATGCCAACTAGCTCTGCAGATGACGAAGAAATTGAAGAAATGTATGATGAAATAAAAGAAATTATTCAGATTGTGAAGGGAGACGAAAATTTAATACTCATGGGTGACTGGAATTCGAGTGTAGGAAAAGGGAGAGAAGGAAACATAGTAGGTGAATATGGATTGGGGGACAGTAATGAAAGAGGAAGCCGCCTGGTAGAATTTTGCACAGAGCACAACATAATCATAACTAACACTTGGTTTAAGAATCATGAAAGAAGGTTGTATACATGGAAGAACCCTGGAGATACTAAAAGGTATCAGATAGATTATATAATGGTAAGACAGAGATTTAGGAACCAGGTTTTAAATTGTAAGACATTTCCAGGGGCAGATGTGGACTCTGACCACAATCTATTGGTTATGACCTGTAGATTAAAACTGAAGAAACTGCAAAAAGGTGGGAATTTAAGGAGATGGGACCTGGATAAACTAAAAGAAGCAGAGGTTGTACAGAGACTCAGGGAGAGCATAAGGGAGCAATTGACAGGAATGGGGGAAATAAATACAGTAGAAGAAGAATGGGTAGCTTTGAGGGATGAAGTACTGAAGGCAGCAGTGGATCAAGTAGGTAAAAAGACGAGGGCTAGTAGAAATCCTTGGGTAACAGAAGAAATATTGAATTTAATTGATGAAAGGAGAAAATATAAAAACGCAGTAAGTGAAACAGGCAAAAAGGAATACAAACGTCTCAAAAATGAGATCGACAGAAAGTGCAAAATGGCTAAGCAGGGATGGCTAGAGGACAAATGTAAGGATGTAGAGGCCTACCTCACTAGGGGTAAGATAGATACCGCCTACAGGAAAATTAAAGAGACCTTTGGAGATAAGAGATCGCCTTGTATGAATATCAAGAGCTCAGATGGAAACCCAGTTCTAAGCAAAGAAGGGCAAGCAGAAAGGTGGAAGGAGTATATAGAGGGTCTATACAAGGGCGATGTACTTGAGGACAATATTATGGAAATGGAAGAGGATGTAGATGAAGATGAAATGGGAGATATGATACTGCGTGAAGAGTTTGACAGAGCACTGAAAGACCTGAGTCGAAACAAAGCCCCCGGAGTAGACAATATTCCATTGGAACTACTGACGGCCGTGGGAGAGCCAGTCCTGACAAAACTCTACCATCTGGTGAGGAAGATGTTTGAGACAGGCGAAATACCCTCAGACTTCAAGAAGAATATAATAATTCCAATCCCAAAGAAAGCAGGTGTTGACAGATGTGAAAATTACCGAACTATCAGCTTAATAAGTCACAGCTGCAAAATACTAACACGAATTCTTTACAGACGAATGGAAAAACTAGTAGAAGCCAACCTCGGGGAAGATCAGTTTGGATTCCGTAGAAACACTGGAACACGTGAGGCAATACTGACCTTACGACTTATCTTAGAAGAAAGATTAAGGAAAGGCAAACCTACGTTTCTAGAATTTGTAGACTTAGAGAAAGCTTTTGACAATGTTGACTGGAATACTCTCTTTCAAATTCTGAAGATGGCAGGGGTAAAATACAGGGAGCGAAAGGCTATTTACAATTTGTACAGAAACCAGATGGCAGTTATAAGAGTCGAGGGACATGAAAGGGAAGCAGTGGTTGGGAAGGGAGTAAGACAGGGTTGTAGCCTCTCCCCGATGTTGTTCAATCTGTATATTGAGCAAGCAGTAAAGGAAACAAAAAAAAAATTCGGAGTAGGTATTAAAATTCATGGAGAAGAAATAAAAACTTTGAGGTTCGCCGATGACATTGTAATTCTGTCAGAGACAGCAAAGGACTTGGAAGAGCAGTTGAATGGAATGGACAGTGTCTTGAAAGGAGGATATAAGATGAACATCAACAAAAGCAAAACAAGGATAATGGAATGTCGTCTAATTAAGTCGGGTGATGCTGAGGGAATTAGATTAGGAAATGAGGCACTTAAAGTAGTAAAGGAGTTTTGCTATTTGGGGAGCAAAATAACTGATGATGGTCGAAGTAGAGAGGATATAAAATGTAGGCTGGCAATGGCAAGGAAAGCGTTTCTGAAGAAGAGAAATTTGTTAACATCCAGTATTGATTTAAGTGTCAGGAAGTCATTTCTGAAAGTATTTGTATGGAGTGTAGCCATGTATGGAAGTGAAACATGGACGATAAATAGTTTGGACAAGAAGAGAATAGAAGCTTTCGAAATGTGGTGCTACAGAAGAATGCTGAAGATTAGATGGGTAGATCACATAACTAATGAGGAAGTATTGAATAGGATTGGGGAGAAGAGAAGTTTGTGGCGCAACTTGACCAGAAGAAGGGATCGGTTGGTAGGACATGTTCTGAGGCATCAAGGGATCACCAATTTAGTATTGGAGGGGAGCGTGGAGGGTAAAAATCGTAGAGGGAGACCAAGAGATGAATACACTAAGCAGATTCAGAAGGATGTAGGTTGCAGTAGGTACTGGGAGATGAAAAAGCTTGCACAGGATAGAGTAGCATGGAGAGCTGCATCAAACCAGTCTCAGGACTGAAGACCACAACAACAACATGTTATGATTTACGAGACTTTCTGTAAAATTCCTCGATAAGGTATGTTTATGTAATAATATCTTTGGTAGAGATATTATTTGTTTTTGCAAAGATATTTTAACATCACTTATGGATACAGATGCGATGCTAAGTCCACAAACATGCATCGTGTTGTGATTACGTAGATTTTTGTGGCGTAATAAGTAATGATGTTATTTACGGGTACGCAGTCGGATTTTATCGTCTTGACGATACGATATTTCGACGGTTGCTCTGGCCGCCATCTGTAGGTGAAACTGCAGGTGAACAACTACGTCGGAACAAAATAATCCTCTCGTTGAGGTTATTTATACATCTCTCATAATCGGATTAACAATGGTAGTTTGAGATCCACTTAAAACGGCCTGATGTAAAAGCAGTTGCAGGATCAGCACCTTCCGAACATCGAGAAACTAGTAATTAACTTTTTTCCATCTGGCTTACTCTGAGCAAAAGCACCCGGATTTATATGACGCCGCGCCGAGGCCAGCACCGGTAGTTTATACCGAGTCCTACCGCAAACGCTAATCTCCTACCATTCTGCGGGCAGCCTTAACGAGATGCAGTGCGTTTGTTACGGTGCAGGTGCTAGACTAAGCAGGGTCGGGTCTGGACTTCTGGCGATACGTCCTGCCGGGATGCGGTCATTAGCGGCGGCAGGGATTAGTCCGCGGGATTTGCAAAGACGCGAGGCAACCGGTCTCAAGATCGCCTTGAGGGATGGCCGACTCCCTGCAGAAGAGTTCGCCACGCCTATCTCGTAGCTAGCACTTCCAGCAGCGACATTTCTTGGCAGTGTGCCTAAAATACAGCTGCCGACTGTGCTTCCGCAAGCGCTAGGGGAATTATCAGCTCTCTCTATTCTCACTCCGATATAAGAACGCTTCCATAAGGTTCGTCGCGATATTTTTCAACATATGCCATTTTTTCTCATTTTCACTATATCCGATAAATGTTATATACAGGGGATGGACGAAAATATAAAAACACCAAAAGAACAACACATTACCGTGCCTAATACGGGGTAGGAAAACACTTGGCGTTCCCAACAACACTGACCGTCTTGGAATAGATAAACACAGGTCCTGTATAATTTTCAAGGGACTCTTATACCACTCTACCAGCAAAATACTCGCGACTCGATGATGGAGGTGGGTAGCGATCACTCACCCTTCTCTCCAAAGGGACAACAAAGAGTTAATAACATTGAGATCTAGTGACTGTCGTGGCCAGAGGAAATGTTAGAATTCATCCTCGTGCTCACAAAACCAGCCCTGGACGATGCGAGATGTGTTACCAAGAGCTTTAGAGCTTTATCGTCTTGGAACACAGCACCAACATTGGAGAAAAATACTGTACCATGGGATAGACCTGACCAGTCAAAATGTTCACATAATCCTTTGGTAGTAGTTCACCTTGCAGAGTACCCATGGGGCCCATGGAATACCATAATATGGCTGACCAGTTCATCACTAAACCCTCAACATGTTTCGCTCTTGGGGCGTAAAATCGTTTAGAAGTTGGAAACAGTGTGCAACAAGGCTAATCCGACAAATGAGATCCTTCCATTATTCCACAATCAGGTTCAATGGCTTTGTCACAACGCTTTCATTTGTATCGCTGATGAGTGGTTTTAGAATCCCAGCTCACCATGAAATTCCCTTTTTCTGGAGCCCCTTTCGTGTTGCTTTGGTGTTGACAGGGTTCGCGTCACAACATTCTTCAATGACAGTCTGTCAGTATCACACAACATACACGTTGGTCCGCGCAGTGAGCTTAGCGGCTGATGCTTTTCCACTTTTCCCGTAGGCAGTATAAAACTCCCATACGGTGCCTCTGGAAGCACCAAACACTTTGGCTACGTTGGTTATGGACGTACCCACCATACGAACATCAACAATTTTCCCAAGTTCGAAGTCACTTATCTCCGACATATTACACTCATAACTACACAGATACTGTTCTGAGACGGCCATCGTGGCCGAGCGGTTCTAGGCGCTTCAATCCGGAACCACGCGGCCGCTACGGCAGCAGGTTCGAATCCTGCCTCGGGCATGGATGTATGTGATGTCATTACGTTAGTTAGGTTTACGTAGTTCTAAGTTCTAGGGGACTGATGACCTCAGATGTTAAGTCCCATAGTGCTTCGAGCCATTTGAAACATTTGAACACTGTTCTGATCACTACTGACAATTGCAACCTTTATTGGTGACACCGCACAGTAGCTGTTCGTGGTCAAATACAACAACGCAAATCGCAGGCCTGGCTAGCATCTCATTTATGTTCAAACATGCATTTGTCACGATGTTTTCATTTTTTTGTCGAACGCCTGTACGTCACGCGATCTAAGGCTGCCAACTTATCTATTTTCTTTCGTAAACCGTTTCGAACTTTTAAGTTCCTTGGACCAAGACATTTGTGACGTACGAGGTCTATTTAAAAGGTATCTGACCTTTGATTTTCCTGCACAAAATAGAGACGATAGCGCGGCGCCACTGTACACAGAATTTTGTCCCCGCCTTCCAGGGCGTCAGTCGCTGCCTGTCGGTCGCTGAGTGAGGTGCTTCACAACGTGTTAGTCGGATTAAAGATTCTCTCAAGATGACTGAACATTTTGAGCAAAGATGCTGCATCAAATTTCGTCAAAAGCTTGCTGATTCTCAAAGCGAAAAAATTCGTAAGATTCAGCAAGTGTTTGGAGAAGATGCGATGGGTGTACCACAAATTAAGGCGCGGTTCAACTGATTCAAAAATGGCCGCACATCAGCGAGCGTGACCAGCATTCTGTCAGGCCCCAAACTACTCACAGTGCAGCTGTTGTTGAGATGGAGCAAAATTTGGTGATGGCAGATCATCGTTTGACCATGTAGGAGATTGCCCAAGAGGTTGGAGTGAGTAAAGATTCTGCACATGCAATTTTGCGTGATGATTTGAACATGCACCCTCGTGGGTGCGAAATTCGTGCCCAAATTGTTGTCGCAGGATCAAAAAGACCTTCGTTTTGACGTTGCACAGTGCCTTGTGGGCACCACCAACACTGACCCTGGGTTTCTGAATACCGTGATAACTGGAGGTGACTCATGGGTGTACGAGTACGACCCAGAAAAAAAGAACACAGTCGTTGCAATGGAAGTATCCCGAGTCTCCAAGGCCGAAGAAAGTGCGGCAGGTGCGAAGCAAAATCAAGGTGATGCTGACTTTCTTCCTAGATATCCGTGGAATTGTGCACTGTGCATCACGAATACGCCCCGGAAGGACAAACAGCGACAAAGGAGTACTGTCAAGATGTTCTCCGGCGACTCCTTAACGCAGTTCGGCGTAAAAGACCAGACATGTGGCAAGCGCAAAACTGGCAACTGCATCACGATAACGGCTCCCGCAAATTCATCCCGCTTGATCCAAAATTTCTTGGCCAAACATGGAATTACAGCCGTTCGCCAACCTCCCTACTCTCCAGACTTGGCTCCTTGCGACTACTGGTTGTTTTCAAAATTGAAGATGCCACTAAGGGGATCCCGTTTTGAGAGTAGATAAGAGATAGTGCGGAACACGAAGATGGATCTGAACACCATTCCAAAAGAAGACTTCCAGAGGTGTTTCCGGCAGTGGAAGGATCGGTGGGCTAAGTGTGAGCAAGCACAATGGGCCTACTTTAAAGGGTATTAGGGCCCCAACCGGGTCAGGTATTGGAAATATTTTTTTTGGCCAAAAATTGGATTGTTTTTAGACTGTCCTCGTATGTCGTATTAAGATGGAATGTCCCAGCAGTTATGATTTTCGGTAGGTTGACCCTTATTTCTGGATGTACTATGCAGAAATGCTGGGAGAATGCACCAATCCTGTTGCAGCTGTCGTAGACTTCTGCACAGTTGCTAGCGCTAGAAACGTCGTTTCACATGAAACAACAGTGAAACCACGGCGAGTTAGTTTTCATGTACTATCGCCGCTGAAACCTATCGTGAGAAGTATCTGCTCCAAGCTCTTTGTTGGCGCGAGAGCCCACACATTGATACATAGTTAGCGCGGCGAGAAGCGCTCAGCATAGTCGATAGAACACTTTTGAGTCAACTTTTGTGCAGTGGAGCTGTTTGTAGAGACAGAGCGGTGTGCCTGTTCGCCACCACATTTGTGTTACTTGAAGAATACTATAATTGTATAATTGGTAATTATTCACGAATTATTAAAAATCGACGTCATGAAGACATCGGACTTCCATCTGATGGACCCTATGAAGGATGTACTCCGCGTGGAGCAGTACGTGAATGATGAAGAGGTTAATGATGCATCAAGACGTTGGCTCTGACTTCGATCAGCAGAGTGGTATCGTGCGGGCATACAGCCCGTCGCATTGAACGGCGATTGCGTTGAAAAATATGGTTCTGAAGCCATACTGGAATCCTAAATAAAACCTAATTACTTTCGGAAAAAAAGTGCTTTATTACTTATGGAACTCCCATCGTATGTTCGTCGCTACGGAGGCTTGAAACGCGCATTGCAGGACAGAAGTGAAAGCAGCCCCGCGACCGATCGGAAACTCCATCCACTTAAACTCAGGTGTCGATAGTGCAGGTGGGGGAAATCGGACCGTCTCACCTGATCGACCGAGCGCAGGCTAAATTATTCATCAGCGTCCACCGCTCCGGGCCGGCCGCCTGCCGCTGCGATCGGGAAATCTGAATGCGGCAGGGAGAGAGGAGAGAGTAGCGCGGCGCCGCGAAAGACGCAATCTGGCCTTTCCCACAGCGAGAGGCTTAGCGGCGAGCGTGGATTACAGGCCGCCGATGCCGCCGCCCACGCTTTGCTCTAAGCCCCACCAAGGTCCTGAAATATGGCACAGCGCGACCTGCAATTCGTCACGTAACGCCACGGCCCAGCGCTATGTAAACACGCACCTGCACCCTACCCCGGGTACGAAGTGAGGGCAGCGGCTGCTGACGATGCGTTCAGAACAGGCCTACGAAACAGTTATACAAGTTCGTCAGTCTCTCGTTTGATTTGAAGATTCGTACATCTAAATGTAAGTACATACTCTACAAACCACTGCACAGTGCGTGGTGGTGGGTTCTTTGTACACTTACCAGCGGTTTTCTGTCCCAATTCTTACGGAATATGACTCACCGAGCTCGCTAATCTTTTGTATCTTACTATAATGATCTCTTTACTAGATATCGCAAGTTCAGGACAGCTGGGCCACATTCTTTCTTCAATATAAAATGCGTTTTTCAACCTCTCACTTTTTTAGTATTTTATTTCTTTTATTTCTTACTTCTGCCATTATGTTCGTATAGAATCTCACATAAACTTAAGTAGACTACTGGCCACTAAAATTGCTACACCACGAAGATGACGTGCTACAGATCCGATATTTAACCGACAGGAAGAAGATGCTGTGATATGCAAATGATTAGCTTTTCAGAGCATTCACACAAGGTTGGCGCCGCTGGCGACACCTACAACGTGCTGACATGAGTAAAGTTTCCAACAGATTTCTCATACACAAAAAGCAGTGAAACGTTGTTGTGATGCCCCGTGTAAGGAGGAGAAATGCGTACCATCACCAAGGTCGGATTGTAGCCTACCACGATTGCGGTTTGTCCTATCGCGACATTGCTGCTCGCGTTGGTCGAGATCCAATGACTGTTAGCAGAATATGGAATCGGTGGGTTCAGGACGGTAATACGGAACGCCGTGCTGGACCCCAACAGCCTCGTATCACTAGCAGTCGAGATGACAGGCATCTTATCCGCATGCCTGTAACGGATCGTGCAGCCACGTCTCGATCCCTGAGTCAACAGATGGGGACGTTTGCAAGGCAACAACCATCTCCACGAACAGTTCGACGACGTTTGCAGCAGCTCGGAGACCATGACTGCAGTTGCCTTTGACGCTGCATCACAGACAGGAGCACCTGCGATGGCGTACTCAATGACGAATCTGGGTGCACGAATGGCGAAACGTCATTATTTCGGATGAATCCAGGTTCTGTTTACAGCATCATGATGATCCATACGTGTTTGGCGACATCGCGGTGAACGCACATTGGAAGCGTGTATTTGTCATCGCCATACTGGCGTATCACCCGGGGTGATAGTATGGGGTGCCATTGGTTACACGTCTCGGTCACCTCTTGTTCGCATTGACGGCACTTTGAACAGTGGACGTTACATTTCAGATGTGTTACGACCCGTGGCTCTACCCTTTATTCGATCCCTGCGAAACCCTACATTTCAGGAGGATAATGCACGACCGCATGTTGCAGGTCCTGTACGGACCTTTCTGGATAAAGAAAATGTTCGACTGCTGCCCTGGCCAGCACATTCTCCAGATCTCTCACCAATTGAAAACGTCTGGTCAATGGTGGGCAAGCAACTGGCTCGTCACAATACGCCAATCACTACTCTTGATGAACTGTGGAATCGTGATGAAGCTGCATGGGCAGCTGTACCTGCACCTGTACACGCCATCCGAGCTTTTTTTGACTCAATACCTGGGCGCATCAAGGCCGTTATTACGGCCAGTGGTGGTTGTTCTGGGTACTGATTTCTCAGGATCTATGCACCCAAATTGCGTGAAAATGTAATCAAATGTCAGTTCTAGTGTAATATATCTGTCCAATGAATAGCCGTTTATCATCTGCATTTTTTCTTGGTGTAGCAATTTTAATGGCCAGTAGTGTAAAATATGTAATATTCTCGCCGCATTGTAGTACTTTTTACCGTAGAAAGCAAGGGAGAGGATGTTATTATGGGTGGCCGGTATCCTCTTTCTGCAACACAAATGCACACATGGATTAGCAGGGTTCTCTGTTTACATGAACTTGAAGTATTTACATATCTTGAATAGAGTCCCTGTGTTGTTGTACAAGCCTTTGTGGCCGAGCGGTTCTAGACGCTTCAGTCTGGATCCGCGCGACCGCTACGGTCGCAGGTTCGAATCCTGCCTCGGGCATGGATGTGGGTGATGTCCTTAGGTTTGTTAGGTTCAAGTATTTCTAAGTTCTAGGGGACTGATCAATATCAGGGGCTTCTGTGAAAGCAATCTGTCGAGTCCATTGAGCCATTGGACGTCCTAACACGAGTCACGTTTTCAGGATGCTTATCGGTATTACTGCTAATAAGGCTTATTTTAGTTCACCTCTCCATTTTGTACTCTGTTTAGCCATAGAAAACACAGATTGAAATAGAACACGTAATTGTACTGAGTAAATACAATTTATAAAATTGAAATCTCAAACTGTCAATTTTTTCCACAAGAAATGTTTAACGAATAAAATGATAAACAAACTAGACATATTTATATTATCCATTCACACTACTTCGTAAATGCTATAATAACTCATAAAGGTAACTGTAGAAATGAATCCTACAGATTTTTGTCTATGTTCCTAAGGAAACTGGAAATCAGTCAGTACAGGTGAATGTCTTCAAGATCAAAGGAGAAGACGCTGATTGAGGGAGGAGGTAACCCGTACTCATCAAAGTCTTCAGAAATACCGATCGTTCGTTGTCAAATTTGGAACATGAAAACAAGATGTGACTTACATCAGCTCCTGACTCGGAATCACATTCACATGCAGGGTAATTGCAAATTTTGATCCTACACACATCTACTGGAAACGAGACATGGTTAAAGTGAAGCCGAATGATGGTAGAAATCGCAAATTGGGCCAAATGCGTCCTGGTAAACGACGGAATTTTAGGAATTTGAAATTGTAATTCTGCATAATATCCACCTTTAATTTGTTGCGACACACTCATCATCTCTTACCATTGCGAGTTTCCGTGGCTCTTGACTTCATGTAAGTAGTCAGTATATGCTCATTTAGAATCGAGAATAGTTCCTGTAGATGCAGGTTGCTTCGTGCTGACATCAAGATTTTTGTTATGGTGGATTCCACTGTGTGAATGCATCCACCATAGTATGACTGTCTGCCCTCTCAGAATATATCCCAGCACCACATCTAAAATACAACGATTCGCTGTGGAATACCTTGAATACTCTATAAGTCGACATGATTAATACTTTTAAAAAGGAAGTTAAAGATACAAAATTAATTCCTTCTCAAAGAGGCACAGTCTCTACCATAAAAACTGAAGCACTTTTAGGCAGTTTGTATACTTTACTGTTTTGGGTCTGAGGGTATAAAAATCGCATGCAGTACACGCCACTTGTGGAATTTTTATCCATCACTATACAGGGTGGTCCATTGATCGTGACCGGGCCAAATATCTCATGAAATAAGCGTCAAACGAAGAAACTACAAAGAAGTAACTTGCCTAGCTTGAAAAAGGAAACCAGATGGCGCTATGGTTGGCCCGCTAGATGGCGCTGCCGTAGGTCAAATGGATATCACCTGCGTTTTTTAAATAGGAACCCCCATTTTTTATTGCATGTTCGTGTAGTACTCAAGGAAATATGAATGTTTCAGCTGGACCACTTTTTTCGCTTTGTGATAGATGGCGCTGTAATAGTCACAAACGTATAAGTACGTGGTGTCACGTAACATTCCGCCAGTGCGGACGGTATTTACTTCGTGATACATTACCCGTGCTAAAATGGACCGTTTACCAATTGCGGAAAAGGTCGATATCGTATTGATGTATGGATATTGTGATCAAAATGCCCAACGGGCGTGTGCTATGTATGCTGCTCCGTATCCTGGAAGACATCATCCATGTGTCAGGACCGTTCGCCGGATAGTTACGTTATTTAAGGAAACAGGAAGTGTTCAGCCACATGTGAAAAGTCAACCACGACCTGCAAAAAAGGATGATGCCCAAGTAGGTGTTTTAGCTGCTGTCGCGGCTAATCCGTATAGCAGCAGCAGACAAATTGCGCGAGAATCGGGAATCTCAAAAATGTCAGTGTTGAGAATGCTACAACAACATCGATAGCACCCGTACCATATTTCTATGAACCAGGAATTGCATGGCGACGACTTAGAATGTCGTATACAGTTTTGCCACTGGGAACAAGAGAAATTACAGGGCGATGACAAAAATTTTGGACGCGTTCTATTTACCAACGAAGCGTCATTCACCGACGGCGGTAACGTATACAGGCATAATATGCACTATTGGATAACGGAAAACCCACGATGGCTGCGACAAATGAAACATCAGCGACCTGGCGGGTTAATGTATGGTGTGGCATTGTGGGAGGAAGGATATTTGCCCCCCATTTTATGGATGGCAATCTAAATGGTGCAATGTATGCTGATTTCCTACGTAATGTTCTACGGATGTTACTGCAAGATGTTTCACTGCATGACAGAATGGAGATGTACTTCCAACACGATGGATGTCCGGCACATAGCTCGCGTGCAGTTGAAGCGGTACTGAATAGCATATTTCATGGCAGATTGATTGGTCGTCGAAGCACCGTACCATGGCCCGCACGTTCACCGGATCTGACGTCCCCGGATTTCATTCTGTGGGTAAAGTTTAAGAATATTTGCTATCGTGATCCACCGACAACGCCTGCCAACATGCGTCAGTGCGTTGTCAATGCATGTGCGAACATTACGGATGGCGAATTGAGAGGAATGTCGTTACACGTATTGCCAAATGAATTGAGGTTGACGGACATCATTTTGAGTATTTATAGCATTAATGTGGTATTTACAGGTAATCACGCTGTAACAGCATGTGTTCTCAGAAATGATAAGTTCACAAAGGTACGTGTATCACATTGCGACAACGGAAATAAAATGTTCAAACGTAACTACGTTCTGTATTTTAATTTAAAAACTTACCTGCTACCAGTTGTACGTCTAGATCTGTGAGCCATATGTTTTTGAGTATTACAGCGCCATCTACCACAAAGCGAAAAAAGTGGTTCAACTAAAACATTCACATATCTTTGCGTACTACACGAATATGTAATAAAAATGGGGGTTCCTGTTTTAAAAATCGCAGTTGTTGTCCGTTTGACCTATGACAGCGCCATCTAGCGGGCCAACCATAGCGCCATCTGGTTTCCCCCTTCAAGCTAGACAAGTTTGGTTCTTTGTAGTTTTTTCGTGAGATATTTGGCCCGGTCACGATCAATGGATTACTCTGTATATACAGACATAACCAGGCCACTGAGCTTGAACGAGACAGTTAAATCTGCAGACTAGTTGCTGGTCGACGTAACAAGTACATGAACTGTTACATGCAGCAAGCTGTGGAATACTGTGACTTTCGACTGGGCTGTAGTAGATTCAGAATGGCTCCAGCGTTCTCTCGTGAGACGAACGAGCGCCAACATTTACACATACCATGAAGTCCAGCAGCTAAACAGCTAGCCAGCACGGCCCCAAGATGGTCGGGCGCACGGCCGCAATTTTCCGGGCGAATTTGGCCGCTGAGGGATGGAAATTTATAATGCACTTTGTCGTGCCGCCGCGCCGGCCCCTTCCGTGTAATCTTGGCTGCTCCATCTCGTGCTCGCCTCTTATGCATGCAGGAGGCGACGGGATATCCGGGCCTTGTACTCATCTTCGAATATCTCTACCGCCGGCACGACTCGACTCCTCTTACTTTCCTCCCATTCCTTTCTGCTCCTTTCCTATCTTTCCTCTGCCACTCTCACTTGCCTCTCTTACTTCACTCCTCATGTCACCTATTTCCCTTCTTTCCTCTAGCCTTCCCATCGCCGTCCCTTACCCTATAGATCAGAGCAGCAACAAAGTCATACCCTTTGCCACAAATGTTTTTGTTTGTAGTTTATGTATGTAATGAGCGAATTTCTGAATTACATTTCGGAACTCTGGAAGACTATGTTTCTACATAAGAAATTCCAAGAGCAATGGAAATCAGAGTATTACGTCCTGTCGACGTCGGAGTCATTAGAGACAGCGCACTAGTTCGGTTTAGGGAGGAGTTGTGTTGGTAATCTGTCGTCTAATGTTCATGAAAATCATCCCGAAGCTTCATTAGATTTGTGGACACCACGGAAAACCTGAAGTTTTAGCCTCTTAAGAGGTTGTACTGGAAGTAATCTAAAAAGATTTTTCTTTTATATGGTTACTGACATTTTGATCATACGTGTTACTAATTTTATTGAAGCGACACAATTTATTAATTAATTATTACTCTGTGGTAGTGGTGGTGGTTAGTGTTTAACGTCCCGTCGACAACGAGGTCATTAGAGAGCGCAAGCTCGGGTTAGGGAAGGATTGGGAAGGAAATCGGCCGTGCCCTTTCAAAGGAACCATCCCGGCATTTGCCTGAAACGATTTAGGGAAATCACGGAAAACCTAAATCAGGATGGCCGGAGACGAATTATTACTCTGTTATTCTATGAATAAATGTAAATGCCGTGTGGCGGGGGCCTCTCGTCGGGTAGACCGTTCACGTGGTGCAAGTATTTCGAGTTGAAGCCACTTCGACGACTTACGTGGCGATGGGGATGAAATGACGATGATAAGGACAACACAACACCCAGTCTCTTAGCGGAGAAAATCTCCGAACCACCAGGGAATCGAACCCCGGCCGTTAGGTGTGACATTCCGTCGCGCTGATCACTCAGCTACCAGGGGCGGACTTTTATACTATAAATCCTCCATTTCTATAGCTGTGATGCAAGAATCGAGATATATTTTCAGTAGGGTAAAGACAGTCTAGGTTGGAATGGCAGAAAAAGGTTTATTAACAAGTTTCGCCTTTTCGAGGCATCCTCAAAATTTCTCGATTCGGAAAAGTACATGAAAACAGATTAGAGGTTTGTTCCTCTCTAGCATCATATGGTGGTAATTTTTTTTTTAAATACTACAAAAAGAGTAGATTGAAAGGGACTTACGTTTAGAAACTGCGGGCAACACATGAGTCATAATCAGTCAAAACCTTTGATCTGCACCTAGACTGCTAAAAATAGGAATCGTTGGCCTAAACTAACAACAAAGAGCCTAATTCGTAGTGGCACCCTGAAAGAGAGGAGGATACTTACCTTTGGCAAAGGCATGCAGCTATCCTAAGACAGGGCCACTACTTACGATGTTGACACAGGTACTGGAGTACAAATTTTTGTGCCCTTGAATGTGCACACACTGCATGAGACACAATGGGCGGAAGTTCCGCTAGGCCACGTTCACATGTCTGAAAATACAGTAAATAAGCATAAAGTAAAACAAATAGTAGGTAGTTAATGTAAATACAAATGAAAAACCAATTTAAAAATTGATAGAAGTCTAACAGATATAAAAACAATTAAAGAAGAAATAGTATACCTAACACATGGCACCATCGGCCGCGGTGGTCTAGCGGTTCTAGGCGCTCAGTCCGGAACCGCGTGACTGCTACGGTCGCAGGTTCGAATCCTGCCTCGGGCATGGATGTGTGTCATGTCCTTAGGTTAGTTAGGTTTAAGTAGTTCTAAGTTCTAGGGGACTGATGACCACAGATGTTAAGTCCCATAGTGCTCAGGGCCATTTGAACCATTTGAACATGGCACCATCTGTTAATGTCGAAGGTAATGACAAGAAGACCGTAAGAAATCCATAGATATAACAGCTCCTCTTGTACAATATCTACTGCAGCAGTTGATTCACGGCATTCGATAATCTGGCTATTAGCGCCCAATACTGTGAGGATACAGAAACTCGAAAAGACAAGCAGCATTATCCAAAATTAATCTTGATACAAAAAAGAAACCTCTTACTAGCTGAAACCATCCTTGGGAAACAATGCAAGAGCTGACTGGAACATCAAAGGCGAGCAAGAACAAATTCAGAAGGCAGTCCAAAAGCAAAGTTGTAGCAGCCGTACAGGGCGGAGGACATCTGGGGTTGCATGTGGCAAGAACACCTCGTCTTCCGCGGGCTGCTATCAAAGCTGCAAGCATTTTGATGACTGGTTGTAGCCACGTTTTTCATAACAATATTAACTAATTTCTATTTACTCTATTTCAACGTTATTCAACCAATTGTATGCATCAGTTCCGAAAACTGACATCAGTGTGACAATGTCGAAGATGAAGAAACTGGTGACTGTTTGAAACAGTTTGGTGTTGTCGATAAACAAATATTATCGGCACAAAATTATAGTAGTAATTTCTTTGTGGTGAAAGCAACCGCGTTCGACTGCGAACAAATCACATTGTATAGTCTACATCTACATCTTCATCTACCTGGAAATGTACTCTGCAAATCACATTTAAGAACCTGACAGAGTGTTCATCGAACCACCTTCGCAATTCTCTATTATATCAATCTAGTAAAGCGTGCGGAAAGAACGAACACCTGTATCTTTCCGTACGAGCTCTGATTTCCCTTTCCCTTATTTCATCATGGTGATCGTTTCTCCCTATGTAGGTGGGTGACAGAAAAATATTTTCGCATTCGGGGGAGCAAGTTGGTGATCGGAATTTCGTCAGAAGGTTGCACCGTAAGGAAAACGCCTTTGTTTTAATCATGTCCACCCACAAATCGTGTATCGTTTCAGTGACACTCTCTCCCCTATTTTGCGATAATACAAAACGTGCTATCCGTCTTTGAACTTTTTCGATGTACTCAATCAATCCTATCTGGTAAGGATCCCACACCGCGCAGAACATTTTGGATTCATGTAAAGATTTTTAGTGACGTATAATGAACATTTGGTTACACATAATTACGTTTGCAAAGGGTATGATTACAATTAGGTCTAAAGCTATGGTTTGAAAATGGACGTAATGGTCCGAAACTAGTCGCCCCAGAGAAATGACTTTTTGCAACTGTGTTGGGTACTGGAAGAAAATAAAAATATTTACCTGTCCTCCATCAGTATGTTATAAATTCACGAAATTATAATTTGCAAGATGTGACATCATTGGTTGAAAGACAGACTGCCATCTGCATTATTTGTCAAACATTTTTTAACAGTTTTGAATGCAGGAAATTGTAAAATTATAATTTTCTGGTTACCAATTTCGATTCATTATCAACTATCCTCAGATCTTTAAAAATTGCCTTTCTATTAATGTGAACTTAATGTCAAATACCACAGATTATTTGAAAAGTTTGATTCGTTAGGTATTCTTGCACGCTGTCATCTTAGCAAAGTAATAGCGCGTGGCCGTGCTGAAAAGTAAAGTTTTTGTGAAAATTCGTAAAATTTATTAATTAATAAAACTAGAGGTTGCAGGCGCTTCAGTTTGGAACCGTGTGACCGCGAGGGCCGCAGGTTCGAATCCTGCCTCGGGCATGGATGTGTGTGATGTCCTTTGATTAGTTAGGTTTAAGTAGTTTTAAGTTCTAGGGGACTGATGACCACAGATGTTAAGTCCCATAGTGCCCAGAGCCATTTCTTCATGTCTGCATATTTGCAGCCTTCTGGGTCTAAGTGGGCTCCGAACTGTTGCGTGTAACATGGTGGTGTGTGACGTAACTCCGTCGTTGCTTGAGAAACAGCGTGCTGTAATCCAATTTCGAATTCGAAGAGTACGGGCACACGCGAGTGCTGCGACATCTGCAGTTGCCCGATATCAGGGATTCACTGTTATCCATTATCCTCCATACAGTCCCGACGTGCCTCCATCCGATTTCCCTCTGTTTCCGATGTTAATTAAATCCTTCGAAGACTTGATTTTGCTAGTGAAGAAGCGGTGCAAGTGGGCCTGAGGTTGCAGCTCCGTCAACGGAGACAAACATTCCACAGAGACAATATTAATAAACTACTTACTCGCTGGGAGGAGGAGGATGTTAGTGTTAAACGTCCCGTCGAAAACGGGGTCATTAGAGACGGAGAACAAGCTCGGATTAGGAAAAGGAGGAGAAGGAAAGCGGCCGTGATCTTTCGAACGAACCATCTCAGCATTTGCCTTAAGTGCTTTAGGGAAGTCACGGAAAACCTACATCCGAATGGCCGGAATTTGGTTTGACCCGTCGTTCACCCGAATGCGAGTTCAGTTGCTAACCACTGCGCTACCCTGCGTTGGGAGAAATGTTTTCGTCGCCAGGGTGACTATGTTGAGAAATAAATATGAAGACATGAAGGATAAGGAGGGGGAATGTTAATAGCATTTGTTTTATTTAAAAAGTTTTCACAGTTTTTACGTAAAAATTCGGAGGTACTACTTTTCAGCACGCCCGTGATATAGTTTCGCTAGGAAAAATTAAAAAAGAAAATTCATTTGACTATAGCAAATGCTACCAGTGTTGTCAATCATTTTTCTTCCTCCACTGTTTTTGACATCAGTGGCTTCCTCTAGTACCATTGGAGTTATTCCCTAATATCTTCATGTAAGTTCTATTACCCTTTTCCACATTCTACTTGATGTTTTTCACATATATTTCTCCTCGTATTCCATTTCCGTTACACATATTCGCCCGTGCTCCATGTCAGAATTTAACAGCGATTACAAAGCTTAGGCCTACGCACTAAAGTGCGTTATCTTTAAAATGTATAACACAGATACGCAACGAAAACGACTTATGGGCCCCCGTTTCGTTGTCGTCACTGTTTGTGCCGTGCTGTATAACATGGCACAATCAGTAACGACAACGTAATGAGGTACCAGCAGAAATGCAAGGAAATTTGCACGAGGCATCTGAAGTTTGATTTGCAACAAATCCGAAGCCATTCATAATTTATTTAAATGAGCGTTTCTAGACTACACTTGTCGATGGTTGCTGTTTTATATCATAAAACTTGTAATAATAATAAGAATACTTGATCCTTCGCATATTTGTAGCCCGTTAGTAAGAAGGTGCCGTGTTTCACCTTCCTCAGAGCAAGAATTCCGTGATGCGAAATGTCACGAATATCTCTGGCGTCTCACCGTACAGTTTTGCTAGACACATATTTACCCAAAAATCAAGCTTTAAATTCCGTGCCGGAAATGAGATTGCCGTTTAAATTCCTACGAAGAGACCAAGTTCCCGCTGTGGATGCGAACGAAACGGGGGGAGGAGAGCAGTTTTAGTATGCGTGCAGCTAGCAGCACGGAAGCACGGGGGTTTCCACGGCGCACCCCGGCGCCATTACTGCCCCCGCTGAAGTGCCTTTGTGCGGTGAATAAGGCAAATATACAGCAACTCAAATACAAGACTTGTCGACCAAGGACAGCGCTCCTTACTTACAAAGCACACAAAATTATCACGTAATTTGATTCAGCTAATTTTCTCTCTTGTCGCCGGCGTGCGCCGCCTCCCTTCTGCATGAACTCGTTGCCAGCGCCTGCGAGTGTTCCACCACCGCGGGGGCGGCGGTGGGGGAAGGAAGAGGAGGAAATCCAGCACTGCACGCGAGTTAGGCGAAGCGTCTCCAGCTCTAAGTACAATTGACGTTAATCAGGCTACATCAGCTAAACTAATTTATTCCTTACGTAACTTATTTTCGTATGAGAGTCGTAAGTTACGTAGCCAAACGACGGAGAAAACAAGCTATTTTCGAACAAGTAGAGTGCACTATGACAGTCTCAGTGTTATGCAGAAGTAATTCTTCTGTGTAACGTAGCGGTTACATGCTAGTGATTACGTGATGCACACATTATCCTTATCTACAGCCGTATGCATTTTAACATAACAAGGGACATCGTAAGGCAGTGAGATAGCAGCAGTTTTGCGGGTAAACTGATGTCTTGGACTGTTGTTTGACAAAGCCGGTCTGCTGCCTGGCCCAGCAGAGGGGTAGGGGGGGGGGGAGGGTAGCGGCAGCGTGGAGGGAGGGCACCTGTCCTGCCAGAGAAATCTAAATCCTTCTGGTCGAGTGGGCAGAAGGTCTCTAGTAGCAAGCAGAGCTGTTATTAGCTTCCAGATGCATACCACTGACAACTTCAGGTGAAAACGATACTTGCCTATATTCTCTGAGAAATAAAATCATAACACCAAAAAGTAATTAATGTTGAATAATGAAATTTCGGGAATACATTTGGAGGGGGGGGGGGGGTAGCATGTTTAACATCACAGGTTAGTGCGCGAGATAAGCCATTGCAAATACGAAATGCTGGTACATTACTAACAGGTGTAACTGCCAGAAAATTTAATGCAAGCACGAAAGCGGGCCTGCATTGTGTTGTACAGCTGCTGGATGACAGTTTGTGGGATGCAGTTCCATGACTCATTCAATTGGTTGGTCAATACGGTGACGGATATTGCTGTTCGTGGATGACGCTAGAGTTGCCGTCCGATGACGTCCCTTATGAGCTCGGCTGGAGACAGGTCTGGTGACACACTGTAAAGAATACTTGGTTACAACAGCGGTATATGGGCGAGCATTATCCTGTTGGAAAACACCCCTGGAATGATATTCATGAATGGCAGCTCAACAGCTCTGATAAACGTTTTTTTTTTTTTTGGTCATCGACTACTGACTGATTTGATGCGGCCCGCCACGAATTCCTTTCCTGTGCTAACCTCTTCATCTCAGAGTAGCACTTGCAACCTACGTCCTCAATTATTTGCTTGACGTATTCCAATCTCTGTCTTCCTCTACAGTTTTTGCCCTCTACTGCTCCCTCTAGTACCATGGAAGTCATTCCCTCATGTCTTAGCAGATGTCCTATCATCCTGTCCCTTCTCCTTATCAGTGTTTTCCACATATTCCTTTCCTCTCCGATTCTGCGTAGAACCTCCCCATTCCTTACCTTATCAGTCCACCTAATTTTCAACATTCGTCTATAGCACCACATCTCAAATGCTTCGATTCTCTTCTGTTCCGGTTTTCCCACAGTCCATGTTTCACTACCATACAATGCTGTACTCCAGACGTACATCCTCAGAAATTTCTTCCTCAAATTATGGCCGGTATTTGATATTAGTAGACTTCTCTTGGCCAGAAATGCCTTT
Source organism: Schistocerca americana (assembly GCF_021461395.2). Classification (NCBI taxonomy): domain Eukaryota; kingdom Metazoa; phylum Arthropoda; class Insecta; order Orthoptera; family Acrididae; genus Schistocerca; species Schistocerca americana. The sequence goes on from NC_060121.1 coordinate 394,446,915, forward strand.
TTTTGCCATAGCGAGTCTGCTTTTGATGTCCTCCTTGCTCCGTCCGTCATTGGTTATTTTACTGCCTACGTAGCAGAATTCCTTAATTTCATTGACTTCGTGTCCATCAATCCTGATGTTAAGTTTCTCGCTGTTCTCATTTCTACTACTTCTCATTACCTTCGTCTTTCTCCGATTTACTCTCAAACCATACTGTGTACTCATTAGACTGTTCATTCCGCTCAGCAGATCAGTTAATTCTTCTTCACTTTCACTCAGGATAGCAATGTCATCAGCGAATCGTATCATTGATATCCTTTCACCTTGTATTTTAATTCCACTCCTGAACCTTTCTTTTATTTCCATCATTGCTTCCTCGATGTACAGATTGAAGAGTAGGGGCGAAAGGCTACAGCCTTGTCTTACACCCTTCTTAATACGAGCACTTCGTTCTTGATCGTCCACTCTTATTATTCCCTCTTGGTTGTTGTACATATTGTATATGACCCGTCTCTCCCTATAGCTTACCTCCATACTGCTAGATTTATACTGCCTCTCTTCGTACTTGGCAAATCCTGCTTTCGCCAGCAAGGTCGCGGAATCTCTCCAGATTGAGAACTTTAGGTGCATTAAGGGCAGGGCTCTCTGAAACGTACCAGTTGGAAGAGATTTGGCACAATGTTCGTCAAGAAGGCACGTAACAACTCTATGAATCAATGTTAAGTCGAATAACATGTCGCATAAGGATCAGAGATGGACCAGCGTGTTATTGATTTGCTGAATTTGTGAAGCTCATTCTCCTGAACAAATCATCCAATTTTTTTCTGAAATTGCAATCATTTGTTTGTTTGCACGTGTACACCATATCTAACGATCTCAGTCCCGTTCGGATAACTCCGGGGTATATCTCGCGGAAAGACCATAAAAGTAAAATTAGAGATTTTCGAGCCTTACCAAAAATCGCTCTTCCCACGAATTGTGTAACATTTGTGAAAAGGCGAAGAGCTGTCACAGAGCTGTAGAGGTGGAGACAGAGAGCGTTTGGGGCCGACAATCTCACCTCGTCGGAGGCTCTGTCACTCAAACTCTTAGGCACATCCTGCTGCGAGCAAGACAAACAGCCAGCACGGGCAAACAGTCACAAGACCAATATTGATGTTCTGGAATGATATATTACCCCTGGCTTAGGGGATTCGTGGGTCGTCCGAGATGCTTAAGACTCGTCCAGGATTCGGTATCGAAACTCGTGCCTGGTTCACGTATTACAGTTGCAGTCCAGGCAGCTGCGCAGCAGCAGATTAGTTACGGTGAGATTTAAATTGCCGACCCACTGCAGATACAGCTGGTTGCATTAATTCTATATTTTAGTGATTCATTTATGCTCTACAACGAGCCTCTACAACATTATACACAGGTATCTGTAAGCTTACAGCGTCAGAAAATTTGAACTTTGGCCTTCCGATACACCACAAGAGTGTTAAAATTTAGTTGTACGTAGGCAACTATATCTCATGAAGTGTTTATGCTTCTTGAAGTAAATTAATTTATTCCAGTAGATTATATGAGTACGTGAACTGATTGCCTACGACATCACAAGTTGTGATGAGGTAATCATATCTGATGATGCAGCACACTTAAGAATTTGCGCCAGTAGAACTGATTATCAGTTTTATTGGTTGCTGTAGTGAAACCTACAGGTAATTATCCTATTGCACGCATGCCAACCAGTATATTTCATTCATTAATTGCAACTTCTGACCCATTCCAACCAGTTTGGGAAACCTGAGTGTTGCAACGTTATGACGATTTTAGTCCTTCACACCCTCACCTCGAGTGTCATTCTCGTAATTAACGACCATACAGTGGTAGTATGATGGCATGGTGCTAGGACGTGTGCGGCTAAGCTCGGTTATCTGCCATCAAAGCAGACCGTATTAAGAGTTTATGAATCGGTAATTTGCTTTCTGACTTGTTAGTAATATGTATCGTTCAGTTATAAAGTGCTAAAGAACTGAATTTGAGCTAATGAGACATAAGAGTGTTCAGCATGTGTACTTGATAGGCGTGTGCATGAAAACGCAGTATTGTAGAAATCAGTTTACTATTTTTTCTGACGGAATATTTTTATAATAAAACTAGTTGATATCCCTATAAACTGCCGTCTTCACTACAGAACAGATGTGCTCTTGATTAATAGTACCCTTCTGATCTTTGAAAATGAAAACTTGTAATTTGATCAAAGAGTCATTCGACTGGTTCAGATTTTATCCATGCTGTGCGCAGATACCACACTATTATCATAATCTTCAAGAACGTTGCCACAAACGCTAATGTTTGTCCACAATTCTTATCCTAGCTAAACCGGTATCTGGTGTTTTAAAATTCCTAAACTGCTCCTAATATGGAGAGAATGGATCTGAGTACCATCTGATTCACAGACTGATATTTTAAATATTAAATTGATGTACTAGAGACATATGAGTACTGCAAATGTAATGATAAAGGTAATACATAGGAAAAATTGAGGGTAAACGTAAAGAGCGTAACCAAAAAATGGAACGTATGTTTCAAATAACTAGCGATATAATTTCCCAACGTAATCTTTTTAAATAATTTTTTTTTCTATCACGAAGTCGTGTTAGAAACTAAGAACTCAGGCAGCTTAAAGATGATGATATAGTTTGGTCACTCTGCAGTGATACAGTATTTGGGACGTATCAGATGGTTCAGTCAAATATACAGGATGACAAGTGATTCGTAAGCTCTTACAATCAAGTGGTTAATAAATTTTCCTTAAACCCACAGCAAAATACTCAGTTTCATGATTTAGAGAAAGCGAAGCAGGGTAGCTGTTAAAGCCCTACATTTATTTCGACTGAAGTCTGGGCTCGAATTACATTGCATGTGTTCCGTAAATGGAAGTTATCGTATTATACTTCCCAGCTGCAGCCCAGGAAAAATATTGCAATTGTTGCATCATTGAATTAAATAGAGCGTCTAGATCAAGGTGACACTTCTGCTGACGCTATGGAATTCCTTTTCCTTCCAGTGTCATATGCTGTTATAGGTGGTACAGGACGCATACCGCCAAATACGAAGAACTGCTCATAAAAGAAATAAATTTCCTGTATGAGTCTGCGATCATTGTGAATATTTTGGGAATAAAACCATCTAGATCGCTCAATACATTACTTTATTTATTGCGTCGTTTCACTTACTTCCCTCATCTGATATTAGTAAACACTGAACTTGCGGAACACGGTTCAGTGTCAGTACTACAACTTGGCCTACTCGGAGCGTCAACTACCAACGCCCCGATTGACAGTAGGAATTAGTACAGACACTGAGCCCTTTTCCACAAGTTCAAAGCCTACTAATATTTGATGACGGCAGTAGCTGAAATGAAGCAATAAAAAGTATTTAGCGACCTAGACTGCTTTATTCACAGAACCGTTAACTGTTCTTCAGGTCTTACGTAACTATCAAACTTTAGCACGACCATCGTTTGTCATTTGTGTTTGAAGTATTATTTGCTTACACCATGTTTCGCAACTTAGTGAGGTTCAGTTGTGGTTAAGACATTGGACATGTTTTCAGGAGGTCAGGGTTCAAAAGTCTCCATCGTGCTACTCGGATTTAAGTTCTCTCTATTGTTTTTCCACTATGAGATGATGTAAGAGATGAAACCAATATAACAAGACTCTGGACGCAATACTAGGACCAGCTAATGATTTAAATGTTAAAATCTACAAATTTATAGACTAATGTTCATAACAACTCTAAAACTTTGACATTTTCTTGGTAATAGTTCGTTGTGGTTATGCAACTCTTACTTCATATCGAGCACTGGAAACAGAAAGATGACAGAAAATTTTTACTGAGCTACATATATGCCCATAAAGCATCTTCCAAAAAACGTACCGTTATCAAGTTTAGGTTCTGAATACGGATGGGTATTACAAGGGTGTCGAGCTACACAACAAATCTTATTAATTTTATTGTTTGCGTTGAAGACGTGGATAATAAGAACACATATTTAATTTTCCAGATTTCTCGTAATATTTCGTTTTCTGTCTTTTGCATATTGAACTTGACAGTGATATGCAATATGTTCCACTTCTTCCCCAGCCATGCAATCTGCTTTGTGATATATGGCGAGAGGTACGCGAATTATTGGCACTGTAAGCAATATTCCTTGGAGTTGTTTGTTTTCGTAAAGCGAGCTTCTGCAGAGAAACGTTGCCTTAATGGGAAAGTAAGTGAGCTTTGAGGCCGGAAAAGCAATAAAAGAAGCACTCTTGCCCGGCTGCAAGAGGGAAGTCTACGGGCGCCATAATTTTTGATAAGAGTTTAGATCAACGCTCGCGCTTATTAAATACGGAAGGAAACGTGGGCCCATGTAGCTTTCTAAGCTTCCCCCGGGTTTCGCTCCGAACACTAAAGATTTAAACTGTCTCAGCGTGCCTTCAACCTCTTGTAATAAGACAAATATTAGAACACAGTATCCAGAGCAAACTCTTTTCCCTGGAGCTATGCTGGTTTAGGTGCGTCATATAACACTTAAAAGGAAATATGCATAATGGCGGGGAACTTTCCGACTGCTTTCAGTCGGATACGTCGGTCTCATCTAACGACTTCTACAGGCATAGATCAAAACATTTACGACGTATGGCCATTTTAAAAGAAAATAAAGAAAAAATTAAAAATTAGCCAAATGGAAAAAATATGGAAAAGTGTCAGCAAAAAATAAAGCCGTGGCAAAATCCCATAAAACAACATATCCGAAGATTATAGTTAAAACTTTCCACGTTTATAATGTGCATAACTCGGCGAATACTAAGGTGCCAGGTAATTTAAAGGTGACAACCGATTTCTCCTTCGCTACAAGCTTCCAGTAGTCTATTACGTACACATCTTACAATCTATAGCCATTATTACATTACTTTGGTATAATCAATAAAATACGTACTTGTAATAACAACAGCCAAAATTGTGCGGCGACCATTCTTCAGATACATGTTCCAAGGCTTAAGCTTCATCAACTGGCAATCATGACTACACAAATATCATTGAGTATAAATATACAGAAAAATTGCATTTGCACTGTTGTATTTTCTGAGTAACACCACGTCGATCAAGCCTCCAACTATATAGTCATTCTTGCTTTCATCCCGCGCCCAGTACGTGCAATTCACCAGCAAAACCCTACGCTACGCTACTAGTACGAGTATCTCCATAAAACCAACACTAAATTTGGTGGTTTAGTTCAGAATATGCTGCATATTGTATTTTCGAAATCTGTCGGTAAAATGTGAAAACTAAATGTTGTTAAATATGTTGATGATAACCACAACCACGACTATAGTGGGGAACCGCAGTGCGTACAAAAGCACTTAAGAAGGAGATCAATACACATTTCGCACTTCAGTATCGTTTTAACGTAGCACACTGCATCGTACGTCTAAATAGAAATTGCTTCCTTTATTCGAACGCGTAGAGCATTTGTATTCACCATATAAAGACACACTGTATTCGGATTGTTCTGTACCGATTCTCCCGCGAGATCCTGAAATGGTGCGAATATAGTAATTCTAAGATGAAGTAATAAGAGATCTTATGTGGTACTTTCGGATCGCCATTTTATTACATTTTAGCGACTTCAGATCTTCAAACAGTCCCTCCTGACATCTATACTTATTGCAAAATGATCCGCCCATTAGAAGCTGAAAAATCTCTATATGTCAAAGGAACTCTTTAGACACAAGGGGAAATTTAACTCCTAAACTGACAAGGTAGGTTGTAACAGGAATAGATCTGAGTATGGACTTACTGTAAATCAGAAGACACTCAGCTGTGAGAGTCACTTTGCAGTCCTAAACTGTTAGATAAAAGCTATTATTGACACAACAGTCACGGTTATCCCTTTGACATAAAATGTTAATTTTTATGTTACAGAAAGTTTTTCCACACTTAACAGTTAGTATTTAAGTTCATCCTAAACAATGGATTTTTAATTAACAAAACGGATGATAATATAGTAAATATTAGCGCAACAACTAACCATAGACTCGTGGATGCAGGTGTACCACAATAAATAAATTCCCGAGGGATGACCAAAGTACAGGATATCTCAGTTGAGTCTCACATGGGCGAAAAAGCTCTCCCTAGTACGAAAAAAACTAATGGTGTAGAAGATCGTCCTAGTTCTTGGCACAGCACACGTCGAACGTAGCACGGTGCAGTACTGTATACGAAAACTGGAAGTTGGGTACCTTGGAGAAGTAAAATTGGAAGTTTTTAAAATCTAATACGTCTGTTAGGTATTGATAACTATAAGTGGTGAAGAAGAGAGATTAAAGGAAAGAAGCAGGTTTGAACTAGACATTCGTGGCATATAGTTACTTTGAAAGGACGCAGAATAATTCGTTCTCCGTCTTCAGTTTAAGATCCATTTTCCACGACGTATTAAACCAAAATCTTCCTTCCTTCTTATAAACAAAAACTGGAGGGAGCAGTACAGGTGAAACACTTCGGGATACCGCATAGACTGGAATATAAAGCAAGGAACTTTGATACTGTTAATTTTTGTTGTATCTAGGCAAGACAGCCTAGACACAATGAGAGGAAGCCGAAAGGCACGCGCTTAAACTCACGCAGGCTGGCGTGAGGTCTGGAACAGGATACGTAATGAATGCTATAAAGAAAAGTACGTAGCTTCTGGAATACTTAACTTTAATTCATAATTGTAGAACATCGCTCTTGATGATACAGAAGTATAATAGCAATATAACAAAGGATAATGGCGCCGTGCTAGGTCGTAGCCAATGACTTAGCTGAAGGCTACACTAACTATCGTCTCGGCAAATGAGGGCGTATTTGTCAGTGATCCCTTTCTGGCAAAGTCGGCTGTACAACTGGGGCGAGTGCCAGGACGTCTCTCTAGACCTGCCGTGTGGTGGCGCTCGGTCTGCAATTACTGACAGTGGCGACGCGCGGGTCCGGCGTATACTAATGGACCGCGGCCGATTTAAAGGCTACCACCAAGCAAGTGTGGTGTCTGGCGGTGACACCACAATTTTTGTAGCCTTCTTCCTCAGATGCTACTCAGTGCTGTTCATCGTATTAATAACAATAATAATTGCTTTTTGTAACTGATATTTTATATCTCATGTAGCGCAAGGACAGCGGGTACGAAAAACGCTCAGGATGAATGCGATGTACTGTGACGCGTGTGACAGCTGTAAACATTGAGTGTCAACCTAAGCGGCGAGCAGAAAGTCCTAAGGCACGGTTAGACAAACAAGGAACTGCACGACCGCGACAGTGCGATGAATTCACAGGTCGAATGTAAGTCAAATAAACAAGAATCCGTGCTCGTGCTACCATGCGACTGACTTCGGAGTCTGCATAGTTATACCAGTTACGACTCCAGACCCACTGTCCAATGAACGCGACACTAACGTCGCTTACGGTGGAGTCGCGAATCATCCGAACTCTGGACCTCGAACACCTCTTCTACCGACATACAGGCGTCTGCTGGGATGCGAAAATTATTTATCGACCTAGCGTGTCTCAACTAATTTTGTTAGGCATCGTCAATGCTCTACAAAGAAATAAAAAAGATAATTTTATAGTTAACTATAAATGTGTTGCAACTTCCCAGCAGATTAAAACTACAAGCCGGAGAGAGACTCGAACTTCACCTTTTGCAGGCAAGACTTCAACCAGCTGAGCTCCCTAAGTACCCGACCTCACAGCTGTGCTTCCACCAGTACCTCATGTGAGTGGTGACACGACAATATCGTTAAACAGTTAACTCTTCTGTTTCTCTGCAGATCATCGAAGATGCCTAACACGACTAGCTGAAACATTGTTGATTAAGAACCATCGTAAAAATCACTTGCTTTAGTAATTCGTTTCTACAGTGCAAACACCACACTGTTGCTCTCGGTACGAAGAGGAAGTACACAGCTGTAAAGATATTAACATGCGTTTATGGTGAATAAATGCTGGAAGACTGACGACTTGACAGAAAGCAGACAGCAACATAGACACTGTTCAGTAGTATGTTGGTGACTGTTATCTGAATATAAGTGCCCACATCATTACAGAACAGCATTTCATGGAACCAAAACCTCAAAGTTTCCCAAACGTGTTAGTTTTTTCCAATCTTACAACACTGATATGGAAGTGTTTATTTATTAACCCTAATTTCCTTATAACTTATTTCATTTGAAAAAAAATCGTAACAAATTCGAAAAACTATTATGGAAAACAACATTTTTAAACTGAAATTCACTTCTAGGAAGTGTCAAGATTTAATGCCCTCTGTCGGCCTAAATTTGTTTATTAATGGTGTTATCACGTAGCATTTTGCATGAAAAAATCTCACTGCATACTGATGTTAACAGACGCGAAAGTTATGATCAAATGTCTACGTGCACCATATGAGATGTTAGCACACTGCAAAGGTAGGGAAATTTTTGAGGAATGTGGAATACTAATGCAACGCTGACGCTGCTCTTCTTGCTGCTTTCTGTCTAAATGATTAATGGTGAAGTTAGCCACTGCTGTTTCCACCAGAAATCCATATGCATTTGCACGAATGAGAAATTGAATAACGCGGGAAAAACACTGCTCATAGGCCCTACTAATGCGTGGTAAGATTTTAAAATATTGGCTACGTCACTGTCCAGAGGACAACCAATGCATCTGTTGCAATCCCCGAAATGCAGTCAGTCGTAAGTGTAATAAATAGGCAGGTATGAAATTGCTGTGAAATAATGTTTACTTTTCACAGACTGAATTTTTGCAGAAAAATTAAATCAAATGTCCCTTCACATAATTCACAACAGTATATTATTAATATTTGTCAGTGCGAGAGCCTAAGTAAATCGACCAGCATCACGTGTTTGCTTAACCTTTAGAAAATCCATGGAAAATATTGAAAGTGCTCCAGCATACTTCTACAGTGAAGTTTTGTAAACGTGAACTAATATTTTTTTAACTGCGGATCAGCATCAAAGTTAACTGGAGAACAGTACATAGACGTTTAGAGTAATCCCCTAAACCTAAATTATTCAGAGTCCTCACGCTGATAAATGTTTGACTCATTGCTATCCACACTCGCGAAGTATTTACAGGCCCCAAATGTTAGTCCATGCAACAAACTAAAAATATTTCAGAGCTCCTCGCGATAATCACACGTGAAACTTTTACAAGGTCACAACCGAAGATTTAGAAAATATTTGCAATATACACACGAGGCGACTTCCAGACGCACATGCGTCCTATCTGTATGCAAATTCTACTGTGGCTGCCTACCGAAATACACTCCTGGAAATGGAAAAAGGAACACATTGACACCGGTGTGTCAGACCCACCATACTTGCTCCGGACACTGCGAGAGGGCTGTACAAGCAATGATCACACGCACGGCACAGCGGACACAACAGGAACCGCGGTGTTGGCCGTCGAATGGCGCTAGCTGCGCAGCATTTGTGCACCGCCGCCGTCAGTGTCAGCCAGTTTGCCGTGGCATACGGAGATCCATCGCAGTCTTTAACACTGGTAGCATGCCGCGACAGCGTGGACGTGAACCGTATGTGTAGTTGACGGACTTTGAGCGAGGGCGTATAGTGGGCATGCGGGAGGCCGGGTGGACGTACCGCCGAATTGCTCAACACGTGGGGCGTGAGGTCTCCACAGTACATCGATGTTGTCGCCAGTGGTCGGCGGAAGGTGCACGTGTCCGTCGACCTGGGACCGGACCGCAGCGACGCACGGATGCACGCCAAGACCGTAGGATCCTACGCAGTGCCGTAGGGGACCGCACCGCCACTTCCCAGCAAATTAGTGACCCTGTTGCTCCTGGGGTATCGGCGAGGACCATTCGCAACCGTCTCCATGAAGCTGGGCTACGGTCCCGCACACCGTTAGGCCGTCTTCCGCTCACGCCCCAACATCGTGCAGCCCGCCTCCAGTGGTGTCGCGACAGGCGTGAATGGAGGGACGAATGGAGACGTGTCGTCTTCAGCGATGAGAGTCGCTTCTACCTTGGTGCCAATGATGGTCGTATGCGTGTTTGGCGCCGTGCAGGTGAGCGCCACAATCAGGACTGCATACGACCGAGGCACACAGGGCCAACACCCGGCATCATGGTGTGGGGAGCGATCTCCTACACTGGCCGTACACCACTGGTGATCGTCGAGGGGACACTGAATAGTGCACGGTACATCCAAACCGTCATCGAACCCATCGTTCTACCATTCCTAGACCGGCCAGGGAACTTGCTGTTCCAACAGGACAATGCACGTCCGCATGTATCCCGTGCCACCCAACGTGCTCTAGAAGGTGTAAGTCAACTACTCTGGCCAGCAAGATCTCCGGATCTGTGCCCAATTGAGCATGTTTGGGACTGGATGAAGCGTCGTCTCACGCGGTCTACACGTCCAGCACGAACGCTGGTCCAACTGAGGCGCCAGGTGGAAATGGCATGGCAAGCCGTTCCACAGGACTACATCCAGCATCTCTACGATCGTCTCCATGGGAGAATAGCAGCCTGCATTGCTGCGAAAGGTGGATATACACTGTACTAGTGCCGACATTGTGCATGCTCTGTTGCCTGTGTCTATGTGCCTGTGGTTCTGTCAGTGTGATCATGTGATGTATCTGACCCCAGGAATGTGTCAATAAAGTTTCCCCTTCCTGGGACAATGAATTCACGGTGTTCTTATTTCAATTTCCAGGAGTGTATAAGTCTGCGTTCTCAAAAATGTGTGCTGTTACTTATAATCTCGAACTGACATGAGTTAAGCTGATGCACATACGACTTACTAAAACAAATAAAGACTATAAATTTAATCTTGTATATACATATTACACAAGCATTTGGATGGAAATTTACATTTAATGGTTTTCATGCAAATAGTGTTTTTGCTCATATGGTGCTATTTTTGGTCGTTATATCACTGATAAATATTAAAGCTGATTTCCGTCATACATCCATAGCTACCTCTATTTAATGTTTCGTGTATTATTTACTAGGAAATTCGCTTTTTAATAAGCAGAATATACATCCTGGCCTGTAGTCTGTAATACGTAATATTCGCAGAAAATCTGTCTAACGGTTCTATAGAGTTCGCTGCTACGTAAGCACTGACACTAAGTTTGTCTAAATCGCACAAGGTGTTAGTGAGTTATTAATTTTTGTAGATCATTACATACCCAAAGCATTTAACATTTAATAACCTTGTAAACTAAATCACTTCTCTTATCACACTCGTCTAATTTTTGTATTTAAAATCATGGGACTGGTTTCTCTGTCGCTTGTTTTATTTAGAGTTTCCCTTATTTCGTACTTTCTTTATTCAATTAGTTTGGCCATGGCGGCTACCCTCTCTAGTTCAAACGGTCGAGTTTTACGCACCACGTGGCCTGTGTCTTCTGACAGTTGATGTGCATTCAGGATTTCTCATTGTTTGACCTCTGCATATCATCGCCCGTCAAAGGTCACGCACGATATCTGCCGACAGAGTTGCAAAATTCGTCCAGCTCGCCATGGCCCCCTCCACTGTCGAACTCCGCTCTCTTGACTGACTTAGTATTCGACAGTTGAGCTGCGAGCGTTACAATAGGACACATACACCTGTCTGTGTCTAGTGTTGAAGTTTTTGATAGACACTTTTGGGATGGTGCCCAATTGGAGTCACATTTTGTGCAGTCATAAACTCGATTAAAACACGTTGTTTCTCATGTACTGGCATAGTTACGTTGCGCACCGCCATGTATAAGGGCGAATTACAACTGTTAGCTACTTCGGTATAGGTCTGACACTGGTACTGAAGATACGTAAGGAAGGCCCTCATAAAAAGAAGTCTACAAATGTCATAAATTGGAAACAGAAGAATATGATGATTGAGGTCTGCAGATGATATGGTTATAATAGCAACAGGTGAAAAGGAATTACAGGAAACATTGCATAAAGCAAAAGCTACAGGAAAGATTTATGGAACGGAAATCAATTAAGAGAAAAGCAAAGTACTGGCACTAGGACGAAATTAAAAGATATATTTAGTGCTGAATGGTGGAGCATTAGAATATGTGCAAAGCATGAAATACCTCGGAAGCAGGATAGAAACAAATTAGAAGAACAGAAGTTGAACCCAGAGTAGCAATGGCGAAAGAGGAATTTTATATTCTGAAGGTGTGTGGACAAAGATTTGATGAAAAAAGTAATGAAATGTTTTGTACAGAGTATCCACCTACAAGGTGCCGAAATATGGATACTGAGGAAGAAAGATACAGCAATGCTGCATGGTTTTGAAATGTGGACATGGCGGAGGACGGAAAGAATAAGTTGGATGGCTACCGGGAAAAACGAAGAGGTACTGAGACGTGTGGGAGAGCAAAGACAATTACTGTACGTAATAAAAAGAAGGGAACTAAACTGGATTGGGTATACATTAAGAGAAAAAACGGACTTATAAAAAGAGTCTTAGAGGGGTATGTAGAAGGACAGAGTAGACGAGCGAGAAAGAGGTTTCAGATCCTGGATGATGTGATGATCGGCACCACATGCAGCAACATTCAGAAGGAAGCAACGGGTCACAGCAAACTGGTAATAATGATGAATATAATAACTATAATATAAGAAAAACAGTTCTGAGAATGTACTTTTAAAAGAAATCATTGTATGGAAGTGAATCAAGGACTGCGGGAAAAACGGAAAAGAAGAAAATCCATGCCTTTGAGATGCAGCGCAATAGAAGGTTAGTGAGAATTAAGTGGTCTGATAAGAATGATGTAGATCCTCAGGAGAACAGAGGAAAAACCATTGACAAGAAGGCTGGTTCAAATGGCTCTGAGCACTATGGGACTTAACAAATGAGGGTCATCAGTCCCCTACAACTTAGAACCACTTAAACCTAACTAACCTAAGAATATCACACACATCCATGCCCGAGGCAGGATTCGAACCTGCGACCGTAGTGGTCGCACGGTTCCAGACTGAAGCGCCTAGAACCGCTCGGCCACAGCGGCCGGCTTGACAGGAAGAATGGACAGGATGACAGAAGATCTGTTAAAAATTTCAGAGCTTAGCTTCTACGGTACTTGAAGAAGCTGCGGAATAGAGACAATAACTATCCTATCAAACTTCTCTGGGGCACTCCTGTAGAGACTGTTACTCTGAGGAATGCTGGCCGCCTAGGACACTCTGTCTTCTATTACTTCAGATTCCTCCGAGCCACTCACATACGTGGGAATGTATTCCATATGCTCGGACCTTCGTTAACAGTCTCCGGTGGATACTCTGTCAAACACTTTCCAGAAATGAAGGCAATCTGAACGCATACACCTGAAGACGGCAATGTATGGAGAAGCCTCGAGGAAGGCGTTATCCAGTAGTGAATGTTAAATGTTTGACGACGCGAAATTCGTAAGACATTGAAGCTTTCTCGACTTATTCAGTGAATAAATATACTGGCTTCATCATCCAGCTAAAACCTTCAGATAATTTATTCATCGGTTCTAGGCGCTTCAGTCCGGAACCGCGTGATTGCTGCGGTCCCAGGTTCGAATCCTGCCTCGTGCATGGATGTGTGGGACGTGCTTATATTAGTTAGGTTTAAGTAGTTCTAAGTTCTAGGGGACTGTTGACCACAGATGTTAAGTCCCATAGTGCTCAGAGCCATTTGAACCATGTTTTTTTTTTTTTATTTAATCATCTCATTCAGGGAAATTTTATAAGATGATCATTTACCAGCGAAACAAAGAGGGTGCTTGATCGGAGAACAAGTGTGTTCACATAGTGGCGACCACTGCAAGGGCACGAACAAAACACGCCTCCTATAGGGTCACGCTGTTACCAGCAACAGCCGTTCACTGCCCCGCTGACGTCACGCAGTTGGAAGGGCTGAATTTCCGGCGCCGAGCACCATTTCTTGGTGCGGCTCCACTGGGCCGGCGAGAAAAAGGGCGACGTGCGAATACGGCGCAGGGCCGTTCGCAGGCAAATCGTGGCGGAATTAACGACTCCCGGTATCGCCCGCGCGGTGCGGCCGGCGGGGTGCGGCTGACCTGGGTAAGGGGCAGCCACCCCCTGCCCCAGCCCGAGCGCCCGCCCCCTGCGGCCAGCTCTCATCAGGGCGCGCCCGTTCGACCAATCGATGGGGGCGATCGATCGATGGGCGCCCGGCTGAGGCGGACACCTTGTCCCCCGCTGACAGCCCCGGCCACCGTCTAAATTAGCGCGCTGCCGCCGTCGCCGCCGCTGCTACTGCCGTCGGCTACAGCAGCGACGTACTGTCACCCCCTAAATTGCGACCTGACGCCACGCTGGCGCGAGTTCGTAAAAACGCTCACCCGTCCCCGATGCCCCCCCAAAACCCACCCCACAGCTTCCCATGACGTACCCCGTAGCGTGACGGGCACCGCGCCGGCGAAAGGCTGTTATCTTCGCATTCCGCATTCAAGAGTCGCTTTTCATATTGACGGTTCTGCAACTGGCAGCTGGTGTACAGCCACGTTTTTATCTGTCAGAAACAGACGTGTGTTATTTTCTCTCTCTTTGGCGTGAAACGTTAACTGTATTACTTTCGAAAAAAAAAAAAAAAATTGTTCCACTGTCATTTAAGACTCTCGCACAAAATATTTCTGCTTATCAAATCGTTGGATGATGACGGTAACATTAATACCTTACCCTACGTCAACTCGCATGTTATCTACGTTGCTACCCAGCCGCTTGAGTAAACAGTCAATTATTGTGTAACACATCAGCTTGCATATAGTCTGGAGTCTTGTTGTACCAATCAGAACTGGTTGCAAAAAGAATAAGCGTCAGACTAGAAGTAATTCCATCATAACTGAATATAACACCAGACCTAAAAAGCAGAACCGTTAGACTAGAAAGCTACTGCGCCACGGGTGAAGCAAAGTGACGTAAAAAGTGAGAGAAATCGTAAAATGTTGTATAGCGTTAGATACAAAACATTAGGCTAACAAATTACTTCCCCACATCTGAAATGTTGTGATACTGTATCATAGCGACAGGTGAATGGTAGGAATTCAGTTGATTTTGTGGGTTATCCTTCACAATACTTACTAGAAAAAAAATTCACCATAATTATCACACTCTTTGGCACAATTAAAAACATAATAAAATCACATGTCACAGCCAATAAGAAAACTGACAAATGAGAGTAGCACTCGCGCTGCGACGATTCTGTACGACCTTAATTATGTAAATAACAATAAAAGTAATTATAATAATTTCGTGTGGTTCAGTGGCCTGGTGCAATTCTTTATTTAGCAAATAAATCCGCCAAACAGACGTGCATATTGGGAAGTCCTTTTATTTTATTTTCGCTACTAATTTCGGTAATTCATCATGCCACTGCAACCAAGTTTTCGAAGGAAGCACTTGAGGTACGAATTTACGACATCCAGAAATATGTTACCAAAAATATGTCACTATCGATTATTTTTGAGACGTGCGTATGGGGCCTGAAGATGTCATAATGAGCCGGATGCTGTGGCCGATCGGAACCGCGCTGCTGCTACGGTCGCAGGTTCGAATCCTGCCTCGGGCATGGATGTGTGTGATGTCCTTAGGTTAGTTAGGCTTAAGAAGTCCTAAGTGTAGGGGACTGATGACCTCTGATGTTAAGTTCCATAGGGCTTAGAGCCATTTTTTTTGATGGCATAATGAATTGTCGAAACTGATAGCAGAATTAAAGTAAAGAAACTTCTCAACTTGAGCAGCTGTTGGGCGAATTTCTTTGTTAAATGTTTGACCACCTGCTGTCCCAGTTCCACAATGGATCAACAGAGCCTGACAACGCATGAACATGTGTGCCACGTTTAGAATCTGAAGATGGTCAATGTATGACCGAAACCGATTATGACTGTGATTGTGTCTGTAAAGGAACAAAATTTTTTACTCACACCATCGACAGACTGTCGTTTTTTTTTCCAAGGGCCTCGTGCATTTCTTTCTATTGAAAGCTTCTCCGGTAACTTGCGAGTCTCTGACCTATCCCAGATATCCAAACAGGGAAAGGAAACCTACAGTTTTTGTGTGGAATCTGAACCACAAGTTGTTTCTGGTGACTCCTCGCATCGTAGAGGGGTAAAGGCTACATTAAAACGAAGACTGAAAAATCCGTGGTCCGTTACAGGTTCGATCCCGCAATCTCTCGGTTTCCAAGGAGGCGCTTTTTTTTATAAAAAGAAGAACCTGCCAGGCCCCCAAAAGGATGGGTGCGGGAAAAGTGGACAGGGGTCGCAACCCGAGGTCTGGCAATCATCCCCTTCTCCCAGGAACCAAGGAAAGCGTAGGGAACGTAGACTAGAGGTACAAAGACTATTACTGATTTAGTTCTTCATTTATTTTTCATTTTTTGATTTTTATAAATACCAACGTCGTGAGGAGGAGTGAGCGGCAAGTCACTGGATTCAGTGAGACTATCGACGCAAAGTTTTATGGAGATGAACATTCCGATGACCAGACAAAGTACCTGTTCTAAGAGTGGAAAAGGTGTGGATCAACTCCTCGTTGCAGTAACACCCCAGCGCTGTCGTGGATTAAGAAAGACAAGACAAAGGAAACTGGAGAAAACTTGTCTGTAATGGCGTTCATTAAGGTAGTGTCAGAAATCAAGGACTCTTCCGTCGCCAACAGCAAACACGTAGTAACCTGTGTGACCACAAATCAACTTTAGGGAGTTCGTCTTCGTTTGTGGGAAGTATTCTGAGTCCGGGAAGAGGAGCAGGTGAGAGGGTATTTGGCTGGTTCAAATGGCTCTGAGCACTATGGGACTTAACAGCTGTGGTCATCAGTCCCCTAGAACTTAGAACTACTTAAACCTAACTAACCTAAGGACATGACACACATCCATGCCCGAGGCAGGATTCGAACCTGCGACCGTAGCAGTCGCGCGGTTCCGGACTGCGCGCCTAGAACCGCGAGACCACCGCGGCCGGCATGGGGTATTTGATGGGAGTCGTACGGGTGATTATGGCTGGCATCTGTCGCACCAAGAACCGAGGCCTGTCGCCGATCCGCACATCGGACGATGCTCGTTCGAGTCCAGAAAATCACAGAAGACACACAACGGGTTGTTTGCGAGGTGAATCGCGTGTATGCGTGATGGCATACTTGATTCTCATTGACCGTAAGGCGGCATGCAGACTGGTCGTCAGCGGCTTGATAAGAAGCGCATACCGATCGCCAGACGGCACGCCAGTCGACGTGGGGATTCTTTGTCTCAACCACATTCAGCAACTTGTACTGCTGAAGAAAACCATAGACGCCTGTGTGGATGTCAAACACGTTGGCAGTATTGCAGTGCGGACGTGGTTCGATCAAAAAAATAGCTGAAGTAAAAGAAATTGGGTGGGGCGATCGATAGCTGAATAGGGGCTGTGAGGGAGCGTGATCAGTGGCCTCCAGCAACTGACTGGTAAGGCACGTAGGACAACGGCGCCACAGCATGAGAACTGACAAAAAGGGCTATCGCTCTGTCAGAGACATGATAGAGACCTAAACCGCCCCTTCACCGTGGGAGTGTGAGGGTCCCGTACATTACCTTGAGCAGCATTCCCTGGCAAACGTATGAACCCAATGACGCTAGCATATGACGGGCTGTAAACAGTGGGATAGGAAGTGTCTGGGCCTCATGGGGGACACGTGATGCCAGATATGAGCTTCCATATTGTGTCTTTGCAGAAGATCGTAGGCTAAATGGTAATTTAGGAACCCAGCTCGTAGTTGGGACAGTAGGCGCCGAAAGTTGAGGGTAGTACCAGCTACACGCAATAGACCAGCGCTGTCACAGTAAGTCCACGGCGCTCGATTTTCGGACGTTAAGGCAGCCACCAGAAGCTTCGCCATAAGAGTACCTATCTTAGTGACTCCCTGACCTGAGCACCGCTACGAAGAAAGATGACGACATTGTCCGCATAAGCAGTGCAGCTGAATACATGACCACCCTCTTATTTCAGATAGGCAACAGTTCCAAGGTGAATGCATACAACAATTAGGTGAGCGGGCGGGCTTGATGCACCGAACGACGGATTGGGATGGGAGGAATGAGACAGCCATTGTAGAGCACACAGGAGGTAGCTTCACAAAGGAGACGCATCACGACGTCTATGGCAGTATCATGGTATCACACATATTGCAAAGCAACCCTTTCAGGTAGTCGTGGTGGACCCGATCAAAAGCCTGACTGAAGTCAAGGGCTGCCAAAAGTCCAGGCAAATGACGAGCGTGAGCAAGACAATTAAGCGAAAGAGGGCAGTGCGGATGTTATTAGCACCTCCCAATGAAGTCTGATCAGGGGAAACTAAAGCCACGTACCGTCCATTTAAGCATTGCAACCAAAAGCTAGGTAAAGATCTCATGTCGCTATTGAGTAATGTCAATGGGCGGCAAGCGTATATCCGTGATATACCCTGAGGCTTGTGAACGAAAATGAGGAAACTATCCGGGGTCTGCACGAGAGGTGGCATAATGTCCCCACAAATTTCCGTCCACACTGGCGTCATTAGAGGAGAAATGTCCTGTAAAACTCTAGTAGAAGGCCGTCAGGTCCAGGCGTCTTGTTTGTAGATCCCGCTTGGATAGCAGCATGACTTCGTGATGTCAGCAACAAGATCCATCTTTGCATCACCAGGAACTGAGCCAAAGGAGTGGTGCAAGACCGCCATAATGTTAAGAGTGTGGTGACATTGTGCAGAGTACAGGATAACATAATGTGCATGGAGGGCAGATCCTATATCGCATTGGGTATCTATGTGCCCCATCATCAGTCGAAAGTACATTAACCAAAGTTCAACTGTGGTCCCTTAGGCTGTCACATGTTACATAGACGCTCCTGCGAAAACCCATGGTGAATGTGTGCCCTGATGATAGCTCCTTCAAGATGACATCGAGAGAGGAACGTGAACTATTCCTCAGCACAATTCAACAACGCCTGACGTTCTGGCGAATACAGCGTCACAGTACGTTCCCAGAGAGAGGTGAAGCATAAACCCAGCCTACCAAAACCAGTCAAGGCCTTGTGGATGGAAGGCTTTGTGCAGAGGACCCACCATGGCAGGGCTGACTGATATGCATCACGGCGTCGAAGACATGCTGTCCCCGTGGTCTCGATGTTGTGCCAGCAGTTTGGTAAACTGAAATGGATCGTGTACAGTTTCCGTGTCGCCAGCACGCCACACCCATTGGAGGCAGATACTGATGGCAGTGATATATGCTTCATGTCAGAGAACACAATGGGTTAGAATTAGCAGCCTGCACGTCACCGACAATATCGCGGGGGATATAAACAGGATCGATTCAACTCGAACAATGGCTAGTGAAATGAGTAAACCGTCTACGAGCGCCATGAATGTGCTCTGAAGAGTCTAAAAGATTGAGATACTGGAGAATTGCTGTTAGCGCCGTGCATGGAGAGTGATGCGGCTGTTTTGGGCATCTGGGTGGAGTTCGTCGCCTGCCATGATCAGTGTATCCTGCCGACCCAGGAAGGGAGCCGTAATTGCTTCGGTGAAGAAAGTGGGACGTTCATAGTAGAGACCTGAACCGGATGATGCATAGACGTTGATGACGCTAACGCCACAGAACGTGAGAGCCATACTTCTGGCATCAGGGAGATAGGCAACTGTTTCAGTGTGGATATTGTCATGCAGGAGGATGGCCACCCACCACCAGTAGGGAAGCATGGGGGACGTGTGTTGTAAATCCACAGTGAGCACTTCGTGAAAGAGAGGCAACATCATCAGACGCAACTGGGGGAGATCGGTCTTCGTAGGTGGATGCTGACTGAAGACGGAGATAGACACAGACGTCGCGGCGTCTGGTTCAAAAATGGTTCAAATGGCTCTGAGGACTATGGGACTTAACATCTGAGGTCATCAGTGCCCTAGACTTAGAACTAGTTAAACCTAACTAATCTAAGGACACCACACACATCCATGCCCGTGGCAGGATTCGAACCTGCGACCGTAGCGGTCGCGCGGTTCCAGACTGAAGCACCTAGAACCGCTCGGCCACCTCGGCCGGAGCGGCGTCTGGTGCCAGGGCGTCAGAGCACAGGGCATCATAGCACAGGGCATCATCAGCTGGAGGGTCGTCATCCTGTGCACACATTGGATGGAAGCGGTCATCAGCAGGGGCATGTCGTAACCTCTTTAGTTTCCTCGCGACCGTTGCTTCCTAAAACATGTTGATCCGTCTCGGATGGCCGACATGTGGCCAGACGGCAGAAAAGTGAAGGTAGGTACTACTCCATGATCAACAACTATGGGGTCGGTACAGATGGCTTGTGTCTGCTAACGGTCATCGTGCGTCGGTACTGCCTCCGGTAGTACTGTAGGAGAGAGAGCCAGAACGTCCATCGAGTCGTCGAAGGGAGTCGACGCCGGTATCGACTGACTCAGAGGGGGCACCGCAGGCAGCACCGCTGCAGACGCGTAAGATCGAGATAACATAGCGGGCTCCGCAAGGAGAGCGACATCTCCGACCGGTATCAGAACCGGTCTACGTCGGAGACATTCACAATGGACATGGCATTCCTGGCCAAAAGCTGAGTGCGTGGCTGGCCGTCGTACATGACGACAGCTCTGCAGCTGGCAATAATCAGGTAGGAAGGCATGTATTTCCTCAGTTCAGTTTTTATCTGACGGACATTATTGACAACACAGAAGGTTTCAACGTCTTCCACGTTCTCAGCAATGTGACTGATGACGTTTACGTAAGTTTTAAAGGTGGCCACCACAACGTCCGTCAGTATCTCAAATAGGAGTTCAAACACCCTATCGTTCGGAGGCCAAAACCAGCGTGATTAGTCACGACCTTCCCTGTATGTTAGCCACAGTATAGGAACTTGGGCCGTTATCGTGGCGCCGCGAAACGTCAGCACACGGTTCTTCATTCCCTGCCGGCCGCGGTGGTCTCGCGGTTCTAGGCGCGCACTCCGGAACGGCACGACTGCTACGGTCGCAGGTTCGAATCC
Organism: Schistocerca americana; assembly: GCF_021461395.2. Lineage (NCBI taxonomy): Eukaryota > Metazoa > Arthropoda > Insecta > Orthoptera > Acrididae > Schistocerca > Schistocerca americana. The sequence goes on from NC_060121.1 coordinate 394,467,914, forward strand.
TGCCTCGGGCATGGATGTGTGTGATGTCCTTAGGTTAGTTAGGTTTAAGTAGTTCTAAGTTCTAGGGGACTGGTGACCACAGATGTTAAGTCCCATAGTGCTAAGAGCCATTTGAACCATTTTTCTTCATTCCCCAGCGTTATGTACACGGTAGTATTGAGGATCGAAAAACGAATTCTAAGAACATCTAGCGGCGGGAGACGCATTTCGTGCCGTATTAACCTTTCTATTTCATACGCCTTTGGTCTTTCATGATCTAAAGGAAAAGTCAATTTAATTGTGGCTTGGCACTAAGAACATGCCATAATGGTCGATAAAGCCGAACTCTAAAACAAGCTGCTGCGCAGAAGCCGGCCGAGGTGGCCGAGTGGTTCTAGGCGATACAGTCTGGAACCGCGCGACCGCTACTGTTGCAGGCTCGAATCCTGCCTCGGGCATGGGTGTGTGATGTCCTTAGGTTAGTTAGGTTTAAGTAGTGCTAAGTTCTAGGGGACTGATGACCTCAGATGTTTAGTCCCATAGTGCTCAGAGCCATTTGAACCATTTATTGCTACGCAGAAGTAAACAAACGCGAGCTCGCTCGGTAGCATCATAACAGCGGAGACAGACAAAAGGCGTGCTCGGCTCACCGCTGTCGAAGGTAGACTAACCGCTGGACTACTAGCCTCGACATTTATGTAGATAGCTCACCTGTAGGTTTCGATGACTGATTTTGCGAATATCAAAATATACGAAAAATCTGCTCGTATCTTTTGACTGCATTGACTTAGAAACTATATGATTTATACTGCCAAGGGATAGTCAACCTCAATATGTGGCATAAATTACAGCTTGATACTTCTGTCCGTTCCTGAGATAAAAAATCTCAACAGAGAGACAGACATGGAAAATGGCAAAAAGTGTAGTTTCATGTGGTATAGCAACAAAGCAACTGTTTTCGGATTTTTTACTTTAGTTTTACAGCGAAAAATTGCTTCTTGCCATATTTTATGATTCTAGATCAACGGGAAGTACCCTATGGATTTTGAGTGAGTTTGCGAGCATCAGAATGTTTGATAAGAATGGCCAAATTTTTGATTATATTGACTTAGTGACTTAAATGTTGTGCATAGCCAAGGGACTGTCGGCCTTAGTACCTGACTTAAATTTCAACTTGATAACTCTCTATCCGTTCATGAGAAATAGTGGTCTTAACTGTCGGGCCGACACACAGATGGATAACAAAAGGCAACAAAAATATTTTTGTATAATTTATTAACAAGTAAACAATTTTCGAATTATTTCCTTTACTTGTGTTGTAAAACCTTGCTTGACGTCAAATTTCACGATTTTGTCAAGACGAAGTACCCTGTGGGTTTTGATGTGTGAGTTCGTGAGTGTCGAAATATGTGACATAAATGCCTGCCTTAGAAGCTTAAATTTTCGCACAGCTGACGAACCATATACCCTAGTAACAGAAACGTATTTAAACTTGATAATTCTACTCGTTCAGACAAAAAAAAAGGGCCTTAATAGTCGGATGGACAGACAGACAGACAGACAGACAGACGGACTGACCACAATGTGTTCAGTTTTTACCGATTATGCACGGAACCATAAAAATAAAAAACCGGAAGTATCTCAGAAAAACCAAGCTTCCCAACCATTTCATTCAGATATTTCTTCAGATTACATATGATACATACTAGCCTGCTCTTAACCACCTTACACGTTGTCTGCAGCAATTCCTGTCAAGCAAACTGCCTCCGAATGCTCCCCTCAAGTAGTTAGTAGCTGCTCCACAACTACTGGTGGAGTCCCACCCGTTCAGCAGCACTTCCAACTTGTTTCTAAATTATGTCATGTTGCTTTTAGCTGTTACAGACTTTATTTTACTATGCAATTTGGGCAATCGTGCCATTTTCAAGTATAAATTCTTGGAAATGCAGATTGACGCTGGTCAGAGAATTAAGTGTGAGTTATTGTCACTTGAAGACTGGAGGATGACATGTGTATGTAGCCATTTGTAGTGCATATAAAACGATTTTCTTTACACGCGACAGCGTATAAAGTATTGGATACCGGAAAAAGCGTTAAACAAATTGGTACGATGCAACTAAATCAGTAATATTTTTCCCAACGCGAACCCAATGAAAGATACTAAGCTACGTGGCTATGCGGCAAGTGTCTAACTTAACTGAGTGAAACTAATTAGGGCCAATGTAATTCCCATGTAAAATAAACAATTTTTAAATTGATTTATTATTACTGAACAGTCTTTAAGTGTAGTGTCCTATTATTGTAGGATGCAGAACACAGGGCGATTATTGGGCAGCCACTGTGCATCTCATATGACGAACCCCTCTGTCGTCCGATTGCCGAAGCTTGAGTGAACATTTATGATAGGAATTAACATCACACATTCATCAGTTATTTAGTTCACTATTTATATGGTTCAAATGGCTCTGAGCACTATGGGACTTAACTTCTGAGGTCATCAGTCCCCTAGAACTTAGGGGACTGCGCGCCTATAACCGCTAGACCACCGCGGCCGGCACACTATTTATATGTTTTCAGTTGCTCCCGCTCTAATAGTTTCCCACTCTTTCCACCTGTCAGCTGACTATTAATCGACCGCGACTGTTTTAACAATATGATAAGGTTTTTCAGCAGCCGCTTCGTCACAAAAATTTTGGTAAGTCACTTACATTATTTAATGAAGCTATATGTTTTGAGATACAAACCGGAGCTTCAGGCTACAATGCGAATACAAAAAACAGTTATCCTTCTCTTTTATCACAGGATGCTAAGCCAAGACTATAAAGAACAACTTAACTATCTACATGTATATTTCTTAAACGAGTTTTATATAGCCATTGTACCCTGAAGATGGGGTTTATACCTCAAAACATATCTTTCCTTAACAATTTACAATTTAAGTAACTCAGTGAAAGCTTTGTGACTGGTAGCGATCTCTAGAAAGCCTTTTAATATCCGCTTTTTCTTCTACACTCAACAGTGCAATTTCTTTTGCGCTCTTAATGTTGCTGTCTTTGCTTCGAACTTCTAAGAATGTTTCACTGACTTTTTCTCAATGTTGAATCTTCGTTCCATTGACCAGTGTCTTCCAAGTTTCTTCATATTTTTCCTGGAGCCTTGTCATTGTAGCTTCTTTTCATTTACCTTCTATAACCCCCGTTTTTAGGCATCACAATTCCTCTGAAACTGAGCTACCCAGAATGGTAATCATTGTAGTAGTATTTATAGCCCCCAGATAATTTCGAACGCATTTCTTGACTCCTCAGTGTCCAAATACGTTATCCATCATTTCTCTCTTAATCTTCAGTAGATGCTTCATCACAAGTAATTTGTGGTCTTAGCATGTATGTGCTTCTGGTTACAACTTACAGTCCAATCATGATTTAGTAATATCTCTTCCACCTTGATAGAATCCATTTTGGTATCTTCAAGAAATGGTAAAATGTGTGTGAAATCTTATGAGACTTAACTGCAAAGGTCATCATTCCCTAAGCGTACACACTACTTAACCTACATTATCCTAAGGACAAACACACACACACACACACACACACACACACCCATGCCAGAGAGAGGACTCGAACCTCCTCTGGGACCAGCAACACAGTCCTGGAATGCAGCGTCTTAGACCGCTCAGCTAATCCCGCGCGGCTTGGTATCTTCTTGTGACCCCTGGCCTAATGAAAGTAGTAGCTTTCATCTGTCCCGCATAAATGCAAAATGTATGTTGTGACATTACCTGAACGCGAATTTGCCGGGCGAACTGCTTATAGATAGAGTCAGCATTGCGTATGACTCTAACAGAAATACACTGTTCGTTGTATTGATCGATTGCATACCCTGGAAACAAATGCGCTTATTTGTTGAGAGGTTTAGAAATTAATTAAAGCTACTGCAACGCACGTATTGGCTTGGAAACAAAGTGGGTGCTGATGTACGATCAATGTTATGGACATTTGACACGGTCTGCCTGAGCTCTGACAAAACTCTGTTTGTAAAGCGTTTCCGTCCGGCTGAGACACGAACTGAGTGTGCGAATACGCTGGGTTACTGGGACACACGTTTGACAGAAAGCGTTCAGGAATCACAACGGAAAGGACAATCACGCGCTAGCTCTAAAGCACTGTAGGCCCAACGGAAGTGGTTTGTGTGTGGCTCGGGGAACGCGATGTTCGCTGGCTGTGCTGCGCCCTCTCCGACATCTGTGTCTGTCCGACACTGAGGCACCAACGATACTTGCTGCCTGTGTGGCTGGCACTGTGAAGCAGTGTGGTGTCTCCAGTCGTCAAAGGTAAGATGACAGCCTTCACGTCCTGTACTGTATCTCTTTGTGGATGTATTTCTGAATGTGCCCTTTGTGCCAATATGAAAGCCTGCACGATTCGTAGGACGTCCACTAAGGAGAGGTCGCCTTATGTCAAAGCATCATGACGAACATCCCTGCACGATAACTGCCGTACGAATTGTCGCTTTGTTTACAGTTATGCTGTAGTGGACACACCCATGCGACCTTGTTGGCTTTATTACCGGCGGCCATGATACACACCTCGCCACGGTGTTCTCCCAACGAGATCCTCCCAGGCTGAATGATCGTCTTGTTACTCTATCAGATTCCAATCACGTTTCTGGTTAAATTCCGCTGCTTTATAATCACCTCGGCTGGAATATGAAATGAGACAACCTGCCATACATGTTCTCTTTGTCTTGAGGCCTAGTGGTTAGCCCTGCCGCCTCTAGATCGTGGGGTCCCGGGTTCGAGTTGTGGCCGGGACGGAGAAGTGCTCCACTTCTTGACTGAATGTCTGTGTTGCCCTCTTTATCATCAACGAGCACATGGCGTCGAATAGGAAGACTTGCACTAGATGCTCGAACTACTGTAGACGGTATCTTGGCAGAAAATGCTATGCCATCATTTCATACATATCATATGAGCTTTCTAGTCGGGGCTAACCGCTTCACGTCCTGGCGGTGGAAGAAATTATATGCGCCAGCTTTCGTCCAGCAAGGAGAGGGGAGTGGACCATGAAATTTGATAGTTGTATTAATAGTTCCATATTAATTCACTGGCTGTGAATTCCTTGATAGTAGGTGTATTAGGTATGAACTTCTTCCCTTCAACCTAGGCTAAAGACTGCTTCCTCCACTATCCTCAGTCGTCGCTGAGGATGTCACTCGATATTTTCCTTGGACGACCAATATTTCTTTCACCAGCTGGTATTTATTTCTTACGTTTTTCACAAATTTTCCCGCTGAATAATTTTTCCATCCACTTCCAGTTTACATCGAACTGGTTCCGCAGAAATGATGACTTTTTCTTTTTGAGTGGGAACGAAAATATTTAAGTTTTGGAGTGGCGCTTTAATATAAGTAAAAGTTTATGCAGGTTTTCTTCACTGTTTGCTAGCATAACTGCATCTTAGCATAATAAATTATTTTGATTTCTTAGTTCCCCATTCTATAACCACCACCAGCCAATACCTTTATTATAATCGTCCATGATTGTTCTAAAAAGTAGTGGACTCAAGGAGTCACTTTGCCTAATACCACTCTTAACTGCTGTACAGTTAGTTAACCTGGAATCAACTTTCGCCTGGATGTAGATGTTGTAGGAATAAATATCTTCAGTTGTTTTTACCAAGGACGTTCCGAAAGTAAGCTTAGTCACAACTTTTCACACAGAGTTCTTATTGCCAAAGACAGGTATACCACGGCATCATGAAAAAGACACATTACACTGTTCTTCTATACAGTCGTCACCGACGTTGAGTCGTTTGTCGTAGCATCTAATCAGTTTGAAGAAACCAGTCAGGTAAAATTTGGTGCCTTACGATGCAAGGAATTGTCGCACAGCCTGTTACATCTCAGCAGTGGTATGTCCTGTACTTCAGCAATGTTGTTTCAATTCGTGGATGTGGAGGGAAGCCCACTTTGACATTCATCCTCCTCACTCTGCCTTCATTCTGTGAACATGCAACACCCGCTACCAACCATTTGACGAGACATGACCTCTTCACCTTACACGGTCTTTAGGCGTTCGTAGATGACAGACACATTCGCCACAGTACCCATTCATATCGAATAGCAGCACGCACTTCCACTGGCGACCAAGTTGTTACTACGCTTCCATCAGTAATGGTGATGTGTGCTCGGATAACCTCGTGCTCACAGGTGTGTTGCCACTCTCTTCTTCGACACTTAGCGGATGCGTCATTCCTCCCACTCCGACGCCCCCTCCGTAGTTAAACAAGCGACAGGAGTGGATTCCTATGCGTTTGTTTGTGTCATTGTCTTCTCTTCCAAGAACAATGACGAAACATACTTTCAGAACGCCCCTCGTATCAAATCTGCAGCAGCTCCAGGCTGCATAGTAGGTTTACACGTGTTAATTGCATCTCATTAAAAGCCTTCTGTAAATCAATGACACAAAGATAAGTTGGTCTGTTGTATTCAATGGACTTCTCTACAACTTGCCTAAGAATGAATACTGTACCCGTTCGTGAGCTACCGGATCTAAAACCATATTGCTCCTCTGCATAGGTTGTAATTTGTTCTGTGAATTTAAGGGGTAACACACGCGAAAGCAACCAACGTCGTGAAATTTTTTAAATTAAATTCTCATTTACTACATGGTATTGAAATTTCAATTCCTGAGTATTACGTTCAAATTAGGCTCCTAAGTGTGATAAAAATAATAATTAACAGGAGCTTGCAGGGTCCACTCCCCTTTGTTGTTCTGTATTTACTCTTACTATTAATTCCTTTGGTGTTTTCATCCAGTTTTATATAGTCACAGTGTGTGTAATGTTTAGGTGATAAGCGGAACCAGAAACTCTACAGAAGTTACAACTCTCCGATAGGAAAGCCATGCCAAGAGACAACATTTATTTCCACAACTGCTGACGACATTACAGCTTATGATGCTTGTTTATTTCTTCACTGTGCTAATCTTGGCAGACTACTGACTGTTAGGAGACTTGGATTTCATCCAGGACTTTTCACACTGTCGATAGCGAACGAAATCGATAACAGGAGAATTGATGCAGCTGAAATAATTGTTACTGAATTCGAAAATCAAGTTAACCTAAGTGGACAAGCAAAGAAAAGACTGCTTGCGGATGGAGAGGAGAATGCATGTTGTTTGCATTAGTTCACTCGGATAAGATAAGGCCTAATAGAAAAACTGTCTAATGTTTGATTCAAGTTTCCTGTAACCTATATTTTGAGAACTTAATGTTCCTTTCCCTCACAAATTACTGACATTACAGTACTTAAATCTGGCATGCAAGTAGTGAAAACTATAGTGAAACAGTCTTTGGTACGAATTTTCTTTTGCTGCAATAGTAAGGCATTTATGTAAGAGAAAGGCACATTTTTCACAGAAATTTGGACAATTGTAAAGATCTACCAAAAGAGGATATCAGAATTCTTTTACACGATATATGTAACAATGGTATATTAAACTTTGTACAAAAATACATTAATTGTGACAGATTTTTCAAAATCGGAACATTTGTACTCACCTTGTAGCAAAAATTTCAATCGTTTACCATTACAAACGTGTAACTTCAATAAGCATGAAAACGTATATGTACATCTACATAACATTCTTGAACAACTGTGCCAAATTTAGTTACGAGACGTGTTTTTTGAATAAGTACCGTTTTGGAATTAAAAAAAGGCATGCTAAGATACCTGAATAATTTTATTTTTACATGAAAGCCTATACCTTAATCTACTTTTGCACATAATTTCCATCAATATTGAGGCACTTGTCATAACGTTGTACCAGCTTTTGAATACCCTACTCATATAAGTCTGCCGCCTGACTTGTTAGCCACTGCATCACCACTGTATTGACATCGTCATCGTCTTGAGGACGATGACCGCCTAGGTGTTTCTTCACTACGAGAAACATTAGGAAAGTCATCCCGCAAGGAGGAAATCGTAAAGCGTCTGTTTTCTCTCACCTTATTGTCCACTTCCTGCACCAAATTTTCATTAACGACCGAAGAACGCCCACTCCGTTGCTAATCATGCACATTTGTGTGGCCAACTTTAAATGCTCTACCAACTTTCTTACCATTCCATCACTCATAATGTTTTCTCCGTAATCTGCACAGATCTCACGATGAATATCGATCACTTTTAGGCCTTGAGCATTAAGAAATCTTAAAACTGCCGCCCGCATCTCGTGGTCGTGCGGTAGCGTTCTCGCTTCCCACGCCCGGGTTCCCGGGTTCGATTCCCGGCGGGGTCAGGGATTTTCTCTGCCTCGTGATGTCTGGGTGTTGTGTGCTGTCCTTAGGTTAGTTAGGTTTAAGTAGTTCTAAGTTCTAGGGGACTGATGACCTCAGATGTTAAGTCCCATAGTGCTCAGAGCCATTTGAACCATTTTATAACTGCCTGTACTTCACAGTCTGCGGGACTCACGATTATCGGTGGCATCTTAAACACTCAGTACACAACGTAAACAAGGAAGAATCAGACTGTAATGGCGTCAGTTGTGCGTAGATTAAGGTACAGGCTTTCATGTAAAAATAAAAGTATTGAGATACCTTAGCACGTCTTTTTTTAATTTCAAAATGGTACTTACTTAAAAAACAGAGACACGCTGCGTACAATGCCTTGAAAACTTTACACTTCACAAGGTTTTTTCGAAGTATTGCAACTCTGTATAGCTTCCACCCTCCGCCGCCCTCTTTAGAACTGAACTCAGTAGATTGATCTCTGTAACTTTATGTTTCTTTCTTATCACCCATTTTTTTCACGAAAACAGTAATACTAGTTCTTCATTCATTTAGAATTTTATTATGAGTTATAACTACTCAATAGTGCCACATGAAAATATTTTACAAGCCAGAACTCGAACCAAGATTTCCCGTTTATCATGAGCGGTCGCTTTAACAACTTCTGCTGTTTGCGCACGCATGCTGAACCAATACAGACTGGGTTGGTTCCTTTTATACACTCAGTAATCGTCAATAATGAGTAACGGGCCAGACGCAGCTGCAACATTCCCATTGCTGCCTCAGTTCGGCTGGTTTTTTGAATGGGTGTAAGCAAGCGCATAGTCCCACAGGTGGCTAGCTTTGTCGTATTCAAGCTACAATTACATCTACATACATACTCTGCAATACACCATACGGTGCGTGGCGGAGGGTACCTCGTACCACAACTAGCATCTTCTCTCCCTGTTCCACACCCAAACAGAACGAGGGAAAAATGACTGCCTATATGCCTCTGTACGAGCCCTAATCTCTCTTATCTTACCTTTGTGGTCTTTCCGAGAAATATAAGTGGCGGCAGTAAAATTGTACTGCAGTCAGCCTCAAATGCTGGTTCCCTAAATTTCCTCAGTAGCGATTCACAAAAAGAACGCCTCCTTTCCTCCAGAGACTCTCACCCGAGTTCCTGAAGCATTTCCGTAACACTCGCGTGACGATCAAACCTACCAGTAACAAATCTAAAAGCTCGTCTCTGAATTGCTTCTATGTCCTCTCTCAATCCCACTCGATAGGGATCCCAAACGCTCGTGCATTACTCAAGAATAGGTCGTATTAGTGTTTTATAAGCGGTCTCCTTCACAGATGAACCACATTTTCCGCCGGCCGCGGTGGTCTAGCGGTTCTAGGCGCTCAGTCCGGAGCCGCGCGACTGCTACGGTCGCAGGTTCGAATCCTGCCTCGGGCATGGATGTGTGTGATGTCCTTAGGTTAGTTAGGTTTAAGTAGTTCTAAGTTCTAGGGGACTAATGACCTCAGCAGTTGAGTCCCATAGTACTCAGAGCCATTTGAACCATTTTTGAACCACATTTTCCCAAAATTCTACCAATGAACCGAAGACGAATATCCGCCTTCCCCGCAACTGCCATTACCTGGTTGTCCCACTTCATATCGCTCTGCAGTGTTCCGCCCAAATATTTAATCGACGTAACTCCGTCAAGCGCTACACTACCAATGGAGTATTCAAACATTACAGGATTCTTTTTCCTATTCGTCTGCATTAATTTACATTTATCTATATTTAGAGTTATCTGCCATTCTGTACACCAATCACAAATCATGTCAAAGTCATCTTGTATCCTCCTACAGTCACTGAACGACGACGCCTTCCCGCACACCATAGCAACATCAGCAAACAGCAGCGCATTGCTATCAACCCTATCCAAAAGATCATTTATGTAGATAGAAAACAACAGCGGTCCTACCACACTTCCCTGGGACACTCCAGATGATACCTTCACCTCCGATAAACACTCACCATCGAGAGCAACGTACTGGGCTGTATTACTTAAGAAGTCTTCGAGCCACTCACGTATTTGGGAACCAATCCCATGTGCTCGTACCTTAGTTAGGAGTCTGCAGTGGGGCACCGAGACAAATGATTTCCGGAAGTCAATGAATGTGACATCCGTCTGATACCCTTCACCCATGGTTCGCAAGATATCATGTGAAAATAGAGCGAGTTGCGTTCATTGGCCTCCAAGGGTACACGTCTGCGAATGGTTCATCCAACAATTTCAGTGCAAATGTTCTCTTTACGGATGAGGCTTCATTCCAACGTGATCAAATTGTAAAGTTTCACAATCAACATGTGTGGCCTGACGAGAATCCGCACTCAATTGTGCAATCACGTCATCAATACAGATTTTCTGTGAACGTTTGGGCAGGCATTGTTGGTGATGTTTTGATTGGGCCCCATGTTCTTCCACCTACGCTCAATGGAGCACGTTATCATGATTTCACATGGGATACTCTCCCTGTGCTGCTAGAACATGTGTCTTTACAAGTACGACAGAACATGTGGTTCATGCACGATGGAGCTCCTGCACATTTCAGTCGAAGTGTTCGAACGCTTCTCAACAACAGATTCGGTGACCGATGGATTGGCAGAGGCGGACCAATTCCATGGCCTCCACGCTCTCCTGACTCAACCCTCTTGACTTTCATTTATGGGGGCATTTGAAAGCTCTTGTCTACGCAACCCCGTTACCAAATGTTGAGACTCTTCGTGCTCGAATTGTGGACGGCTTTGATTTAATACGCCATTCTCCAGGGCTGCATCAGCGCATCAGGGATTCCGTGCCACGGAGGGTGGATGCATGTATCCTCGCCAACGGATGACATTTTGAACATTTCCTGTAACAAAGCGTTTGAATGCACGCTAGTACGTTCTGTTGCTGTGTGTTTCCACTCCATGATTAATGTGATTTGAAGAGAAGTAATAAAATGAGCTCTGACATGGAAAGTAAGCGCTTCCGGACACATGCCCACATAACATATTTTCTTTCTTTGTGTGTGAGGAATGTTTCCTGAAAGTTTGGTCGTACCTTTATGTAACACCCTGTATACAAGCGTAACCTGCGCATTTTTCCAGTCGCTCGGGACTGTGCGTTGGGCAAGAGATTCGCGATAAATGCAAGCTAAGTAAGGAGCCAATGCAGTAGAGTACACTCTGTAAAACCGAATTGGAATGCCATCAGGACCTGGTGATTTATTTGTCGGCTAAGGTGCTGAAAATTGATCAACCACTGATTTTCGCTTTTCCCGCTATCGCCACGACTGTGAAACGCGTCTGGCTCACTGGATCGGCAGCGCACGGCTGGAGTGGCGCAAATGCCGGCGCTGCGTCAGGGTGCGGCGCGAGCGGTCGGCATTCGAGTCGCGTGCGCGCCGTCGCGACGCTGGGCCGCGGTGTCGCATGCACGGCGCGGATTGGATCCACGTGCGCCGCCTTACAAGATTGTTTGTGTTTTCTCCGGCTGAGCACACGCCGCGCAGAGAGCCGCAGCCGCAGCCGCAGCCGGCGTCGCGGTGTCCCTGGCAAGCGCGCGACAGCTGCCACCGCCTGTCGATCCGCTTATTTGATTCGCCTGCCGGCAGCCTCCTTCTGTCTGTCTCCGCACCTGGGCCCAGGTTTCCGCGCGCAGGTCTCGTCTTCTTTTTGCTCTTGCTCCGTCGCGGGCTGGCACCGGTATTGCAGCGTCGCCGGGATTCCACGGTACAATCGAAGCGTACTCTTCTCTCTCTACGATCAGCAACACATGTTCCATTAAAGCAGGGGTACTCGAAGTCTCTTCGGGTTTGCTGCCGGATCATAAAATCAACTTCATTCAATATTTCAGCGACCTAGCTGTTTGCTACCTTCAGGAGAACACTGCTGAGTCCTGTAGAAAACTAATGCCGAGGCTCCACATGGTCGCCCTATATAGGCCTCCGTACCGTACACGGCGCATGCGCTGCTCATCGAGGTTGCTGCCACCCTAGATTGGGCAGGTGGCGCCGCCCTTAGCAGTAGACCGGCGGCAACTACACTCCTGGAAATTGAAATAAGAACACCGTGAATTCATTGTCCCAGGAAGGGGGAACTTTATTGACACATTCCTGGGGTCAGATACATCACATGATCACACTGACAGAACCACAGGCACATAGACACAGGCAACAGAGCATGCACAATGTCGGCACTAGTACAGTGTATATCCACCTTTCGCAGCAATGCAGGCTGCTATTCTCCCATGGAGACGATCGTAGAGATGCTGGATGTAGTCCTGTGGAACGGCTTGCCATGCCATTTCCACCTGGCGCCTCAGTTGGACCAGCGTTCATGCTGGACGTGCAGACCGCGTGAGACGACGCTTCATCCAGTCCCAAACATGCTCAATGGGGGACAGATCTGGAGATCTTGCTGGCCAGGGTAGTTGACTTACACCTTCTAGAGCACGTTGGGTGGCACGGGATACATGCGGACGTGCATTGTCCTGTTGGAACAGCAAGTTCCCTTGCCGGTCTAGGAATGGTAGAACGATGGGTTCGATGACGGTTTGGATGTACCGTGCACTATTCAGTGTTCCCTCGACGATCACCAGTGGTGTACGGCCAATGTAGGAGATCGCTCCCCACACCATGATGCCGGGTGTTGGCCCTGTGTGCCTCGGTCGTATGCAGTCCTGATTGTGGCGCTCACCTGCACGGCGCCAAACACGCATACGACCATCATTGGCACCAAGGCAGAAGCGACTCTCATCGCTGAAGACGATTCGTCCCTCCATTCACGCCTGTCGCGACACCACTGGAGGCGGGCTGCACGATGTTGGGGCGTGAGCGGAAGACGGCCTAACGGTGTGCGGGACCGTAGCCCAGCTTCATGGAGACGGTTACGAATGGTCCTCGCCGATACCCCAGGAGCAACAGTGTCCCTAATTTGCTGGGAAGTGGCGGTGCGGTCCCCTACGGCACTGCGTAGGATCCTACGGTCTTGGCGTGCATCCGTACGTCGCTGCGGTCCGGTCCCAGGTCGACGGGCACGTGCACCTTCCGCCGACCACTGGCGACAACATCGATGTACTGTGGAGACCTCACGCCCCACGTGTTGAGCAATTCGGCGGTACGTCCACCCGGCCTCCCGCATGCCCACTATACGCCCTCGCTCAAAGTCCGTCAACTGCACAAACGGTTCACGTCCACGCTGTCGCGGCATGCTACCAGTGTTAAAGACTGCGATGGAGCTCCGTATGCCACGGCAAACTGGCTGACACTGACGGCGGCGGTGCACAAATGCTGCGCAGCTAGCGCCATTCGACGGCCAACACCGCGGTTCCTGGTGTGTCCGCTGTGCCGTGCGTGTGATCATTGCTTGTACAGCCCTCTCGCAGTGTCCGGAGCAAGTATGGTGGGTCTGACACACCGGTGTCAATGTGTTCTTTTTTCCATTTCCAGGAGTGTATAAATCGCACTCATTCTGCTTTGATGCGGGCTAGTACAGAGTTCCACGTCCTAAGACGAAACCCATTGTATGTAATAATAAAATTATCTGCCAACCTAATTTTGGCTGTCCCTTTCTACATCTGCATCTACATCCATACTCCGCAACCCACCTGACGGTGTGTGGCGGAGTGTACTTTGTGTACCTCTAGCGGTTCTCCCTTCTATTCCAGCCTCGTATTGTTCGTCGAAAGAAGGATTGTCGGTATGCTTCTGTGTGGGCTCTAATCTCTCTGATTTTATCCTAATGGTCTCTTCGCGAGATATACGTAGGAGGGAGCGATATACTGCTTGACTATTCGGTGAAGGTATGTTCTCGAAACTTCAACAAAAGCCCGTACCGAGCTACTGAGCATCTCTCCTGCAGAGTCTTCCACTGGAGTGTATCTATCATCTCCGTAACGCTTTCGTGATTACTAAATGATCCTGTAACGAAGCGCGCTGCTCTCCGTTGGATCTTCTCTATCTCTTCTATCGACCCTATCTGGTACGGATCCCACACTAGTGAGCAGTATTCAAGCAGTGGGCGAACAAGTGTACTGTAACCTACTTCCTTTGTTTTGGGATTGCAGTTCCTTAGGATTCTTCCAATGAATCTCAGTCTGGCATCTGCTTTACCGACGATTAATTTTATGTGGTCATTCCATTTCAAATCACTCCTAATGCCTACTCCAAGATAATTTATGGAATTAACTCCTTCCAGTCGCTGACCTGCTATATTGTAGCTAAATGATAAGGGATCTTTCTTTCTATGTATTCGCAGCAAATTACACTTGTCTACATTGGGATTCAATTGCCATTCCCTGCACCATGCGTCAATTCGCTGTAGATCCTCCTGCATTTCAGTACAATTTTCCATTGTTACAACCTCTCGATATACCACAGCATCATCCGCAAAAAGCCTCAGTGAACTTCCGATGTTATCCATAAGGTCATTTATGTATATTGTGAATAGCAACGGTCCTACGACACTCCCCTGCGGCACACCTGAAATCATTCTTACTTCGGAAGACTTCTCTCCATTGAGAATGACATGCTGCGTTCTGTTATCTAGGAACTCTTCAATCCAATCACACAATTGGTCTTATAGCCCATATGCTCTTACTTTGCTCATTAAACGACTGTGGGGAACTGTATCGAACGCCTTGCGGAATTCAAGAAACACGGCATCTACCTGGGAACTCGTGTCTATGGCCCTCTGAGTCTCGTGGACAAATAGCGCTCTTTGCAAACACTGTCCCAAAATCTTCGAGAATACAGCACTGACAACTTCAGTTTTGCAAACAGAGTGCTTCCGGAGGTACGCACATGATAACATCATCGTCTGGCCTCTTGGACGTTATGCTCTCAACTGATTTTTATACCCCTACAGCTGTCCTCACTTCTAGCATTAAATTTACCATGTAGGTTGAAAGTGATGGGCTGCTTGCATTGTTGGACGTCATCGTTTATAAAAAAAGAAAAAAAAGATGGTACTCTGGGATGCAGTGTTCATCGAAAGCCGACACACACCTACCGGTATTTGCATGGTAGGGCCTATGATCCACACAGTAGTGTCCTTAAGGCTCTGGTACACAGAACATATGCCATTTCCGACGCGGGCAGTTTAACCCAAGAACTTGTGTATTTCACGGCTGTTTATAAGGAAAATGGATGCTCTGAGACGCAGATTCGGAGGGAGTTTGGTCCATCCCGGGAGGTGCGTGAAGAGTAGCGTAGATCTGTGACCTTTATTCTTTATACTAGGAGCTTATCGTTTAAGATTGGAATAATTTAAAGAATTTTAATAGTAAGAGCATGTTCCGTCCACCTCCGAAGACTAGGGCACTCCTCAGCTCTGTGGAAGATGATTTGGCGCTTAGGAAGCCTGGTGTATATAAAATTCCGTGTCAGTGTGGGAAGACTTACATCGGCTGTTCGATTCACACAGTTCGGAAAACGTGCGTGGAACTCCGCCACAATACGAGGCTACAACAGCCGGAAAAATCGTTGGTGGCAGAACGTTGTTCAAACGATGGACACGGGGTGAAACTTGAGGAAACTGTGTTAGTTGTTAACACTTCGGTTTTTGGGACAGTGTTTTAAAGAGGGTATTGAAATTATGTTGGCAGATAAATTGATTAATAGAGACAAAGGCTTTCCTCTTAGCGGGACGTGGAACAACGCATTACTCGCATAAAAAACGGCGTTCTTCGGTGTAGCCAGTTCGAAAGTGAAAATAGTCTCTGAGTGCTATATACCATCTCCACCTGTGCTCGACGAGGGCGGCGCCATCTGCCCTGTCTTGGAGGGCAGTAACTGCAATGGGCGGCGCATGAGCCTTATACGGTACTGAGGCCTAAATAGGACGACTATCTGCAGCCTTGTTATCAGTTTTCAGCGGGACTAAGCAACAGCTTTCTCCTGAAGGTGTCGAACAATTCAGTTGCCGAAATATTGAATCAAGCTGATTTTAGAATCAGTCAGCAAACCCGAAAGGCCTTTTAAGACTTGTTACGCCGAGAAGGCCTACAAAGTCACAGGGGAACTCCACCCGTTTAGGCTTTAGATCTGCTACGTGCAATTTAATCCATTTAGAGATCTACTAACTTAAAAATTAATAAAGTTTTAAGCACCAAGTAACACCATAGCCAAAACTAACCATTTTAATTACACAAAATACATGAAAGGCAATTTTCGTTCCATGAATAGTTGAAATCCCACTACTCAATTTTCGGAATATGTGAGAAAAATCTCACACCATAAAAAAACGTTTATTCAAGTTAAGGAGATACTTTGCACTGCAAGATCATTGGTGAGTTCATTATAATTTGGTGAATAATTTTTCAGAGCCAACCTTACACGGTCGGAAAGATGACTGTCACTCAGTTTATTTTTACACTTATATGTCGCTATGTTGAGCGCTGAAAACGCTGTTTCACATAGGTAAGTTAATCCAAAAACATGATAAAGCATATGATGCCAATTTTACAACTTAACAGTAGGTTTTTACACTCACTAATTGCCAAAAGTTATCTTCATTGTATTCTGACATTAAGGAAGCGTGATTTTGAAATTGAATTATTTCCTCTTCCAAGTTCAGTCTCACTGCAACAGGAAAGAGTAATCATTTTGCTTGAAATATCTTCCACATGCAGTTTCTTGAAAGGATAAGCTGTGAAAACTAGAACAGGTTCCATTGTCTTGCAGTCTGAAAATCGGTTTTCAAACTCTCCCTTCAGTGTTGTCAAGTTGGCCGTAGACTACTTTGCAACTTTTTCATCCAGTGATGATTTTTGAGCCGACAGTTCAGACTGTATTTGAGAAAAGTATTCCACTTTTAATATCTGTAACTATTCTTCCCAAAGGTAGTTGTAACATCATCGTGCAGAAAGAAAGATAGTTGCTTGGCGCGAGCGTTAAAGGCAGTGAAACGCAGTTAGAGATGAAACAGGCTGAGACGGTGTTGTTGGATTTACCGTCTACAAATACCGTGCACAACGCTCATTGTCAACAAACTGGTATTTTACAAATAACAGTTCATTTCGAACAAAGATTTTGAAAGATTGACTCATACAGCCGTAGCGTTCGACTGGTCGCTCGCGATCGACGGATTGAGCACCCATGCGCTAAGGGGACGAAATGAAGTGTTAAGAACATTCACATCAACTACGTCTGTACTCCACAAGTGAGCAGAGTACACTTAGTGTACCACAGCACTCTCATTCTATCCCCCGTCTACGTATTCTTCTCCCAGATTCCACGCAGAAAGAAAGATTGCCGGCAGCATTCTGTATACAACAGAATTTCTGTAATTTTAGCGTCTTGTTAACTAAGCGAGTTACGCATTAGGGTCACGTAGTAACATGACGTATAAGGCAGGCGACATACTCCCAAACTTCAAGAATAATGTATTAATTCAATTTGAAAACGTGACAGGTGCTGACATGTATGCATGTTACACAACCATAAATATAATAGGTCAAGATTAGACTTTCCTTTCCTATCCTTTCCTGTGACACAAAATATTTACAGAAGAGTTATTGAAGCTTAGGTGTTATGCCAACGAAGTTAACATTTGTGTGTACCAACATCCTAACCTTTAGAGGGCTTCTTGGTATTTTTTATATCTAATATCCATATCTGAATGTATTCCCGTAGGAAGTCGTTAGCTGGGAATCCATAACGAATAATATTAGTTATTACGTAGTTAATGGAGTAGGACTGAAATTATTAAATATAGGAAACTATACATCCACACGCAGTCTATATGTTGTTGTCTGAAATCACACTCTGTTCTATCCCCAATATTTGCAAACAGAAATGGAACGGTTACTGGTTTTCTCGCATAAAACCACAAAGAACTCTGCAAAAAATATTTTCCAATTCATGTAAATGTAGGCGCTATGTAGCTGTCATACGTAAATCTACATTGTCTTTCGCCGTTTTCATGACAGTCTACCGTTACTGTTTTAAGTGAAGACAAAAAACTACCTAAATACTGATTTAAATCGTTCATAAATCCAGTGTTAATCGGCCGACTGATGTCGTCCGTTGCTACCATTGTCTGGAGTCCTTTATAATCAGTTTATTAGGGATGCATAGAATGAGTGAAAAGGTCAAATGTCTACAGCTGTTAACTACAATAATGTAAGTGGTTTTGTCGTTGGTATAATGCGTTGTTTCTCTTGCTGTGACGTGTGGATATACATTGGAAACTACGTCTCTGCAAAAATTTTGAACGAAATATACTACACCAAAAACTGTATTCCTGGCATTAGAGTAGTCTCTGCAGTAAGAAATTATTGTATGTCATTAGGACATAGCAAATATTAGTTACCAGTTGGCAATATACAAATGAGTCAACATTTCTATATAAGTGAGATCGGCTGCAAGCACCGATAAACGACAAGAAAAAAAAAAAAAAAAAAAAAAAATGGGCTACGACGTTACCGTATCAAGTAAGAGCACAAGGTTTCAGACAGTTAAGACCAATGAAATCTAAAAAGATGAAGAGTTCAAAGTAGTAGGACTGGAGCGCAAGGCATAGGACAGACATGGAAATAGTAAGGTTCCTGTCAGGACCGAACGGTCGTAATCAATCATTGCATAAGTGTAGATAATCTGTCGTATTTTACACGTTGGTCAAAGATTCATGGACATGAGCTGCTCAGTATTGATGAAATACCTTTTCTTTCCTTTTTCCTTCAGCGTCATTTACTAGTGTTAGCACCGCACGCTATCAGTTCGAAGCTTCATCTCCAGGCTCCTTGATAGGATCTCGAGTGATTGATACGTTTTATTAACGCGCTATAAGATGAAGCTGTGCTAGTAGGAAATGGATACCATGTATATCTAGCGCCTGTAAATATAGTTGAAAAAAGGGAAACAGTCTTTCGCATTCTGTGTGTTAACTTTTCTAAAAGAGAGTATTGGAGTATTTACGCACTGGATACTCAGAAGGGTGTTGGTCTAAAAATAAACTGTGGCTGCAGGCACTATGGTTGTATAAAAATGTATGATAGGAGCCCACTTCATCTCGGCCGAGTTATCTCCTACAGGAGAATATCTGCTGATAGATTTTCTTAGTAACTTAAACTGGCTATCTATTGCCAATGCTCTTTTCATTGCAGGAATGAAGCATTATGAAATCTATTTTACGCGCGTCTAGATTAAAAACCAAACAAACTTTCGTCCATATAACAGCATTCTTTTAATTTCCAGTCGATGATAACAGTAAGTAGAAATGTGAACGTAGTATGCGACAGAGCGAATTTCAGTGTGGATGCTTTAACTGAAGGTCAACACTATCGGCTTAGTCAAAGAGAAGATGAAAACAATAACACATCAATTTTCAGATACTGTCGGGCAATAATAGGAGAATTAGATTAATTATTACGCGAAGGCGCTATAAAGTTCAACAGTATTGCTTGCTGGTAGGAAGTAAACATTGTTCTACTACGGCAGCACAATATTTTCTTCTTAACTGATTCGGCGTTTAGCTCTTGTCGTACAAACTTGTAACCTGCCTGCCGGACGACTCATGTGTAACGAGTACGATTTTATAGATTGTTGCTTGGTTTCGTTTGTTATGTAGAAATTTTAAAGTAGATATACTCCAGCATAGCTGAACAAGAGATAAAGATAATCATCATCGGCTGAAACTTGTCATTTATTGTAATCTACGAGCCTGACAATGGAGTAAATTATGTTTTTCTAATACAAGAATGTATTACGAGTTTTATATATGCAGCACGTGCCACGTTGGCACTGAAAAACGCATTTAACATATGACCATAAACTTTATCATACGAAGTACACTACCTGACAAAAAAACCTCCCAGAAGGATGTCGGTGTAACTTCATGCTCGTGCACGCCATCTGTGTGATCAGAGTTGTAATTCTCTGTGACAGACAGAACGGTTACCAGAGTGCATCAGTGTTGTTCGTGTTTGGTGTTGTTACCAATCTTAGCAGAGCACACGATGGGCGTTAACATCGCCAAATGTTGAGTGACCACTGTGAGGTACACGAAGATGCGGTGTACGCGTGTGAGACACCGTTATCAACATAGAAGGGGCGTTTGAAAAGTCCGTGCAAAGTTCTTTGGAAAGACCTCACACCAAATTTCAGCCACATTGGTCTATTTCTTTGTGCTTCGCATTCGTGTGAATCATGGAAGTCGAGTGATTGTCAAAAAAATTGACGAAGAAGAATTTCGTGTGCTGATTAAACATTACTTTATGAAAGGCAAAACGCCTCAGGAGACTAAAGAAAAGGTTGATGAACATTACCGTAACTCTGCATCTTCGATTAGAACAGTTTATAAGTGGTTTCAAAATTTTCGGAGAGGCCATATCGGCACAAGTGATGCTGAACGTTCTGGATGCCCTGTGGAGGTTACGACTCCAGAAATCATTGATAAAATCAATGGTATGGTTATGGATGACAGAAGAGCCAAGGTGCGTGAGACTGCTAGTGCTGTGGGCATCTCGAATGAACAGGTACATTATATTTTGCATAAACATTTGCACATGAGAAAGCCATCCGCAAGATGGGTTCCGCAGTTGCTCACGCTTGACCGAAAACGGACACGTCTGCAGTGTTGCAAGGATGGTTTGCAGCTGTTCAGGAAGAATCCGCAGGATTTCAAGCGTTGTTTCGTCACTGTGGATGAAACATGGATACACTACTATACTCCTGAGACCAAACAACAATCTAAACAATGAGTTACCAAGGCAGAATCTGCATCAAAAAAGGCGAAGGCCAGTCCTTCGGCCGAAAAGGTTATGGCGACTGTCTTTTGGGATTCGCAAGGGATAATCCTCATCGACTATCTGGAAAAGGGTAAAACTATTACAAGTGCATATTAGTCATCGTTATTGGACCGTTTTAAAACCGAGCTTCAAGAAAAACACCGGCGATTGGACCGCAAAAAGGTCCTTTTCCATAACGACAATCACCAACACACACCACAGCAGTTTTGGTCGCAAAATTAATGGAAATAGGATCCAACTTATTTCACATCCCCCCTCTTCTCCAGACTTGGCTCTCTCGGACTGCTATTTGTTCTCCAATTTGAAAAAATGGCTGGCGGGACAAAGATTTTATTCAAACAAGGAGGTGATTGCACCAACTAATAACTATTTTGCAGATTTGGACAATTCCTATTCTTCGGAAGGGATCAGCAAATTAGAACAGCGTTAGACTAAGTGTATAAGTCTAAAAGGAGACTATCTCGGAAAATAAAAAACGTTTACCCCAAACAGGTAAGTAGTTTTTATTTTTGCACGGACTTTTCGCATGAAAGAGTACAAAAGGGGACTAGCGCCTGGCTCGGAGCTTTCCGTGAACTAACTGATTTGCAACAGTTCGTTGTGTCAGTGTGAGGCCAACAGCTACGATGCACCACAGCCATACATCAAAAGCGATGGTCTTCTCTGTCGGTAGTGCCACGTGGCCATATGGAACGTGGTCTTCAAGCGTCCGTACATTTGAAACGTCCCCTGTGAACAATTATACGAGTACATGACTGTGCTTAAACTGACACACAATATTTTTTTAGCGCAACGCAATCTGACTTTCAATAATCCCTACAAGAGAATGGCCCTGACTAAATTAACCTATACGTTTCACAAATCACTTACCTCACAAAAATCTTCGTTACTCGAACTACGGCAATACAGCGAGCGCCACTACTGCCAGCTAAATAAAAGATTCAAACTACGGAAGGCACTAATTACTGATAGGCATAGTTAGCAAATGAAAGATTTTGATAGAGAACAAACAATGTATTTACCTTAATAGTCATAATATATACAGCAGTTCATGACATCCATTCTTACAAATGTACTGTTTCTGATGGACACACCTCCAGATTATCCATTCTCAAAAATCCGCCATCTCACTTCCCCACATCCACCACTGCTGGCGGCTCGCCTCCAACTGCGCAACGCTATGCGCTGTTAACATCCACCTGCCCACCACTACAATAGCCAACAACAATGCTAACCAGCCACAGACTGCACACAGCACAGCCAGTGATTTTCATACAGAGCGCTACGTGGCGTTACCAATAAAAAAACCTACACAGCCTACTTACACATTCTCGCGACCACTGCTGCCAGAAATATTTTACAGTGGCTACATTTCTACCAAGTCTTTCTTCAGTACCACAGAATGAACATATAGCTTCTCTTAGCCCTGTTAAACGACCTCGTTTAAACTCAGTGAGGTGTTGCTAATGGCGTCTTTGTTCCCTTAAAGGCGTTCTTGACTAACATCAGCTCTTCACGTCCAATCTCAAAGGTAACTCACGCTCACCATCTTTACAAGGTGTATTTAAAGAAAACTTGATTTGCATCCTCATAGTGAAGCTTCTAGTGCCACTCTGATGCAATTGGCGTGAAATTTGATTAGACGTCGTCTTCAGATCTAGAAACGCTCCTACCAACTTTTATTTATGCCACATAAGTCCTTCTTGGAGTTACGATTTTTTTTTCCGTCAGCGAGAAACTCCATAGCAACTGATTATAAGTTGTGGGGCCTATCACATCTCTTACATGTGTAGGTGTAGTACTAAAAACCAAGCCCCAGATGGGGTTCGAGTCCTCCCTCGGGATCGGTGTGTGTGTGTTTGTCCTTAGGATAATTTAGGTTAAGTAGTGTGTAAACTTAGGGACTGATGACCTTAGCATTTAAGTCCCATAAGATTTCACACACATTTGAACTAAGAACCAACATAAAACGTGACCAGAATGTAAAATCAGTAGTAGGGGCGCCGAATAGAATGCTGAAGGGTATATTTGCTGGAAGGAATGCGACCAAACCTTGAATGCTACTGCAGAGTTTGGCGTCATTAAATATACTTGTTTTAGAATCGTTACAGATCTGTATAATCCATACAAAAATGTAAAATATTGCCCTGGTAATGAAAAATAAAAGTCTTTGGGAGGAAGTGACGTCCTTTTTGCGACCCTTATGATATAAATTTAGAGAATCTGTAGTAGAGGGAACTCTAGGACAGTTCTGCAGACTCCATCATCTACCTTGCGTAGAAATGATGAGAACAGGGTAAGAAAGAATGGAGCACGTACTGACTAATATTGAGAGCCATCTACCCGTCTTTCTATAAGTGGATTCGTCAGAAAGTTGCTAACACTTGCACTCATTGCAGAGTAGCTTCCGGAGAGTAAATGTATATTTACATGACTTCACATCTCATGTTAGCCACTATGACCCTAATGGCGTAGTGGTAGGAGTAGAATTATTTAGATAAAACAGAGGTTTCAGCTGGTGAACGATAAGCACTTAGCAAACCTTAATTAAATATTTTCATTGTATCATTGCAGACAACTGCAAATTCACGTTACAGCTTGAGGCCTGTATTGCAAGGAAATGGCTTTCAGACCAGCGACAGACATTTTAATGGAGACTGCTTACATTTTGATCAGATCGCGTCAGCATGATTCCAGAACATCAATTTATTTAATGCGTGTTATTTAAACGCACTTTACATGTTAACGAAATGTATTAATGAGGGCTGAGTGTTTTTAAACAGTGTTAACGCAATTTAAAATATTGTCTTACGAAATTAAATTTTACTTTCTAACATGTTTTCTGGCGTATTTTTGTGCGTATTGTGATAATTTATTTTCTCTTTTACAGGTAAGCTCACCTTATGAAGGCGTCATTTGCTCGGTAGCTTCAAACTGTAAGTGAACATTAATTTTAATAATAGTAATATACTAGGCTGCATAGACACTGCTTAGACATCGGTGGTACTTTTAAGAAAAACTGTAATCATCAAACTTCTATTTTATGAATGAAAAATCTCTTATGGTCTAACAAAAGAAGCAAAAGTGATTCAGGAGAAAATAAAACGTGATAACCATTACACACCTCGGAGGACTTTTTCTTAGAGTTACTTAACAACGACAATGGCCATGAATAGAAACTCGTCATCTTTTAATGGAAGAAGAGGAATGAAGAAGAAACTATCGCAACCCCTGGGTGTGGTCATTATTGACAGTGACTCCTTGGCTCGTGAAAATGCTTGGCTGTTATTCCAATCGGTGGTGGTTCGTGGTCTGGAGGCAGACAGGGACAGTATATGTGATAACGAAAGGGGTTTGTAGTAAGAAATATTTATTATTCTGATCCTTTGTTATTATGCATCAGTCATTTCTATTTAAACTTTAAAGATACTTGCAATCACATGGATGTTTGCAGTTTTTAACCCTGAGAACGTGAAAAATTTTGGTTTTCACTCAAGATTTTAAATAGGAGATCAACCATGATGAGTAACGCATGGAGAGATATGAACAGTGAGTGTGTAATACAGCATAGATACATTACGACCCATCGCTGTTGTCATCTTCAAATTACACATTAGAAATTATACCTAGTCACCCTTGACACCAGACCAATCATTAACTGGGCGTTTCGTGGATTGACATACTATTTACGATATTCCAGGTCGCCACTGAAAAGTGTCTCACCTTCTGGTGGCACGCTGGTACTTTTAACGAGATAGAGTCTGTGTCTGCAAGCATGCCGTGTTTTGACAGTTGCAGCAACAACAACTTCCGCTATCCTGATGAGCTACACGTTCAGAAATGGCGGAGGGTAATAGGTAACAAGCTGGCTGCAAGTTGTGAAGAATCAGCTCTAAATGGTCTGAGATACTGTCACTAGTGAAAAGATAGTCCTACGCGTACAGCATTTGGTTGTCATTTCAGATGTATACACCAACTGCGGTTTCCGATACAAGTAATTGTTCTAGGAAGATTATCACCTATAGTCCGAAACAAGTGAGACGACGGAACTCTCCATGATTTCCACTGTACGATACACGATTATTGAATAGGTATATGATGTCATTTATACCAAAGGGTGTTTCCATTCCTGAGAAAACGGAAGCCAGAATATCACAGTGGTTTTAACGTCTTCAAAGAAACCATAAAAGAAATATTTGAGTTTGAGATAAATCTGTGTCGTCATTAAGGCCGGACCTTGTGACAGGCTGTAGGGTCGGTAGCGACTGCGGAGTTGCATATAAAAAACGGTTTTCTTTGAAGGATAGTTTTGCAATTCTGATGTAAGAACGTATTGCCCGTCGTCTCTTTGTAGCAACTGCCTCTAAACAACGATCAAAACAGCTAAATACACAACACTGCATGATGTGATACAAATTACGTCATATCTGGTTTAGTACTTATTACATTTTGTGTGTATCTTAATTGCGGTTTGGCGTTAAAAATGGAAGAGTGACAGTTCGTTTGCAAAAATTGGCAATATGCTGACAAGCTGACAATGATCATCGTTTGCTTTAATCATAAGCTGTATTAGGTTTTTTTTACTTTTGTTTATGTATATTTTTAACATATGGTGTTTAATCTTTATATGCGAAGTCTTCCTCTCAATGTGCCACCATTCTTTCTCCGTCCCTCCCTCCATCTCGCCTTGTTCTTTTTCTTCGCAGTCATCTTTGATTCGCTGTTGAAGATAAGAAAGAGAATTAGGATATAAGAAGAGATAGAACAAAGCGAATTAAAACCGAAAAAGCAATTTGTTTTCTCTTGAACGCAACATCGATCTGTATCGTACGTAGTTTGGTGAGTACTGTTCTACAGCCGTATTGCAGTAACAGAGGAGGAGCTGGAGGAAGAAATAGTTACGTACAGGTACAGCGAAGACCTTCTGGACGTAACTTGTATGTCTGGCGTTTCAGAAAATTTGTTTCTTGTTTTTGAACTAGACATGAAACACCGGTTCCAGTCGAATCCATTAGTTTTATGTAAAGATGAGCTGCCACAAATAAATATCCCTTCTTTTTTTTCTTTTGAAGTTTATTCATTGACAGTTGGAAGTATGCAACCTTTTTAATGTTTATATAAAAGTTTATTACGTCGACGATCGCTTGGATATAAAAAAAAATCCACATTATCGTATACAGAGTGTTCTTTGACCGATTTTTAAATTGAAATGTAATTATCATGGCTGTTTGTTCACGTCTGTGATATTTAGATAGTGAACTTTGCGGCTTGTACTAAAGCTTTACATAACAATTAATACAATATATTTTATAAAATGCATGGGAAAAACTGTAGGTGATCTAAATTAGCACGGACCTGAAGACAGACTGACCGGCCTATATTTGCACTGCAACTGTCAACTACCATTCCATTTGTGGTCAATATTTCAAAAACACAATGAAACTTTGACCACCCAGAGATAAATACATGTATCTTAAATGTTCGTAAGTACTATATCAAGTCTCATAAAAAAACCTACTATGGTACATAAATCAAACAGTGTTATCCATCATCAAAATAATAAATGTAATGAAAGGTACTAGCATGGAGTTTCCAAACACATAGCTCCAAATTTAGTTGAGCGTAGTCCCTTCAATAATGTTTTGGTGCATCTTCGTTAGTTCACCGTCGACTTGGTTGTATAATTCAACATAATCGGCGATCTAGTGCTGCGCTCTCTTGCAGACAGATTTACTATGTTGATTTTCATCTTACAAGAAGGCAACACTGATGTTCACAGAGCTGCACGCATAGCTTTCTGGTCTAACAAGCACTCAGACACCCTTTCGCAAAATGACGGACTTGTTAAATGAGCCCGTCTTTGTCCCATAGAAAGTTTATGGGACTGTTCGGAATAGCTGGTGAAATCGACAACCTTGCAGTAGTATAGCTCTACTCGATCTAATCGACAGTGAGTACCTCAAGACACTTGTGGACATTGTCAAAGCAAGAGTCGACGTTACACAGTATCTTCATTCTCACCTACGTACATGTACTGAAGCCAACGTGTGGAGCATGGCGGACGGAACCTTGTACCTATGCTATTCATTACCTTCCCTGTTCCACTTGAAAATGGAGCGAAGGGAAAACTATTGTCTCCTGGTATCCGTATGAGCCCTGACTAACCTTGTCTTTACAGCGGTACACTAGTTTTACAGTGTGTAGCGTATACCAGTTGTCTAGAGCTAGGACCACATATTCGCTCAGCGATAAGTATTCATGAAGACTTTTCAAAATTATGAACAGTGGCATACACCACAAAATTTCAAAAATTTCTGCAAGTTCATGACCACTAAGTCAAATCTAGTTACAGGTCAGTAAAATAAAAATTTAACAGCTTTTCGTGGCTATTTGATGACAAAATTTCTCAACATTGTTTCCCGAAAAGAATGTAATACTCCTCCGGGGATTGCCGTTTGAGTTCACTCAGAATTTCCGGTAAACAAGTGTTTTCATCAAACATCCTGGTAAAATCTAGAAGCACGCCACTGAATATTGTGGATATATTCCTTTAATCCAGTTGGGGATCTCAGGCACTTGAGGAGTAACCAAGAATGGGTGGCACAAGTGTTGTGAATGTGGTCTCCACTACAGATAAGGTGCAGTTTTCTAAAGTTATCCCAGTAAAACAAAAAGGCCATTCGCGTTCCATACAACCGATGTTATGTGCCAGTTGCGTTACGTACTGCGCTACGCCTAGACATTTAATCGAAGTTCCTGTATCATCATACTAAAGAGAATTTCTCTCCACATCATCATACATTCCTCTGCAGCCAGTCACCGATGGCCTTTCCCATACACTACAGTGCCATCAGCAAACATTTGCACATTGGCGTTATGCTGTCTGTCAGAAATTTTATGTATGTATAACAGCAGGAGCGGCTGTAGCACACTTCTATGAACCATTCCTAAAGATATCCTTGTCTCCCATCGCTCACCGTCCGGGGAAACGTAGTGGGTTCTAATACTTAAAAAGTCTTCGAGTCGCTAACATATCTGACTACCTATTCCATATTCTCGGACTCCATTGAGCAGTCTGCAGTTGGCATTACGTCAACCACATCCGTAAATTCAGGAATCTTCGGTGGTAAGGTGGTAAGGTCTTACGGGATCAAACTGCTAAGGTCATCGGTCCCTAAGCTTACGCACTACTTAAGCTAACTGAAACTAACTTAAGCTAAGGACAACAAACACACCCATGCCCGAGGGAGGACTCGACCCTCCGACGGAGGGAGCCTTGCGGACCGTGACAAGACGCCCAACACCACGCAGCTACCCCGCACGGCCAGGAATCTGCCTTTTGCCCTTCTTCAATGGATCCCAAGATGATGAGCAGGGAAAAGGCAAGCTGAGTTCTCCCTGAGTGGTGCTCCCTGAAGCCGCGCTGACTTGTGAACACAAACTTCTCCATCCCAATGAATTTTATTTTGCTCGAACTTAGAAAATGCTAAAGAATTCTGCAGCAAACCGAAATCAAGGATATTGGTCTGTCATAGGGCAGGAGTGTTGTTTCACCCTCCTTATATAAGAGCATCCGGAATTCACACTTCTTATATACAAGAATGACCTCCACATTTTTCCAGGCGGTTCGGACTTTGCGCTGGGTGATAAATTCGGATAAATGCGATGTCAATGTCGAAGATTATTAGCATGTGTGTCGTGGGAACGACTGCCGTTTTGTCACATGTGCTTATCCCGTACTTTAAGTGGCTGCTCATCTACATCTTCATGACTACTCTCCAGTTCACAATTAAGTGCCTGGCAGAGGGTTCATCGCCCCTTTCGGTCTCGAACGGAGCGCGAAAAAAACGAATGCTTAAATCTTCCGCGCGAGGTCTGATTTCTCTTATTTCTCCTATTTTTATTGCAATGATCATTTCTCGCTATCTAGTTGGGCGCTAAAAAAATATTTTCATGATCTGTGGAGAGAGTTGGCGATTGAAATTTTATGAGAAGGTCTTGCCGCAGCGAAAAGCGACTTTGTTTCAACGACAGCCACATCAATTCGTATGTCGTACCTGTGGAACTCTTTCCCTTATACACAGCCGGCCGGAGGCGCCGTGCGGTTCTAGGCGCTACAGTCTGGAACCGAGCGACCGCTACGGTCGCAGGTTCAAATCCTGCCTCGGGCATGGATGTGTGTGATGTCCTTAGGTTAGTTAGGTTTAATTAGTTCTAAGTTCTAGGCAACTGATGACCTCAGAAGTTAAGTCGCATAGTGCTCAGAGCCGTTTGAACCATCTGAACCTTATACACAACGAATTGCCTTCTTCGAACTTTTTCAGTGTCCCCCGTCACTCGTTTCTGATGTGGATCCACGCTTCAAAGCATTATCCGAGAAGTGGGCGGACAAGCGTAGTGTAAGGCGACTCTTTAGTAGACCTGTTACATTGTCTAGGTGTTTGACAATATATCGTTGTCTTTGGTTTACTTCCCTCCCAGCGAAATCTATGTGATCGTTAGAGTTTAAGTTGTTCGTAATAGTAATCCCTAAGTATTTAGTTGAGTTTACAGAATTTAGGTTTCTGTGGTTTATCGTGTAGCCAAAATTTAGCAGATCCCTTTCAATATTCATGAGGATGACTTCAGACTTTTCATTACTTAGTGTCAACAACAATTTTTTGCACCGAAGGGATATTTTGTCTAAATCATTTTGCAATTCGTTTTGATCATCCGATGACTTTAAAGATAGTAAATGACAGCATCAGATGCAAACAGTCTAGGAGGACTGCTCAGATTGTCTCTTAAATCGTTTGTGTAGATCAGGAACAACACGGGGCCCATGACACTTCCTTGGGGGACTCCAGAACTTACTTCTGTCTTACTCAACAACTTTCCGTCAACTGTTACGAAATATGACCTTTCTGACAGAAAATCACGAATCAAGATGTTAAAAGCCTTCTGGACAATTAAAACATACTACGCGGACATAAAACAAGAGATGTGTTCGTATTCGAGTTACCATATTCCCCTCGTCCTAGGAGTTGGTAAGGAGCAGTTGAAACAGCCTGTGCATGGTGGATAACTTCTGCTGGTCTCTCTCGCTCTCTCTCTTCTCCCGCCCCCCCTCCCGCTCTCCCCCCCTTCTCTCTCTCTCTCTCTCTCTCTCTCTCTCTCTCTCTCTCTCTCTCTCTCCCTTCCAACTTCATTTCTCCCCCTCTGTATCTCACTTTCTCTCTCTCTCTCTCTCTCTCTCTCTGTGTGTGTGTGTGTGTGTGTGTGTGTGTGTGTGTGTGTGTGTGTGTGTTCGGTTTATTCGAAAAATTCAAACGACAGAACGCGAAGAACGCAAGAAGGCGCTCAGGCAGGGCAGGTCGCCGCTGGCTTCCCGCGTGCAGCAGCCCTGCCCGCAGCGGGAAATGAAATAAAGGTCGCCGCCGCCGCCCACGCGTCGCCCACCTGGTGGCCCAGGCCCCGTCTCCGCCTCCGGAGGCGGCGGTGGCGGCT
The DNA here is from genome assembly GCF_021461395.2 of Schistocerca americana. Lineage (NCBI taxonomy): Eukaryota > Metazoa > Arthropoda > Insecta > Orthoptera > Acrididae > Schistocerca > Schistocerca americana. The sequence continues at coordinate 394,498,437 of NC_060121.1, forward strand.
CATTTCGCGCGGGCCGCGCCGCTTCGGGCCGCACGTGACCCGCGACGCCGCCCAATTAATTAACGCGCGCTACGTGTGGTCCATGCCCAACTCGCCGCCTCCAGCCTCTTCCGCAGGCCCGGCCACGACCCAAATCTTGGCTCGGGTAGGCGCCCTCCGGGGCCGTAAAACGTGTCAGCGCCCACACTGCTCCCAGCCCTTTGCCGGCCAACTCAGACGGGGTCGCCGTATCGCGCGACAAATGGACACCATTGGTCTACTTTGACAGTGCAGGTACGTGATCGTAGAACGTGCGATATGCCAGAGATCTTCTACATCCGCAAGTCACCGTACTGTGCTAATCGCTTCCTTTCGTGTTCCAGTAGCAGACAGAGCGAGGGAGAAGCAACTGTCTTTATCTCCTCGTACGTGCCCTAATTTCTCGTATCCTATAATAGTGCTCCTTACCGAAAATGTATCTTGGCGGCAGTAGGATCGTTCTGCACTCAGCTTCAAATGTCTGTTCTCTATATTTTCTCAACAGCGTTCCTTGAAAAGAACGTCGCCTCCTCCATTTGAAATCTTCGGAAAATCTCCGTAACACTTGCGAGATGTTCGAACCAACCACTAATACATCTAGGAGGCAGCCTCTGAAATGCTTCGACGCCCTCCTTTAATGCAACCTGAAGAGCATCCCAAATGCTCGAGCAGTACTCAACAATAGGCCTCATTAGCATTTATTTGCGGTCGCTTTTACAGATGAACCACACTTTCGTAAAAATTCTCCAAATAAATCGAAATCTACCATCCGTCTTTCCTAAATACGCCCGTTCCTTTTCGTGCCGCTTTACAACGTTACGCTCAGATATTTAAACGACGTGACTGTGTCAACCAGGACACTACTAATGCTGTATGAGAACATTACGGATTTGCGTGTCCTACTCATCCGCATTAATGTACATTTTTCTAATTTAGAGCCTGTGTAAGTGATTTTAAATATCTCGGAAGCACAATATTTGTTTTCTTCATGTTAGGTTTTGGTAGGTGTCGTCTACTGTTCTATAGTATTACCAACTGTTGAGTGCGTATTTGTCATACCAGTGATGTATACGTCTGGAATATGTGTGTGTGTGTGTGTGTGTGTGTGTATTTGTTTTAAATTGGTTGTCTATACGTAAGGGTTTTTTCAATTACTTTTTCATAACTTTTATTAAGTTTAGCAGAGTGTTTGTGTTAATGTGTATCGTGTGTCTCTTCGTTTATAGCTCGTTTATTGACTGCTATGGCATTCTGGTTGTGGAAGTGATAGTGACAGAAAGCCATAGCAAAGTACAATCATGTGATAAACGACTGACACACACATCAAGGCAAACTCTCTTCTAAACTTAATGAGAGTAAAAAGTAATTGGAAAATGAATCCTCACAACCATACAACCATGTTAGGAAAATAAATGGAACACACACACACACACACACACACACACACACGCACACACGCACATACACACATACACATGAGAGGGAAAGATCACTGATATCACAAACACGTCTTCAGCAGTTGGTAACGACATTCAGCAGTTGGCATCAAAATCCAAAATAGGACATCACGTAAACAACTGTTCAGTTCCTGGTGCTGTGGAAACGAGATTTTGTATTGTAGAAATCAGAAGAAGCAACTGTAAAACAGAAAAAAGAACACACACAGACCAGAATCAGCGAACTTTGTAAGCAGAAATTTGTACTATCATTACAGCATAGATCAGCTCAATGTGCCAAAATTGTTTATAGCGTCAATATACAATGTCCAGGCGAAACGCGTGTAACAAATAAATTGTTTCATTCATTTGTGGTAGATGAGTCTAAAACAGCCATTATCAGCATCATATTACACGCGACTGAGGACGACAAAACTACAAAGAGTCAACGATGTTTCGACATTTATGTTTTAGACCCTTTTATGGTTTACACCTAAGTTCCGATGTACTCGCTAAATTGTAGATATTGTAACTACTGTAAGCTCTTTCTCCAGTATGTTAACTGATCTGTATTTGTACTTTTATTATTGACACTTATATGCTCTCTTGTCTTGTTCATGTGTACAGAACACTGTGATGATGACCTGTGAATGAAACAACTTTTGGAATAAAGATGTATCCTCAGGCAGGGTGTATACCGTGAGTGTCATGAAAGACTCGTTATCAGCATTTGCACTGCTGACGTGTACCGATCTAAAACTGAGTACTGAGGATGATGAGTGATTGCTTGCTTCATTATTATTCTGCTACTACCTAATTTGCCTTTTTCCCAGATTGTTTAAAACACCATATCATAACTGAAATTCAACGACTATGTTGTTCCAACAGCTAACTAAAAAAATAGATAAAGCTAGTGTTAACCCGAAGGTTCGCTCGAATATCACGGTCTTTGCTAGGAGTGGTTCTACTGGAGGTGGTATACCGTTGCCTTCCTGAACCTTTGAGCTAACTTCCAGCCATAGAGGAATACATATTTCAGCGTAGACTGCTAACATCTGTGCAAGTCTGTATCTCCAAAATTTGCAGACGTTCCCAGAGGTAGATGAAGGCATAAAAGTCAGACAAACATACTAGGACCGATGGATGAACCAAAACAAAGCAGTCATAAGGCGAGCCTAGTTAAGGTGTATGCAGACTATGAAAATGTACATTATATAGCATTTAAATGAAAGCTGGTTCATCGAAAAATTGGAAGAAAGAAAGCAAAATCATTTAAAATGCCCAGGTAGGGAAGTACGTGAAAAGTTAAGTACAAAACAACGAAGCACGAGGAAGAACAGACAGTGATAAAATTCTATGTGAGTCCCTTACAAGAACATAATGCAAGTCGGACGTTTATGCGCTAAAGATTGAAGAGTAATTAGCTGTGCATTGGAAGTGGCAACAGTAAAACGCAAATTTTAGAATATCTTAAAAAATTTAGAGAATTTTTTACGCGTTAGATATGTAGTGCTAATAAAAGAAAGGAATGAATAACTTGAAAAAAGATCCGTTGAGTGCGAGGAAAACTTAGTTAGTTGCTGAGATCTCCATGTGTGGCGAAATATTTGGCGACTCAATTAAAAATGTCTTCTACTTCAGACTGTACAAATCAGACAGCAGGAGAGAAGAAAACCACAGCATCGCTTATGTGCCTACCATATCTAAAAAAAAAAAAAAATCCTATTCCTAGAAATCGGTTGGAAAGGTAAATGGTATAATGTCGTGCATTCATTGTAGATGTACTGTTGCGTAATAGTTAATAATCTTCTTTCTGTACCTCTCTCAGGGAGCTGGGTTTGCCTTGGCATTAACTTTATATCTGTTTGAGAAATGGTCAGTAAACTACGTCTCAGGTTCACTCAGTTTACAAAAGTAGGAATCCATGTATCTACGTTGCTCGAGTAAATATTTTGGCACCGTCCCAAATAAAGGTCGGAATGTTGCAGCTTAACGTATTATTATCATCGAAATGGTTAGAGAGGCAATTTCAAGCTTTACTTAAGAAAGACACTAGCAGGAGCTACTGCTGGATTTGTTGAAGGAACCATCTGCGCATATTTTTAAATTATTTTAGGGAAACTATGGCAACCTAAAGACAGACGCTCAGAATAAAGATCCGAGCACTACACCTGTGTTTAAATACTGGTCATGTCGTGTCGTCTGAACTTTATCTGTTACTGAGTTATACGTTTATACAGTAATCCGTCTGTGTAGCTGCATGTGCTTGGCTGTTTACATTTATATGTCCGTCATTAATTCAATCCACTCTATCCCCCCTCCTATCGTCAGGCCCTCCACTTCCCCCCCCCCCCCCCCTCTCTCCCTCTCTCTATCTTTGTGTGTGTGTGTGTGTAACACAAAAAGCAAAAACCGTAAATTACTTTCTAAAGCTAGGAATAATTAACGGAAGTTTATATTTGCATAACTAAACAAATATGACTAAAAGGGTTTCAGGCTGTGGCAAATGACATTTCGGGTTATTGGCATCGCCGGCTTATTTAAATTAAATAGGCTGAAGAGTTTCTGGCGACCGATAATTGCCCGTAATTAGCGCGAAATTGTTCATCACATAGGCCACAAAGAACACCGTTCTCTGTCGTTGAGGGGGGGGGGGGGGGTGTCAAAGTACACTCACTCTCCCTTGGGCTCCATGCAGTACCGACTGGTCAAACGCTCCGCCACCACGCCACTCCACTTTTTTGCCCGACCATTTCTATTATGTCGGCTATGGTCTTTAATACTGTCGCATGCTTATAGTATGTGGGAGATCGCACTGGTGTGTGTGTTTGGGAGTGAGAGAGAGAGAGAGAGAGAGAGAGAAAGAGAGAAAAGGAGAGAGAGAGAGAGAGAGGGAGGGAAGGAGAGGGAGAGGGAGAGGGAGAGGGTGAGGGAGAGGGAGAGGGAGAGGGAGCGGGAGAGGGAGAAAAAGTAGTACTCACTGGAGTTGCAACAACATCTAACGATGTATGGGTCGTGTCACTTAAAGATAATATTTGTGGTGTAGAGAAGTCGAACAATGAAAGGAAATGAAGTGATTCAACTGGCATCATATGATTCTAACAAATATTATACAGGGTGTCCCAGGAGGAATGTCCAATATTCAGGGGTATAACAGGAACGCTCAATAGCAACAAAAAACATATCGTCTTGTGCCCTATTCCGAATGGTTTCCGAGACAGAACACATTTAATGTTTATTTGTTTTTGGGTTGGAGGCTCGCACGTATGTGTTTTACCGCAACCACCTCTTTATGTGCCAAAGTAGTGCTCCCGCTGTTGTCGAAGAATACCGTCGGCGATTTTCGACACGTAGAATTACTGATCATGAGGTGCTTACGAGAGTTTTCAGCAGCAGTTATTTTCCAAATTACCATTTTTCGTCTGATTGTATACTTCAGTAACCTGCGCAGGAACAGCAGCACATTGATGAAATGGTACAGAGTAGAAACACTAAAGGTACGCCATGACATTCTGCACATATCAGTGTCCCGCGAACAAGGGTGTCACGACAATTACGTCTGAAAAAACTTGTATCCATTTCACATACATCGTGTCCACAATCTCCACATTGGCGACAATGCTACACGACTTGAAATTTGTCACTCGTTAAATCACATTCGCCATTTGCTTCCATTAATTCTGTTCACTAATGAGGCCACGTTCACACGAAATGTCATTAACAACACGCGTAATATTCACCGGAGGTCACAGGAAATTCGCGCGCTACACTTATTTGCTTTCTTTACGCGATCAGGCCCAGAGGACCGCGTGCTGCTACAAGGTTCCTCCTCCACTGGGTTCTTTTTTGTGCCTCCTGCTGCTAATCATTCTTTATTCCAATCTGCAGCAAGTCCTCATGGATTCCATCCCTCCATCTCTTCTTTGGTCTTGCTAGTGGGCATCTTCCACAGGACTTCCATTTCACTGTTTAAAGATACAACCATCCTCTATTTGTAGGCGGATTTACTTTGTGTTGAGCTAATCCTTTGTTGTAGTAATTGCTGCAATTCACCTCCTGTTAATGCGTACGAAGAAGGTGAAAAGCGTAAATGCAAGCCCTGTTGTTGCCTTTCACACCTGTTTTCTTTTTATGCAAATAAATTTACTTAAAGTGCTAACATCACGTGTTTAATTTATTTGATTTCGGATCTTAATGCGCCATGTGATCGCGATTCCCAAGTTGCTGGACCCCTGAATTGTATTACTATTTCATTGATCATTGTTGCAGTGTTTACATCAGGGCCCCCCGTGAAATTGGAAACATTCATATTGTCATTCGCCGTTATGTATGGTCCTCGTGATATGCTTAGTTGTCTTGTACTTGTGTGAAACCATGTATTAATTTACGGTGTTGTGAAATCTCCATGATGATCAGTGCGCATGCTTGCCGAGAACCTGACAAAGACAGTATGCGAGCAGTTCCGAATCACGAAAACCCGCCTGCAAATAATAAAGGTTTCTATCTTTAAACTGTAAGAAGGAAACTTTTCTCCTTCATTACGGTATGGCTTCTACCAGTCCTCAGAGTAAACACTCGCCAGAATATGGTCGAAAAAAGACGCTTTCTGTTAAACATTTCAGAGTATGAAATGTAATATTTACACACCACATAAAAGTAGACATATCCATGATCCTGGCAAGGTACAACGAATCGATGTTTGTCATGCGATGTAACAAGAATATGAACCCAAAATCAGGAGTAATCATTACGAAATAGACAACACTTTTTAGACTCGCCTGCGGTTCAAGTGAACAGCATTAAAGTCTGGTGATCAATATAGCCAGAGCCTCCTCGTCCAATCCAACTTCTGGGGAAGCTGTTATTGAGGAGTTTGCGAGAAATTATACGGAGTCCTGGTTCATATCGCGTCAGCCACTCAATCAGGGCAACGAGTCCGCTTCTGTACTGACATCCGAATCATAGGTGAACTGATTAGACCTTATCCTCATTCACTTAACAAGTCTTGATATTTTCGTAGTTTTCTTGTTTATGGTAGTTTGTGGATAAGTTCTTTGTTATGAAGAAATTTAGATTTCCAAGTAGTTCATGCAGCAACAACTGTGCTCTTCCATGTTATACGAGCAATGTCATGAGTTGAAATAATGTGTAATTTGAACACCATCTTTCTGAATACATTTTCGTTCGTCGCCACTACTAAAGTGAAACTTAAGATTCAAAATGTTCAAATCTGTGTGAATTCCTAAGGAAGCAAACTGCTGAGTTCATCGGTCCCTACTTAAACTAATTTATGCTAATAACAACACACATGCCCATGCCCGAGCGAGGACTCGAACCTCCAGCGGGAGGGGCCGCGGAATCCGTGACATGTCGCCTCTAACCATACGGCCTCTCCGCACGGCACTTAACTATTCTATTTCGTATGCCATGTGCTCATTCATTTTTTAAATTATTCTCTAGAAGAGAATGTCGTGATCATATGCCTTCAGCAGACGTGTTTCTTCATTAAGAGTTGTTTTCCCTGTAGGTACTCATGTATTCAACAACAACATTATCATTAGAGTTGTTGCTTGATTCTTTCAAGCTTTGATAGCGCCGGCCACTGTTGCCGAGCGGTTCTAGGCGCTTCACTCCGAAACCGTGCTGCTGCTACTGTCGCAGGTTGAATCCTGCCCCGGGCATGGATGTGTGTGGATTGGCCTTAGGTTGGTTAGGTTTAAGTAATTCAAAGTCTAGGGGACTGATGAGCTCAGATGTTAAGTCCCATAGTGCTTAAAGCCATTTGAACCATTTGAAGCTCTGATCGCGAGATGTGTCGAGATTTTCGTAGCAGCCAGAGGTACCTCAGGATCCATTTAATGTGTATTTTATCATCCGATAATTTCAGTCTTTGTGTGGAAAAGTATTGGTGTCACAATTGCGAGACATTTACGCTCACTGCGTGTGTTTTGTTTATGAGATGCGGCATTATCATACTTCGCAAGTCAAGTGATGAACTCTCAGACCCTGAGGTATAACGTGAACCTGACAATCATGTAAGTAGAGCGTCTACAAGGCGGCCATATTGGTTAACGATGGCTAATGTGGCCGCCTTACGAACGGTTTACGCGATGTACATGTGGCTTTACGCTGCGTTTCGTTAATGATTTATTGGACATCACTTCTGACCAATGGCCTTTCCAGCCGGTGACATGAACTGCTCTTGATGTCTGGTGAAGACTTAAGCAGGCGAAACGCATTATTTCTAATAAAAATAACTTTGTAGCTAAGACTGTTTTTTTTGTGTACAGCAATAGTCGCTTTATTGTAGACTCACTTTCCATTTAAGGACATACGTTGATATAACATTTTATGAACTTTATCATCCTTTTCCTGTCAGGAATCACCTCCAGAAGTTTGTCTCTTGCTTAGCTTTCACCCGTTGATAAAGCATGTGGCCACGAAGTGACTGTGTCACTGTTGAGGACAACGCTCCTCGGTGTAGAAAAAAATGGTTCAAATGGCTCTGAGCACTATGGGACTCAACTGCTGAGGTCATTAGTCCCCTAGAACTTAGAACTACTTAAACCTAACTAACCTAAGGACATCACAAACATCCATGCCCGAGGCAGGATTCGAACCTGCGACCGTAGCGGTCTTGCAGTTCCAGACTGCAGCGCCGTGCGGGCCACTTCGGCCGGCCCTCGGTGTAGACGTCGTCTGCATCGTGGCCTCCGTATTCCTCCACCGCCACATTCTTCCGCCTCCGGACCCCAGCTCACCTCCCCTTCGCCTCCGTCCACTAGCTGCCAAGTCCACTCTCCCTCCCCCTGCCCAATCTCAGCAGTTTCATACCGTCCCTCTAAAAAGCCTTATCATTGATTTATGTACACAATCTATCGATTTTATTTACCCGCGCCTGCTGGGCCGTAATGTTGTTTTATCGGCGCGCGGAGCCCTCCAGACGGGGGCCTTTGTCGCGCCTGAACGCCATGCACGCCAATACCAATCTTTCAGTGCGGCTGCGGCCGCCGACATGACGTGTAGTATCTCGTGCCTGACGCCGGGAATCACCGCTGCTACCTCTTACGCGCTGCCACTCATGTCTGTTATTGTCCCCCCTCTGCGCACCATGCAGTCGTTCTGTTTTCGTTTAGACTGCACCATATTCCACATCTGGTGTCTCCAAACGACACAGTTGCCTATAAAAAAGCAAAGAAAGCCAAGACCTATGGAAATGTCAGTAGATGAGTTGCGCTTCAGATTTGAATTGCGGGAGGTTCTTTGATGTTACGCGCATTATTATATATACCCGCGTAAGAAGTGGACCAAAACTGTCACGAGAGTTACATACAGACCAGGATTTTGGGCAAGGTTGTACTATATCTCCAACGTTATTTAACCCCATGTCAGAGAGTCTTTAACTGGAAGAAAGAACACGCCTCTTAGCATAGACAATGGAAACCTATGCTGATAAGCAAAACATTATGGCAACTGCTTCATAGGGTTGTGGACCACTTCTCGAACACAATCCAGCAACGTTTCTGCTTGCTGTGGATTCGGTAAATTCCGGAAGTATGTGAGACCACATTTCTATGCACAGGTCATTCGGGTCTTGTAAGCAATGGTTTGGAAATTTGTGGTTAGGTCCTATGGGACCAAACTACTGAGGTCATCGGTCCCTGTAAGCATTGGGTCCGTGGTTTGTGAGAGTGGAGATGGCGCCTGGTAGTTCCCAGAGTTGTTCCATCCGGTTCAGATGAGGAAAACTTTGTAGCCAAGATACGGTTTAAATGGTTCTGAGCACTATGGCACTTACCAGCTGAGGTCATCAGTCCCCTATAACTTAGAACTACTTAACCATAACTAACCTAAGGACATCACACACATCCAGGCCCGAGGCAGGATTCGAACCTGCGACCGTAGAGCTCACGCGGTTCCAGACTAAAGCGCCTAGAACCGCACGGCCACACCGGCCGGCAGCCAAGATATGAACGTGATTTCACTACCACGCTCCTCAAATCAGTGTACACCGATTCTGACCTTCTGACACTGATAGGTATCCTGCTGAACGGTGCCGTCACCATCGCGGAACACTCAAACATGAAGGAATGCCGGGCAGTCTACAGTAATGTTCACGTAACCCACAGCTGTCATCGTTGCTATTATTACGAACCGCAGGCAAGTCAGGTGAATGTCCCCCATGTCATAACAGTGCCACACCGCTTTGACTGCGTGGTGTGGTGCATGCTTCGAGCAGCTGTTCTGGATTATATCGTATCCAGACACAACCAATGACCTGGCGTAACAAGAAACGTGACTCATCCGTCCTTGTGACACGTTTCTATTGATACACGGTTCAATTTCGAAGAAGTCGCACCCACTACAGTCGTGGTCGATGTCGTTGGGTCAACCTTGAACACAAGGTGGTCGTCTGCTGCACTGCCCCAAGCTCACCTACGTGCGCTCCAAAACTGTCGTGCCCGCAGCAGCATTGTTGTCATAGTGACCCCAGATCGTCGTCTGTCCTGCTGAAACAGCGTGCGAGCCTCCGACGTTGACGACCTATGGTGAGACATGGACGCCCAGCACTTTGTCGTCATCTCGTTGTTTTGTCGTCCTTCAGCTACAATGTCCATTCAATAAGTAACCGGAAAAGTTATACACAAACTACAAAACTTCGACAAAGTTTATGGTATTCTGCTGTTTTTTGGTGGTGTCCTAGAACTATTATTAGAGCGTGTTCGTACGCCTGTCCTGCGAACAGGATGTTGGGGATCAGCGAAACATGATTTCGGCACCCTTATCGGTTTGCACCAGCGTAGAAAAGTGGAGTGTCAGTAGATATCTGTCGGCAGAAGGGCGGAAACAAATCTAAATTCACCGTCGGATGGCGGTGGAATATGGTAAAAGTTTTCAGGAACCTGATATGTAAAGAAAGTACAACTTTCAGAAAGCCATTGCTGAGAACAAACATGTGATAAATGAGCAAATACGCATCTATAAAGGCTCTCTGCTAAACTTAATAAAACAAATGATAATATAAAAATGATTCCACTTGCACATGGAGCCACATTAAAGCAAAATTCCCCCTTCCCCCCCCCCCCCCCTCTCTCTCTCTCTCTCTCTCTTTCTCCCCCTCCCTCCCTCTCTCTCTGTATCCCTCACCCTTCCTTCCTCACACTCACACCTGCACAAACACATGCACATACAAATACACAGAACATTCACACACTATAATCTAATCGTGCTAAGACAAATACTATTCCACGCAGACACGCACAGACAGATCACAGATGTCACAAAAACACATTCAGTAGTTAGAAATATTATTCGATCTTTGGATATAACATATATAACATTTGACGGTTTGCAATACTAACAAAAACATAACGTCAAAACAGTTGTTCAGCTCACCGTACTGTGAAGTATGAAAAACAAAACTTCGGATGGCAGTTATAAGAAGGAGTTTACCGATAAAAATGGAACAAAACACAATTTGTAGGAAAACTCCACGAAACACGTAAGCAGAATTTTAAATTATTACTGCATCATAGAAAATCAGACTGTCTGAACGCTATGTATATATCGTCTCAAAAGTAAAGTAAATAGTGTAAACAAAAATATATATACAGATACCTGGCCACTGAAGATGCCTTCCAAAGAATAAAGGCGAAACACGTATCGCACAAAAACTGTGTTTCATTCAATTGTAATTAGACGGTCGAAAAGTGTCACTTATATTGAGGCAGTTGAAAAGTGTAACATACCGTAAGGGTGAAAATTGTTTGAGTCGAACACAAGTGCGCGAGTGGGCAGAGAAGTTAAAGCTCTGCCTTAGACACTAGTAACCTTTTTGGTGGCGGGGTATACCACATGTCGTTGATTACATTAGTCTTTACCAAAGCTCATCAACATGGTAGAGACGCCAAGCACTTCGCTTCACCCTCCACTCAAATGGCGAAACATGAGATCTTTCGTACAATTTAGAAGGATTGGAAATTAATGTTTGGAAAGCATATGCCTCAATCCGAACCTTGAGACGTGCTTTGGTAACGCAAATACGGCGCACAGCCTGCGAAGCCAGATGTCAGAGTTCGAATTCCGTGCTGACTCGGTGTTATAATTTGTCGCATGTCATCGATGCTTATTAATGTTACAGACGAGTTCTTATAGTGGAGCAAGCTTCTATACAGCTCACCGTTTTAACAAACGTCTTAGCGGACACTTTACGAGCTTCAAAAAATTAAAATTTTTAATAGATGGACGAATAACGAACAAAGGTACAGCACCTGAGACTCAGTACGTAGCTTGCCATAGTGCCGCCTATTAGTAGCCAGCGAGGCTGAGCACCTGGTGAAGATCGAGCTTCAGTGACGGAAACGGGCAGAGTTTCTAACTGGAGCGGATGAAGCCAGGTACTAGCAGGAAGAAATGAGGGAAGCAATTTAATTTCTTTGTTTAATTAAAACCTTGAACTACTAAGACTTACCGAATTACCAACAACGATACTGTAGTTATTACGTGCAGTCCGAACGAGAATAGTTGCGAAACTATTATTTAAAAGTTTAAGCAGCTTCAATATTGACTCTTGGAGTAGCTAGAAAATTAAGTTAGGATGATGAGCAAAATTTACGACAGAATGGGGCCCTATTATATTAAACTTGGCTTTTAAGAAATCAGAGGTGCTATGAGCTACAAAGGAATAACTAAAGCAATTCTGCCATCACATTGATCAAAAGATAACTGCTATCCCATGTCAACAATGTTTCTCATACAAACTTGTTATGGGAGATAATGTTCTCGATATTACCAAATGCCGTTACAAGTCCGGTATAGTGACAGCCCTATAATGTTACTGCTTACGTCTGACTTCATATTTCAGAAATCTTTATTGCTCTCATCTAAAGAGATCAAAATTAGTAATCGTATGTCATAACTTGCAATTGAGACTGTTAAAATACATATTAAAAAAAAAGAATAGTTTCGACTCTCAATTACAGCCACAGCTCATTTTCTTCAGCAGCTTCTTCCTTCAAATATAAACACACAAGCTCACAGACAGTTCGGAGGCCGTGCGGTTAAAGGCGCTGCAGTCTAAAACCGCAAGACCGCTACGGTCGCAGGTTCGAATCCTGCCTCGGGCATGGATGTTAGTGATGTCCTTAGGTTAGTTAGGTTTAATTAGTTCTAAGTTCTAGGGGACTAATGACCTCAGCAGTTGAGTCCCATAGTGCTCAGAGCGACTGTGAAACAGTTCGGAGGCTCGATAACTCATGTTCAATCACCTATTCAAGCCATCTGTAAATCATTGTAGAAAAATTCTCAGTCAAAAACCTGTTATGTCTAGCCATTATTACAGCACAAATACAAATGCAAATGAATTAATACCTACTCTCGTAGTCGTCCACGTTCCAACTGCAACATGTAAAACAATCACGCTATGGTACTGTAGCACCAGTGTTAATAAAATACCACTAGTTATTAAAATAATATTCATACGAAAGAAAAAAATGGCTCTGAGCACTATGGGACTTAACATCTGAGGTCATCAGTCCCCTGGAACTTAGAATTACTTAAACCTAACTAACCTAAGGACATGACACACATTCGTGTCCAAGGCAGGATTCGAACATGCGACCGTTGCGTTCGCCCGGTTCCAGACTGAAGCGGATACGAAATAAAATCTGAAAGGAAACAGAAACGTTCGTAGAGACTCGCCACCTTCATTCATTATATTCTTATTCCGATATACTCTCTTTGCGCCTTGATAATGAAACAGAAGACATCAGATGGCTGTGACTCTTTTGAAACTTAAGCGAAACTTTAACATGAGAAAATAACTGTGGTGGAAATGGCTACAGAGATAAATATCACCATATCCTAACTGTAGCGCTGCTATCGCTCTACGCAAGTATCGAGTTTGCTGTGTTGCAATCACTTTACTGTAGGGAACAGTGTTGCTAAGAGTGGACTGAACTGGTCCTATATGAACTGAGTAATTTTTCAACTGTCCTTGTGATTTGTTGGCCCATTGTACTGTACGTACTTTTAAATGCTGAGTATGCCATTATGGTATTCCTGTATGGGTTTCGTAGTGGAAACTGCTGCTTCTAGAGGATACGACAGAAAATTCCCTAACAGCAGAATAACAATTTCAACAGTGTTTACTTGTGTTCTATCTAAGTGCTTGAGAGTGGAGTAATGCCCGGCAGTCGTATGTCATCTGGTGCCCAAACAAATGAAGTATGTACAAATCAGAAGACATTATTCTGTCTGTAGAATGTAGCTCTTCAACAACCACATACAGAATTCCTACACTTATCGGTGTTCCACGGATAGCGTGTGGTGTACATTGTGTATTTGCGGCCTATATCGTTATTAATTACAGAGGATTCAACACTTTCGAGATGGAAAAGAAACTTTGTGATTGGAATTTTGTCGTTGGATAGTTGCAAATCTCCGAGACAATCTCTCAATACTGTTTACTGATGAAGCCACTTCCACTCGCGGCGGTCTCAATGGCACACGTAATCACGTCAGTGGCCCTACGAAATACACATGACATTTTAGAAATATTCTCAAGAATGCTTTTGTGTAAAAGTGTGGTGTGGCATGATGGACAATCGACTGATTGGCACTGTTGTGTTACACGGTCCCACCATCTAGACTTTTTTGAAAACTAGCTCCCACCATTATAGTAAGAGCTTCTTTTGGATACAAGAACGAATATGTTCTTCTAGCACCATGGGTTCCTTACATATTTCACTCACCAGGTGACACGTTATGTAATCCCAAAATTTCCAGGAAGACAGATCGATAGAAATGGTGATGTTTCTGGGCCATCGATGTCCGTGCACCTTGCCCCTATAGATTTCTGGCTGTAGAGGTGATTGAAAGGCGAATTCTACAAAAAAAAAAAAAAAAAAAAACTGGACACAAGATTCGAATTGATGGTTCGTAGTATGAATAAGTTTGCACTCATAGAAGTACGCCGACATCAGGCAAAAAACTGGACACAAGAGTCGAATTGATGGTTCGTAGTATGAATAATTTTGCACTCATAAAAGTACGCCGACATCAGGCGAGCTACACGTGGTGTGTTCAAGAGACAGAGTGCATGTTGTCAGAGGTGGAATTTTGTGAAAATCATCTTCAAATTTAATCGATTGCCTTTATTTATCACTTCCTGTAAATATCTGTTTTGGGTTGATTTCCTAACATCTCTACCTCGTCTGTCTAGTAAATTTTGTATTTGTATTATTAAAAAAAATATAGAGAAGTAAAGGTGATGGCATTAAAGCTTCAGATGTTGCATATAGTCTCCCCCCTCCCCCACTTGAGCACGCGCAGAACGTTCATACAAACCTGTGAAGTCTTTCTATGGGATGTTGTTCAACTCTTGCGTCCCATTTGAAACGTTCCCTTGGAACAATTATACATGACTGTCCTTAAATTGACACACAATATTTTTAGCGCAACGCAGTCTGACTTCCAAAAATCCCTACAAAAGAATGGCCCTGACTAACATTAACCTATACCTTTCACAAATCACTTACCTCACAAAAATCTTCGTTACTCGAACTACTGCAATACAGCGAGCGCCACTACTGCCAGCTAAATAAAAGATTCAAACTACGGATGGCACTAACTACTGATAGGCATAGTTAGCCAATGAAAGATTTTAATAGAGAACAAGCAATGTATTTACTTTAATAGTGTTGAAAAATCATAATATACATAGCAGTTCATGACATCCAGTCTTACAAATTTCAAAACGCCGCCATTTCTCTCCCCACATCCACCACTGCTGGCGGCTCACCTCCAACTGCGCAACGCTACACGCTGTTAACAGCCAACTGCCCAACGCTACAATGGCAGACAACAATGCAAACTAGCCACAGACTGCACACAGCACAGCCAGTCATTTTTCATACAGATCGCTACGTGGCGTTACCAATAAGAAAACCTAAGCAGCCTACTTACTTACACATTCACACCTACTTTGACTCTGCAGAACCATCAGAGATCCACTCTGGACATTATCGCTTTGTGACACGGTCTTATTGATAACGCCATGTCTCGTCTCCCGTGATTATTTTTTCCAGACAATAATCGTCCGCGTTTTTCATTGCAACCAATGGTGGCACACGTCCGCGCATCGTGGGTTTTGTACAGGGAACAATGTGTGCGGGACAAACTTTGCACGCACTTTTCTCTTCTTGAAAACACAATGGGGAATGTTCCGACCACTTGGTTTATAGATGTTCAATCGTTTCTCCATTGAGATTTGTTTCATACTAAGGCCGCAATTCCATTTCTTAACCCTGGCTACTTACAACGGACTGGCCGAATGCATATAATATGTTGTTTACAGTTGTTAGTTAAAGCTGCCACCGGAGTTACTGCGCTGACGTCGCTTGCACGGCAGGAATAGAATAAGTACCGAAACTTTTTGGACGGACGATATATCTCTGCAACACACCAAACCTATACACATAACGGAATACTTTCTTCGAGTTAATCTGTACTGTTACTTTCCAACACATTTCTGTTCCTCCTGAAACATCCCATATATACAGGTGGCACAGGAAAGCAGCAAATTTTGAAACACCCAATAGAAACAGAAAAAATACAACAAAAATTATTGACAGCAGTTCAACCAGTAGAGCTTACCCTATAAGAGACAATCACCCAAATTATCAGTGTTTGGAGATAACGTCCTGTAGATGGTGACATCCTGTACGAATTCATTGTTCCAGTATGCTATTGAGTTTTCTAATTGAGTGCTGCAACATATCAGCTGAAATGACACGAATTCCATCTTGAATTCCTAGACTCAATTCATCTGGAGTTCTTGGGCACGTCATGTCAACCCGACTCTTTTAAGATAGCCCCTCAAGAAAAAAATTTGAAACGGACAAATCCCGTGATTTGTCATCGAATTTTGAGAGGACACGATTAGAGAAAATAACAGAACCCTACAGAAGTACAGTATGATTCCCGCACAGTTGCCATTGATTGCCTTGCAGTGTGAGAGGCGCACCATGCTTATAAAACCAAGTTTTGTGAAGTTGGTGAGTATTGTAGGCCCGACTCTTAAGGTAGCGCCACAAGAAAAAATCACAAACGGACAATTTCGTTGATTTTGGGGCCAGGGAACGTCACCGAATCTTGAGATGCCTCGGTTACCGAACAATTCTAGCACAGCTGCCATCGACTGACCGCCTTGCGGTGTGGACATGTTGCAGCATCCTGTATAAAGCGTGTTTAATGAAGTGTTCAATGCAAGAGCAATAAACGATTTCAACAACTCTATATGCCGATCGAAAGTCACACTCACTTCATGTTCGAAAAAGTAAGCTAGGAATGACACCGTGTGACTAAACTGCACACCATAATTGTCACCTTGTTGATGTGTAAAGGGCGCTCATGAATTTCATTAGGGTTGCTGTCCGTCCGGTAACTGTAGTTTTGCTTATTTACGCAACATCCGAGATCCACTGTTTGACCAGAAATCCAGTGTCCTCACTTATGTTTGTCAAAATTTGCTGACATAATTCTAGGCGCAACTGGTGGTCGTTCTCATTCAGTTATTCCACGATCTGCAGCTTATGCGGATGAAATGTTACATGAAAATGGAGAACGCGGTGAACAGTCTCTCTCATGACATACTACCCGCAGCAGCTATCTTACGAATAGAAATGCGTGGGCTCCACAAGACTGAAACGTGCACAGGTTTCCTATTCTGCAGAGTACGAGCACTTCTCGGTCGTCCTGTTTTCTTTTCAAGAGCAGATACAGTCTCTTCAAAATTTTTGATCCATACTTTTATCACGTGTTATGAGAGGACCTGTGTATGACGTCCTAAATTGAAAAAAAGTAAAAAAACAACATCGAAACGCCCTCTTCACACTTTCCCAGTCCCCATTGTACACATTTTTATGACAAAAGCAGCCTGTTGACCGTTCCACTGATCCATGATTATAAAAATGAGGAGTTGATTTACATCTCAAGGCCCTTTTTCTCAGTGCTGCAAACTGTATATGACTGCCATAACGCATTTCAGAAGTTCCCATTTTTGTGGTCTCCCCGCGCATTACAACTTTTATTAGGTTGGCGCATATTTTCATAATGTTTTTCGTAAGTTTAATAAACGCAACAGTACTCATAACAGAGATTTTAGTCATTAATAATACAACCTCCTTCACTATTTACACCAGTCTTCTAACACTGGGATAACTTTCCGATTGCGCGACTGTACGAATCACGCGGTTTTGAGGCAGAGAACTCATCAAGCTTTGTTCGGAGTGCGTTTTCATATGGAAAGGAAATTGGCTGAAGGTTGTTGGGTAGAGAGCGAAAAAGATGAAAATATTAAGGCGCAAGATCAGGTGAATGAGGTGGGTGCGGATGACCTCATAACCCAAGACCTGTATACTGTTTTATGCCAGTCTAGCAGAATGCGAGCAGGTGATATCGTAGAGTAGCTTTACTTCACACAACCGTCCTGGTCGTTGTCCTCGGTGAAGACGTCTCAATTGCTGACAATAAATGTCGGCAGTGATGGTTACATCTAGCGAAATCAATTCCCAGTACACCACACCATCGCTGACCAGCCAGATGCGTGACATCATCTTTTGTGGATGCGAGCAGTACTTTGCAGGGGAAGTTTCTGCTTTGTTCGTGCTCAGTCATTCCTTTCTTTTCCTTATATTATCATAAGGACACCACTCCTCGTCACCGGTAATGATATTGGTTAGGCATGGTCGGTGTTGTTGACAAGCCAGTTGACTGTGAGCAAGCAGAGGTGCACATTTGGCCACTCGCTGATTTTTGTGATTTTGGCTTAAAGCACTCGGTACACATAACACCAGATTTTTGACCTTTCCGTATTGGATGCATATGTCGTACGATGAAGAAATGACTAAATTGCATCACATTTGCCAGCTCTCAAGCATAGTGAGGGGCGTCATTGTGGATCAATGCGTTTAAACGGTCTTCATCAAATTGCGAATGTCTTCCTGAATGTGATGAGCTATTAATGGCGAAAACGATCCTCCTTAAAACAAGAAAACCATTTTCTTAGCTTGCTGTCTCCAGTGGCATTATCACCACGTACGGACAAATTGTTTCTGGATGTTCCCGCTGCTATCACCTCTCCATTGAAATACAAGAGAATTTGTCGGAAATGTTCCTATTTCTCCACATGGTCCTCCATTTTGTAGCATCCACAGCTCCAGTCCCTATCTCTAAATGATAAAATGACGATAAGCAAACTCAAATAGCAACAGTGAATTACAAATAAAAAATAACATTCGATAAATAAACTCGTAGGAGCGCTATACGAACATTCGAAACAAATATACTACGTTTTATTAGAATATACAGCCTACAGTTGCAGGTTAACTTTATCGTTTACCTAGGTTTCAACGTTAGTAATAACGTCTTCTCCAGGACCTGCAAAGAGTTAATATTATAATGTGCTAGTAAATTATATTAGATATGGTCGTCCTACAGGATGCAACGTGTAGTACTTACATAAAATATTATTTAAATGTTTGCCGAAAACAAGTCTTTAAAGCAAAACTTGGTTCATTCCCTTGAGAAAGACTGTGATAAGTCAGCGAAATAAGAGTATGTGTGATGATTGTCCATGTTATTACATAGGTCAAACAGGCAGAGCTATAGCAGTTAGGTTTAAAGAACATCTTCTAATAAAGGGCTCATACACCTAAACCTTTAAGTGACGTGGAGCTACTACATCATGAAGTTAAGGGATATAGACTCGACACGCTTGAGGAAATACAAATTTATGCACACCTAATTACAGATAGACGCAATTTACTGAACGATCAACTGTATCTGAAAAATAGGGCATACTTCGAAGGCTTCCAGCCTATATTAGGTTTACAATAGTTCATAATGCTTGCGACCATTACCCTTTCTGTAATATATAGAACCTCTCCTACAGATGTTCATACGAGATTTGTTGAACAGTTTAGAAGGCTCTGTAGTAGAATGTAAAACGTAGTCATCCTCGATACTGTAATTAACTTACAATAGTAAAGTATAAAATTAATTCATAGCAAAAATGTTATCTGACGCGTGCCTAATAAGAGTTTGATTGTATACGTCTCGCGCATGCGCGCCGCCCTGTGTGAGGCAGACCGCGAAGCCCTCGCGGTCCGCAGTCTCTAGTCACACGACGAGGCCCATACAACGGGCTTTAAGTGAATTTGCTACAGCTTGTTTAATAGAAGTTATGCATCAAGTTTTATAAAGTTGACTTAGGACATGACTTGTTTTAGGCAAACATTTAAATAATATTTTATGTACGTAGTACACGTTGCATCCTGTAGGGTGACCATATCTAATATAATTTACTAGCTCATTATAATATTAACTTTTTGCGGGTTCTGAAGAAGACGTTATTACTAACGTTGAAACCTAGGTAAACGATAAAGTTAACCTGCAACTGTAGGCTGTATATTCTTATATAAACAATATCAGTTGCTGTCGCTGCATAAAAATGTTAAAAATTATAAAATATACTACGAACTTATGCACCTACATGATACATAGTACAGAGTGCACAGGATCGCGTTAGACAGTGGCAAAACTTGACTTTTGGTAGGGATGGGGTTGAAAGAGGACGGGGGAGGTATAATATCGAGAAGAGCTTCCTCTCGCATCACCCGAAACGAATGTAATTACACGCGCGAAAAGCCTCCTTCATGCTCCAAAGCGGAAGCATCCACCTATGCGGGAGAAAGGTAAGGGCGCCAAGTACGCGCGCGGGGTTGGTCGCGCCGAGCCTCCGGCGGCGGCCGCGAGGGGCGCGCGCGGCGCGGCGCGTGGCGGCGTCGGGCCGCAGCAGCCCAGTCGCCGACCGAAGCCCGCCGTAGCCGCCGCTGACGCCGCCGTAGCCACCCCGCCACAGCCGACGCCGACGCCGACGCCGACGCCGCACTGCGCTCGTCCGCCCGCTGCGACACCCGCCGCCACTTTGCCCGCCCGGCAGACCTGGTATGCGCCGCGGCGGCGCGCGCCCCTAGCAGCCCCGGCACCTGCGGCACGCAGCCGGAGCTCCGTCCGTCCGCAACGTCCGGACGACGCGCAGGCAGAGACCGCCTTCACCGTCATGAACAGGATGGGTGAGTAAGCGGACGCGGCCGGCCACGCCCCCTGCCCGGCGTCTGCTGCCCGCCTCGCTGTCAACACCAGCGCCGAGCCTGCACGCTACCCGCACAGCACACCTTCCGGCTCTCTCTCAACATTAACCTGCTCGTCGACATGCACCTGCGGGATTTATGACATCCGCAAGTTTTTCATTCAACATGCATTCTCACCCCACAACAGAAATAGAACTTTCTACGTCCCCTTCACTGTCAGGGGCCCTTCAACCACCATGCCTGCTATACATGGGAGGGAAGTTTAGGGTCAACAATTTAATACTGTCCATTTCTAAGTTATGAGATAGCAGTCGTTATATTTTATCAATAATAACTGATAGCTGTAGACGAATTACATAGTACGTAACACAAATTTACTATACGTTTCGAAAGACATTCCTCTCACCATCACGTCAACACTCAAAACATGTGGTTAAACCACTGTTTTACCTTACACCTGAACAGGTCAATTAATTCAGACTAATCTATGCCTTCTCAGGAATTTCGTAACTGTGTTTTTTTGCGCTTAACGAGAGCATCTTCTCTTTCGTTCGGGGCAAGCAGGTAACTTGGGAGACGCCGCAGTGAGTTAACGCGTGTTTCAGGTCGGCGAAGCATTTATGAGAATGAAATAAACGTAAAATAAATGTGACGTAAAATCGTACAGAAGGCAAGCGACCCTTGTTATAACAACCAGTAGCTCTGCATTCAGTCAAACGTCAGGCGAGAAAAGAACTTACTGTTCATATGACGCGTCTGGCATTTATCCATCACCAGATATTCAGGAAACATTGCTACACTTATAAAATTTCGTTCGCAGGCTACTCAGTCTTATTTTACACACAGCAAAAATTCTTCATCTTTGTGCAGCAATCGATCCTGGATAACTGATGATGAATAAATTCCGAAACGCGTTATATAAGCAATAAAGTCATTCCTTGCCTGATGTTTGACTTTTATCATTGGGACCCAGTCGGCCTGAAGGCAAAACTACTGACTTTTTAAAGCTAATATATGTCTTAAAGAACATGTATTTTGTGTAACCAGTCTAATTCAAATAAGAAGAATCCAGCGTGTCGACTCGTACAGTACCCTCAGAACGTGAATGAACGAATGGAGGTGCCAGAAACCTGCAAGTTAGCAGTTGTGTACTGACACTAAAGCTTCCACAGTATGTTTGCAGCGTTCATGAAAAAGGCGCAGCAGATGTTAGAGTATCAGTCTTCCAACTGTAAGTGTTGAGTGTTGTCAACATTATGGTAAGAGCATTGTCTTTCGAAACTGGTTGTTTCGTGTTAAACACGATGTAAGTACTTGCACACTACACGTTATTAATTAAACGCCGCCAGTTTTCAACTAAACATAATAATAAAGTGCAGAATTATGTGCGCATGGCTTTGCAGCGTTTTTAAAGCAACAAAAATTATACGCAATTGATATCAAATTGTGCGTATTTTAAACTTTATAAGAATACATTCACCTCCATTCTATTTTGTCAAAACACGTTTTTACGTATTACATATTGGCACAATTGTTTACATGCTCTGTTCCGCTATGGATGTTGCGCGTTATTACGAACTTGCTCTACAGTATTGTTGACAAAAGGTTTGGTAGCTTACATTGTTAACAAAGTTCGGCTAAAATCGTTTGCTGAGATATACTCACACCTAACGACGTACGCTGCTAACTGAAACAGTCAAATAACCAGAATACTTGCAAAGTCTGACCACTAAGTGTTTGAATTAAACTTAGTGATCATCTAGCTCCCTTGGTGTTATTTTGCGATTGTGTTTTATGTTCCTTTCAGTAATTTAGAGTTCAGACACAGTGTATTTTTGCATTGTGTTTGTGAGCCATGTTTTCAAGTATTTCAGTAAAGTTTAATGCCTGCTTTAATGTTTAACCTCTTCAGATATGGCTGTGTTATCGTTCTCTCTCGCTTAATGTGACAGCGTTGGGTTTTCAACATCCGGTACTAAGCACAACGTAGATCAGGGTTGTCCAACCGTTGTATCTTAATGTTTCGCTATGTGCCACATAATTACGGAGTATTTAGTGAAATTTTGTTCGTTCCAGAGCTGTAAACTTTGTAAATTTATAACACGACGTTTTTTACTTTACATCGAGACTGTACTAATTTATGGCCAGTTTCGGAATAGTGTGCATAAGTCAGCACCTGTAATGGGAGACAAGTATCAGCACCGCCCGGCTGTAATTCGAGGAATGTTAATTATCTAGATCAGTGGTTACCTAGCATAACCTACTTAATGAAACAACAGGTCACTTGATCGTTTTCAATGTACCTTATTTCAGTTCCATAATTTGTTAGTAACAAACAGTATGGAAGGAGCTAATACAAGTCATCTGTGACAGGTAATTTTAGTGTCTTGTATAACGTTGTATATGTTTTGTCAGATCATGTTTGTAAAATAAACCTGCGTATCACGTGTTTGTACGTAGATTATTAACATAAAACCTCATTAGACTTTGCATTCTGTACGGAGATAAATAAAAATATATGATTCCGTATTGTTGATTAGCTCATCAGTGCCATGGGTCCCACGTAACCTTAAAGTGGCTCTCGCTCGGCCTCATACTGATACAATTTCTGTACAAAGGCTCTTGAATCACACAGTGGTTGCATCATTGTGTTAAATATTGCGATATTCCGGTGACTGTTGTTGGTAGCCTTTACCTGACTACGATGCCATAGATTCCGATTAAGACACGGAGCAATAGTAGCCATAACGTTGCTGAGTTTCGATTATATACCACAACGGTGTCACATACGTGCAGAAACTTTATAGAGCGTATTGTGCACATTTCACAATACTAACCATTGTGTACGATTGCACTCGCTCTGGTGAGCCAGGCTCCCACATTAACCACGTATGCTTAAAATAATATCTCTGTGGTTTTTGTTTACAGACATTTATACATTGCAAAACGTTTCAAGGAGTAGGTGATCTTCAGTATTTAATTACTCTTACTCTTTACATTAATAGAACTGCTGCTGATTAAACTGATTATAGCACTCCTATGTGGAAATTCGAACAGCATTGTGCTCTCTTGGCATCTTATACGGTGTTTTTTTTTTTTTTTTTTTTTTTTTTTTTTTTATATATATAAATCAGATACCCTAGAGACAATAAACCCCCAGACCCGTAGCACTGATGAACTAACCAACAATACGAAATCATATATTTTTATTTATCTCCGTACAGAATGTAAATTATTTTAAAGAGGATAAGCGGAAAAATATCGTTCAATCGTTCACTGTGTAAAGGAAAGCCTTGCCCTGTGTTATAACTAACATATTAAAGTGTCAGATTATACGTCAACAGAGTTCAGTATTAACTCTGATGAACATAACGGCACCTTAATTCCGCAAGAATTAAATCCGGCGTGCTTATAGCTTACTAAATCTTCCCTCCTATAAGTGCCTACCAAGTCTTCCGTCTGAGACCGTGAGTCAAACAAAGTTGGCATTCTTTCCTCATGCTCCCCCGCTCTAAACAGCAATGGCGTTTTTATTCATTCATGCTCAGAAATGTAATTTCTATGATGTAATACCAGCATCGTGCTGTAAACATAGGATTCCTCTGTTCCTCAGTTGTTAATGTGAATTCAGTCTCTGTGTCAGGTAATTATTTGTCACTACGAAAAGTCTCATACTTTTGCCATACTCTGTTCCGCACACACACTTGTTTACTTAACTCTTATAACATGACCTGTTTCAAAGTATGTAATTTCATACCCAAATTAATCAAATCATATGGTTCCCGAAGACATAAGACTGCACTGAACGGCAAAAATAAATTAGTATAAATTTAGTCATCTGTGGGCCGTGCACACGAACTTCAAGATGAAAATAAAGTTGTTACTGATACTTTCTTAATGTGTATAAATGCCTTGTTTTTCCTTAGATTGTCCCAACGTCGTACTTAACTGCTTTAATAGGATTGGATTATTTTGCGGAAGGAGACCAGACAGCGAGGTCATCGGACTCATCGGATTAGGGAAGGACGGGGAAAGAAGTCGGCCGTGCCCTTTGAAAGGAACCATCCCAGCATTTGCCTGGAGCGATTTAGGAAATCACGGAAAACCTAAATCAGGATGGCCGGACGCGGGATTGAACCGTCGTCCTCCCGAATGCGAGTCCAGTGTAACTACTTTAATACAGAGAAATAAAGGAATTGACCCCTTTATTGCCACAGTCCTACACGATTAAGTATCCCTGTACAGAATTCAGAGAATATATTCAATCTACGGCTTGTATTTATTTACAAATCCCCCAAACTGTACATCCGCTTCTTTCATTGCTTTCAGTTAAATTTATTTTACCGTTTTCTATCTATTTCTTTACATTTGTCGAAGAACGTATTTAGTGTCTTAAAGACTCTCAGATTTTTCTGACACTTCACCATCATTGCAAACTTACGTTTCAGCGATGTAACGAAACGTCTTACAGTCTCAAATTCGTCTCCTTCAGTTTGGATGTTGAAACTCTTTCCTTTTGAAATAAGTAGAAAGTATACACCAAACATTAACCACTTTTTGGGGTATTCGTAACATATTAACAAGTATCCACGATCGGACAATTGAATTTCATCATGAATTTAATTTCATAGTGTTAATACTATAGCTATCACTCATTATCAACACTTTTTCCCCATTTCCATAGAAGGTTCGAACTTGAAACATATAGTGCACGGAAAATAGCACACATCAGTATACTCAAATTTTACTCCAGGCTGGCATACTGTTTCTTAGGAACTCTCTTTACGTGAAACAGTAAACACTAATTGTGAACTACCGGAATATACGAAACTGGCTTTTATTTTGCTATTTTCAAATTAGAACACCGAAATTTCCATCTCTTTAGTTTAATCAGGTTCTGTGCTCTAATGCTCTCCACGTATTCCACGTAAGTGATGTTGTAATTTGTAGAACTGGAGCGAATTGTGCAGTTTGCATATGGTAAACGTATTTGAAAAATGTGTACTTAAAGGATAATCTTTCATGATCGACGATCACAGATGTGAAAAATTAATACCTCCAACAGCTGCAACAAATGTAATAATCCCTTTTCCTGTCTATTACATACACAATCAGAATTTTGATGCGTAAATTTGGTTGTGTGGAACAATTTTCTACTGCAAACAAAGTAAAGTAGATGCTATAGTAATAATCACAACCGACATTCAATATATAGTTTTATTCGACGGCCCCAGATGTGCCTATCTGTTTATGTCAGTACTAGTTCGATCGGACAGATCATCTTTTTGTCCCAAGGAACTGAATAACATCCAATGCAATCTTCTACATCTAGGTAAAGTATTGAAACGTGATGAAAGTTGAGCACTTAACGTAGGTTAAACAACACAGTATGTAAGTTAAGTACGAAAGATGCTGTTTAGATGTGTAGTGACAACCCACACTTTTATCGGCAAGTTTACCAGATCTCCGGTCGATACATTTCCATGAGAAGTGCAAGAGTAACTAGTACTGACTAAATTGTGGACTTGAGACGTCCTGTGCTCCATCGACTGCGCCACGTACATCGTTTGTTTCGTACGGCAATTGTACACTGGTGGAAAAAAGAAATAATTAATCTAGGGTAACGAAATTTCTGGATGCATTTCTCTCAGCGGCGTGTTTAAGTAATTAACATTGTAAGATCACAAGTTAATGTAAGCGCGAGGTGAACAATAGCAAATATGAAAGGCTGGTGCATTAACAACCTTGTAACCGTTAGAATATTGAATGCAAACGTGAATGTGCTGCACAGATGCCGGATGGCAATTTATTGGATGTAGTCCGACGCCTGATGCACTTTGGTCGATGGACGGTTAACGCTACTTGCTGGGCGGCGCAGGATTTGTCGCCAGATGATGTCCCATATGTGCTCGATCGGAGACAGATTTGGTGACCGAGCAGGCCAAGACAGCATGTCGCCACTCTGTAGATCATGTTGCGTTACGACAGCGGTATGTGGGCGGCGTTATCCTGTCGGAAAATACCCCTTAGAATGTTGTTCAGGAATGGCAACAAAACAACTCGAATCACCAGACTGACGTACAAATTTTCAATTAGGATGCGTGGGATAGTCACGAGAGTGCTCCTGCTGTCATACGAAATCACACTCCAGGCCATAGTTCTAGGTGCAGGTCCAGTATGTGCAGCAGGCAGACCGGTTGGTTATAGGCTCTCAACTGGCCTCCTCCTAACCAACCCACTGCCATCACTAACCCCGAGGCAGAATCAAGCTTCGTCGGAAAATACGACAATCCTCCACCCTGCTCTCCATTGCGCTCGATCATGACACCACTGAACTCGCAAATGGAGGTGTTTCGGAGTAAGTAGAATGCACGCTACAGAACGTCTGGCTCGGAGCTTTCCTTGAACTAATTGATTTGTAACAGTTCCCTGTGTCAGTGTGTTGCCAACTGCTGCTGAGTTGCTAGTGCAGCCGGCCGGAGTGGCCGAGCTTCTCTATGCGCTACAGTCTGGAACTGCACGACCGCTACGGTCACAGGTTCGAATCCTGCCTCGTGCAAGGATGTGTGTGGTGTCCGTAGGTTAGTTAGGTTTAAGTAGTTCTAAGTTCTAGGGGGCTGATGACCACAGCAGTTAAGTCCCATAGTCGGCCGATATAGCGGCCAAGGCTGCAGTCTCTGTTCTTCAGCCAGCTATTCGCACGATTCCCTTCGCCGATCTACGGAGTGTTTTATGTCGTCGTGTTACTCTTTTATGGCATGCACATTGGTCGACACTTCCAAATAATAAATTGCGGGACGTGAAAACTCTTCCCTGTGCTTGGACCTCTTCCTCCCGAACGCGTCGTCGGGAGGAGGTAATTTTAACTAGACTCCGGATAGGGCACTGTCTTTTTAGACATCGACATCTTTTAAGTGGTGATCCTCCCCCACTCTGTCCCCACTGCTCTCAGCTGTGGACGGTAAGACACCTTTTACTTGAGTGCCCCTATTTTACTCCGTTACGCGCCCACCTACAGCTGTCGCCTGATATATCTTCCATTTTAGCAGATGACACGCACTCAGCCGATCGCGTTCTTGTGTTTATTAGTGCCAGTGAGATGACGTCAAGCATTTGAAGCTCTTTTTGGGGACAGCCAACCCCCTTCTATAGTGGTTTTTTAAGCTTTCCTTCAATTTTTAGTTTCTCCAATTTTTTTGAGTTTCGTTCCCATTTACAGACTGGGCGCTAATGACCGTAGCAGTTTTGCGCCCTAAAACCATAACAAAAAAAGTCCCATAGCGCTCAGAGCCATTTGAACCATTGCTGCTGCAGGTATAGTACGATGTGCCAGAGGAATACGCCGAACACGATGGCCGTCCCTCTCGGTAGTGCCACGTGGCCGCCTGGACCCCGGTCTTCTTGAGACCGTACATTCTCGTGACTACCAGTGCCAGCAAACATGTAGGTGGCTACATTCCTGCCAAGCCTTTATGCAATATTACCAAAGAAATATCCAGCTACTCGTAGCCATATTACACTACCACGCTCAAATTCAGTGAGGCGTTGATAACGGCGTCTTTGTCGCCTTACAGGAGTTCTTGGCTAATATCAACCACCACGTCCAGTCTCACCACCACCGTTACTGTGTGTATTTAAAGCAAACATGATTTGCATCCTCACAGTGGCTCTACTAACGCTAATATTATTCAGGTGGTGCAAAACCCGAATTAACATGATCTTTCAGATGCAGAAACTTGCCTGCCCACTGCCGTTTCTGTCGCACAACTCCTTCGTGGTGTTGGCTTTCCTTCCGTCAGAGTATTTTGTTTTTGTGGTCTATTTCTATAGAGAAAGATGAGAACTGACATCGTATTCATTGGAATGGAACAGATTATCAAAATAAATTAGCATCCACACAATTTCGACGTAACATTCCAATGCCTTTAATCCCACAAATGAATATTTCATCCGCGTTCACACTAAACCGCCACAAGAAAGAGGGAAAGAAGAAATAATATCTAGCCTTCTTCTACTCTATCTTGTTTAGAAGGCTCTCCATGAAGTAGTTGCAAACTGCTCAGCTTCCAAATCTTAAGATTGTTTTTAAACTTATAATACTACTTTCAATACCAGTCGTCTTTGCCTTCTACACTACCGGAAATTAAAATTGCTACACCACGAAGATGACGTGCTACAGACGCGAAATTTAACCGACCGGAAGAAGATGCTGTGATATGCAAATGATTAGCTTTTCAGAGCAGTCACACAAGGTTGAAGCCGGTGGCGACACCTACAACGTGCTCACATGAGGAAAGTTTCCAACCCATTTCTCATACACAAACAGCAGTTGACCGGCGATGCCTGGTGAAACGTTGTTGTGATGCCTCGTCTAAGGAGGAGAAATGCGTACCATCACGTTTCGGACTTTGATAAAGGTCGGATTGTAGCCTATCGCGATTGCGGTTTATCGTATCGCGACATTGCTGCTCGCGTTGATCGAGATCCAATGACTCTTAGCAGAACATGGAATCGGTGGGTTCAGGAGGGTAATACGGAACGCCGTGCTGAATCCCAACGGCCTCGTATAACTAGAAGTCGAGATGACAGGCATCCGCATGGCTGTAACGGATCGTGCAGCCACGTCACGATCCCTGAGTCAACAGATGGGGATCTTTGCAAGACAGTTCGACGATGTTTTCAGCAGCATGAACTATCAGATCGGAGACCATGGCTGCAGTTAACCTTGACGCTGCATCACAGACTCAACGACGAACCTGGGTGCACGAATGGCAAAACGTCATTTTTTCGGATGAATCCAGATTCCGTTTACAGCATCATGATGGTCGCACCCGTGTTTGGCAACATCGCGGTGAACGCAGACTGGTAGTGTGTATTAGTCATCGCCATACTGGCGTATCACGCTGCGTGATGGTATGGGGTGCCATTGGTTACATGTCTCGGTCACCTCTTGTTCACATTGGCGGCACTTTGAACAGTGGAATTTAAATTTCAGATGTGTTACGAGCCGTGGCTCTACCTTTCATTCGACCCCTGCGAAACCCTACATTTCATCAGGATAATGCACGACCGCTTGTTGCAGGTTCTGTACGGGCCTTTCTGGATACAGAAGATGTTCGACTGCTGCCCTGGCCAGCACATTCAACAGATCTCTAACCAATTGAAAACATCTGGTGAATGCTGCCCGAGCAACTGGCTAGTCGCAATACGCCAGTCACTAATCTTGATGAAATGTGGTATCGTGTTGAACCTGCATTGGCAGCTGTTCCTGTACACTTCATCCAAGCTCTGTTTGACTCAATCTCCAGGCGTATGAAGGCCGTTATTGCGGCCAGAGGTGGTTGTTCTGGGTATTGATTTATCAGGGCCTATGCGCCCAAATTGCGTGAAAATGTAATCACATATCAGTTCTAGTATAATATATCTGTCCAATGAATACCCGTTTATCATCTGCATTTCTTCTTGGTGTAGCAATTTTAACGGCCAGTAGTGTACATTTTGAGTGTTGCGCCTTGTTTTTGTTTTTATTTTATATTTTCAGAACTTCCGTGCAGACAATCCAGTTCCACCAATATCTTATAAAAATGGTTTCCGTGCATACTGAATCGACACTCTGTGAAGGATCCTTGTTTTTATTACGATGACTGAACCATATAGTAGATTGTATTTCTGCCGAAACTAAAAATCTGCAAAACATTAATTGAAGCAAATGTGATGTCGTCATTATGTCGTATAGATCGTTTTAAGCTTTAACGGTGGCGTCAGTAGTCGCTGATACCCCTTTCGTCGAGTGCCCCTAAAATTCCTCCCCCTCCCCCGTCCCTCTTGCCCTCTTGCCACCTCCCCCCCCCCCCCCTCACACACACACAAATACTACCCACAATTCCCCTTAGCTGAGTAACGGGTGTAGCGTTTGAAGCACAGTTAGTGATACGATGTGTGCCAAACGTGCTATTTTTATGTCAAAGAGTTTCTCTAATACAGGTACATTCATGCATCTTCAATTTTCAGCAGATGTCTAGGTTGGTATTGTTTTGATTTGCTATTGATAAACAAACGCAAACATTTGCAGCAGGAGAGCTTCTGTAAAGTTTGGAAGGTAGGAGACGAGATACTGGCAGAAGTAAAGCTGTGAGTACCAGGCGTGAGTCGTACTTCGGTAGCTCAGATGGTAGAGCACTTGTCCGCGAAAGGCAAAGGTCCCGAGTTCGAGTCTCGGTCGGGCACACAGTTTTAATCTTCCAGGAAGTATCATATCAGCGCACACTCCACTGCAGAATGAAAATCTCGTTCTGGATTTGCAGCTAATTTATGCAGTATGATAGAAGAACGACCTAAAAACCTGAAAAGTAGCCGCGAACGCACACCTCTATAAGAAACAACCTGAGAGAAAGATTCATGCGTGGGATTAAAATTAAGTGTGAAATAACGTGAAATATAACATTCGCTGATGACACTGCTCTTCTCAACGAAAGTGAGGAAAAATTGGACCTGCTGAATTGAATGAACAGCCTAGTGATCACAGAATATCGACCGATATCAAGGAATGACGACGGTAATGAGGTGTATTACAAACAACATTTGCAATATATGCAACGTCAAAACCCGAGACAGTAGGAGAAATGAAGGAACTCTGCAACATTGCACGCACAATGAAGCATGACGAACGAAACTAGGAGGACATGAATTGCTGAGTATCACAGGCGAAAATGGCATTCCTCGATTAAAGAAATCTGCTAGTGTTAAACATAGATTTCAATTTGCGGAAGAAATTTCTGAAAATGTGCTTTTGTTTCCCGTTATTGTATGTAAGAAAGTCAAAGACCACTTGAAAAATGGAGAAGAAGGGAATCGAAGGGTTTGAGATACAGGTTTAAGAAGGTGGGCTGATTCAATATTTTAATATTTTTGACGAATTAGTCCAATGGTGAGAGGTTCCAAACCTAAAACAGGACGTTTCCTTTTTGGGAGACATATGTAAACCGTACTTTTGTGCGATATGGCACAAATTCCATTTAAAGAGACCTACTGCATTGTGATCAGTATTGGATGTGTGGCTGAAGACCTGGAACGACCGAAAAATTCGTTTCTCTTTTCCCAGTGGAAATGTAGCCTATTTTTGGTATAGCATTCTAGCAACCATTCGAAAATAGGGACTTCAGCGCTGCCCGACACGAGGGAATGGCTAGGCAATATGAGGGTGGATGTGTATGCAGAATGACACACATACACCGTCCACCCACAAGGTTCCGAGAATGATTTTATTCATGGCGTACAAGCGACGTCCATGTAATAGCTACGGTGAGAGCTTGACTTAACTACTGTAAGAAACAGACGTGTGTTCGACCAGTCAGTAGTGAGCTGGCAGTCTGAAGCAGGGGAACGCGGATGTAGTGTGTCCTAATTATGACACAAACCGCAGTGGAGCGACATTTCTGAATCAAGTGTTCAAGACATCCTCCAGAATGTTTTGAAGAAGATGAAGGTGCGAGGAAAGTTTGTCCCGCACACATTGACTCCCGAACAGAAACGACGACACATGGACGATTGTAGCGGCTTACTTGAAACAGAAAATGTAGAGAGTTCTTTCCGGGAAACAAAATCATCACGAATGGTGAGACTTCGTGTTATCAGCACGAAACTACCACACAGCAACAAAGTAGGGTCAGCGCTTTGACGACACAACCAACATTCAAGCCAACACGAGGCTTGAACTGAGTAAAAGAGACACTAAAATGTAACGCAACAATGGTGAAATGAAATACATAAAAACGTATATGAAACTGTAGCATGAAATCTGGAAAAACCGACACTGAAATCTTAAAAATGGATCCAGTACACAAATAAAAAAAATTCCTAAAAATAACAAATATTGGAATCAAAAGCTGCAACTGACTATATACGTCCATTCTACATACCGATTTAAACATTAGTTACTTTCTCGCAGCGGATGGGTGAGCAACGAGAAGTGCAGAAATCTTATTGCATTTCAGTGAACACACTCCCTGCTAAAACAAGCTAAATAATGAACCACGCATTGTTGGAAGTAGAACTGATTTCCTATATAGCTTAATTCTAGTTACCAATATTTGTTATTTTTTTTGTGAATTTTCGTTACTGGTTTTTCTTTTAGGATTTCTGTGTCAGTTTCCCCACATTTCATGCTACTGTTGTTTTGATGTTTTATGTATGCTATTATTTATTTCATTATCTCGTTGCTGTATTAGTTTCTTCCCGCCTCAAACCTTTCTTTCTCGCGGCAGTCCCTTCAGATCCAGTAATTATTATTAAAAAGTAATAT
The DNA here is from genome assembly GCF_021461395.2 of Schistocerca americana. Taxonomy (NCBI): domain Eukaryota; kingdom Metazoa; phylum Arthropoda; class Insecta; order Orthoptera; family Acrididae; genus Schistocerca; species Schistocerca americana. The sequence goes on from NC_060121.1 coordinate 394,531,346, forward strand.
TATTTTGCAATATTGCAACTTCATCATGTGCTAAAATGTAATGGATTTAAAGATTCTCTGTTTTTCCCTCACTAAAATAAATTACGATCATTATTTATTTCCGACGTCTATATTTCTCTAGTCAGTCGTTATTTTAGTTACCTTCAGCTACTTTCGATATAATTCGTGACTACGCAATTAATCACGACAACTGTGTAATTTTATAGTATGCTAAATACGTTTGTTTAGGAATTTGATCAGCTGCTTTCTAGTATTGCCTCTATATAGCGTCTTTGCCATAGGTACGACGTCATTGCTCGAAGCCGACGGGTGGCTTCCGACACTAATATTAACTCAAAGTTTCTGAAACGTTGTTCTTTCACGTTCTTTCAAGCATCAGAAACAGTGTGTCATTACTGGAAAAGTGCTTCAAGATTTAATTCAATATCACAGGCTGTGACCTGTGTTTCGATGAACTTTAAATGAACTCTTAACCACCTTTTCAATTATTTTTCAATTTTCATGGTAACTGGAACCGTTTTTATGAGGTAGCATATCTTAATACCCCCGCAAAACTGATATCAGCAGCATGGGAGAACCAGATCGCAAGAGTAACAGGTGTGCGCGCCCACCGTGTGGACCGCGGGCTGCAGCTGAGTGTCCGGGCGGGTGTTTCTGGCAGCAGCAGCTGCGCCGGCCGTTGTTTCGGCGGCGCGGGCGGGACCACGGTGCCAGCCAACACAATACCCGGCCGCCGCAAACAGCGTGCGTGCTCCGCAGTATTTCCGTCGGCCTATCAGCTTCTCATTAAAGCCCCAGCACACGCCAACGGCCGCGCTAAATCAGCTCTCGTTCGAATCGTCATATGCATGACAATGGCCCGCCTAGGTGTGTTGCGCTCGCTTCATTAACTTAATGCATGAACTGCCGTCCGTGGCCGGCCGGAGTGGCCGTGCGGTTCTAGGCGCTACAGTCTGGAACCGAGCGACCGCTACGGTCGGAGGTTCGAATCCTGCCTCGGGCATGGATGTGTGTGATGACCTTAGGTTGGCTAGGTTTAATTAGTTCTAAGTTCTAGGCGACTGATGACCTCAGAAGTTAAGTCGCATAGTGCTTAGAGCCATTTGAACCAATTTTTTGCTGTCCGTGTTGCGCTGGCTCTTTCTCCGAACTCGCTTGTACTCTCACGTTTGTTTCCTTTAGGCCAGAGGTAGATTACGTTAAAAGTAATCTCTTGTTACGTCTGCATCTACATCCACACCGATGCTCCGCAAGCCACCGTACGGTGCGTGGCGGAGGGTACCCTGTACCACATCTACTCATTTTCTATTCTCTCCCACTCGCAAATAGAGCAACGGAAAAACGACTGTCTATATGCTTTGATGTGAGCCCTAATTTCTCGTATCTTATCTTCGTGGTCCTTAAGCGCATGGTGTGTTGGTGGCAGTAGAATCGTTCGGCACTCAGCTTCAAATGCCGGTTCTCTAAATTTTTCAACAGTGTTTGTCAAAAAGAACATCACCTTCCCTCCAGAGATTCCCATTTGAGTTCACGAAGCATCTCTGTAACATTTACGTCTTGTTCGAACCTACCGGTAACAAATCCAACAGCCCAACTCTGAATTTCTCCCACGTCTTATCGTCCTTTCACAGTGTGATGTTGTAGACTGCTTTACTAGCGAAAATCATTTAGGCTCTACCGACTTCCACTGCAGTTCGTGTTGTGAATGCAACTTACAATTGAGCCTATTCACTTACACGCACTGTTTTGTTGTGTATGTATCAGAGAAAAGAAAAAAAAATTGCAGGGCACTGCGAACTGACATTCTTCTTCATGTGTCCAATAATCGGGTATTTTATTAGTACTTAGTTTAACGGTGGCCGCCTAAGCTCGATATGCTTTGTAACTTGAGATTTGAAAAGTACGGGACGTTCGTTTGTAATTACAAAGGTGAGTCAAATGAAAACCTTAAATATTTTTTTAAATGTTCTTTATTGTGCAGAAGTGGTACAAAGCTGTATCACTTTTCAACATAATCTCCCCCATGCTCAATGCAAGTCCTCCAGCGCTTACAAAGTGCATAAATTCCTTTATAAAAAATTCGTACCTCTTCATCATAACGGAACTTCTTTCCTCCTAATGCGTCTTTGAGTGATCCAAACATATGGAAATCACTTGGGGCAAGGTCTGGTGAGTATGGTGGATGAGGAAGACACTCAAAATGCCGGTCTGTCATTGTTGCAACAGTTGTACGGGCGGCGTGGGGCCTTGTACAGTCATGTTGCGGAAGGACTCCTGCTGACAGCAATCTATGTCACTTTGGTTTGATTTCAGGCCGCAGATGATTTTTTGGACATCTGTGTATGATGAACTGGTGACAGTGGTCCCCCTAGGCATGTAATGCTCCAAAATGACGCCTTTTTCGTCCCAAAAGAGAGTCAGCATAACCTTCCCTGCTGATGATTCTGTTGTTTTGGTGATGAGGAATGGCGCCATTCCTTGCTCGCTCTCTTCGTTTCCGGTTGGTGGAAATGAACCCAGGTTTCATCCACAGTAACGATTCTTGCCAGGAAGCCATCACCTTCTCGTTCAAAGCGCCCAAGAAGTTCTTCACAAGCATCAACACGTCGTTCTCTCATTTCAGGAATCAGCTGCCGTGGCACCCATCTTGCAGACACTTTGTGAAACTGGAGCAAATCATGCGCAATGTGGTGTGCTGACCCGTGACTGATCTGTAAACATGCTGCAATGTCATTCAGTGTCTCTCGGTGGTTTTCCTTCACTATGGCTTCAACTGCTGCAATGTTCTGTGGGTCACAACTCGTTGTGCCTGACCTGGACGAGGAGCATCTTCCACTGAAGTCAGACCATTTGCGAACTTCCTACTCCATTCGTAGACTTGCTGCTGTGACAAACATGCATCACCATTCTGAACTTTCATCGTCGATGGATTTCAATAGGTTTCACACCTTCACTACGCAAAAACCGGATAACAGAACGCTGTTCTTCCCTGGTGCAAGTCGCAAGTGGGGCGGCCATCTTTATCTGATACTGCGACGGTATGTGTGCATCTGCACTATGCTGCATCTATAGGCCATTGTGCGCGCTGTTTGTAGCACGCTTACCAACTTACAGAATAACGCCGCGAAATTTCGATTTGTTATTACAAATTTAACGTTTTCATTTGACTCACTCTCGTATATATTATACACTCCTCTGAGGCAAGTTGTAACTGTTCATTCATATTCTAGAAACTGGCACTGGGACAGAGTTGACATCCAAGCTGGTCCTACACGTTTCTATCGGAAACGGATTTGAGGATCTTGTTATCCACAGGACTGCCCCAACGTACCGATGACAGTTGAAATAAATACGTGCCGTCTTTGGACTAACAGTGTCAAGTTCCAAATGGAATCTCGACACTGCCACAAAAGAGGTAACACGTGAGGACGCAAGATGTCCGTGACGTAAAGTTGTACCATCAGATGCTTTAGTCACTACCAGCAGCAACCTATAGTCTTAAGCTAAGATAGCCCTGTGCCTCTTCAGAACTTTGGAAGAACGGGACCTCTGTCCAGGTCGCCGCAGTGCTCGCCGACAATGGCCATTCGTGCACTAAAGCAGTTAAAGGCTGAAAATATGACCCCATTCGTCAACAGTCAATGCTTACCGGTCTCTGCCCCACTCCTAAGACATCCAGATGTATTGTGATGTTAACAGTGACCTACGCATGGGGCGTTAATCCTCCAATCCGGCTACTGTTAGTTTCCGGTTGGTGCTGAGGTACGACATAGAATGTTGCAGGAAGTCCATTATTTGTCCTCGTATGGAAGGCGCAGATGTGAAGGGCTTACAATGTGCTTGGTGCATAGTTCGGCGATCTTCGAGTGTGATGGCCAGAAGTGGCCGACTGCAGGTTTGGAGTAGTATGCTTGCCCTCACGTTTCCATACACTTCAACCGTCACATCCGAATGCCCTACAAATCTACGTAACACATGATTCGATCCGCCGACCAAATCTAGACTCACAATTTTCCCTCTGGCAAACTCAGTCGAGTTCTGATAACACTGTCTTAGTTGCGCATCTCCGTGTCGTTCACTGTGATCACTCGACATACGGGCGCTGTCAAAGCCCCTTACACACCTTTCCAGCTCAGATAATAAATATATACTTGAACAACATTGATGCCTCTGTTCTACCTGTCACAGATAATAGCAACTCTAATCTTTCATATACATTACCGTTAGTGTGTAAGTGGTCAGCCCGCTTAGCTGAGTGGTAACATGGTTGCCTCCCCTGCAGCGGACCCGGGTTCGATTCCCGACCGAATTGGAGATTTTCTCCGCTCGTTGACTGGGTTTTGTCCTCTTCATCATTTCATCTTCATCACCGGCACGCGAGTGGTCCAGCGTGGCGTCGACTCGTCTGACGAACGTCACCAGCAGGGGCCTCCCCGTCATCATTTCATTCCAGTGTGTAAGTGTACAAAGGTACACTGATACTTTATCCATGTCTTCTGGGTGTTTCACCTTTTAGTCAGGCAGGGTAGGTGCGCGATGATAGCACCATCTATTGATTATATGATGCTACGATTATCTTTATTTAACAGTCATTTACGTTAGAAGAAAAGCAAATGACACTGGTCATGAAAATCGTTGCTCCCGCCTGTTTCAAAGGGTTTACTGTAATTAGAATTTTATATAATAAAATTATCTACAACTGCTTACATTGGTGCATAGTTTACACAGCTATAGGAAAGAGCCAAGAGAAAGGTTACACAGTTATGAAGATAATTTAAGAGTGGTTGTACAGATGTGAGTGACGAATTGCGGCGTATCGAGCCCAGTATAACGTCACGCACCACGTTCGCTAGAAACAGATACCTGGTCGACAACTGTTACTGATGGATTTCGGCTTCGAATCTCATTGACTGGAGTAGAATTGTCTTCGGTAATGAGCTCTGACAATCAGCGAAGACTGTCTAGAGCTGCCCTGGACAGCTGTGGGATACTAACCTGACTATCGCCCGCAATATGGCCCGACATCCAAGGGTGTTGGGTCTGGGATGCAATTTTATTTCATAGCAGGACCCCTACGGTTGTCATCCGCAGCACGCTTATAGCACATCGCTACGTCGAGGATATTCTGCGTATTATTTTGTTGTCCTTCACAGCAAGCCATACAGTGCTCATATTTAAGAAAGATGATGTCCTTCCGCACACGGGAGGAGTCTTCTTGCTTTTCAAACCCTAACTTGGCCCGCAAGGTTGTCGGATCTTTTCCCTAGCAAAAACGTTTCGAGCTCGGGATCATGACGATCTAACGCGAAAGGAGGACGAAATTTGGCACGATATCCCTCAGGAGGATATACAAAACCTCTATGAGTGAACGCCAAGCCGAATAACTGCTTTCCTAAGAGTTAGAGGGGGACCAAAGCGTCATTGACTTGCTCAATTTGTGAAGCAATTTCTCTTGAATAAATCATCCATTTTTTTCTGAAATTGTAATCATTTGTTTGTCTGTAAAAGTACATCATATCTGCTGATTTTTGCCCCATTCGAATAATTCCTTCGTGCTAAGTGGTTTTTTTCTGCTTAGAGGGTATATTGCTGGCCATTAAACTTCCAGTAACTGATAGCAAAGAACAAAATTTTACTGTACTTAGTACGGGACAAGAAATGCATGAAATAATTTGTAGGTGGCAACAATGGCTATAGCCTAACAGGGCACTGAGTTGAAATTATCTTGGACGACAGATGCGGGTAAGTCATTTCACGCTGCTTCAGTTTTGTGCCAGAGTTCATAAACAGTAGTAACACGCCGGTTGTGGAGGAGGCCTTGAAGATAAGGGATATATCCCTAATACCATCATGCCAAGTACTGGGTCCATTGATGATTGTGAATACAGTCTGGCAAAAGCTTTTGGCATCGTTCAGGGATTGGGGTGCCATAGCAAAATAGGCAATGCATATCGATACCGCAGACGTTAGCGAGGTCTGGCTACGATCCACAACGACAAGTGGGAGCTCTCTCTCAGCGCAGCTGCTCTCTCGCACGGAGGTCCATATAGAGCCGAACATGGATGCGCTCTGCCACAGTTTCTGACCTCAGCTAAAGTCGTCAGCATCATCGAGCAGGACCAAAGAGTTATTGAACTCTGAGGTGGAAATGTACCTTTGTAAATGTTAAACACTGTACTTCAAGAGAAGAGAAGTTATTCAATGCAAAGTGATGATTTAATGATCAGTGACAGTAGTAAATTATCAAGCACTCTCGCGCCAAAGGATTGTATCAAGTTAAGAAAATCTTTTTATTCATTCATGTAATAAAAGGAAATATTAGTTCACATGTTTTTGTTATGATATACCATCTCACAGTGCACTCAAAGAATCCGCAGTAATGGCCGAACGACTGTAGTTTCGTGTGGTTACAACATTAGCACAGAAAAGACTGAATTATATGACTAAGTCAAAAGAACCAGTAGAAAATGATGAAGAACTGTGTGTTGAAACACTAAAATACACTACTGCCCATTAAAATTGCTACACCAAGAACAAATGCAGACGATAAACGGGTATTCATTGGACAAATTTATTATACTAGAACTGGCATCTGATTACATTTTCACCCAATTTCGGTACATATATACTGAGAAATCAGTACCCAGAACAACCACATCTGGCCGTAATAACGGCCTTCATACGCCTGGGCATTGAGTCAAACAGAGCTTGGATGGCGTGTACAGGTACATGTGCCCATGCAGCTTCAAGACGATACCACAGTTCATCAAGAGTAGTGACTGGCGTATTGTGACGAGCCAGTTGCTCGGCCACCATTGACCAGACGTTTTCAGTTGGTGAGAGATCTGGAGAATTTGCTGGCCAGGACAGCAGTCGAAAATTTTGTGTATCCAGAAAGGCCCGTACAGGACTTGCAACATGCGGTCGTGCATTACCCTGCTGAAATGTTCGGTTTCGCAGGTATCGAATGAAGGGTAGAGCCACTGGTCGTAACACATCTGAAATGTAACGTCCACTGTTCAAAGTGCCATCAATGCGAACAAGAGGTGACCGAGACGTGTAACCAATGGCATCCCATACCACCACGCTGGATGATACGCCAGTATGGCGATGACTAATACACGCTTCCAATGTGCGTTCACCGCGATGTCGCCAAACACGGATGCGACCATCGTGATGCTGTAAAAAGAACCTGGATTCATTCGAGAAAATGACGTTTTGCCACTCGTGCACCCAGGTTCGTCGTTGAATACACCATCGCAGGCGCTCCTGACTGTAATGCAGCGTCAAGGGTAACCGCAGCCATGGTCTCCGAGCTGATAGTCCATGCTGCTGCAAACGTCGTCGAACTGTTCGTGCAGATGGTTGTTGTTTTGCAAACGTCCCCATCTGTTGACTCAGGGATCGAGACGTGGCTGCACGACCCGTTACAGCCATGCGGATAAGATGTCTGTCATCTCGACTGCTACTGATACGAGGCCGTTGGATCCAGCACGGCGTTCCGTATTACCCGCCCGAACCCACCGATTCCATATTCTGCTAACAGTCATTGGATCTCGACCAACGCGAGCAGCAATGTCGCGATACGATAAACCGCAATCACGATAGGCTACAATCCGACCTTTATCAAAGTCCGAAACGTGATGGTACGCATTTCTCCTCCTTAGACGAGGCATCACAACAACGTTTTACCAGGCAACGGTGGTCAACTGCTGTTTGTGTGTGAGAAATCGGTTGGAAACTTTCCTGATGTCAGAACGTTGTAGGTGTCGCCACCGGCGCCAACCTTGTGTGAATGCTCTGGAAAGCTAATCATTTGCATTTCACAGCATCTTCTTCCTGTCATATAAATTTCGCGTCTGTAGCACGTCATCTTCGTGGTGTAGCAATATTAATGGCCAGTAGTGTAAATTATAATACAGAATTCCGATTGGCATTGTCATTTCTTCGTCACAGTTGAAAGCTGCAAGTAACTCTCGGCTTCAAGTTCAAGGGTTCACTTTCTGAGAGAAGAAAAACTTCGTCTGCGTTGTTTAAATCTCTATCCATGCAGTCAATGGTGCTGAAAAAGCGTTAGTGAAACACAAGAGAGTTCATATTGATTTATGAAAATCATGACTCTCGATCATAAAATGCCTCTTGCCAACAATATTATCTGCAAATGTGAAGGAGCATGATATACATTTTAATACGTGCGAGCCCAATGCAGCAAATATAGCTGGAGGAAGTTATCCTGTACATTCAGTGTTGTGTGCTCTGGATGTGTACCCCCATTTTTCTCGCCTACGCATGTATCTTCTGTGGACTGGAAAAAAAGATAAAACCTTCATGAGTGTGGTAAATAATTCAGCACTCATAATTAAAATATGAAAATATTCCGCTTGCGGCAAGGTGATCATAACGAATGCCAATTTTTGATAGAACTGGATGAGGTTTATAAATGTGATGTTTTTGTCTCACTTTTTTGGTAATTAGAGTCTCTCTCCGTACTCCGCAGCGACAGTGGGCAGACAAGACCGCTAATTATGAAAAGTAAGTTGGCAACAGTGCGTTCATAAATATGGCCTGCAGTTTAAGTCGTAACCTTTCTGCTGAAAATAAGTGACAGTGAATTTCGCTTTCTCTCAATAATTAGGATCATTATATTTCTTTATACTTGAAAATCATGACATGCCGTGATAATTAGAACATAATCACGCGTAATAAGCGAGCAAATTACTGCGAACTACAGTTCGTCACTGTCGAAATAGTATTACTTTGCAGAAATACACGCTCGAGTACAGTTCTTGTCAGGCGAGGTTTACATGGGAGATAAGAAGCACAGCTCGGAAATCTCTCATAAAAGAAGAAAGTCTAGGAACGCGCGATGATTAGAAACGTTCACAAATAAATGAAGGAATATTGTTATTGTATTTGAAGAGGAGGAAAATGTGTGTGTGTGTGTGTGTGTGTGTGTGTGTGTGTGTGTGTGTGTGTGTGTGTTTGTGTGTGTACTGTGTTGTGTTGCGTTGCAGTTGTTAGTCTCCTCATTCCGTGAAAATTTTACAGAAACAGGCTACAACCGTGAGTTCAGGAAATAATGCTGCTTAGGTTGGCACAGTGACACACTTAGGATCGCAATATGATTCGACTAATAACATCGTAATTATGTACCTACTACACCAAGAAGGCCAAAAGTAATGAAATTCACTAAATCTTGAAAGATAAAGTATTTAAACGAGAAAAATTGAGCCATATACGAAAGTTCATTATCACACTTATTTAACGCAGGTGGTGCATGTAATGAAGGAAACGGAAACTGCGCGCAGAGCTGCTTTTTACTAGGTGATTGTCAGGTAGCAGATTATAGGTCAGACCAGAAACAGGTTGTAGCAGAGTAAGCTATCGACACTGAAGGACTATAATCGTGAATAAACTTAGAAACTCTGTACTTTTGCTTTCGGTTTACAAGCATTAATGCAAAATTTTTAGCTGCTGAACGTTGCCTATGTCCAATCGATCTGGCCCTTTATTTGCCAGTGAGCCAATATGATAAGCTCAGCGAAGTGTACTAAGACTCTCCCGAGCTTTCGTGGCTACACCAGCTGAAGCCCAGTTTGCGCCCTTGTTCTACAATCAGTCAGCCTAATGTGAAACACTGGAAGCATCATACTGGCTGCATTTCAGACTTTCGACATCAAGGTCAGTACCATACGATCGTCATCCATTTTCTTATGACAGAGATCCCACACTACTAATTATGATGATAGGACCGAAAAATCTTTCAGGTCGTGAAGAGAGTAGCGTAAAACACTGGAAAATAAACAACATGTGTAGGAACTTACTAAATCAAGAAGAGTTCGTCATATACTCTTGGATATCGAGGGAAGAATACAAATACGGATTTCCTTGCTATCTTCGTTTTTAATTTTTATGCCAAGTTTGTTTTCGAGAGATTTGTTATTTAATTAAATATTTTGGATTTTCCATGTAAGTTGCTACCAAGTATGTCAGAACATCTCAGAAATATTTGTGCAGTATTTTCACATTAACAGTTTTATTTTGCTACAGACAATAAGAATAAGAGGATGTTTGTTTAAAGAATAAGCTAAAAGCTTTTAAAGTAAAAATTTAAAATACTTAAATATTAGCAGTGTACAGTGAAATACTCTTCTGAGGACACTAATTTAATTGAAATGGAATTCCGATATTATTTCAAGCTAATTTGCAGTCGTAATTTACAGCCGTAAATGTTTCTGGGTTAAAAACTGATTTGTATGCATATGACAAAGTTATTTGGTATCAAATGTAAATACTAGCGCAACCAATCGGCGGGCAATATTCACAAAGATTACATACAAGCCGTTCGGCGGGAGGAGTGGAAGAGGCGTGGCATGGAGGGGGATGAGACAGGGGAAGGGGGAGGAGGGGGCGGATTAGAGAGGAGGAACGGAAAGGCGCGTCCTGCGTAACGTACCTGCAGACCAATTCGTGCCTCATATCATTCCGCTCAATAGCCTGTGGCGCTTCTTGTTCCAAATTAAACTGAAATATGAAACTCATTTTTACTGTTTCTACACATAACGAATTTAACAAAGTAAAGATGCGCTTTCATACACCGGGAAAATTACACATTATTATGGCGGGAAAAGTGACTTCTACTGAATGCATCTCAGCACTTCTAAGTGACAGAGATATGTGACCTCCAAGTCTCTGTAAACAATGATCGGAACGTTGTACCAATCATTCAGTTCCTCGACGATACAAATCCGCTCTCCTTGGTCACGGAGCCATTCGAGAAGTGCTGTGTGAACATCTTCATTTGCTGGAAAATCTATTTCCCTCTAGATGTTCCTTCAGCTTGTCGAAAAGATTGAAACCACATGTTGCAAGATCAGGACTTCCCGATCAGCATCAACCATCCCTGTGCAGACTTGGTCAGATAGCTAGCCCCATTACTCTTCAGCTGGATGCGACATTGCAGCTGGTCCATATACTTCCAGAATTTCACAGTGATGCTGTGTGCTATTTACTCTGCCTGCCCACAAAAACAGCGCTTTCCTTCTGTTTTTATTTGAGGCCTTCGTATATGATCCTCTCACCCAGACTTTGATGCATCATATGCCACAGAACAAATGACGTACGCAGTCACGCGCACACAAACATTCATGAATCACATAGAATAATTACACTGGTCGCAAACATAGTAGTTATATTCTGATATGCTCGGGCATTAAAAACTAACATATATGGCTGTGCTACGACACACAATGCGTTATAAGCAGTGTCTTCATTCTCGTGGGGAGTTGTCAACGAAACAAAACACCGCTGTAAACTGGTCGTCGCATGGTGTCGCAGTTGGCAGCTAAGGATGTCAATTTCCTCCACCGCACCAGCATCACGAAGGGTGAGTCAGTCAGGGTGTAGTAGATAAGTCCGTGGTTAAACTGAAAGCAGAGGATGGGGACCAGAAACTTTCTACTGTTCATATCAAGAGAGCAACTCGGTCTTGCTAGGAGGGGTGGTTGTATGACTCTATAATGTCTTTCCTTTAATTGGGGTGCTAGGTACCACTGATTTTTGCCTAATGTCCGTATCTGCTGCCGCATGTCTTGCAGGAGGTCCGTGAAAGGAAGATATTTACACATCTTTGGCCCATAGTGGATAGCACTCTTAGAGAGAGCGCCAACAAATTTATTGTCTCTGATACCATGGTACGACTTTACCCACTTCACGGTGAGTTTTTCGTCATGCGCCTGTACTTCAGTAATGCGGTCCATCATCTGATACACCTAGTACGAGGGCATCCTGAAAAGTCATGCCTCCGAACATGGAAACTCTCAAAGCTTTCCAATAAAACAAATGTTGTCAACATTATAGATCTTTATCCATCATGTCTATACATTTGCAGCCCTTTACCGTTACAGGGCTCCGAATTACAACTTGTAACGTGACGATGTGTAACGTAACTACGTTTGTGTCTGAGAAACAGCATGCTGAAACAGAATTTCTGTAAGTGCAAATTCGAAGAATTCGTCCAGACATGGACCACCCTTCTCTGCAGTATTACAGTGCCAGACCACGCATGAGCCCTTGCGACGTCTGCAGCAATCCGACGACCTGGTTTCACAGTCATCGATCAGCCTCTATCCAGACCCTAATTGGCCCAGTACGATTTCCATTTGTTTCTAAAATTTAACCAACGTCTTCGGGGTCTTCACTTTGATGGTAATGAAATGGTGCAGGTAGAGGTGAGCAATGTCTCTACAGTGCCCGTGTCAATAAATTGGTCTCTCGATGGGAGAAATGTATTCATCAGCAGAGTGACACAGTTGAGAAATAAATCAGGTAGACGTGCAGAATAAAGATGTAGAATATTAATAACGTTCGTCCGATTTCACATGAAATATTTGCAGGCGACACTCATCAGCAAGCCCTCGTAGCTGCTGGCATGATTGCCTGCGTGGTTCCGTACGAACAGCAATGCTGATCGCGAGCCTGTCAGGATAATGAGCCTGTCTATATATAAGCCATCAACGTGATTAAGTCCCTCTAGAATTGCAGTGAGCGCTACTGGAAGTACCAAAGCTTCCGAAGTGCGTTTTACTAGCTACTGTGGCTAATCTGTTGGTAATAATACGCGCTATCGATGTCTTCTAAAGTACGTCATCCATCTGCGTAGAGATGATGCACATGTTCCTATCCACTTAAAAAGTCCTTTAACAGTTTGAGGCACGCATTAGATTCCATGTATGGCGCATCCGTGCAAGTGTCTAAATATCTTGAAGTATTATTGTAGACACTGATGGCACGAAACTGTTGCAATTCAGTGACAAAGTCGTGAAATGTCATGAAAAACATATGCTAACAGTGTAAGTTTTTGTACAAACAAATATCAGCTAGTGAATCATTTCCTGCCAAAACCCGAATCCACGAAAAACTAGGGATCTTGCCCAACTGTGCACATTTTAGAAGACATTTTTGGAGCCTATGTACTGTCTTTTTAGATGGAGTGGATGCTAATTAGCTACGATGAGCGCATTCGTAGGTTCTGACGTCAGAGCACCCAAACGGCATTTCATAGCTTTATACATATTTGTCAAGCGTTTGTGTGGTGAAATCAGTGGCCGAGCCATAGCAAAGGCAACCGTAATCCATGTACGGTCAACTGATTGATCGGGACCGTGTGTGTCAGCTAATTTACGCACAGGGACGCACTCTTCAGACGGTCAGGGTTATGCATTTTCATAAGTCTGTAACATATAATGTTAGCTTATTAGATGATATTTCTTGTAGCCTTGAAGTTATTTACCTCCTCCTCTTCTTTGAAGACAGTGTTAGGTGCTCCTGCTTTCTTTACTTGAATTTCCTGCTTCTCTGAAGTATCACAGATACCCGTGACACAGATAGATAAGTTAGGTGAAATAAAGAACTAGTAAGCGACATTGGCTTATTGCTGTAAGAATTAACGTATTTCACATTATTAGTTGACTAAACAGAAATTCACGTCCTCTCTCTATCTTTGACGGGAAAAGGCAGACAGTATAAGATCGATGAAACATCCGATACGAGTTTTTACAGAGCTTAAGAAAATTAATGTTCTTAATTTTATTTTTTCGCTATCTCAACAGGACGGATTGTATGGGCATATCGCATTTTAGTCTTTGCCGTAAACTACTTAGGCGAATTAATGGATAAAAGCAAACATAGAAAAATAAAACATATACCCATATAGGCGAATCAGCATGAGCCACAATACAACGGCTGGATTAACGTACAATTCAGAGTGCTACATATCCTCGGGTCGGCATCCCACCAGCCTCCCATAATGGAACGTAAAATGTTAACTCGCTTTTCACCCTCTGGTAGAATGTAATTGTCCCAAGTTTGTACTTCTGCTTTGGAGTATGTCTTCCGATGCCACACCAATTCGCTCGCACTCTGTGATGCACCATTCATCCGTACTGCAGCAGAACTGTGTCCGCAGGAATCGGGGAACATGTATTCTCTTCTGAGAATGCTCCCTCTTGTTGCTCTGCGGTCATTAGTACTGGACGACATATGTAACCTGCTTTCTAAAGTGTCTACGTAATAGATATACTGAAAGCACAAGAGACCAATACGAATTGATCTTTATCTCATCACATACCCGTGTCCGAGGGAGGACTCGAACCTCCGACGGGGATATCCGCGCCCGACCGTGACAAGACGCCTCAGATCGCTCGGCTAACCCCCGCGGCGATATGGACTTGTTAGTGAGATGATATCTGAAGAATGACTGCCTTAGCCTATCCTAGAGCAACATGTTTTACAAACTCTGAACAAAAACTCATACATACAACTACAAATTCAGAAATGATCGTTTCATAGTACAAACAACTGTTTTCGTTAATACATAAACAATAACGTGTGACATAGTTAATAGACAAATAGTGTTTGCTTGAGATCTTCGTATTGTTACCAGCTCTTGCCAAAAGTTATTAATGATTATTGGTGGTTTGTCCCTACGCTTAGCAGCGGCAGCTGTCGACGCACGTTCTCACATTTCGAAGACAACCTCACTCCACTGTTAGGTGACGTATGGCCACGTGACACTAAGTCACACATGGGAACAAATGAGACGATACATCTAAATCCCTACCCTTTGCCAGTTCTTGAATAAAATTTTACGTTTGACTCCGAAAACCGAAATACTAATTAAAGCAGCCAAGAGGCGCGAGCTTTGTACGTGTACATCATAACAGCTCAGTTATACGACAATTTTCATTTCATTATATTACACCCGGCACTATAGTTTCCACGACGACCACGGCTCACAAGTGGGCAGTCGCCTTTTGATTTGCAACCTCTGAAACATCAGCAGCTTATTCACCCCTTGTCACAGACGCGCCTTTCGTTCCACCCCCATACATGTTAATAAAGGCAGCTTTACTGCGCTTCCCAGTTTCTGAGATTCTCCATTAAATCAATCTCGTTTCGGCAGAGCTATACATGAAACTAACGGGCTTGGATACCCGCTTACACAGCATAATTATGAATCCTCCAGGTCCGTATCCACAGCAGCATATTACAATATTTTACTGATTTACTGTCTGCAAGTGAGCGAATGTGTCTATCGTATCAAGTACGTGTGTGTGGGAGCGATGATAAATGATGAAGTTTGTAGGTCAACCAGATGAAGGAAGAGCGCATTTCCCACAGTGTCATCCTCCAAAACACAACTACTCAATAAGTTACACTGCGTAAGCAAGTCTTTCGTCTTGAGACTAATCCGGGTATACGACCCACTAGCAGACGACTTGCTACAATAAATGCAGCGAATTCTCTTGTTCGATACATAACATCCCCTGTAAACAGCCTTACTCCCTCATAAAACGGGAAACTTCGTGTGTAAAAATACGAGTATTGCTCTATACGGCAAATGCGCCTACATATATACGGTGTTTGAGTATTACAGGCACAGATGAAATAAGCCAGCACAGGATAATCTCACGCACACAGATAATTCTAATAAACATAGGACCAGAAGACAAAGGTTTCTCCGATACGACATATGCTCCACAAGGTAATCTACTGTTTCATAAAAAGGATGCGTATGTGGCACACGTATTTTAGTGCACCAGCACACGTTCAGGTGGTTGTTCGAGAATAGGCAGCAAAAATCTTCAACAGCAAATGCATCAATCGTCTCACGCCAATACCGTAACCTCCCAGGTCCTCCAGCTGAAACCCGTCGGGCTTAAAACCATTGGTGTATTCCAGCTCTGGAGAAAGTGTCGATGAACATGGAAAAGTCATTTTAGGTGGTTATCAATATATTACCAACACGTCTGGGATTTTGGAAAGTGTACAGGCGTAGATGAGAAGACGTATTGGAACCTATCTTCACATGAACGCTGGCCGCGAGGAATACTTATTGTAATGCGTTTGTCCTCAAGTGGATGTCTGCAGTTTGAATCCTTACAAGGTGTTCATGTACTCAGTCGTAATACGTCGAACCGGGGAAACCATTGGTTTCCGGCGCTATATGAAGATTATTTGCTTGGTTGATTGTCTTCTGCTTTCCCTTTGCGTTTGCAAGTATTATAGCCAAACCTCCAGTATATCCGAGGGTTGAAACTTAAATAGTGGCAACTATTTATTCGCAACAGATACAAAAGAGTTACGTGTTTGCACCTGTTACTGTCCTTCAAAGTAGTCACCAGCGTTGTGTAGAACTCGTTGCCAGCAATGTGGAAGGCATATTATACCGTTAGCAGAGCCTCTTCTATTGATGGTGCGAATGGAGCGGTCTGCTGCCTGTCGAATCTCTGGAGCAGTTCTTGAGCGAGTGCCACGAAGTGGTTCCTTCATCTTCGAAATCAATTCAAAATCACAAAGTCTTAATTCATATCACTGTTCGTTTTTGGAGCATCACGCTCGACGAGCTTTGCGAAATAAGCGGCGACACTTTCTGCGCAACCTACCCATCATTTCGCACGACAATGCGCGGGCGCATACAGCGCAATCTGGGCTGCTCTGTTACGTCGGTGGGGCTGGGAAGTGCTGTACCATCAACCATACTCCCCGGACTTAGATCCTTGTGAATTCGATTTGATCCGAAGATGAAGAAACCACTTCGTTGCATTCGCTTCAGAACTGTTCCAGATATTCGACAGGCGGTAGACCGCTCCATTCGCACCATTAACAGAACAGGCTCTGCTACCGGTATACTACGCCATCCACATCGCTGGCGACGGGTTCTACACAACGCTGGTCGCTGGTGACTACTTTGAAGGACAGTAACAGGGGCAAACATGTAACTCTTTAGAGAGAGAGAGAGAGAGAGAGAGAGAGAGAGAGAGAGAGAGAGAGAGAGCTGTTTTCAACTAGCGTTCTTTACGTTTTCACTGTATCGTTACGTATCAGCGTTCATCCGCTGCTCACTTCAGCTTAATTCTTCTTCAAAACTGACCGTTCCATCTTCTTCCCGTCACTGCTGTTCATTATGTCAGAACGTCAGACGAACTGTAATCTACCCATGCTTCACTTTAATGGAGCATTAAAGATATTACTTTTTCCATTATACCGAAAATACGAAAGAAGTGCTAAAATTGTCTCATTACCGTCACACTGGTTGTTTTTCCTTGGCGCAAAATCCTTCGCTCCCACTTGTCTCCGGCTAAATACGGACTTCGCGCGACGACAGCGCCCAGCTCGCCTCGATGCTGGCTTTTAATGGCTTCCCCCGGACCGCCTGTTCCCGACGCGTCGCGGCTGTTTCCCGTCAACAGACTGCAGACTGGCGTATTTAGTCAGCGGAGGCGTCCCATTGCTTCTTTATATTTTCCATTACAACAAACCGACCTGTAACATATTTTCAGTAGCTGCCGTATCCTCTCTGATCTAGAAAACTATTTAAATTCCCTACTTTCCGTTCTGTAGACACCATAGGTGCGCTAGACACTTGGTTTGTAACTTTGACATATAAAGAGACTCGTGCAAACCAAATAATAAAAAAAAAATGCTGGAGCAAAAGTTTTATTGTCATGTGGTTATTGAAGATATGATATTGACACAAATGGATCGGGCTTCTTACGTAGGGAAGTCTACACCTACATCTGCATCTATACTCTACAAACCAAAGTGTACTGACTGGGCAGAGGGTGCATCTAGTTATACCACTTCGGGGGGAGTTGCCGATATTGTACCACTTTCGGGATTTTTATATACTGTAGCCGCAACTGTAATGTTCAAAATCATTTCATCAGTGCCATCCTCGGCTTCAGGATATTTCTCTTGGTACCTGATTTAAGGAATAGAAATTCTGAGAAAAGTAATGTCGGCACACCTAATTTTCTAATGAAAGCTTCCGTGATTATGCCAGTATCGTCACTAGACCTGCTGTCTCACAGAGACTCAGTACGTAAATGTGTGTCCAACTGCAATCGCCGACGATTCTAGCCTGACCGATTTGGAAACCTTCCTGCTTTCAGTTTTGCAATTTACTAACAAAAGTGCCACTTCCATATTACGCCACTCCCATACTATCCCATGACGACGTTTGTAATTGAGCTAGCAGATTATGGCCCCAGTGCCATGATTGGATAAGGAAACTTTGCTGATTAGGCCTGTCGTTGATTCCATATCATTTTGTTATGCGACAGAAGACTATGAATACACGCAGATATTCCAGACAAGATTCACATGACATGCGCTGTCTTTTGCCGAATAAAGGTCCACGAACGTCGTGATGCAACAGGCATAGGCGAGTCACTGGTGGCTCCAGAAAACAGATTTACAAGAAATAACGTGTCATGCCGATGATCCAGTCCCCCGACTGGGCGCCAGTAGTGGTGTTAACATCAGTGTTAGTTTTAATATTAGTGGTAGTCGTTGTCTTCAGTGTGCCGCTCACGAATTCCTTGTGGGTTGTGTAAGCGTGGGCTTCTAATTAACAACAATTTACAGTGCCACACGGTATACACAAGTAAGCAAGGGAAACACTGGCGTTCGATATTCACATCAGTTAAATCCAGGCGAAACAATAATTCAAAAGCAAACCAGAAAATACTCGTCCCACAGTAACAAAATAGTATAAGCTTCAAAAGGGGCACACGAACATAGAGAAATAATTAAACTAAGACACATGTATGCATGTAGACTTATCGTTCGTAAGAAACGTGTCTTTAGCCCACATAAACTAAATTTAAAGTGGGCTTATAAAATAATATTGCACTACTACGCTAGCTTATTAGAGAATACAACAGCCAGCTACAACTAGCACCTTCATCACACGCCGGACAGGCAGCTTAAATGGACAACAAAAACTACACTGACAATATATACACAATCGAGCGTAACCGGGTGATATAATTACAAAGCTTATCTCTATGACACATTTAGATGCACGACTGTCTCACACTACCTTTTAGATTCAGTTAAATTTATAGCACAATCACACCACACCACGGCCTCGCCGCACCACTGACCAAGCACTGCCCTTCAAGTCCTTATCACACACTAATGCCAGCATACATGTAACTGAGGACATATTCACTCACATGCCCTGCTCTAGAATCGTCGTAACGAAAACACTTCTCCGCAATTCCTCCCTGTCTCACAGCTGTAGTACGTTCCGAACGTACGAAGGAAACCCATCCTACTCCCCCTGACAAGCCAAGTCCACGTGCAGCCGGCTACAGCCCTCGTTGACTGTTGGAGCCCCACTGCTCTGCTGCCTCCACCAGCGTCTCCATGACATCATCTGCTTTTCCAGGGTTCGCCTCGTTTCACCGGTGCAAACCGTCATCTCGCTTCCTCAGCTGATGACTGCGGTCCGCCGTTTGGCCATTCATGCCGATAGCAAAGCCAAACACGCTCTACGCACCATAACAAACCGACGACGAACTCAAGGCTTGTCCGCTGCTGCCCATAGCGGGCCCTAACATTGGCTTAGGTAAATGATACTGCTTCCTCTCCATACTGCAGACTACAAGCCCAGATGCTATCGACTTCCCTCAGCCAACTTCCAGATGTCTGCCGAGACTCCGGTGCTCGCCGGCTAACTCCCAGAGCCAGCTCCGGGAGTAAAATAGGAGCAGGCAGCACGACATGTATGGCCTGGTACCGTACGCAATATCTTGGCCACCACTGAAGCCCACAGGATCCGGCACTGGCTTCGGATTCTTGCTGGCTTTTTGTCGTACTGCCAGATACTCAACCGCTGCGTCTAGCCTCCACAGCAAGGCTCGGTGTGACGCTGCCTCCCCCGATACGACGAAATCAGCGCCCACAGACGAGACATGAGTGCCTGACCGTTGCTGATGCAAACAGGTGGCCGTGCAGCAACGCAAAAGAACCGTGACATTGCCGTTTAACTTCACAAGTGTGAAAACACCTCTCTATACTACTTTATATGTTGCACATCTGATCATCTCTCCATAACTGCTGCAATGTACGAGAGGCACTCAATAAGTGATGCAACGAATTATTTTCCTCGGTCAGTTTAGGTTTAAAAAAAGCACCATTTCAAAATGGCGTCTGTAATGGAGGTGCGTTACAAGGAAGAGCTGTTATTGAGCTTCTTTCAGCAAAAAACAAGAGCATTTCAGATCGTCATCGGCTCTTGCTGAATGTCTACAGAGACCTGACAGTGAACCAAAGCACGGTGGGTAGTAGGGCGAGGCATCTGTCAACATCGCAACAAGGTCGCGTCCATCTGTCTGATCTGCGTGACGACCATCCGCAGACATCTGCGGCTTCTGCATGTCGGAACGTGCGGACACTCTCATTCGAGGTGATCGACGTATCACAGCAAACGCTGGTTAACTGCACGTGTCTGTTGGTAGTGCCGACACACTTGTCGACCAGCTGAGGTACTCAAAATTTGTGCACGCTCTATGCGCGCTGGGTTCCTCGCTGCCTATGAAAAGACCATTCAGAGCAACGAAGGAATATCTGTGCGGAAGTGCTTGCACGCTACGAAGCCGATTGTAACAATTTTTTGTCGAACATCGTCACAGACGATGAAACATGGGTTTATTTACCTCAAACCCGAAACAAAACGACAATCCAAGAAGTGGCGCCATACAACCTCTCCTCCGAGAAAAAAGTTTTAAGCCGCGCCATTAACCGGTAAAAGTCGTGGCAGTTATTCTGATCTTCTCCCTCGTGGTACAACGATAAACTCTAGAGTGTACTGTGCTACCATCAGGAAATTGAAGAAACGACTTTGCCGTGTTCCCTACCACTAAAATGCAAGCAAACTTCTCCTTCCACATGACTATGGCAGTCTCCGCGTACTTTAGCGGAGCTAACAAAATTTCACTGGATTGTTCCTTCTCATCCGTTCTACAGTCAGGATCTCGATCCTTCCGACTTCCGTATGTTTGGCCCAATGAAGGATGCGCTCCGCGGGAAGCAGTACGAGGATGATGGGGAGGCTATTCATGCAGCAAGATGTTGGCTCCGACGTCGACCTGTAGAGTGGTACCAAGCGGGAATACAAGCCCTCCCAGCAAGGTGGCGTAAGCAGCTCGTATTCAACTGATATTACGTGAAAAAATACGGTTTTCTAGCTAAAAGAGTGGGGAATAATATGGTGTTTGAAATCCTCAGTGGAACTAATCTGCTTTCAGAGAAAAAAGTGATGCATTCCGTATTGAACGCCTCAAGTATATCTAAGTTAACCTTCTTACTTTATTCAACTCACGTCCATTGCCACACTTCCATTCACCGCCGACTCTGTCATTCCTTGATGCTTCAAACTGCGTCCAGTCAACTAAACTTCCTTTTTTCTGCAACATTATCAGAAGTCTCACGCATAATCCCTCATTTTATGTTGCTAAATCTACATTCAACAGTTGACAATTTTCTATCCTTACTACTCCAGCAGTCCACTAATTCGTACTATACTGACAATTAAATTACACGTAACTCCTTTGTTGTTTTGTAATCTAACACAATTAAGAGATAAAACAACCTCAGCTGTGCCTCGTGGAACGGGGGATCTGTGTTTTCGTGTGACGACATCCCCCTGAGTAATCCCGAGCCAGAGATCCGAAAAAGAGATTAATTTCAGGACTATCAGCAAGCCATCTGTAGAACTGCGTCTTCTGAGAAAGTACAGTGGACGAAGTTTCCCCTAGCTTACAACTAGGCCACGTTACCAACACAGAAAAGTCCTGTTAGCCGACGTTACACTGCCAGATAGATCAATCATTCAGACTGTAGTTATTCAAACTGAAAAGGCTGAAGAACTGTGTCTCTGGCCTCTAATCAGCTACCCCACGTATGAGGTTGACACTTCGGTGCGGCTGTCCTTATCAGTGGGCAAGCAAGCCTGTCCACTGAGGCAAGGTTCATAGTTCCTGGTTCGTGTAGGATGGATATCATGTTCGATATTACAGTAAGACCCACGCTCGAGGCCACCTCTATCACCGTCCATCAATTTGCAATAAGGACATAGTAAATTATTGGAAATAGACTTTACAACAGTGATACACTCCTTCAGAGGGCCCGGCTTTGTTGCTTAGGAAAGGTATGGCCGATTTCTCTCACCTCACATCGTGAAAGCGAAGGTTCACAGAAATCAGGTTGATGCACTTCCGAAAAGACTTACACTTAGCACCACATTAACGCTTAATAACAGTCGTATGGGGTATCAAACGGAATATTCTTTGACAGGATTGATTTCTTGTAAGGGCGACCGCAGCGTTTTATCTTGAATGGAGCGACATCGACAGATGTAGAAGCAAATTTAGGCGTGCCTCAGTAAGTATGTTGGGATCCTTGATGTTCATGTTGTATATTAATTAACAAGTATGTTGGGATCCTTGATGTTCATGATGTATATTAATTACCTGGGAGACCAATGTTGATAATAACGCCAGACTTTTTTGCAGATGACGCAGTTATTTATGATGCAGTACTACACGAAAAATGCACTAATATTCAAATTCAAGTTGTTTCAAGGGTTCTTAACTTCCTTTAAACGTACATAAAAGTAAAATTCTGCATTGCAAAAAAATTCAGAAAAAGTGGTATACTCTCTCTTCAATGTCAATGACTCACAAACGGAATTAGTCAACTCTTAAAATTACATAGCCTTAATCGTATAATAAGTAGGTCGGAAACTCCGTTTCATTGATAAGATATTGCGAAAATTCAGTACGTCTACAAATAAGATCGCTTACAAAAGCACTCGTGCTACCCGTCCTAGAATGCTGATCAAGTGTGCGAGCCCATATCCGACTTTCCCGAAACTCGGGACTAAGCTTCACTTGAGGGATGCCTGTCTATTAGCTTCCAGGGCAACAAATATGTGATTTTCAAAATTTCACATAGTAAGAATTCAGTAATAATCTTATGTTAAAAATTTAGCACAACAATACAAGTATTACCTTGACAAGCTGTTTGCTTGCCTTGAGGCAGTGTAATTGGGGGTGCGCAAATATCCCGACTTTATTCACCCAGGATTTGAGAATGAGACTACTTAGGGACTTCCAGGAAACGGTGCACGTAATTTCAAACCTTTATGACACTAATTCTCACTGATATTCCCTACAAAATGATAAAAGGAAATAATTTTATCGCTTATTACGTTTTCGCTGTTCATGCTGTCGAGACATGACGTTACAATGTATTACTACTTTACTACCGACTCTATACGCAAAACAGCTTTCACACAGTATTCACATATACCATTGAACATATCTGCAAAATGATAACGTTGTACGAAACAGCCAAGACACGTTTATAGGATTTGTTGGCCTGGTACGTAAAATCGCGCAACATTTTCGAAATTCTGAGAAAATTAGGGGTAAGCTATAGAGAAAGACGAATAACATGCAGCATGTATAAAAACCCAGGGGGCACAGTAAGAGTGGAATGTCGAGAACGAAGTGCTCGGATTAGAAAGGCTGTGAGACAGGAATGTAGTCTTTCGCACCTACTGTTCAGCCTATAAATTGAAGAATCAATGACGGAAATAAAAGTTAGAAGCGGGATTGGAATTCAAGGTGAAAGGATGTCAGTGATAAGATCCGCCGATGACATTACTAACATCAACGAAAGTGAAGAAGAATTACGGAGTGTGTTCAATAGAATGAACAGTCTCAGTACAGAATATGAACTGAGAGGAAACCGAAGAATGACGAAAATAATGAGAAGCAGCAGAGAATGGGTACAAGGAGAAACTTAACATCAGAATATGAGATAACAAAGCAGACGAAGCTAAGGAATTGTGCTAACTAGGCGGGAAAATACCCCTAGCGGCCGGTGGAAGGAGGACATAAAAAAGTAGACTAGCACTGGTAAAAAGGGCATTCCTGGCCAAGAGAAGTATATTACCACCAAACAAAGGCCTCAATTTGAGGAAGAAATTTCGGAGAATGTGCGTTTGAAGCAGAGCATTGCATCGTAGTGGGACATAGACTGTGGGAAAATAGGGAAAAAGAGAATGTAAGCATGTGAAATCGGGTGCTACAAAAGAACGTTGAAAATCAGGTTGACTGATAAGGTAAGAAATTAGGAGATTCTCCGTAGAAACGGCGAGGAAAGAAATATATAGAAACTCTGACAATAAGATAGGACAGGATGACAGGACATCTGCTAAGTTATGAGGGCATAGCTTCCATGGTACTAGAGGGAGCTGTAGAGGGTAAAAGTTGTAGAGGAAGACAGAGAGTGGAATTCATCCAACAAGTATTTGAAGAAGTAGGTTACAGGTGCTACTCTGAGACTGAAGGTTGCCACAGGAGATGAATTCGTGGCGGGCTCAAACCAGTCAGAAGAAATAACAACACGTAGTTTAGTAGATACAACGTCACTGACATATAAATGCGTGAAACACAAGTTTCTTCTTAAAATGTCGTGCAGTGCAACATCAACATCAGACATGAGCTTTTAATTTATCACTTGTTTCCCACAGTTGCTATTCGCAACACACTTTGCAGACAGTATCTACATATATCACTAAATGTAATTGCCAGTTTATAATATTGTACTACAAACAGTCGAGGAGATATGACGACAAAAAATTGAGAGGCGTGTTTGCTCGTGCTTAAAATATACAGCAAATTTCCCAGACTTACAACAAACTTTATCAGTAATGTGAAACATTTTATAAGCTTTTAATGGGTTGCATGGTTGTCACATATGTAAGACACTGAATCATGTGTAAAGTAATCAGACGTTTTAAGCTTTTTTGTACATAGGAGATTCAGTCTGTAAACAGTCCGTTGTTTACTGGTGTAGGACTACATTCAACGTATACAAAGAAGGGCAGCAGTAAATGATCAGAAGTGTCTGACCCATAGGAACGCGTCATGGAAATGCTGAAAACTCCGAACGGGCAGATAGTTCGACGCAGAAGTCGATGATCTTTCGAAATTATATTTACAAATATTGAAGAACTGCGGTTAGGTGAGGACTTCAGGAACCTAACCCACTCTGCACTGAAACCATAGGGTTCTCAAAGAGGCGATTATACTAATGATAGCACGCACAGGGTCATTTAAGCAGTTATTCTCCCCGCGTTCTATACGTAAATAGAATGAGGCGCAATTCTTATGTCATGCCTTTAAGAGTTTATTCGAGCAAATAGTTGCAAATGTAGGTTTCCTTCCTTTCTTTGTCTTTTTCAAGTATAAGAGGACAATCTAAAGACCTCTTCGTCGTCGGGGTGTCTATTGACCCCTTCTGGTGCAATGAAAAGTTGTCTTCAGAACGAGATTTTCACTCTGCTGCGGAGTGTGTGCTGATATGAAACTTCCTGGCAGATGAAAACTGTGTGGAGGAGCGAGGCTCGAACTCGGGACCTTTGCCTTGCGTGGGCAAGTGCTCTACCAACTGAGCTACCCAAGCACGACTAACACCCCGTCCTCACAGCCTTACTTCCGCCAGTACCTCGTCTCCTACCTTCCAAACTTTACAGAAACTCTCCTGCGAACCTAGCAGAACTAGCACTCCTGAAAGAAAGGATATTGCAGAGACATGGCTTAGGCACAGCCTGGGGGATGTTTCCAGAATGAGATTTTCACTCTGCAGCGGAGTGTGCGCTGTGTTTGGAAGGTAGGAGACGTGATAATGGCGGAAGTAAAACCGTGAGGACGGGGCTTGAGTCGTGCTTGGGTAGCTTAGTTGGTAAAGGACTTGCCCGCGCAAGACGAAGGTCCCGAGTTCGAGTCTCGGTCCGGCACACAGTTTTAATCTGCCAGGAAGTTTCATATCAGCGCACACTCCGCTGCAGGGTTCGCAGGAGAGCTTCTGTGAAGTTTGGAAGGTAGGAGACGAGATACTGGCAGAAGTAAAGCTGTGAGGACGGGGCGTGAGTCGTCTTGTTTTCCAAGCCAATAATAACACAGTGGAGATAGCAATATGTTCATAAAACGCTTACCTATCCCGTCCTACTGTCTTAGTTTAAGAAGTGCAAGAACAGAGCCCTGCGGTACGGCTGAAGCTGTACTGCTCCAGTCAGACGCATATGCATTCTCTTTCATCGACTAATTGCAGCTGACCACTATATCTGCCTCTACATTTCCCCACGAATTTACCTACGCGATCGTTCCAGCGCAGAGTTTCGCGTATTGCAATGGTACAACAAGAACAATACCGAACAGCCCATCAAATGGCATAGAAATGCAAAGAGAGAACGGAGAGGGAAAGATAGGCAGTAACGAAGGCACTTCAGCGAGGCGCATATACGGTTGTTCTGGAACCTGGTGTATCGGAAGCGTCGACGGCGGGGTGCGGGTGGCGGGCGGTGCCGTGAATGCAGTCCGCCCCGGCGTCCATTCGCTGCCGGCGCCCGCTGAATCCCAATCACGGCGCCTGTATCGGGCATTCGCGCCGGCACGTACGCCCCACGCCGGGGAACACAGTGGCACGGCGTGGCGTGGCGTGGCGCTGACGCCGGCGGATCTATTGACATTTAAATCAACAGCGGGCAGCGGCAGGGGCGAGGCGGGCGCAACGCAATTGGTCAAGCGCCAGGTCGGCGCCCGTCGGGTGGCCCTTGTGCTGGCCATTTGCGCGGCCCCGTCACGGGACGCGCATTCACCCGCCACCGGGACGGCGTCCACTGTTGACCGAGGGTCGCCGAGCGCCGTATCTCCCCGTATTCACGTCGCAGCACTCTGCGTCCGCCTCCTGACACGTAGTTTAGGACTTGCAAAATAGCTACCTTCTGCGTACGAAAAAAGTCATCATCAGCAGCAGCAGCACCAACGCAGAGGATTATTCTTATTAAGACTTTTTCTTGTTCAAGGGTTTTAAAATTGGTATCTCCACCTTATCCATGGGCTTCCCACACTACTGTATAGACCAACACAGTCTCATTATTTGTTTTATTATAAAACTAGTCGCTTTCTTGTCTGTCAGCTTATCCAGTACAAATTTTGTAATTGATGTTGAACTTCCCAGTGAGATAATTTCAAACATAGCTCAGAACTGGATGACAAAGCAATATTAATTCTCTTCCTTGTCGAGCTGTTCGTTAAGGGAAGAATGAAACTGTTTCGTAATGCCTGACATCTAGGCTGCCCTGCATGGTCAGTGTTTTGTGCAGATACTATAATGAAGAGCCAAAGGAACTGGTATTCCTAATATCATGGAGGGCTCTCACGAGCACGCGGAAGTGTCGCAACACGACGTGGCATGGACACGACTAATGTCTGAAGTAGTGCTGGAGGGAACTGACACTATGATTCCCGCAGGACTGTCCATAAATCCGTAAGAGTACGCCGGCTGCGGTGGTCTAAAGGTTCTAGGCACGCAGTCCTGAACGCGCGGCTGCTACGGTCGCAGGTTCAAATCCTGCCTTGGGCATGGATGTGTGTGATGTCCTTAGGTTAGTTAGGTATAAGTAGTTCTAAGTTCTAGGGGACTGATGACCACAGTAGTTAAGTCCCATAGTGCTCAGAGCCATTTGAACCATTTGAACCGTAAGAGTAGGAGGGGGTGGTGATCGATTCTGAGCAGCACGTTGCAAGGCGTCCCAGATATGCTCAATAATGTTTGGATCTGAGGAGTTTGGTGGCCAGTGTAAGTGTTTGAACTCAGAAGAGTGTTCCTGGAGCCACTCTGTAGCCATTCTGGATGTGTGAGGTGTCTTATTATGCTACTGGAATTGCCCGAGACTGTCGGAATGCGCATTGAACGTGTGTGGATGCAGGTGGCCAGACAGGATACTTATGTACGTAACACCTGTTAGAGTCGTATCTAGACATTTCAGGGGTCCCATATCACGAAATCTGCAAAAGCCCCACTCCATTATAAAGCCTTCACCAACCTGGAAAAATCCCCTGCTTACGTGCAGGGTCCATGGATTCATGAGGTTGTCTCCACACCCGTACACGTCCAACCGCTCGATACAATTTGAAACGACACTCGTCCAACCAGGCAGCATATTTCCAGTCATGAACAGTCCAATGTCGGTGTTGACGGGCTCAAGCGAGGCGTAAAGCTTTCTGTTGTGCAGCCATCGAGGATACACGAGTGGGCCTTCGGCTCCGGAAGCCCATATGATTGGCACACTGACACTTGTTGATGGCCCAGCACTGAAATCTGTAGCAATTTTCGGAAGGGTTGCACTTCTGTCACGTTGAACGGTTCTCTTCAGTCATCGTTGGTCCCGTTCTTGCTGGATCTTTTCCCGGCCGCAGCGATGTCGGAGATTTGATGTTTTACCGAATTTCTGATATTGACGGTACACTGGTGAAATGGTCGTGCGGGAAAATCCCCACTTCACCGCAACCTCAGAAATGAAGTGTCCCATCGCTCGTGAGCCGACTATAACACCACGTTCAAACTCACTCAAATCTTGAAACCTGGCATTGTAGCAGCAGTAACCGATCTAACAACTAAGCCAGACACTTGTTATTGTAAATAACCTTTGCCGACCACAGCGCCGTATTCTGCATGTTTACGAGTACATATCTCAGTATCTGAATACGCAGGCGTATACAAGTGTCTTTGGCTGAACGCTCCCATATCACTGCCGAACTCCTTGGGTAATTTTTGACTTCTTTCGCACATTTCATTTGTCCACTTCTTTTTCATAAATTTATTGTCAGGTCTTTTGACTGCATTTTTTCACTTTTAGATCTGATGACGGCAGTAGGGCCTAAACATATCAAAATAATATCTGAGTAAAGAACCGATTTCTGTAGTTGGATCCATTGCAGAGATAACCTGCGTCCTCTGCGGGTCCAAACGACCTAATTTCGCCTTCAGGGTTTAACTTCCAATACTCGATGAGATCAATGGATAAAGGACACAATGTCAGATGGACGAGGATGGTAACGAAGTCTTTGATGTCCCAAAGAATCCAGCTCCGCATTTACTGCAAACGCTTTAGAATAACTATGGTAAAGTTCAGTCTAGATGGTAGTTCGCGCATTTGAAACCCGCTCTCAGTTAATGACAGCCCAAGATCCTAACCAGTTTGCTACATTGGTCGATGCTTTCTTCAAGGACAACTGTGAAGTCATCTTTTGTGTAATTCCACTTCATTTATTCGGGGTGAGGACTGCTGAACGAGCTGCATAGGCATTAGTGATACTTGGAGAAGGTCCGGCAGTAGCAGACAGCGCACAGTACACGATAAGAGCTGTTCCTAAACTTTAGCACTAGTGGAAGCACCTGTCACGCCGTTCCGGAGTGAACTACAGAGTATCAAAACTGCTAACGGGATTTTCAATCAAAACAACAGTGCATTTCTGGTGGGGAGTATTTCGTTGCACGAACTAAAATTTGGAGTCTTGCGGTTTTGTGTGTAAGAAAGTATAATTAATTATTCATTGTATCTTAAGATACAACTTATATTATTTTCTATATTGTAGGCTGTAAGCTAGCGCAAGTAATACCATTAGAAATGTTAAACTAGCAAAGCTGTACGTTCGGTATATATCAGATAACACAATTTTAGGTGGTATCGGGCAAAACAGATAGCGTGAAAACTTAAATATATTATGTTTTGCATTTATTTAACAGGCAGATGTGAATAATTAACGTCATAAATTGGATAAAAATAACTCGGAGAAAGCCGTAGAAAACTGCCTTTGAAAAGTCGATGAGGGAAGCGAATGAGAAATATCCAGCTTTACGAGTAAACAAAGAGATGGGTATTAAACTTGTTTTAGAAAGTAAGTATTTTCTGAGAACGTTTAGAGATGAACAGAAAACCTTCGATGAAGACTGGATTCAATGTCAGATTTCTGAGGGTTGGGTCTGTGAGGGTTGCACTCATATACATCTTAACATTGACTATACATATGATTTGTATTTTGCTAAAGGATAAAGTAATATTTTGTTTTAGGCCTATTTTGTTCAAATCGTTAACTTAGTACTACGAATTTACTCTTTTTGAGTGAAGTTTGCCCCAATGTTGAAACAGTACTAAAGTGTATAAATTATTCATACTTCAGTTTATTTTTTATAACCATTGACAGTTCAGTTAAAACATTTTTGTAATAAAAACTACTTTTGTTACACGTTACACTTTTATGCCTGGAACAACCTTCGATAAATTTAAACGAACAAAATGTAGAATGTGGGAAAATACTGAAAAATTAACGAACGTATACTCTTAGGACACTGGGTTTTGTAATTCTACGATCGTATCAAGTAACATATCATAGTACAGTTTAGTGTGAAGATTGTATCAATGAAACATTCAAAAAAAAAAATTCAAAAACATATGTATGTGATACTGTTGAATTAACTCCTACACATACAGCATTTGTATAAAGTAACATATACGAAAATTGAGATTTGAAAACATTAATACCAGCTTCCTAGGGATGTATGTACATCAGCAGACAATCGGCCAATAAACGACCAATGATGTTATTATTCATAGGATACATACGCTTAGCCGTAGCGATCAAACTATATCTGGAAAGTCTGGCACTAGTCCAGGAATTAATTAGGCTGGCTTCGTTAGAGTAAATAACAGAGCAATATTAGCGGGTCCTCTGAAAGAAGAGAGTGTGGTTTGACTTTTACGTTCAATCGACAGCACGGTTATTAGTGACGGGCCACTTACACATGTGGGCGAAGATGGGTAAGTTTTCAAAGGAAATTTGTCTTGGTGTTTTTAGAGAGACCAATACCAATAGTAATAAAATAAACTGTGAATAGCCTAAATTTGACAGCATTGATGGAAATTTGAATACTGCCTCTCCTGTATAAGCAATGATTGACAGCATAGATGGAAATTTGAATACTGCTTCTCCTGTATAAGCAATGATTTTGCAACGGTAATACAAACAGCAGAGGCGGTTGTGACAGGGTTTGTGTTCAGAGCTCATTCTATAAAAGTCAAAGAAAGTTTTATAATTTTTCCGCTTAACTCTTTCGTAAATTCATATTTGCTTGAATCAAACTGTCAGTGATTCTATATTTCATTTAAGTCACGTTTTATTTTTCTGCCTTTTTACTTTGTTATTAAGATTGTAACTCATATCTCAATACTGCTACGTTAATGATATCACATTACATAGATAGGAAATGATGATTACATAATAGTACAAAGTTTGTCCAAGACGTGGGTGCTGTATCTGTAATACTATAAATCGGAAAAACTATCGTGAGAGAATTTTTTTTCCACACTCATGGTTAATTCTAAAAATTTCTTCTGTCTTATCTCTTTCACAAGTTTTTCCTGAGCTGTGTTGAACACACACTAACGTGAGCTTCGCGTGTGGTCATTCTCTTTTAATTTGAACTATTCTCACATGTTCACCTCCGTCGCTACTGGGATCACTGCTAGGATAGGCCATAGATTAACGCTATCGTGATTGGCTGGTAGTGCTGCCTGTTTTGATTGCCAATGTGGAAGCATGTTTGTGTTTGCAATGCACTGTTTATACTGCCTGGCTGCCTTCGGCAGCAAATGTCGTTATGCCCTTTGGATCCTTAGTCTGCACGTGTAACCGACAACTTATATCCATCGTTACTGTTGTAACACCTTCATCGATGCCATAAAGCACACAAAGAAGTCTTTATTTTAGCCTGCCGCAACATGTATCTCGCGTTCTTTGAACTGTGGACTCTACACCTCGTTCGTCATTATTTCTTATTCTACTGTTTCATGTTTTGTGAAGAGAAATGTACGGATTGTTAAATATCATACGTAATGCTACAGTAACAAAAGTGTTGACTGTCCATATGTGCATACATGCGAGACATACTCAAATGCATTGTGCTGCCCTGAAAATTTCGTACACAGTGAGCGTGTTTTGCCTGAGCTCCTCTGTGCGTTATATACATGAATGACTCAATCCACATTACTTACATACACATTAATAAATTTCTAATCAACGAATCAACCTCACCAGGGAAGAACATGCACCATGGCACAGTGCCATTGCCCACTCGATGCTTGATGTCCGCAGCTCGTGGTCTAGAGGTTAGCGTTGCCGCCTCTGGATCACGTGGCCCCGCGTTCGATTCCCGGCCGGGTTGGGGATTTTCTCTGCCCGGGGAATGTGTGTTTGTGTTTTCCTCATCATTTCATCACCAGCATCATCATTCGTGACAGTGGCTAATTGGACTGTGTAAAAATTGGACTGTGTCAAAATTGGGACTCTGTACGGACGCTGATGACCGCGCATTTGAGCGCCCCACAAACCAGTCATCATCATCATCATCATCATCATCATCATCATCGAAGCTTGGTGAAAGTTCACTAGCTACACGACTCGCTGCGAACGTCGGTACTCGCCGGTGACAGATGACATCTAAAACAAAAAACTGCTTCCCAACACAGCACTCTCAGGTCTATGCCTTTAGGTATTATCGTTAGGAGGATTTTTATACTGAAGAATTAAGGCCCTGGTATGTCTGGCATCATTTCTATCTGCTGAGTGAACCTGCTCTCCAATGACGTGCAACCCGCGGACGGTATGCTACCCGCAGCACCCTGCAGACCATTTGTGCGTCGCAAACGACAATGTACAATACCGTCTCTTCGGAGCTGCGTCACAGCACTTTTCAAATATCCACAGGCACGAAGATGCTTGAGAAACTCCTCAGATCACCTTAGTTTAGACTTGATGACACCACAGGCAACCCAGCTTCGAGCAGTACCCGAAGAATTGTAGGGACTGATGACCGTAGCAGTCTGGTCCCTTTAATCCCACAAACCAACCAACCAACCCGAAGAATTGTGGGTCGTGGTTGAGTGGCTATCTGTGATGAATTGCTGTGGGTCGTCCATGTCACGATGTTCCACCGCTTCACTAGGCAAGAAAGGCAAGGCTACTATGTAATAGTATCTGATATCAGTTTGCATGACTATGTCAACATCGGATGACTTAAGCGATAAGCTGCACAAAAGAAAGAAGTTCAGTTACTTTCCTGTTGCTTCAGCTCAAATGACTACACAACAGCCACAGTCGAGCTAGAGCCTCTGGTAACCGACGACCATTAAACTTTATGTTTTACACTTTTTGAAAGCTTTCTGCCCTAAGAAACACTTCATTCTTTTAAGTAATTAATAGATTCAGGGAGGTGGCTGACTTTTAAGAGACTTAAGTCATGAACGGGGCAGCAGTGTCGGAATGTATCGTCCAGACACCTTTAGTTTCTTATGCTGACCCCAAATCACGTGATACAAATGGAAGGATTGATATGAGTCCCCAAAAAATTCACCGTCCACTTCTCTGCGTGCATTTGTTCACTTTTAGCTGTTTCTCCCACTAAAATGGTTTCTATATCTCTGATAAATTTAAAGTTCTCTGAAAAATAGATAAGCAACATTGGAATAAACAGGTCATATACAAGAAATGAAGGCGGAAAAATAAAAATAGAAGAGAAAAGTGCTAGGATTAAAGAAGACGGAAGGCACGGATGCAGTCTTTATCTTCTACTGTTTGATACACGTAACGAAGAAGTAATTAACGTAATAAAAGCTACTTTGGAACAATACGAATAACTTGTTGATGACACTTTTATCCAACATGACACTAATGAAAAATCGCCTGTTGGATGAAATTACTATCTAATGTGCACAGAATATGGACACAGGCTAAATCCAAGAACACTAAAAGTACTAAGGAGCATTAGAAATAAAATGATCGACAAACATGATATCGATTTTTAGGACCGCGTAATGCACGTCTAAAGAACAATGGAAGAAGGACGTAAGAAACAAACCTGGAGACCATTCCTCATCAAAAGAAGTCTGCTAGTATGAAATTTACGAAGAAATTTTTGAGAGAATTTATCTGTGATACAGCATTCTTCGTAGGTGACATGTATTCTATCCGCCTCCGTAGCCAAACCTCTATAGCTGTCACCAACAGGATACCCTCACACACAGATTCCTTCGTTCGTATCAAAATGCAATTTGATCGTGAACAAGGAGTGTTGTGGCGTAGCAAGACAGCCACGCCACGGAAGTAGCCGAAAGGCACGCGTTTAGTTCATGCAGGCAAGAGATAGGTCTGTAACAGGATACGTAATGAATGCTATAAAGAAAAGTACGTAGCTTCTGGAATACTTAACTTTAATCCATCCTTGGTACATCGCTATTGACGATATAAGTGAGACTCCATAGATACATGCAATGTTACTAATGGCGCCTTGCTAGGTCGTAGCCATTGACTTAGCTGAAGGCTATTCTAACTATCTGCTCGGCTAATGAGCAATGCTTCGTCCATGTAGTCGCTAGCAAAGTCGTCCGTAGAACTGGGGCGAGTGCTATTCCGTATCTCGAGACCTGCCTTGTGGTGGCGCTCGGTCTGCGATCACACAGTGGCGACACACGGGTCCGACATGTACTAATGGACTGCGGCCGATTTAAAACTACCACCTAGAAAGTGTGGTGTCTGGCGGTGACACCACATTCCTCCCCCGCAAATCGGCGAACGGTCGTGTGATAAGGCTTCCGCCCGCCGTGGGGAGGACCCCATGTTGACGTATGCGATGAGGTGGGGAGCCTAACAACAGGCGAGGCTGTGCCACCCGCACCCGGCCATTCGGTCCGAGGGGATCTAGGAAACGCCTGAAAACCTAGTCCAGGGTGCACGTCAACATGCGGTGTATGCACCCGTAAAGAGACAGGAGGGGCCGAAGGGTCGACCTCCATTGCGTTGGGGTACCCGACGCGCGAAGACGCCATGTGGTCCGGAGCGGGCAAGAGTTCCATGGCGGAGGACGGCTGGTCACGGGAAGCGATCGGCGGCGCGTGACCCAGGGGGGCGCTTGGCGGCTGCAGCGAAGCGTCCACTGCGGGCGGCGCCGGCTGGAGGATAGGCGGCGGCGGCGGCGGAGGCGGCGGCGGCGTGTCGCCATGGGGCAGAATGGAAGGCATTGTCGGTAACACCTGGGGATGAGGCGAGCCAGTAGATGGGTCCCCAGGGCGCTGACCGGACGGCACCGTCGCTGAAAGCAGATGGGGAGCGGCACAACCCGTGCGACGACAGAGGCGCAGCTGATTGAGATGCCGACGCACCTCACCAGAGGCCCCCAAAACCAAATACATCGCGCGGCCGAGGCAGTGAAGAATGCGCCCTGCGAGCCAACACCGTGAACCTCGATAGTTGCGATAGAATACAACGTCGCCTGGGGCAAAAGCAGAAGACTGCCGCTGCACAGGAACCTGATTTACAATAGACAAGTTAAACAATTGAAATAAATCTAAACCAAACAAGTTCACTGCAGAAGGAGAACGAAGAACGTAAAATGACACAAGTTTTGTTTGTCCCATGTATGTTGCAAGAAGAGTGCACTATCCTAACACAGGGATATTCTGACCTGAGTAACTATTTAACTGAACATTTCCGGCACGCAACGGAGGTTTGCCCAGTTGTTTGTACGTGTCGTGATTGATCAATGAAACAGCAGCTCCGGTATCGAGATGGAATGCTATCACGTGGCCATGAATGTCCAAATCCACAAAAAGTTTATTGTCCTGCTGACGACAAGAGCGACTGTCTCGTGTATTTTGAACTGATAGAGGTACAGAATCACTTGCTAATTGACGTGATTTCCGGCGACGTCGATGCACACTTGTTGTGGGACGAACACAGTCACTGTTAGGAAGAGTGGCACTGGACGAAGTGGAATTAACTACATGAATGTCCATGGGCGAAGGTTCACGAGCCTGAGTATTCTTGGTTCGATTCCGGCGCGAAGCAAAGGGCCTGGAATGGTTGTGGTTGTCTGATCGGAGCTTTTTCTGGCAAACACTTTGAACATGTCCTTTCTTATTACAGAAAAAGCAAATAGCTTGGCGTGACGGGCAATTTTCATGCGAATGTCTAGTAGCACACCGCGGGCATGATTTCACTGCATTTGTATGCTGGCGCGGCACACCTGGTTTAGAGCGTGGCGGCAGCTGCGTGGACGTGCGCGAGGGCAGTGTACCGGGCCGTGCAGTGCGCCCGGCGGGCCGGTTAATGTTACACACGGCTGGCGAAGTTGCAAATGATTCCTGTGCAAAGTCAAGTGTGTCTTGTCTATCTAATATGTCTATCACTTGTTGAAGGGAGGGATTGACGAGTTTCAAAATCTGTTCCCGTATGCGAACATCAGAAACGTTCTGTGCTATTGCATCACGTACCATAGTATCTGAATAAGGGAGTCCACATTCACACTCAAAAGCACAATCCCTTGCAAGGCCTTGCAATGTTGCAACCCACTCCCTATTAGTCTGACCGGCCGTACGTTTCGTACGAAAGAAAGTATACCTCTTTGCAACTACATTGACTGTTTCTTTGAAATAGGCATCTAAAGCAGACAAAATTTCTTCGTAGGACAGAGTTGCTACGTCGTGTCGGGGAAATAATTTCACTATCACACGGTACGTTTGCACCCCTACACACGCCAATAAATGAGGCTGCCACTCGTTACCTTGAATTCTGTAGGCGGCGAGATGAAATCCAAACTGGCGTGACCACTCCGTCCATGTTTCCTTAGCTGGTTCATAGGGACGAAATGGGGGTGCAACTGCATGTTGTGGCTGCGGTAGCGGTGAAGCGGCGGCGCCCGCATCGTTTTGCAGTGCACGTTGACC
This sequence comes from Schistocerca americana, assembly GCF_021461395.2. NCBI lineage: Eukaryota > Metazoa > Arthropoda > Insecta > Orthoptera > Acrididae > Schistocerca > Schistocerca americana. Next base: position 394,567,830 of record NC_060121.1, read on the forward strand.
CTGGACGAGCTGTCCAAGGGCATCCAATAACGCCTGCGTCTGCTGGTTCTGCAAGCGATAAAATTCGGACAGTACATCTGGCGAAGCCATGACACAAGTAAATGTAAGCAATTAGAAAGAACAAGACCCTTTCCGTTGACTCGTCGCCAACTGTTGTGGCGTGGCAAGACAGCCACGCCACAGAAGTAGCCGAAAGGCACGCGTTTAGTTCATGCAGGCAAGAGATAGGTCTGTAACAGGATACGTAATGAATGCTATAAAGAAAAGTACGTAGCTTCTGGAATACTTAACTTTAATCCATCCTTGGTACATCGCTATTGACGATATAAGTGAGACTCCATAGATACATGCAATGTTACTAATGGCGCCTTGTTAGGTCGTAGCCATTGACTTAGCTGAAGGCTATTCTAACTATCTGCTCGGCTAATGAGCAATGCTTCGTCCATGTAGTCGCTAGCAAAGTCGTCCGTAGAACTGGGGCGAGTGCTATTCCGTATCTCGAGACCTGCCTTGTGGTGGCGCTCGGTATGCGATCACACAGTGGCGACACGCGGGTCCGACATGTACTAATGGACCGCGGACGATTTAAAACTGCCACCTAGCAAGTGTGGTGTCTGGCGGTGACACCACAAGGAGTAAATTGGCTTTAATTACTAGAAAGAACGCTACCACCATGGACTGGAACGTTATTTTCCAACGTTACTGGCACACGTCTCATTGCAGTGACTACTCGATAGCCACAGCCATTACGGACGTCTTGGACTTTCAATTTCATCTGCAAGAGCAACGTTGTGTCATGAAACAGAGGTGTGGCAGAAAATACTTCGAGCTTTTCCAAGCGTTTTTAATCGTCTTTCTTGGTTTGCATTGACCAGGAATACAAGCTGGCTTGCAAGGAGGGCAGACGACGCTCTTGGCGTGCTGAAGGTCTTTATTGAACCATCAAGATCATTTTAAACGTGAAGAAATTTTTAAGATTTAAAACAGAAAGAAAAAGGAGAAGAGAAAAAAAAATCCAAGTTGTAGAATATAGCACGAGTATAATATAGCGTGAGAAGCTAGCCATAGAAAGCATCTTTGGAGACAGAGAAGATAAGATACAAGGAGGGCTCACAAAAAAAAGGAAAAAAACGTAAGAAAGTAGGCTACTTCGCTTAGGCACGCATGTGCGACGACGCTGATTTCGAAGGTTCTGACCACCTTCTCTAACACAAAAACTGATTAAAGTTCTCATCGATAGAATTTTAACGATGTCAAACGATATCCTCACAGATACACTGACGTAAAAATTACGAAGAGACATGATCGAAAAAAAGAAAGATAAAGAAAGAGGTAAGACGATTCGGATTCTTGTGGTGGAAAAGAATTTTTGTCCCAGCATGTAGCTGGCAATGGAAGGAGAGGCTGTACTGTCAATTTTCCTGATTATGAGAAATGCGCCAATATTATGGATTAAAATTCTAACATCTCTGTAGTGTCACATGACTTGATGTAATGTGACACTGTTGATGCTGATCCGTGCATCAAATGGAGAAGTTAACCCCTTCGGCCCCCGAGGGGCTGTTCGAGAGCAGTAGGCTGTGTGCCAAGGCCAGCTTTCACCCTGTCTCGTATGTCATCATCAAGCAACACAAACTTGACATCAAACTGCACACTTTCTTTACAGTCACCTGCAATCCGTAGATACACCCAGCACACAACTCCTACACTTCACGAAGGGAGTGTGTCATAGCATGTGATGCAACGAAAAACGTCCGCCGTTAGGCGGCTGAAGTTAACCGTCAGCGTCTCCTGACCAACCAGGTTAAACGATTTGCTGCCACTACCATGGAAAAAGTGGAAACTTAAGTGGGCTGATATGATGAGAAATATGAAGACACTCTGCAGAATCGACGAAGAAATGAATCCATCGAAAAAAAGGTACACAAAAGAAGGAGATGGGTGACAGAACATGTGTCGAGACGTCATAGCTTCCACGATACTACAAGGGGTCGGTAAAGGGTAAATTTTGCAGGAAAAAAGAGAAATCGTAACGTATTAGAAAATATTAGAAGACGTTCGTTGTTAATCATATTCTGAGATGAAGAGACGCTGACAGGAGAGGAATTCGCACCGATTAATGTTAAATCAGTCAGAGCGCTAATAAAAAAGGGTGTATCTTCCTTCTATGAACCGAGACGTGGGTCAACCCTTCTGCTCAAATTATTGGTGCGGCCGCTAGTTAGGTATCTGCAGGGTTCTCCATTTAGGTAATCTGTGTTTCTCGCAGCCGCTGTGTTGGTCATTAAGACGAGCTGGTGCAGAAAGTCGGAACAACGAAGCAGAGTATTGCTACTGTCTTCTGTCTGGACCGGCGGCGTTAGACCTTGGCGCATGTCAGAGCTAGCCGGGACCTTATCTGGCGCCGTCTGGCTGAAGACTGTCCCGCTGCACAGCTAGCTCCGAGACGACCCATTCTGTGCTATCAGTACAGCGTTACAAAGTTTCTTGAGCTCTCTCGGCAACACGACTGCTGCGTATACAGAAAGTAGTTCAGTTATCAAATACGTTTACCTGTTATACGTCTACTACACTGCGATTAATCTTATCCATAATAGATGTTTGAGGACGCGTGGCTATATATGTACACATATTGCAGATTAAAATTACCCGCCGCGATTTTGTTTCTATATGTAAAGGCTAACCTCTGTAGGGATTTTGATACGGTTTTTACTAATAGACAGACAGATTCACGAGAAAGGTATGTGTATGAAATTTATAACTATAGTAAGTAACTTTAAAACTAGTGCAGTCAGAGCAAAAGTAATTATACGTAATTGATTGACCATCTATATAGTAGAACACAGGTATGTACATACTGGTGTTGTGAAATTTTAAAATATACAACTTAATGAAATGTCTAATAGTCCGCAATAGCTCTAGTTTTTGAAGTCGATTAGAGATTCAAACAACTGGTTTCGCAACATTTGAGTTGCATCTTTTGGTGTACTGCCGTACAGAAATTTTCTAAATTAATACTTTGATAATCGGATCATGAAGTTATCGGAGATATTTTCAAAGTACTGAGTGAATATATTCGAAAAGGAAGAAAATATTACCCATTTGGTTAGAGAACCAGGTGAGAATCACGTACGCCCCACAAGAACGGGTCTATCCGTATATAACAAATGAGATATGTAATACCATACCAAAAGAAGGTTAGCTACAGTTCTTTGTCGTATGGTATAGGAAGCTATTACGGAATGCCGCAGAATACCAGTTAGCATGGCTAGACAAAGTCGTCAGCTTTCTTCGATTGGTATAACCATCATCAGTGGTGAATGTACAGTCTACAAGGGTTGTCCACAAAGTAATGCACATAATGTATTTTCTTCAACAATTCTTTATTGAACATAATAAGAATTGCACAAAGGAAAGAATGGTGTTTTATCTACAGAACCTATTTTTACACATAACCTCCATCCAGTTGTATGGCCTTACTCTAGCGTGTACCAAGGGCGTGTATGCCCCGCCGGTACCAATCCTTGTCCTGGTGGCGGAGCCAGTGTTTCGTTGTGTGAATCACCTCTTCATCGTCCTCAAAATGTTTTCAACGAATGGCATCCTTTAATGGCCCATACGAAGCCCGAGAGGGCCAGGTCATGTATGTCAGGTGTGATAGCCTTGGATGGTCTCCCCGACCGCTGCAAATATTGGAGCTCCACTGAACCGCATTCTGATGATCTCACCTTCCTTGTCCAGCGACTAACTGTGCTTCTGTCAACAGGAGATGCTCCATAGACTTTGCACAAGCGTTTGTGAATATTCCCCACAATTTCTTTCTCTGCAGTGCGAAATTAAATGACAGCATGCTACTTGTAACGTACATCACCTACAGTCACCATTTTGAAACTGTCCTGCACTTACGCTGTCTGCCGGAAGTGACGGAAACTTGGCGAGTTCACTCATGCGACTTAAGATAATACATACGTAACGTGTAGCATTCGTGTCATTGTTTTTATTGTTTTTGGCTGAGGAAAAAAATGCGTTGTATTACTTTCTGGGCAACCATCGTATAAAAGGTAAGGGATTGAATTAGGAATAAAAAACTGATTCTTGACTAAAAACAGTGAATCTGTAAATAAAACAGAAAAGGGATGGGGACATTCCCCTTTAATGAGGAACAAGTGAAAAAATCTAAACTAACCTGTGTTAAAATCGCGCCAAAATATGTTACAGTGGGCTTATGCCACGTAAGGAACGACGCCCCTCCTAAATATTGTACAGGAAAGTACATTGTCATGAAGTGACTGAAGAATAAGAATACCGGACGGTTGTAATTAAACTTTACTTATTTAACACGGTATAACACGGAAAGTAAATACCGTACGAGTTACAAGCTTGGTAGCATTGATGTCCAGACAATGGGATGCATGATTTCCATGTGTCACAGCGCCACCGTCCTGTTCCAACTATGACTAACTGGTGCCGTGATCAGTCATCGTGATTCATAGTCTCACACACCTAACCAGTCGCAGTGCACTTGTTGACGTGTCAACATGAGCTTGGACAAAATGAGTAGGGCATTATTGGTGAAACACTATTATCAAAATAACAGTGATGTTGCAGCTTCGCTTTGAAAATATCGCCGGCTGAAAGGATTGCGGAAGAGTCCTCTTCGTTGACATGCTGTGCGGAATGTGAAGAAGTAGTTCGAATCAACTGGAGAACTGGGCGTCGCTCCGGGAAGAGGCTAACGATGGGTTGCACCGCCGGTGGTTGATGAAATCACTGTTGCTATGGCAGACAACGCAGCGCACAATTCCCCATCGTCAGGCAATGCGCGTGCTGTGTCACGACAGTTGGAAATCACGTGGTTCATTGCACGGAAGGTGCTTCGAACCATTCTCAAATGGCCTCAGTATAAAATCCCTGTCGTACAGCAGCTTGCGCCATAGGACGCTCAACGACGTGTTGACTTCCCTCTCCACTTTCTCGCTAGGATTGAACTTGACGATGACTGGCCCTGGACCATACTGTGGACAGACGAAGCTCATTTTTCTGTGACGGGTGAAGTGAACACCAAGAAATGCCGAGTGTGGGGATCTTCACTTCCAGTCACTGTGCATGAAGTTCCTCTGTTTGGCGAACGTGTCACCGTATGGTGTTGCTTCACGACTACGTTCATCATTGGTCCATTATTTTTTGAACAGGTTGGCGTTTAAGGACAAAATATGTGCAGTGTGAGTGAGCAGTGTTACTGCGGTATGCTTCTCCAACATGTCATACTCGTTTGGCAATAAATAAATAAATGTCACACCCGCCATACAGTTTTCATGGAAGATGGGGCCCGATCGCACACCGCTCATAAAGTTCACTTGTACGAATCACATTTGGAAACGATCAAATAATCAACCGATTGTTTCCAAATGCTTGGCCGGCACTTGATCTTACTCCCTTTGATTTCGGGTTGTGGGGATACTTGAAGGTCAGGGTTTGCAAGAGGAACATTAACACATGTGCTGATACGAAGCGCAGCATATGGAGGGAGGTAGCCACCATACCTACGGACATGCTTCGTTCTGCTATGCAGAATGCAATTCTGAGCTTTCAGACTTTTGTGGACATTATTGTGCGCCATACTGAGCCCCTTTTGTACAATAATAGTAAGGGTTTGTAATGATATGATGTACCTGATGTACCCTAGCAGCGCGTTAAAATATTTCAATTGAATTGATTCTGCATTATTTCTGTTCCCAATGTCCTTGACGTTAATGCTACAAAGTTTGGTACTCGTATGGTAATTAGTTTCTGTGTTATAATGTGTTAAATAAGCACTCCGTCTTCAGGCCACGAGTGGCCTACCCGGACCATCCGACCGCCGTGTCATCTTCAGAAGGATGCAGATACACTCCTGGAAATTGAAATAAGATCACCGTGAATTCATTGTCCCAGGAAGGGGAAACTTTATTGACACATTCCTGGGGTCAGATACATCACATGATCACACTGACAGAACCACAGGCACATAGACACAGGCAACAGAGCATGAACAATGTCGGCACTAGTACAGTGTATATCCAGCTTTCGCAGCAATGCAGGCTGCTATTCTCCCATGGAGACGATCGTAGAGATGCTGGATGTAGTCCTGTGGAACGGCTTGCCATGCCATTTCCACCTGGCGCCTCAGTTGGACCAGCGTTCGTGCTGGACGTGCAGACCGCGTGAGACGACGCTTCATCCAGTCCCAAACATGCTCAATGGGGGACAGATCTGGAGATCTTGCTGGCCAGGGTAGTTGACTTACACCTTCTAGAGCACGTTGGGTGGCACGGGATACATGCGGACATGCATTGTCCTGTTGGAACAGCATGTTCCCTTGCCGGTCTAGGAATGGTAGAACGATGGGTTCGATGACGGTTTGGATGTACCGTGCACTATTCAGTGTCCCCTCGACGATCACCAGTGGTGTACGGCCAGTGTAGGAGATCGCTCCCCACACCATGATGCCGGGTGTTGGCCCTGTGTGCCTCGGTCGTATGCAGTCCTGATTGTGGCGCTCACCTGCACGGCGCCAAACACGCATACGACCATCATTGGCACCAAGGCAGAAGCGACTCTCATCGCTGAAGACGACACGTCTCCATTCGTCCCTCCATTCACGCCTGTCGCGACACCACTGGAGGCGGGCTGCACGATTTTGGGGCGTGAGCGGAAGACGGCCTAACGGTGTGCGGGACCGTAGCCCAGCTTCATGGAGACGGTTGCGAATGGTCCTCGCCGATACCCCAGGAGCAACAGTGTCCCTAATTTGCTGGGAAGTGGCGGTGCGGACCCCTACGGCACTGCGTAGGATCCTACGGTCTTGGCGTGCATCCGTGCGTCGCTGCGGTCCGGTCCCAGGTCGACGGGCACGTGCACCTTCCGCCGACCACTGGCGACAGCATCGATGTACTGTGGAGACCTCACGCCCCACGTGTTGAGCAATTCGGCGGTACGTCCACCCGGCCTCCCGCATGCCCACTATACGCCCTCGCTCAAAGTCCGTCAACTGCACATACGGTTCACGTCCACGCTGTCGCGATATGCTACCAGTGTTAAAGACTGCGATGGAGCTCCGTATGCCACGGCAAACTGGCTGACACTGACGGCGGCGGTGCACAAATGCTGCGCAGCTAGCGCCATTCGACGGCCAACACCGCGGTTCCTGGTGTGTCCGCTGTGACGTGCGTGTGATCATTGCTTGTACAGCCCTCTCGCAGTGTCCGGAGCAAGTATGGTGGGTCTGACACACCGGTGTCAATGTGTTCTTTTTTCCATTTCCTGGAGTGTAGAAGGGGCCTGGGGTCAGCACACCGCTCTCCCAGTCGTTATGATGGTATTCTGGATCGAAGCCGCTACTATTTGGTCGAGTAGCTCCTCAATTGGCATCACAAGGTTGATTGCACCCCGAAAAATGGCAACAGCGCATGGCGGCCTGGACGGTCGCCCATCCAAATGCCGACCACGCCCGACACCGCTTAACTTCGGTGATCTCACGGGAACCGGTGTAGCCACTGCGGAAGGCCGTTGCCATAACGTGTTAAATAGGGAAAGTTTAATTATAACCACTCGGTAAATGAAGTTAATCATGAAAACTAATAAAATTAGTGTATAAAAATACACTGAAAAAATTATTTTGATCATGTTTTGGGGCTACCAGTGATCGAAAGGAAGAAGATCACGCTGAAAGTCAAACTTACCGGAAGCGACACACCTGTGTGTGTTTGTCGCGAACATAATTGTGTTCATAGCAGCTGACTACACAATCTACGACCTACACAGTCTGTTGCCAGAGCGTGTGTAGTAGCTGCCGCTCTTTTAAAAGCTTTAACACCTTTATGTAAACATCTGTGCTATACCTTATGAGCGGTCAGTCAGTTATGTATAATACCAATAGTAATCATTTGTGTGTGATATACAGTCTGATTCAGCCGTCTGTAACACTATCATTTTATGAAACACGCGAAGTTATAGGTGACCTCCATGAACCACGTGCGAGATTTTCGTCTCTCGACTACTACCTTCAAATTATTAGTCTTACAGAAAAAATGAACAGGATGTTTCTGTAGGAAATTTAATCTAGTTTAATTTTGTACTGGGATACGTTTTCGCTAGTGGCCACGTTTCAGAGTTATTCAAGAAAAACGTACAAATGTGACCTTCAAACACACCTCCAGCCTCATACATCCCTTACCAGTCTGCATTTCTAGTATATTGATCGCGACACTCCTTGCTACCACTGTACAAAAATTTCACGCTACTCAAACTATTCCCTGTATTCAGACTTCTTCGGTTTCTGTTGACTGAGCTGTTACACTACCACCATAGTCGGCTCCTTTGTTAACGTCATTACTTTAAACAAGCCCGTGACGGAATGGAACAAAAACGACATTTGTAATCTTTACGCTACAGCTAATTACTTTGACAATTCGATCGAAGCTTAACACTTACATGCACAGTACCTGCGTAGTCAGAAGGTCTGACGAATACAACGGTGTAATTCTTTATTTCATGCTATTTAAATTTGTATAATAATCAGGCAAAATTTACACGTACGTCAATTTGGCAATTTGAAAGTGCTCGACTAACCCGGTGGTGTAATAAGGCTAGTCAATGAAGACGAGGAAATTTCTAATGTGTAAATTAGTTCTTGCAGTCACGTAGTTTTCTACAGTGGTAGGAGCAAGTGCGATGAACAACATGCTAGAAATCTTGACCAGTGGGGACTGAGTGAGGGATAAGAGGTACGTTTGAAGGCAATTTTTGCACGTTATTCTTGAGTAAGTAGAAAACTACAAACTCTAGCGAAACCGTATCCCAGTTTTAAGTTTAAATACATTAAATTTCCTACAGAGAGGTCCTGTTCCTTTTCTTCTGTAGTACTAAATGTTTACGCATAGCGAGCGAGGGAATACGAAAATGTGGCGTGTGGTTTTTGAAGGCCAGATATAACATTGTGGGTGGGGACAGCTGAATTTCCCTGTGTGTGTTATCATACTCGTGGCAATGACGAGAGTTAAGATTTGGTCAGCTACAAACGAAGCAGTAACTTACAGGGAAAGCAGCAATGTTAAGTCCAGTAGCGAAGCTTTACTGTAATATGTACCTAGTGAAATATGGCATCCCGGCTAAGACACAAGTTGAAAATATGGTCACTACTTTTTATTTACTTACATTTGCCATATTTCGTGACAGTACCTTTCCCGTTAGACGTTTGCAAGGCGATATTAGTCTTGGCTTCAGTTGTCTAAGTATGATTCCACAATGCATCTATGTCGGCTGCAGGAATGACGTGGTTCAACGTGTTTCTCCCATTTTGGTGTTTCAAATACAGTTTCTTCAAATGTAGTTTCTTCTTCTTAGTTAATACAAAAATAATAGTAATATAATTCAAAATTATCTATGACGGCGACCTTCACATTGTTCTTCCGTCAACACACACCAAGAGTTAGCTGCCGACCGACTATAGTCAAAGACGACTCCAACGTCAAAGATGTTTTACACAATTCACAAATTTCCATTTGTAATCAGTCTCTTTGCTACTCTTCGACACATTTTCTAATAGTAATCAATATGCTTTTACTCTCAAAAACAGAAGTAAATTAACATATAATAAGACAAATTATAATAAATTCTGACAAAAATATAAGAAAACATTTACAATTCGGTATCGACAAATACGATAAAAAAATAACATCTCCCAGATCCATTACACTAGTCTCCTGGTGAATTTTTATTTCTGTATGTGAAACCTAATCTCAGGAATCACTGTAGGGATGTTGATACAATTTTCGCTAATAGACTGAGTCACGAGGGAGGTATGTGTGTACAGTTTATTACTGCTTCGTCAGACAAGTCGTGTATCCAGAGATACTAGTGAGAAGTCAGGTCAGGTTGCTACTTGAATACAAATGCAGAAAACAGCAACCAGTAAGTTTGGAGCCTTTCCCGGCTTATCTCCAGACGGACTTCCACAGCGCGATGATTTTGGTGGCATTGTAATTGGTAGCCATCTGGCAGCTTCCATTTGCTGGCGGTTTTATGGCGACAATCAATGTTTATATTTATACCGAAAAGTAATCCACCAGCAGCGCCTTACTTGTGACAATCGGTTCTTACGTTTGTGGTGATAAGTTTGTAATCTGTCGCCAGCAGGCCATTAAAATGGAAGCTGCCAGTTGGCTACTAACTGAAATGCACTCCATGTTGTTGCAAGGTAATATCTAGCATCGAACCACGGAAACAGATATGAAACTCCCATGCCCCCCATCCGGAGACGAACCGAACAGGCTCAGAACTAGTTTATGGGAATAAACAAATATTTTAAGACCTTACTGGTTGTTGTTATCAGTATTTATGTTACCTGCTATACTGTAGTTTGCTGCAGCTGAAATCATTGAACTCTTACAAATACCTGGGTGTAGCATTTTGTATGGATTTTAAATGCATTGATCACATAGGGTCTCTAGTAGACAAAGCTGGTGACAGACTTTGGTTGATTAGTAGGTCACTGGGAAAAAACCGTTAGTCTACAAAGGAGACTGCTTATACTTGAGCTTCCAGTCTTAGAATGCTCTTCTAGTCTATGGGAGTCATACCAGTTACGACTAAGAGGGGATATTCAACATGTAAAATGAAGTGTTGCGCAAATCTTCACATGTTTGTTTGAGCCACAGAATAGCGGGCCAGGCGCAAAATTCATGAATATACTACAACCTTCTACGAGTACTTCTCGTAGGGACAGCGAAGACACGATTACAGTAATTACGGAGTGCATAGACGTAATCATTCACCAGCGCTCCATAGGGAAGAACCCGTAGTAATGAGTGGAATGGGAAGTAACCTAACCACTCACTTGGCACCGGTAGCTCAGTATGTATGTACGTATGTCTGTATATGCATAGAAGAAACAGTTTTCAAACATTTATTGCTTCCACTTTACAAAAGATGCATTCCAGGTTTCCTGGAAAGAGAAAAGTTCTCATTTTTATGCATTAAATATGAGCACCATGTGTTACACGACAAGTATCAAAACGGTGTCTCATTTCCTGACTCACACGAAGCTGCTGGTCTCTCTTTATCGAATTCAAAGCTTCAACAATCCGATGTCGCAGACTTTCAAGAGTGTCAGGCATAGGGCGGATAAATATGCGATCTTTTACGTAACCTCGCAGATAAAAGTCGCAAGGTGTGAGACCTGGAGATGTGGGAGGAACAGAAGATGAACTTCTTCGCCTGTGACCTCCCAGGTCTCCAGGCCCCATACCTGTGACTTTTGTATGTGGGGTTACATAAAAGACCACGTTTCTATCTCCACTATGTCCGACACTCTTGAAACTCAACGACATTGCATTGCTGAAACTGTGAATTCGATAACGAGAGACCATCTGCTTTGTGTGTGGCAGAAAATGAGTCACCGTTTTGATATTTGTCGTCCTCACATAAATGCATACAAATTTGAACTTTTCTCTTTCTATGAACGTTGTAATTGAGTTTCTGTCTTTTGCGGTTTGGAAGCAATAAATGTTTGAAATATGTTCCTTCTTTTTGAATAGCCCTCTACTATAACCACAAGCTGTATGGGAGCTAGGCTTTGCCTGCGGATAAGTAAACGACTGTATATGGAAGATTATATCCCCAATTATAGAGACGTTCATCCACACCGATGCCTCAAAGAAAGAATATAGATGTGGCTGGAGTGTAAAGTGCATACCAGCAAAGGCAATAATGGCTTTGACAAATCAGAGATAATTACAATCTGATCATCCATGGATGCATCGTTATTCTCCCTGATTTTACATCAGCGATATAGTACTGCCAACTTTATAATGGACGAAATCGTCATCGCTAGCCATATCATGGGGCCCCAAACCCCGAAGAATCTTATTGACAGTGACAACTGCTGCGAAAGCCTACGTTTAGACTTTCAACTACTAGTCAGGGTATTACTGCGTGCAATGTACTACATGCTTCGACATGCATTTAAGCGAGACTGCACAAAGTAGGTAGGTATGTCTCCGTATACAGTCTGCGTGAAAGAAAAGTTTTCGCATCGAGCTGGTCATTCGATAATCTAATTGGAATGTTGGCTGATTGCAGAAGTTGGTGAAGTGAGTACTAGCAGACGTCGGTATTTTACAACGGCAGTATAATGGCCAATCGAACTGCGGTTTACCGTTCCACGACACTACTGCTCAGAGACTTGCGATTTTCGTTATAGTACGTAATTTATCGATTCTGGAGCACCTTACTAAACGCCATAAAGCATTTCAGTTGCCCCGCCGGTCTAGCGCCCGAGAGGGAGGACCTGTTGTTTACTAGGCTGCAACAGACCGTACTGTTGCATCGCGTAATTGGAATCAGCGAAAGGACTTGTTTGCAGCAAGACTACAGCGACAGTGTGATGACGTTTAAACTACCATGAACTGCCAGCAAAGAAACCACTGTTGTATATTTCCTTGACGCGGTATTCTGGTTTGTAGCAAGTATAATTAAGTATTCCTCGGTCAGAAACGCACATATACCTTCTACTCATTAATCAGGTATTTTTGGGAGAGCAAGATGTCACTTTTGACAGAGTATATAATATTGTTATGCTGATGATTACAGACATTCGTGAGAGTGAAGAGCAGGTAAAGTCTGAAGTGCAACACGAAGAAGCTTTTTTGCCACTTAATACATTGCAGCTGTGTGGCTTCGAAGTGCCATCGTGAACAACAGTAGACAGATCGATGTCCTTTAAAAGTTTTTACGTGAAGCCGCGCGTACCGCAATCAACTTCTTGCCTGGAGATGAATGAGGGGTTTCCCTCCACTCGCGCAGGTCGGACGCGATCTGCTGGCGCTGCGTTCCACGCTCCGTCACGTGCGTAGCGTTACATAATTCAGGCGGCTCGCCGCACGCCACGGTATATTGTTTTGCCCCGTCGTGCCATCCACAATGCCAACCGAATAGCTGCCCGTCACAAAAATGCCGCAGCCCACGGCGCGCCGCTGACCTTGCCGGTGCATTGACCGGCCGCCTTCACAGCGGAGTGGGGAGAATAATCTTTTTGGTAGACAGTGCACAGTGAAGAGCGTCTCGTTTATTTGTTTGTAGGACTGGAATTAATCATTTCCTCCTGGACGTATCACACCGTGAGTAAACAATTAACGTAAGTGGTCCCACGTCAGATGCGGTTTATCAACGTCTACATATATCCGTTGACTATTATCATCGTAAAACACGGAGAACAGCAAATAATAAAATTATACTCAATATGGGTATTCAATATACAGGAAGAACACATGATTAAATTTGTCGCTGGTCTGTACACGGTACTACAATCTGTTACCACCTAGCTCTAACTAGGCTGGACTTCGAGTCGAACTGAGCTTCGATAACAGGAGAGCGTTATTCACTGTTACTTCATATCTGTGTCAAAACTCATCAATCGTAATTGTTAACGAGTGGTGGCGTGCTGTTGTTGTTGTTGTCTTCAGACCTGAGACTGGTTTGATGCAGCTCTCCATGCCACTCTATCCTGTGCAAGCTTCTTCATCTCCCAGTACTTACTGCAACCTACGTCCTTCTGAATCTGCTTAGTGTATTCATCTCTTCGTCTCCCTCTATGATTTTTACCCTCCACACTGCCCTCCAACGCTAAATTTGTGATCCCTTGATGCCTCAGAACATGTCCTACCAACCGGTCCCTTCTTCTTGTCAAGTTTTGCCACAAATTCCTCTTCTCCCCAATTCTATTCAATACCTCCTCATTAGTTATGTGATCTACCCATCTAATCTTCAGCATTCTTCTGTAGCACCACATTTCGAAAGCTTCTATTCTCTTCTTGTCCAAACTATTTATCGTCCACGTTTCACTTCCATACATGGCTAAACTCCATACAAATACTTTCAGAAACGATTTCCTGACACTTAAATCTATACACGATGTTAACAAATTTCTCTTCTTCAGAAACGCTTTCCTTGCCATTGCCAGTCTACATTTTATATCCTCTCTACTTCGACGATCATCAGTTATTTTGCTCCCCAAATAGCAAAACTCCTTTACTACTTTAAGTGTCTCATTTCCTGATCTAATGCCCTCAGCATCACCCGACTTAATTCGACTATATTTCATTATCCTCGTTTTGCTTTTGTTGATGTTCATCTTATATCCTCCTTTCAAGACACTGTCCATTCCGTTCAACTGCTCTTCCAAGTCCGTTGCTGTCTCTGACAGAATTGCAATGGCATAGGCGAACCTCAAAGTTTTTATTTCTTCTCCATGGACTTTAATACCTACTCCGAATTTTTCTTTTGTTTCCTTTACTGCTTGCACAACATACAGATTGAATAACATCGGGGAGAGGCTACACCCTGTCTCACTCCCTTCCCAACCGCTGCTTCCCTTTGATGCTCCTCGACTCTTATAACTGTCATCTGGTTTCTGTACAAATTGTAAATAGCCTTTCGCTCCCTGTATTTTACCCCTGCCACCTTTAGAATTTGAAAGAGGGTATTCCAGTCAACATTGTCAAAAGCTTCCTCTAAGTCTACAAATGCTAGAAATGTAGGTTTGCCTTTCCTTAATCTATTTTTTAAGATAAGTCGTAGGGTCAGTATTCCCTCACGTGTTCCAACATTTCTGCGGAATCCAAACTGATCTTCGCCGAGGTCGGCTTCTACCAGTTTTTCCATTCGTCTGTAAAGAATTCGTGTTAGTATTGGTGGCATGCTATACTCTCTGAAAACTATAACCAGATGTTTACAATCAGTGAGAGGCCTGTAGAGCATTGTAAATAATGTTCATTGTGACTGCCAGAATGAATTTATTGGTGGTATAAATATTTGTTTTCCTCATTAGTTTTTTAGTGGTTTTATGCAGCTTGCGATGAATTCTTCTCCTGTACCAACTTCTTTTCCTCCGAGTAGCACTTATACCGTCTCCGATTCCTCGTTGGATATACTTCAGTCTATGTGTTGAGCTACATGTTTTACCCTATGAAGGACCCTCTACCACTATCCCTTGATGTCTTGGCATTTATCTTGTAATCGTCTCTATTCTCGTTGTCAGTTTGTTTTACACGTCCCTCTCCTCCTGATATAACGGGGAAACTCGCAATACCTTACTTTATCAACGTAACGAATTTTCACCATCCTCCTACAACACAATAACACAATCACTTCGATTCTCCTCTTTACCAGTTTCCCCACAGCCCGTAATTCACTTCCATACAACACTGTGTTCCAAAAATATATTCTCAGAAATTATCTCCTGACGATATTTGATGCCGGTGGATTTTTTTGAACAGGATTTCCAGCGCTAGTCTGTTCTGTCCTCATTGTCGGTCATGCGTTATTTCGCTTCCGAGGTAGGAAAATTCCTTAAGTTCTCCCGCGACGTGGTGCCCAATTTGGAAGTTAATTGTTGATTTTTAAGTTGTTTGTTGCTACTCCTCACCATTTTCATCGTTCTTCGATTTACTCTCAACCAGTTGTATGTACTCATTATGTTGTTCATTCCATTTAATTTCCACTGCAGTTTTTCGTCGCTTTCACAGAGGATGGCAATGTATCATCGGATCGTATGATGGATATCCTTTCATCCTAGGTTTTAATCCTACTACTCTATCCCTCTTGTATTTCCACCATTGCTTCTTTGGTACATAAATTGAACAGTAGGGGTGCAAGACTACGTCCCTGTTTTACATCATTTCTAATCCTATTCTTGAGCTTCCATTTTTTGTTTTTCCCCTCTTGCTTCTTGTACATACTGTATATTACTTGTGTTTTCCTGTCGCTTACCGATATTTTTCAAAACTTTGAACGTTCTGCACCATTTTAAACTGTCAAATGCTTTTTATAGGTCGGCAAATAATATGAACGTGTCTTGATTTTCCTTAAGCCTTGTTACCATTATCAAGCACAACGTCAGGTCTTCCTCTCTAGTATCTTTTCTTTTCCTAAAGCCAGGCAGATCTATTAAATCGGACTGTCCCTTCCTCTGGTAGAGAGTATTTTAATATACCTTTTCCATCTATTTGCTCTGTCTTGTGCGTTTGAAAAAACCTGATACTGTTTAAAATGGCGTAATTCAATTTTCACCCAGCCAGTGTGACCCAGCTATCAAGACCAATGAAGTAGCTGATGAAAAAGAGCGAAGTCATAAAAAGCACAGCAGACGGGATGGCTCTCTCATAAATGAAGCAAAAACTCAATGCTTTCCAAGCAGTTACAGGAAAGACAATGGGTTCTCTTATAACACGTTCCCAATATAAGATTTTACGATGCGGGCATCCAGAGCCTAGCTGATAAATTTTAAATTTTCTAAATTTATTTTGTTAAAATCACTTAAAAATCTTCTGGAAACCGCATTAGCTGTCGATAATTTTCTATTCCAAGGTTACACACGGGCGGTCTCATTGATGTTGCAGTCGCATCCTCAGGTGAAAAAATGTACAAAACATACAATGTGTATTAGAGACAAATTAATAATACCAAAAATGTGTGTACCTGAACCAGAAAAGAAGGGAGTGTAACAGTCACATAGCAAATTTGATATTAGACCAATGAAACTGCACAGTGTCTCAGCGTTCGGATGGCACTTGTCGTTAGCATTGCCTGTAAAAAAGGGAGTTGAGTAATCCATAGAATCAAAACCAAGAGTTATCGTTTGTAGGACGTGTAACTGAACACAGCATGTCGCGTTTATAGATCTAAAGAGAAAGGAACATAGCGTAAGAGACCTGAAAAACCGTGGACACATTAACAAACTCAGAAGTAAAGGAATTATGGGTCATCAGTCTGCAAAACATAGTAAAACAGGAAAGAAACACATGTATTGATTGTGGTTATGCCCGCAGCAGGAAGGTTGTACCTTCCCATGAAGGTGTAAACTCCACCAGCTGTTTGCGAAAACTGACGTCAGGCACTCTGCCGCGAGAGGACAAGTGAGAAGCAGTTTATTACTACGCAGGGCCGCTTGGTGTTCTGAAATCCAAACATATGGTTTTCCTTGACGCTATGCTCTGCTACCCCTGATTTCTCTGTGAGTCCCTAGGCGCACATGTGATGCGTTTTGACGTGCAGCGCTGCTTTTGCTCAGTGTATTATACGCCACATTCGCAGACGGTGCTGCTACATGCACCCGCCACCCCACGACAGCAATCTCATCCTCGTCTCCACCCGCCCACTGGATAGTACCCAGCCACTGGTAATCAGGTGAACGAAAGGAAAGAAAGAAGGAAGATTAGTGTTTAAAAGTCCGTCGATAAGTAGCTCATAAGAGATGAAGCGCTCGTTCGGATTTGGGCGGGATAGGGAGGGAAATCGTCCGCGCCCATTCAGAGGAACCATCACTGCATTTGTCTTAAATGAATTTAGAAGAAGCATAAAGAACCTAAATCTGGATGGCCGGATTCGGATTTCAAGCGTCGTCCTCCCGAATGCGAGTCCAATGTGCTGACCACTTTGCCATCTCGATCGGTAACCAGGCAGAGGTTGGCAGACCGTTACTATAAATACCACGGCATCCGCAGTATATCGATACTTCGTCTGAAGATGATGAGTATGACACCTTTCGAATCGTAGGGTGTTGAAATACCCTGCCACCCGGTTGGAAATCCGGGAGCTGTTCTTCACCTTGTTGCTTGTTGAGTTATGCAGAGTGCCACACATTACAATAAACTCCCAAGTAAAACTCCACGTGTGACCATCCTTGCCCAAACAATAGGAATATCAGCCGTCACAGACCAAAAACGCGAAGGGCGCGGTTGGCTCGGAAGGAAAACCATGTCCCGGGGCTCAGCACGTACTGGGCGTTGACGTCGTCTCTGTAATTCTTTCTCGCCCTCCGCAGCCTCGCCTTGGAGGGGTACAAGCCTTTTCAGCGGTCCCCGGGCCGCCAGACACGGCCAAAGCCAATAACGCCACCCACTCTGTGAGTGACCGTTTTAGGAGCGTGGCGCGGCGTGGCCCTTCAGCCTATATTGGTTCTTTTAGGGCAGTCGGATTCATTTTCCCGTCGGCTGCGCGTCAGCGCTCGCTGTGGCCGGTCCATTCGGCCACGGCGGCAGACAACGGCGCGATCTCCGCCCCGTCCATTTATTACTGTCTCTCCCGCGGCCCCGCAGTTCCTAATTACAGGCAGCGGCTGCGCGGAATCCAAAGCTCCGCCCGCGTAGGTATCCTCTTCTGCTTATCTGCTTGTACGGCACAAAGAAGCCGGGGCAGTTCCCTGCTGAACGACCCCGATAATGAATACATGGAATTACTCGGCGTAGTTAATGAAAGTTTCTGTATTACCGTAATCAAATTCCGAGCGAATTTAGCTGGGGAATATGAGATATTGCGAGCGTTGCGGAACGACTTTCTCTGCCCATTTTACTTACGACTGGGTTTCCATTTTATGTATATCGTAACGAGTATGCATTCTAATTACTCTTTCTTTTAAGTCTACAATATGTGGAGATAAAATGTCAAAGAGTAAATTAGCACTGATTCGACTGCTGCTGTCATTGGGGACCCCTTTCCATTTGGTATAACTTATTCAGTCTGTGAAAACGCTTATATGGGGTGCTGCGTCAAGTTTCTGAAGCAACCAAGAGAGGAACCACTTCCACACTGTACACAGAGGACATTCACTAATGAACGCCTTGCGTGGTTTCAGCATTGTCACGTGTTTGCAGGTTTTCAGTCTTGGAGGAGACGATATTTTCTGTAGATTGTGGTAGAGCCTTACCCTTTCCATTCAATTACATCTGAGTAGAAACTAATTTTCTATTTAATACAGCATGTAGCTGTCTCTCAGAATCACTTTCGGATGTAAATACCTTCTAGACTTCTGCTTTAATAATACTACTTGGCAATGTTAGACCAGAACGTATCCTTTAGTTTTCCTTTAACATACTGTTTAAATGCAAAGACGCATGTGTTGCAAGCTGGGATGCAGCGTACATCAAAATAACGAAAATATTACTTTGCTAAATGCCGCTTTTAGAGTGGTTGCAATAGAAATGACAGCGAAAAGCAGCGGAAAGGTCTAATAATCCGCTTAGAACTACCGTAAGCAAAGTGCTTTATTTTGCTGGGCATTGAAGAGGAAGAAGACAGACTACAAATAGTCCGCGTCGGCTTTCTATCTAGAAGGAGAATTCGAAATTTCGTATCTTAGTACCATTGACAGAATCTGATGTTTGTACTTCACAAACATGTCAGACGAAAATGTCCTCAATATGACACACATTATTTATGCAAGTGCTCCTCCATACAATGAAATACGGGGAACAATAGCCATTTATGACGAACATTTCAAAGGTTTCTTTGCACTCCTACATGTGTGAATTTAAAGCTACCTATTTTGATGTTCTGAATATTTACGTATCATTCATTTCTAATAACGAGTTTTCATAGTTTAAATCGTCTACCCTCTCCCATTTTTGATAGTTTCCCTTTGTTTTAACACAGTCGGAAAAATCGTTTCGTTTCCAAGATAACGTAACCACCGCTATGTTTTCAACCGTATAAGTGTTTTATTAATTTATGAATCGAAATACACGTTATTGATTTCCCACAGTAATATTTATTTTACAGTTCGTTGTGAACCGGCTTTCGGCTGTAGAAGCCATCCTCAGACAACTTAAGACTAAGCAGATAGTCCATATAATATCAGCGAGAGTTTACAGCTGTATAAAGATTGTTTTTCCATAGCTGAGGCCGGCCGAAGTGGCCGTGCGGTTAAAGGCGCTGTAGTCTGGAACCGCAAGACCGCTACGGCCGCAGGTTCGAATCCTGCCTCGGGCATGGATGTTTGTGATGTCCTTAGGTTAGTTAGGTTTAACTAGTTCTAAGTTCTAGGGGACTGATGACCTCAGCAGTTGAGTCCCATAGTGCTCAGAGCAATTAGAACCATTAGAACCATAGCTGAGTGAACAATTTACGACTGTATATCTATATGAAGAACACAAACATATTTACAGCTTTCTTGTTTTCTCTAAAAAGCGTAATGCCATGAACAAATAAACCTTATGTTACATTATTCACAAAGATGAAAAGTATACGAAATAAAACCGAAAACTCACATAAACGAGTACTGGAACATATTAATGTGTTATATGGACATAGTAAGTTGTTAACGTGATGAGCAGGAAAAAACGGAGGAGGTGTCGGAGGAGGGTAAGGAAAATGGTTTATGATGGTTTCCCAGCATATTTGTTTACACAGATGATGAAAGAAACAAATAATGCGAAAAGTTATTCCTGTTGATGGTACTTTCTTCCTATTCAAATAACGATGTACATTTGAATTTATTAAGCGTTGTTGGTTTCCGTTGTCTGTAAACAAACTTTTTTATCTGAAACGTTGTGGTTATGAAGTAAATAACATTTCAGCCAAACCTACTAACCTCATCCAATCCTACGAGGCGCAGTGACACTGGATTTGTCTTCCGAACGGCGGCGGTTCTTATCAGCAACCTGACGCCCACATTTACAGCATTCTTGATTTCCCTAAAAAGCGTAATGCAAATGGGAGGAAGGTTCCTTTGCAAATGACACGGTTGATTTCGATCCCCAATCTTAATGAAGACGAAAATGTGCTCCGTTTTCAATAAACTCGTTATCAATGGAATGTTAAGCCTAAATATTCCTTCCTTCCATTTTTACGAGGAGATACTGTAAATTTCGTTTCCTCTCACCCTTCCTAATTTTTACACGTCTACGTATGTACTGCAGTTAACATTCTCTGTAATCTATTAGCATACTCTAATTTTTATCTGGGCCAACAAGTTTTTCACTTGACTGCACCTTCCAACGATAAGTTTTTGAACTGAATTTTCCGTCGATGATTGATAGAATATAACAACGTCTTTTAAAGAAAATCTTTCCTTATGTTTGGCAAAAAACAATTAACCGAATTGGTTGCCTCATTCAGTTATCACCTAACGGTGGTCTAAGATGCTGATCTCTAGGACCCAATCACATAAATAATTTTTTTTTCAGAACATCGTGAAAGTGTTTTTTAATATATAATTACTTATTTCTTCGAATGTTTTAGTTTTTGGTAAGATTATTATTACCTGTTGGTTTCGTTTGCCATGAGTAACTTTCCCACCAGTTTTTTCTAGTACCGTGTTTTTAAACTAGGTGTCCTTGTTAGGTTCTCACCTGATCATAAAGGTATTTGCATAAGTATCTTTCTTACATGGTTTGCTAGTACTGCTTAGCTTCGAACAATGTTACGACTTAATTTTTAACAGCCTTTTGCAGCACTATGTTTCTAACGGTTGTAGTTTTGCCATTTCTGAGTTTCAGTTCCTTACACTACAGTGATCCAAACGTTTTTATGAATATTTATTCTCAATTACATATTACCTGTTGATACCAGTACAGCTCTTCTGCTAAAGAATGTCTTTTTCACCCCCATCACTCTGTTTCTTATGCCTTCCTTCCTTGTGTAGGCTGCTACGAACATAGTGAAATTAGGCCAGACTGCCTTAGTTTTATTCACGTCTTCTTAATTTTGACTATTGGCGAGTCATTATCTTCGTTTTTTTAGTTTTATCTCCAAGGTTTTAGAATAGTTATTTTTATTGTAGTCTGTCACTTGCATATACACAACCATTCAAACTTACATATAGGAGAACGAAGTCATCTATGACGTTACAGTTATTTTCTAGCTAAACATTTGTCGTAGACCGTACACGTCATAATAATCACGTACCATATGTGATAATAATAACTCGCTAGTATGTCTTATTAAGTAATCTTCGCATGGCCTTGAAAACGAACCATACCTATGAGCGAGGGTTGACTATCTTTGTCTGCAGTACAAACGCTATTAGAAAAAATCATAGGGAATAAGAAAATAGATGATGCACAATAGCAGCAATCGAGAGTAAATTCTTACATTTATGATGTATGTATGCTACGCAGACTGAAGTGGTGAATGAAAATTTGTACCAAGGCCGGCATTCGAACCCAGGTCCCCTGCCCACTATACAGATGCGCAAACTAATATGCCACCTTGGGACAATGACTTCGCACAACTGCAGAGACTACCTTAGCATGCCTCTCTCTTAAGTCCAAATTCCCATTTGCACCACAGCCAACTTTGTATTCCGCCTAAACTCAGTCTCCATATATGCATCATAGACGTCTGAGACTTGTAAAGCTCTCTGGGACCATATAGGTTCATTTGATCCTTAAATTTTATTTTGTTTAGGAAATAACGAATTGTATTAGACACTCAGTCTGCTTCGTCGAACATCATTAGGAGAAAGTACGCTACAGGGATCGGATTTTGTCACCGTGATCTCCATTGTAACTGAAATGCGAGGGAAGTAGCGAATAGTTGGGTGTAGTGTGTTTTCCAAATTTGTTGCAGGCTGCTGCATCCTTTCCAGTGGGAAAGGCGATCAATATACCACGACGAGAG
The DNA here is from genome assembly GCF_021461395.2 of Schistocerca americana. Taxonomy (NCBI): domain Eukaryota; kingdom Metazoa; phylum Arthropoda; class Insecta; order Orthoptera; family Acrididae; genus Schistocerca; species Schistocerca americana. Next base: position 394,590,264 of record NC_060121.1, read on the forward strand.
GGCTCTGAGGTGTATCGGGCCGTGAACAACTTTCGCGTGTAAACAGGAGATAAATATTCCTCGATAATCTACGGGGCGGCTATAAATCAGTCATAAACGGAGAATCCCCTCCTGCTCCGTGTAGCGCCGAATCGGAATACTCTGCCGAGCCCGACTTTTACAACGTATGCCGCCACCAGGATAAATATAGCATCGTTCTGGGACATTTCTTTTTCAGCCAAAGAGAAGCCCTTGTAATGCGAGCAGCAAATTTTTGTGAACGGAGGTATATTTTTCTCTAGTTCGCTCCGCGAAATTTTGGTTCCATTCTCGTAGCACTGTTTTTATTTTATACGTGTTTGGGTAACAATGAAGGGCTAGTAATTATAAATTCCTGCCTGTGTTATTTACAATTGTGTGCCAAAGATGACTTTTTTCAAATCTATGGATTAAAACTGAGTTAGAGAATCATCAGCCTGAGTTTGAAGAAAATTATTGCTATGTTAGCCTAACTGCACATTGTATTCAATTTTGACACATATGATAGTTCCTCATTGCCACGATATACAGAAATAATAAAATGTACAGAATTATAAAACTAGGAAATACGAAATAGACTGAAAATAACACTGAAAACAGCAACGGCAAGATTTATAAACATGAAAATGGGCCAGGTGCGAGTCGGAATCGCGCGATGATGGTTCATTACAAACTTATTTATGTATGTAGAGAGCTCACCTTTTATGGGAATCGAAAATCTCGACAATTTTTCTCTGTTATCGACGTTTTTACTGGCGAGATATCGGTCTCAGGGATTCCAGGATTTCCAAGAATGTTTTAGTTTCAATAATATGAATACGACAAAGTCATGCAGGAGGCAGGTGACCATTATCAGTTGTTCTTCATCCAGGCCGACTGGGTCGCAATGGTATAAAAATTAAACATCAGACAGGGAATGACATTATTGCTCATACGACAAGTTTCGGGATTAAACGATCATCAGAAATCCAGGAGCCGTTACCGCACACAGATACGGCATTTCGAGTTGTATGTGAGACAAAGATTCTTCTGCAAATGTTTGTTTCGCATACCACTTGAAACGTAATATTTACATGCAGTAACTGCTCGTGTTACCTGATGAGGAATTTGCGAGTTGCAAAATAAGTGACATAAATGGCTGTACGTTTTGATTGTACTGACGCAGAAGCTAACATTTGTTACACCAGCAAGAGGCCATAGACCTTACTATGAGACGTGATATAAATTTCAACTCGATACGTGCACCCGTACATGAGAAATAAGGGGTCTTGACAGACGGATGGACAGACAAACAGTCTGATAACAAATGACAGTTTTTTCGTATGATAAGCGACAAATTTAGTTTCAGAACTTTTCCCTTTGGTTGTACTGTGGAACCTCCCTTCTTGCCAAATTTCTTGACCTTAGATCAAGAGGAGATACCCCATAGGTTTTGATGATTGAGTTTGCAAGCATCAAAATATGTGACGTAAATGACCGTAACTTTCGATTCCATTGACTAAGAAGCTTCAATTTTTAACACCACCAGGAGATTATAGACATCAGTATGTGACATAAATTTCACCTTATACATCTACCTGTTACTGAGAATAAAGGTATTTTTGCAGTCGGACAGGCAGGAAGACGGACGGACTGTATTCTACACTTCATTTAACAGGTCTTAATATTTGGCAAAGAAATGGGCAGCCGCCGACCAAGGCTATGTGTAGAAACCGCGCTTCACGTACACTTGGACTCATTTCGCAAACAGTACAGTCCTAAATCAGGTTGCCTGCAATAGATAAACCAGATTGTATTCCGTTTGGATGGTTCTCCATTTTTCATTGCGTTTGTGCGAGTTAAAGTAACTTACACACGCAACGACATATTGCTAAAATATTACAGTATTGTTAACTGTTCCACACATTACAGGGAACTACATTCTGATAAGATAATTATATAAACATTAATTGCTTTTGGTGGAGAAAATGAGGAGGTTTTCAAGTGTAAAGTCTTCTACTCCGTTTTGGAAACTAGTTATTGGTCTGTAGCAGCCTCCAACTTTTACAGAAGACCATTTACAATATGTGTTGCCGTCTGCTGCACGCTTTTTTCAGGTGTACTTACGACGTGTTGTTTTCAGTTCATTGAATGAGCACTGCTGTTTATTTTAAATTAGTTCAGGTTGTCAACCACAAATTTCATTTACCGGGAGATGTACTGGCATGTCATCAAAAGAATCCATAGTATTTGTTGCCTGTAAACTTAAGAGACGTCGTGATCATGTTCTACACTTGTGATGAAACTCTCATCTTGACCAAAATCTACATTTTGCCTTCTTTACGCGTACTTTTACTTTTGCCATTGCCAAAGGAACAGAACACTGTTCTACACTTGTGATTAAACTCTCATCTTGACCAAAAAATATCTACTCTTTGCCTTCTTTACGCATATTTTTACTTTTGCTATTGCCAAAGGAACAGAACACTGTAGATACAAATTATTGCTTGAAACTCTGAACGCAAGGTGGATGCAATACTTTGTACCAAGTGTTCTGTTCCTTTAACTATAACGAAACGCCGAAACGCTTAAGGTAGAAATAAAATATTTATTTTATGTTCTAGAGGAGAGTTTCATTATATATCCACATTACATTAAATGTGTCGTTAATGAAGCCGATAGGCCTGTTTTCGTCAGAGGGACGATGTCACTTGGTTCCTATGTCATGCAGGATGGCGTGTTATATTGCTTATCTTTATTATCTCAGAAAGTTTAAGTTCGTTATACACATGTGGTTTTGTTTTCCTTTTTGCAGTATGCGAGAGTTTTCAGCACACAACACAGTGTCTAATATTTTGCAAGTGCTGTGATTATGGATCTGAAGATTGCCACTGAGCTGGCTGAAACTGACTATCTATGTAACTTGCGGTCTAGGCAATAAAGTGCTCTAAAAGGATATTAGAATCTCAAAGATTCTATATATTTCTCTGCATAAACTTCTAATCGAAATGGCAGCTGTGTCAGCAGCTGAAGGAAGTTATCAATATTTGAATTTCATGAGATGTTGCTAACTGTGATCAGGCTCGAAAAACTTGCTGTCTTCAGCTTCAGTAGATGTGCCACAATTGGAAGAAGGTTGTATGTCCCACAAGCACAACTGCGTGTGCCAAGATGGTTGTCCTGTGTTTCATTGCATTGCACAGTCAGTCTATTACTGCGAAGAAAAAGCTTCTTTCTCTCCAGAGGATGATATGTTATGTCTTTCAGTTCTTCTCTGGAATCCCAAACAATTATGTACGTACCATCTGCACTAAAATAAGGTATAACAGGTTTACAGTTGTCTGCCACTATTGTTGGCAACTTATTAATTTATAGTAGGAAAAAGAAACATGTTTACCTAAGGATCATTTTCAATTATAATAGCTTGCTGTTCTCCATCTTTCAGGTAAGACTAAAATTAACTATATGCAGTATCTTTTGTTTCATAATTATCTGTTTGATATATACTGTGGTCGATATACTCAAAGTTACAGAAGATGCGTAGTACCCATCGCTGACTTCAGCCCAATAAATGAGTTGAGGTGGATCTGGGTCCAAGCAGCACAACAGAACTTCGCAACATGCCTAGTCCGCTTGAATTATCACGTAAGACACTGTCAACTACTAACTAGATAAGGACTGATCATGTTCTTCACAAGTGGAAATTACTGTGTCAGCAACAGTGAGACACTGCAACCTGAATGCATAAAGTGGGAACATGCAAATGACTTTCTGACGGTAGCTCCTTCATTAAATTAACAGCCTTGATACCCAGATGTAAAATCTTTGATATTTTCTTTATTCTTATCAACATTTTGGCTACAGTTCCTGTTTTTGATGTGTGTTTTAATGTCTTACATCAGAGCGGATGCCAACATACAGTCTCAAGTCACGGTCAACGCAAAAAAGTTAATCTGATAAAAGAAAAAAAAAGTAAGGACGAGCAGAGTCGGCGACGCGCTCCTTAGCGACGCTGCACAACTTCTGGACCTCGGAGGGACGGTGAGGGAATTCGGCAGCGTTCTCAGAGGAATCATGCCGTTATCCTCTAAATAGGTTACCTTAAACTGTTTAGAGAAACCACGTGCAAAACGAGGTACTTGTGCCAGATATGCCCCGTCATTGTAGCATTTTATTAGTTTAGATAGCAAAAATTTGTGAGACAAGGAGTGAATGTGAGGTAAGCTGGCAGTGGTTCGATCTGCGACCAATGACAGCTGTCTTGCAGTACACGAATAGGCCGCGGCCTCACTCCATTTGCGTGTAAACGCTCACTTGTATGCCCTGGCGGGACCTGATCGCAGCGCGAAGGAAGGGGAATGGAGGAACACACGCGTCGGGGTTGCGCGCGCGTCGATACTGCGCCAGCGCCGCCATGCGGCCGCTAGCGGTACTACGCCGGTGCCGGCAGCACATCGACCTATCGCAATGTTAAAAATGCAGGACTACCACGAGGCGGGCTTTCAATTCGGTTTTTCGCGGTACCTCGTATGTGACACACTTCGGTTCAAAACACACAAACTTTTATTCTAGCTTTATCCAATACTGGTAACCAGCATGGCCCGAAAACAATGTAAGGTGAAGGCTTCCACCACGAGCGGCACCGTTTAAAACGAATTTCCGCTGATTCGAACAGACATGGGCTTATATGATTCGAATGCCTGTAAAGTAGAGCATCATCGTGAAAGTGGTAGCAGCATTTGAAGTTGATTTATGGCAAATACAGAAGCATGTATTGGGGGTAATGGCCTTTTTATACATGTGTGGAGTGACCACAGCCGGCCAGAGTGGCCGAGCGGTTCTAGGCGCTTCAGTGTGGAACCGCGCGACCGCTACGGTCGCAGGTTAGAATCCTGCCTCGGGCGTGGATGTGTGTGATGTCTTTAGGTTAGTTAGGTTTAAGTAGTTCTAAGTTCTAGGGGACTGATGACCTCAGAAGTTAAGTCCCATAGTGCTCAGAGCCTTTTGAAACTTTTTTTTTTTTTTTTTTTTTTTTTTTTTTTTTTTTTTTTTTTTTTTTTTTTTTTTGAGTGACCACAAACATTGTGTCCAAAGATAAATAGTTGTAACTATCTGACTTACCTTACGTGTATCCTTAGGAGACTTACATATCCCAACTAGCTCGGCAACTATCCCGCTCTGATACAGCCCGAAAAATAAATAAATAGAAACAAAAATATAGGTGGCCTTTAATTTCAATTGTAGTGGCTGAAATGAATGGCTTGACGAAAAATCAACTGTCTCTTAATAAATTTTTGCATTTAACTTTTGAGTCAAAAGTCTCAAATTCTTCTTTAGGACGAAAAGTCCAGTTCCATCAGTGAGTACTGGACCCATGCTGTACAAGCGAACATATACAGTCAGGTAACAAAAGTCATTGCGTATCTCCTAATACGGTGTCGGACCTCCTTTTATCTAACGTAATGCAGCAACTCGACGTGGCGTGGACTTAACAAGACGTTGGAAGTCCTCTGCAGGAATTTTGATCTATGCTGCCTCTGTAGCTGTCTATAATTGCGAAAGCGTCGGCAGCGCACGATTTTGTGTACGAAATGACCCCATGATTATATCTCATAAATGTTCGATGGGATTTAAGTCATTTGCACGAACTGTCAAGAAGTTTCTTCAAATAAATAGCGGTGCCATGGCCCACTGTCATCCATAAAAATTCCATCGTTGCTTCCGAACGTCATCAATGGCTACAAATGTTCTCACCGTAGTAAAACATAACCATTTCCAGCGAATAATCGGTTCAGTCTGACCAAATGTGACAGTCCATTCCATGTAAACACATCGCACACGATGATGGAGCCGCCACCAGCTTCCACAGTGCCTTCTTGACAACTTGGGTAGCTTTTTGGGGTCTGCGCCACACTCGAATCCAACCATCAGCTCTTACCAGCTCAAAATTTCGACTCAACTCGCCAGCTCATGGTTTTCCAGTTGTGTAGTGTCCAACCGAAATGGTGACGAACGCAGGAGACACTCTGCGGGCGATGTCGTGCGGTTAGCAAAGGCACTCGCGCTGGTCGTCTGCCCATTGACGCCAAATTTTGCCGCTCTGTCCTAACGTTCTTCGTACTTCCCACATTCATTACTGCGGTTATTTCACGCAGTGTTGCTTGTTTATTGACACTGGCAACTCTACGCAAACGTTGCGCGATCTTGGTCGTTAAGAGAGGCTATCGGCCACTGCGTTGTCTGTGCTGAGAGGTAATGCATGAAATTTGGTATTTTCACCACACTCTTGACACTGTGAGTCTCGGAACACTAAATCCTCTAACGATTTCCGAAATGGAGTGCCCCACGCACCTAGCTCCAACTACCACTGCGTGTTGGAAGTCTGTTGATTCTCGTGGTGCGGCTATAATCAAGTTGGAAACCTTTTCACATGAATCACATGAGTACAAATGACAAATGACAGCTCCGCCAATTCACTGTCCTTTTGTACCTTGTGTACGCGATACTACCGCCATCTGTATCCGTGCACATCGCTATCCAATGACTTTGGTCACGTCAGTGCATATCCTCAGGAGACGTAAGTTTCTTAAATAGCTCGGCAATTATTTCTCTATGAAACAAGCTGGGAAAAAGAAATATATGGCCGTTCATGGCTCCCGAATTTAGAAAATTTCCGTTAACGTTCAGTGGCAGGAAAGTGCATGTCAGTTGTAGTACGCCAGTAGGTCTCGAGTTCGAGACTCGGTCTGGCATACAGTTTTAATCTGCCAGGAAATTTCGTATCAGCACACGCTCCGCTGAAGAGTGAAAATCTCATTCCGGAAATATCCCCACTAAGCCATGCCTCCACAATATCCTTCCTTTCAGGAGTGCTAGTTCTGCAAGGTTCTCAGGAGAGCTTCTGTAAAGTTTGGAAGATAGCAGACGAGGAACTGGTAGAAGTAAAGCTGTGAGGACGGGGCGTGGGTCGTGCTTGGGTAGCTCCGATGGTAGAGCACTTGCCCGCGAAAGGCATGGTCCCGAGTTCGAGTCTAGGTCCGGCACACAGTTTTAATCTCCCAGGAAGTATCATGTCAGTGAGTATTGGACCTATGCTGTAGACGCGAACACATATGATCCAACGGTTCACTATTATAGCATTTATTTCAGACTTGTAAAACTGTTTGCCAAAAGTATCCCACATTCCTTAGCGAATGATTAGCCCCTGTACATTCCCCAGTACAAGACTGCGAGCCCAACTCGCTGCCTATGCTGTGGGTAGCGACGTCAGCAGGTACCAGCTAGCTGTGCAGAGAGAGAGCGGACGCTGACAGTCGTGGGTGACCAACCGACTGATTGATCGGTTATTCCAAATGCGTATCTCATGACTAAGAACCGAGTTACAACTCCTCCCCCCCCCCCCCCCCCCCGACACAGTGTGCGCTGTTGTGGCTGTTGTGGGGGGGTAAACCATCGGCATTCGTGGACGCTGTAAGATTAGGCTCAATACTCTCCGAATATCTGAAAAGTTGATTCGTGGCTCGTTGCGAGGAGGGTAACAAGACTTATTTTTAGGGGTCCTTACAGGATAATACGGTTATTTACTCTTATATTTTGATACTCGCGAACTCATTCATCTTACGGATGAACTATCTGTATACATAATTAAGTTCCTACGAGACCCTCAGAGAATGAGTCCTACTCGCACCTGTCCGATTTTCTTACTCCTGACTTTTCCGTTGGCAACAACTTTAACCACTAAGCATACCTTACCAAATGTTTCTGGGACATTATCCTTATTTAAAGGACTCTTAGATGCATGTTAATTTGTAAGCGTTTTTTAAATAACATTTTTACCATTTTTATTATTATAGCCAGACTAAAAAATTCTCAATGTAGAAAACCAAAATGACCTTAACAAACCCTGAAAATCGATATCTGAACTTTCTTCTTCTTCTCGCTTCTTCTTCTTCTTCTTCTTCCTCATCATCCTCCTCCTCCTCCTCGTCGTCATCGTTGTCTTCTTCATATATAAGATGGTCTTCACTCCCATCGAGAGCATTACTTATGTCGCTTTTCTTGAAAGATTTAATAATGTTTTCTCTCACTCTAATCTACAATTGTTTTATCCACTGTCACACTCGTTTGACTGTATGTCGTTTTAAAGCACGCTTCGGCGTGATTTTATTGTTGGGCGTCATACATCATGCATTTGTACCATTCCTCTCTCACATATACTTTACAGAGATATCAAGGGGTTGCAGTTGTGAAGCAAGTCCTCCGTGAATAACAGCACGCTCTGTATTTCTCTGCCGGCCGGGGTGGCCGAGCGGTTCTAGGCGCTACAGTTCTAGGCGCTTTCTGCTGGTGGAGTGCCGAAATGCCGCTCAACTGTTTTGTTTGGCGTTAAATTATTTTTCCTGCAGTACTAATGATTTAATCCATTAATATAAATTCGTGGCAAATTGTCTGGTGTGAGTCAAGATTCAAATGGCTCTGAGCACTATGCGACTCAACTTCTGAGGTCATAAGTCGCCTAGAATTTAGAACTAATTAAACCTAACTAACCTAAGGACATCACACACATCCATGCCCGAGGCAGGATTCGAACCTGCGACCGGAGCGGTCGCTCGGCTCCAGACTGTAGCGCCTAGAACAGCACGCCACTCCGACCGGCTGTAAGTCAAGTTGAGGCGTTATTAGTGCAAACTATTGCGAAGATATTCTCACTGTAGGTTTTACATTCGCATTCTTCAGATTCAGCTGTACGTCAGCAAATAAGTACTTGCGTTATGACGTCTGTTTGTAAACACTATTAATATTGATTATTTGCGCTAGACTTCGGCTGTAATGCATTAAAAGTGGCTCTCGTGAAATTGTGTTGTTCTACGACAGGTGTTACTTTTGATAATGGGTATATCTCGGACGATGTTCTATGTGTTGATAAATAAAATATTGAAGGATTTAAATGTTTTTCTTGTGACGAGAGGGTGCTTAAAGGAAAATACCTGTAATGTGGAATATGTCAGCTGCTTTATTTTGCTTTGCGTATAAGCTCACTGTACAAAAAATTAGCGATTCAAGTCCGCTCGTACAGATGAACTTAACGGTAAATGGCGCAGCGATATAGTCACTTACTCAACAGCGCACGCACCGTCTCCATATGAGCATAATAAAATAACGATTTGTGAGACAATTCTGTTCCACGCTGAGATTATACATAAAAAAGGGTTAAATTAGGGATTTAAGAACCTTCAACATCGCAGCGCGTCAGCAATCGTTGGTTAATATATTAAAAAACTAAAAAACCCGCCTCGATTGCGAAAAAAGCACCTAGCGTTAACCCAGGTTTCGGCGTAGATAACTACACCTTCTTCAGAACAACAATAAAACCCACATAGCTATGGTGTTCTTTTAATCATTGACTAAGGTCTTCGTAGGCACTTGTGGGTTTTATTGTTGTTCTGAAGAAGGTGTAGTTATGTACGCCGAAACCTGGGTTAACACTAGGTGCTTTTTTCGCAATCGAGGCAGGTTTTTTAGTTTTTTAATATAAAGTTAGGGATGTTACAGAGTCCAAAATAGGGCAATCCTGTTTCACCGTGCCCGTGGTTATACGGCGTGTGAAGTTTACGTATTAGTTGGTATTTCGGGGCGGACTGCTGAATGTGTATGCAAGCAATGGTGTGACACACAACGCCAAGAAACACGACGTCAGGACTGTGGTCGGTAAAAGATCCTGACTGAGGGTCCGTTTCAAGACTTGTGGATCAAAATCGCTTCCATATCCGATAGGAATTGCTGTTGGCGGTGAATGAAGATCCATTTCAACCTGTTTGGAAGCATATTGCTGCGGGGAATGCAAGCAATGAACATTTGAAGTCGGTTACCTCACTAGAGGCTATTGCTTATAGACGACAACAAAAGAGCTCATCCGCCTGGAAGAATGTCTGTCTGGCTTTCTCAACACTACCCCACCCTATTACATTTCGACTGGCCTGCAAAGTCACCTGCCTTGAACATCGTAGAAAATCTGTGGGATATGTTAGAGCAGCTGATAAAACAGTGACGTCATCATCCCTGGAATCTAGTGGAATTGCACGATCAGTTCTTCAGCGAGCAGCTTACCGTTGATGCATCGTACCCGCACAGCCTTCCGTACTCACTTCCTAACCGAATACAAGGGGTTATCAAGTTCATTGGCGGAATCATGTGTTATTATACGTTTCTTTTAACGAGTTCGCTACAGGCGACACATTTTTCGTCCGGTGAGTTGATACAAACGCTTATTCCGGACCGCCAAACAGTGCTACAGAGCATCGAAAATACGAGGGTCAACACCTAACGAAATTTCACACAAGCTGCTTCCAGAGCCTTCGTCGTCAGTGTAATTACGCGAATTAGTCCCAAACCCAGAGGCATGAGATGTAGAAAATTTAACTTTTTTTTATGTAATTGGAAGGATACGAAGGCACATGAAAGTAAAAGAAACAAATTATCTACAGCTGGACTGACCTAATTCTAGGAGTACACAAAGGAAATTGCAGGAAATGTTTGAGACACTTGTCGCTATCGATTCCTAGTCAGTACATCATTCGTGTGGTTTAATTTCTCAAAGATCGTTTTGCACCGTAAGAACACCTTCAGGTGCTGCATGTTTCAATATTTTCTGCTGATACAAGAACTAACGCAAATAACACCGTGATCAGCATTTGAAGTCCATATGATGATATATGGCCACTGCGTAGTTCCCTGTTAATGCCTATTATACGAAGGTTGGTAATCAGGGTTTTCCATTGTCACCCTAGAAAAATAAAATTACGTAGTTAGTATTTTGTTTGTTGGCATTTACATGGATGTAAATTCAGTATTCGTAGTCACTGATATCCTCTCACTACGGCACCTTATTACGCTGCTAGAGCAGCCAAAACAAAATGGCGACGCCTATCTTCATTTTGCCAACAGGATTCGGCATTTTTCTTTTGGATCCGTTGGCATGTGTTACGGTAACGTGGCGCAGAAATTTCGATAAATACAAGGACACATGTAAATGCAAACAAACGAAAAGTAACTATGTAATTTAATTTTTCCAAGTTGATAAATACTTGATGACTTCCCCTCGTAGAGTCTGCAAGCCAATAAAAATAGCTTAGAATCTCTCAGTTGCTCATAAAAATTTTAGGACGACTTGCCTGACTGTAATACATATACTGTAATGACAAATAACATTTACTGAGCGAGGAGGTGCAGTGGTTAGCACACTGGACTCATATTCGGGAGGACGACAGTTCAAAGCTCGCATCCGACCATCCTGATTTAGCTTTCCCATGATTTCCCTAAATCGTTTCAGGCAAATGCGGAGATGGTTCCTTTGAAAGGGCACGGCCGAATTCCTTCCTCATCCTTCCCGAATCCAATGGGACCGATGACCTCACTGTTTGGTCCCCTCCCCCCCTTCCTAAATCAACCAACCAACCGAATAATTTTTATAGGGATCCCGGTAAGGACATTCCTTGGCCCATTCCCACGAAAAAAGAAGAAGAATACGAAGAACAAGAAGAAGAAAGAATCGCAGTCAGCTATGTCTGTTAACCTACCTTATACCTTGTCTGATATGGACAAGGGTGGAAATCACAAAATTTATTTGACGTTTCTTCGAAATTCTCCCACTGGATATCAGTAACCAATGTTAGATGACTTGCACGACGCGAGACTCTGTTTTGCCTACAGCGTCAGCCACGGCAGCATCGATTCTGTGAACGAAAGGTGCACATAAACACCAAACAAACGTGGTCGTCTAATGACCATAAATTTCTCGTGCCACTGCACGTTGAAAGATACTCCTTTTACCCTGTACCTTTTCCATTACACTTTGCGGCTACAAGTAACGCCTGGGTGCCTCTCCGTCGACGGAATACGAAAATTTTCAGCCAACTCGAACTTTTAAAGTCGGAACATATTCACTGAAATGTTTTGTTTCAGAACCAACAGAAATTCTCAACCTGTAATTTTCTGACCAGCGGGCATGGAATTGTATCTGCAAGAGCGAGCAGTTGTCACCGTCAAACAAACAAGACGTGAAATCTAAATGAGCGGCGCGGAAAAAGTTCTTAATTAATAAACATGCTTCGTGAAAATGATGACGTCAGCGGTATATCTGTACACGGAGTTTGCGGAGTTGCTGCATTGTTGAACGCGCACGTATGAAAATTTGTTAGCAGCGCACCAAAATTCCAAGGAGAAGGTCTCATCGAAGCGTACAGTACATTCACACCCACGCAGCCAGCCACGCACCCACCCACCAACGCACACACAGACACACACACACAGACACGCGCACACACACACACGCACACACACACACACACATACACACACACACACACACACACACACACACACACACACACACACACTTCTCTCTTCACCTGTACTTAATAAAATGTTAACGGGATTTAATACATACTGTTAGGGGAAGGTTGTATCCCATGACATCAAAAGCAAAGTTATATGGAAAAACTGACATACTGCCGGAAGCGAATTCTGTTATTGACATGTTACTCTGAGAATTTTATCGCCAGGCGCAGTTGCTTTTATCTTTTCACAGCTGAATGGTATCGATTGTGAACGTTAGTCTTCAGATTACAGTATGTTCAGCGATAATTGTGGCAGGTCAGCTGTGAACAGATGAAATCGACTTTGTCTGGCAATAAAATTATTTAAGTAAATTTTTAAGCGGCACATAGTCATTGGTGAAGTAAACAAACAATGTAAACTTGTACATCTGAAGTCCTTTCGAAAAGTATGGTATATTTACATCATCCTCAAGAGCAATCAAATGGTTCAAATGGCTCTGAGCACTATGGGACTCAACTGCTGAGGTCATTAGTCCCCTAGAACTTAGAACTAGTTAAACCTAACTAACCTAAGGACATCACAAACATCAATGCCCGAGGCAGGATTCGAACCTGCGACCGTAGCGGTCTTGCGGTTCCAGACTGCAGCGCCTTTAACAGCACGGCCACTTCGGCCGGCAAGAGCAATCAGATCTTCCTAACATTAAGACGTATTTTGATGTCCGCCCCCGGTAGCTGAATGGCCGGCACGGTAGCTCAGCGTGTTCGGTCAGAGAGCTGCGTGTTCTCTGTAATAAAAAAACTGAGTCAAGGAATCAGCGATCAACTTGAACGGATGTCTTGTGACGTCCGCCCAAACCAAAGCCAACGAACTACACTGAACAAAAAAAAAAAAAAAAAAAAAAAAGTATAAATGTCAGCGTGACGGATTCTCAATCCTGTGGCCCGGGTTCGTTTCTCGGCTGTGTCGGGGAATTTTCTCCGCCCAGGGACTGGGTGTTGTGCTGTCATCATCATCATCATATCACCCTCATCGACTGCAGGTCGCCGAAGTGGCGTCAAATTGAACGACCGGCACCCGGCGAATGGTCTGCCTGATGGGGGGCCGTAGCCATACGATTAAATAAATAAATAAAACTATTTTGATGGTTGACTCTCTCCTTACCTTCTTTTGAAATGCAGAACGTTAGTCACAAGAATATCCATGGATGCTCAGATCAGAATCAAATGTGAGAGAAAAGAAACTCGAAACATGTTGACGAAACGTAGAAGTTTTTATAAAAGTCTCCTGTAAACTCTTCCGATAGTCGAACACACTCTCAGTTCTAGGACATTTGCGTTTCTGTTAAGGAACTCTGTGAACAGTACACTACAGATGCAATATAATTTTCATATAAGCTGCTAGTTGCTCGCGTATTATTTCTAGTTTCTGTTTCCTTTTTTATGATGTGTTGCATAAACTGTTATCATTTATACATATCTCACAGATACTGACGACCACAAAGTCTGGCGTACTGTAGTTATTTATCCGTTAGGTCAAAATAGCTAATCTGAGTGCCAAAACAGGAATTCGAGTATGTTAATAATACTGTGATGTGAGCTTTCTCAATATCTCATGTTCAAAACACAGTAATGCATGTATTACTTCCGCTACCTGTTTCGTCTGTCGTGTACGCCATATATGTAATGTTAAACAACCAATGATTATATTTTATATTTATTCACCTCTGACACGTATATCCTGCACCTTTCAGTCATTTTTACCTTCATAATTCCGTATCTGTGTCACTCAGTCTTTAATTGCAGTGACAAGCACCTGAATATGGGGGTAGAATACACACTGTCTTACAAATAAGAGGAGCACCCAGAAGAGTATTTAATGTCATTGCAGTGATTATAAAATCGAGTCTAATTTACAACGAGCAGTATAAGGCCAGTTATCAGTATGACGTTGCACCTCCCTCTGGTCTGGACGTATGGTTCAAAATAGTTCAAATGGCTCTAAGCACTATGGGACTTAACATCTGAGGCCATCAATCCCCTAGTATTAGAACTGCTTAAACCTAACTAACCTAAGGACATCAGACGCATCCATGCCATAGGCAAGATTCGAACCCGCGACCGTAGCAGCAGCGCGGTTCCGGACTAAAGCGCCTACAACTGCTCGGTCACAACGGCCGGCCTGGTTGTATGCACTGATTCGATTGAGAAGGTTGTCACAAAACCGTTGCATCTTCTCTTGAAGCAAGCTGGCCTATAACTTTTGTAACTGTCCCTTGATATCCTCGATACTGACACTGGGACGGGATAGATATCCGAACTGGCCATATGCAAGTTCTATAAGTGCAGATATGATGATCTTGTTGGGCATCGGGATACCTCAGCATCAACCAGACAGTTCATAGGGACATGTACCGTGTAAGGTCAATCATTGTCCTGTTGAAGAATGCCATCACGACATTGTCGCAGCCGGCCGGTGTGGCCGTGCGGTTAAAGGCGCTTCAGTCTGGAACCGCGTGACCGCTACGGTCGCAGGTTCGAATCCTGCCTCGGGCATGGATGTGTGTGATGTCCTTAGGTTAGTTAGGTTTAATTAGTTCTAAGTTCTAGACGACTGATGACCTCAGAAGTTGAGTCGCATAGTGCTCAGAGCCATTTGAACCATTTTTGAACATTGTCGCATGAGAGGTAGAACCTGAGGACGCTGGTTGTCCAAGAAGTACCCTTGTGCTAGTAGACTTTTCTCATTCACTATCAGACGGGCCCTAAACTCATACCCGATCAATTAATAACATAGGGAAACACACAGACCAGAGAACACACTGGGATGAAAGGCGCAAATATGATCGTAATTAGAAAGAAGTGGAGATGGAGGAGCCATATGGTCAGACGAACGAATGATAGAAGGTATATGGAAGTTCAATACTTTATTAAAAGAGATAAAAAAAACAGTGAAAGACTGACATAATGGAAGTTGGGTAGATTATATTAGAAACTGTTCTGGGTCAACATAAATGCATGTAACACAGAAATCTAGAGGAGGTTTTTATTTGAATTATCGTATCCGGCAAGTTTTTCAACTTGTTCCTCGTCAATTCCGCTATTACCTGGGCTGACAAAGTCAATGTTCCACTCATTGTTTTTCTCCACATTTATAATTACTGGTGTATTGTGGTACAGCATTCGATCTCTCTGAAGTCGGGAGTTGCACAGTAGTTTTATTTTGTAAAGAAATTTACCATTCTCCTACCGTCATGGTTAACATGGTTAACCAACATGATATGGTGTGAGGAAGAGGGCAGAGAATCTCTCCCACTACATGACAAATTTCCAGCCACAGCCAGCCGAAAGCCTCGAACGTTAGCACATGTGGGAATCACTCCACGTATCAAAATAATTACTGTCAGCAAATCACAGAACACCTTACTAGGATCTGAACTGATTTTACTGTGCAGCGTTGCCGTTTCCAATAGCTGGTCCCATGATTTAAAGTTTCCGCCTGGTCGTCAAGTCGTATCACACCAAAGAGTATTCCTTTTAGCTTCTCACACTGTGAAGTCTTTTATTGAATTCAGTCCGGCCTCTCCTATGGCATTTCCCTATTCCATACCTTCTCGGGGATGGCTTTCAGCAACAAACAACTTTTACAACACTGTAGTCCTCCTAAGTTAACTTCTGTGTCGTGAGACAGCTAAAAAAAGCCTCCAAGACTGCGTAACTAACAGGCTTTCTTTGCATATTGACAATAAAGGAGGAGATGAAGTAATTAATTAGCGGTGCAGTCATTAGCAGTAGCGAATATTGTTTGCAGTTTTCATACAGTGTAAAAGAATTTGCTGTGCTGAACACTAGGATTTGTTTGATAAAAATTGGTTACGTGGCAGCTTGGGCATCTATATCTGCCTCTACATAGAGACTCTGCAAATCACATTTAAGTGTCTGGCATACGTTTCATCGACCCACCTTCACAATTCTCTATAATTCCAGTCTCGTATACCGCGACGAAAGAACGAACACCTATATCTTTCCGTACAAGCTCTGATTTCCTATCTGGTAAGGATCCCACACCGCGCTGCAGTAGTCTAAAAGAGGACGGACAAGCGTAGTGTAGGCAGTCTCCTTAGTAAATCTGTTACTTTTTCTAAGTGTCCTACCAATTAAACGCAGTCTTTGGTTAGCCTCCAACACAACATTTTCCAAGTGTTCCTTCCCATTTCAGTTGTTCATAATTGTAATTCCTATGTATTTACTTCAATTTAGGGCCTTTAGATTTGACTGATTTATCGTGTAACCGAAGTTTAAGGGCTATATTTTAGTACTCATGCGGATGAGCTCATACTTTTCGTTATTTAGGGTCAATTGCCAATTTTCGCACCATACAGATATATTTTCTAAATCATTTTGCAACTTCTTTTGATCTTCTGCTGACTTTACTAGTCGATAAACGACAGCATCATCTGCAAAGAACCTAAAACGGATGTTAAGATTGTCTCCCAAATCGTTTATATAGATAATGGGCAACAGAGGGCCTATAACGCTATCTCGTGGAATGCTAGAAATCACGCCGCGTAGTAGTAGTAGTAGTAGTAGTAGTAGTATATTGCAGAGGAGTAGAAAGACACAGTTTTCGGGTTAGTGATAGTGAGGTTAGTGATAGTGAGTGTTATAATCTCTACTTAGAATAACTTGGATCCAGACGTGAATCGACGTCACCATTTCATGCACAGCCAGCCAACAAGCTGTAGAGGATCCACAGCAGTTTGTTTCAATTACAGGGGATTTCTGTTCGAATAACTCCTCCTGTCGCCTCGTTTGCTTTCGCTGTGCAGCACCGGCTCCCGGCTTGTTCATTCTCCTTGGCGCGAAGCGTAAATTATCAGGTGGCTCTTCGGAGACGTCGTCGGACGAGAGGCTTCCAGTAAGTTTCGAACAACGTCGAGGCTACCCTTATCCGCTTACATCGCACCCGCGTAATTTCGCGAGAAATTGGATTTCTCAAGTATTATTAATCTCGCCTAGCGTTGTCGAACTTCAATACCGGTTTTATTAAATTTGCGCTGACAAAGCCCGATCGTGAAGTTGTTATCGGGCTGGAGGAGTTTGTGGAACACGTCTCCGCCGACCGCCGCGGCCGGCACCCATCAGGAGCGTGCTCCCGGGCTATCGATTACCTCGCATGATTCGTCGCGCGAACGGTAAACAACGATCGGAATAATGATGGAGGGGGTGTTCGCCGCTGCCGGATTTCAAGCTGCGGGATCTTGGCGGTTGATTTATTTGTCCTGGCCGTTCGGGTCGCTGTCAGCCAGTTGGAGGAGAAAAAATCCCAGGGAGAAATCACTTGCTCTTTGAAGACCCGCTTTGTAACGTTTGCTTTGCTGCACTGCGCCGTACTGTATAACCTACAGCTGTGTGTATTTATGATGCAGGATGCTCTCTCAAACGGAACGCTTGACGCGTTCCCGATACAGCTTTTCAGCCAATGAAAAACCCAATTACACTTGGCGGAAGGCGAACTTGCTGTAAACACTGATCGGCGAACTGTAAAAAGTATCATACTTTTCCAGAAGGTATTTGTTTGTTACGGATCGCGTAAAGTAAACGGACTGCTGGACCAATGACCTGATTTTCATTTTTAATAGCATATTTTTTCCGGATGGTATTTATTTTTACTTTTTTCGTCTTTCTTTACGTGATGTAGCAGGAACTTGAAACGTCTTGCTAGTACCTTCCATGTTATTTTCCAATAACAAAAATACATTTGCGTTTTCGTTGTTTACTTCCATTTTCGTGCTTTATTGCGAGAAAAGTCGTGCAAAACCATGACACTAAGCGCTGACTCCCCTTGAAATTATATCTCAGTTCTAAATAAATGAATTTACTTCGCCGACCGCGGTGGCCGAGTGGTTCTAGGTGCTTCTGTCCGGAACCACGTGGCTGCTACGGTCGCAGGTTCGAATTCTGCCTTGGGCATGGATGTGTGTGATGTCCTTAGGTTAGCTAGGTTTACGTAGTTCTAAGTCTAGGGGACTGATGACCTCAGATGTTAAGTCCCATAGTGCTTAGAGCCATTTGAATCATTTTTGAACTAACTTCGATTAGTTTAACAACATCAAAACTTTTTATAGAGTCGTCGATTCGCTTTGTGGGTAGTAGTTTACATGTCACAAATACGTAAACAACTATGATTAAGTATTTAATGGTTCTAAGTGTTATGATTGCAGGAAATTTTCTTCGCCGTTTCTAAATCATTTGAGAAAGCGATTTTTTGTTCAGTGAATAAAGGCACAATCATTAATGGGAAGAATTCACTTATAATATTTTTTAATGTACTACAATAAGGAATTCTAGAGTCGTTAAAATCTACTTAACTAAGATGCTTTAACGCTAGTAGACAACGGCAACTCAAGCCCTCGTTATTACAATGGACTGTTAGGATATTATTAGGGATAGCGAATTCACACGAAATTTTTACAGTATTTCTTAGAACAGCAGACATAAAATGCAAAAACTTACGTTAAAGCCACGATTTTCAGAGAATAATATTATACGAAAGCTACACGCACACATTGTGGCAAGAGTAGAGGGAGCTCTAAGGTGAATCTGTACTTGGACATTTAAATAATTAAGACTTCAATGTGGCTGAGTAAGAACTGATTGAAGCAATTTGGAGTCCAGCAGCACCGTTAACGGGCTCCTGAATCGTTTCTCCATTGAGTATGAATGAAATGTCCTGTGAAACTGGATTCTGGACTGTATTAACGTAGTTATCTACTCTACATATGTTTCTTCTAGGCTCTTGGCTAATTTCTTACGCACAACATTTTTGTGCTGGATTCATTTGTAATTGTACCTGTCGAAGCAATTTAAAAAATTATCTTTTAAGCTTGATATCGATTTCAACCTGCTGGCAGTTTATTAAAACAGTCACGATGATTGTTACGCAATAGAAATATTTTTTTAAGCAATGAGTATGGTTCAAGAACCAAACGTAAATAGTGACAGAACAAACTGCTACTCCTGGCAGTCCAGAAAACATGGCAAGTGTATTGCGAGAAATAATTATATATTCATGGTTCACATGTGCTAATCCAAGCCAGTCCCTTACGTGATTAGGGCTCATTCTAACAGTAAAATTCTATTGACAATGTTATGAGATCTGTCAGCTTCGCATCACTAGTGACGTAACTGATTCGAATTTCGTAGATATGAGCCCAGAGCTACTTTAAACTCGCAGGCATACTTTGATGAACAAATGGTCACAATCACTCAAAGAATTTCTTTTTTTATTGAGAAAAAAGTTATCTCTATTATAGGCCCTTTGCTACTGGAGGTGTTATCTATTTTTTTGGCAGTTAACATCTGAAAACCAAATTACTTCCTATCAGTACAAAAGTACCATTACCTGCTTAAGCAGTTGTCGATGTTTTACCCTCTGTTCCAATGTCCACTTGAAACATAAATGTCTCGGTGATAACTGCTTTCTTATGCTCACGCAGAGGCAGTGCGTGCGCAGTTGAGTACGTTACTCGATGGCTGCGCCATATGTTAGGGCTCAACAATTCATCTGTGCATATGTAATGGGGTGACTAATTTTTTTGTCCGATGAGCTTACCTCTGCTGCTGTGACTGCTGTTGGCCATTGTTTTAGCTGAACTGGGTCCGTCCTGAAACTTCCTCGATTAACAGTGTTTGCCGTCATGGGAGTAGTGTGCCACGACACCAGCTTTTCTATTGTGACAATCGAATTCACAGTTTATAGTACCGTCTCCTAACCCACATTTCTGCAATTGTTTATATTAACGCGATGCACAACTTGATCCGTTGTGTGACCGCTGATCCTATTTGCCTTGTCCCCTTCTAGATGAAATGGTTTCTGACTACGGAATGTTGGATACTGTAGTGTGCATTAGTGTCTCGTGTCTTGGGATTCCTAGATAACAAGGCTGCAGGTGGGAGCGCCCTAGCTTGCGAGAAGGAAAGATGAGCCACACAAGGATCGAATGCGTGTAGTGGATTTAATAACCGTTATTCTGGTACATTGGCCAACCTGTCCGTTTCATGCGGTTCTCCAAGCACTCTTTGGCAAATAATCGCCTACTTCCTAATCTCCAACTCAGAAAAGTACGATCATAGTCAGTTGAAATACAGCAGACCAAAGAACAAAATGATTCACTCGATAGCAGAGTGTGCCGTCATTTTAATCTTCGTTATACATTAAAATTGTGTGCCAGATGGGGCCTAGAAGCTGAACCTTTGCCCTTGCCCTATGGACAAAGCTATTAACAAAGCACTCACAGAGCTTCACTTCTACCAGTGTCTCTTCTCAGACCCATATACGAGTCCCGGTCCTGCACACAGTTTCAGTCGGCCAGGAACGTTCACAGACATGGTCGTATAAATGGTTCACAGACAGATGACGCAAGCTACCTCGCTCCCATAGGTAAAGCGACGACCGTGGCGATACGAAATACGTCCAGTCACAAAGTTGAAATAATATAGTCAAATCACTAAAAACATCGTAAAATCATGAACAGTAGTAAAGAGGAAGAATGGACGTTTGAAAGTCGGGTCAGTTTGTGGGACAAACTATTGATAGGAGTCGGCTGCATGTAAACCCCTACGAGGTTTCAGCGCAGTCGATTGGAGAGGTGGTGGTGAGGTCCTGTGTCACGTCCAAGGCGTTAATCAGATAACATTAAATTAACATTCATTTATTGCAGAAAGTTTTAGAGAGATTCAGTCTTCTTCTACGCTAGGCCTGGTAGCAGCCAAGCTGCGTCCATGTGACAGGAACGAGCTGAGTGAAGCGTCAATGCCCGTCGTGGACTCAATGGTCAGTTTCGCAGTGACATGCAGGGCGGAGCGGCGGCTGGCGTGTCCTCAGGGCCTACCGTGACTGTGGATGTCTGCCGAAGCCTCAGCGCTCTAGTTGAGGATAGTCGTGCTTAGGGTTGTCTTCACAAATCTGCTAACCCATAATGACGGTTGTCATGATGGGGAGCATGCTGAAGACTCAACAGCAAGACAGGGAACAGTCCAAAGGGCAGTCTGAGAGAACAGTCGGTAAGGCGGTCCATGCAATGCCAAGGAGTTGCGGCACAGTGCTCCCAAGTCGAAGAGCTTACAGTGAGCCAGGTTTCATCTACAGAAGATCTGCTCAGCGCTCATCTTCAGTCAGTCGTCATTGTGAACGGCAGGAATGGCGGCTCACAGCAGTGTTCAAGTCCCCCCCCCCTACTTATCGCCCCCCCCCCCCCCCCCGCCCCAACCACAGCCAGATGGACTTTTAGAAGTAAACTCAAAACCGGCAGCAGCTGGAAACACTTTGTCATGTATCAACATGTCACCCTGCAACTAATAGAGCTGATCTTTCGTTAGTAACAGTGATGCAGACAGAAAGACAAGATACCGAGCCCTGAGTGGAAAGGAAGAATCGATGACGTGATTCTCCCATATGGGGAGCATTCTCTGTTAGACTAATTTTTAGGTTCAGAGCTTCAGAGCATTCTTTTATTGCACATTTGCAGCTAGAAACATGTTCTTGCATAATCTTAAGGTATAGCTTCTTCTTG
Organism: Schistocerca americana; assembly: GCF_021461395.2. Lineage (NCBI taxonomy): Eukaryota > Metazoa > Arthropoda > Insecta > Orthoptera > Acrididae > Schistocerca > Schistocerca americana. The sequence goes on from NC_060121.1 coordinate 394,612,171, forward strand.
CTCCCAACACAAAGGAATAATGTCATGGTACTGAATCAGGTGTTCCTGACACGGTCTCTCTCGCACACTCGGTGTAAATGTGCTCCCTGCTTCTTTGTGTTCGGTGCCCCAGAGTGTTTATACTTGTTACGCAACTATTGAATAACAGGGAAGAGCATTACACCTGGACGGCATTTCAGGCAGCTGAAAAATTTTATTCTTTGCTCCAATACCATTTTACTGTGCAACATACGAGGGATGTTCAGTGACTAATGCAGCATATTTTTCCCTGAAATACGATTAATTTTATTCAGGATTCCAATACACTGTATTATTTCCCGCTCTTTTGGCTACAGAACCATATTTTTCAACATAATTTCCGTTCAATGTTTATTATTACGTCACATTACTGAGAAGGTCTGCATGCCCAGGTGATACCACTCCACTGGTCGACGTCAGAGACAACACTTTCTGCATCAATAACCTCCACATCATCCTCAGAGTGCTCCCCATGAGGTGCAAAAATGGTTCAAATGGTTCTGAGCACTATGGGACTTAACTTCTAAGGTCATCAGTCCCCTAGAACTTAGAACTACTTAAACCTAACTAACCTAAGGACATCACACACATCCATGCCCAAGGCAGGATTCGAACCTGCGACTGTAGCGGTCACGCGGTTCCAGACTGAAGCGCCTTTAACCGCTTGGCCACACCGGCCGGCCATGAGGTGCATTCTTTATTGCGTCAAACAGCTGGAAGTTGGGAGGTACGGGATTCGGTTTGTAGGGTAGATGATGAAGAACAGTGCATTGATGTTTTGTGAGGTCCTTTTGAGTGTGCAGACTTGTGTAAATGCATTGACATGAAGAAGTTCTTTCGCATTTTTGCGGCAATGAACATTCTGGAGTAGTTTCTTCAGTTTCATGAGGGCAGCACAATACACTTCAGAGCTGATCGTTGTACCATACTGGAGGTCATCGAACACAGTATCCCATTACAGAACAGTAACCATGTGTTTACTGGCTGAAGGTGCAGCTTTGAACTTTTTCTTCGAAGGAGAGGTGATGTGTCTCCTCTCCATGGATTGCGGTATTTTTTTTTTTTCGGTTCGAAGTAATGAACCCCGTTTCCCGGCCCATGAAGATGTTGGTCAAAAATTTGTTACGATCAGCCTCACAACACGCAAGAAATTCCGCACAGCGGGTCATAGTTGAACTCTACGTCTTCTGTTAGGCGGCGAGGAAACCAGCAGTTGAATCCCTTTGAGTATCCCAACTAGTGGACCAGTGTGTCAGCACTACAGACAGAGCAGTGAGATGTTTGTCACCCGTCGATCACCTCGAATGAGAGTGTCCGCACGTTCCAACATTGCAGGGGTCATAGCTTTGTGCGGCCTAACGGAAGCTGCAGATCAAACAGGTTTGTGCGACCTTGTTGCGGCGAAGACAGATGCTTCCAGTGGTTCAAATGGCTCTGAACACTATGGGACTTAACTGCTGAGGTCACCAGTCCCCTAGAACTTAGAACTATTTAAACCTAATTAACCTAAGGACATCACACACACCCATGCCCAAGGCAGGATTCGAACTTGCGACCGTAGCGGTCGCCGGTTCCAGACTGTAGCGACTAGAGCCGCTCGGCCACTCCGGCCGCCACAGATGTTTCGCCGAACGACTCACTGTGTTTTTCTTTCACTGCCAGGTCACCCTAGACGTTCTGCAAGCGCCTATGAATATCTGCGGTCCTCTGGTTTTCAGCAAAAAGAAACTCAATGACAGCTCTCTGCTTCGGACGCACTACCGTTACAGACGCTATTTTGAAGCCAATGTGGAGTACCGCCACCAGTCGGAACGTCGTGGAACAATAGATGATGAATTGGCAAAATTTCATCAAGTCCGCTGTGACCGAACGGTTCTAGGCGTTTCAGTCCGGAACCGTGCTGCTACGGTCGCAGGTTCGAATCCCGCTTCGGGCATGGATGTGTGTGATATCCTTAGGTTAGTTAGGTTTCAGTAGTTGTAAGTCTCGGGGACTGATGACCTCAGATGTTAAGTCCCATAGTTCTTAGAGCCATTTGAACCATTTCTTTCATCAAGCCCCGCTGCAAATTCCGCATCTTTTCAATTGAAACTGGCAAAGCTGCATTACTTACTGAACGACCTTAGTATATTCGGTCTGCTGAGGAGTGTACGTTCCAACTTTTAAGACTCTGGTAGTTTTGTCATGGCTGAAGCTGCGTGTGCCATACAATGGAGACAACGTACGTGACGTGGTATAGCTATGTGAGTGGCGGCGCCTCTAACTCGGAAATCGGCGAGCGCGGCCAGCGGCCGGTGAGCCGGTGCAGTAGTAATTGCTCCCCTGGAGCAGCGAGCAGCGCGCTGTGTGAGAGGCGCCCGCGGACCGCGGACTGTGCTGGGTTGGGTGCCCGCGGCGGGCTTAATTAAAATACAGCCCGCGGCTAATGGAGCTCTCAGTTAGCCGCGCCGAGCCACGCTGTCCGAGCTCTACTCGCGCACCCCTCACACGCCTCGCGGATAAACAATTTCAATTTGGCGGCACCCGCCACTCGGTGCGCGCAGCTATGGCGGCGTGCCGGTGATACCGGCCGGTCGTGGCGTCGGTCGGCAACATAGAGAGGTTATACGTGCCGTCAACAACGAGGTCGTTACAGACGTCCACGACGATTAAAGTGATCGCACCACCCTGTTATTTCATTTATGCCACTTAATCTGTCTGGGGTCCGGGCGATCCCACTCCTCCCGAAAACGAGTTCTGTGCCCTAACCAGTGAGTGTCAAGAATGTACGAGCGATCAGCAATGAAAGTCGTAAATGTCATCTTCAGATGGTATCAAGCAAGTAGTTATTATTTTGATGACACTGTAATTGTTCCATCTCGTCTGGCACTGATTTAACAGCTATAGTGGCGATCGAAACTTAAAGACGAAAGTGGCTTTCGCTTGATGTGTCACTGCTAAGTAACACAGCTTGATGATCCTTGGACCATAGCCAGCCGGTGTGGCCGAGCGGTTCTAGGCGCTACAGTCTGGAGCCGCGCGACTGCCACGGTCGCAGGTTCGAATCCTGCCTCGGGCATGGATGTGTGATGTCCTTAGGTTAGTTTGGTTTAAGTAGTTCTAAGTTCTAGGGGACTGATGACCTCAGAAGTTAAGTCCCATAGCGCTCAGAGCCATTTGAACAATTTGAACCATGGACCATACATACACAGGACTGCTACAGTATAATACAGAAGGAAACGGAAAGAAATACGCAGTGAGACGGAAATAAATGTCGCTTTTATTCAGTGACAATATTTATACTGGAGTCACAGCAATGACCCACTGGACAGTACAAAAGGCGGGACACGGCTGTTAATAGCGCGTGTGATCACCACTTACAGCAATGCCTGCTCTGGTACTTGCTGCCCCGCTGGCTGCAATGTTGGTAATGAGAGTTCTTATCGTCAGGCGTTTCGTTCCTCCACCAGCTCGGTCGATAACTGATGGACGTTCGTTGCTGCACGTGCACATGCAGCGTTACATCTTCCCAACGCGCCCCCCGCATAACCCAAGAGATTTGAGGAGTGCATTTTCATCCATAACAATGAAGACTGGGGCGAATTCACCATTGAAAGGTGCATATGGAGATGGACTGCAGTGTTACAATGAGGTTGAATAGTAAGCGTAGCGTGTTCAAAAATTTGAACGTCGGTACGGCGGCCGGAGTGGCCGAGCGGCATGGATGTGTGTGATGTCCTTAGGTTACTTGGGTTTAAGTAGTTCTAAGTTATTGGGGACTGATGACCTCAGAAGTTAAGTACCTTAGTACTCAGAGCCATCTGAACCATTTGAACGTCGGTACGCCCATGCAGCGTTCTGATTCGCCACACCGTAATACCTGGACCACCAATACGTTCATATTGCACAATGTTTCTGAGTGCCTTACGTGATACCACCTCTCGCCATATGAGACTACGTCCAGCATTGTCGAACATGATCATTTGGGTGGTCCGGGTGTTATAATGTGGCGATGCAGAATGCTGCAAGGGTGTACTGATCTCTAAATCTTTGAACAAAATACTCCCTCCGAGGTGCGCCTTTCTGGGATACATTCGACCCGAACTTAATTTTTATAGAAGGCAACGCGCAACCTCATCGAACAGCACACGTGCAGCAGCTCTTGGAACAAGAGGATATTCGGTGATTGGGCTGCTTGCCCGTTTCCCTGACTTAAATCCTATCGACCACGTATGAAACGCGTATACTTTCGGAAGATATACTACAGCATGCCCACATTCATTAATGGTCATCTAGTAATTGTAAGCTACTCCGATGGAAGAATGGAATACAATACCACGAAAGTTTCTTACCAAGCACGTTGGAGGGCAAACATCGTCGTCGATGGTGATCACACGCACTATTAAGGACCGTGGGCCACCTTTTGCAATGTCCATTGAGAGTCACAAATCGCAGTGACTTCCGTGTAAGCAATGTCTTTGAAGTGAAGTTTCATTTCTGTTGTTGTCATTGCGTATTTCTTCTACCTATCTTCTGAACTATACTGTAGCAGCTCTGTCTATGTATGGTCGAAGTTTCATCGAGGTATGTTACTTGACAGTGACACCGCATCCGAAAGTTACTTTCGTCCTTAAATTTTGCTCGCCAGCGTATTTATTACGTTTCACCTGATTGGCCAATTTCAACCAATCCTCAAGTGTTATCCTCCAGTGCTATAGGTGCCAATAAACTGTCGTAATATACCCTATCAGCAATGGACGTAGTCACATAGAGGGTGGTTAGAAATAGCGTGAAAAGCTTGTAAGAGTATATATGACGGTAGTATGTGGACATGTTGGTGTGGACATGTTGGGAATGTGGATCTCACGGGGAGCGTGCAAGGGATAAGTCCCTGCAGACGCACTATCCTCTGTGCCCGCGGTGGCTCAGATGGGTAGAGCGTCTGCCATGTAAGCAGGAGATCCCGGGTTCGAGTCCCGGTCGGGGCACACATTTTCAACATGTCCCCAATGAAGTACATCAACGCCTGTTTGCAACTAGGGTGTCCATTTAATTATCATTTCGCTTGTAAGAGTATTGCAGGGGCCGGCCGCGGTGGTCTCGCGGTTCTAGGCGCTCAGTCCGGAGCCGCGCGACTGCTACGGTCGCAGGTTTGAATCCTGCCTCGGGCATGGATGTGCGTGATGTCCTTAGGTTAGTTATGTTTAAGTAGTTCTAAGTTCTAGGGGACTGATGACCACAGATGTTAAGTCCCATAGTGCTCAGAGCCATTTTTTAGTATTGCAGGGGAGGTTGTGCTGAGAAATAAGTCTTCAGAAAAAGAACTGGACACGTTGCGCCGTTTCCGAGTTATTTAGCATTGAAGTTGGCCAGTCACTCCGCCGTGCGCACAAATTCTATCTGCCTGCCAGAGACAGCACCGGAAAACTTGTTCTTAGTTTAGTTTCCCCAGACCGGACAAAAGTAGCTTTTGTTCACTTAGCTTAACTTTATCACTTGCGCAAAAGGTACATTTTAATTGGTAATGAGCATCTGAACAAGTGGCACAGAGATGTCTGTGCATTACCGTACTTCAGCGTGTGCAAGTGCTTGAGTTTGAGTGTGAAACTGCCTAATCAGCAGACTTCAATGCGAAATTACTCGTAAACGGCGCAACGCATCGAATTTTTGTTGTTGGCATTTGCTTTTCAGCACAACTTCCCCTGCAACACCTTTACAAGCATTCCAGACTGTTCCTGATCACCCTATGTATTACGGAATGTGGTTGGCACCCATAGCACTTGAGAGTGGCCTGTATGACGGAAAATGGCCAGTAGTGCGAAACTTAAAATTAAATACTTGTTAAGTTAACAGCAGCTGAAGTGGAACTATTACAACATCCTTACACAAGTTAACATGAAGAGTATGATATTATAACACTTTCAATGCAGTCTAGCTTATTGCCACATTAATAGTGTTTAGGTTACAGTATTCCTTGCTGGAAGTTATGGAACGAGTCGACACAGTCTCGTGTTGCCAGCTGAGGAGCTTCTTAAATGAATATTAGCGTGCCCGAGGTCTGGAAAGCCGACAAATGCCGACAGAGCAGTTTACTGACCCTATAGCCCTGCGTACCACATTCTGATGTCGCCATAAAGCAGCCGAAGACACGGCAGTCGGTAGGCAACCTGCAACTCTCTTGCCCAGATCACAGAACTGCTTCTTAGTCTCAGCAGCAGGTTTAAACATCATCTCTGTCGTTTAGTAATTTCTAATGGGTCTTGTAACACAAAAATGTAACAAGCAAGTGATTCAGGGGTGACATCTGAAATAAAATCTTCTTTTACAGCAGTAATAGGTACTAGAAACACTACTTGGAATTATAACATAGGCAGTCGGGAAGAAATGTAATTAAAACTTTTGAATGCAGTATATAAAAACTGAAAACTACAAAATTAAAAACTGTCCACCGCACATTCCTCTATGAAACGCAAAGTTTTCGGAAATCCATATTCAGGTGCGCGAAGAAAAAATTAACTAGATCGGTTAACGCACAATCTTTTCGCCACTTAACCCTACGTTTATAAGGTCTGAGGGCGTATTTTGGTAATTTACCGCTACAATCACAACTCCATCAGAATATTAATAAGCTGTCACAATTTTTGCGCACGATTCATGAATCATTTGTGTAGGGGATTCATGAACTCCTCACACAGTGACAAATCAGGCCTGCTCTGGAAAAGAACATTCGCCTAACATAGATTTTCTAGATATTGCTGACTTATTCTTCCACATTCACCTGTGGCTGGACCAGTTAACAGATTACATAAAGAAATATGCCTGGTCCCATAGTGGCATTATCCAGCTTGAAATATAGCAAAAGTACTACCAGAATAAACTATACCCTGCTTCATATCGACAAGCACGTTGCAGAAATTCTCATACACAAGCTGCGCAGTAAATCGTTGTAATCAGTTTTAGAATCACTTTCTTTAAGTTATTGTTTTTTTTCATCTTTTCAGAAGAGAGCCCTCAATTCAAGTGCCCAGCAGCGAATATATCTAAGCGAAGCGACACACGGGAGTAAAAGTCGAACGTGCTTTGTTCCTGTTTCAACTGCTTCCCTATATAGGCCTGGCGCAAGCGGAAAAAGAATTCCTACGCCTGTGTATTTAAAAGACTGCGATTCAGTATTTGCTTTCCACTCACAGAGCTTTTCGCATTGACCAGATCCCTAAAATAGCTCCTCTTTTCTTCTCTGAAACAACACTGGCTTCCTGGAGCAAAGTTAGCTGCATTTTTCCAGTGCTGCGTGTGAACGGCATTTTTCATTGTATTGAAACATCATTTCTACCAAAAAATTACAAAAGAGACGTTGCTGGATTATTGTTGTTGCCCAAGAATTTCACTCACCTGTGGATGCTTCATTGTTTAGTCCAGATTATGTCCCACAGCGAACAAATTTCAGCTGCTGATCTGACACCAGGCAATACAAAATCAGCTTACATTACTCCAATACGTAGCCTAACAAAATAATTTCAACCCAAATACAGTTCACAAACTGTACGAAAACCAAGCGAAACATAAAAAGTAAAGCATTCACAAAGACATAGAATTAATAAGAGGAAATAAAACAAAGCAAAAAGCAAATAACCAAACGACGATACACTTGGAACAAATATCGCATAAAATAAACCAAATCTTAAACAAAACAACAATGAAACTACTTTTCCGAAGGAAAAACAACCTAAGAACGAAAATTCTATGTGGAAAAACCAAAATCCCGATTTTTGTCAACCCAGGCTTCGTGTAATGTTTGCACAAAATTCTATACTGGTCAAACAGGAAGAAATTTTAAGACTAGGTTCAAAGATCACACAAGAAATTGCGACAGCAGTGAATCAAGCGTTCACCAGCACCTCGAAAACCAAAACCACAAAGCAGAACGTATCGAAAATACATTACAGGTTCTGCACAGGATATCAAAGGGACATCTGGGCAGAACTAGAAATATATACACAGGACAAAGAATTATCGAAACTACGTCCGTAATGAACAAATCGATATCAAAGACAAAAATTATCTAGAAAATTTTACTGACAATTTGGATAACGAGAACGGATAAAAATCACAGTAATCAGTAAACCAAAGACAGCCATTGATACAAACGATAACAAAATTGTAATATCAGTGAAACGCAACTAATGTCACTGACTAGCAAGGATTGCATTGTCAACATAAAGGATCAACGAAAGTAAACTGTCATTCCCACTGTCAAAAGTATTTCGTGAAACTATTCTTTACAAATAAAACTTACGTCATTATAGCGATCTAGCAACAAATACGGAGGTAGTCGACAGTTTACTCACTGGTTCACTACGGTCATCTATTCCAACTAGATGTAAGTACGCATGCAAACTGACTCAGCAAATGTTACATCTACAGGTTTACATGACAATGGCGCTATAGGCAAAACATGCTTGTAGTAAAGAAGGAGGATTACTAGTTAAACCAGAAGATAACTAAAAATTGTCAGGTTCAAATAAATGATTAAATGTTTGTGAAATCTTATGGGACTTAACTGCTAAGGTCATTAGTCCCTAAGCTTACACACTAGTTAACCTAAATTATTCTAAGGGCAAACACACTCACTCATGCCCGAGGGAGGACTCGAACCTCCGCCGGGACCAGCCGCAATTGGTCAGGTAGCTTTTAATTTAAATTCTTGCCGTTACTGCTTACTTGTCAGAGTCGAAAAAGAAACTTCGGTCGTCCGTACATCATAATGATATACAGCCCTGTTAGCCAGCCGCGGTGGCCGAGCGGTTCTAGGCGCTTCAGTCTGCAACCGCGCTGCTACTACGGTCGCAGGTTCGAATCCTGCCTCGGGAATAAATGTGTGTGATGCCCTTAGGTTAGTTAGGTTTAAGTAGTTCTACGTTCTAGGGGACTTGTGACTTCAGATGTTAAGTCCCATAGTGCTCAGAGGCATTTGAACCATTTTGAGCCACTAACAGGCCTGTTCATGGAAAAAAAAAATCTTTCTTAGATTTGAAAAAATGCTTCTTAAAGGTAAAACAAATGTCTCTATAGATACTGCTCGAAATTTAAACACAGTATTTTATTGAGAATGACTGACATTGATAGGTAGATTTCACTTTCGTGTAGCTTTCATAATCTGGTTTTTGAGATGTTGCGGTTTTATCTGCAATCTTTACGTAATGCGCGTACTTCTGACAGATGTGAACGGTTGGGGAAGGATTTCTGGTGGATAGTTTTTTTTTTTTTCCTCACGTGACTACTGAAATCAGCTCTTCGTTCCCTTCCACGTCTGAATTCCTTGTATAGCTACTTGCAAGAAAACAGTACCAGGGCGTGTTTAGGGCTAGTCTGATTTCTTCCCTTTTTTCCTCCACGCGGGGGACCAGGGAAATTCTTTGGGTTTCTTTCAAATCTCAACGGTGGGGGCGAGCAACAAAGGTGGCAATGCACTTTTCCACCGTTTTCAAAACCTATTCTTTCGATCAGAGACTTCTTGAAGGTACTATAAATTCCTGTGTTCTCAAGGCACTCTGATTAGCTTAGCGTGGTGTCTTGTGCAGTGGGCGTTGGAGACGGGCCGAGACCGCCCTGACTGTTTTTGCTGTGGACTCAGGTCTATCGAGATATGTTAAGTTCTGGGGCCAGACACTGCTATTCCAGGTTTTGCTAAGTACAGACGTCTCTTCTAGAATGTGGCTCTAAGTGCGAGGGTTGGAACTTTAATAGTGGCAACTATTTATTTACAGTTCGTACAAAATAGATACGTGCTTCAAAGTTTTACTGCCCTTCAAAGTAGTCACCACTATTGTGTATAACCCACTGCCAGCGATGTGGAAGTCGTAGGATACTCTTAGCAGTGCCAGTTGTGTTGACAGTTCGAGCGGCGCGGTCTATTACCCAAAGAATTTGTAGGAGTTCTGAAGCGAATGCCGTGACGTGTTTCCTTCAGTTTCGAAATCGAGTTGAATTCACGACGGTTTAAATCAGGGGAGTGCAACAGGTGGTCTAGCACTTAGCAGCCCCATCAGTCAAACAAATAAGTAACAACTTGCACTGTACGTGCTTGAGCATTGTTCTGCAAAATGATGGTCAGGTCCTGCAAAAAGTGTCATCACTTCTGTCTCTATGCTGTTCATTTTTGGAACACAACCTACGACCAGCTGAAGTGTTTCGGGATTTAAAATAGAGTGGGTCTGTATTTGTTTTAACTTGGCATCGATCGCCACGTGCTCACAGGACGCTATCATAATGGCCGTAGTTCACGCTGCTAAAGCATGCCAACTTTCCCTACATCAATCATTTTATTCATGGTTTCATTGTAGTCACTTAGAGTTGGTGTTGAAACCATACGCCTTCATAATTCCTGTCTGAGCCCATCCGCCGGCCGGAGTGGCCGTGCGGTTATAGGTGCTTCAGTCTGGAACAGCGCGACCGCTACGGTCGCAGGTTGGAATTCTCCCTCGGGCATGGATGTGTGTGATGTCCTTAGGTTAGTTAGGTTTAAGTAGTTCCAAGTTCTAGGGGACTGATGACCTCTGCTGTTTAGTCCCATAGTGCTCAGAGCCATTTGATTTGAGCCCGGCCACGAAGTTCTCTCCTGTACCAACCTCGTCGTCTCAGTACAGCACAGGCAATCTACGTCTTCAATTATTTGCTGGATATATTCCAATCTCTGAGTTCCTCTATAGTTTTTACCCTCTATAGCCTCCTCTAGTACCATGGAAGTTATTCCGTGTTGTGTAAACATGCTATTCTTTCTTCTAGTCAGAGTTTTCCATATATTACTTATATTCTCCGAGGAACCTCCGCATTCCTTACCTTATCAGTCCATCTAATTTTCAACATCCTTCTTTAGCACTACGTTTCAAATGCTTCGATTCTCTTTTGTTCTGGTTTCTCACAGTCCATGTTTCACTATAATGCTGTGCTCCAAACGCTATTTAACATTTATATAAATGACATTGTCAATAAATGACAGATGAAAATAGAAGATTTGTGTCCACCGAGGCGATGGTATTTAGCAGATAAGGTTATTCAGAAACATAGGGAAAACGACGTACAATGAGCAGAATACTCCTTTGATATAATGGCAAAATATGCATGTATAATTTAACTTTATCGGCAGTGAAAACTAAAGTTGTGTCCTTTTTGTGCAAAAGAATATCTTAAGTTAAAATCATAACCGAGATTAACGTATTGGAACAAGGCCACACTATCTTAAGTTCATGATAATGATCCTGGAACTAGAAGGTACTTAAAAAGTCTTATAACTATTGGGCACGATTAAAAGAACGCTCCTGAATAAAAGCAGGAAAGACACAGAAGTTAAATTCTGTAATACTACACTACAGGCCATTAAAATTGCTACACCAAGAAGAAATGCAGGTGATAAACGGGTATTCATTGGACACATATATTATACTAGAACTGACATCTGATTGCGTTTTCACGCAATTTGGATGCATAGATCCTGAGAAATCAGTACCCAGAACAACCACCTCTGGCCGTAATAATAGCATTGATACGCCTGTGCATTGAGTCAAACAGAGCTTGGATGGCGTGTACAGGTACAACTGCCCATGCAGCTTCAACACGACACCACATTTCATCAAGAGTAGTGACTGGCGTATTGTGACGAGCCAGTTGCTCGGCGACCATTGTCCAGACGTTTTCAGTTGGTGAGAGATCTTGAGAATGTGCTGGCCAGGGCAGCAGTCGAACATTTTCTCATTCCAGATAGGCCGGTACAGGACCTGCAACATGCGGTCGTGCATTATCCTGCTGAAATGTAGGGTTTAGAGGCGATCGAATGAAGGGTAGAGCCACAGGTCATAACACATCTTAAATGCAACGTCCACTGTTCAAAGTGCCGTCAATGCGAACAAGAGGCGGCAGAGACGTGTGCCACCCCATACCATCACGCCGGGTGATACGCCAGTATGGCGATGACGAATACACGCTTCCAATGTGCGTTCGCCGCGATGTCGCCAAACACGGATGCGACCATCATGATGCTGTAAACAGTACCTGGATTCATCCGAAAAAATAACGTTTTGCCATTCATGCACCCAGGTTCGTCGTTGAGTACACCATCGCAGGCGCGCCTGTCTGTCATGCAGCGTCAAGGGTAACCGCAGCCATGGTCTCCGAGCTGATAGTCCATGCTGCTGCAATCGTCGTCGAACTGTTTGTGCAGATGGTTGTTGTCTTGCGAACTTCCCCATCTGATGACTCAGGGATTGAGACGTAGCTGGAAGTTCCGTTACAGCCATGCGGATAAAATGCCTGTCATCCCGACTGCTAGTGATACGAGGCCGTTGGGATCCAGCACAGCGTTCCGTACTACCCTCCTGAACCCACTGATTCCATATTCTGCTAACAGTCATTGGGTCTCGACCAAGGCGAGCAGCAATGTCGCGATATGATAAATGTCGCGATATGATAAATCGCAATCGCGATAGGCTACAATCCGACCTTTATCAAAGTCGGAAACGTGATGGTTCGCATTTCTCCTCCTTGCACGAGGCATCACAACAACGTTTCACCAGGCAACGCCGGTCAACTGCTGTTTGCGTACGAGAAATCGGTTGGAAACTTTTCTCATGTCAGTACGTTGTAGGTGTCGCCGACGGCGCCAACGTTGTGTTAATGCTCTGAAAAATTGATCATTTGCATATCACAGCATCTTCTTCCTCTCGGTTAAATCTCGCGTCTGTAGCACGTCATCTTCGTGGTGTAGCAATTTTAATGGCCAGTAGTGAATAACCGTACCGTTACTGCTGTATGTATCCGAAGTACGAACCAAACAGTGACTAGAGAATTAAGCGGTAGAAATAAGACTCCTAAGACCTTTGGCAGGATAAAAGGTAGAGGGTCATAAGCAGAACAGTGAGGTAAGAGATTTGGTACATGTTCTAGTAATAGCAGAACCCGAGAATGGTCACAATGATAATGATAATGATGACGATGGTGATGATGGTGACCTAGACCCTCATACCAAATTTGGTATTCGTAATTTGAATCCAGAGTCGATTTAAGTTTCTAGCCTAATTTCGCGAAAACACTAATAACTCTTGAGCCTGATATTTAAGTTATGTGATGTGTAGAGATCCTGAAAAACCTATCACTTCAAACAACAGGTCACATGTCAACGCAGTTTCATGAATAGGAACATACGCTCTAAGGGTAAAGAAGGACGCGCCTCGTATGAATTACCCGAATGGTTCGGAAACCGATAGACGGGATGTTGATACACAGACAAACAAATGATTATAATTTGAGAGCCGGCCTCTGTGGCGTGCGGTTCTAGGCGCTTCAGTCCAGAACCGCGCGCCTGCTACGGTCACAGTTTCGAATCCTGCCTCGGGCATGGATGTGTGTGATGCCATTAGGTTTGTTAGGTATAAGTAGTTCTAAGTCTAGGGGACTGATTACCTCAGATGTTAAGTCCCATAATGCTCAGAGCCATTTGAACTATAATTTGAGAGAAATTGGATGATTTATTCAAGAGAAAGAGCTTTACAAACCGAGCAAGTCAATAATGCACTGCCGGCCGCGGTGGTCTAGCGGTTCTAGGCGCTCAGCCAGGAACCGCGCGACTGCTACGGTCACAGGTTCGAATCCTGCCTCGGGCATGGATGTGTGTGAAGTCCTTAGGTTAGTTAGGTTTAAGTAGTTCTAAGTTCTGGGGGACTTATGACCACGGATGTTGAGTCCCATAGTGCTCAGAGCCATTTTTTCAATAACGCACTGGTCCACCTCTGACCCTAATACCAGTTATTCGGGTTGACATTGACTGATGGAGTCGTTGGAGTTACGCCTGAGAGATGTAGTGACAAATTCTGTCCAATTGGCTCGAAATGGTTGTCGGGCCTTGCCCGTAATGGAACAAACCTTTTCAGTACGGCGATCTTGCTGGCCAATTTACAGTGTAGCAAGCACGAAGACAGGCTGTAGAAACTCTCGCATTGTGCGGGCGGGCATTATCTTGTTGAAGTATAACACCAGGCTGGCATGCCATGAAAGGCAACAAAACGGGGATTAGGATACCGTTAACGTACCGCTACACAGTAAGTGTGGACCAGATAACAAAGACAGGAATCCTGCTATGAAAAGAAACGGCATCCCAGACAATCACTTCTGTTTGTCGGGGTGTATAGCGGGCGACTGTCACGTTGGTATCCCACCGCTCTCAGAAGCGTCTCCACACACTCGTTCGCCTAGGAATCTCATCTACTGGACTACAATTGTCTTCCCTTTATTATTATTCCAGAATTGGATCAAAATGTTTCTTTGTAATCTGCGCTTATTAATTCCAGTCGGTAGTGACGATCTTCAGACTTAAGTAGAAACATACGATACGATATATACGATACGACATAGCGGTGCAAGTGTTATTCAAAATTCCGAAGTAATGTTTCTTTGGACATGCAGGCATGCGTTTATACGCCGACACCAAGCAAGCGACTTTCGGAAATACACACAATGAATGTATGAGTGCAGGTTGTAGCCACATGGTTGACGACTTATGGAAGTTTGAGTCTGTTCGTGGGTCGTGATCGGATAGAGTAATCTTAATGTGACAGCTCGCAATAATGGGGAGGTCTTAGTTCAAGTCCCTGTCAGACACATGGTTGACGAGATATGGAAGTTTGAGTCGGTTCGCCGGCCGAAGTGGCCGTGCGGTTAAAGGCGCTGCAGTCTGGAACCGCAAGACCGCTACGGTCGCAGGTTCGAATCCTGCCTCGGGCATGGATGTTTGTGTTGTCCTTAGGTTAGTTAGGTTTAACTAGTTCTAAGTTCTAGGGGACTAATGGCCTCAGCAGTTGAGTCCCATAGCGCTCAGAGCCATTTGAACCATTTTTTTGAGTCGGTTCGTGGGTCGTGATCGGATAGCGTAATCTTAAGGTGACAGCTCGCCATAATCGGGAAATCTTAGTTCAAGTCCCTGTCCGGCACAACTTTTCGTTGTCGTCATTCCTTTATGCAGTTGATGGTTGTCCATATTCGCAACTGCGAATTATGTGATGTAATTCACGAGTAAAAACGTGTTACATAACATACATCATGCTGTTGCATGTGATGGTGCAGTCAAAATCATTAGCCATTTGGGCTACCTCAAACAAATAAAATTGTCTTCAGTGACGTGTCCAGCTTCGAACTGAGCCTCTATGATCACCGGTGGCGGGACTGTCGGCGCCCCGGACAATTGTTCGACTGTGGGCCGCCATGCAGCCCGACAACGAGTATTGGTGGTATGTGGTGTCATTTCTTTTCGTAGCAGGATCCCTTTGGTTGTTATCTGCAGCGCCGTTACAGCACAGCAATACATCGACTATATTTTACGCCCTGTTATTTTTCTACTCATGGCAAGCCATCCTCGGTTTACATCGCAGTAAGATAACACCCACCGGCACACTGCGAAAGTTTCTAATTCTCGTTTACGCCCTTGTTAAAACCCTGCGTGGCCCAGCAAGGCAGCGAGATGTCTCCCCAGTTGACAACGTTTGAAGTATTATGACTACAGCCTCCAATATTCCTCAGGAGGACATCGAACAACTCTGTAAATCAGTGCCAAGCCGAATAACTATTTGCGTAAGGAGAGAAGGCGGACTAACGCGTTATTTACTTGCTCAATTTGTGAATCTCTTTCTCTTAAATAGATAGTCCATTTTTTCTGAAATCATTTGTTTGCCTGTACATGTATATCATAACTATCGGTTCCCGTCGCATTCGGATGATTCCTTCATGGCACTCTTTCCTTTGTTTTTTACAACAGTGCTCTCACCAGTAACTGTTTGCTCCTCGGCTTCCGCGGCCGGTCATTACGTACCAGTGAGCGAACAGACCTTGTACATCTCTTTCATCTACATCTACATCTACATTTATACTCCGCAAGCCACCCTACGGTGCGTGGCGGAGGGCCCCTTACGTGCCACTGTCATTACCTCCCATTCCTGTTGCAGTCACGTATGGTTCGTGGGAAGAACGACTCCCGGAAAGCCTCCGAGCCCTCTCGAATCTCTCTAATTTCACATTCGTGATCGCCTCGGGAGGTATAAGTAGGGGGATGTAATATATTCGATACCTCATCCAGAAACGCACCCTCTCGAAACCTGGACAGCAAGCTACACCGCGATGCAGAGCGCCTCTCTTTCAGAGTCTGCCACTTGAGTTTGCTAAACATCTCCGTAACGCTATCACGCTTACCAAATAACCCTGTGACGAAACGCGCCGCTCTTCTTTGGATCTTCTCTATCTCTTCTGTCAACCCGACCTGGTACAGATCCCACACTGATGAGCAACACTCAAGTATAGGTCGAACGAGTGTTTTGTAAGCCACCTCCTTTGTTGATGTACTACATTTTCTAAGGACTCTTCCAATGAATCTCAACCTGGCACCCGCCCTACCTACAATTAATTTTATATAATCATTCCACTTCAAATCTTTCCGTACGCATACTCCCAGATATTTTACAGAAGTAACTGCTACCAGTGTTTGTTCCGCTATCATATAATCATACAAGAAAGGATCCTTCTTTCTATGTATTCGCAACACATTACATTTGTCTATATTAAGGGTCAGTTTCCACTACCTGGTTCCAGAGACATAGTCGGATACGAACTTCTCTTTCGTGCTGCCACTTCTGATGACACCCCTCGAAAGCGCAGTCTTTTCGTGGCGAAAACGCCTCAGCGAGGCAGCCGGCTGGAGACTGCTCGGGATATCGACGCGGCGCTGCCCGGAGTGGCCAGGCTGTTGGGCTGTGTGAGCCGGCGGGCTGCGCGTGCTCTTGGTGGCTGGCGTGCGGCCAGCCTGTCATGCGTGACCGGGGCGTGCCGTCTCCACGCCGGGGGAAGCGATAAATGAGTCGGCCGTGCATCACCCCGCAGGTGGGACGCCGCTGACCTACTGCCGTTACCGCCTGCTTTATGGCCTGCGGATGGCAGCCGGGCTACTGAAAAACGGCTGCCGTCGCAACATATGTTTGACGTCGGAATTGGGAACGCAATGTAGTTCTAAATATCTCGTCCGCTGTGTCACGTTAGAGGAGTGTTGGGCTATTAAAGACACGAGACTTGCATTATGGAGGACATGCACGCAGTTTACACTCGGTACAGATGGTGGCTTGTACAGTCCTTGTTGGAAGTCCGCAAACGTTGATCTGATGGACGAAGGGAAAAATGGGCTGAAGGCATGAATTGAAGATGTGTTAGGGAGGGTGCTGGACTAGGGTTGTCCGTGCCGGTGTCTTGGTCATAGTGCTACCTTGGCGTAATAGTTAGCATATCTGCTTAGTAAGTAGGATACCCAGGTTCAACTACCGGCCGTGGTAAAAAAAAAAAAAAAAAAAAAAAAAAAAAAAAAAAAAATTAATTCTTTTCTGCAGCTCCTATCATTATGCACAAACATACTTCAATAAATTTCGGGCTTGTTCAAGGAACGTTTCGAAAGTAAGCTTCGTCTCTAATTTTCAAAGAGAAAGTGGTATAATAGGTTAGGTTTAGGAAATAGGCTTAGGAAAAACCGACCTGTTAAAACAGATACTGGTATTTTAATTTTGAACCCTCCGTATTTATCGGTACTTGTTTGGCGTCGGCTATAACAGATGTTTCTATATTTTTTACAAATAACCAAGTAAAGCACCTAAATATGAGTCAGCCATAGCAGCAGTGCTAAAAATTTTCGTTTTCCAATAAAATTAAAGGAAAAACCAGTAATACTTAATTCGTAAAAGTTTAGTCGTTTTGAAGTATTGCGTTACGGTAGAAAACGGGAACATCTGTCAGCTCTACTTCAGTAACAATGCCGACATAAACAAGCAACGAACATGTGGCATAAGAACTTGTACAGCGTTGCTGGGACAATAATGTACCTGTTACTATGTGATATGGCCTGCTAGATAGTACTAGATGGTACCCAGTGAGATGAGAAGCCGCCCGGGGTGGCCGAGCTGTTCTAGGCGCTACAGTCTGGAAGCGCGAGACCGCTACGGTCGCAGGTTCGAATCCTGCCTCGGGCATGGATGTGTGTGATGTCCTTAGGTTAGTTAGGTTTAACTAGTTCTAAGTTCTAGGGGACTGATGACCTCAGAAGTCCCATAGTGCTCAGAGCCATTTGAACCATTTGAGAAGAGGAGATGAGCAGAGAGAGTGGGGAGTAGGAGATGGAGAGACAGGGGCCAGGAGATAGACGCAGAGAGGAGGGAGAACGACAATATGGCTGGAATAAACAAATATCAGGCAAAGCTGGATTTCTCTGCTCGAACTGTAATGAAATAATTGTAGGTATCTGAATGTTGGGCATGATAGGTTCAAGGTTTACTGTAATAAAACATGTATAATCATTTGTAGATAGCGATGGTAGTAAAAGGAATATACCTAGATCCATATTAGAGCCCCACTTATCCGCCGGATTTGAAATATTTATAAAGAAGGTTCACATAGGATACAGCTCTCCAAATTCAGCCTGTGACTTAAATGTAACTCCCAGTCGGTGCAGTCAGATCGCGTTAAATGTAATTGTTTTGAAATGCTGGAGAAGAGGCTCATTGAAACCTAGACTGTTTGATCATATTACGTTCCTCTTACTTCGTCAGCGTAATCGTCTTTCGCACTGCAAGGATTCAGATGCTGCTCGTGGTAGAGTCTGCGAATAAGGTTATTACTGAATA
The DNA here is from genome assembly GCF_021461395.2 of Schistocerca americana. Classification (NCBI taxonomy): domain Eukaryota; kingdom Metazoa; phylum Arthropoda; class Insecta; order Orthoptera; family Acrididae; genus Schistocerca; species Schistocerca americana. The sequence continues at coordinate 394,630,863 of NC_060121.1, forward strand.
TGTTTCCTTTCTGTAAATAGAATTTATCCAGCTACGAACGCTTCTTCTTAGATTATCTCTTTCGAAAAATATATAGGGTGATTCAGGTGCCAGTACCTCAAACTTTTATGCATCCCGCAATGCCTTCAAGAACCAAGCGTGAGATTTTCATATTCTTTTCGTCGCTACATGTAGACTACTAGTCTTACAAACAAAATAAAGTGAATCTTTTTGTAGGAAATTTAATGTAGTTAAATGTTTTACTGGGATATGTTTTTGTAGTACGCCATGGCTTTTGCATTATTGAAGATAAACGCGTTTGTCAGTCACTTTCCGGCGTTTATCTTGAATAATTAGAGAACTACGGCCTTCTTCTAAAACGTATCCCAACACAAAATTTCACTACGTTTGATTTGCCACAAAAAAGTCTCGGTTCTTCTGTATCACTAAAAGTCTATGCCTAGCGGGCGATAGAATATGAAAATCACGCGAACGGTATTTGAAGGCGTTGTGGGCTACTTAAAATCTATAGGTAGGCAGCTAAATCATTCTGTATATCGAACTTAACCCACCATCTAAGAGCTGCGAGATGATTGCTTGCACAGAGAAACGCGATCAGAGTCATTATCTTATACATTCCATGCTATTTCTGCCCAGTAGTTTGATTTCCTAGTTGATTGTCTGTAGACGGCGATTGTTTTGAAGCACGTTAAGGACGTAAACAGCATACGCGGTTGTGATTCATAACAAAGTAATTGGACAGCCACTGATAACTGCAGATTCTGCTATCCTGTAGCATATGTAAGTATGTAGGCGCCTTTCTGACAGTTGGTTAGATTAAATTTTAGCACAACTACGCCATAATTCTTTTGAATATACAAACTCAACCATCTTGAAATACGAGAGGCAGTCAAATGAAAACCGGACACCCGCCACTACGGTTGCTGTTGCACGGAAACGCCCGACCCCAAGAGGTCACTCTGGCGAAGACCACGCTTCAGTGAACTGTTTGGGAAACGCTACAAGCCCATCATAGAGGCCGGATCTTTCACCATGTGATTTTCTCATCTTTGGTCATCTGAAAGAAGACATGCGTTGATGTCGGTTTCAGTCGGGCGAGTAAGGCAAGAGTTGGTGGGCTTGTGGATCCGTCAGTGGCCCACCGCGTTCTACGAAACAGCAGTTAATCGTCTCGTCTATCAGTGGGATAAATGTCTTAACGCGTGTGGTGATTAATGTTGAATGGAACCATTCCATGTTCCCGTCGTGGTGGGTGTTCGGTTTTCATTTGACTGCACCTTATATTTTGATTTTAACTGCGACTTTACTGTGTGAGTTCTTGTGGCATTCAATTTGAATTTTAAAGGACATTTTCAAAATATCAGAACATATTCAAGGCGAAATATTTTTTAATCTTTCTTTCTGAATGCAGTATTCACGCATCACTCACTCAAGCGTGTGAGGGATACCGCCTGTTACTCTGAAGCACAAAGTGTCGTAAGGGCATTATCATGACAGCATAAAACGTACACTACACACGAATAATACTGATAAAGATAAATTGCCGAACTGTCAGACATCCACAGGGGTTATTATGTGCCCAATGTATCCGCACCTCCTGCCCTACCAACACCTCTTCCTCCATCATCCCCACCCTCGAAACTTTCTACTCTTTATTAATCGTTACCGTCTGCAGCACGCTTCAAAGAGACTGCATACCAGGGTAGATATTAGTAGTATAGAAATGATTAAAAACTGGCGCCTTACTGTTCTTATCTAATTATTTGCAACACTAAAAATTTAGATTCTGTATAAGTTTTCCTTGTGACAATCTTTTGACTGATTTTAGTTTTCTTCCCTCCTTACATATGTGGTTCTAACTGTTTCATCTCTATGTAGTACTACACTTAAGAACTTGAACAATACGTCTGGCATTTCTAAACTTTATTGTTATTGTGTTTAGTACGATGACTGATTAGATAGTGATCGTCACGATAGTACATCCTGTGCAATCTTCTTCATCGCTACATAAATATTGTTATGTATGTCTACTTGAACTCACTCACTATAGTCAAAAGTTGGTCTCCTCTACAAATTGTCCGCTCCTCCTAGAAAAACAGAGGAAAATCTTCATAAAAATGTCTAATTTAATGCCTTAAGATTTGTTCTGTCATTCGATTCCTTTCCACAAAATTCTTTTTCTCTTCAGTAGGCATCCGATCCACTCATCTAATATTTAGCGGCCTTCTGTAGCATCACATTTCAAAATCTCCCATTTCTTTTTCAGTCACATTACACAAAACTCCCCGTCATAGACACCTTCAGTGTGTTCTTCCCACCTACCAGTTCTAAACTGTGCGCTTAACAGTGGAATGCCTATTGCTCTCTTCATGTTAATACTCTTGCTTTTAACTTCACTGAAGGCTGTTTGCTTTTTTCTATACGTTGAACAAGTCCTTCCCACCATTTCGTCTAGGCTCTCCTGCTCTTCCTATATATTTCATTCCCAAGTTAATTTTATTTCTGAATTCCTGAATTTCCCTGTACATTGTTGTACTTTGTTCTTCCATCAATCATCTGAACTGTTTCCTACGTTACTCAAGGGTTCTTCAGTTGCCTTCCTTGTACCTACGTTTGTCTGTCCAACATTTGTGATTGCCCTTCCAGATATGCAAATCCCCCTTCCACCTAACTGCCTACTGATCCGTTCATTATCACAGTATCTAGTCATTTGTCAGTTCTTTAGTACCTTCCTTTTCACACTGATTCTTTCGCATCTCTTAAATTGCAGCCTCTTCTTCACCATTACTAAATTGTGATCTAGGTCAATGTCTGCTCCTGGGTATCCCCTAAATTCAGTATCTGATTTCGGAATCTTGCCGTATCCCCTGACGTTTTCCATGTACTCCCCCTTTCATTGCGATTTTTGAACACTATTAGCTACTACAAGCTGAAGTTTATTGTAGAACTAAGTTAACATTTCTCCCCTCTCATTCCTACTACCAAGCCCATATCCTCTGTAAGTCTTTCTTCGGCCCCTTTCCCTACTAACATGTTCCATTCACCCATGCTTATTAAATTATCATATCCTTTTTTGTACTGAATTGCCAGGTCAGTATCTTCGCTTGTGGTATCGGTATATATAATTGAACTACTGTTGTTCGTGCTGATTTATAGCTGGTTCTGATGAGTACAACCGTATCACCTTATTACTTTCTGCCGTAAAGTTGCTGTTAATAACGAATGCTGCTCGTGTTATATCATTTACTGCTGTTGTTGATATGACATTTTACTATTTTGGCCAGGAACCTTATTTTATTTCCATTTTACTTTCAGTTTCACTTCACTTCATTCCACTTCTTTCTCAACTATTGCCTTCATGTCCGACCCTTATGCATCGAGCCTGGTTTCTGTACAAGTTGTAGACAGCCTTTCGCTCCTTGTATCTTCTTCCTACTACTTGAAGAATTACAATCTATTCCAGCCAGCACTAACAGAATCCTTGAATAAATTTACAAATGTTATAATCGTAGGTGTGCCTTTCTTCAATCTATCTGATGTTATTAGCGGTAAATTACAGCGTAGAACGAAAGTTTGTGGGAGTGCACCCGAAGTGAAGAGGGAAATGAGCTGGAGAATTTCCCACGACTGCGATGCATTGAGATGCGTGCTGCAGGAACGGGAAGTGCGTGCCGCGAGCTCGCGTGCGGCCCAGTACACGCAGGGGTCTTCCTGTTACCCTACCCTCATCCGTTGGCTTCCGAAAGCCATTGCAGACATGCATCCCATAGCCGTAACTCGGAGCACGCGTGTCAGACTTACAACGCAGCAGGAGGAACACCATATGACCCATTTACAATCTACTAAGACATCGATGTAAAGTCATATACGTAAATGATACACAGCGACTGTCTTACGTTACTCATGTGAGACGGCGTACATTGTAAGTTACGCATAGTCTTTCATTAAACTTTTCGAAATACTGAAGTATGCCTTCTAAGCATTCTCTGTGATGGCATTTCATTGGCAGGTTCCCTCAGTCCTTTCATTGCCAGTTCGAAGCAGCTCTGTACTCTCCTCTTGTCCAGTGTCCTGCGGCACCTCCACTATTCCACCGAAGATCATCTTACAGTGTTCTCCATTTCGGATCTCTTCGTGTCTCTATGATTCGTAACACTCTCTGTAAAATTACGTTAGTGATGTCCTCCCTCTGCGGATTACTTAAAAACCGCAGCGATGGACGTCATAGATATACAACATTGCAGGACAAAGAGGAAAATCTAAAATATCTACGTTGTGGCGATATCTGTTGTAACGAATCTAGTATCGGAATCTGCCATCAACTAAAAACATGAATACCGGCCACAAAGGGGAGTGACCTCGTAAATTTCTTTTATTATGATATCCATCAACGGGTCAGTCAAACGGTATCAATAGGGTTTCCCATTTATCGCCAGGTACCTGTACCCACCGTTACCCAGGCATGTATTTATTCCAGTCTTCTATTAGTCCATTTCCTTCTTACTCCCCCCCCCCCCCTTCGACAACCTCTTCTTTACCATTGTCGATGCCATCTCCTTCTCTTTCCTTTCTCAATCAATCTCCTCCCTCTGTCTGTATCAATCCCATCATTTCCCTCGCTATCAGTCTCGCTCACCACCCTTCTTTCTCCACGTTTTTACCAATACCTACCCGCCTCCATAGCTGAGGATGCGTTTAGAACGCTAGAACTGACAAAAATGACAAGGTATTGAAGGACTTTTGCGATGTCGCTGTTCGTGACTGCTCTTCTGTCCATGTAATTTACCCTGGAAGGAACACACATCAAGGATTTACTGAATGATTAATTTTGATCTGGGAAGTGATGATGAGGAACCTCAGGCTGTAGAAGAAGAAAATGTGCATGCTGTACTGCCACCACTTGAAGTTGACAGTGAAGGTGCTAAATGTGTGCTACTGGTAAAGTCTGAATATCTTTCCTCATTCTTTGAATGCTGTAATTTATGACGGCAATTATCTGCCATCTTATTCATGTCATTTCATTGTAGGCTACCATTTTATTACCTTTTTTGTGCAATAAAAAGAAGTGGTAGAGCAAACAAAAAAAGTGATCAGTGTGGCAGAATGCCGTGCGAGGGGCCCAAGTTCGATTCCCGTTCGGATCAGAGATTTTTTTCCGCTCAGGGACCGGGTGTTCTCATTCTTTCATCCTCATCGACACGCAAGACGCCCAGGTGCAGTCAGCTGAAAAGAATTACACCGGGTGACTTGTCTACCTGACGTACCCGATGATAGGCCCTAGACACACGCACGCACCTCCACCCTGATAGGTGGCTTGTGGTTCTTACCCCGACGGTATTTCCTTCCAGATCGTAACTAATACACTCCTGGAAATTGAAATAAGAACACCGTGAATTCATTGTCCCAGGAAGGGGAAACTTTATTGACACATTCCTGGGGTCAGATACATCACATGATCACACTGACAGAACCACAGGCACATAGACACAGGCAACAGAGCATGCACAATGTCGGCACTAGTACAGTGTATATCCACCTTTCACAGCAATGCAGGCTGCTATTCTCCCATGGAGACGATCGTAGAGATGCTGGATGTAGTCCTGTGGAACGGCTTGCCATGCCATTTCCACCTGGCGCCTCAGTTGGACCAGCGTGCGTGCTGGACGTGCAGACCGCGTGAGACGACGCTTCATCCAGTCCCAAACATGCTCAATGGGGGACAGATCCGGAGATCTTGCTGGCCAGGGTAGTTGACTTACACCTTCTAGAGCACGTTGGGTGGCACGGGATACATGCGGACGTGCATTGTCCTGTTGGAACAGCAAGTTCCCTTGCCGGTCTAGGAATGGTAGAACGATGGGTTCGATGACGGTTTGGATGTACCGTGCACTATTCAGTGTCCCCTCGACGATCACCAGTGGTGTACGGCCAGTGTAGGAGATCGCTCCCCACACCATGATGCCGGGTGTTGGCCCTGTGTGCCTCGGTCGTATGCAGTCCTGATTGTGGCGCTCACCTGCACGGCGCCAAACACGCATACGACCATCATTGGCACCAAGGCAGAAGCGACTCTCATCGCTGAACACGACACGTCTCCATTCGTCCCTCCATTCACGCCTGTCGCGACACCACTGGAGGTGGGCTGCACGATGTTGGGGCGTGAGCGGAAGACGGCCTAACGGTGTGCGGGACCGTAGCCCAGCTTCATGGAGACGGTTGCGAATGGTCCTCGCCGATACCCCAGGAGCTACAGTGTCCCTAATTTGCTGGGAAGTGGCGGTGCGGTCCCCTACGGCACTGCGTAGGATCCTACGGTCTTGGCGTGCATCCGTGCGTCGCTGCGGTCCGGTCCCAGGTCGACGGGCACGTGCACCTTCCGCCGACCACTGGCGACAACATTGATGTACTGTGGAGACCTCACGCTCCACGTGTTGAGCAATTCGGCGGTACGTCCACCCGGCCTCCCGCATGCCCACTATACGCCCTCGCTCAAAGTCCGTCAACTGCACATACGGTTCACGTCCACGCTGTCGCGGCATGCTACCAGTGTTAAAGACTGCGATGGAGCTCCGTATGCCACGGCAAACTGGCTGACACTGACGGCGGCGGTGCACAAATGCTGCGCAGCTAGCGCCATTCGACGGCCAACACCGCGGTTCCTGGTGTGTCCGCTGTGCCGTGCGTGTGATCATTGCTTGTACAGCTCTCTCGCAGTGTCCGGAGCAAGTATGGTGGGTCTGACACACCGGTGTCAATATGTTCTTTTTTCCATTTCCAGGAGTGTATATGTACCAAATTTGACCGAAATCGTTCCAGGGGCTTAAGATGAGTTTTTTACCCGTAGTTGTAAATATAATTGACCTGTGTGCCCAGCGACTTTCGCTCTGCAGTTTTATTTCGATGCAGCACATTGTTTACGATATCGTATCTCCTGAACTACCTGCTGTACAATGATATAATTTTGCAGATTCTTCAAATAGCATATGTGGCTACTGTCTGCAAATAGTTTGTGAATAAATTAAAACATCATGCATGACATTTTTCGAGCTTCTTCAGTGTTTACGACGTCGTATCTCCTGAAGTATGTGTCGTATAGATTTTTTTTTTCTAAATACATTCATTTGTATAAGAGAATACAGTCTGCAACATGTATCCAATACAGTTGATAGTCAAGTAGTAATAAATCAAAACGTCGTGTTTCATGTGGCGGTTTTACTGCACGAACGGTGAAAATGCAACAAGCTATAAACTTCTTCCCTTTTATCATTTTGTGGAGATTGTCAGCGATAACAAAGTTTGGTGAAGGTTTGAAATTAGGTGTATAGTTTGTTGCAATTCACCAAGTGCTCTAGTTCTTAAAAACGAAATGAATAAAATCTGGATATTCGAGCGTCGTCTTTTCCGCCCCCACCTCTTTCATAGGTAGGTGGTTCTTAGCCCGACAACAATTCGTCCTAGACAGTAAGTGATATATGTACTAAGTTTGCTTGAAATCAGAGTAGTGGTTTAGGAGGCGATTTGGAACAGACAAATACAAACACGTACATACATACATATGTACATACATACGTAAAGTGTGGGGATTCACTATCAACTGATCTCCTTGAAGAAAAAGAAAAGGCGGATAGTAAAATACGAGCATATTAAATTTAAAATTAAATTTACTTCTACACGCAACTATACGCACACGCCCCTCAGTAATTCGTTAGCAAAACCGGTCCAGAGAGATGGTCGCAATGTAAACGCAATCACCCTCTGAATGTGGCAGCTGAAGGTGAAACTTAACTACGTAATAAATGACAAATACAATACTGAAAATATTTACGATATAAAGGTAGGTAAGGTAGTCTTACACTGGAAGCAGGGTAGATAACGCCCGCCTGTAGACCTTTGTTGCGCAAAAAATACTTTTTCGATGAGTCTTTTTGATCTGCTATGACGTTTCTTCTCTCTGTTTTTGCTTTGTCTTTGTTGGGAGTTCCTTTTCTGCTAGCCCTCATTTGTCTGATAGTACCTTCATTAACAAGGTCTTTGCCGATTTTATAGCGTACAACGGCGACTGCCAGTTACTAATCACCTATTCTTATGAATAGGTCATCTAACCTGCTTCTGATGATGCCAAACTTGTGCACATCAGCATACAAATTTTTTACCAGTTTCCACTTTCAGAAGGCTTTCTTTCTCAATCAATTTTATTTTGTGAACGTACTCAGTTATACATTTACAACTTAAAAGCTACTAACTTTATTACAATTATTTGTTTAACTGTTGCGTTCTGTTACAGCAACCACAGATCAGATACGTTTACATGTCACTATCACTCCCGACCATAGTATGTAACGTATTCAAGTACGTATGCTTGTGTATAGAACTTAAAAAATGGTTCAAATGGCTCTGAGCACTATAGGACTTAACATCTGACGTCATCAGTCCCATAGACTTAGAATTACCTAAACCTAAATAACCGAAGGATATCACACACATCCATGCCCGAGGCATGATTCGAACTTGCGACCGTAGCGGTCGTGCGGTTCCAGACTGAAGCGCCTAGAACCGCTCGGCAACACCGGCCGGCTATAGAACTTAGATTTGTAATTTCTTATTGTTCTACTATATTTCCCTTTCGTTTTTAAAACAGTTCATGTGATGATGACCTGGCACTAAATCGGTCAGAGGCTGGAATACGTTCAAAACCTTCTAAATCACTGGAGCCATTTCAGCGAAACAATACACACAGGGTGATTCAGCTATCATGTTACAAAATTTCAGTAATGATGAAGAAGTGTAAATGTATCAATTTGCGGTTATTGGCCCTGGTCCTGAAACGACCGAGTCGAGAGTTATTGGCCAAAATTGCTCTGGAAATTCTGACAGTGGAATACATGTACCGATACTATTGTTGCTAAGGTTGTACGGTAGGCAACTTTCTCAGAGGATACTAAACACATACGTACATACCTTAAGAGCTATAACCACTTGTTCATCTTCTCTACTATGAAACACATTTCTACTAAACAATGCCCATAGCTCCTAAAATATAGGTTTAAAAGCCCATTTTTACTGGCAATCTTTGCTTGTTTTTGTCCAAACTACCACCTCTGAAAGTTAGCTACCCTACAATCTTAACAACAACAGCACCGATACAGACTCATTCCACAGTCAGATGTACATAACAAATTTGCTTGTAACTTCCGACGGCGTCGTTTTTACACCAGGGTCCCTTACCTCAAACTGATACATTTACCCTTCCGTATCGTCCCTGAAAGTTTGTAACATCATCACGGAATCACCTTGTGTATTACCTACTGTCTCGAAAGAAGCACTATGGCTTAAGAATATCACACCACTCATAGCGGTGCGGGTGGTAGCGAATAGGAGATGCCGTAAATCATTATGACTGAGGAACGTCTGTAGCCATTTTAACCAAATTTTATAGATTGGGAGTGAGAAGCCGTAAGATGAAAAAAATATTCGATAACGATCCATATCCACATCGAGTCCACAGTTTCCGGGGTCGCTAGCCTCAGTGGGTGACATATTACTCCTAAGGATGGCAGGGAGGGTGTGACATGGAAGGAAAGTATACCTTTGCAACGCTAAAAGCAATTTCATCCAAATTGGTGCTACCTGTAGAAAATTTACTGTGGCAGTAACACACACATAGGGGAGAATGTGAAAAGAAGTTATACAGAAGCATCACTCAGAATTTCCCAGAGCAATTTCAAAAATTTTGGTAATCCATATAATTCAGTATTTGCATAAAAATGGAAGTAAGAAATACCTACTACCCTTAGGGGAGGGGTTGGGGATGAGAAGGTATGACGTGTAAAAATGTTGGAGAGTAACCTGTTGGTATTTCATTCCTAAATTTGGTTGACTTCGATTACTTTAAAAGTATGAAACAGAATCTGTCTCTCTACTGCGTTGTTCATTGCGTCAATGCGCACTGCAGCAAGCTAATAATTTTGTCACCATGCTTCGGGCCAAACATTACGCAACTAAGCTGAATACCATGGCTGTGTGTGACGATCTGTCTCTAGCCGTGTAGTGTACAACAGTGGAGAATAACAACTGCCAATATGAAAAATGTGTGACATGTGCGTATGCATGCGTAGCAGCAGGCAGGAAGTTGGTTAATAATAAAAAAAATGAAGCTAAGAAGTTTTGATTCCGACATGATGCGAACACGGATGGCTCAGCTGGACAGAACACTGTTGGATAATGGTAAATGCCCTGGGCAGAACACTGTTGTATAGAGGTAAATCCCTATACTCTGAAGCTGTTTGATGTCCCTCATTTATGATAATACTGTTTAAAAACCGGTGTGCTTACAGAAAAGACTAGTGTAGAAAAAAAGAATCCAGTCGTAACAAAATATTCTCATTCTCTGTTTGTCGCGAGCGCGACTTAAGCAATTCAGCTCCCCGGATCCACACAAACCTCTACACTTCATGTTAACCACACCGTTATACCATATTCCTCTATCATCATCTAATGCTCCTCGACGCTATCAGTTGGATTTCAGCACGTGGAGAATGAGACTACAAGGAATAGTGACTACAGTTGTTATCATCGTCTATCCGTTTAGGATTGTAACACCTTTCTTATATGTTTGAAAGGACAGTCATTATTGACTATCCACTACTGTACGAAATAATTAAGAATGTATTCGCCGACTGGAAATTCTTTGACACCGGCTGTATTTGTTATAGATGTACTACCTGTTAGTGACGTACGCACTTATCTACAGCACAGTTATCAGATGCAATTACCTACAACAAAGTGTAGCCTGAACGAAGCTGTGCAAATATCCAGTCAGATTCTGATAAGATTTAAAAGTGGTGCAAAGATTGTCAACTTGCTTTAAATTTTCAAAAATGTAAAATTGTGCACATCACAAAAAAATAATTTCGTTGAGTCAGAGATAGAATCGGTAAACTCATGCAAATCCTGAGTGTAACACACAGTAGGGACATGAAATAGAACGATCACATACGCTCAGTCGTGGGTAAAACAGTTACCAGACTTCGTTTTATTGGCAGAATACTAGGAAAATGCGACCACTCTACAAAGGAGATTGCTGGAATGCTGCTGAAGTGTGTGGGACTCGTACCAAATAGACCTACCAGGCGATATTAAACGCATACAGAGAAGGCACAGCGTTTGTTTATATATTTATTTGACACACGGAAAACGAGCCGCGGTGGACAAGCGATTCTAGGCGCTTCAGTCCGGAACCACGCGGCTGCTACGGTCGCAGGTTTGAATCCCGCCTCGGTCATGGATGTGTGTGATGGTTAGTTAGGTTTAAGTAGTTCTAAGTTTAGGGGACTAATGACCTCAGCCGTTAAGTCCCATAGTGCTTAGAGCCATCTGAGCCATTTTTTGACACACGGGAGGGTGATGATGAAAGAAATGAACTGGCAGATTTTTGACGATTGGCGGAAACCGTCCCGAGGAAGTACAGTAACAAAGATTAAAGAACCAGCTTTAAATTATGGCTCTAGAAAAATCTAGTCTGAAGCACATCAGTAGTTACTATACCACCAGCGTTGTCATATACTCAAAGATATTTTCCTTTTCCGAACCGCACCTCTCAAGAACGTCATCTTTTCTCTCTACGGAAGACTTCCCTCGGGCAGTCAAACGACGTCCTCGCGTGTCTGGACATGCTTCGCGAGCTGAAAAACGGGAACCGATTCAGTCAGCACCGCAACGAATCTATTACCCGCCCTGTCTCTGTGCTGATAAATAATTCATCGGCGCCGCCGTCCGGCAATATAATTTATATGAGCGCGCCATAAATTTTGCTCCTCCGAACCGTCCCGGCCCTGTGCGTGTGGACAGATAGCTCGCCCGCTGCGTGTTTCAGTGGCAGAACTCATCTAAATGCGCGCGTCTCTCTCGGGCGTTTGGCCGCGCCGACGAGCCGATGATTTGTGAACAGTACCGCCGGTCGCATTTTCAGAATATGATAATTGACCTTAAATCAACATGCGCTTGGAGTCGATGTGCGCAGCTGCCGCTCTTTGTACGGACCATTCATTGCGATACACTACTCTGTTAACGATATGATGCGTGGCCGCGTCTTCCTGAATAATAATTCAGTCAGACACTGTAGTTCGTATGGTTGTTGTCAATGTCGAGGAAATCTGTGTCCCAGCACGAACAAATGTCCTTGTCGTTCAATAATGAAATGCTGCCAACTGTTTTCATCTTACTTTCTCTATCTTCTTTTCAGGGGGTGCAGCCAGACGTATAGTTACACGAGAATGGCAATACTAGATTAATATTTTAAGTTAAAAATAGGATATTCCTATTCCTTCATAGCACATGCTGCTACAGCTCCACACATTTTTGTTGATATGTTACGGATATTGTTTAAACACAGCTGTTTTTCGTTTCCGCCCAATTTAGCAAAAGTAAGTAATGAAGCTGAATTATAGTCCTGTTGCTGAATATGTCTCAGCTTCGAGTACGCCGAAATAAATATTTGCTTGCTGATATCAAAAGGATCATTTTCCCTCAGAGGAGTTTAAGAATATTCTTGATGTACTTGTTTTCAGGAAAGAATATGGTAGCTTGGGCCACACAGTCTACCGAAAACCTACACACACAGACCATAACCCACACTAGCCGGCTGGAGTGGCCGTGCGGTTCTAGGCACTACAGTCTGGAGTCGAGCGACCGCTACGGTCGCAGGTTGGAATCCTGTCTCGGGCATGGATGTGTGTGATGTCCTTAGGTTAGTTAGGTTTAATTAGTTCTAAGTTCTAGGCGACTGATGACGACAGAAGTTAAGTCGCATAGTGCTCAGAGCCAACCGTAACCTACACCGGGATTCGAACGACCACCCGCAACAAAATCGGGGCGTCATAAAAACGTTGGTGGATAGAGCAAGGAACATCTGTGGACCAGGGTTGCTTGACGCAGAATTAAAACAGCTCACCACAACATTCCTCATTGATATTTATCCGTTCGCTGAGGTGAAAAGAGCTTTAAGAAGTCGGCCGAAGTGGCCGTGCGGTTAAAGGCGCTGCAGTCTGGAACCGCAAGACCGCTACGGTCGTAGGTTCGAATCCTGCCTCGGGCATGGATGTTTGTGATGTCCTTAGGTTAGTTAGGTTTAACTAGTTCTAAGTTCTAGGGGACTAATGACCTCAGCAGTTGAGTCCCATAGTGCTCAGAGCCATTTGAACCATTTTTTGAGCTTTAAGACCACAGCGTATAAATCATAGTGATTCTCAAGCGCCGGAGAAATTGAAAGTTTTCCTACCATTCTTTAAGGACGTGACTGACCGCATAGGAAAAATCTTGTCATCGCGGTAATTTACACACACACACGGAAAGTACAAGATCACCTAAAATCGGCCAAGCAAGTTAGCCAACCGCTGGAAAAAGCTGGAATTTGTAGGATTCCGCGTAGTTGTGGGGAGGTGTACGTAGGTACTACAAAAAGAACTGTCAAAAAACGACTCGAGGAGCGCAAGGGCACTAGCGGAAGGGGAGAGATTCACAGATCAGCTGTTGCGGAACGTGTCGTACAGCCAGGAGACCACTAAATTCATTTTGATCGGACCCAAGCACACAAGCAACCACAAACGTATACCACGAAAGGCTATACAGAAAAGCCATAGAGATTGCGAAACACCACAGGAATTTAAGTAGGAAGGAGAAGGGCGTAAAATGAATGAAATTTGGATTCCGGTGCTGAAGAAGATGTGTTTCAGTCTTCCACCATGGAATGATAGTAACAAAGAAAGACGGCAGTCGACAACGGCCAGCCGGCCGCGGTGGCCGAGCGGTTCTAGGCACTTAAGTCCAGAACCAAGCGGCTGCTACGGTCGCAGGTTCGACTCCTGCCTCGTGCATGTATGTGTGTGCTGTCCGTAGGTTAGTTAGGTTTAAGTAGTTCTAAGTTTAGGGGACTGGTGACATCAGCTATTAAGTCCCATAGTTCTTAGAGCCTTTTGAACCATTTTTTTTTTTACAACGGCCAGTTGAGCTCGCGTATTCAATGAAGAAATTGATGAAATGTATGATGAGATAAACGAAATTATACAGGTAGTGAAAGGAGACGTCACGCCATTGTGTGGAAGCTCGCGGAATTAGCTATTTTGCTGTAGTCAGTAGCGAGGCAGGATGTGAATCGGACATTCAACAAAGGTACGATCCGCCATGAAAATGTCCTCCGCTGATGGGGACGAAACGTCCTGTTATATAGTGAAATCCCTTTGACTACGGCATAATAGCCCGAAATATTTTACTAAGTGTGACAATTGCAGCCGTGAAAGTTTATATATATATGTTTCTTATGGTCTACGGCTGAAAGCAAGGCGAAACTACAGCCGTAATTTTTCCTGAGGGCATGCAGCTTTACTGTATGATTTAATGATGATGGCGTCCTCTTGGGTAAAATATTCCGGAGGTAAAGTAGTCCCCCATTCGGATCTCCGGGCGGGGACTACTCAAGAGGACGTCGTTATCAGGAGAAAGAAAACTGGTGTTCTACGGATCGGAGCGTGGAATGTCAGATCCTCTAATCGGGCAGGTAGGTTAGATAATTTAAAAAGGGAAATGGATAGATTAAAGTTAGATATAGTGTGAATTAGTGATGTTCGGTGGCAGGAGGGACAAGACTTTTGGTCAGGTGAATACAGGGTTATAAATACCAAATCAAATAGGGGTAATGCAGGAGTAGGTTTAATAATGAATAAAAAAATATGAGTACGGGTAAGCTACTACAAACAGCACAGTGAACGCATTATTGTGGCCAAGATAGATACGAAGCCAATGCCTACTACAGTAGTACAAGTTTATATGCCAACTAGCTCTGCAGATGATGAAGAAATTGATGAAATGTATGATGAGATAAACGAAATTATACAGGTAGTGAAAGGAGACAAAAATTTAATAGTCATGGGTGACTGGAATTCGAGAGTAGGAAAAGGGAGGGAAAGAAAGATAGTAGCTGAATATGGATTGGCGGAGAGAAATGAAAGAGGAAGCCGCCTGGTAGACTTTTGTGCAGAGCATAACTTAATCATAGCTAACACTTGGTTCAAGAATCATAGAAAGAAGGTTGTATACATGAAAGAACCCTGGAGATACTAAAAGGTATCAGATAGATTATATAATGGTAAGACAGAGATTTAGGAACCAGGTTATAAATTTTAAGACATTTCCAGGGGCAGATGTGGACTCTGACCACAATCTATTGGTTGTGAACTGTAGATTAAAACTGAAGAAACTACGAAAAGGTGGGAATTTAAGGAGATGGGACCTGGATAAACTGAAAGAACCAGAGGTTGTACAGAGTTTCAGGGAGAGCATAAGGGAACAATTGACAGGAATGGGGGAAAGAAATACAGTAGAAGAGGAATGGGTAGCTTTGAGGGATGAAATAGTGAAGGCAGCGAAGGATCAAATAGGTAAAAAGACGAGGAATGCTAGAAACCCTTGGGTAACAGAAGAAATATTGAATTTAATTGATGAAACGAGAAAATATAAAAATGCAGTAAATGAAGCAGGCAAAAAGGAATAAAACGTCTCAAAAATGATATAGACAGGAAGTGCAAAATGGCTAAGCAGGGATGGCTAGAGGACAAATGTAAGGATGTAGAGGTTTATCTCACTAGGGGTAAGATAGATACTGCCTACAGGGAAATTAAAGAAACCTTTGGAGAAAGGAGAACCACTTGCATGAATATCAAGAGCTTTGATGGAAACCCAGTTCTCAGCAAAGAAGGGAAAGCAGAAAGGTGGAAGGAGTATATTTTGGACAATATTATGGAAATGGAAGAGGATGTACATGAAGATGAAATGGGAGATATACCACTGCGTGAAGAGTTTGACAGAGCACTGAAAGACCTGAGTCGAAATAAGGCCCCCGGAGTAGACAACATTCCATTTGAACTACCGACAGCCTTGGGAGAGCCAGTCCTGACAAAACTCTACCATCTGGTGAGCAAGATGTATGAGACAGGCGAAATACCCTCAAAGAAGAATTTAATAGTTCCAATCCCAAAGAAAGAAGGTGATGACGGATGTGAAAATTACCGAACTATCAGTTTAATAAGTCACAGCTGCAAAATACTATCGCGAATTCTTCACAGACGAATGGAAAAACTGATAGAAGCCAACCTCGGGGAAGATCAATTTGGATTCCGTAGAAATGTTGGAACACGTGAGGAAATACTGACCCTACGACTTATCTTAGAAGAAAGATTAAGGAAAGACAAACCTACGTTTCTAGCATTTGTAGACTTAGAGAAAGCTTTTGACAATGTTGATTGGAATACTCTCTTTCAAATTCTGAAGGTGGCAGGGGTAAAATACAGGAAGCGAAATGCTATTTACAATTTGTATAGAAACTCAATGGCAGTTATAAGAGTCGAGGGGTATGAAAGGGCAGCAGTCGTTGGGAAGGGAGTGAGACAAGGTTGTAGCCTATCCCCGACGTTATTCAATCTGTATATTGGGCAACCAATAATGGAAACAAAAGTTTGGAGTAGGTATTAAAATCAATGGAGAAGAAATTAAAACTTTGAGGTTCGCCGATGACATTGTAATTCTGTCAGAGACAGCAAAGGACTTGGAAGAGCAGTTGAACGGAATGGACAGTGTCTTGAAAAGAGGGTATAAGATGAACATCAACAAAAGCAAAACAAGGATAATGGAATGTAGTCGAATTAAGTCGGGTGATGCTGAGGGAATTAGATTAGGAAATGAGACACTTAAAGCAGTAAAGGAGTTTTGCTATTTGGGGAGCAAAATAACTGATGATGGTCGAAGTAGAGAGGATATAAAATGTAGACTGGCAATGGCAAGGAAAGCGTTTCTGAAGAAGAGAAATTTGTTAACATCGAGTATAGATTTAAATGTCAGGAAGTCGTTTCTGAATGTATTTGTATGGAAGTGAAACGTGGACGATAAATAGTTTAGGCAAGAAGAGAATAGAAGCTTTCGAAATGTGGTGCTAGAGAAGAATGCTGAAGATTAGATGGGTAGATCACATAACTAATGAGGAGGTATTGAATAGAATTGAGGAGAAGAGGAGCTTGTGGCACAACTTGACTAGAAGAAGGGATCGGTTGATAGGACATGTTCAGAGACATCGAGGGATCATCAATTTAGTATTGGAGTGCAGCGTGGAGGGTAAAAATCGTAGAGGGAGACCAAGAGATGAATACACTAAGCAGATACAGAAGGATGTAGGCTGCAGTAGGTACTGGGAGATGAAGAAGCTTGCACAGGATAGAGTAGCATGGAGAGCTGCATCAAACCAGTCTCAGGACTGAAGACCACAACAACAACATGGTCTAATACGTGGTCTCCGAGGGAAAGAGAAACTACATTACCTCACAAACAAAGTTAAGCACCTACAGGATAGGTAGAAACGGAATGAAACTTGAGAGGGTATGTGATAATATTTAGTGCTTATGAAAACGAGTGAAATTTACGAAGAACTTGGTAGTAAGAGTCCACTTACCAGTACGAGGTTTTACCCACACTAGTATGGATAGACGCACCGAGCGAGGTGGCGCAGTCGTTAGCACACTGCACTCGCATTCGAGAGGACGACGATTCAAATCCCAGTCCGACTATCTAGAATCAGGTATTCCATGTTATCTCTAAATCGCTCCAGGCCGATCCCTACATGGTTCTTATGAAAAGGGCACGACAAATTTCTTTCCCCATTCTCTCGATCTTGAACTCTTTCTCTAATGACCGCCCTGTCGACGTGATGTTCTCCTGGATGCATGTATTGATTCAATTGGGAAAGGTGCCATAAAGCCGTTGTATTCTCTCCTGAGATAATGTGGCCGACAACTGTTGTATCTGCTTATTGATATCCTGCATGCTGGCACTCGGATAGATTTGAAGTCCGAGGTGGAGTAACATATGTTCTGTCGGGGAAAATAGCTAGGGATCCTGTTGGTCACGGAAGAACGTCTGAATTACGCAGATAGCTAATACAGACATGTATCATGTAGGGACGAGCATTGTTCTGTTGAAAAATGACACCACTATATTGTGTATGACGTACTGCTGTTTCGCCTGAGTTCCTTCAGTCACTACCATCCACGATGGCTCACCACACCGCGAAGCCAGAAGTAACACAACTGTACCTCTCCAAAACATTAGAAGAATGGGCCCTACAGAGGTCGCTGCCATGCTGGCCGGCATGGTCATCCAGTAGTGCAGAAAAGCTATTAATCGCTGAACAAAATGTAACATGGGTCATCAGCAATCCACTCACTTTGACATATAGTCCAACATGGGGCCAGTTCCACAGCCAAATACCCTAAGAATCTGAACGTTTCGCCTGGCCATCTAAATGGGGACTCAAAAGAGGCCACTTAAAATCTGTCAGGCGCTGATAACGCTGTTTGACGCGAGTACACGGCACCTCCGTGTCGTTCACAGCGATCACGCAACATCTGACGGTGTTCATCCCCTTTGTATACCCTACTATGTCTGTTAATAATGATGAACACGAACAATAGTGTTGCAGTATGGTAACCATTCTACTTACTACAGACACTTGCAACTCTAGTCATTTACATACCACCCAATGGTGTGGACGTATACGATTTTTATTTGACGTATGAACATGGCTTTTGGGTGTTTTGTCAGTGTGTTAATGAGAAACTATATTTTTATTTCAGTTAGTCCCATGACCAGTTTAGGCCATTAGAGATCATCTTGAGATCAATAAAAGATTAGTAAATACATTTCAAAGGTTACAATAAGTTTTTATTGCTTTGATATCATGCAGGTAGAATGGATTACTAGTTTCGACAGGGCTAAGCAGCTATCTTCAGATCCTCTGTGTACAGGTTATGAAATCATGCTGTGCCATAAACCTCAACTTAGTTTTTGTACCTTCGTAACGGACTCATGATGAAAGAGAGTAAAGCATTAAAAAATAAAACTTTGTCCTCATGGCCATACACAGTCATATAAGTGTGGTACATGAAGAAATGCCACATGCGTCTGAGTTGTCTGCCGGCTAAACTATGTAGCTTTGTTTACAACTTGTTTTACGATTTGTCTTTCATTTGTAGATCTGCTCAATTAGTGTGAATTCTGAAGCTTATTACAGGTATCAGTAAACTCTGAGAGCTGAAGTGCATTATAGTCCGATTTTAGAGAAAGAAAAGACTTTTCCTCCTGCGGCATTTTAGGTTTAGGTTTAAAAAATTGTGTGCCATCTTAGTTGGGACGCATCGGTACACATATCGCATGAAGAAATTAATTTAAGCTTTTATTTTGTACTGGTCGTCCCTGTAGCCCAGGTTTCCTTTGTTCACATTTTTTAAACAGGTTCGAAAACAATTTTTCTGGTTGGTGGCACTGCTTTGTTAATACAGTTTTTGCTCACTAGATTTTATGGCGACACTAGCGTATTTGTTGCAGCGGTCGCACAGCCGATATTGCTTTGTACGACGCTACACGAAAACAGCAAACAGGAACGCACCGCCTGACAAAACATAGAGTTCGCATTAGTTTGAATGTATCATATGGGCGTATCGGCTGCAGTGGTACGTAACTGTTTTGTCGTAGCTTATAATGATCTAACCTCCCGAAATTCAGTACCGGACACCATCGTATATTTTTCCCATTCATGAGGAGGTCAAGAGTTGACGAAAAATTTGGAAAAGGAAAAGAATATGAGTAATTATGTTCATATTATAATTTTTTCTTGCTATTTAATAGCGATTCACGGTATTTTCCATGTATCCATATTCCTACAAATAATTTCTAATTGCCTTCTATGCAGCTCTTCCTGTTACTGTCAAAGCCTATCACACCACCTTTTTTTAAATAAATGAACGTCGACTGCAAATAACGAAATCTAATATCGATAATTTTGTTTGGAAGGAGCTCGATATAGAACTGATCCCTTTGTTGCTCACTCTCCATATGACCGAAATGTGTACGTGGGCTCAAAACATTTTTCTAAGAGCAGAATGCGAGCAACAGCTTCACAGAATCTGATGTAACACGCAGTGGATGATGTCTGTACACCAACGCGTAATACATCCCGTTTGGTAGGTACTATCGAAAAAGCTTTTTCATATACCCCGCACCTACGGTAATATTGCACGAAAATACACCATAAGCCCTATTAAAAAATTTCATTGTAAACAAAATATATGTCACATAGGTGATTCCATGGCTATTACGTGATACCGTCAGTAACTTCCAGAGGAACAAACCGGCAACAAAAACAAGCTCAGAGTTCGACACATTTAACGTTCATAAATTTTGTTACATTACACTCTTAAGTGTAAAGTAGTCTCCCTATTAATTCAAGAAGATAGTTCTGAAATAGGAACCAAAGTTAAGGCCCGGAGTCTTAGGCAGATGTTTAAGTACGGAAGTTGCAACTGAATCGCAACACTTGAAACGAGCGAACGAGAAAAAATGTCGAAGTTTGTGCAAATTCTTCTAGTACTAAGTCCAATACTGTCAAAGCGGCGAAGAATTAGTGAAGGAAACTGTACCAACGCCGTCTGGCACGGGACGGTGTGCGGTCCCTCGGTAACGTGCAGAGTCGAGATGCGACTGCGGTGTAGCGTGTGATGTGGCGAGGTCTTCCGGCCTTTTTCTTTTGTGGTTCTTGCAGAAGTGCTGTCATTTCAGGGCTGTAATTTCAGGTGTCTAGGTGAAAGGATAATTAGCTCTCTATTAACTTGTAAGAAGGGCTACGAGCTTCTTGATTCCTTAAGCCCTACTGGGATGGTGGTGACATTAGATTGTTTTCAGTCGGACAAACCGATGATGGCCTGAGGTACCCTAATGCAATGCGACCTTTCTCAGGCGATGTATCCACGTAGTTCAAGTGGCGAGATGTCGTTCGAAGAGTGTCAATATTGCTTATGAGTTTCCGTGTGGATGCTTCGATGGCTCCTGCCACATCCTCGATGCTTACTTCTGGAGCCGGAGCGCGAACCTGGATAATTGGTTCGCGGAATGATATCCCATCTATGAAGGGCTCCAGTCGAAATTCGTGCAAGTAGGATATGGTTTGGCCAGCGCGCGTCGATCGTAGCTGGGCACGTGTTTCAGTGTGCTGACCTGGCCATTGGTGTGGTACCGGCCTCTGTTGGTCCGGCAGTGGGGGACGTCGCTTTGTCTTTCAACGGCCTCTGGTCTGTCGGTGCGCGGGCCGTGGTGCTGCCACACAGTGGGTCAGCACCCTTCAGAATTTGCGCAGAACAGAGAAATAATGGTGCGCGTTCCGACTTCACTGGTCTTGCGTAAATTGCACTGGTGCACACTTGCCCAATGCTACGGTGTCATTGCAGTCTCAAGGCGATGTGATACGTGCCGTGACAGTTGACAGCAAACGATGAGTCGGATATTGACACATTTTTCAGGTATTGTTTGTGTAGCCTGTTTAATATATGACAGCGATCCTACCTAGTTTTCGGGATAAAATAAGATTTGTAGCACTCTAGAAGGTGTCTTCAGTACATTTTTAACCAGTATAATGATGTTTATGGACTTTAAACTACTACCGACATTATACGAAATAGTTAGCTGCAAAATTTTCCTCTACGTAGCTCCACTTTTGTAAATGGTTCTCTTACTACTTTAATGGCATAGTTAACGTGTTCAAATTTATTTGGGAGCACATGTTTGCACGTTTTAAATGGATGGACATTTTTCTACCATGCGGCAGTCACCATAGTAAAAATTATTGCAGTTATGTCGTAAATTATTATCTGCACAATAAATGTCGTTAGGGTTTTCTGTAGAATTCATGGGGACTTATTCGGAATTCTGGTCCTTTTTTTTTTTTTCTTTTTGGATGTTGGCGAATATTTTCTTTACGAGATTAAAATTTCATCGAGCAACTTTTTCGTGAAATTCTGCAGAAATTTTCAAATTTTGTACAGAGACCTAGACTTACAAGATATCTACCAAGAACTCTGGAAACAAATGTATGTTTCTTGAGGGTCGCATGCCAGTTTCTCCGGATTCTGAATATTCTGCAGTAATATCTGATGCCGACATTAGTCTACGTAGTTTTGATACACAGATATGCCGTAATCGAAGCTTTTCCGTTGCCGATTGGCCGGCTGTCTGAAGATGCGCAGGAGGCTCTCAGTTACCGAGAAGATTTTGCACGCAGATATTCCCGTGAGAAAACGATGCATGTCATATTACATCAGCTTCTGTCGTCTTCGTATCAATCCATGTATCGATTCCAGAAAATGGCAACTGAAAGAGACAAACATATGTCACCAGAGGTAAAATATCTGCTTTCCGAACTATCTCGATTGAACAAACTGACAGCGACCCTTCTCAAAGCAATAGCGACACATACGACGAATGTGACTATGATTTCGACTGAAAAATGTAAAGTACCGAATAAACACCGGCAATTTCGACATCTAATTCGTTATTAGCGACCTCACAATAAATCTGAAGTTTTTACACGAATCTGCTAAATTTACAATTTTAGTCTCGCCAAATGGGATAAGCCATTTTGAATTTTGTAATTCCGACATCGCATTCATAATCAGTGACCAAAAGAATCTAAGAACAACACCGTTTGGTTTTCATGACGTGACATATGTTGTGCGGGTAGCTGTTGGCGCCTGCTATTCGCGTTGTCACAGCGCTTGTCACTCATAATGTTGGTGTAACAAATCTCTCAGACAACGATCACTAACTGAAACGCGGTAAACTCGGAAGCTTAGAACAAACGAGCTGTAAATATTTGGTAATGAAATCCACGAAGCCTCATAATCGAGAGCACATAAATTGCTCTGTCTCTTGATTGGCATAGCGTGTATCAGGATTATTTAAGAGGCTGGCGATTATTTTGGAGTTGCGCTATCGCAGTAAATTGCAGAATAGATACATTGATTATTTGACTATTCCCACTGTCCTCAGTTACACCTAAAACCTGTTAGGAGCACAAAGAAAAGTTCATATAATTGTGTGTAGAGAAGTAGTAGTCATCGTATTACCTCGTCGAAACCTTGTTAAACGATATTTCCAGTGAATTAATGTACAGAGTGCTAAGACATTGGTATTGCTTTCTGAAGCACAGGTTCTAAGTTCCCTCTCTAACAAGTGAGCAGACAGATTAGGTTTCTGTAGTTTACCTACATCGTTTAAAGCAAAATATAAAAAGTATCATCTGATTTCATTCCCTTATCTTTCCACAGTTTGCGTTTGTGTTCTATCTTTAATGATTTTGTCAACGACCTTAAGCTACCTTAATTTACAAAGTATTTCGAATTCATCTACTTTTGCTTATACAGGA
Source organism: Schistocerca americana (assembly GCF_021461395.2). NCBI lineage: Eukaryota > Metazoa > Arthropoda > Insecta > Orthoptera > Acrididae > Schistocerca > Schistocerca americana. Next base: position 394,654,153 of record NC_060121.1, read on the forward strand.
TTTCCTTAGAGGAATAGCAATATTCAGCGATATGACAGGAATTGTAATTCCCAGCAAAAACTGTCTGGTAAGCATGGGCTCTGAAACGCATACGTTGAGAGCAATTATCACCTCATCTTGAATGCTGTGAAACAAACCCCTTCTTCTGCAAACACTTTGCCTTCCACGCTTTGAGAAGTGGTGCCTGCCTTAAGAGGTATGAGCACGTTTTCGCCTTCTCTTCTGAACAGATGCTCATAGTTCTTAACGTATGTATTATTGAGACCATGTTTCCTAAACAATTTTTCTTGGTTTGGTCCATGTTATCTGTTTTGGTCTATATAACCTTATCAAAATATGCAAAGCAAACAGCATGCAGTTGAACAAATGTGATTCACAGTGTCAAAATTGAAGGAGTACTAATAGCTATTAAGGCATGCATTTTAGAGCCATTGTTTATTAGACATTTCTGCTTCGAATGTTCGTTCCTGCCTCATGCCTGAATAATGACCATTTCTCCTAGGACAACCTGTATAATTATCTGATCAAATGTATCCGGAGAACTCTATGCAAACTAGAATTGACCACTAGATGTCAAGAAAAGTGGACTCGTCATTATAAAAAGGTGCTTGGAGTGTTGTGTTGTCAGTAGAGAAGCACGGACGTCAGAAAGCGGCCGGCCATGAGAGCTCAGTGGCTTCAAAAATGGGCTGATCATTGGATGTCACATGACTAAAAACCCACCAGGGTCGTTTCAACCCTTCTAAAATCACCCAAGTCGATTATTGTGATTGGGAAGTGGAAACGTGAATGAGGAATCATAGCTAAACCAAGACCAGGCCGACCTTACGTACTGACGTTTAGGGACTGTCAAGCATTGCGCTAGAGGGCTGTAAATAGTCGCTCGAAAACAACAGAAAGAATCACTCGTGATTCACAAAGTGCTACCAGCAGCCCAGCTAGCGCACTGTCTGCACGCAGTATGTTTAAGCGAATGGGGCGCAATGGTCAGGGAACTCCTCATAAGCCAAAAATCTTTGTAGTGAATGCTAAACGACGCTTGAGGTGGTGTAAAAAGCAACAACATTGAACTGTGTACGACTGGAAACGAGTGATTTGTAGCGATGAATCATTCTGTAACCTACGGAAATCCGACGGAAATCCGACAGAAGAATTTGGCGAATGCCTGAGGAACGTCAGCTGTCATCATGTGTAGTGTCACAGTGAAGTAAAACATAGCTAGTGTTGCGGTATGGGCGTGTTTTTCTGGGTTAGGGTGTTGTCCCTCTACTGCGCTCAACAAAACGCCAAATGCCTAAAGACATGAACACATTTTACAGTGTTGTTTACTGAGTGTATTGGAAGAACAGTTCGGAGACTATGTTTGTATCAGTGTGACAGTGCACGCTGTCATAAAGCAGAATCAGTGAGACAATGATTTGTTGACAACAACGTTTCTGAAGTGGGGTAGCCTCACCAGAGGCGCGATCTGAGCCCAATGGAATACCCTAGGAATAAGTTAGAATATCAACTCCATTCCAGATCCTAGCCCATAACTATCTTTTCTAGCTTTGGGTCCTTAGGAGGAGTGGGCTGCCATTCCTCCACAGACGTTAATTCACTGATTGAAAGTGTCTCCAGCAGAGTTGAAGCCGTCATAAAGGCGACTGGTGGACAATCTCTATATTAACATCCACTAATAAGTGTCCGCATACTTCTGATCGGATTGTTTATTCCCCAGGCCCCTGCACAGAATGTGCTGGAAGGTACGTCGTAACAATACTGGAGATTTTGTATCCGATTCTGTTGGAAATTAAGTGAGGCAAAAATGAATGTCAATGTGCATCTGCTCTGGCGCATCTTTCTGTTATCTTACGATCTGTACACGATGTATACCATGTTTGCATAAAAATTTTCTCTTAATCTTCCTCTGATTATCAGTTCTCTAAATTTATCCAGAAAAGGTCGCCTGTCTTACGATTCTGATTTAACTTCCTGACCACGTCTGTCACACTTTCGTATCAATTACACTAATCTGTTATGACCCTAACATTTCATGCGAACTATGGTTTCGTTGCTAAGCGATAAGGACTCCATACACTGGAACCGTACTCTCCAGTTAATAGAACATTGTTACAAAATTCCAGTATCCTTCTAACAAACATAATTCTTCCACACGTCTTCCCTGCAATAAATTGAAAGCGTTCAACCTTTCCTATCATTTCTTAGTATCACATACAAGTACGATGGACATGCTGTAATTTTCACTATATGTCGTAAAGTTGTTTCGGTTCCTTATGCACGTTATTTTGAATATGTTTGCCAATAAAGACAACTGCTGTTCAGCAATCATGTGGAAATTTTTTTCAAGATTTTCTGTGTTTACTGAGCTTAGTCCGATGGGGCAGGCTGTTTTCCTATAGAAAACATCGTCGTCTATATTCTGTATTCACTGTACCACACACCCGTCTTTCGCGCATCCCCTCCCTTTTCCGAAAAACACACACACACACACAAACGCGCTATCGCTTGCTCCAAGCACCACATTGAAAGATTCGGTCTGGATGAAACTGCTGTGGCTGCACGGTGCAATGTCAAGTGGCGTTAATATCTCATTTCGTACACAGCCTCTCTAGCTAGCGATTTTTTTTTAACAACCAGGTTCAGATGTAATGCACAAATTTCCAAGTTCCAATTAACGCTGGTGCTTCACCTCAGTAATGAATTTGCAGTTTCTCCAATTGTACACTGACCGAAATACAAAGTGTTACAGTATGAAGCGCTGATCTGATATTTGTCAGACTTTGTAGAGATGTTCACCACATAACAGGTACTAATCAAACTTGCATCTCATTCATGGCTGTTGTCCTCCGTCAACATCCGTGTAAGGGGCGATCATTTCGAGCACAAATAAAGTCTTTACTTGCTGTAAGTTAGAAGACAACACTCTCAGAATTTCATCTAGAATAATTGCATTCAATGATTTATTCCTTACTTTTCTTCCGCTTGTCCTTACAAATGCTCCCACAAAATATCATTTTCTTACGTTCGCCAGTTTTTCATGGGGGCTCTCTCAAGTAGCGAAAGAACTATAACCGCCTAATATATTATGTTTAGAGGTCGACTTCGGCATGCATCCGGATTCATGGCAAAACTTTATCTAGCAAAATCAGATCGGATTCATTTTGAAAACACATGTATGAAAACTAGGAGTTGGCAACAATGTGACAACGCTCAGAGCATCCGAACGCACAGAGGGAAATTTATCACCTCACACTGCCGTACAAGCCGACGTAGCACACTCAGAAGACTGCTGGAGCATCAAACCCCCATCCACCATGGAATCCTCGTCAGGTTCCCCTCTTACTTTTAGAAGCCTGTTCTGTCGTCATCGTCGTTTATAAACAGGACATCATTTTGTCACATGAAAATAGCCTGTCACATAACAGTGGGATCCGTTACACTAAATGCGTATGTCTACTAATCGTTAATGCACAAAATTAACTGGTCTGTCGAGGTAATGTAGGGCGGCTTCCCGACGAAGTACACAAACGATGAATACGTCGATAAGCTTTTGGTGCTGGGTGCATCCGATAACCACGCTGCTGCTCTTGCCTGTGCTTTTGAGCAAGTAGATGATAATGAACATTTTATAAATAAAGTGATACGGGTTGACGAATCTAGTTGCACACATTATGGTATTTTCTAACCCTATAACAGCCATTATTGGTCGGAACGCAACCCAAATGTCACCCGTTAACATGCCTTTCTGGTACGCTTTGGGGTAAACCTTTGACATGAACTGGAATGTATTGACGGACACTTTTGGGCCCGTACCTATTCGTGGACGAGTTAAATGCGCCCCTGTATCGTACGTTTCTTTGCAATAGTAAGCCTCATGCATTAGAATAGCACCTCACCAGCATGATAGTGCAACGCTACACTTTGAAATGAATGTGCGTAGCTATTTAAATGAAGCGTTTCCAGGGAAATGGATTGGTCGAGGAAATCGAGTGATCTGGTCTCCACGATGGCTGGACTTTAATCCTCCATATTTTTGTTCATTGGGGGGGGGGGGGGGGGGCACATAATAGTTCGCGTACATGCCGCTTCGGCAGTGGCGGTTTCCGGTGTGTTGTGCTGAGACGAGCAATGTGTTGAACAACTTCTCTAAATTGAATGTTGATCGTACTTGTACGCATTGGCTCTGTGAAGATAATACTGCACGTCAAGCGTTCACAACGGAGTTATTGAGCCCAGCATAGCGTGCAATATAGTGTACCCTATCAACCGTGCTTTTTGTACTTCACTAGATAAAGGTGATGTTACCATGTTCAGTATTATTTTCTATTTGCTTTATTTGTGTCATGGACGAAACGATGTGTTCGTTTACATCTGGAAGAAGTTCGTGTTATGTCTTGATGTTTAAATAAACGTGACAGTAACAGAAACAAATACACAAGATACCGGACTGCGGAGGTGTAAAGTGGAGACAATATGTTGCTTTAACTGAAAAAAGAAGTTTGTCGCGAACGTGACTGGAACACCGGCGAGTGTGCGTACCCGTTCCCCAAGGCATTGTCTCGTCTCACTGAGCAAAGGGGACTGTTCCAGCACAGCGCAGAGTTCATTCACGTATTTTGCACCACGCTGCATGCAGTTACAGCGTTGTCACAGCCTCGTTCCTTAAATCGCATTTCTGTTAAACCTATTGGCGGGGCTTAGTTCTGCTAGATACACATTTGTGTTCTGTTTGGATGAGGAATCGTATGCCGACCGCCATAGTTTCTTCTCCCTGTACATTATTTTATATTTGTACCAAGCAGTTGACTGTATGGTTCACTACACCCAAGCAAAGAAAGAAAAGAAGTTCAATAAATTCAGCTTCGCAGCTGGTACTCTAGTACTGTAGACTACATACGCCGATGTCTGGACAGCGTAGCGCACTCTTCGCTCTACCATAGTCGCGGCTGACACGTTATGGTATTGCAGCAGAGTGGCTCTGGCAGGGTGCGGGGCTGTGAGGAGCGGCCTCCCTGCCGGGTGGAAAGTTGTCTCCGCGGCAGTTGGCAGCAGCTGCTCCGCTCAGGGCGCCGATACTTCGCCGGCAACTGTACAAATAACGGCAGACCTCAGAGGCCGGGCGAGCGCTCTTCATAACAGCTCGCAGCAGCGGCAGCGGCAACGGCAGACACGGCCAACTTGCGCCGCCCCGGGCCTCGCGCAGCGCCGTCTGATTGCCGCGTTTACTGCCGCGGTGCGGGAGGTGAGGGCCCTGAGTTCCTCCGCCGGAACTTACTGCTGTAGTGTGGCCCTACTGCGCCAACTTGGCCTTACTGCGGCGGAACTTAAAAGCCATTTTACAGGTTTCTTCGTTTCTCTTTCCGCCTCGCTCCCTCCCTCTAGCCAGCACTCCTCTGGCAGCCTGTGCGGGGCAACCAGGTGGTCGACACGTGGAAGTCTACTAGGTAGAAACGAGCTTCGATTAGCAGGCCGACCATCCTAATTGAAATTAGGAGAGATGTCCTTCAATAATTTGTGATAAATTGCCGATTGTGTACGTCATATGAGAACTTTTATTTCTCGGCGTTGAACCAGCCCATCGCGTGTTCTATTTTAAACATCGGAGAGAGAGATGCTAGAATGTTAATTAGGTGATGGTTTAACTTCGCATCGATGACAAGATCATTTTATTTATGGCTTACTGAGTTACATTTTACTAGTACATACACTTCAGTTGATACAACAAAAGATAACATGATATGAATCAATGCAAGCCGATAAAACTGTATGCAGGATGGTCAGGAGAGGTCTGGAAAGCTTGCAAGGGGTTAAAGTGGTTGTAGAGTACAGTATGCTCAGAAATAATTCTTTAGAAAATACTTCGATACTTTGCGTCGTTTTCTATTTGATTAGAGAAGTTAGTCAATCACGTCGCTGGCAGCCTAACAGAGTTAGCAGTTGCCAAACGTGTTCTTGCTTTAATCAGCTGAAAAGAAGGGGAAAGCTTTGTACAATTGAGAGCTCGAACCTTGCTACCGTCCAATGTCCAATTTTTGTATCACTCCCTTGTTCGGTCTGAGGAAACAAGCCGTCACTATGCGAGTGGGAATTTGGAACTCCCTCTGCTAAAGGGTGCGCCTGAAGAGCGATCGACGGTAAGTAACTCCTGGGCAGCTTTAACTGCTGGTGGCTCTGTGACGCAACCTGGAGCAGCTCGGTTTCAGCGATCTTGGTGTGGCCACCATCATGAATACATCGCTTCGGAGACTGAGATCGGATAGAGACAGCCTGGTGGACCAGCGACGAGGTGCAAGTCTTGGGGCTCTGTAGGCCGCATGAATTTACGTTACAACCGTTTTAACGAGAAGCGTTAAGATTGCTCGTGAGGACGACTGTGACTAGCTAATGAAGACTTGTGGGCTGTGGGAAAACAAGCAGCGACTGTCGAGTTAAAACCGTTGTGCGTCGGTCGTTTGAGCGAGTGGGCCAGTATGAGCTGCGAGTAGTTGTATTTCAAGACTGTCCATATTTTTTTATGTGTGGCAGCCGTGGCCCCACTTTGTTACTTAGTGGTAACAGAAACGGGATCTGAACCCGGAACTGTAGTTGTGTTGGAATTAAAAATTTAGACTGGTTCATAACTGGACTTCCGCTACCAATAACGGTACGCACCTTGTTGCTTGAATATTTTGATTGGAGCTGGAGTTCTTTTTAAATAACTGAAAATTTATATAATAATTTTGAATGGACACCATAGTTCCAGCTCATGTTAACTGAGACTGAAACTTCACCAGCGTGTGATTTAGACTAACTTGTGTTTGTGTCTTGAAATTTCTCATTAATAGTGTCTCTACTCTTTGAACAAGAGGATGGATATACTGTGCGTACTTGTGAGTGGGGCTGGGCCTCACACTATGAAAGTGTAATTTGTTTCTTTCGATTACGTTTTGGGAAATAAAGATTTTTTGAAAATGTGTGTACGTCTCTCAATCCAGCACCGCCACTCTCCCAAGAATAATTCCGCTACAGAAACTAAAGACGAACACGTTTGGCAACACTGTCTCTGGCAGGCTGCTCGAATTTTCACCCACTGCTACCTGACTGGCTAACTTCAATGCTAACTAAATGAGAAACGGTGCAAAGTATCGAAATTTTTCCTAACAATTATTTCTCAGCACAACCAACCCTCGAACATTCAGACGAGATTTTTAGACTGTCTGTGACCATCATGTACATGTATCTATAGGCAATAATGAAAGCAGAAGAACCGTTAGTATTTAAAAGAAGTAGAGATACCAATTTTCCAGCCAACTAATTTCTGCAGGAATTGCAACCACAAAGTATTTCCAGGCAGCCATGAATATTCTTTTTGGGTAGTCATGCAAAATGTGCTCAAGTATTTCTTGCGATATTCCACAGTCGCATTGGTCATCATCGGTAATCCTTCACTCATGTAGCGTTGCTTTGGTCACGGCGTGGCCACTTGAGGGAGCTCAGTACCTCTCTTGATTGGTCAACACCCGGCAGGTGGATGCTCCGATCTACATTAAATAACTTCTTATGACCATGGAAGGACATGCACTGATTTCTTCAGCCTCCTCTTAGATTAGAGCTTTCTGGGGCGAACTGGCCAGTGTTTACCCAGATCGATTCTCGAGATTTTAATCTGACGCCTGGTAAGTTGTTCGATGTTTCACGAACTGGAATATGTCTGGATCTTTTGAGTTCCATCCATTCATGTGTTCCTGCATGTTGTCGTCGGAGATTTCGGGAGGCATTAATGGCTACAGGTAATGGCTAATGACAGCTGTGATGTTGGTGTGGATTTAAGAGCTCCGGCCACCAACCTCATTGCTCGCCACTAGCCCTTCCGGGCTGTAGTTACATCAGAACAATCGTCCGGGAAAAATCCCGAGGAGAAAGTCAACAGGCAATATATCAGTGCGTTACATATTTCAGTACACTAATCCAGTTCATTCACCAAGTTCGTATTAGAAAACGTGTCAAGTTCATGAAGTCCACGCTACACAAGCAGTTTTATGAATTCTTCCTCTGCGAGTATTCGCTTTCTCTTTGCTGTGGACACGGCAGTAGAGATAACTACTATTTTGATTGCCGAATCATGTGAAGCAGACACGTAGTACATATCATACGTGCAGGTATATTATTCTTCGAAGGCTTCGGCGATAAAAAGTGGTAATGGAGTTCAAATTCCACTTTATGATGAAGCTGTGAAATTGATAAACGGTTCCGAAATGTATGCCAGGAAATAAAAAGGTAAATCTTAAATGTCATTATTTTTGCATCTTTTTTTCCTTCTTTTTAAGTAATATCTGTGTAGTGGCACGTCATTATATGTATGTTTGCGACGTTCAGTTCTCACCTGAAATGTTCTAAGAGGCTCAAACGTCTTACGGTTTCTTAGGCGGTTTTCAGGACAAATAAGCACATATTTTGCAGAACATTATGCAGCGTTTCCTGATTACCATTAATAAAAAAGTAAATAACTGCCACATTTTCTTTTACTTATTTATTTGTGTCTAGAGTTAAAAGTGTTTTTAACGTAATACAATACCTCTCAACGTATTTCAGCTGCCCGTACCGATGTTGTTTTGTGCAACGCACAGTGCTGTATCTGGCTTCAAGGATCACTCTCGAGATTTTTATATTTTCCCGCTCGCTGCGAGCAAACCATTACTCCTAAAGAATAAACGAACAAGACATTTTTGGAGGAAATTTAGTGAAATTAAATATTGTACTGGGATACGTTGTCGCTAGAGGCCTTAGTTCCCGACTTATTTAAGAAAAACTACAAAAGTGACTTTCAATCGCACCCACACTCCCACACTAAGTCCTCACCGATCAGGTTGTCTAGTATGTTGTTTATGACACTCCCCCCTAGCATTGTACAAAAAATTAGCGACTGAACGAATTATTTTCTACATTGGGTCTTTTCTTGTCTTCACTAACTGGATTTATTATGCCACCGGCGGATTCGAGCACTTCCTTTCATAAATTTTATCGAATAGATTTATGAATTTTAGCGGCATAAGATAAACAATTACATACTTGTGTTCGTCAGGCCTTCTGACTGCGAAACTACTGTGCTTGCAACGGTTTGGTTGGGATCGAATTGTCACTATAATTAGTTTTAGTGTAACGTTTACAAAAGACGCTATTCTCTTATTTTTTTTAAATTAAAAATGTTAACGAAGTAGCCGACTGCGCTGGTGGCGTAAAAATCCCAACAACAAGACCAAAATAGGTTGAATATCAGGAACAGCTCGTGTAATCCGAAATTTTTGTGCAGTGGTAGGATGGAGCCCCACAAACAAAGTACTACAATCCAGACTAATGAGTGTAAGTGTGGCGGTGGAGATTCGTTTGAAGATTATTTTGTATAATTTTCTTGGCTAATCGGAAACCGTAGACTCCACAGCGAATATGTATCCTAAATGAAATTTTTTAGCTACATGAAAGTTCTTACAAAACGCCGCAGTTCAGTTTTACTGTATGACTAATAGTTTGCGGTAGCGGTCGAGAGAATATGAAAAACTCACGCGAGGTCTTCGAAGACCCGGTGTAAGTGCTTCAGTGGATTAGAAACCGTAGACTCTCCAGCGAATACGTATCCTAGTAGAAAATTTAGCTACATGGAAGTTCCTACAAAACGTCCCAGTTCAATTTTGCTGTAGGACTAATAGTTTGCATGTAGCGGTCGAGAGAATATGAAAAACTCACGCAAGGTTTTCGAAGACCCGGTATAAGTGCTTCGGTGGATTAGAAATAAGCCATCTTTACAGGTTTATTAAACCTTGACCATGGTTTCGAGGGTTTGAAAACCGTTTTCTTCACACGATATTGTATGTAGAATCATTTTAACTACAGACATTGTAGGAGTCGTTGGCTCTGCCTAGTACATGTCACCCACTTAATCACCAGCTTCAATGATTCTCACAGTGGCTATAGATAATATGATTGTACATACAATATCTTGTGAAGAAGGCGGTTTTAAAACTGTTGAAATCATGGTCAATGTGTAAGAAACCTGTGTTCTGCAAGTCGTTCGCTGTTAGTTCTAACCCACTAAAGTTCTTGCATGCACAGATGCTGGAGAGTAGCTATCTTCAAATCTTGGCTAGGCTTAACAATGCGGGTTGCATAACCCTATATGCTTAAGGGCAGCTAAACCACTCCGTATACTCAAACTGAATGTCGGTGAATTTTTCTCAATTTAATCCGTTCAGTTTTCAAACTGATACGATATTTTTTCTTATATCATCGATTTAAGCGACTAAACAGAACATTTTCCTTAATGACCCTCCATTAAATTTAATTACAATTTGAGAATTTTGGCGTGATGAAATTTCGCTCATTATTAAGATATTAAGATCCCGCCGTTCGGCGCGCCTTCATTATTTCTAGAGGAAGTAAGATAAGAAAGAGCTTAATTTTTTAATTGTTAACATCGTCCAGCACTGCACAGTAGGGGCCAACACTACGCTACCCTCGCTGACTGCTTAACCACTCCGCCACCGAATGAGAACAGCTTCTGTTCCCGAACGTGCTCTGGGAAAGTTACTTAATATACCAGAGAGCTGTAAAAGACCGAAGTACAGGAACAGAACGCCATTGATATAACTGACACATTTGATGCGCCTTTAATTATTTCTGAATACTTTTCGTTTATTTAGCAGTGCGAAATACATTATTTCTCATGCTCGAACTATATGATATCTTTAGTTTTTTCTGCTGACTGTAGTCGGGTTTCGTCACAAATTACATAACTTCTGAAGAGCTTTCGTCAGCACCTCTATTTGATTTCACTCTGAAAAGCCAGAATATTAATTTACAGCAAAACGCCTCATAGTAGAGATGAATTGAATATTTGCTTAACATAAAACAATTTAAAAGGTAGACAGACATCAGCACCAGAAGGAAAATAACAATAATAAAGTGTTTAATACTTTTTAGATTTTCGCGTCTCTCTCTCTCTCTCTCCTATTCCCCCTGTTCGTGTACGTTTTGACGCTGTCCCGCGTCTTTACGCCTGATACACTACTAGTCACTGTCTCGCATCACTCCCCCATCCAATAATACTCTTCTACTCCTTACCATATCTACATTGTCAGTTATCTCGTCACGTGTTATTACGCCGAATTTTCTGTCATTGTCTAGCACAGGGGTGGCCAATCTTTTGGGCAGGAGGGCCAAATTTTTGAGAAGGGATTTCCCCACGGGCAACATTACCAATTTTTGTTTTGTGAACCAATAAAACAAGATATATTAATTTATTTCTTGAAGAAAATGAAATGAATCTGAGGAAAGAATATTTATTATACAATGTAAAGCAATGCAATATTAGTGAGATGTCGAACTTTGTTTGACTGAACTAAGTGAATCAATGTTGATGTCAGCTTAAGTTGTTACTACACGCAAAGCGTTTTTAGATGAACATCCATAATACGCGTTCTCATTTGTGATTTTATGTAATTCATCCGACTAAACAGCTGTTTACACACGTGTTTCCAGTAATGAAATCATTTTTAAAGCGTATTTGTAAAACGCTGGATATTTCTTCTTGTCCAAAAACGTTTATAGGACTCTTCTAAACCAACCTGATTAAATTTAACTGTGCATCACACAGCATTTCCCAGAATTCCATTTGTAAATGTGACAGTAGTGAACTCATGTCTATGGAGAAAGGCGTAGGAAATACAGAAAAAAAGCAGACGACTTTTTTTAACTCTTAAAATCTGTTTTCGAATTCGTATTTAAAGTCAAGCATCAAAGAAGCGTATTTAATCCCTGGCGCCTATGTGACGTCCGATTGCTTCGACAGTGTAGGAAAAATGTGTGAAGTTTTTTATTCTTAACTGTAGTTCCGAGAAACCAAGTTTCATTTGAAATGTGGAAATAAAATCACACATGACAATCATCTGATCTTTTCCTTGGAGTCGAGTATTAACATCATTTAGCTATCTAGTTATTTCGACCAAGTACGCAAAAACGGAGAGCCATTCTTTAACTTCTAACTCCGGGAGTCTCTCTGGCTTGGTTTCAAAGAATGGTTGTATTTCTTGCTAGAAATCAAACACACTTTCAGCATTTTCGCACTGGTTAGCTATCTTACTTCTGCATAATACGAAATGTTGTAATGCTCAGAATCCAAAGACTTCAGAAATTCTGAGAACTGACGATGATTCAATCCTTTCGTCTTAATAAGGTTCACTGTTTTGACAACTACCTACATGACATGGTCCATTTTCAGGGACTCGGCACATAAATTTCCTTGATGGATTATGCAATGGAAGTTAGCATCAACGTATTGTCGAGTTTGAGGGTCCCGTTTTCAATCAAGTAAATTAAATCTTTGTATTTCCCAGTCACTGCTGGAACACTATCTGTTGTTAGCCCCGATAGTTCGTTAAGTTTTAACAAAAGCGACTTAATGTCGATATAGCTGCTTCCAACAAATCTCGTGACTTCGTAGTATCTTTAAGTTGATACAATGCCTCTAATTCTTCTGTTTTATTCAAATGCGCTTTAACACCTCCGACACACTTGGGTGCTATCCGTCATGTCCATGCATTCATCCAAATCCAGAGAATAAAACACAAACTCAGATGCACTATTTTTTTAAAATTATCTTCAGTGTGTCTTCCAGAGTCGTCCACACGTCTAGTAATAGTTTGACAAGATAAGCTTATTTTTGAGAAATCCTTTTTCTTTTCTGGACACACAATTTGAGCGACGGTCTGTAAGCATTCCTTAACCATTTTGCCATCTGAATGCGGCTTTGATTTTTTTCCCAACATCAGAGCTACTGCATAACGCGCTTTCATATAGCATTTGGACTCTGAATTCGCCCTTTTATATGTCTGCTGTTGAGCAGAAAGCTTCCTTTTCAAGTCGTTTACTTGATCTTGACGAAATTGTCCCTTGTACTTATCCAACATAACTCCATGTTTAGTCTCGTAATATCGTTTGACGTTATATTCTTTCGGAACCGAGACAGATCCATTACATGTCAGATATATGAATTTTGTTTTACAGACCGCAAAAAAAATTAAAAAAAATGTTTACAGTCCACTTGGCTTGAAAAGTTGTCAACCCCTCTGTAATTCTTCTCTTCTTAGATCCTATTTGTTTAGTGGTTGACGCCATACCAAGTTTATGCCTTGAACTGAAACAGACATTTTTTTACTGTGAGTCGGAATCTGACATCTTTGTCAGTTTTGGTAATCGGAGTTTTGAAATTTTTACGTAGATGGTACATGAAGTTCAGAATAAAATATCAGTTACTTAAGGCAGTTCGATGCAGCTCTCAAAAATTTCCTACAATACCTTCTTCAGAGTTCCCCAAAATCGCTTAACATCGTAAAATAAATTTACTACTGTGATGGGTTACGTGGCTCTGTGGTCGTATGCCCAACTGCCACACGGGTGGCCTTCGATACTCAGTTGTGGTAAACTTTAAAACAAAGGTTCGTGCTCCAATGGCATTTCCTTGAAGCGTGGGGTAAATGAAAATGAAAAAAATTACAATTTCCAATATTTTTCTTTTTTTTAACAAACTTATACGTAAAGGATCGGTGATTAGGGATTTATATCAGCAATGAAAACTGGATTTTTGTGCTTGATATATAACAAGAAATAAGGAGCATTTTTCGTAAAAATCGCAGTTAAATATATGCTAATTAGCATATATTTATATGACGTAGATGTTCTAACTGAACGGAAAAAACTAAAATTATGATCGAAACTAGACTCGAACCAGCAATCCAGCAAATACCAGTCTCGAGCGCTGTTCTTTTTTCCAATGCTTATATATTTCACGCTTCACGGAAGTGCTTTTAGAGCATGCTACAATGTTTAAAAATACATATCATCTATGCAAGTATGCTTAAAACTACAATCCACCTGAGAATTGAACCCTGGACACCCACATGGAAGGCTAGCATCGTATCACAGAACTACACTGCTCGTCGAGTAATCGCTCTTTCATTTGAGTATTATACGAACTTGAGAAACTTCATAGCCTTCTTCTCGAGAATTTTTGAGAGTAGTATTCAACTGCTTTAGGAAACTGACATTTTAGTTCTGAATGTCATGTATCATAAATAGAAAAAATACATATGCTTCACTTAACCTAGCAGCCTTACTCCAAAATTTCGATCTCGATTTCGACCTCTTTTATTATGACTTTCTTAAAGCTATTCTTCATCTGAAATAAATAACATTATTAGTTGCTGTAAATAAAGGAAAATGACAGGTGTTTGCCGGCCGCGGTGGCCGTGCGGTTCTAGGCGCTTCAGTCCGGAACCGCGTGACTGCTACGGTCGCAGGTTCGAATCCTGCCTCGGGCATGGTTGTGTGTGATGTCCTTAGGTTAGTTAGGTTTAAGTAGTTCTAAGTTGTAGGAGACTGATGACCTCAGATGTTAAGTCCCATAGTGCTCAGAGCCATTTGAACCATTTGACAGGTGTTTCACCGGGATGGTCCATTTTCTAGCTTTGTAAGGCGAAATCCTTAAATGTCATCAGTAAAACATCATTATTACAATTAATTATTTATTTATTTGTACTACTAAGATTAAAAGAATTTAGTGATTTTCAAGTCCGATGGGGACGATGACTTCGCTGTTTGGTCCTTTCTCCCAAAACAACAAACCAACCAATCAACCTAAAGAAGGTACTCAGGCAGAAACCACGCTAATTGCGAGTGGTGTACCTACTCACCATAATAGAATACGTAAAATAAATGCAAGCCCACTAAAATTGAAGACACGCATCACAGATTATTTGTAAAAGATAAAACCTGTCTTGCTTAACTGAAATGATTATAGATGTATTGCGATCGAATGTGCACCATGTATAACTTAATGGTCGATGGTGGTGAGAGTTTGCAGTAAAATTAAATATGGAATGTATTGGCTATGTCCGCAACTCGTCACAATCACGCAGCGCAACAAACGTATCCGGTTGCGCAACCCACACTATTGCTGATTGTTAGTTGCATATCGCCAAGGCGAACTATGTCAAATCAACCACCTTTCAGATGTCTAGTTTCAAAACTTATTTTGTTTGGCTACCAGTTTCGGCGATTTACTTCGCCATTTTCAAGCCTCTGACCAACCTGTGGGAAGATTCCACCTCGGTTCTGATCAAAATAGGCCCAAGCATTCGAATGCTAGTATGTGTAGATTTCTGCTTGCTATAGCGATCACTTCAACTATCATCTGCCGACTGTTAGATAAAGCAGCCTAACAATTGGCATATGATGGTTCAAGTGATCCTGTGGACTTTTTTTTATTTCAAAAGTTGAAAACCCCGTCGAAAGGACAAAGATTGCAACGATAGACGAGATAAAAGAAAATTAGCAGACGGGGCCTCTCGCGATCCAGCAAGAGGCGTACGAAGACTGCTTCCGGAAGCCGCGTTAGGAGCGTTGTATCAACAGTGGAGGAGAGCATTTCGAAAAAGACCATGCATAAAAAGTAAAAGATAAGCGTAGAAACATTTTGTGTACAAAGTTCCAGAATTTTTTGAACAAACCTCGTAGACTACGAACTGAGTTCATTGGCATCTTTGTGTTTAAACCAAACGAGGGGCAATGAAAACGTCTCTCGCAGAAGCTACAAGAGTCGGATTCATTACAAGGGACATCCACATCCCTGCTCCAAGGCTCCACTTTAGCAACGCGTTCGAAAAACACGCGTCTTCGACCTGATTATGATAGCGGTGTAGGCGTGACGTGAGAACACGGGGTTTTGTGGATGGCGTGACCGTCAATCATTACGCGAGCTGTGGCACCTCCTATGGGCATGGCGCACGCAACCGTTTGGAGGTTACTGCAAAACTGCAACCTACGCGTTTATCAGCTTCAGAAGGTAAATTTATAGGACCAACAAATTCCGCACTTCTGGTGAAATCTGTTCCGTAGTTTCTTCATTGAAATGAAAAACAGGTTTTAAATTGGAGTTGTTTACCTTCAGTATCAGCACATCGCACTTTTAAGAATGCCGGACGCTGTAACGCTTGATATATGAGGAAATCTGTGAATACAGCAAGACTGAAATTTCAAAATTGTTTAATGTTGATACGTGACTATTGATAATTACCATCTATGAGGAAGAGTTGGGTATGTCAAGTATCACCAATCTCATGGCATGCATAATCACCTTATTCACCATTTCCGATTTTTTCTTCCATGGTGAAATTGTACAGAGTATACGTCCATATTACTCATATCGCTACCACTGCCGAGACTATTGCTTGAATCCATAAAGCATTACACGAGAGAAAGCAGTATGTTCTTATACTCAAAAATGCTGCACAGTCATTGTTTCGAAGGTATAACTCACAAACGACGAGTTAAGAGAAAACGTTTCGTGGCGAAATACACTCAAGAGCCAAAGAAACTGGTACACCTGCGTAATATCGTGTAGGGCCCCCACGAGCAGGCAGAAGTGCCAGAACACGACGAGGCATGGACTGGACTAATGTCTGAAGTAGTGCTGAAGAGAATTGACACCATGAATCTTGCAGGGCTGTCCATAAATCCGTAAGAGTACGAGGAAGTGGAGATCTCTTCTAAACAGCACGTTTGCAAAGCATCCCAGATATGCTCAGTAATGTTCATGTCTGGTGAGTTTCGTGGCCAGCAGAGGTGTTCAAACTCATAGAAGTGTACCTGGAGCCACTCGGTAGCAATTCTGGGCGTGTGGGGAGTCACATTGTTCTTCTGGAATTGCCCAAGTCCATCGAAATGCACAATGAACATGAATGGATCCAGGTGATCAGACAGGATGCTTACTCTCGTGTTTCCTATCAGAGTCATATCTAGACGTATCAGGGGTCTCATATCACTCCAATTGCGCACGCCCCACACCATTACAGAGCCTCCACCAGCTTTAACAGACCCCTGCTGACATGCAGGGTCCATGGATTCATCAGGTTGTCTCCATACGTCCATCCGCTCGATACAATTAGAAACAAGACTCGTCCGACCAGGTAACATTTTCTGTTATCAAGGGTACACGAGGCGGCCTTCGGCTCCGAAATCCCATATCGATGGTGTTTCGTTGAATGGTTCGCTCGCTGAATTTTCTGATGGCCGAACATTGAAATGTGCAGTAATTTGCGGAAGGGTTTCACTTCCGTCACGCTGAACGATTCTCTTCAGTCGTCGTTGGTCCCGTTCGTGTAGGATCTTTTTCCGGCCGCAGCGATGTCAGAGATTTGATGTTTTTCCGGATTCCTGATATTCACGGTACACTCGTGAAATGGTCGTGCAGGAAAGTCCCCACTTCACCGTTACCTCCTGTGTCCCATTGCTCGTGCGCCGACTGCAGCACTACGTTCAAACTCAGCTGGATCTTGATAACCTGCCTTTGTAGAAGAAGTAACCGATCTAACAACTGCACCGGACACTTGTTGTCTTATATAGGCGTTGCCGACCGTAGGCCGTATTCTGGCTCTTTACATATCTATGTATTTGAATATGCGTACCTATATCAGTTCTTCGTCGTTTCAGTGTATAATCCTCTGCATACGGCCCGTCGTTGCTCAAACTACGTTATTGCTGCCCTCAAACAGCGTGTAAGTCTTGGTGGTAAAAATCAGTTTTTTTTACACAAGAATACTTATTCTGCTGCATGATATGGAACATGATAACCTCGCGTGCTTATCCTTGAGTGACTCTGCAGCACTGGGGGCTCATGCCACCCACACTGTAGACAACGACTCTGTTTAGGTTCGCCACGTCTTGGAACGCATGAATGTGCGTTTTCGTGAGTCCTCTGACAAAGAAAGAGCCCCCGAATCCATACAGATCATTGCAGATCAATTCTAAATGACTAACAAGCTAGTGAATTTATTACCTAGTTAGGAATTTTTTTCAAGCTTCCGTAATAAACATTCTTATTAAAAATTTCTGGACGAAGGATATCTATTAGGGTCCTGACTTACTGAGAACGATGTTCTGGAATTGGATTTCAGATGTGATCATTTTGTGTGGATTCAATTATTTGCTCAAGATAGTGGCAACTCGAGTGATTCTTAATTCCTCCTGGAGGAGCCGCAGTGACGCAAAGACGACTGCTTTTTGTTGGCTGGAGAAACCTCCGTCGATATAAAAGGTTGTCTGTTCGTTAAATCGCAGCACTCGCAGAGGTTGGTACTAGTCCTATAGTTTGAGGTCGGAAGCTCGCTGAAGAATGGGCGTTCCACGGCCATGGAACCCCGAAGCACAGACGCTCCAGCCTCTGTTTTGCCACATTGTCTATGGACTAACATTTGGTGCCACATGCCTCCAACGCAAACGTGCTCTACTCGTGGCACAAACTGTTTAGTCATATTACAATTTGTTAATTTTTTATCTTCTTAAGGATAAGCTTAACTGTTTTCACTCGTGGTAACATCTTCTCCCATACGGCAAGAACTAACCCGAGGCCCCACCCCCCTCCTCACTCAATTGCTATCTCATAGGTCCATAACTTCAGCTTTCTCCTTCTCTCTCTCTAGATTGTTAGGGTCCCCACATATATTCAGCTCTGCCCATCAACATGCTTAGACCAAAGCTCCGAGCAAGATCTTTCGGAAATATCCACAGTTGTTTAATAGCCGGTTAGAAAACTGCAGCGCAAACAAAGAACGCTTCATCAAAGTCTCAAAATAAGTCACTACCTATCTGACAAACGAAAGCAGAGCGAAACGAAAATGAGCGTAAAGAGAGCAATGAGGGAAGCGCTCAGTGACTTTGAAAGTAAAGTTTCATCAACCGATACAACTAAAATTCGTAAGAGGTTTTGATCTTATGTGAAATCAGTAAGCGGTACGAAATAGTATCTTCAGTCACTCAGTCACAGGCACCTAAAAGGAAGACAATAGAGAAAGCTGAAATAATGAATTCGGTCTCCCGAAAGTGTTTCACCGTGGTAGATCGTAGTACGGCCCGTCCTTTCAATCATTAATGGCAGATATGGCAGGTATTGAGATAACCGATCACAGAGCACAAAAGCAACTACAATCGCTTAGTAGAGGAACGGCATCAGGACCAGATGAGACACCTCTAAGGTTCTCCCCTTCTAGCAGCAGTTCATTGTAGTTCGCAAGACCAAGGAAGAGTACCTAGCGACCGCAAAAATAGCAGGTCATTCCAGTTTTCAAGAAGGGCCGTAGGATCCATTGTAAGTAGGCTGTTTAGATTTTTATATTGGTAACGCCACGTAGCGCTCTGTATGATAATCACTGGCTGTGCTGTGCGCAGTCTGTGGCTGGGTGGCATTGTTGTAATATTCGCTATTGTAGTGTTGGGCTGTTGGCTGTTAACAGCGCGTAGCGTTGGGCAGTTGGAGGTGAGCCGCCAGCAGTGGTGGATGTGGGGAAGTGAGATGGCGGATTTTTGAGAGCGGATGATCTGCACGTGTGTCCATCAGAAACAGTACATTTGTAAGAATGGATGTCATGAACAGCTATATATATTATGACTTTTGAACACTATTAAGGTAAATACATTGTTTGTTCTCTATCAAAATCTTTCATTTGCTAACCATGCCTATCAGTAGTTAATACCTTCAGTAGCTAGAATCTTTTATTTAGCTGGCAGTAGTGGCGCTCGCTGTATTGCAGTAGTTCGAGTAACGAAGATTTTTGTGAGGTAAGTAATTTGTGAAAGGTATTGGTTAATGTCACTCAGGGTCATTCTTTTGTAGGGATTATTGAAAGTCAGATTGCGTTGCGCTAAAAATATTGTGTGTCAGTCTAGTGTTGATCAGAATAGGTAAAGAGCGAAATGTCTGAGTACGTTCTGTTTTGCTCAGCTGTTTGAAAAACAAATAATGTAAGAGGTTTATCAGCACAGTTATTCAATAAATTTTCTAAGGGGGCGTTTCACCATGTCTATAATTGTAGGCGTATATCGTTGACAACATAGATTCCGCAAACAAAGATCTTTGTGAAACTCACGTCACTTCGTTCCTCCATGAGACAAAATTGGTTCAAATGGCTCTGTGCACTATAGGACTTAACTTCTGAGGTCGTCAGTCCCCTAGAACTTAGAACTACTTAAACCTAACTAACTTAAAGACATCACACACATCCATGCCCTAGGCAGGATTCGAACCTGTGACCGTGGCGATCGCGCGGTTTCAGACTGTAGCACCTAGAACCGCTCGGCCACCCCGGCACTACATAGCACTGTAGTAACGACGCTCAGGTTGATGCCATGTTCCTTGACTTCAGGAAGGCCTTTTTCACAATGCCGGACAGCCAGGTAGTGAAAAAAAAGCGAGCTTATCGTGTATTGGGCCAGATTTGCGACTACGGTCAAGATTTCCTTGCAGATAGAGCTCAACACGTCACTCTTAACGGAACAAAATCGATAGATGCAAAAGTAATTTACGGAGTATCCAGGGAAGTGGGAAGGGACTGTTACTGCTTGCATTGTATTTAAATGATATAGTAGAAGGCATCGGACGCTCTTTAAGGCTGTTCGCAGATGATGCGGTTGCCTGTAAGAAAGTAGCAACGCCAGAAGATAATATCGATTTGCAAAATGACCTACCAAAGATTGATGAACTGTACCGTGTTTGCGAGTTGACATGAACGTGAATAAATGTAACACACTGGCATATAAAACGAAATAATAAGCAACCAGTTTCATAAAAGGAATTTAACTTTTTACCAGTTTTGGGCACTTAGTGGGTGTCTTCAGAAGAAGGATACTAAGTGCCTGAAACATGTAAATAAATTAAATTTATTTCATGCAACTTATTGCTTATTATTTCGTTATATACGACTACAGTTGATGAGGATGGATTAAACACCGAATATTGCACATAAAAAAGGAAACGGAAGCCACTATTGTACAAGTACATTGTTGTTGAGAAACTGCTGAAAACTATGTCTACATCTCGCGGTTCTAGGCGCTCAGTCCGGAACCGCGCGACTGCTACGGTCGCAGGTTCGAATCCTACCTCGGGCATTGATGTGTGTGATGTCCTTAGGTTAGTTAGGTTTAAGTAGTTCTAAGTTCTAGGGGACTGATGACCACAGATGTTAAGTCCCATAGTGCTCAGAGCAATTTGAACCATTTTGAACTATGTCTACCGTAAAATTTATAGGAGTAACTGTCCACAACGACCTGAAGTGGAATTGGCACCTAAAACAAATAGTAGCAAATACAGATGCCTGGCAGAGATTCATAGGAAGAATCTTAAGGAAATATAACTCATTCACGAAGGAGGTGGTTTATAGGGTGCTTGTTCGACCGTTTCTTGATTACTGTTCATCAAAATGGAATCCTTACAAGGTATGATGGGAGAGAGGGGGAGAGAGAGTGAGAGAGAGAGAGAGAGAGAGAGAGAGAGAGAGAAGACCCAACGAAGAGCGGCGCGTTTCGTCACGGAATCATTTAGTTGGCGCGAAAGCGTTACAGATGCTGAACGAAGTCCAGTGGCAGATGTTGCTAATGAGGTGTTGCTCATCACGGAAAGGGTTACTACTGAAATTTCGACAGAACACTTTCCGGGAAGAGTCAGACAGCATGTTACTTCCATGCACAAACATTTCGCGAAATGAATAGGACAAGAAAATGCGAAAAGTTAGAGATAGTATAGAGTCTTGCGGACAACCATTCTGCACACTCGCCGTTCGCGAGCAGAAGAAGGAAGGCGCGATCACTTAATAGTACCAAAGTGCCGCCCCTCTCACCCCCCCCCCCCCCCCCCACCCCTCGCCAGACACCCTTATGTGGCTTGCGATGTATGAAGTAAATGTAGGTGATATTAGCAGTGCAGATGTAGCATTAATCATTTTCCCTCTTTATGTCTTGATTCCTGTATTCGTTAGATGGTGTCTCTCTTAGTGTCTGACTTACATGTGAATAGTATTATAACATCAGTGAAGGTTGCCCTTTGCTCTGTCTTTGCGTATTCTGTTAGAATTCATTTCGACGTTAAACTTTAATCTGCGTTCAATCCGCTGTGCGCCTTCCTCAGTCTCCTAATCTGTTTTGACTCTCTGTGAGTAGGGTCGAAGTCGATTGCCATCAACAGTCGATAATGGGTAAGATGCCAGCTCATTTCATAATGGCTTCTGAATTTCTTCTCTAAAGGATAAAACCAGTTTCTGTGGCCTGTCAGTTCTGAGACCTGCTATTAATAACCTACTTCCTGTCGTTTTAAGTAAAGGGCAAGTTACGATATAAATAGATTTGCTATGATCACACAATAATTTCACACCAAATATAAGATTTTCAGTTTGACTGAAAACATATCGCGGGCTCCTGAAACGTATGTATGTTATTATAAATAGATGTTTTAAAGAAGTGTGAGAATAAGCTTATATCCCGTTCCGAAAAGTACACTCGACGCTAGCAAGCTCCTGAAACGTGTATGTGATACTATAAAAATATGTTCTATAGAAATGCGAGAATGAGCTCTTATTTCGTTCCGGAAAGTTTGGATTCGAGGTTCTTGCGCCAGTTGGGATTTTCCTACTGAATAGCTGTTACCTGGAAATTCGCTCTCTGTTGTTAATGCGTCGCCGTTAATGTAGAACGACTAATGGAATATGAATTACCTAGTTCATGACTATGGGTAATCGTGTTATTCAGTACACGCTTTCGTGGAGGACGAGATATGACTGAAACCTGCAAGTAGAAGGATAGCGTCATCCCAGACTGTAAGGGAGCTAACAGGCCGTCGATGGAGACGCTCCGCCGACGGCGCCTGGAACGCTGAGAACGCCAGAGGAGTACCAAATGCAATTAGTGCCCCGTTAGGTTCTGGAGTGCTTTTAGCCCGCGACACAGAGCGTACATCGTCCGAGTAAATCTGCGCTTAAAACTCGCACCTGCCTCGTTAGCAGTCGATGCGCTCGGCTTCAAAAAAGGAAGGTGAGGTGGTGAAGACTGCAAAGGACGGGGACTCGTGCTGCTGCTGTAGTCGATGATGGAATACAAAACTTTGAGCTTCCTTACTTTTTCTTCCGCCAAAAGCCGAGATTTACCAATGTTCAAAATATTACTTCATCCTATAGAATGCAAAATATCCTTTATTTGTACCCCCATCATTGCAGGTCACCTGGGTAAATTTCCACTCGGCTCTCTTTTATTTACAATGCTCATATTATAATATCTATTGTGGACTGATATAATCACATTTTCAGGTATATCTGCTTTACTACTTGCTTGCGAGCTTGAAGGTTGTAAGGTGGCTATAATTTCGCACCTTACAAGCACTTATCTACATACTTTACCGTGATTTGCAACTGGAATTAGGTATGATTTGATAGTTTGTACATCGCCTATATGAATATTTAAGGAAGACTGACATTGTCACGTACATCTCGTAAATAGTTCAAATGGCTCTGAGCACTATGGGACTTAACATCTGAGGTCATCAGTCCACTGGAACTTAGAACTACTTAAACCTAACTAACCTAAGGACAGCACACACATCCGTGCCCGAGGCAGGATTCGAACCTGCGACCGTAACAGTCGCGCGGTTCCGGACCGAAGCCTCTAGAACCACTCGGCCACCGCGTGCGGCTGTAAATAGTTGTTAACCCTTATTGCATTAATGGTTATGGTATGTCTTTATTATCAAAACGGGCTAATGAATGATTGCCCATATTATTAGAAGTTGGAACTCCAGTGGAAATGAAACGGCAGGCGTAACTCGGGCCATGGGTGGTAAAGCCCGCACAGGCGTGTTGGTCCTGCTTAACAGAGGAAGTAGCCCTAGCCGGACGGACGGGGCAGCTGAGTTCTGAAGCACAATAGAGTGGCGGCTGGCCGGTTTGTAGCTAGGCCGGAAGGATAACCGGAAACTCTGAAAATCTTGGACGCACCAGAGAGGAAAAAGGAAGCGTTACTTATGAAATCACGCAGGCTGGGTTATTTCCGAGGATTTTTACTCTGAGAAGCGTTCCATTATATGAATTCCTAATTAATGGGGATTGCTATTTCCTCGCAAACTTTCCGCGCTGGCCGACAAAAGACTAAAATATGGTTGGTCGGCGTTCTGAAGAATCTGTAGAGAGGGATAATATTCCGTGGTTTCGAGCATATGATTCTCCTTCTGCAGTTACGAGGGAGGGGAGCCAAGCTTTGCTGGGAAGCCAGCGGTGGAGAGTAAGAGTCCTCCGTTTTGAGCGCCCGTGTATGACGGTCGCTCAGTATTATCTTTTGTTGGTACAGATGGACTTTCTGTCTTTCCTCTCATGAGATTTTATAGTTAGAACGGTCAGGCACTGCACTGTTTCGAACTTATACCATTCTGGACTTCACCTCTGGGTAGGGGGTCGTCGTTGAGTACATAGCGTTCAGTGATTGAGAGCACTTCTTGTGTCTATGCTCACGTTGAGACGTTATCTCAATTCTGTCCTTGTGACTGAGAATTCGCGTTTTTCTCTGTAGAACACAGAGGGGAGACAATAGTATTAGATTATGCTAGTCAGAAGACCGCCTTCTGACGTCCTAGTGTTTGAAAGATTTAATCTTGTGGCTGGAGTTCTTCCATCGTCGCAGACGCGTACGAGAACCAACAGTTCGACGCACCGGACACAGTACATACGGTGATATTGCTAATTGCTTTGGATTATTAGAGCTATATAGTTAAAAGCTGTGATCACGTAAATTTTACTTCCACTGAGGTTGTGCACCACTGTAAATCATCTTTAAAAGTAATGTCTGCTAGTGTTTGGTACGGAGATGATATCACGTTATTTGTATTAGATCGCGTAGTCATAAAAAGGGGCAGATGTGGGCAACTAATCAGTAATGTTAGTTAGGAAAGTCATTTGTATCTGTTTATGTCCATTGGACATTGATATATAAACATTTGTAATATATAAAATGGGTTTTAATCTACAATAAATGTACATGCAGAAACAACATTTATCGTTTAGTAGTTACTAGTTCCGCTAATCATTCATTTATGTTTGTGTTGTAATTTATATATTAAAGAGCAACAAGGAGGAAATAATATCACCATTAAGAGGTCCTAAGATCTGCTTCATGGGGTAGTGAGATAGGGCCAAATCTTCATTTTTGCGATCAGTTTATCCCGTTGTGCACATTCATTTTTACACCCACCTGGAGTAGCATCTTGGAAGGTGTAGACCTGAACGCACGAACAATTTTCGTAAGTTTTTCGCTCGTCTGTCCGCTAGTGGAAATCAATATTAAGGTACAGTTCCTACTAAAGTAATATTACATTGTCTGAAGCATACATGTCTCCAATTTATCATGAAAGCACTAGGTACATATAAGACATAAACAGCCATAAACAACCTTTCACAACACTAGTAACAAAAAAAGGCGTTTCCATTTCCTGGATGTAAATTGGTATAAAGGAACTCACTGCACTATTGTGTTGTCCCATGGATGTAATTTTGTCCAACCTCCGTTCTTCCTAATTACCTAAAAACTTCTATTTGCTGTCTATTTTGTTAGACTTTATAGTTATTGCAGTGAAACTGTCGCCCATCTTTTTATATCGGTCTTTTCAGTTCACATAGGCCTCAAATTGCCTCCCACTACGATAAACAGGCCTTGCAAGTATTTGTCAAAGGTTTTCCACAGTGGTTCAAATCCGGGATGCATGCATTCCACAGCAAGACATCAATATCTTTATCTTCGAACTACTTTTTGGTTGTAGCAGAAACATGCACAAATGCATTATCTTGTTATGACATTAAACCTCCGTCCCTTAGGTTCTCATGCATTGCAATCAGTTCTCTCTCTGGCACCTCAGTGTACACGTTAAAGTTCATTCTAGTGTTCAGCTTAGTAATGCGGGATTTCCCTTCACCGTAGAAGCCTGCTCATATCATATCATTTCCACCATCATCAAGTTCTGCTCATACTTACCTGGTGTTCTGTTCTCGGACCATGCCAATAACGTTGAAATTCATCTGGCATATCTAAATTAAACTACTTCTCATCATTCTAAGAACACTTCATCCCACTCTGAAGTCCAGGACGTATGTTTCCCAGCGAACTGCGGCCTAGCCTGTTTATGTTTCTGTAACAGCATAGAACGCTTGTTTTGTCGTACACCTCTGGCAGTTACCGGCAACTGTAGATCAAGAACAAGTTGAGAAGGATAAGGATTTGTGGCCCTTGCTTTGTGCAAAAGTAGCCATTTAGATGCCTCAGATAATTTTATACGTTGCCCATATTTTCTGAACTGGCCATATCTTGTTCCCAATCTAACTTAATTATCGGTCACTGCACTTGAACGGTTCAACTTCTTGGCGATTTACGATAACGGAGCCCCATTCTCTTGGACACACCGATTTTTTTATTTTCTTTACATAACTGTTTTTCGCACAGTTTTATCACAATCGCCGTTTATAGATACAACACGCACTGTCACCGATGGTATCTGTTCCTGCAGTAAAGGCTCGCGAACAAACTAACAACGCACAGAGCCGATTGCCTTTACAGCGATTTCCACCCTCTGCCACCTAAATCGTTGATGTCTTGCTAAATACTGTACTACTGACATCAAATGCAATAGCCACTGACTGCCATTGTCGGTATACTGGATCTCACACTGTTGTAATTACTCTGTGCACAACTGTTCCAACCGACAATGTTAATTTTGCTAAAGAGATATCCATGCCATCGTAATGAATTCCACTACTCTGCTATCATACATTACTTCAAGATAGTTTCAGTTCGTTACTTAGTTTACAAACTTAAAAATGTACTGAAATGATTTTATGGCATTATTGGCCGTAACAGCCATTTGGGATTTTTCGGCCACTAAGTGCAAAGTCTCCCCATGTGATGCCACTTCACAACTTGCTCGTCGATTGTGATGAAATAGTGACATACAGACCAACCAGGCCACCAGCAGATAAAATCTCCCACCCGCCCGGGGATTGAAACTAGGTCAGCCTGGTCTAAAGGCAGCAACACTAACCGCTAGACCACCAGCGGCAGCCTTATGTTAACTGCGGGATGTTAGCAGAATACGATTATCATATCGAAAGTGAAGTGATTTCTAATTATTATTACGTTCCAACCAGGGGTTAAGTTTGAAATAAAAACGTTTATTAATCGAAAACACATGCATAAATAATCTGAAGATGCAACCAGCAAACAACAGTTCAGTTAGTACTCTACTACAAATTCATGGAATTTTTAGCAAAGAGAGCTCACGGCAATCGTATGTTTGTAAATATTTTTATTTTTATACTAAATGAAGTTCGGAACGCATACATCAGTCACTCAGAGTAACTGAAAAAATTCTGGAGAAAGTCGAGTAGAACTTAATCCGAGCGACTTCAGTATCCTAAAGTGAGATCGAACTTTCGACAAGCAGCATAGCGCTTTGGTGGAGTATGTTCGCTACGTCCTCGACCTCGGCTCGATCCCCGGCTATGATGATCTTTTGAACAAACATGCATTTTCTATGCTCGTTTCCGTGAAGACTAAAATACATAAACGTGGCAAAAATTTAATTTCCTGTGTATTTATTAACTGAAACAAAAATTACTAACAATCTTTTGTAAAAGATCGGTGAGTAAGAATATCTGCAATGAAACTGGATTTTCATGAATGATATGTAATTATAAATAAGAAGACTCCATTTTTCACAAAAATGGCAATGGGTGTGTGGTTTTATTCAAATTGGACTGAAGGAATGCTCGTAGAACATGCACTTTTGTTTAAAAATTTGCGTCGGCTAGAAACCGGACCCAGCTCTTCCACCTGACACAGGAACACACTACCACAGAGTGACACTGCCTGTCGAAAAATCTACCATACTTCAATTTATAGTTGAGAGTTGTATCGAAGGTCTTTTTATAATTGATGTTTGAGCTCCGAATTTCACATAGCATAAAAATAAAAAGTTGCAAAAACCCTATTGCTGCGTTTTCTCCTCTGACAAGTGGGCTCATGTGCCTCCCAAAATAAGTCCGACGCGTCTTCACTGTACCCCGACATGCATGCAAGTCCTTTCCTCACTGCGACAAAAACGAGCCCCGTTCCTTTCACTCTTCGCAAACTCAAGTCCCTCTGTGCTGTGCTGTGCTGGTCAGCATCGTTTCAGCGAGCTCGTTTGTCAATGGCTGCCGCTTCCACTGTTACACCGATGCCAGTCACTATACACAGTGAGCATTAATGAAACCGACAAACTGCAGGGACGGATTCCTGACTGGAAATGAAAATAGTTCCTATGAACATGTGTCCGGAAATGTATCGTTGCCATGGTAGATGGCGCCCACGAATGACAGCTCCGTTGACCACATGCCGTGTGCTCCTTATGTGTTGCAGACTGTGAGACTGACGCAGCTTACTGTAAGCGGCAGAATGGTCGGGAACAAGCCGAGATAGTTCAGCTATAACATATTTACATGTGTAATTCGTTACTGAATCAAGAAAATAAATATTTTTTAAAAAATATGTAAGATACATTATTGGTTAAATTTTTAAACTGTAAATGTCGTGTGACTAGGGCCCCCCCTTCGGGTAGACCGTTCGCCGGGTGCAAGTCTTTCGATTTGACGCCACTTCGGCGATTTGCGCGTCTTTGGGGGTGAAATGATGATGATTAGGACAACACAACACCAAGTCCCTGAGCGGAGAAAATCTCCGACCCAGCTGCGAATCGAACCCGGGCCTTTAGGACTGACATTCTGTCGCGCTGACCACCCAGCTACTGCGGGCGGACATTTTTAAACGTATCAGCGAGAAAACACCTATAAAACAGTGTCTCTAGTTTTCCCAGTTCTCCACTTGAAATTATCATTCGTTTCATGCTAACATACACGTAAGCTCCATGTAACGTTAACTTTAGAGAAAGTTGCATTTCACTCTGGAAATAGTTGTATTAAGCAGGTGCCTACCTGAGCGTGGAAACCACTAATCTTCTGTTTCCACTGTTGCTCTGATCTCAGCCCCCACGATAAAAATGTTGCGTCTCACCGGGTATAGGTAAGATCTCTTGCTGAAAGTTCCATGCTAAATTTTCTGACCTGTCACGTTCAAGTGTCCTAGAAGGTAAAGAGATGCCTAAGCCCTACTTCCATCCTCTAGAAATGAGACGACATCAAAGCTGTTACCGACCAGCCCATCGACACGGAAAAGCTATGAAATCTACATTATTAATTTATGTATACACGTCAAACGATCCTTGCCTCCACTCCACTGCAAGAAAACATTTATCCAGATAGTAATCTATAAATGTACCAAACGTTGATTGAAATTTCTCGAGGCGTCTCAGAAACGTGATTCCATGTCACATTTATCTCACCCCCACTCCACAAAATGGAGTGCTAGAGGTAATGGTGTATGTGAAGTGGTTCTCTTTTCATTCCACCATCAGGTGCCTAACCTAACAGCTAGAAACTTTTTCCATGGGGGTACATTAAGGACCTTGTTGACGTACCACCACTGCCAAGAACACTTCAACATCTCAGAGATCGCACCAATGCTACTGTGACAACCACTGATAGAATATTGCTACGTAAGATATGGACCGATCTTGACATCCGCTTGGACGTGTGCCATGTGATAAGAGTGGTACTCATACAACATTTGTAAAGTCCAAATTCAAAGTCAATGAGTTAACGGTTCGATTCATGCTACAGTCATACTTAAACATGTACATCAACATCATTACGGTTCATCCAGTCACCTTCTAGCTATTTATATAGTGTTTCGCTCTCGGACAGCGCGAGGGAGAAACGAACACTTCTGATTTCTCTTATTTTATTATGATGATCATTTCTCCCTAAGTAGATGGACACTAAAAAAATATTTTATGCTTCGAGGGGAAAGCTGGTGTTGGCACTTTCATGAGAAAATCCTGTCACAACAAGAAACGTCTTTGTTTTAATGATTGCTACCCCATTTCATGTATCATATCTGTGAAACTCTATTTGTTCATGACACAAAAGGAGCTGCCCTTCGTTGAACTTTCCCGATATCCTATCTGATTTAGATCCCACATCGCACAGCAGTACTCCAGAAGAGGACGGACAAAAATAGTGTTGATAGTCTCTTTACCAGACCTGTTGCATTTTCTACGAGTTCTGCCAATAAACCGCAGTCTTTGGATTGTTTTCTCCACCACATTATCTTCCTAACCGTTCCATTTAAAGTTATTCATAATTGTACTCCCTATTTATCGTGTAACCGAAATTTAAAGGATTTCTTTTAGCGTTCATGTGGATGACTTCACACTTTTCATTATTTAGAGTCAACTGCCGCTTTTCACATGCTACATATATCTTCTCTTAACCATTTTGTGATTGGTTTTGATAATCTGGTGATTTTACAAGACGGTAGATGATAGCATCATCTGCAGGCAGTCTAAGAGGGCTGCTCAGATTGTCTCCTAAATCATTTATGTAGATCAGGAACTGCAGAGGGCCTACAGCCCTTCCTTGAGAAACGCCAGATATTATTTCCACTGTACTCGATGATTTTCCGTCAGTTCTAC
Organism: Schistocerca americana; assembly: GCF_021461395.2. Taxonomy (NCBI): domain Eukaryota; kingdom Metazoa; phylum Arthropoda; class Insecta; order Orthoptera; family Acrididae; genus Schistocerca; species Schistocerca americana. The sequence continues at coordinate 394,684,604 of NC_060121.1, forward strand.
GAATGTGACCTTTCCGACAGTAAATCAGGAATCCAGTCGCACAATCGAGACGATAGCCCGTATGCACACAATTTGATTGGAGGCAGCTCGTGAGGAACGCTTTAAAAAGTTTTCTGGAAATCGGAAAATATTCGTTTTGACGTCCCTTGTCGATAGCACCCATTATTTCGTGAGAATAAAGAGCTATCTGTGTTTCACAAGAACAGTATTCAGAATCCGTGTTGGTTGTCAATAAATCATTTTGTTCGAGGTGATCCACAGAGTTTGAACACAGTGGATTTTCCAAAATGCTGCTGCAAAATGACGTTAGTGCTATGGGTCTGTAATTCAGCGGATTGCTCCTGTTTCCTTTCTTGGGTGTTGGTGTGACTTGTGCAACTTTCCAGTCCTTATGCACGAATCTTTCGACGACCGAGCTGTTGTATATGATTGCCAAATACGAAACTGCTGAATCAACATACTCTGAAAGGAACATGACTAATAAACTGACTGCACCAGAGGCCCATACATGTGATACTGTGCAAAATATAGAGCTTTGGAAACGAATGAATCATTTACAGTAGCCCCGTATTTTCTTTCTGACGTGTATGTAAAGACAAGATCTCGTCCTTCGCGTGATTTCGACCCCATCTGACCCGAAGACAGGCCGAATCATCCGACTTCCGACTCTGGGTCGATCAGCACGCTCGCGGCTTTCGCTGTTTTCGAAAGTTGGCCCCGGGGTCCACCTGCCCTGTCCCTTTGGCGGCGAACAGCAGCTTTCATCGCCGGCGGAATCGATGAGGGAATCTGCGTGAGGCCGCTGTAACCACCGCCCCAGCCAGCCTCAGGGACTTCGAGACTGGCCCGCCCCGGCCCGACCAGGAAATTAACTATTGATCGCGACGCAGCTCACCTTTGCCGCGTATCGGCAAATATCGCCCTGTTATCTGTTTATAAATTTTACTTTGAGGAGGCGTGCTTTTCGAGTAGCTGGTTTTTGTGAATCGGCAGTACACCTATTGCCAAATATTCCGCTCCAGTTACGGTACATCCGTCGAAAATTCTACGCCTGTTGCGTCAATTCCTTGTCGCGTGACGACTTCCAACTCGCACTCTTTCTGTTCGGTACGGCCTGCATCAGTGAGACTTTCCTTTAATTATTTCGTCATGTGCTGTTGTTTACCTTCATATCATGGATAAACAATATCTGTAATGCAGATATATTGCTTTTCGAGCCCCCATTTGCCGTAGTAGCAACATCAAATAACTTTTCCAAGCTTATTTTTTGACAAATGTTATAATTATCACTTCTTCTTAACTCCAACAAATCGAACACAACAATCCACACAAATAATGAAAACTTCATCGATTCACATTTGCCAGAATCCCTTCCATATTTACAACTAAGCACTACAACTACCCCATGTCGTACTCAGCTACAGGTATTCGTAAAGAACGGTACTGAAAATGCTGTCGGTAATGATTAACTGCTTATACGCCATTTAATAAGTAGTGTAATAGTAAGGAAGTGAACTATTCATGCATCAAATTGTATATAACATGTGCACCACGTCTTTCGTTTTAAATCTCACAAATATTTTCCTAGCTATTAAAAATTTACAGTCACAAATTTTCTGGACTATTTGTATGGGGCTACGAGGAATAGTTTTGTACTCTTCAGCCCGATTTAAAAATATGATTTATTAAAATTCAATTCCATTTAATTAATTATTTTCTACTTTTTACTCTTGTGTATGTAAAATTACAAAAGAGACATGTGGTAAATTTCAAGTTTATTTCAATTTGTTTTCACCTGACTGAACAAATGTATTGCTTCCTCCTCTGTATACCTCGCTAAAAGGCAGTGAAGTTAAAAAATAAAGATTGTAACTCTCGCGGATATTTATTAATTTATTAGCATGGTTATTCCAGCGAATAACTCGTGAGTGGAGCAGGAATAGGGGGAAATGGCAGTGGTACGCAAAGTACCATCCACCAAACACGAGCAATGAAGCGAGTTAATATTGCATTATCGTCTAATGCTGACTTACTTTAAAAATTTCAAGTCTTTACTTCATGGGAAGTTATTTAGAATCAGTTGCAAAATTTTTACTGAACAGACAGACAGACAAGTAATCGATATACATCTCTTCTTTCCCATCTTTATACTCAGCCACACCCGTCTACTCGCATACCGCCTGAACAGGCTACAGCACAGCACGCCAACCCTTCTCACCCCCAGCCCTACCTAAAAGACAAACAGGAAAGCGATTTAATACAATGTCATCCAGATCCGAGCTATGGTTAAAATTTCAAGTATTTTGGTCATGCAGAAGTTTGCTTGAAATCAGTTGTAATATCTATACACAACTGTCTGACAGAGCAGAAACCGACCAAATAAGAACATGGTAAGGAAAGGTGTTTAATATAGCAGATATTAAAAAATAATAGTAAAAGTAGACACAGTGGGGGAGGTTGGGAGATGACAGCCGACCAGCGATTTCCTGGCGCTTCTTAAGTAGAACTCATCTAACAGGACGTGCCAGCTGCTCACGATTCTCTCTAACTTCCCACGTAGAACGTTCCTGGCTTTGATTTGTCAAGTAGGCTTTGTGGACTGAAGAAGGCACCGTGGCATGACGTCCTGGTGGTTGGTAGTAGTGTTGAACGACGATTCTGATAAGAACTGTGACACACTTGTGAAAACCAACAGCATATGAGACCTGCTGGCTACAGAAGGCTATACTAATGCTTTTCTGACAAGGGGAGGCCACGAGGTTGGGATCACAGATTTACTTCAGACTTCTTACGCCTTTAACAGGCCATTAAAACAACGTAATATGCAAATAGTAAGGGGCACTACTCTGGCAATTCCGAGAAAATCTTAAGAGAAGTTTTATGCTTCTGTTAGGTGGCTTGTATATCTGTGCGTAGGTGACGGACGTTAGAGATCATGGTAAGTAAATGATCGTCGGCACGGTAGCTCAGCCTGTTCCGTGTGAGAGATGGCTGGTCTCTGTCATAAAAAATCTGGGTGAAGGGATCGACAACGAACGTCAACGGATGCCATGTGACGTCCGCTACGACCAAATACAACGAACAAAATGAAAAAAAAGAACAACAAGAAAATATCGTTCGAAATTCGCAAGACCAATTGTACGATGCGACGATTCGACTCATGCTCAAACTTAATTATTTGGTTCAAATGGCTCTGAGCACTATGGGACATAGCATCTGAGGTCATCAGTCTCCTAGAACTTAGAACTACTTAAACCAAACTAACCCAAGGGCATCACACACATCCATGCCCAAGGCAGGATTCGAACCTGCGACCGTAACGGTCGCGCGGTTCCGCACTGAAGCGCCTAGAACCGCTCGACCACATCGGCCGGAAAACTTAATTATTAACCCACTTTTTCTTCACTGGTCATATTATACAATTTATACAACATTTGAGAGGTAATGTATTGAAAATAACATGTGTATTCGCGTAAAGTACTTTCATGAAGTTTCAATTTGTGTTTCCATGTCTGTATGACTAATACCATCCTGCACCTTGTGATGTCGTGAGCAAATCCGTCAAGTGATGGTACGTTACTCTTGTAGCCTGGCACATTGTGACTTATTATATTACTGATAGTAAATAATGTCATTCGCATCATTATGTATCGAGGTGTGACTTTGGCTTTTCAGACCTGTCCCTCGTCGCTGGAAATTTAAATACAAATTTAAATGGTTGAACATCATATGAAAATCACTACAACTTCATGAAAATGCACGTGGTTTTTTCCATTATATTACCTCTCCAATGTCATATAAATTAAATAAGGATCCTACCGATGAAAAAAATGTATATTAGAACATAAATAGTCGGTCATTGTGGCCGAGCGGCTCTAGACGCTTCAGTCCGGAACCGCGCTGCTGCTACGGTCGCAGGTTCGAATCCTGCCTCGAGCTTGGACGTGTGTGATGTCCTTAGGTTAGTTAGGTTTAAGTAGTTCTAAGTCTAGGGGACTGATGACCTCAGATGTTAAAGCACTATAGCTACAATGAATACTTCGATTCATAGTACGAACGTATTTACCTTGAAGAAATCGAAGCTAGTGTCGTAAAAAGCACTACAGCTATAATGAATACTTCGATTCATAGTACGAACGTATTTACCTTGAAGAAATCGAAGCTAGTGTTGAAAAATCTGCTTTAACTGTGTAGCTGAAATAGGTACTGTGGTATGCAGATACGAATTCTTGCATGGGTCAATAGTAAATCGAAACAGTTACCTTTAAATGTTTATCGGAAGTAACACGAAGTGACTACCATAAAAAATTCTGTACAGCTACAGCGGAGACAACAAGTCACATTATGAATTAAAAAAGAAAATACCGTAAAATTGAGATCTCCGTCGGAACAGCCCTCAGAAAGCCCAACGGTACCAACAGAATGCCGTGTCATACACAGCAGACAGGAGTAATTGGATGCGGATATGGAGGGGCATGTGGTCAGCACATCGTTATCTTGGCCATTGTCAGTTTTCGTGATGGGAGCCGCTACTTTTCAATCAACTAGCTCCTCTGCTGGCCTCACAAGGGCTGAGTACACCGCCCGCATCTCGTGGTCGTGCGGTAGCGTTCTCGCTTCCCACGCCCGGGGTCCCGGGTTCGATTCCCGGCGGGGTCAGGGATTTTCTCTGCCTCGTGATGGCTGGGTGTTGTGTGATGTCCTTAGGTTAGTTAGGTTTAAGTAGTTCTAAGTTCTAGGGGACTGATGACTATAGATGTTAAGTCCCATAGTGCTCAGAGCCATTTGAACCTGAGTACACCTCTCTTGCCAGCAACTCTCGGCGGAGTCGGACGGTCACCCATCCAAATGCTAGAAAAGCTCCATGGCGCTTGACTTCGGTGTTTTGGCGGGAAACAATGTCACCATTCCGGTAAGGCCGTTGACTAACGTAAAGTTAAAAGACTGACCAATCTTCCCTGCTCTTAAGTCTATACATAGAAAAAGTGACCGCGGAAATAAAATAACGGTTCAACAGTGAAATTACAATTCACGGTGAAAGAATATCAAAGATAAGATTTACTGATCAGATTGCTATCCTCTGCGAAAGTGAAGAAAATTTACAAAATCTGCTGAATGGACTGAACAATGTAATGAGTACATAATATTTATGGGATCGAAAGAAATGAGAAGTAGCGGAAATGATAACAACGAGAAACTTAACACCAAAATTGGTGATCACGAGGTTGATGAAGTTAAGGAATCCTACTACCGTAGAAGCAAAATAACCAATGACGGACGTAGAAAGCAGGACATGAAAAGGAGACTGACATAGGCAAAGAGGTCATTCATTGCTAGTATAAAATATAGGTTTTAATTTGTGGGAGAAATTTCTGAGATTGTGCGTTCGGAGCATAGCACTGTATGATAGTGAAACATGGACTGTGGGAAAACCGGAACGAAACGGGAAGCATTTGAGATGCGGTGCTACAGAAGAATGTTCAAAATCAGGTGGACTGATAAGGAAAGGAAAGAGGAGGATCTTATAAGAATCGTTGAGGAAAGGAAAATATGGAAAATACTGACAAGGAGAAGGGACGTGGTGCCCGCGGGACCATACAAGATAAAAACTGCAGAGGAAGACAGAGAGTGGAATACCTGCAGCTGCAGATAATTGAGGACGTAGGTTACAAGTGCTACACTGAGATGAAAAGGTTGGAATTTGTAACGGGTCACATCAAGCCAGCCAGAAGGCTGGTGACTCAAAAAGACGAAGTATTAGAGTTCCGAAGACAGAGTGGTGTACCTTTCTCTGTACGCAGCGTAGATTAAGAAAATTATTTCCCTCGAAACCTAATAAAAAATGATAACGAGTAACACGATTGTTGTTGTTGTGGTCTTCAGTCCTGAGACTGGTATGATGCAGCTCTCCATGCTACTCCATCCTGTGCAAGCTTCTTAATCTCCCAGTACGTACTGCAGCTTACATCCTTCTGAATCTGCTTAGTGTATTCATCCCTTGGTCTCCCACTACGATTTTTACCCTCCACGCTACGCTCCAATAGTAAATTCGTGATCCCTTGTTGCCTCAGAACACGTCCTACCAACCGATCCCGTCTTCTAGTCAAATTGTGCCACAAACTCCTCCCCAATCCTCTTCAATACCTCCTCATTAGTTATGTGATCTACCCATCTAATCTTCAGAATTCTTCTGTAGCACCACATTTCGAAAGCTTCTATTCTCTTCTTGTCCAAACTATTTATTGTCCATGTTTCACTTCCATACATGGCTACACGCCATACAAATACTTTCAGAAACGACTTCCTGACATTTAAATCTATACTCGATGTTGACAAATTTCTCTTCTTCAGAAATGCTTTCCTTACCATTGCCAGTCTACATTTTATATTCTCTCTACTTCGACCATCATCAGCTATTTTGTTCCCCAAATAGCAAAACTCTTTTACTACTTTAAGTGTTTCATTTCCTAATCTAATTCCCTCAGCACCACCCGACTTAATTCGACTACATTTTATTATCCTCGGTGGTCTAGCGGTTGTAGGCGCGCAATCCGGAACCGCGCGACTGCTACGGTCGCAGGTTCGAATCCTGCCTCGGGCATGGATGTGTGTGATGTCCTTAGGTTAGTTGGGTTTAAGTAGTTCTAAGTTCTAGGGGACTGCTGACCACAGTAGTTAAGTCCCATAGTGCTCAGAGCCATTTGAACCAAGCCATTATCCTCGTTTTGCTTTTGTTGATGTTCGTCTTATATGCTCCCTTCAAGGCACTGTCCATTCCGTTCAACTGCTCTTCCAAGTCCTTTTTAATTCCTACTCCGAAATTTTCTTTTGTTTCCTTTACTGCTTGCTCAATATGCAGATTGAATAACATCGGGGATAAGCTATAAACCTGTCTCACTCCCTTCCCAACAACTCCTTCCCTTTCATGTCCCTGGACTCTTACAACTGCCATTTGGTTTCTGTACAAATCGTAAATAGCCTTTCGTTCCCTGTATTTTACCCCTGCCACCTTCAGACTTTGAAAGAGAGTATTCCAGTCAACACTGTCAAAAGCTTTCTCTAAGTCTACAAGTGCTAGAAACGTCGGTTTGCCTTTTCTTAATCTAGCTTCTAAGATAGGTCGATTGGTCAGTATTGCCTCACTTGTTCCGATATTTTTACGGAATCCAAACTGATCTTCCCCGAGGTCAGCTTCTACCAGTTTTTCCATTCGTCTGTAAAGAATTCGCATTAGTATTTTGCAGCCGTGACTTATTAAACTGATAGTTCGGTTATTTTCACAACTGTCAACGCTTGCTTTCTTTGGGATTGGAATTATTATATTCTTCTTGAAGTCTGAGGGTATTTCGTCTGTCTCATACATTTTGCTCATCAGATGGTAGAGTTCTGTGAGGACACGGTAGGAAAATTAAATTCAGAATACTGCACTGCGGCCAGTACCACTGACAAAGCCGAGAAGTAGCAACGCACATTTCCCTTGACCCGACTTGTCTCACGAGTAATCTATTTTACCTACCTTGTTTCCACGAGTAAGGAATAAGTTGAAAGATACTAGGTGCAAATCTGTAACTTATTTAAGAAGGAACTCGGGAGAGTTTATCAGTGATCTCACTCTCTCTTTGAGTTTAAAGTTGGTCGAGAGAGAGAGAGGGAGAAAGTTCTTGCGGCTGCCCCGGCTTCCACGGGCCACGGTTTCCGCAGCAGCGGCAAGGCGCTGTCGAGGCGGCCGCATTGTCGGCGCCGCGGGCGCTGCGGAGTAATAAGGAGCCAGCCGCCCCCAGCCCCAACCCCGGCCCGACCCTGGAGAGGGGAATCTCTTAATTATAAAACTCCCGCCCCTGGCTCCTACAAGACAGGCCCCGCCGTTTACGACAAATTGGTGTGAAGCGCCGCCCGCACGTCGCATCGCATCGGCTGGCTTCTCTCACAGCGCCCCCGCTGCACTTTCTTGGGGCGCGGGGCGTACCGCACCCTGTCGAGCGCTGCAGTCTCCCGTCGCCCCGGCAACAACGTGCAAGTACCCGGCGGCCACGCGTCTCTCTTCGTCAGATTTAACAGTCTCCAAGACGTGGTCGGTCCTCACACAACGAGCGCATTTAATCATTTTTAGTTCTTTACTCTTTATCATTATTTCTGCATTCATTTAGTACCCGTCTAGTCTGCCTGATGTACCATTCTGAATAATAAAACATTCGGTCAATATCTACACCACTGGCCATTAAAATTGCTACACCAAGAAGAAATGCTAATGAAAAACGGGTATTCACTGGACGAATATATTATACCAGAACTGACGTGTGACTACATTTTCACGCAGTTTGGGTGCATAGATCCTGAGAAATCAGTACCCAGAACAACCACCTCTGGCCGTAATAACGGCCTTGATACGCCTGGGCATTGAGACAAACAGAACTTGGACGGGGTGTACAGGTACAGCTGCCCATGCAACTTCAACACGATACTACAGTTCGTCAAGAGTAGTGACTGGCGTATTGTGACGAGCCAGTTGCTCGGCCACTATTGACCAGATGTTTTCAGTTGGTGAGAGATCTGGAGAATGTGCTGGCCAGGGCAGCAGTCGAACGTTATACAGAAACACCCGTACAGGACCTGAAACATGCGGTCGTGCATTATCCTGCTGAAATGTAGCGTTTCGTAGGGATCGAATGAAGGGTGGAGCCACTGGTCGTAACACATCTGAAATGTAACGTCCACTGTTCAAAGTGCCGTCAATGCGAACAAGAAGTGACCGAGACGTGTAACCAATGGCACCCCATACCATCACGCCGGGTGACACGCCAGTATGGCAATGACGAATACACGCTTCCAATGTGCGTTCACCGCGATGTCGCCAAGCACGGATGCGACCATCATGATGCTGTAAACAGAACCGGGTTTCATCCGAGAAAATGACGTTTTGTCATTCGTGCACCCAGGTTCGTCGTTGAGTACACCATCGCAGGCGCTCCTGTCTGTGATGCAGCGTCAAGGGTAACCGCAGCCACGGTCTCCGAGCTGATAGTCCATTCTGCTCCGAACTGATGGTGCAGATGATGGTTGTTGTCCTGCAAACGTCCCTATCTGTTGACTCAGGGAACGAGACGTGGCTGCAAGATCCATTACAGCCATGCGGATAAGATGCGTGTCATCTCGACTGCTAGTGATACGAGGCCGTTGGGATCCAGCACGGCGTTCCGTATTACCCTTCTGAACCCACCGATTCCATATTCTGCTAACTGTTATTGGATATCGACCAACGCGAGCAGCCATGTCGCGATACGATAAACCGCAATCGCGATAGGCTACAATCCGACCTTTACAAATTCGGAAACGTGATGGTACGCATTTCTCCTCCTTTCACGAGGCATCTCAACAACTTTTCACCAGGCAACGCCGGTCAACAGCTGTTTGTATATGTGAAATCGGTTGGGAACTTTCCTCATGTCAGCACGTTGTAGGTGTCGCCTCCGGCGCCAACCTAGTGTGAATGCTCTGGAAAAGCTAATCATTTCCATATCACAGCATCTTCTTCATGTCGGTTACATTTTGTGTCCGTTACACGTCATCTTCGTGGTGTAGCAATTTTAATGGCCAGTAGTGTACATCTAGATTTGCTTTTACACTGCACAAGTCTCTTTGTGGTCTGCTTCGCTGTGTATCTTTTTGGAAGGGATTTTAACGCTTCCCGGGGAAACAAACATTTGATTTTCAGTTTTTGGTATAATAACGTACCGAATTTAAAAATATAAGATCTTGTCATAATCTGTTCATTAAGAGGTGCAATCTTACGTTAAAGTACGTTTCTCTAGACGGGACATTCACAACTCTTCATGTTCATCGTCAATGATGGAAACCGTTACATTTGTAAAAGCTATTTATTTCTAAAAACGGAAATGCAGCCGGTTCTCAGGGCCTATCCCATCTTCAGGTGCATCTGCGAAATCAACCATCAATAGTAACGCCAATCCATATTGTCAACATAGAAAAACTATACAGAACCAACAGAAAATTTTAGAAAAAAAAGGCCTGTACCTACGTTAAAATGCGAGTCCAATAAAACGTGCGTAACCCAGGTTAAAACAGGTGAAAATACGTTGAAATGGTACATCCCTCGTAAATGACATGAAACAATATATATGCTTCAATCTTAAGCCTGCCAGAAAGCCTCGCGCAAAGGAGAATTTACATAAAAAACTAGGTGCCCCATTGAAAAAGAGGAAAAACCAATAACTGAATCACGAATAAAGTATTCACGGCCAAATATCCAAAATCCCTTTCACAAAACTTACAAATTGTTGTTGGCGGCTGGTTTGATTCAAATTTTTACCGTAAAATGGCGTGAACAGTCCGTTCCTTTATGTTACAGATACCCAGCTTCATTTTGGCTTGTGCTTTGTGCGGGTCTGGTGAGTATTTATGGAACAACTGTGCGTCGCAAACTTTACGCAGGGGGTTACATTATGTTTTCACACATGCCCACAAGTGCACAGTCTGTATAACTTCTCATTTGGGCGTTTCACTATTCGAAAGACCGCTTATTTACTGTCTTACGGATCCATGCGTGACACGCCCCTAAGACCGGACTGTTGTAAGTTTTGTAATGGGAATTTTTGATGCTTAGCCGTTAATACTTTCTATTAAATTTCATTGACGATGGATCTTTCTTCTAATAGGAAACCTTGTCCTTTTATGTAGGTCCCCCTGTACGAGACTTTCTGGCAGGCCTAGAATTAAAGAGGATATCCTGTTTCATCATTTGTACCAGAGACGCACTCTATTAACATATTTGTATCTGTTTAACTTTTATTATGCATCCTTTATTGGACTCATATTTTAATGTACGTGCAAGGATATTTTCAAGAATTTCTGTTAGTTCTGTTCAGCATTCCTTATGTCAACAAAGTCAGTGGGTGTTATTATTGACTTACAATATTTCAGATGCAGCTGACGATGGGAACGGGTCCTGAAACCGGTTTGTGCTTTAATTTTTAGAAATTCATAATATTTACAAATGTTTCGGATTTCATCATTGGCGAATTCCCTTGAAGCTTTAGCACAGTAAGAGAAATATTACAGTTAGAAACTCTGTATATGTTTTGCAGCAGTGTAATTCAAGACGTTCAAATTTGATTTTATGTACCAATTCCGTGTTTTAAAATGAGAGCACCTCGCGACTGGCAAGAAACTTTACACATAATTTCAAACCTACACGAAACATTTCCTCGCTGACAGCCCCCGCAAAATAAAGAAACGAATAGAGTTTATGGCTTACTATATTTTGGCTGTGCAGCAGTAAAACGTCAACATCAGCATGATATTTTAATTTCGTACTTCCTTGCTACTGACTCTAATACAATTTGCAGGCTGTATCCACGTACAGACCTGAATGTACTTGCAAAAATATAACAATTTACGACACACAATTAGAGTGATATTGACGTCGGAAACATTTAAATGCATGTGAAATTATCACGGAGCACAAACTACTCGGAATATATTCATACGGTGTTTGATAAACAGAGCAGTTAGAAACTTCCAGCAAACTTGAAACATAATTTCAAGTTTTTCTAAACGTTTTCTCGCTTACATGCTTAACGTCAAATATTTAACACACTAACTTATTTGTATAGTAATTAGGAGACTGAAACTGTTTTATATGTGGGAGTGCGATTTACTCGTCTAATAAATGAACCAGTTACGAAACGTGACGCTCTTAGTTACAGCTTCTCTGACACTTTTATGTGCATCTGCACCTGCATCTACATCTACAGTCCCCAATGCGCCCTACAGTGTGTGCCGGATTGTACTTCTGTTACCACTATCTTCAAGGAGCTCCCTGTCACGTTCGCAGATAACGCGTGGGAAGAATAATTCTGAGTCAATTTCCGTATGAGTTCTCGTTGTTAGCATTTCGCGGGATACTGAGGGGCAAGTAATACGTTGCCGTACTCCCAGAAACGTACTTGCTCGGAATTTTAATAATAAATCTGTCCGTGGTGCTGAACGCTTGTCTTGTATCATCTGACACTGGAATTTTTAATCTCGGGCTGAAACAACGATCTCATGACGAACAAAGTAGTTCTTTGTTGTATCTTCTATGTTTTATTAAACCATCCTGGTAAGGGTTCCAGATCAGAGCAATACTCAGTAATCGGTAGAACAGGTCTTTTGTAAACTACTTCTTTCTTGGACGAGTTACAGGTCCTTTAGAATCTTCCAATAAATCTCAGTTTGGCATCTGATTTTCATACGGTATTTTTTATGAGGTTATTCAGTTTTAGGTCGCAGCATTATACGATACTTAATCATCATAGATTCAATATACTATATTCATTTACCGCCATCTTCTGTTTTATGTGTGTTAAATGTAATGTCTTTTACTTATATTGATCTGGAAGCACGATTGGTCACTCAAAATACATCCAGACAATATACCGATGCGGGCCAAGTTAAAGCACACTTACGGGCAAATATTTGACATACCAAATAGAATTATAACTTTGAGTCCTGCCGATACTATTTTTTTAAATGAAGCTATATGTGTTTCTCATTGGCACTCGAAAGACTTTGAATAGGACTGTAACGACGTAACATCAGTGGAACATGATAAAACAGGAACGAGGTAACAGATGTCCCACAAATGTCTGCCCTACCGTATTAAATCTGAGTAAAATCGTAACTCAGGTACGGTTAGCGTGTTCACTATTACAACCGTCACAGCAAGTGCTCATAATGTTTACGTTGAACTATAAAACTATCCCAGGTAGATAGTACTGACCTTTAAATTTCATATGCACTTTGTGTAGCACAGGCCGTGTTGTATGGCTTTCTATGTCTTCGGGAGCCATCGGTGTTTGTAGACATCTGGTATTCATTTTCCATACAACTAAAAGTCTACAATCATGTGAGCGTGCAGGATATTCTCTGTTTTGAAAAGGACCGACACAAGGATAGCCTAATGTCCTGTTAAGAAGGTCTGTAGTTACCTAAACACTGTTTTGTTCCTGTCACATGAATTTCCTAGCCTCTAGTGGGATGTCTTAGAATAACTACGGCAGCATATTGGTTTTAATCTGCAGATACGTATTGTTAGAGCCCCAGAAACAAAACACGAACCAATGGTGCAGTTCTAGAATAGTCCCACCACACACTGCCAGACGAAGATCATTGCTTACTTGGTTGCACAATTCCTTCACCACACCACGCTATCTGAATGTAAGGAGCGGGAAGAGAGACAAACTTTATGAACGCTCGATGTTTACATGCCAGCGCAATCACAATTCATACGACTTAGTTCCACATTTCATATTTCTCAACAAATTATATCATAACGAAAATAAATTTTAGTGTTATTAAATTATTTATAGTCCATTGAAGACATTGCTACATAACCGTGTCTTACTTAGTTTCACAATTAAAAAAGCCTTTCACACGCATATGTTGGTCGAAGTATGTTATTACGTTTACAACCTCATTATGGAAACGTGGAAATTCTGCCCAAGGACAACAATGTGTATCTTCTGGACAGTTTCAGCGTAAAAGTATTTTCCTTTGAAACAAGAATTACCTTTAAGATCAATGAGTTCCATCTCCACGGAAGCGCTTTCAATTGAAACAGCAAACAGTCTCGAAAACAGATGTAAGAACTGGAGTGTACTGAGAAGGTTTAGAGAACAATCCTTGTAATTCGTTCAAGGCCACAATGATTTCTTAAAACCTCTCGTTTTCTTTAACAGCAGTGAGGTTAGGGAACTGGACTGTATTTGAAGAATTTGTCTCTTCTACAATTCGATTTTCTATTTAAATGCATCCCCATCAAATCAGAAATAAGTTATTTCTCACCTTGCTATGCCTTACAGCGGGCAGTATGCAGTCAAATCTACGAGTTCTGTAGTCCATTCAGAATTTTATAACTTTCGTTCCTATTTTCATTTTTCTTTCATAAATTCAACAATAACGGGTTTTAAGTAGAAAAATCCTTCCAGACGTGCCCCTCGATTCAGCCTCCGTACTTTACAGCTACATGGAGTCTCCACAATCTTCATTCAATTACATCAAAAGCTATTACAGCTGCAAGTGTAATAATACTCATAAATTCGAAAATTTGCTTTTTGTACCACCAATTTCATAACGTGCTCAGTGTGTGCAAATTTGATGTGCAGAGCAATGAATAACATCTGTCCCTCAAGTTCTGTCTGCATGGTGTTGTAATGTCGTTCCAAAGAAAATTTGCAGTGCACATCTATTACACGACTGATAATAGATATTGGGAATTATTATCCTTTTGTCATTCCCGTTTATTTTTAAAGGCTTAGGACGATTGGTCACTAGTGGATCTGTGGACTTCCTTTATGCCATGAGCAAATAGCGAAGTGTAAATAGCGCTGATACCATGATTCTTCCAAACTGAAGAACTTTGTGCCGTACCACAATGTTAAATGAAATGTCTCACTGTAAGAGTGCTTCCTAGAAATACCGATCAAAGCCGAGACAGGTCGAGCCGAGCCTAGGTTGCACGTGTACAGTGCAGCGTGAATGGATACAAAACTCGAATTATTGTGTAGCGTGTTGTAACTGCAAGTGGTGTGCTTACTCTGTTTTGTTGTTAGCAAAACTTTACACGAACTGTTTGGGCAATACTAGCTCCCAGTATCAATAAAAAATAAAGTCACTGCAAATTACATTCAGCCCCTTACGCACTGAATCCTCTGGCCCTGTTCAAAACTGATAGGAAATAAATTAAATTGTCTTACGTCTAAAGCAGAAACGGTGGAACGCTGTATATTTTGGTCTCTCATGAAAAAATATGCTAGCTACAGGCTACGCAGTGTACAATGCTGGCCGTAATACTTTGAATTACACATGAAATAATTTTGGCTGAGAAATGAAAACATTTCAGAAAAATCCAAGCATATGCCCTTGACAGGTACGCAGTACTGATTGTGGTGAATTACGAACACCGATTTTTTTTTTTTTTTTTTTACCAGAACTATATTGAAAGTTAAGTGTGTCTTTTCAAAACATTTGACAACTGAGTTAGGTCACCAAGATACATCTTTACTAAGTAATTCACGAACATTGAGATTCATACAGCAAGTATTCTCTAACCTCACTAAACCAGCATAAATGTAAATCATCAAATCACATATGGCTCTGTTAACACGTCTTAGAAACATTACAAAAATGAGATATCTGAGTAGCCATTTTTGTCAAATCGCGAGTAAGGCAGATGCCAGACTGAGATTCATCGTAAGACTCCTCCGGAAATAGAGTCCATCAATAAGGGAAGTAGCTTATAAGAGATTCGTTCGACGGATACTTGAATATTGCTCTTCAGTATGGGATCCGCGCCGGACAGGCCTGATAGAGGAAAGAGCGAAGATCAAAAGAAGAGCAGCACGTTTGTTCCCGGATTCATTTAATAAGCGCGAATGCGTCAGTGAGATGCGTAGCCAACACCAGTACAAGAGAGGCGATCTGCACCACGTTATTGTCTGATGTTAACGAACCGATAGCGCACATCCCTAGAAAAAATGGAAATGATCGTATGTCGTCAGTGGCCGGAAGTTCCCAGGCGGGAAGTTCGGACGCCAAGTGCAAGTCTTACTGACAAGGAGACGGCATGACCGTGGGGTCAGGGATTTGTCCGAAATTTTGTATGGTGAAAGAGGACCTCTAACACCTAACGTGGTTAAAATGTTAAGACGCACTACCCGGAAAATCCCGGGAAAAATCGATCCAAAGTTTCTTAGGTGCCTTATGAGTATAAAATGTTAGTCCATTGCCGAGCCGCCGTCTGTCGTAGATGTTTAGGCCTCGGAGTCTTACGACAGAGGTCTCGGGTTCGATTCCTCCTCTGGCACTTTTTTTTCGATCTCTTTCATTTTCTTTTGCTATTCCACCAATTATTTAGAAAGTTTTGCAAACCTACATTATCCATAACAAATTAGTTACATTATTGAATAAAAATTATTTTCTTTTTGTCCAACAACACAATTCATGGCGGTGGGTTTTCCATTTTTAATTGTAAATTATATGAGGGGAAACATTGGGTTTTTAATCATAGTAACAAAGTCGAATGAGAAACATTTAGTTTTTATACATGTAGTAATTGTAAACAAGAATCGCAGTGGTAATTATCGTAAAAACAAACAAAGCAATAATTTTTGTGACATCTTGCGCAACATATAAAGACGGATATATTTCAATCACAGGGCGTTTGTGATAAATCTGTACAAAAACATGCACCATTAACCTTTACGAAAATGTTTTGGGTTTCTGATAATTTTGAGGCAAACCAGGCATATTGAATCATGTCTCGGAATATTGGTGACGATAATTGACGGTGAATTATGGAATGAATTTTTATACATCCTTCCCGGGAATTAATTTCACGATTCTTCTGTAACAATGCGCTGCAATTTTGCAAGCAACAGAAGAACAAAAATGTGCCGCAGGAGGAATCGAACCCAAGACCTCTGGCGAAAGGGTCCGAGCGCTAACCATGTAGGCCAGACGGCGGGTCGGCAATGGACCAACATTTTATACTCATAATGCACCTAAGAAACTTTGGATTGATTTTTCCCAAGATGTTCCGAGTAGTGCGTCCTAATATTTTAACCACTTGAGGTGTTAGGGGTCATCTTTCACCACACAAAATTTCGGAAAAATCCCCGTCCCCTTGTGAGTGCGACGCCACATTAGGCGACTTGCGAGTCAACAATTGGGATGAAATGATGTTAAGGACAGTTGAACACCCAGTCCCTAAGGGGAGAAAATCCCCTCCCCCCCCCCCCCCCCCCCCCTCAGCGGGGAATCGAACCTGGGCCCCCGTGCGAGGCATTCAAACGCGTTGACGGTTAAGCTAATGGACGTCCCTAGAAGAGTACAGCAATGTATTATACGCTCCTACGTATGTGTGGCGAAAAGATTTTCAATACAGAATTATATGGATTCGAGCCCATACTGAGGGCTACCAATAATCGTTCTTCCCGCGAGCCATCCGTGACTTGGAAGGGAAAAGGAGGAAGTGACAGAGTATCTTCCTCCACATATCAGTAAGGTGTCTGGCTGAATATAGATGTAGATGTGTAGTTGCCTGTTGTGCCATTACATATACACCATCATATTACACAGCGTTCTTACGTAACAACGATACTCGTGATCACTTCGTCAGTAGTTAATGTGGTAATAAATAAAACTGTCGAAGTTTTGTGAAGAATAATTTACATTTACTCTGCAGAATTACGCAGTAATTTCCAACAGCTGCTACATTTCAGCAGCTCAGTAGTATATGGAGTCCGAAAAGAGCAATAAAATTGGAAACACTGCAAGAATGCAAATTCTTCTTTCCGATTTCGCTTCCCGCGTTCCGGAAAAGAAAATTCCCGTCGGTGGATATGGCGACTGGCAGCGAAAAGCCAGGCAAGCGCGCTGCTGCGGCGCAAACCCGTGATTAGTCATTCTCTTTGTTTTGTTACCAAGCAGTTCGCTTTAGTCGAGTCGCTCCCGGGAGCCCGCCGTAATTCTATATGAAGAGGAGGGATGATTGCAGTTGTAATCTAAATGTACAGACGTTTCTACGCAAATAAGACCCTTTGTAATTCCGGGATAATCCTGGCCGCCCGCCGCATTAAATTTTCGACGACGGACTTGCTCCAGCCGACGGACAGGAACAGGGGAAGGGAGGAGTTGGGGTGATGGAAGGGGATGGAGGGAGAGAGAGAGAGAGAGAGAGAGAGAGAGAGAGAGAGAGAGAGGAGGCAGGTAGAAGCAGGTGAGTGCGAAAGGGCGCGAGGGGGGTTAAACCAGATAGTTCCGTCTCGGTGGACAGGTGAGCCTGGTTCGTAATGGGGCTTGTCTGGGACACCTGCTCGCGGCCGCAAATTTCATCTTAGCCCAAATTCTGTCGTACATCATCGGAGACGCTGCGCAGTATCAGCGCTGAACACTGACATTAAAGTAACAGGAAAATGTGCCTGCAGTAATTACCACAAATCACATTCCTGCCGTTAGATTTTCAAACCGTGTATGTGGAATCTTGGATAAAAGATCACTGGCGAACTTGCAGCGAGTATGGAAAAGAAATTCTTGACTACAGTAGCGATATGATTCACAGGCTAGCGGCACCCATTTTAAGTACTACATAGGGTGGTCAGAAACAGTCTGAAAAGCTTGCAAGGATGTTGCAGGGGAGGTTGTGCTGAGAAATAATTGTTATTTATCATTTCCGAAAAATGCATTTGAACAAGTGCCAACTAACTGACCCACAGATGTCTGTGCATCGCCGCATTACAGCTCATGCGAGTGCTTGAATTTTGATTCATAACGACCTGATTGGCAAACATTATTGGTAAATAACTCAGAAACGGCGTAACGTATCGAATATTTTTTATTCAGATTCTTACAGGCTTTTAGACTGTTTCCGACAACCCTGTATAGTGAGCTGCTGTTCAAGAAACATTGTGTACGAGTGCCTCTGTAGCTGAGATTGCAAAGGCACGTCTGTGCAGTGGCTCTCGACTAGAAGGTAGCGGATTAGAAATTTTAATCTCTCTTATTTGATTTGTAAGGGGAGAAGAGTTTGTAGTGTTCAGTTCTTGATCACCAGATGTTCACCAATGTTTCAAGTTCTAGAACCTCGCAACTATTTCTCAATGAGGGCATGTGAAACTGTTGATGCTAATCCGTCCGTCATATGAGAACGTTAAGCCATGAAGTCCCGATGGTGGTCTCCGAGAGAATTAAGCTATATACTGGACACAGTTTTTCTTTCTCCCTTACCCATCATCCATAACAACATGAACACAAGTCAACACTACACTGTACAAGCACGTATCACAGTCAGCCACACTGCACATGTATGCAACTGATATTTAATGAAGTCTTTCATTGGACTCTTATGAAACAGAATGTGTAAAACAGAAAAAGTGATCCCAGCTCAGCCATAAAGCGCGATTAAAGTTTAAAATAACTTCTGCCCAATACCAGTCATAAATGGCACGTACAAAATCTAGGGGCACTCAAAAATATTCCCAGATTTGATCACGAATTCAAAAACGTATGACAGAAAAGTCAAGGCAAATGGCTCTGAGCACTATGGGACTCAACATCTGAGGTCATCAGTCCCCTAGAACTACTTAAACCTAACTAACCTGAGGACAGCACACACATCCATGCCCGAGGGAGGATTCGAACCTGCGACCGTAGCGGTCGCAGGGTTCCAGACTGAAGCGCCTAGAACCGCTCGGCCACTCTGGCCGGCCAAAAGTCACGGCACCACATACTAATGATTTCTTGCTGTAGGTTACCTGTTCAAAGCGACATCGGTTGTGAACCATACCAAAATCAAAACTATTTGAGTTTCACACAAAGATATACATTTTCATTCTTAATTCATAACGAGCTAGATTTATATTTGTACAACACCAAATTTATCCAGCTAATGGCTCGAATGTAAATTTCTCCGTCTTATAAACACATTCACTAGCAGTACGTCGCATCGCTCGGCTTTAAGTATCCTGAGTGATTTGTTGGATATGTTCCAATCTCTGTCATTCCTCACATTTTTTGTCCTGTTCAGCTACTTAAAGTAGCGTGTCCTGCCTTCCCATCTCTTGTTTCAGTCAATATTTACCATGCACTTTTTATCGCGAATTCTGGGGACAAGCTCACTTCGTATCTCAACAGTCCCCAGTATCAGGTTAACAAAAAAACTGATTTCCCTATTAGAAGATAAATCGGTTTATTACTCCTAACATTTGCTTTTCTGCTGTTGGAAAAAGTACATTAATTGTTCTTCGAAGGTTAGAAGGAAGAAGCTGTTAAAAATGTTTTGCTGGTAGGGTCCATATCACACATGACTGCCAGCACTTGTCCTGGGATGGTCAACTATTGATAACCAGCTCATGCGGAACGCCATTGGGAAGACACCGCAGAGACACGTGGCGATATGCGAAGCACGCCTTCCTTAGCTGCAGGCAAAGAGGTTATATCGTGCTTTCGATTACATCTCTAAACATTGCCCGGGTCATTAACTTTCCTTGAACACCATTTCATGAGCAGCTTGTTTTAGCTCGAAAACTAGTAAATGGTGCATTCAAAACAACCAGATTAAAAAAAAAAAAGACTGAATGGGTATTATACGAGGCAAATTTTTGTTTCAAGCTCTAACCGGTCGCGAAATCAAAACCACAGTGAAATTCCGGGCCAACCGGTGTGGCCGTGCGGTTCTAGGCGCTACAGTCTGGAACCGTGTGACCGCTACGGTCGCAGGTTCGAATACTGCCTCGGGCATGGATGCGTGTGATGACCTTAGGTTAGTTAGCTTCAAGTAGTTCTAAGTTCTAGGGACTGATGACCACAGATGTTAAGTCCCATAGTGCTCAGAGGCATTTGAACTATTTGAAATTCCGGTGAAGATTTTCCACAGATGAGTTGAGCAGTGTGTCCTGTTTGCCTGCCTATGGTGTGACGTCGCACTTCTCAGTTCAGAGCGCACAGTGAACAAGTAAAGACGCCTAGAGAAGTAATGTCTCCTGCTAAGTGTGGGGTGCCTGCAGAAAGTTTTCGCCCGATTTCATGCAACCCACATAATGTAATTGTCATCAGTTTCCTTCTTCACAAAATTCTCGTCCACAAACTGCAAGGACAACGAAGTTACTCCCGCAGGGTTTTGGAAGAGAGGTGTTTGATCACCCACCATACAGCACGGACTTGGCTCCGTCTGATTTTCATCTCTTCGGTAACATGAACAGCCGGCTATGAGACAGAAGTTTGGCTTAAACAACGAGCTGCAGACCTGCGTAGAGAAATGACGGAAAGCACAGGCGGCTGCCTTCTATGGCAACGGTATTGGAAGGTTCATACCATGCTAGGATACATGTCTAAGTTGGAGCGGAAAATATGAAGATAAGAAGCTTAAAATTGCAGCTAAATGTTGCAAGCAAATCAATTCTAAGGTTCCGTATGTCGGTTAGTAAAAACTGAAACCTAATAGAATCACTTTGTTGTCCGTCCACCCATCTGCCTGTCTGTCTGTCTGTCTGTCTTTCTGTCCGACTGTTAGGACCCGTTTCTCTCCATAAATAGTGAACGTACCAAGCCGAAATTTATGTCACACACTATAGCCTATGGTCTATGGCCTTGGTGATGTAAAATCTTTAAGCACCCAAGTCAATGCAATCGAAAGATACGGCCATTTATGTACCATACTTCGATGCTCTGAAACTCATTCAACAGAAGCTTACCATTGACCTAGGAAAGTGAAATTCGGCAAGAAGCATGGTTTCACAGTACAAGTAAAGGAAAAATCCGAAAATTGTTAGTTTGAAATTATATATCCATGATCCCCTGGTGGTGTAAAAATTAAAGATTTTACATCAGTGCAATCAGAACATACGGCCTTTAGTGTCACATATTTTGATATTTTACTAATATCGACATCGGTAACAAGCAAAAATCGTCGAAATTGTCCATTCCCGGGCTGGATGAGCTGTCTAAAGGGTGAGTCAGGAGGAAAGGTAGATATTATGAGACGTAATAGTATTGGTGGTTCTTAACAAAAAACGTCACTTCAAGTGGTCTTTTCTTCACCGTATCCGACATACAGCTGTTTAAAATTCAAGGGCCTCAGTCGCGTGCACTTTATCACTAGCGGTCATACGCGATTACAGCTTACTCCATTAGATTACTGTTTGTGGAGTTGGTTTACAGCGAAGCCTACAAGTGCAGAATGGACACAAAGGATGGACTTCTTGCTCGTTTATACATGCATGTGCTCAAGTAAAGGTCAGTACGAATGAGCTCAGATCGGCAACACAGTAGTTGCCCACAAGGGCAGCAAAATGCGTTGCTTTTGAACATCTTTTGTGAGAAAATGTACACAAGTAAACGAAAAATTAAATAAAAAATGGTTCAAATGGCTCTGAGCGCTATGCGACTTAACTTCTAAGGTTATCAGTCGCCTAGAACTTAGAACTAATTAAACCTAACTAACATGCCCGAGGCAGGGTTCGAACCTGCGACCGTAGCGGTCGCTCGGTTCCAGACTGTGGCGCCTATAACCGCACGGCCATTGCGGCCGGCGAAAATTTAAATCACAATATTTCATTTACTATCACCTGCGTTTGTCCTCTTCCACAGTGTTTTCATTAGTTTCCTCTGAAACAGGACGTATGTTCATATGACGTTTTTTTGTTCAGACACTCTAATTCTATCACTCGTCAAAGGACGTACCTTTCCTCCTGGCTCACAGTGTATGTACCTACCGAAGTTTGTGCGGAAGTCTCGTAGTGCTAGTACTACTCGCACTTAACCGGATATTTTATGTTCACTGTTGTTTCGATTTCGCTCCAGAATTCTCCTTTCTCCGTTTATTCGGTCCTGATTACTTCAAACTGTAATCAGAACATACTATCCGAAATGATGAAAATGATACTAAGGCCTAGTCTAGAATATCGCAATTTTGTCGTCGTTTGTGCGAGACGAGAGAAATCCCTACTCTGTCAACATTGCGAGCCTAAATTGACAGGCGGATTACAGAAAAGAAAAAAAAAGAAAACGGCGTAGTTTTACCGCGAACTGACGCAGAGCTGGGATGAAAGACAGGAGGCGTAAAAGAATGAAATGTCGGGCACGGGAAATTACATGCACAAACAGAAAAGCGCAGGCAACGCGCCATAGCAAATCGGGGAAGGCCGCGTAATTAATTCATCAGATCCGTTTTCAACGTTCGCCGAACAGGTTGTGCCCCGATTCGGTGGGCGGGGCCGTTCGAGAGGTGGAACATGGCGCAGAGCCGGGCACGCGTGCCCGAAGCGGGCGGCTGCCGACGTGACAGGCGTGTGTGGCAGCGGACACGCGTTAACACGCCTGCCCACCCTACCCGTTAATGATTTATTCGGCCTGTAAACAGCACTCGGCCGGCTGACGCCGCGGCGCCGGCAGCCGCCGCAATCGAAAACTACCCTGCCGCCCGTACCTGGCGCCGCCGGGTCACTACGCACTCTGTATTTGCCGGGCAGCGCGCGCGCACGCACCCGCACACGAGGGTTTTTCCGCCCAGTTACTCCCGCGACAATGGGTGCGACAGAATTTAATAACGAATTCCGTTTGTAACCGGAATTGATTCAGCCGCACGAGTTATCGTCGCACGGTAAATACTTGCACTGCTGGTCATTGCCGGAACAGGTGTACACACACGTCCCCGACGATGTGCGTGTGTGTGTGTGTGTGTGAATATGTTTGATACAGCCAGCGAGAGTAGAGAGATACCGGCTGGAATTGCGCACTGAAAATCCACAGACCTCACTGTCCGTAAGCAGTCTTGCGTCCTCGAGTGAGATAACCTGTTAAAAGTGACCCCTTGCTTTTGATAAAGGCAGGTCATGCAGTCAGAATCTTATTGTAGTGCGACCACGGCCGTATCGCGCGGGTGGCGAGATACGCCACCGCCAAGGCCGCAATCACAGAAGGGTACCAAAAACCGACCGACAGAAATATCAAGATAGTTGGATAGTGTAATACTTCCTATCTTCTATCAACAACATTATGGCACCAAAGAGGCACTTTCAATGCAAAAAAGACTGAAGAGAAACCTAGACATGTTCATAAGATTTATCGATACTGCAAAATGGTGCATGACATTAGAAATACTGAGAAAAAATAGGATTAGGCTGTATGGTAATACGCATATATTTAAGAACGATGAAGTAACAATAAGATTAGAAGACCTCAAATCAAGTACCTGAATTGAAAAGGGTGTAGGCAGGTATGCAGTCTTTCGCCCCGACTGTTCAATCTACAAGGTGATTCAGCTGCCGCTACCGACAGATTTCATGCTACCCACAGCAGATTCAAAAACCACGTATAAGATTTTCATATTTGCTCGATAGCTACATGTAGTCCATTAGTCCTGCAACATTCGGTCTGTTCTTTTATGTAGTAAAAGACTAATAATAAATAAATAAATGAAAATTAAGTCTATTAGTGATACAGGAAGCTCTGACTCCGTCGCCGAGGTATCTACATGTTCGACGCCGACCGACACCATTAAATCGGCTGGTATCGTTCCTTCTTCGGTAGGAATGTCAGTGGCATATTGTGGGGGTGGTGGTTAGTGTTTAACGTCCCGTCGGCAACGAGGTCATTAGAGACGGAGCGCAAGCTCGGGTTAGGGAAGGATTGGGAAGGAAATCGGCCGTGCCCTTTCAAAGTAACCATCCCGGCATTTGCCTGAAACGATTTTAGGGAAATCGCGGAAAACCTAAGTCAGGATGGCTGGAGACGGGATTGAACCGTCGTCCTCCAGAATGCTAGTCCAGTGTGCTAACCACTGCGCCACCTCGCTCGGTTCAGAGGCATAGTCACTCCGTTCCACCACTGAGGGCCGCCGTTTCACAGACGCACTGACGGCGCCGTCTTCCACGGTCTGAAGCGCTGAATTGTTGATTTGCTCAACAGGTAGAGTATCATACAGACAGGGAAAGAGTCCCGTTCTGACGTCGCACGGCGCCTCATTTTGTGACGGTTAGGGGAACATTGTTTACGTAATTGGGTCCGAAGACGGGAGAGAGTCGCGCTTGTCAGGCAGAAAGGCTGATGTCTGGACAAACAGAAAGTCGACCAAGAAGTCACGATCGATATCAGCGTCGGCCATAAATGCAGCTGGAGCAACCACCAGAACTGAGGACATGGTGGAAGTCACATCATCAGTCACCTTGTCTATAACCGGTTTAGGAAGGGTTGTAACACTATTCATACTGATCAAGTGATTCCTAGAGCTGCCGGGGGGCCGGTGCAGCGACTTAAGCGCTGTCGAATATCTGACCGGAAGTATCAGACGACGATGGTTGTACTACGCCTCCAGATGGTAGCTGCGTTATCCGTCGCTGCAGACATTCAGATCTGATGTGGACGTCGTACATGATTATGACCCGGCATCAGATGATGGTCAGATAAGACGGAACATGGCTGCGCATATCAATTGTGGTCTGTGCATCCACTCAAGAACAGGGTACGTGCGGAAGTGGGCCTAGCGTTCTGTCTTATCATCATGAACAGCGCCGTAAGGCCGGAAAGCCGCTATTACGTCCTCTGCAAGGTACCTCTAATGCCTAATCCCGCATATTCGACTTTGACCAAGCCTTGACGGAAACGGAGTCCCTGTTTGGTCGCGTTTAAAACGCTCCCGCATACGGCGTCATTGATTACTTTACTCGTAAACGATTGTACTAAGAATCGAGCGGAGAATACCCAGAAGTTACGATGACGTGATCTTCACCTCCTCATGCAGTAAAGTTCTACATCCAAGACTTTCGGTAGTGCGTATCCCGGACAAAAGTTGAAATGTAGTTTCGATTTCCTGAACTTATTTGCTATGATCCCAGGGCGCGAAGCCCGCGCTCAGTGTAAGTCGCAATACAAACACGAACTCACACGCTCCGCAGGCGGAAGAAGAAGAAGAAGAAGAAGAACAAAACTGCAATGGTGCAGCCAAACTAATGTGCTTCGTTGACCCCTCATCTCGTTTAATTATGTTTTATATTTGGTAATGAAATCAGCCTAATGTCCTGTTTATTTCACTATGTGTAATAATTGTATGTGATGAAATGTACTCCGTCTGAAACCAAGTAAAATAAAATAAAATAAAAAGAAGAAGAAGAAATTTGGTGCTACAGGAGAATTCCGAAGGTAAGATGAGTAGATGACCTAGCTAATGTGGGCGTACTGTATAGAGTTGGGGAGAAAAGAACTTTGTGATATAATTCGAATAACAGAAGAGGTCGTTTGAAAGGACCCATTCTGAGACAGCATGAATCATCAATTTTGTATCGGAGGGAAGTACTGGTGGTAAAAATTATAGATGGAAACCAATGGATGAGTACAGTAAATACAAGGTGTGGCATAGTCACGCAAGAGATATGCGTCCACTTAGGAATTAAAACGGAGAAACCCTACAGACGTGGAAGCTAAATAATTTTCTTTTATAAATCATTTTATGAATTTTATGAATGTGACACATTCCAAAAAGGTTTTAGAAAGTGTCACATTCACGTGACATCAGACTTTCTGTGTGGAGTTCTTCTCCCTGAATTATTTTCTGGTGATTATTGTAATGGAAATGCATCAATAAACCTCTTATATCACTACACAGGTTAGAATAGCATGGTGCATCAAACCAATCTCCAGAATGAAGACTACAATAACTGTGTGGCTGGTCCCAGCGGAGGTTCGAGTCCTCCCTCGGGCATGGGCGTGTGTGTTTGTCCTTAGGATAATTTAGGTTAAGTAGTGTGTAAGCTTAGGGACTGATAACCTTAGCAGTTAAGTCCCATAAGTTTTCATACACACACACACAAGATTACAATAACAATGTTAACATGAAACAGTGAGTGGACGACATACAACAGCATCTAAGCCTTAAGCTTATACCATAACCATATCCGTAAGAAAAACCTTATTGTGCTGTTAAATATTTCCTGTATCACAATGAGGCGCTAAGAAAGTCTCTTTTGCTCTAGTTACTTACAGTTCTGTACTACTTTTAACAAAAGGCTTTTCCTGCACGATAAACTAAGGTATGTGGCATCTCATGTAATATTACTCCTGCCGTCAAAAGAGCATATATCAGGGATTAAAAAGCGAATTGCACTGTAAGCCAACGTGACAAGTAACAACGTTGAAACAGAAAATTAATATCTAACCCGAACAACTTCCAAAATTTCTGTGTGGTAACAAGTTGCTGTAAGAGCTGCAAAGATCGTCAGCGTGCTAATATAATTGTCGCATAGAAATAAATTCTTGACGAACAAAAGACTTATCTTTTTCCGCTGCTTTGCGTCGAGAAAACAAAAGAACTGATTTAGCGCGAAATGAAATACTCTGTGTGGTCGTGGATGCCTTATCTCATTGTGCTCTGCTTCACCATGAAAGCGAGGAATGGCAGCTACCCAACAATGGTAACTGAATTAATACCACATTGCCATCCATTCTGGAATCGTTCTGTTACCTTGGGAGCTACTGCACGAATATTCGAATCGAGACCATGAAATCGTAAATTCACGTTGGAAGCTGAACAATTACATGTTGGAGCTGCCGATATTCAGAAAAAGAATTCTCTATCCATTAGTTCCTTCCGTTAAGAACGTTTCAAAATTTAAATTTACGAAAAAGAAAATGGCAACACGCGAAACTGAATAAATCCACGCTAACATCCGGTCAACTTCCAGAAAATCTGGCATGGAATGTAGTTATTTAGTAAACAGCTACTCTTACTAGTTTACTGCACATAGAGACGTCAGCTGGTTGCCAATTGCCAGGGACTTCCTCTGTATACCATTGTAGAAGATGTCCTCCAATCTCTAGCTAATTAACCTACAAGAACCGGATTAAACGTGTATTGATAAATGAGAGAAAAAAATTATTAACCAGAAATTACTGATTGCCAGTAATACCGAAACGACTGCCTGTAGACCTAAGTGTAAAGGTAAGCTCTCATATGTTACTCTCATGATCTCTAAGCTAGATTAAGCCGTGTGGTGATTCTAGTAGTTCTTCAGAATTTGCAGTCAGATTCAGTTTATAAAGCCACGAACCATTTGAGCGCTATTTTATGAGAGGTGTTCAATAAGTAACGCGACACATTTTTTTCTCGGCCAATTTCAGTTGAAACAATTCGGAATTTGTTGTGTGACATTGTAGAGTATTCCCGCATCGGCCTCAATTGTTTCACGAAGTTCCGAAAAGTGGACACGCTACATGTGTAGCCTCCAAAACGGGTGTGATAACGGAGGTGCTCTCCAAGCAGAGAGCTATTACTGAGTTTCTGTTCACGCAAAACCAGAGCATCTAGTGATGCTCTGGTTTTGCGTGAACAGAATGGCGCTTGCAGAATGTCTACGTAGGCTTAGAAATGAACAAAAGCACGGTGAGTCGTTGAGCTAGGCGTCTGTCATCACTGCAAGTTGTGCAAACCGTCCTCCGGAAATTGAAGGAAAGACTTCAATGCGTTAATAGCTACGAAAATACAAACTAATTTCTCCTTGTCCATGACGGCTTAAGGCGTCACACAAGTCTGTGCACTCGGGAGGAGCGCAAAAAATTTCATTGGACTACTCTTCCTCGTCCACCCTATAGCCAAGACCCCGCACCTTCCCACTTCCGTTTGGCCGAATGAAGGATGCACTCCGCTGGAGTGCTACCGGCACGTAGATGATAACAGGTTATTGATGCACCAAATTGTTGGCTGCGATGCCTGCCAATAGAATGGTACCATAGGCCATCACAGTGAGGTGGCATAAGGCCGTCGCACTAAACGGATATTATACTGAAAAATAGCGTTTCTTAGACAAAAGAATGGGAATTAATATGTTGTATTGGAATCCTGAATAAAATCAACCTGCTTTATAGAAGAAAAAGTGTTACGTTACTTATTAGATGCCCCCGTAGAATAGGTTCAGCACGACACTCTCATCAGACTCTTCTTAAGACGCCTTTTCACGTTATCTATTACAGATGTCAATGATTATCCCTTTTTTCCTTTTTGTACGGCTTCATAACATTACATCTAACTAGTTAATTTATTTGACAAAAAAAAATGGCTCTGAGCACTATGGGACTTAACATCTATTGTCATCAGTCCCCTAGAACTTAGAACTACTTAAACCTAACTAACCTAAGGACATCACACACATCCATGCCCGAGGCAGGATTCGAACCTGCGACCGTAGCAGTCGCACGGTTCCGGACTGAGCGCCTAGAACCGCATGACCACCGCGGCCGGCAATTTATTTGACAGCCTCCAGGAATAAGACACCAGTGTTGTAATTCGCTTTGTGTTTTGTCTATGGCCATTATCCTCCATTTATCCGCATTGGACATGAGCTGCCATTCAGTACACAAGGCGAAATAATATCTGTCGCTCTGCTCTTCCTTACAGTTGTCATGTGACAACATGTTGCTCAGACAACAGAAAAATCCGAGGGTACTCCTGACCTTAATCAGAGCTGTAGAGGGAAAATACAGTCTGAATTTGTCGTTCTTGTTATTTTTGCGGTACTCAATCCGAAGACTGGTATGATGAAACTCTGGATGCTGTATTCTGGATAAGGAGGTCTATAACGCGTCGTAAGAGCCCACCCGATGTTATTTTTGTTTCTGTTGATATTTTCCGTCCAGTATGGTGACTTGAGTTTTAGCAGTTAAAATAATTCCAAATAATCACGTATTTGTGAAAATTGTTTATTAAACGTTAGTAGAAAACGGATTACTGTATTGAACACCTTCCTGCGTCTGCTATTCGTAAGACGTCGAGCGTGAAAGTAGGAGATACGTTTCCATAGTGTATTCTTTCCTGAACCTCCCTTAATTCTTCCAGAGAACTTTCTTTTCGTGCAGGCATGTTACAGAGTTTGAACTCAGAATATACTCTAGAATCCTACAATATTTGGGGCTGAGAATATTGGTATGCGATTTTGTAAGTTATTTAGTTCACTCTGCTTATAAAGAACAATTACCTGTGCTGCTTTCCGGGAATTCTAGCCGATATACTGCGCGAAACGATCTCGATTATTGTGAACTACCCTATTTCCGCAGCGTATTCAACGTAGACTCTGGCTATGTTCGATTTAAGTTATTTCTGTTGTTGTACCAACAAAGTCACTGTTAGTTTCTACCGTGGTGAAAGGGTGGCAATATGATCATTATGTGAGAAATCACTTTTAAAACAGCATTATAATGTGATGACAAGTCACGGGATAGCTCCCAATATCGTGTCGAACTGTGAAAGTGTTCCCGGCTAAGGGTTTTGTTCACGAACTGACCTCTCGAATATGTACCGTAAATGTTGGATGGGATTCATATCGGGCGATCTGGATGGCTAAATCTTGCGCTAGAACTTTTACAAAGTTCTTCAAACAAATCGCAAACATTTGTGGCCAGGTGACATGGCCAATGCCATCCATAAAAATTCCGTCGTTGTTTGGGTACATGAGGTCCATGAATAGGTGCAAAAGGTCTCCAAGTAACTGAAGATAATCGGCGACACAGCCCACTTCATGTAAATACAGCCCACACCATTATGGAGCCACCACCAGCTAGCACAGAGTCTCGTTGAAAACTTTGGTCCATGGCTTCGTTGGGTCTGTGCCACAGTCGAATCCTACAGCTCTTGGCATCTGAAATCGGAACTCGTATGACCAGGCCGGGTCCTTCCAGTCGTGTAGGTCCAATCGATATTGTCACGAGCACAGGAGAGGCGCCGCAGGCTATGTCATGCTATTAGCAAATGCACTCGTGTCAGTCGCCTGCTACCTGACCCCATTAGCGCCTGATTTCACCACACTGTTCAACGGATACATTTGTCGTAGGTCCCACATTGATTTCAGTGGTTATTTCACGCAGTGTTGGTTGGTTGGTAGATTTGGGGCGAGGGGACCAACCAGCGAGGTCATCGGTCCCATTGGATTAGGGAAGGACGAGGGAGGAAGATGGCCGTGCCCCTTCAAAGGGGACATCCCGGCATTTGCCTGAAGCCATTTATGGAAATTACGGAAAATCTAAATCAGGATGGCCAGACGCGGGTTTGAACCGTCGTCCTCCAGAATGAGAGTCGAGTGTGCTAACCACAGCGCTACCTCGCTCGGTAGAAACTCTTAGGTTCAAATGGTTCAACTGGCTCTGAGCACTATGGGACTTAACAGCTGAGGTCATCAGTCCCCTAGAACTTAGAACTACTTAAACCTAACTAACCTAAGGACATCACACATATCCATGCCCGAGGCAGAATTCGAACTTGCGACCGTAGCGTTCGCGCGGTTCCAGACTGAAGTGTCTAGAACTGCTCGGCCATCGAAACTCTTAGGAAGACCACAGCAAGCAAGGGTCTCAAACTGGCGAGGGAAATGTCAACATTTGGAGAAATGGATGGTGCCGAAGGAAGAACTTCGTTCTGGTCATTCAGAGAAGTGGACAACATGGAAGGTTCTCAGCCAACTACGCTATAACTGCACGCAGTTTACTTGCAGGCCTCTGGTCTTGCACTGATTCATTTAAGATTGGAGTGTGTAGCTCAAGAGGACTAACTGCCTTCCCCGTATTACCACTCCACAATTACTCGCTACCCTCCCTTTGTTTGAACTCCACAAGTAGACGGAACACAGCTTGTTTTATTATATAAAAACACTTCGTTCCATATTAGTTTAGAGAATGCAGAAGATGATATTCGGTAATACTTTACAACGTGTCCCCAAGCTGTGGCCTTTGACTGGTCGAGACATATGTCTGAGCGCTAGATGTCTCCAGGCTACCGGAGGCATACCCTCTCAATGGCCGCTCAGCAGCACCTGCTTGCACAGAGAACCTGGAATGTCCAGCTCCACTCAGGCAGGGAGCAAATTATTCTGGACAGACTGACGTGTCCAGTCTGCAAAATGCCACTAGATGGCACTTGGAGCGTCAAGTGAGTTAGAGAACTCAATACCAACTTGCAGAAATGGGACCTTCCTATGTAGTCAGTTTTTTGCATGTGTAGTGCAGTGAGACTAACAACCATCTACCACAATGTTATTCATCTCCATCTACATGCACCATGAAAGAAGTGACATGGGCGACACTGCATGTACTGGACGTGGCCAATTTATGGTCATCCAACGTACAAACTGATGTCAACAATCGATTTCCTTTTGTTGATAACATACTTTTCCCTAACATTCATCTTATGAGCTCTTGTAAAACCAGTAACGATTTCATGCAATGAAGGCGTTCACGGCCAGTGACTTTTTCAGTTAAAGCTTCCAGGTTGACAGCCGTGGACGATATATAACGCTGCTTCTTAACGTTTTGTCTCCAACTTAGGGAGACGTCTTCCGAGGTAAAACGGCTACTGCCACTAAGTAGAAGATTTTAAGTAAGATAAAATATGAATGTCGACTTTGGGCCTACATAATGACAATCGATTACTTTAAATCGAGGATTATGACGCCATCCGGAGGTAGGCACACACTCGGCATCACGTGTATCGTGGTGCCCTCTATGGGCTCTATAAATGCGAGAGCCTAAGAGGCAGTAGCCGTTTTGCCTCAGAAGGAGTCTCCCGCAGTTTTATACAACGACCACGGCCTCCTATCCCCGAAGTTTTACCCGAAGACTCTCCATTTCGTTCAACACACCTTCAATCACAAATTCTCCTTTTTATGCCCATCCTCCGTTGTTCCCATCATCTGGTTCTTCGCTTCTTCTTCCCCATTTCCGAGGAAGCGATTACGTCATAGGAGAGTAATTTAGCGAGCGCATTATCAAGCCGTAAAACATATCCAAGCATCATAATTTGCGTGTTGCGCATAATAAGTGCAACGGGCTAATTGGAGACTACGGCAGATCGCTTAGCGTCCGACTTCGCCTCTGTGGCGCCGCGATCGATCGCCGCCGCGGTCGGCTGAGGCGTCGGGCTGAAGTCGACCCGGAGCAGAGCAGGGCAATCAGAGCGAACGCACCTGAGACCCGCAGGACACGGAATCCATTACAAGTTGCCGTGCCTGCGTCGCCTCACACGCCGATATTTTTGCAGGCAAATTGCTCGCAGGCACCCCAGGCGGCAGCGCCCGTAATTGCGAGTGGCTTCGTTCGCTGATGGCAGACCGGATTCAGACCTTCCTCTGCCCCTCCCCCCTCCCCCCTCCTTTCACTCTCTCTGGCTTTGGCGCGCCCCTAAGTGCGTTACCAGCGTGGCAGTTAGACGCCAGTTACGCGCCAATCCCGACACACAATTGGCGCAGCGCTCTTGTCAGTGTAGCGCGTGTTACGTACTTGAGCGCACTTCAAAAAGAACGCTTTGCGCTGCAGCTGAAAGGCTGGAAAGCGCGGTGTTACGAGCTTTTTAACGCGAGTATTCCTTCTTTCTTTTTTTTTTTTTTTTGCCCGCTCCTCATACGTTTTCTCACATCACTAACAATACTGTACAATACTGAGTAATTATATTTATTACATCAAAGCAAATTGTATTGCAAGTAAGAGGAGGTAGGCTTGCACAGAGTAGGGGTACTGACTTGCGGAAACGCAGAGACAGTCTTGCCATTCTTTTTAATTATACAGGAAGTCTCTCCTAATAGTCGTCATGCGCATTTTTTCCAATGTTTCGGCAGATACTTGCAACTTGCTTTTGGCACTGTGTAGCTGGACTCAAACGAAACAATTACTGCTCGTCAGCTCTTTCATATGAGTCCTAGTGTCCAACAGAGAGAGTCAGTTTATTTTCCATTACAATAAAAGTTATTTTTAAATCCGAATTTTAATTGCCCATTTGATACAGCACTCCCAAATTAGTCTAATCCGATATTCCTTTTACTGTTATGTATTAACAAGGATAGGAAACATGAAGAATAAACAGCAATTCAGCAGCGACTCAGTAACGCTACATACTTGGCGGTATCAGTCAGCGCGGGCCAGGGCATGTGGTTGCTGGATTACTGGTTATTCTCCGAATTTTAGTGTCCTCGATAAATTTAAATGTCTTGTGACTAGGGCCTCCCGTCGGGCAGACCGTTCGCCGGTTGCAAGTCTTTCGATTTGACGCCACTTCAGTGACTTGCGCGTCGGTGTGGATGAAATGATGATGGTTAGGACAACACAACACCCAGTCCCTGAGTGGAGAAAATCTCCGACCCAGCCGGGAATCGAATCCGGGTCCTTAGGATTGACAGTCTGTCGCGCCTACCACTCAGCTACCGGGGGTATCAATAAAGAAAATCCCGCACTAGACCAATACTGGGCCGATCTATGGAACTGGAATGTAAAACTCAGCTTTAAAAATCATTTTGTTGTAATGAGAAACAAACCGACGCTTTCCGTCGACACTGGGAGTCGCATGAAAGAAATGATGAACACTGTTTGTTTGGGCTGCCTCCTGCTACACAATGCAAAAACTAAATTGCAAATATCTGCTGAAGCACCACAGAAGAATCGCCTGATGACTGTGAGGATAGATACTCTGTGTACTTCAGCCATAGGTCGTACTAGTACCGTTTTCGATCAGTTTTCAAGTTATCATCAGGGGACTTGTTTCAAAAGATAGAAAAGAGGGATATTAAATTACTAGTAAACAGCTTCAAAACTCACACTAGTTTATAGTTTTGTATAGAAGTCAGCATGTTTTGTACTTTAGTTTCATTGTATTCTTCATTTTTGTGGCCATATTGTCCGTAGTTGCTACAAAATTTCCGAATGTATTTTCATTCCGACGTTACAGCTTGTAATGACGGAATGAGAATACCCTCAGGAATAGTTTCCCTGCTTTTTCTTTTTTAACACATCACCTGACAATGACAGTATTAGTCGAAACTGCTAATAATACATTTTATGAGACCTGAGGCAGGAATAATAATAATGTGCACCAACATGCGTACTGCGCAAGCTACATTACGGTACATGTATGAGGGTGTCTTGTATTAGGTTTATTCAAAATGAGCCGGAGGCTCTAAAATGGAAATCGCTAAAGGTATCCTAATGCCATTGCCTACAGAAGAACTTACGGTCGCTGTAAGTGCGTTGAGGCCTCAAACTCGCCGCAAAAGCGCACAACCTCCTGACGTCAGATCTAGCACGTGCGCGCGTCCACCGTCCACTGCACTCAGTCGTACTGAAAACACAGGAATCGAGGCTTCAGAAGAACAGCAAAGAACTGTAGCGCTTTTCTTCACAGCGGAAGGAATTCGAGGAACGGACATTCATAAGAGTGTGTCACAAGTTTCCTAAGAGCATTGCATTTCCGTTGAAAAGTTGAAGGCGTGGCACAACTAATTCAACGAGGGAGGACGGATGTCGCTGACCGATGACGAACAGTCTGAAATGGCACAGAGCGTCCGGCTCTTTTCCTTTTGAGGGGTCCAAGTGCTACTGCTAGTCTTTTCGTTTCCTGTTCCATTCACAAATGGAGTAAAGGGAAATCTACTATCTGCACCTGGATCAAGACAGATACGACAGCAAAAGCCAATCACACCTTCTCTGCTGTTCACAGCTGACGTATTTCCCTACTGCTTCAGCTGCCGGTTACCAATCAGAGCCGTGAACGGCAACTGCAGTCTGTATCATCACTCCGATTTGTTATTAAAAGCTTTGTGTCTCAGCCCTGTATGTTTCCATTGTGGGCCGTGTGAAGCTAACTGTGCTTTGTTAAGTGATAAGGCTATAATGACCATAAGAAGGAATAAACGAATAAACTTCATTTCTTCACACCTTCTTCATGTGTGTCTCAGTATGCTTAGCAACATGCTTAATGGTGCTGACGTCGTTTCATTCAGTTTCTAGAACACTCCTGATAATGTGATTCTCACCGTTCAGATTATCCTTAAAGGATCGCCTAAGCTGCATTTCATTCAAAATACTTACCCAAGGTAAGAGGTGGTACCTGCGGTCTGGATCTTTTGTATGTCATTCCAATATTCGACAAGCCAAACTTTTTGAAAAACATAAACATATTCGATGATTTAATTCAGAGTTTTGTTAAAGTTTAGTTTTTCACCGTGTTTTTTGAAAGAAGTGTTGACATTCTATCTTTATCCCTGTTGGGCTTCATACATTTTCAATTTTCTCTGTTCAGGGAAGCGGACAAATTATTACTTCCCGAAAAGCGTGGTAAGTCGAGAATGGTTCATCCCGTCTCACAAGTCTCCACCGTTAAATGTACACATATTTTTTTCAATTCCAGTTAGGCAATAAACACGTAGGGGCTAAATGTTCAACGTCCGCTTTCAACTAAAGAATGCAAATACATTGATTCCTATACAGACCAATGGAGCGGGACGTGTAAGGGTAAAAAGGTTACATATTAGCAATTTAATTAGCTGAATTATTAATAACAGTAATTTGTGCAGCACCCGTGGACGTAATAGCCAGGTGAGTGAATATATTAAAAGTAAGGCTCGTTTCAAAGCAGCACTGCTGTTGAATTTAAATGCCCACGGTGTGGAAGAATATTTATGACGGAACAAAACTGGTCTCATAGCACCACAACAAACAATTTATGTACTGCAGAAATATACAAACAGCTAGAAATATGAACTGATTCTACTACAATGAAGTGGTGTACAGTCATAAGCAATTAAAATGCACCCTCTTTGTAGCGTACGGTAAGCTCTTCCATCTTGATGACGATGACCCATCTATGTCTATCTTTTAATAAATACTCCGAAGTAGATTGTACAGTGCATGGTGGAGGGTTCATCGTACCAATACTACCGAATGTCTGCCGCGTTTCATTCGCGTACTGAGAGAGAGGAAAATGATTGTCTCCTTAGGTGCTCCAATGGCTCTCATTTTCACGATCTCCATGCGGAATAATGGTCGCACTGCCTCCTTTGAGTACAATTTACCTAAATTTAAGCAACCTGTTTACGCTAGAACTGGTTCAAATGGCTCTGAGCACTATGCGACTTAACTTCTGAGGTCATCAGTCGCCTAGAACTTAGAACTAATTAAACCTAACCAACCTAAGGACATCACACACATCCATGCCCGAGGCAGGATTCGAACCTGCGACCGTAGCGGTCGCTCGGCTCCAGACTGTAGCACCCAGAACCGCACGGGCACTCCGGCCGGCTACGCTAGAACTATTTCGTATATTTTCCAGGGATTCCCAAATAACGTCCCAGAGGATTCCTGCTACTATTTGCAAGGGGTATGCCGATCTGTTATGATCCTAACAGATCGTCTGTGAATATATTCGGTGTCTGTAATTGTAATGTAGTTGGGGAGCAAGTAACGATCAATGTGGGGTGGATAATGCGCCAAAACAACACCAAGGAAATAGTTACATTCCAGTAAATAGAGCATCTCTCCAAGTTTTAAGCTTACATTACAACTTCTCAACCTCCTTTTGTGGCGCCGCAAATGCAATATGGTAATTTAACTCTTCCCATTCACGATCCAACACGTCGTGGTCGGTATCACTGACAGTGTTAATTATCCCTCCAGGCACCTTTTACACAGGGCGTTTCAGAAGAGATGGTCAATGATTCACACACGCAAATTACAGGCCAAAAATAGCTAAAAAGCACCGACAAACAAGAGTCATCTGACTTTCGGAAAAATATCATGCACACAATTCCGGAGGCAGCAAGAGCCGACAAGTGCGAGAATTATCTCACAATCAGCTTAACACCTCATGCATCCAGGTGGCTGACGAGGATAATATACAGAAGAATGAACAAAAGTTTGAGGATAGGATAGATGATGTTCTGCGGTTGACAATGGAAGCAAGACTAAAGAAAAGTCAAGACATGTTCACAGGATTTGTCAACCTGAGAAAAGGGTTCGACAACATAAAATGGTGCAAGATGTTCCAAATTCTAAAAAAAATGGGGATACGCTATAGGGAGAGACGAGTAACACACAATAAGTACAAACACCAACAGGGAATAATTAGAGTGGAGGACCAATTACGAAGTGTTCGGATTAAAAACTGTGGAAGGCAGAGATGTAGTCTTTCTTCCCGACTGCTCAATCCGTACATCGAAGAAGCAATGCTGGTAATAAAAGAAAGTTCAGGAGTGAAATTAAAATTCAAGGTTAAAGGATATCAATGATACGATTCGCTGATGACATTGCTGTCTTAATTAAAAGTGAAGAAGAATTACATGGTCTGCTAAATGGAATGAATAATCTAATGAGTACAGAATATGGATTGAACGTAAATCGAAGAAAGACGAAAGTAATGAGAAGTAGCAGAAATAAGAACAGCAAGAAACTTAACATCGGGATTGATGGTCACGAAGGTTAAGGAATTCTGCTACCTAGGCAGCAAAATTACCTATGACGGATGGAGCAAGAAGGACACCAAAAGCAAACTAGCACTAGCAAACAGCGCATTCCTGGCCAAGAGAAGTCTACTAGTGTCAAACATAGGCCTTAATTTGGGGAAGAAGCTTCTGAGAATGTTCGTTTGGAGCACAGCATTATATGGTAATGAAACACAGACTGTGGGAAAACCGGGACAGAAGAGAATCGAAGCATTTGTGATTTGGTGCTACAGGCGAATGTTGAAAATTAGGTGGACTGGTAAGGTAAGTAATGCGGAGGTTTCGGGCAGAATCGGAGAGCAAAGGAGTGAGGAATGACTAGGAGAACGGACAGGATGACAGGACATCTATTTAAACATCAGGGAATGACTTCTATGCTACTAGAGGGAGCTCTAGAGGCAAACACTGTAGGAGAAAACAGGGATAGGAATGTATCCAGGAAAAACTGAGGCCGTTGGTTCCAAGTGGTACTCTGAAATGAAGAGGCTGGCTCAGGAGAGGAATTCGTGGAGGGCCGCATCAAACCAGTTATAAGACTGATAACCCAAATATAAATAAATAAATGAAGATGGGTTCAAAAATCAACCGTTGTCGAGATACAACGCATTTTCTGTTGCGATTCATCACTG
This sequence comes from Schistocerca americana, assembly GCF_021461395.2. NCBI lineage: Eukaryota > Metazoa > Arthropoda > Insecta > Orthoptera > Acrididae > Schistocerca > Schistocerca americana. The sequence goes on from NC_060121.1 coordinate 394,723,023, forward strand.
TCTAGGAACACAGGGTATCTCTAACCGTTAAAGTTGGTGTTCGAAATGTCCATGCGTCTGAATGTAACATTGAACTTATCTCTGAAATGAGTTGCGAATCCTCTCAGGCAGAGAATTCCGTGAATTCTGGAAGGCAGCTTCAATCTGCAGGCGTAATTCCTCAAAAGAGTTGACCTCGGTACCGTAGACGAGGCTTTTGATATGACCCCACACACAAAAATCCGTGGGATTTAAATCCGGAGGGGCCTTGGAGGCCATGATACGGGCCTTCCTCTACCTATCCAGTGTTGACCATATGTCCGAGCTAGAAGCCGACCCAATCGTAAATGAAAATGTGCTGCAGCACCGACATGCATGAACCACATGTTCAGCCATGCTTCATGCGCATCTGGAAGTAAAGTTCGCATAAACCTCATATAATGTTGTCTGGTTAGTCTCTGTGGTAGGATGTGTGGTGCAGTTATGAATTATACAGTCTCTGAGCAGTTCGGCCCAGACGTTCAGCGATTAACGCTGCTGATGTCGTGATACGTGTGTTGCATTCGGATTGATATCGGACCAAATGTGACAGTTATAGTGGTTAAAAATACCGTCACCGGTAAATCCAGCCTCATCCGTGAACAGAATACTGCTTACAGATGGGGGATTCTGGATACACTGTTGTTGCACCCATTGGCAGAAATTCTCCCTTTTGGGGAAGTCTACATTGTTGAGGGCTGGAGGTGATGTGGATATGCTTGCCGATATAAAATCTGCCACACACCTGTTATGACTTAGGACACGCTATTGAGTAACAGCCCTCCTTGTTGAAGTACTCGGACGTTCGTATACTACGAGTAACACCTTTTCGTCAACATCAGGTGTTGTGGGTCTGCGTCGACCTTCTCGTACATAGTGTGCGAAACACCCGGTTTCTCCAAGCGCTGACGAAACTGGCTAAATGTAAGCCTGTCGGGCTACCTGCGGAGAGGAAAAGGTTCTTCATGCAATGCTGCAGCCTCAACGCCACTGCTATTCGCTTTGACGCACATGAAGTGCATGTGGGCGTACTCTTCATTGGTGCAACCTCTGTCCATGGTGCCTTCACGTTCGTAACTGATTGTGAGGCCGGTTCGGCACCGTGCACTGAGTGGAAAAGGGAAGTAGTTTCGTATGCATAAACAAATTAATACAATACTCGACAACAGTTGATTTGAGGATCAATGTTTATTGGAGGTTTCTACCTACTCTTGGCCTGTACTTTCCATGTGTGAATTATTGACCATTTCTTCTGAAATATCCGGCATATTAACGCAGTCGAGGTAGTAAGCACTTACAATCCAACGCTGAGACAGATCGGCGTTCAGGAAATCACGAACGTCTGAAAGAACCGTCTTGTTGCGAAGTGAAGTCTCCACTCTCTTGCTGTAATTGTGGCATAAGCCAGTGTTACATCATCCATAGCTTCCTCCGCAAGTAAGAATTGCCCATAAACTTCTCAAGAGGATATGGTATGTAAGAAGTTAACTTTAAATGAACCTCAAATCTGTTTCACAACCATAAGTGAATGTTCTGCAACCCATACATAGACGTTACGTCGATTAACCTATCCAAGGCAAATGAAAAGTTGCTCCATCATTGAAAACCATCTTCCGTGAAAAACCGTCTTACTCCAGTAGCCGCTGTAAGTAATTGTAAATGTCTGATCGAAGCTCATTGTCCCGAGAAGTTAACGCAAGTAACAACGGCAGCCGATGTAGTTTTACATGCAGATATTTGCATAGAATGCGCCATGTAGTTGACTGCGGTATCTGCAGTTCTCTGCTCGCATGTGTCTTTGCTTTATTCGGGCTCCTGATGAATGATACTGCACGCACACACACACACACATACACACACACACACACACACACACAAACACACACGCACGCGCATCGCCTTCCCTGCTGACAGTTCCGGCCAGCATTTTTTCTTCACAGCGCATAAGCAACCAGTCCACGGAATGTGTGTTACACACATGGGTTGTTACTCGTCGATGAATCGTTACATCTGACGCACGCTTTTTAAATTCAAGGCCACAAATCGAACGCCTCTCTCCACTATACGTCATGGTTGTGTGCTCTCCAACTACATCTCGGTGTGAATTGCGAATCATTTGTGCAGTTGCCTTCTGAAACCTGTAACATGACTGTTTTTTTCGGAAACAGTCCCATAAGGTACGTAAAAATGCAAAGACCTGTTCTGCCGGATTAATTAATTGACACCAAGATATATGATATATAACAGCAGTAGTGATCGTCGTTAGTTGACTAAAGTAATGTACTCTTGATGTACTCTTTTATTAGGATTTGCACGTCTTATAAAAATGACAGGTCGTTGGAACCAGGTAGGGATGAGATGACTGCGCCAGAGTGACGTAGGCCTGTACTCCTGGAGTGGTTCCCGGGAGAGAGCACCGGGAGGCACGGATATCTCAGGATAGTTTTTTGTAGTACTGTAATTGGACATCCGAAGCACTGCAGGCAAACACAGAGAAGATCTCCTGTGGCGCAAGACCCCAGCCGCGACCAGCTTTACAGGCCTGAAGTGGATGAGAAGGCCGGCCGGAGTGGCCGTGCGGTTCTAGGCGCTACAGTCTGGAACCGCGAGACCGCTGCGGTTGCAGGTTCGAATCCTGCCTCGGGCATGGATGTGTGTTGTGTCCTTAGGTTAGTTAGGTTTAAGTAGTTCTAAGTTCTAGGGGACTGATGGCCTCAGAAGTTAAGTCCCATAGTGCTCAGAGCCATTTGAACCATTTTTTTTAGGAATGAGAAGGAATGCTGCCTTATGCAAAGTCCAAGATGGCCTTATTATGCACAAAACGTAGAAAACTCTGCTTTTCTCTGGAAAATGTCTGATGCTATAGATACGCTCTCAGAAATGGAGTTCGTAGAAAGCTGACTTAACAAAAAACTAATATTTATGAAACATAAGAACTGCCAGGACTGGCTAATGTGAACAAAGAAGAGGTTAGACTGTGCCGAAGTAAACCCGCTTCATTGGCCACAGAGAGAGAAAGAAAGTAAGACGCCTTTTTATTCAGTGTTAAATGGTAGGATGTACATTACCAATTATCTGGCTAAAGAATAGCCCAGTGCAGTAGAGTAGTGTTTCCTAAGGAACATTTTTATCGGAGCAAAAATGCACAAATGCGAGTTTTCCTTTTAGCAAGCACTCAGTGCTAAATTACTTCTTCGTAGAGAGCCGTCATTACTTCACCTCCAAGGTTCTTGACCACCATCGAACACCACCAGAGCAGACGTATTTAGGAATTTAGAGAGATTTCGTGGTGACCGGCAACTAACTAGCCATTGGCGAGGGTCATTGGTGTGCCGTCAGTGACTGGTTATGCAGCCAGTTCAGCCTCCACTTACAATTTAATATGGCGAGATCGAGCCGCAACCGCAAGACTATGCTAGGTACGTTAAAGCCATTTTACAGAACTTCCAGCTTCACTTTGAAGACTTGTATTCAGATTCAGTGGTCAGTTTGCTTCCAACTCAATGCATCCCTGTCTTTTCTATTACCGCCACGACAGTCAAACTATAACTTTGTGTTTGCAGTTGTTTCATTTACACGATTATTAGCATAGTAACACAGACCATATCATCACACGTGACAAGGTTTTACTAGAATATATCACCACTGCTTGTCGGATATTTTCTTTAACAGAATAAACCAAATCAACTGCCATTCATGTTCCTTTTCATATTCCATTGATACCTGATTTATTATTTTGCAGGGTGTTAATTAACGCATGTCAGATACAGTGTCCAATTTCCGCACCTCCAGCCTAGAATCACATGACTGTAAACCAGCAAACAGCGAAAATACATAAGAGTAATGCTGTATGCAGGTTGTCCAACAAGTGTTGCGACAAACATTGAGGAGCTGTAGAGGGTATCTCGAGGAACAAATAATGGATGGAAACGTCATCCAACGACGCTACAGAGTGTCGAAACTATAGGTGCTGGCGCCTGCCAATTGGCCACACTTTCGACAACACACGTCACTCTGTGCGATTACGGACCATAGGCGGAATGTGTCGCAATGTCGTTTGTTATTCAGTGATTGCGACTGATTGCCACAATCGCCAGTGGAGAAGATGGGGCTAGCTCTCCTATGAATATGATGGTCTGTTTCCTTTGTGGATGAAGGTTTCAGACACGGGTTTCCATCTCCTACATACCAAAATGAGTGAAGGACATGGATTGAGAGTAAATCGGAGAAAGACAGAAGTAATGAGAATTAGTAGAAATGAGAACAGCGAGAAACTTAACATCATGATCGGTGATCACGAAGTAGATGATGTTAGGGAATTCTACTACCCAGGCAGCGAAATAACCCATGACGGGCAGAGCAAGGATGACATAGAAAGCAGACTAGCATTGGCGAAAAGGTCATTTATGGTCAGTAGAAGTGTGCTAGTATCAAACACAGGCCTTAATTTGTGGAATAAATTTCTGAAATTGTACATCTGGAGCACATCATTGTAATGTGGTGAAACATAGCGGGGAAACCAGAAAAGAAGATAATCGAAGCACTTGAGATGTGATGCTACAGAATAATGTTGAAAATTAGGTGAACTGATAAGATAAGGAATGACGAGATTCGCTGGAGAACCGGTGAGGAAAGAAATATGTGGAAAACACTGACAAGAAAAAAGGACAGGATAGTAGGACATCTGTTAAAACGCCACGTAATTTCCATGGTACTAGGGAGAACTATAGAGGGTAAAAACTGTAGAGAGAATCAGAGATTGGAATACATCCAGCAAATAATTGGGGACATAGGTATCAAGTACTACTCTGAGATGAAGAGTTCGGCACAGGAGAGGATTTCGTGGCCAGCCACATCATACCATTCAGAAAAGTGATGACTCAAAAAAATAATAAAGAAATGAGTAAATGGAATAAAAAATATCGTAAAATAAAATAAAAATTGGAGATTGTAGAGGATTTCAGGGGAAAAATATACTGTGGATGAAATCCCTTGGCTGGAACCTTCATGCACTGAGGCATTACATCATCTCATTAATAGGAGACAAGGCCTGTCTATGCAGCAGCTACCTCCATTTTCTCCACTGCCGATGGTGGCGATCAGTGATGAACAAACAACATTGTGAAACTTTCCACGCATGATCCAGCAGCGTACAGAGTCACATTTGCTGGCGAAGGGGTGGCCTAATGGCAGGCGCCAGCGCCTATAGTTTCGGTGCTCTGTAGCGGGGTCGGTGACGTTACCAGACACGGCTGCCTATCCTCAATTTGTTCCTCAAGACACTCTGTACAGCATCTCGAAGTCCTTTGCAACATTTCTCTAACACCTTGAATATTTTTTATGTTTTGACATGTACCAAAGCACATAATTTTCGCACATATTCATGTGAATAGGGTGAAACAGGCGACAGTTCACAACTGAATTTTATTGATAAGTAGGTTTTACAGTCAAAATTGACCACGCAGTCTGAAAAAAAAAAAACGAGGTACGTGACTTCGAATCCCAGCGTTGAAAAACTAATCAAAAAATTTTAATTTACACAGTATTGCATCAAAGTGTGCTCTTACCATTATTAAAATTTCACTTTGCACAGCGTGTTAGCGTGAACACACATCTGTAGACGGCAGCAATGCGAGCGTGTGAATGAAGCTCAAGTTGTTTCTTCCAGCCGTTCCACCTTCGTCCAGGAGGTAAATCTCTCTAGTGTAATGAATCTCTAATGCACATTATCATCCACAAATATTTCATGCCAACCAACCGCGCTCGAAACAGAACTAGTGCCAAGGGAAAAGGAGAGGAAGAGGCAATTCCACGCTCTCGTTTCGCGGACTACCCAGTGGTGGCCCAGTTGTAGGTATCACCGGTGAACGAAACAGCAAAACACTCACGGCGCCCACGTTGCTGGAGAAACAGCCAGTCTCCCGAGTGGGACATGTGCTTAAATATTTGATCAGCAAGCGATGAGAGTATCGAATTAAAGTCGAGGTCGGCGCGGACACGTTTTACCTCTTTCGGCAAGCCGTTTCCTTCGCCATCTCTGCTGCTTCTTGCGCCCGTCGTTGCTTTCGCCACCCAGGAATGTAATAACGCCGACACGACCCTCAAACGACGGGATGACCACCCTACGTCGCTCCCGGCTATATGACTCTGCGCTTCGTGTTGTCCAAATAAGTTTTCCGGATTTATCAAAACCGTAATGGCTGTCGTAAACGTAAGCCCAAACGCGAGTGGCCATTTCTTACTGAAAGTAATGGGATAGCGTCGTGGTTACCACGGTCCACCAACTCGTACTGTCCCAAGCACATTAATATCAACGAGCGTTGTTTGACAAACAACCGGTTTCATCTCTACTCTTGCTTAATGCCACATTATCAGATAACGACATCACATTATGTAACGCATTTAGAATGGCGCGTAGCTGTCTTAAACTTCATTTCATTCTGATGAGACATCGTGACGAAGCCCGCATCTCGTGGTCGTGCGGTAGCGTTCTCGCTTCCCACGCCCGGGTTCCCGGGTTCGATTCCCGGCGGGGTCAGGGATTTTCTCTGCCTCGTGATGGCTGGGTGTTGTGTGCTGTCCTTAGGTTAGTTAGGTTTAAGTAGTTCTAAGTTCTAGGGGACTCATGACCACAGCAGTTGAGTCCCATAGTGCTCAGAGCCATTTGAACCATCGTGACGATTCTGCTCTTATTTGGGGTTTTAAACTAAAAAATTATTTAAACATAAATTTATCCATGTTATATGGATGTTACTTTTGTAAATATCGACTATAATACCTCAGTAGAGGAACACAGTGAACGGAGAATTATTTAATGTTTACGGCTCATCTAGGTGAAGGGGGTTACCCTGTATTCAGTTCCTCAAAGCATGGCTCTTCAAAAACATCTGCCAATATCACTAAATAATTATGATGTAGTGTTGACGAAAGAAGGTTGTATACGTGGAAGAGGCCTAGAGACACTGTAAGGTTGCAGATAGATTATATAATGATGAGACAGAGATTTAGGATCCAGGTTTTAAACTTTAACACATTTCCAGAGGAAGAAGTGGGCTCTGACCACATATTATTGGTTACGAACTGTAGACTAAAACTGAAGAAACTGAAAAAGATAAGGTAGGAATTTAAGGAGATGGGACCTGGGTAAACTGAAAGAGACAGAGGTTGCAGAGAATTTCAGAGCGAGCATCAGGGAACGATTGACAAGAGCAGAGGAAAGAAATACGGTAGAAGAAGAATGGGTAGGTATAAGAGATGAAATAGTGAAGGCAGCAGAGAACCAAGTAGGTAAAAAGACAGGGCTAGTAACAGAAGAGATACTGAATTTAATTGATGAAAGGAGAAAATATAAAAATGCAGCAAATGAAGCAGCCAAAAAGGAATACAAACGTCTCAAAAATGAGATCGACAGATAGTGCAAAATGGCTAATCGGGGGTGACTAGAAGATAAATGTGAGGATGTAGAGGCATATATCACTCGGGGTATGATAGATATTGCCTACAGGAATATTAAAGATACCTTTACACAAAAGAGAAACGTATGAATATCAAGAGCTCAGGTGGAAAACCAGTTCTAAGCAAAGAAGGGAAAGCAGAAAGGTGGAAGGAGTATATAGAGGGTCTATACAAGGGCGATGTACTTGAGGATGTAGATGAAGATGAAATGGGAGATATGATTCTGCGTGAAGTGTTTGACAGAGCACTGATAGATCTAAGTCGAAATAAGGCCCTGGGAGTAGACAACATTCCATTGGAACTACTGATAGCCTTGGGAGAACCAGCCCTGACAAAACTCTACCATCTGGTGAGCAAGATGGATGAGACAGACCAAATACCCTTAGGCTTCAAGAAGAATATAATAATTCCAATCCCAAAGAAAGCAGCTGTCGACAGGTGTGAAAATTACGAAACTATCAGTTTAATAAGTCACGGCTGCAAAATACTAACACGAATTCCTTACAGACGAATGGAAAAACTGGTATAAGTCGACGACGGGGAAGATCAGTTTGGATTCCGTAGAAATGTTGGAACACGTGAGGGAATACCGACCCTACGACGTACTTTAGAAGATAGATTAAGGCAAGACAAACCTACGTTTCTGGCATTTGTTGGCTTAGAGAAAGCTTTTGACAATGTTGACTGGAATACTCTCTTTCAAAATCAGAAGGTGGCAGGTATAAAATACAGTGAGCAAAAGGCTATTTACAATTTGTTCAAACCAGATGGCACTTTAAAGAGTCGATGGGCATGAAAGGGAAGCAGTGGTTGGGAGGGGAGTGAGACAGGGTTGTTGCCTATCCCCGATGTTGTTCAATCTATATACGCATTGAGCAAGCAGTAAAGGAAACAAAAGCAAATTGTGAGTAGTAATTAAAATTCATGGACAAGAAACAAAAACCTTGAGGCTTGACGATGGTATTGTTATTCTATCAGAGACAGCAAAGGTCCTGGAAGAGCAGTTAAACGGAAAGGATAGTATCTTGGAAGGAGGATATGAGATGAACATCAACAAGAGCAGAACGAAGAAAATAGAATGTAGTCGAATTAAATCAGGCGATGCTGAGGGAATGAAACACTTAAAGTAGTAAATGAATTTTGCTATTTGGGGAGCAAAATAACTGATGATGTCCGAAGTAGAGATGATATAAAATGTAGAGTGGCTATGGCCAGGAAAGCGTTTCTGAAGAAGAGAAGTTTGTTAACATCTAGATTTAAGTGTCAGGAGGTCTTTTCTGGAAGTATTTGTGTGGAGTGTAGCCATGTATGAGTGAAATATGTACGATAAATAGTTTGGCCAAGAAGAGAATAGTAACTTTCGAAATGTGGTGCTACATAAAAATGCTGAAAATTAGATTGGTAGATCACGTAACTAATGAGGAGGTGATGAATAAAATTGGGGAGAAGAGAAATTTGTGGTACAACTTGACTGGAAGAAGGTATCGTTTGGTAGGACATGTTCTAAGGCATCAAGGGATCACCAATTTAGTATTGGAGGGCAGCGTGGAGGGTAAAAATCGTAGGGGGAGACCAATAGATGAAAACACTAAGCAGATTCAGAAGGATGTAGGTTGCAGTAGGTAGTGGGAGATGAAGAAGCTTGCACAGGATAGAGTAGCATGGAGACCTGCATCAAAGCAGTGTCTGGACTGAAGACCACCACAACAACAACAAAAACAACCACAACAGTGTTGATTTCAAATTACGGTAGTCAACACACATGAGAAGATAGTTCAGTTAATTATTTATTAATGTATAGAATGTGGTGAATCGTAGGAGACGTCGGGCTGAAATGACTCGCTTACGTTAAATTCTGCCAAGTCACATCGAAGAAACGAAGTACCAACTAATTATTCCAAGAATCGAAAACTTTTAGCATCTGAAGCACGACACTGTTTCCAGCGCTGTTCCTTCAGAAATTACAGTATCGCGAATTGATCATCGCGAGCCAAACTCTCCCTCCAGTCCTGAATTCCGCACTCCTCACGACAAATACTTTATCAACGCAGCTAAACTGCCCCCAAACCGCCCACGTACCTTACGCAAATGTGTATGGTACCGTAGCCATTTCCCAACATTCGGATCTCGGAGCTTGTACCCTTTACCCTCTTAATGATCGCTGTCCTGATTCATCTGACTAGAAAAAAATCATACCTTTTGAACAATACATGATCAATATAATTCTACCATCACACACTCTAAAATTTTTATTTTGGAAATTCGTGGGAATTTTCTATGGGACGAAATTGCTGAGGTCATTGGTATATAGGCTTACATACTAATTAATCTAACTTAATTTAAATCACGCTAAGAACAACACACAATGATGCCCGAGAGAGGACTCGAACCTCCGACGGAGGGAGCCACGGGAACCGTGCAAGGTTCCTCAAACTACGCGGCTACCCAGCGCTGCATACACTTTTAATTCTGAAGAAACTGACACTATACACTACATGTCAAACTTAAATATGTTACTAGTTACTTCAGTTTGTAGTGTTTGCAGAAAGTACGAATGTCTGAACAGAAAAATTACATCTTGATTCTTTGCTGACATAATAAGTAAGTCGTCTTCCCTAAGGGAAAATTACGCCTCCTTCCTATAATAAAAATAAATGAAGTAGCATAACTGAGATGTTGTTAACACGAATTCAGTGTTATCTAGCTTTGTTGTTAATTTACATAAAAGTGTAGACATTTATGTATGTTCTGATAGCTGTCTTGATACTAGTGCATGCTGGTGCACGTAGCATCCTCTTAATTATGCGGATTCTCCGAAGTAGTCAAACACTTGTGACAATCTATCCCAGCTAAGAAAACATCTGAATGACATTATTCGATGCATTTATAAACATTTCTCAAAGAGAGATATACCTTCGTTTCACATCGGTTTTATTTAACATGTTTAACTAAGCTTAAAGTATGCTAATTTGTGTCGGGTTTCCACCGCTAAACAAACATGCGAATAATGCAAGTGAATCTGTTAGTAGGCAGCTCTCACCTAGATCTATCTGTTGACGTCTCGCTGAGCATCGTATCAATTTTATCAACAGAGTTAATTAACATTTCAAAGTGTGGTAGTGAAACATGGTTTTAACTGTCTGTAATTCTGGAACTGATGTTCGTATTAGAGAGCTCTGATAACTGGCAAAGCCATCTGAATTACTTCTTTAATTTGCCATTTTCGTCTATTAATATCTCTGTTCCGTCGCGAAATATCATGACTACTGCGAACATAATATACCACTTCGCCATTTTTAAAGTCTGTCCTTAATACGCTTAGTTAGCTCGTATGCTTGAGAAGGCCAGATTTTTTTATTTTCCAGCCAGTGACGGCTTGTCTTCTGAGGTGACGTAAAGCACACCCCTGCAAGAATTAGTACCTGTCGCATGCCACTCACAGTCCAGAGCTCAGCAACTCAACCCTCGTAAATAAAGCAAACCACTACGTGGCCGCTATCTGCCAATCTGCTGTCATACTGGGCTTGCATATCGACACGCTGTCTGACGAGTATATCACTTCGTCACACTTGAAATGGTCGCTATTATCAAGAGGAAATATGCACCGTGTTACGGAAGGTTTACAAATGCCAATGACAGAGTAACTTACAAATATTTCATATATTATGCTTTCACATCATAATATGAATCAAGCACGCATAAATTCAAAGAAATGTGTATTTAATTTTTAATTTATGAGATCATTTACTCATCCATCTGAAAAGTTATGACTCAAAGCATTCAATCGTATGTAGAACACATTACTCCATAATAAGCCAATATTGATGCTGAGGTCGAGGAATCTGTGGCATTAGATACTTCAGTCACGAATAAAACATTACAACAATCTGCGAAATCTGAGCAACTGCTCTTTCACGTCGGAGAGTAGAGTGCTCATTAACAGACAATGTACATATTGTGACATCTCTAAGAGAGAAATACTTCGGCACTGTTATGTTTGTGATTTCCATGTGAGAAATACTTTTTGGTATGTGTGTGGTGCTTTACACTATGCGGATATGTGCAAGTCAAGAAGGTGCTTTAGACACTGTTCACTATTTCTTGAACGCAAGCAATCAACATTGCAAGATAATGACGTGGAATTTTGGACATAAATAACCTAAAACTAAAACAGTTCTGCCTTTAGGATTTGTTTACAATGGGTTCAGTCGTTATTAGATATCGTTTCAGTTAAACAGGCCGTTTCTCACAACGTTCTTTTCTGCAGGGCACCACCTCCGCAAGAAACTTATACCACAGGGAGTAATGTAGAGCCGAAAATTAATGCAAACATAAAAAAATCTTTATCTAAGCGTGAACAGCCACCTGCAAAATGACCCTGTCGGTTCGAAACCGGTAACAGTGCTATTGCTGTCGGTAAATATCTCTATTAACAATGGCTAGTTGCTGGTTCCTCCTTTGCGAGACACAACCTGTAAAGTACAATATTATATCTTGTTATCACCGAGCGCAGTAACGCGGTGGCTTACACGTTGAATGAAACAGGAACAGGGCTGGAACACCCAGTACTCTAATTTATGTTTTCCTCCGTTTTCCGCATGTCGTCTGATACAGTTCTCACTGTGGTTTCTTCTAATAGGACGCGGTTCATTTTCTAGTCAATCCTTGCCTATCCAAGCTTCTAGTCCATCGAATGAAATCATTGTCAACAATACTGTTTACGTTCGGAGACGGAAACGTAGGCCGAGATATCCCCAGAGGACTGTATAATGGTTCGAATCCATTCGGATAACAATGAATTCACGACAGCTATTAGAGTATCATTATTCACATTAAGTTAACTCACAAACAGGCCGGCCGCGGTGGTCTAGCGGTTCTAGGCGCTCAGTCCGGAACCGCGCGTCTGCTACGGTCGCAGGTTCGAATCCTGCCTCGGGCATGGATGTGTGTGATGTCCTTAGGTTAGTTAGGTTTAAGTAGCTCTAAGTTCTAGGCGACTGATGACCACAGATGTTAAGTCCCATAGTGCTCAGAGCAATTTGAATTTGAACTCACGAACCAAAACATAAATATTCGCCGCCTAGCATATATGTCGCGCGGGTACTCACCACCATTCTAACCCACAGCGGCGAGAGTTGACTATTGTCCCTTAGGTACAAATGACATAGAGACGGCAGTCCCCTCCAGTGACTCGGTCTAATATAGCAACTGAACTAGCACAGTAAACCCCAAACTTCTTTCTCTTGCAAGTGACCTATTTATTGGTTAGTGTCTTCTATTTTTCCTTATTTTCATGATTACACCCCTGTCAAATTTCTATAACGTGTTTGCTGTGCCCCAGACTTCTGATCTCATCATCGACGAGACATAAAGCCGTAATCTTTCTTTGTATCTTTTGCCATCAGTTTTTCCACTGCTTTTATGCTGTCCACCACCTCTTCCTACCCTGTAATAATATCTATCATTGTGCACACGTCCTACAGACAGACACACGCACACACACACACACACACACATATATATATATATATATATATATATATATATATATATATATATATATATATATATATATATATATATATATATAACAAAATTTTCTCTAGTCGTCAGGGGACATCAATCAGCGTGGTTGTCTTCGTTGTAGCTTTGTGTACCATTGTTTATTACAAAGATGTGAACAGCGGTATGTCTTCTTTAAGCGGCACCCAGTATTTTTTATTCGGTAATTCATTTCCTCTCATAAAGACCTATTCAAAAATGTATCACAGTGTACCATTCACTGGAACACAACGTTATTAATTACATAACACAACATTGACGTTGACAATCACAGCGCTTAGTGCAGGCACTTGGGGTTATGGAACACATCCAAGTGCAGGCGTTGATATAGGTCAACTATAAACATAAGTAGAATGCACATCCGTCATTCCATCAACAATCGTCAGTTGAAGAGTTCTGTGAGTAGAATGTACACCAACGAAGAGAAGGTAGAAATGCTACTCATGTATGGGGAATGTAAGTTAGCAGAACAGTAATTGTAATACTATTTTATTATGTACGGGTACATTTAGTACAGTAGTTTAGTCCTCTTAAATATTGTTGTGTAGAGTAGGCATACAGTAAAGGCTGTCCTTCCTACAAATTGCATCGACATTTTTTTTCTTTTTCTTTTTTTTTTGTCGAAGGTAGGCGAAAAGCTACGCAGGCAGCGGAACTCTACAGAGAGCGATACCCTGACAAGAACTCACCTTCCTGACGAATGTTTTCTCGTCTTGTTGCGAAGCTTCAGGAAACGGGAAGTTTCAACCCACGACAACGCAATAGTCGTAGCAGACGAAGCTGCCAAAGTTACTGTTCTCGCTTCCGTTGCTATGAATCCACATCTGAACACAGGACAGCTTGAACACGAGATTGCCATTCTTAAAACCAGTGTACGTCGTATTCTTACACGCCACCGATTCTATCCTTACCATGTACACCTACATCAAAAATTGAACGGGAATGATTTCCACAATCGTGTACAGTGCTGTCAGTGGGCACACCAGCAAATCCTCTCCAACCCGAACTTCATTTTCTATGTTCTATTTACCGATGAATTTTCCTTCTCAAACAAAGGACAGGTAAATACAGTCTGCATGCATTATTGCTCCAGCGACAACCCACGATGGCTTACAGGCTTAGACAGGTGAAAAATCAGCGACAATGGATACTTATCGTCTGGTATGGGATGCTTGGTACTACAATTATTGGCCCCTATTCCATGAATGGTAGTCTAAACGGCACAGCGTATGCCAACTTCCTCAGACGAATTCTTCCTCCTCTTCCGGATAAAGTACCGCTAAGAACCAGAAAGCTTATGTGGTATAAATGCGATGGGTGTCCAGCACATAATGTCTTACGTGCATGTAGTGTTCTGAACCGAAGGTATCCTGCCAGATGGATTGGTCAAGGAAGAACACTTACTTGACCTGCTAGGTCTCCTGGTTAAAATCCTCTGGACTTTTTTCTTTCGGGATGCATTAAAGACGTCCATCGCGATATTCCTACAACTTTCGAGGACATGCAGGAACGTATCCTGTTTGCTTGTAGTTCTCTTCAGCAGGTAACACTGGAAGCATTCAACGAGCGCTCCAGTGTATCGGTGTCAAGGATCACCACTTTTGAGCACCTTTGAATGTTCTGCTCCTGGGAAATGGTACAGGAGAATCAAAGTCAATTTTTTGTTATGGTTTTACTTGGTTTTCATTTGTTTTCTGACACCTCCAGCAAGCGGACCAGTTTGTGATCCCGGGCTCAAAGTCAGAGTTGTGTTTTGTAGTTAATAACGTTGTGTTTCTGTGAATGGTACACTGTGATACATTTTTGAATGAGCCTTTATTGGAAATTATTTTCTTGTTTTGGTCCATACTACCACTTCCCAAAATATGGAATGCAAAGAGCTTGCAGTAGAAGAGATTTGTTTCACAGTATCGAAAATCAAGAATTGCTCATAGCTCTTAAGGTATGCACTTTAGAACCCATGTTTACTTGACTTTTTTGTTTAGAATGATCGTTCCTGTCATGGCCCTGAATATTGACTACCACTTCTGAAATATCCTTATATACATATATACGGGGTGTTTCTGAAGTGATTGTCCATATTCAGGGCCATAAAAGGAATTATCATTCGAAACACCCCATAAGGCCTGACTTTTGAGAGCAACACCGTACATTGCAACTGGCGGGATTCAGAATTGTCGTAAGGCAGGGCCACACGGCACACGCACATTTTCAGAAATTTTTGTGTTACAAGTCAGGTTTGGCCAGGAATGCTCTCGTTAGCTAATCAACAGAGCTAAAAATGCCTTTACTTACAAACTTACTGTTTTAATAATACTAAAACGACAGTGTGATACATACGTGTGCTTCGTATGATTCTCTCAGCTTTTCAGTGTTGCATTCCTTACCTCAGCACAAAGACATACTTTCAGCTCTGCAGACTTGTATGACACCCCTTCATCCGACAGCCATCTCGGGAGCAGGGCGGTGCATTACTTGGTGCCCCTCCCACGCATTTGTTTCAATTGTGAAGCGAGTCGTCGCAGCAGTAGGTGCGGAAAGCGCTGGGGCGAACGCGTTGATACCCGCAGCTGCCGGCACGTTTACAATGGGTCGGCTGTCTCCCCTCCAACACTATTGGACGTCGCGTCCAAGCGTGCTGCCGCACCGTTGCTCCGCAGGGAAACTGAAAAGATGACTCGGCGCGTCGCTTCGCGGGCGGTGGCGTGTGATGTCTAATTCCCATTAGGGCTGCACCAGCTGCACGCAGGCGGCGCTCCGCTGCAGGCATCCGCCTCCCAAGCACCCCGGAAAGCAGCCACATGTTCTCAAAGGGAATGCGCGAGTGACGCTTGTGTGTGTGTGTGTGTGTGTGTCACTCGTGTGTGTGTGTGTGTGTGTGTGTGTGTGTGTGTGTGTGTGTACCGCGCTGCAGCGAGCTAGCTTTTCTGGTTTGTTGTGACAAACAGCACTTGGACAGACGGATACACACAGACGAGTAGTTCCCGTCTGTTGTCGCCACCGCCCGATTTGGTTTACCTACCCTAGTCCAACACAAGAGTCTGAGACACAGGAACTACCTTTCAGGGGTCACTGAAAAGCAACGCTACACACGTGACGAGGAGTGCAAGTGTACTCGAACAATACAACGCATCATATTTACTACAGATGTTGCGTCACAGCTCGTAAATGTTTGAAGCAGCACAAACTTCTTAATCGCTTAGAGCTACTGCTGACGTGTAAACATACACCCTGTATCAAGTAAAACTGCATTGTGTTTTTGACGGCAGTCTCAGTGACATAGAATATTTAGACGCCGTGCTAAGACTGACACCATTCATGCTGATGTAAATACGAGGGCTATTCGTTTATCTACCTCTACATCTACATCCATACATCAATACACCGCAAGCCACCTGATGGTGTGTGGCGGTGGGTACCTCAGTGAACTTCCGATGCTATCCACAAGGTCATTTATATATATATTGTGAATAGCAACGGTCCTACCACACTCCCCTGCGGCATACCTGAAAGCACTCTTACTTCGGAAGACTTCTCTCCATTGAGTACCCCTATCGGTTCTCCCTTCTATTCCAGTCTCGTATTGTTCTTGGATAGAAAGATTGTCGGTATGCCTCTGTGTGGGCTCTAGTCTCTCTGATTTTATCCTCATGGTCTCTTCGCGAGATATACGTAGGAGGGAGCAATATACTGCTTGACTCCTCGGTAAAGGTATGTTCTCGAACCTTCGCCAAATGCCCGTACCGAGCTACTGAGCGTCTCTCCTGCAGAGTCTTCCACTGGAGTTTATCTATCATCTCCGTAACGCTTTCGCGATTACTAAATGATCCTGTAACGAAGCGCGCTGCTCTCCGTTGGATCTTCTCTATCTCTACTATCAATAAAATCTGGTACGGATCCCACACCGGTGAGCAGTATTCAAGCAGTGGGCGAACAAGTGTACTGTAATCTACTTCCTTTGTTTTCGAACTGCATTTCCTTAGGATTCTTCCAATGAATTTCAGTATGGCATCTGCTTTACCGAAGATTAATTTTATATGGTCATTCCATTTTAAATCACTCCTAATGCGTACTCCCAGATAATTTATGGAATTGACTGCTTCCAGTTGCAGACCTGCTATATTGTGGCTAAATGATAACGGATCTTTCTTTCTATGTATTCGCAGCACATCACACTTGTCTACATTGAGATTCAATTGCTATTCCCTCCACCATGCCTCAATTCGTTGCAGATCCTCCTGCATTTCAGTACAGTTTTCCATTGTAACAACCTTTCGATATTCTACAGCATCATCCGCAAAAAGCCTCAGTGAACTTCCGATGTTATCCACAAGGCTATTTATATACATAGTGAATAGCAGTGGTCCTACGACACTACCCTGCGGCACACCTGAAATCACTCTTACTTCGGAAGACTTCTCTCCATTGAGAATGACATGCTGCGTTCTGTTATCTAGGAACTCTTCAATCCAATCACACAATTCGTCTGATAGTCCACATGCTCTTACTTTGTTCATTAAACGACTGTGGGGAACTGTATTAAATGCCTTGCGGAATTCAAGAAACACGGCATCTACCTGGGAACCTATGTCTATGGCCCTCTGAGTCTCGTGGACGAATAGCGCGAGCTGGGTTTCACACGATCGTCTTTTTAGAAACCCGTGCTGATTCCTACAGAGTAGATTTCTAGTCTCCAGAAAAGTTATTATACCCGAACAAAGTACGTGTTCCAAAGTTCTACAACTGATCGACGTTAGAGATATAGCTCCATGGTTCTGCACATCTGTTCGATGTTCCTTCTTGAAAACGGGGATGACCTGTGCCCTTTTCCAATCTTTTGGAACGCTACGCTCTTCTAGAGACCTACGGTACACCGCTTCAAGAAGGGGGGCAAGTTCCTTCGAGAACTCTGTTGTGTAAAATCGTACTGGTATCCCATCAGGTCCAGCAGCCTTTCATCTTTTGAGCGATTTTGTTTTTCTATCCCTCTGTCATCTATTTCGATATCTACCATTTTTTCATCTGTGCGACAAGCTAGAGAAGGAACTATAATTACCCGACCGGCATCAGAAATCGCAGTGAAAATCCAATGACGCTTTGCTTGTCACATATGTGTTGAGCAGTGTCTCTAGTATGCCCGTCGATCGCATCACGTCGCTCTTTTCAGTTCTGCGCGCACGGTGAGCACATAAAAATGCCTACAACAATAGCGTCTCCCGCCAAGTACAAGCGCCTTTTGAGAGATTTCGCCTGATTTTGTGGAGCAATTATAATATAACTGCCATGTATTTCCTACTTCGTGACACTTCTCGGCCACACACTGCAGGGAAAATAAAGACGCGCCTGCAGCGTTTTCGGTGAGAAGCGTTTGATCACTCACCGTGCAGCCCGGGATTGACTCTCTCTGAGTTTCATCTCCGCTCACAAGAACCGCTGGCTATGAAGACAAGAGTTTGACACCGACAACGAGCTGCAGACTAGACCAGCCTAGAGTACTGGCGGAAGGCACAAACGGCTGCTTTCTATGAAGAGGGTATTGGAAAGCCGGAGCGGCGACTACGTAGGGAAGTATCTATACGTTGTAGCTGACTGTTTGCAAACAAAACATTTTAGATATTCATTGTGGGTTCCATTTAGCCATTGCAACTTAATAAAATAATATATCTTGTAATTTTTATGTTACCTGATGATGATCACTTGATCGAAACTAGTTGTGAATAAATCGTTATTTCATCAGTAACTCTTAGTGGTTCTTAAATATAACTGTCTTCAAATTCAGCAGCCATCGTCGGTACCGATCTAAGTTGTTCAGGTGACCGCTTATTTTGTAGGAACTGACGTCAGTAATGCGTTCAATGTGACTAACGAGAGGGCTTTACAAGAGTGGAGACAACGCTATCTCTTCTTTCTGCTGTAACTACCTACAGCGTAGTGAAGCAAAATGTTAATGACGTGTTCTACAGGAACTTAGCACAGGGCGCAATCGTTCAACGTGATTTACAAAAGCGCTATGTAAGTGACATGTAGACCAGGTGTAACAAGGTAAGAAAACAGTTGAACGATTCAGCTTACGTTTGCCACACCAACTACATAGTAAATTTAACTGAGTATTCCTCAATAACTGGCCTCCGTTCGTATTCCGTTCAACGTGATTCACTGGTTTCACTTGCTTCGCTTTCAACGATTTCTTGCACGGATGTTCATCCAAGACATCAAGTGCATCACCTCTATGGCACCTAAAATAAAAATTAATTAATCAGTCAATGAGTAGGATATAATTCTCCAGAATATTTAAGTGTGCAATTCGCTGAAAATTTGAACAGGAAGGAACATAATCCTGAGCGTCTCAAACAATAGCTTTTGTTCTTCACATCGTTTCTAGTTTTTCTAACAAAGTAATTAATATCATAACACTTTTACATACTTATGTACAGTAATTTTCTACGGTACGTCGTCACCCTAGGAAACAAGTACTGATTGCAGAAAAGCGAGCAGCGAGAATATAATGTGTTGTTGAAGCACAGTCATCTCGAAGGCACATCTTCAGGAGTGTCAGACATTGCACGTTCTTCAAAATGGTTCAAATGGCTCTGAGCACTATGGGACTTAACATCTATGGTCATCAGTCCCCTAGAACTTAGAACTACATAAACTTAACTAACCAAAGGACAGCACACAACACCCAGTCATCACGAGGCAGAGAAAATCTCTGACCCCGCCGGGTATCGAACCCGGGAACCTGGGCGTAGGAAGCGAGAACGCTACCGCACGACTACGAACTGCGGACTGCACTTTCGTAATCGACACAAATAATACAGTGCATTGCGGG
The DNA here is from genome assembly GCF_021461395.2 of Schistocerca americana. Lineage (NCBI taxonomy): Eukaryota > Metazoa > Arthropoda > Insecta > Orthoptera > Acrididae > Schistocerca > Schistocerca americana. The sequence continues at coordinate 394,742,887 of NC_060121.1, forward strand.
ACGGTAACAACTTCCACAGTTACAGCACTAAAAGAGAAAAATAAACTAAGTTTCTCATTACTAAGTTTTAGCTGAGTGGTTTGTGGTCCACTGACCATCGTGTATGCAGATATGTAGCTTTTTCAGTTTAAAAACAGCACACCGACACGTAAGGTTTCACAGTACATTTAGCTGAAAGGCTTGCATATGCCTTGCAACTGGCTGGAAGCAATTCGACATTTACTTATTTGTACTTCAGCTGTATTTTCCATATGGCTCGGTGGTTTTCCCGTCATAGATTTGTGTCTTTTGAAAATGCGTTTGTATGTGTGAACATATTCTGTCATACGTACGAGCTGGTCGACAAGCAACGTATGAAGCAAACAGCGATGCTGTTGCTTGTGCCACTGTTTGCTCTTTCATTCCCCAGTCCCCTTGTCATTTGAGATTTCATTTGGCATGGTGTGCCGCATTGTTTTCTCACTTCAGTCGCTAAATTCACAATTCGTGTAATCCCAAGAATCCCTCTGTTTTCACATCATCACTGTGTCCTTGCTTACCTTTTGTATTTACCTTTACCTTGCCCTTCTTTGTTCTACATATGTGTGTCGCTATGAATAAGTGTAATGCTATGAGATCGAGCTACAATGCGTTGTTTGCTAATTGTATCACCGTTCCTCTGTAACATTCTTTAAAGTTACTCAACGACATATATCCGGCACGAGGCATTGTATAGTGCTACTGTACTCTCTGCCAGTCGGGTAAGCAGCGAGGTAATGACAGACGTGCCTTGTCTGTTCGCGCAGTAACTTCATTCACGGTGTGCTGCCAATGAAAAATATTCACTAAAAAAAAGGAAATCGTTTCACAGATTGCCTCGTACGCTGGTACTCTAAACCACCGCATTAGCGGTACATAGGAGTACACGTAGTCTTTCTTCCAAAGCTACCTAGGTCTCTGACTTTATCTTATTCTTTCATATCGACTGTATCAAACTGTCGAGATGCTAGCAACGCCTGCCTCACTTTCTTTGATGTCGGGACTCAGACCTACGTCAAACCGAATGCAGACATTCGGGCAGTACTCCAGAATAGGTGGTACTAACGTTTTGTTTCTGGTTTCATAAACAGGTGCGCCGCACTTGCCCAGAAATCTCACAGCAACATTATACTACGCATTGTGTAACTCGCGTACAAAAGATGATACACAGGGTGTCAGTGGTGGATAAGAACTTATTTTCTCTAAACGAAAGGCAAAAATAGTGGACGAGCCATAAACTAAAACTTATAAAGAGTGGCCCAATCAAAGTTTACTAGAAGAGTTCGCTCTCTCTTGGCTTATGAAGCTACTTACCGTTATATTTATCAGCACCCTCCCTTTAATTAAGAAAATTCTGTTTGATGGTCATCATGTGAATGAATGCACAGTTAACGACTGTATTTATCACGACTATGATCGTTTCTTGTAGACTGTGAAATACACCCATGCGTAAAAATTAACCATGAAAGAAAACTTCTGATGTGTCACGACCAAGTAACATAATTCCATGAAACCTGGAGCATACATAGAAAAAATGCTATGGTATAGTACAGTAAGTAACTGTAAATGCACAATGAGACGAACAGAAAAGACACTTCATTTATACGGTGGCTCAGATGGATAGAGCGTCTGCTATGTAGGCAGGAGATCCCGGGTTCGAGTCCCGGTCGGGGCACACATTTTTAGCTGTCCCCATCAAGGTATGTCAATAACACCTGTCAGCAGCTGAGGGTTTCAATTAATTATCATTTATTCTAGAGAAGCTGCACCATCATCAATGATATCTGTTCTTTCGAGAACAGTTACTATCTTCATATACACTTTATTCAATGGAATTAATTACACTGGCGTCGCCACGATTCATGATGGTCATCTGGACACAGAAAAAGCCGGAATATCGTTCTCAATAGCGTGTGTGATCACCACGGACTGCCGTGTATGCTCTGCGATGTCTTTTACATGCTGGACACACTGTCTGTATGTAGGTCTTGTGGCAGGACTCTCCATTCTTCTACCAGGGCGGCTGACACCTGCTGGATGGCCGTTGGTGCACATGGACATCATGCAGTGCACCTCCCCAATGCAATGATATTTAAGTCGAGCGAACGAGTAGGCCAGTCCATTCTCCAAATATCCTCGCGTTCCAAGAGCTGTACGATGCGGTCGCTTATTATTACCCATAGAAATGAAGTTAGGACCAAATGAAGCCCCATAAAGACACAAATTCGGAAGGAGTACAGTGCCACAATAGGTGAGTGCAACCTGTTCACAGATATGGATGTCAGTACGCCCATGGAACATTATGCCTCGCCCCACCGTAGCACCTAGATCACCATGTTCGACAATGTCCCTTGGTGCATTACTTGTTCCCACATCTCGCCACCTGAGGATGCGTCCAGCATTAGTGGTCCAGGTGCTGTGATTTGGGGCGTACTGACCTCCAAATCTTTGAGCACGATGCACTTCCCAATCAACGTTATTGTGGCACTGTACTTCTTCCCCATGAGCGTTTTTGGGTGCATGCGGCCCTGATTTCAGTGTCGCGGATGACAATTCGCGGCCGTATCGAACAGTACCGATTGAGGACCTCTCGCAACGAGAGGATATTCGGCGAGTGGACTGGACTGCCCGTTTTCCTCCACTTGAATCAAATCGAGAATGTGTGGGATGTGGGATGAGTTGCATAGACGTATAACAGCACGTCCACATGCTGCAGTGACCATCCAGCAGTTGTCTACCGCACTGGTAGAGGAATGGAACGCCCTGCCGCAAGAACTTTGCACCAGTCTGGTGGCTAGTGTCGGAGCACACTATAGACATGCACTGCCGTCCTTGATGATCACTAACCCTTTTAGGAACCATGCCCAAGGGAACATTATGAATCGTGGTGACTCCAGCATAATTATTTTAATGATCAAAAGGGTCATTTCTGGTCGTCTCATTCCGTATTTATTTCAGTTGCTTCCTTTGAAAGTTCATAATTTCGTGGAGCTGCGTTACTTGGCAATGAAAATGTGAAAATTACTTGATACCATAAGTTTAACGATGGCAATGCGTATCACTGTAATATATGTAAACTGAAACCTACAATTTCATGGAACAGCATCACACTTTAATCTGGCTTCTACTACAAGTGTATGAAATATAGAAGTAATTAACGCTAAACATAATAATAACAAATGAAAAATAGTTGCAGATTGTGCGCATGCTACTGGAGTAGATCGGGAATATAAATGATGTTTTAGTAAAAAGAGTGGTGCCTAAAATCAAATAAAAAATGGGTCAAATGGCTCTGAGGACTATGGGACTTAACTGATGAGGTCATCAGTCCCCTAGAACTTAGAACTACTTAAATCTAACTAACCTAAGGACATCACACACATCCATGCCGGAGGCAGGATTCGAACCTGCTACCGTAGCGGTCGCGCGGTTTCAGACTGTAGCGCCTGGAACCGCTCGGTCACCACGGCCGGCGCCTAAAATCGGCTCTTGGCTCGGAGGAAACAGTTTTCTGCTTAACTTCATCAAAGCACAGACGCACTTCTTACCCACATATCATAAAAAACGTTTTTTCTTTGATCGCGAGTTGATCAAATACCCAGGGAAATTGCACGATTTAAATTGTTAGGACCTAAGAAAGGCCTTCTTAGGATCATAATATTTGTTATCTAATGCTAAGATCTGAGTTACATTGTCTTCAAATTTTCCACTTTCACTGACAATGAACGAGAAAGCTTGATTACGTAGTTTATTTTAACGATATAGTGTCATAAGGAATTATATCTGTACACTCACAAAGCTATTAGCCAAAAAAAGGCGGTTAGAAGTCGAAATGAATGTATGGGCGTGACAGGTTGAAGTTTAATTACTAAGCGGGTCGAAAATTATCATAAAATTACAAATATTTTGATTCAAATGGTTCAAACGCCTCTGACCACTATGGGACTTAAAATCTGAGGTCATCAGTCCCCTAGAACTTAGAACTACTTAAACCTAACTACCCTAAGGAAATCACACACATCCATGCCCGAGGCAGTATTCGAACCTGAGACCGTAGCGGTCGCGCGGTTCCAGAGTGAAGCACCTACGACCGCTCGGCCACACCAATATTTTGATTGGATATGGGCTAGAAACTGATTAAAGGTCATATGTCTCTGCAAACAACGATTTATTAGTGGACGACAAAATGTAAGCCACAATAAACATCATACTGTCGACTTATTTCTGCGAACCACGCGACCACGATGAAAAACGGTATTTCTTGGAAATGTGCTGACGTTCAGACGCCTGCTGTGCGCTACTGTTAACTAGAGCACTAAAACGGTCGTTAGCCTCTAGGGTGTAAATATAGGGGTGCGTTTTTATTTCCAGTTCCTGGAGCTCCGCTCCCCTCCAGCGTAAGAACCAGCGTGTGTCGGTGGCAACTGTATAAACCAAGGCTAAAATAAAGAGTGCTGCCGAGAAAATATTTTTCGTGAGAATGTGAAAAATCATTCGCTTGTCGTCCCTTCGTCGCTTCAGGTCTACGAAGAAAATATATAGTAGTTATATTGTGCTTCTTTTTGTTTTGTGTCTGAAAATCTTGCACTTCTCCTCATATCAGGAAATTTGATAAAGGCAGTTACTGTATTCGGCTGCTCTGCTTCCAAAACTGTCGGAGCTACTGTCTTACGTTTTTTGTTTAGTTTTGTATGGTGTTATCGGTCCGTCAGGTGTAGTACTTGCTAGGAAAATTCTGAAGTAGTTTCGTTTTCTAGCAAAAAATGGTGCAAATGGCTCTGAGCACTATGGTACTATGTGGTCATCAGTCCCCTAAAACTTAGAACTACTTAAACCTAACTAACCTAAGGACATCACACACATACATGCCCGAGGCAGGATTCGAACCTGCGACCGTAGCGGTCACGCGGTTCCAGACTGAAGCGCCTAGAGCCGCACGGCCACACCGGCCGGCCTCGTTTTGTAGTGCAGGCCACGGACGAAGTCTGCTCTGTGGTATGGGTGTTATGTCTCACTGAATGCACCGGTAAACAGCTAAATGCTCGCTGTCGGTTCAAATAATGACAAATAGCGATATCTACATGAAGCGGTTACACGATGTTTTCTTATCACCACGATTTATACACCCAAATTAACTGAAAAACTGAGCACTACTTCCTTACGTTTCTTAAAATTCCTAATTGAAATAGTGAAACTTAAAATAAAATTGTAAATAAAACTTTCGTGTGTTATATTTCAAATATCTACAGTACTACATGCTATAATCAGCCAGAACATTATGATCGCCTACCTAGCACCCGGTATGTCCGCCTTTGGCACGGATAAAAGCGGTGACGTGTCATGTTATGGAAGCAACAAGGTCTTGGTAGATTTCTGGAGGGAGTTGGAACCATTTCTGTACCCACAAGTCACCTAATTCCGGTAAATCCCTTAGAGGGGGGTGAATACGCCACTTTGTCACAACCCAGATGTGTTCGACCGGGTTCACCTCTGGCGAATTGGTGGCCAGCACATCAATTGGAACTCTCCACTGTGTTCCTCGAACCACCACATCACACTTCTGGCCTAGTGATGTGGCGCATTATCTTGTTGCAAATACCACTGCCGTCGGGAAACATGATCGTCTTGGAGGGGTGTACGTAGCTTGCAACCAGTGCACGATACTCCTTGGCCGTTATGGTGCCTTGCACGAGCTCCATTGGATTCATGGAAGCTCACGTGAATGTTCCGCAGTGCATAATGGAACCGCCGCCAGAGAACAAAGTGTTGTTCCCCCGGTGTTGACGGATTCACGCCCTCCCATTGGAATGATGAAGGTATAGGGATTCATGAGACCATGCAACATTCTGCCAAGGCGCCAACGTCCAGTTCCAACGATTATGTGTAAATTTCAGTTTTAGTTGCCTATGTAGTGTTAACTTGACACATGTATGGATAGTCGGCTGCGGAGGAAGTCGTTAGGAGTTTTCGGTGCACTGTACGTTCAGAGACACTTGTACTCTGCCCAGCAATGAAGTCTGGCGTTAGTTCAGCTACAGTTCACAGTCTGTCCTGTTATACCAGTCTATCCAGCTTATGAAGTCCGACATCTGTAATGCGGGGGTGACAGCCCAACACAAAGACGTCTGGACGTAGTTTCACCTCTGTTTTGCCTCGTGTTCAAGACACTCACCAGCAGCACTCCTCAAACGCCCGAAAAAACGTGCAGTTTCCGAAATGCTCGTTCTGAGCCTCCGGACTATCACAGACTGCCAGCGGTCAAACTCAGATCGCGCGCCTTCCCAATTCTACACACTGACAGCACACTCACTAATACTACATGCACCGTGCGTGTGTCTGACTAGCAGTTAGTCCTCACCAGCTGACGCTGCTATTGGCTGGACGGGTCTGTGGTCATAAAGTTCTGGATGATCAGTGCAAAGACAAATAGACGTTTAAGGTTGTTACCAAAATCTCGACAGATTTAGTTCAGAATTTTACATAATACTCTATTAAACGTTCTGACGTACACAGGATACATATTTTTATATACATATACTACAGAAATGGGAAAGATTGTTAGTAATAATCTCAAAAACTTACTGACTGGTTTACTTCAAATTTTTGCACCAATTCTAATAAACGTGAAGAAAGATATAAGCTATACATTTTTAAACAACAATGTACATGTTTCTTTTTAACACTGTATCATGTAGAGTTGTGCTTTGAAAAATGAGCGGTATCGTTTTCTTTCTACGTGTCAGTTTTAGGGACGATAGCAAGGCATTTAAACCATCTGACAAGAACTATATATACAACAGAGGCCTGTGTTATATTCTTCATTACAATCGGTTTGCCGGCCGAGGTGGCCGTGCGGTTCTAGGCGCTTTAGTCCGGAACCACGGGACTGCTACTGTCGCACGTTCGAATCCTGTCTCGGGCATGGATGTGTGTGATGTCCTTAGGTTAGTTAGGTTTAAGTAGTTCTAAGTTCTAGGGGACTGATGACCTAAGATGTTAAGTCCCATAGTGCTCAGAGCCATTTGAACCATTAAAATCAGTTTTAACGTAGAACACGAAAGTTGCATGTTTCGCTTATCGTTTTGTGATTAGAATACTACTACAGGATCTGTATCCTGCCTAGAATGAAATTTTCGCTCTACAGCGGAGTGTGCGCTGTTATGAAACTTCCTGGCAGATTTAAACTGTGTGCCGGACCGAGACTCGAACTCGGGACCTTTGGCTTTTGCGGGCAAGCGCTCTACCAACTGAGCTACCCAAGCACTACTCACGCCCCGTCCCCACAGCTTTACTTCTGCCAGTACCTCGTCTCCTACCTTCCAAACAAAGGTCCCGAGTTCGAGTCTCGGTCTGGCACACAGTTTTAATCTGCCAGAAAGTTTGTACCCTGCCTGTTTGCAGATTAAAACTATGAGAAATACTGTCACCTCCCCCCTACACACACACCCTCCGCAACCAAACAGGCTATTCTTCGACGTCTCAAGATGTAATCTAATAACTGATTCCTTCTTTTGCCAAGTTTGTGTTATAAATTTGTCCTCTCGCCTCCCCCAGTTTGATTTAGTGACTTCAAAATTTACTCAATCTACGTCTCAAATCTCCAGACATATTTTCAAAAATACGCTGAGCATTTAAATTTATGATAGATATTATAATACCTCTCGCTTTCAGAAAAGCTATTCATTTTTCAAGTCTTCATTTTATATCTTCTGCATTTCTGCCACCATCATTTTCGGTGTCTCATCTCCTCATCTAATTCCGTCGGTATTACCTGCAGCTACATTCCACTACTTTTATTTTGCTTTTGTTGATGTTCAGCTTATAACATTTCTTCTAGTTACTGTCGATATAGCTCAAGCAATCTTCCCAATTCCTTGCCTTATCTCATAGAATTACAATGCCATCAAGCAAACAAAGTTTTCATTTGTTCTTTCTGAGATTGAATTACGTTTTCAAATATCTGTGTGGCTTCCTTTGATGCTTTTTGAATATCCAGTTTAAGCAGAACATGATTGACAAAGGATAAATAACTTTCTGACATCTGTAGTAAGACCAGGAACTTAATAGTTCATCGTACCCTCGACGACGACATCTTTACAGATTTACAGATGGAGAACAAACTAGGATTTCTGAGAATGATAGAGAAGAATGTCGGCCATTACCTTCTCGAAGGAACCGTACCGTCATTCCTCGTAAGTGTTTAAGTGGGGCCTCGGGAAACTAAATTTGGCCGGCTGGACACGAATCTCCCATCTCCTCCCGTAATACGTGGCGGCACACACGTGCCTAGGACACAGCCGCCGTGTGCCGCACTCCGCGGCCGGCGCCTCCACACTGCAGCCCCGGGCAGCCTGACAAGCCGCCCCAAGCCCCTCAGCTTTTGTCCCACGGACTAAGCGGCGGCTACGCTATTGTCCGAAGACTAAGCGCCCTACAGCCGCTGCTTGTCGGCGCTCTCAGAGGTTAACCGGGCCTCTCTCAACTCAAGTTAATGAAGCAAACAATGTTGAGAGAAAAGGTCCAGCACTTAGAAGTTTACTGTTGTGTTTCGCATTCGTAAAACTTAGAGGAGGAGACAAATTTGAACAAGTACTTAGGTTTCTTTTATTTTTCTAGTAGATGACCCGTCCGAATAGCACGCGCGTTAGCTCGCTACTTTCTGGTTTCGGGGAGGTGCGCCAGTGGCTAGCCAGCCTTGATGTGATTTTTAGGCGGTTTCCAACATGCCAATAGGTGAATCCGGGGCTCGTACCCAAGTCCTGCCTCGGCTACAAAATTTACAAATATTTCAAACACCTGCTCAAATTTTCATGTAGGATAACACCAGACGCAGAATGGTCAGGCACACAAAATTCCATCCCTGGGTAAAGGGACACCGAGTCAATTTCAATGACGAACATTGCCAAATCCAGAGAGTTGTAGACCCCCCCACCTGCAGGATAGAGGATAACGACCAGGAAAAAGACGTAGAAGCCTGTGCCTCCTATGTCTATAAACGGTTCACCATCGGAATGAGACAGTTAAAATGAAACTCGGTGTGAGCGTACTTACAGGGGTTGGACAAAAACATGGCAACACAGAGATAAATACAGATGCTAGCAACACTGGAAGTGGACCTGTTCTATTTTACCTCGAACGACATCTGTGCAATGTGTCAATCGTGGTCAGAACAGTGTTCTGCGTAGCTGTTCGTGCATTATATCGGACCTAAGGGAATTCTAACATGCGCATAGTGCTAGTGCTCTTTTGATGTGTGCGTCAGTAACTAAGGTAGTCGAAGGTTTTGGTGTTCCGACAGGCATCGTTCGAAGATTTGTACTGAATACAGAAAAAGCGGAAAAACACCATCCTATAAGTCAGAATGCGGACGAAAGTGGTGTTGGGTGATCGTGACAGACGTTCATTGAAGAGGACTGTGAAAGAAAAACGAACGATAGTTCCTAGGTTACTGCAGAACTGAATATCGCACTTGCGAAGCCTGCCAGCGGCCAAACAACACGGAAGGAGCTTCCTAAGATGGGAATTTCACGGCGAGCAGGAATTACAAAGCCACACATCAGTGATGCAGATTGCTGTAACAGGAAAAATTGGTGCCAAAACCATAAAACCTGGGCGGACTACTGTTGTTTCACACTGTTCCCAACTTCTCATCACGTTTATGTCCTAAGAGTGAAACACAGTTGGCATTCGGTGATGATATGGACAACCGTATCAAAAAAAATGGTTCAGATGGCTCTGAGCACTATGCGACTTAACTTCTGAGGTCATCAGTCGCCTAGAACTTAGAACTAATTAAACCTAACTAATAAGTACACACATCCATGCCAGAGGCAGGATTCGAACCTGCGACCGTAGCGGTCGCTCGGTTCCAGACTGTAGCGCCTAGAACCGCACGGCCACTCCGGCCGGCGGCAACCGTATCGCGGTATTCCATGGGTCCCATAGTTATTCTTCAAGGTGGCATTACTGACAAGGATTACATGATCGTTTTGGCTGATTAGGTGCATCCCGTGGTATAATATTTGTTCCCCACTGATGATGCTGTGTTCCAAGAGGACTGAGCCCCTGTTCACACTGCTCTCACCATTAGGATCTGTAAGCACGAGGATGAATTGTCGCATCTCCCCTGTCCATCAAAGTCACCATTCCTCTATATTATTGAGCCCTTACGATCTACTTTGGTGAGAAGGGTGCGTGATCGCTATTCATATCCATCATCGTTACCTAGACTCGCCACTATTTTGCAGGACGAATGATACACGATTGCCTTGAAAACCATACACGACGTTTATTTATCCATTCCGAGATGACGGTTTTCCTGCATCTTACGGGTCATGGTAATGTGTTGTGTTCTGCGCGTACAATGGAGGAGCCAGGCTATTACAAACCTCTAAAATCTGCCTTGTAATACAAACATGATGCGACAACGATTCAGTCCATCAGAAATATCAAGTAATGTCCAGTGAATTATTGTACTGAAATAATTTGTTTCTCAAATTTTCTCGGGTGACTGATAGTGTGCTATCAGGCGTTCTGTCCACTTGCTGATTTCTATAGTCTCCACGGCACTTTGACGACCGACCAAGTTCTCTTCTTCAGGTGCTAGGCGTTGTGTTTATACGCATACTCGTTGTGCGGACGTGCGGACTCCCAACTGGACTCGCTGTTTACAGCTACGTCCGAATCCCGCCGCCCACTACGCTCTTTGATAAAAATTGTCGGCCGAAGTGGCCGTGCGGTTCTAGGCGCTGCAGTGCGGAACCGCGAGACCGCTACGGTCGCAGGTTCGAATCCTACCTAGGGCATGGATGTGTGTGATGTCCTTAGGTTAGTTAGGTTTAAGTAGTTCTAAGTTCTAGGGGTCTAATGACCTCAGAAGTTGAGTCCCATAGTGCTCAGAGCCATTTGAACCATTTTTTTGATAAAAATTTCTTGCTCTTTTGTTTGTGGGGGTCCTCACTGTTATTCAGTGAAACGCACATTCTCTTAGCATTTTTCACCTCTGAAGGATGAAGTGCCCGGCTAGTCTTAAAAAACTGAGTTGCATACCCCAAACTTGCTTGAATTAAAATCTATACCCCAGTTTATTAGAATTTCCGGTTCTTTATTTAATTAGACCCCTTAATTACGCTGTCCCAGAATCCCATGTCAACGAAGATAAAAAGTCTTCTTAATCATGTTACAGACGATTTACGTCTCTGAAAGTCAGATGTGTACCGATTCCATACGTATCTGGCACGTCTTCTGTGGGACAGACATTAAATTATAACTGTCAATATCAATTAAATTCCCCAACAGCGTGTAACTAAGACGTTATTTTACTTTATTCTGACGACAACTAGTTTCGGTATTCCACTATGCCATTTTCAGGTCCCTCAAAATGAACGATAATACCATACAGTGCCATATATCCCCGGATTTCCTGAATTCAAACCGTTTCACAAGTGCTACACTCGAAGGCTTCGAGATTCTACCAAGTTTCTGAATGAAGCACTTGTGAAACGGTTTGCATCCACGAAATCAGGGATATATGGCACTGTATGGCATTATCGTTTATTTGGAGAGATGCATATGGGGCCTGAAGATGGCATAGTGGAATGCCGAAACTGGTTGTCGTCAAAATGAAATAACATCTTAGTTACACTGCTGTTGGAAAATTTCATTGATATTGGCAGTTACTTAGTCAGCTGATGTCCCCTCTTCATGATGGATCAACAGAAATTAAAATTATAACAGTCGGTGATAGGTTCAGGGACCATCCGAACTGCCACCGTTGGTGCCTCGAGTATAAACATGAAATTAAATGCGAGGTCAGTATCGTTATGCAACGCCAAGATTGGTGGAATAGCATTGACAACAGTTGAGCTGTAGTGCAGCAGCCGCAGGGAGTCGATCTCGGCTATAAAGAGCGGCGCAACGCCGGCAGTACTCCCGTCTAGCAGGAATCGAGGTGGTGAGCGCAAGTTATAACACAGCTCGTACCACCTGTAGAGGACGGCTGGCTAGTTAAATTGTGTCTGTTTCGTGAGGAGCAGTAAGGGACATTCTACGTGCTCCTTAGAAGAATTCATAGTTCCTCTAGAAATACATTATTTTGCGATGTAAAGCATTGTAGAACTTCAGTTTAAACTGTTCTCGCAGGAGGCGTTTATCAAACTTGATGATGTTTTCAACTGCCGCACATGCTACGTTTGGTGTGATGAAAATCCAAATATCAGACATGATACTGTCAGCAACTATTGTCTGTCAACTTGAGGTCTGGACGTTTACTAGGTCAACTAATGCAACGTAATAAAAGTAATGTGATATCTCTTTTAATTCGATGTGTCATCCTTCATATTTGTAATTTTCCGAACAGAAGTCTTCGACAGTAAATTGTTACGGGACAGAGGATATGAGAGCAAGAAATTTGATCTTTGATTGTCAGTAGCACTGTCGTTGCAATAGCATTGTTGGGGAATTAAGTGAGTCAGTCAGGTGTTAGTTACGCTGCCGAGTGAGTGGAAATAACTAGCAGAACACAGAGACCTTAACGCAGAGGACTTTGCTTCTTAGAATTACGATTATATAAAGACTGATTTGAGGAGTGTGAATTCATTCAGGTAATTTTGTTGCTGCATTGCTGGCAAGCTCGTAATTTATGATGAGTTTGTCTACAGCAATTTTTTAGGCTTTTCACTTTAATGATTCTGCTGAGTTAGTTTGATCGTCTAGACAAGACGAAGCGAAATTATCTCCTCGTATGGCTTCTACTCAGAGCTAGAAATGCACAACTCCTTTACCATTCTGTTAACTAAATTCATGGCAGAGTCATATCATTTATAAGAAGTGTTTCTTGTAAAGCCAAAGGCCTTACTGCAGTGGTAACACCAGTTCCCGTCAGATCAGCGAAATTAAGTGCGGTCGGGCTCTTGGATGGGTGACCATCCGATCTGCCGGGCGCTGTTGTCAAGGGGGGTGCACTCAGCCCTTGTGAGGCTAACTGGGGAGCTATTTGATTGAGAAGTAGCGGCTTCGGTCTCGTAAACTGACATACGGCCGGGAGAGCGGTGTGCTGACCACATGCCGCTCCATATCCGCGTCGTGTAATGCCTGTGGGCTGAGGATGACACGGCGACCGGTCGGTTCCGTTCGGACGGAGTTTAGTTTTTGGTAAAGATGCTTGTAATTGTTAAGGAACTAGTTTCATAATGCAGTTTTGAATGCTAGTCTCTTTTTCAATCAATAATTCGAGTTTCTACAACCACTTCCTCACGAAAGTTTTGTTTTCTAATTATGTTTCGCCGCATTTCATTGCCCGGAACACAGTCATCCAAAGTACAGCAGGATGTGACTAGCATAGCTGCTTTTCCTTGCATTGCACTGGACAAGTTTTCACTTCCTCAACTGGTTTGCTGCTGCACTGCTTTTTTATTTTCACAGCTTTCGAGCAGTTTTTGTTGCCACATTGTAAGTCACGAAAATTTGTTAGGGCCAGTTTAACGTTACAGTTAGGATACAATTGAATCATTCACAGTTAATTTTTGCATTTCTTAATTATTATCAGGTTCATCTGACGTAAATCTCAGTTAGGATTTCATTTCTTTGTCAGACAATCTAATTCTTAAGTGCAGTGTTAGATCCGCGTGTGCATCATTTTATGTTTGGAATTTTATTTAGTCACTCTGTGTTGGTAAATTTACAGGGCATTTTAATAAAAGCATCCTGGACGTTTATTCTTTCAAAATTCGATTTATAAATTTAGGCAGAACATTTATTCTGTTAGTTTTGTAGTGTTGTGTGATGGACCTGTAAGTTACGTACTGTGACGTCACACACTGTTCATTACACTGCAGGATACAGAAATTCACAGGACAGCTTATTTAGTATACGGTTTTATGTGTACTAATAAATTTTGGTAAAAGTTAAATTGCGATACAGTTATATAATTTCAGACATTTCGCGACTCTTTTTTGTTACATAGCGTTTATGTAATCCCACCGCTTGCATTATTCAGGTTCGCATTTAACACAGACACACGCGAAAATTTACGAATAGGAAAACAGTTTAGTTTACAGCAACAAACTGCAAGAACCACATAAGAAAATGTAGAACAGATACAGTGAGAGGAACTCATAACACCACATGTACAACTTTAACCCTAAAATTCAAGGTACCTGGTATGCCCATGACTTATTGTATAGTTAACAGACTTTATTGACAGTTATGCAGTTATCATGCATAATGGACGATCAAAACGTTTCCGTCAGAATGCCGTACAGTCTAGAATGTAGATGCTAATCAGACAAAACTGCCGTAATCCATGAGGCAATCATCCTACCGACCCGCCTGGTTGAAAAGCTCCGTGTGGTCTTGTTTACAAGTTGGCCTTACATACGCGCATCGGAGTCGCTTTATGTTGCATATACGCTGCAGCAACGCTCTTAAACGGAAACATCTTAATCACCAATTATAGCTTTTTAATCTTAGTAACAGATTCAAAGTTTTTCCAATCCGTCTCACAGTTTTGTCACAAATTTTGTTGTCTGCTGTTACATACATTAATATTCTCTGCCTCACAATGCTATTGCTTTTGTTACTGGTATGTTGAAGCTATGAGTCGCTATGATTATATCATTGTTGTTGTGGTCTTCAGTCCAAAGACAGATTTGATGCAGCTCTCCATGCTACTCCATCCTGTCCAAGCCTCTTCGTCTCCTAGTAACTACTGCATCCTACATTCCTCTGAATCTGCTTGCAGTATCTATCCTTTGGTCTCCCTCTACGATTTTTTTACCCCCCACAATTCCTTCCAGTACTAAAGTGGTGATCCCTTGATGACTCACAATGTCTTCGACCAAGTTACACCATTACCGCCTGTAATTTCGTGAAATATGACAATCAAAAGCATCAACTATCACTTAAAATCCTTTACTGAAAATCTTTCTTTGGTGGTAACGTTATAAAAAACTGCGCTCGAATTATGTCTTCGACTTATTTCTCAGTGGCTTTCGTAAAAAATCAAGAATAATACTAATACTGTTAACCTTCATTTACAACAAAATTAGAAAATATCTCAGCTCACTGTTAGCTTGGAAACAATTCGTTACGTATTTTGCATGACCTAGAAAAGAAAGGAAGATTCCTTTCGGAATAACTACACTCAGCATTTTGACTGGACGTCCTGAAAAACAAATGACAGTAGGTTTTATCGAATGTAGTAAGCAAATAGCAATTATGTACAAAATAGAGTTTAAAATGATCGTGAACCGAACGAAAGGTTTCCATATTTGACTGTTTTACATTTACTACACAAAAGTAACTTGGATTGTGATTTGCAGTGAAAAGGATCGTTAAATGAAGCGAAGCAAAATATATTTTTAGACTTTTAATGCACATTCGATCTACGCACGAAAGTAAGAATTAAATTAAATAATGTGCCTCAGCGACAGAAGAAATTATACAACTGAAGAGATCTTAGTCAGAGTGACTTAGATCCAAGTAATCGAGAGAGAGTAATGTCCTTTACATTGGTACATCGTATTTATAATTAATTTTATTTTATGATTTTTTTTATGGTTGCGAAGTTCATGTATTGTTTCCTTTGACAGACGACAAATTACCAATAAATTAAATATTATTTTTATTACGCGAACTTGGCGGTATCCTTATATAGATATTCATTTGGATGAAGGGTTAGGTGATGAGGAGGGGGAAGGGGGGGGGGAGGGAATCTTTAAATACGCTGTGACACCACGTGATGAAGTTTGTGACCGTGGGCCTACTGGAAGTGCATTGGTGTTCAGATGCTACTTGCATTGTGACATACAGTTTAACATTTTACAAAAGTCCAAGCCACAGTATGGTCGAATAACAGAATGTTAGACAACGAGTAAACAACATTTTAAATTGTGACGTAATCCTTTTGCACCTTAACTTTTGCCTCCATGCACGTGGACTAAATGGAAAGGCCAGGTGGAAGGTAAATTTGTAGCTGGGTTCATTCTACCGCGGTAATAACGCGACAACGGCCAATCCAGAGTGGCAGCTGGTGAAACTGTGAGATGTTTTTCTGAGGTTTGCGTGCAAGGCCCCGCCTTCGCAGCTCCATTTTGAAGCCGAACTGTCCGTCAGCGGGGGACAGGCAGGGAGGCAGTAACAGGTCGATAAGCGGCCGCCTCGATCTCCTTTAAAGTTCTCCCCCACCCCGCCTTCCACGCCGCTCTCTGTGCTCCTGAAGCACGCTCGCCGGCATGCGAACGTGGATTGTTTCTGCCGGCGACTCATAAACGATCCTTCTTCCTCCGTCCATCAGCGCTGAGAGCGGCAGATATTTTAGTGTGCCGCGTTACGCAATTTGCCGATCGCCGTGCCGGTACTTCCACAGAATGCAACATTTACGCATTTAGTTATCGATTTCTAATTCCAAATTTTCAAGAACTGCTTTAATTTTCGTACTTTTTTCCTTTTTTTTTTTTTTTTTGAAATTATCAGACCAATTTTTATATGAAGCACTTCAACATTACTGATGTTTTAGGCAAATATATTTATATTTCGCCTTGTTATCGTACTGAATTTGCCCTTGCTGTCAGCGTTGGTTCCGTGACTGTAGTCCTTTCGTTAAAAAGGAAAACCACCGCCAGTCACAAGTCGTGTTTATTTTCCCCAATACACGATGCTTTTCGATCCCTGGTGTCTCATCTTCAGGTACTTGAACAGCTACATAATTTTTTTGAATTTATGTTGCTACCGGTCTTTTGAAGAGTACCTAGGTATATTACAAATTTTGTAAGACCAAGAAAAAAGCGAAGAATTGCTTACTGTTTCCAGTATTTATTATGGTACATTCTCATATACACACGTCTTACAATATCTAAGATGAGACGAAGATGTTACATTATTATTTATGAACAGACAATAAAAAATGGTTCAAATGGCTCTGAGCACTAAGGAACTTAACATCTGAGGTCATCAGTCCCCCAAAACTTAGAACTACTGAAACCTAACTAACCTAAGGACATCACACACATCCACGCCCGAGGCAGGATTCGAACCTACGACAGTAGCGGTCGCGCGGTTCCAGACTGTAGCGCCTAGAACCACTCGGCCACTTCGGCTGGCAACATACATCATTTGCAAAACTATTATTTGTGCACGTGTCAGATTTGACGTCTGTGATGGAAATAGTAAATGTGATGGAAATAGTAATTGCAGTACTTGATCGTTAGGATAAAACAGACTTTTGAAATTCCTGAAAAAACTGTGGCTGCGCTCTTTGGTAGCCTGTATGGAAGGGCCTACCTTTTTTTTGCCTTTGAAGAACGCAGGGTAGCTATCACGCTAACTTTTACATTTCAATGCTTTCTGTTATTGGGTGAGGCAAGTGCTGTTTAAGTTTGTTGCTTACGGGCAAAGATATTTTTGTGCTCGTATTTATTGGTTCAAATGACTCTGAGCACTATGGGACTTAACTACTGTGGTCATCAGTCCCCTAGAACTTAGAACTACTTAAACGTAACTAACCTAAGTACATCACACACATCCATGCCCGAGGCAGGATTCGAACCTGCTACAGTAGCGGTCTTGCGGTTCCAGACTGTAGCGCCGAGAACCGTTCGGCCACTCCGGCCGGCTCGTATTTATTTTTTGTAATGCTGAGCCCAAGTATGGATTGCTTGTGAATATCTGTGTTCTGTAGGCTGTATCTCCTGCAGTGCTTAACTTAGTGATTTTGGCCTTCATTGTGGTGGACAATTTGTCAGTTGAATGTGCTTAGTACCCATTAATTGTTGGAATTATTGCTCTCGTGATATCTATTTCTTGTGTTAGTGCTTTCGATTTTAAATGTACCTGTATGCACTGTTCAACATGGATATACTGCCATTCACATACAATCCATGCAGTACTGTGATCAAAATGATTGCCATACTTTGCTCCATAAACTTTTGAAGTAACACTTTAATTCTCAACACCTTTTTCTATCATCTGCCTTTTGACTGGCTTGCTAGTGTCTATCGTTTCGTATCTTTGCTGATCATAGCTTCTCTAGGTGATTATAACACCGAATACCTTTAATCTGTTTTACGTATCCCAGTTTTTATTTGCCCCTAATATTTTTCCCCTTCCAGAGCCAAGTCAACTGTTCCCTGATACCGTTTCAGATGTCCCATTATCCTGTTTCTTCTTTTGGTAAGGGTGTTCGATATATTTTCTTCACTTTGTACTTCATCTGTTCAGTTCAAAATGGCTCTGAGCACTATGCGACTTAACTTCTCAGGTCATCAGTCGCCTAGAACTTAGAACTAATTAAACCTAACTAACCTAAAGAGATCACACACATCCATGCCCGAGGCAGGATTCGAACCTGCGACGGGAGCGGTCGCTCGGCTCCAGACTGTAGCGCCCAGAACCGCACGGCCACTCCGGCCGGCATCTGTGCAGTTAATGTATCACAGTGTTCGATAGTATTGTACTTCATTTCTTTTATCATGTTCTTATCAGTATTTCCGTCTGTCCAAGTTTCACTTCTATACAATGCATCGCAGAGTTTCAGGAACATCAATACATGATATAGTTCGTAAGATTTCCTGTTATCAGCATATACCGGTTTCTTCTCGGATGGGCCAGTTAAGGACCACATGCCAATTGCATTTTCTTATTCGTCACTCTTTTTGTTTTTTTCAGGACTCTCTATCTGTTCACTATATTTTTTTTCTTCCTATCTTCCTACCACTCCACACCATGTTTTTTTTCCCATTCCACGAGTATTTGATATTTGGGTTAGTCTAACGTCTTTCAGGAACATCTTCCTCAGTTCCTAATCAATGCATGATATAATTTATATGATTTCCTGTTATCAGCATATGCCATTTTTTTCTCGGATGGGTCAGCTAAGGACCACATGCCTATTTCATTTCCTTATTCGTCATTATTTTTTTTCAAGAGACACCATCTGTGACAATGTTATTTTGTCTTTCTGTCTTCTACCACTTCATCCCATGTTTTCTTACCATTCCACAAATATTTAATCTTTTTTGTTGGTCTAACGTCTTGCATTTGATATAAATGTCCAGTCTTCTTTTCCTTATTACTTCTGACATGTTTTCTACGTTTCTTGAAATTTAGTTGTTACACCGTAACTTCCGACTTTGCATAGCTTTTCGTGAGTCCAGTATTTTCCTTAATATTCGCACTGCCAGTATTTCTAGTTTATTTAAAATATAGTTTAATGCCAGTCATTCGGTTGTATATAGACCTTATGGCTTCAATAACATGTTTTAATGTCCAATTTTTGCATTTTTTGGCAGGCTTTTTTTTTATCGTAAAGGTCTATATTTGTTCCACATCCCATTCCCACTTTATGAATCCTTCCTTCTGTAGCAGCTTTTTTCACACCGGTTTCTTGGATTATAACCTAAAAATATAAAATTTTTCAGCTTTCTCTATTTGTCGAATATGTTTTCTGAACTTCTTGTGTATTTTTAATATTTGTTAAAACTTTGTTTTTCTTCTGCAGAAATTCTTCAGTTGGTTATTTTCTAAAAGATTAATCATATTACAGTAAATGCCACATTTTGATAAAGTATTCCAAACATTTGATTTTTTCTTCCCAGCGTTATTGGTAAAATCTTATAGTCAGTCAGTTTTTCATTCCAAATACACATTCTTTTTTTCAGAATGCGATTAAAAAGAATAAGTAATATGAGTAGTAAGCAACCATCCTATTGTACACATTTGTTTACTTCGAAGGGCTGCGGTATTTTCCGACAAACTTCGCTTTAGATATTGTGCCTGTAAGCGTTTTTCAATTTAGATTTGCTAATTTAGCTCTTACGTGTATACTAAGACGTTCATATATACTCAATGTATATCACTTATGGCGTGAACCTTTCTTCGACTGTGCCGGTCTATTTCTGATATCTTAATTGCTTTCTAAATGGGAGAATTCCAATGCCTTTTCCGTTACCGTGTTGTCCACAATCTGGCTGTTTAGCAAATCCTTATTTCCTTTCTACTACTTTCACATGCATCTTCTTTGCTCTGTTTATCCTTAGACCAAATTTTAAATACTGGTACGTTGTCCAATCCTTTCCCCATGTATTCTAAATATATCTTACATTCAGTTAGAAGGACTATGTCGTCCGCGTACATAGCTCAATTATTATTTTCTTCTTCCTTTTCCTGACCTTCGTCCCGTATCTCCAAGGAAACAACATTATTACTGGATCTGCATTGTTATTGGTACAGGGTGGCTGGATTCCCTGTTCACCAAAATAGCGGCCAGAGCAATAACTAGGGCGCCAGCCCGTTCGGTACCACGTTCCATCGACCTAGGGATCATTTTTCCAAGAGTCGCATGTAAGGGTAAAGATAGTGGGGTTCATTTTATAATAAGACGTTCAGAAAGGTATCTAAGTCTCGTGCAAGCAGAAGATGACAAACAGCATAAAACACTTCCAGGATGCAGTGAAAATCAGTTTATTGACTTCTATAAAGCATCTAACAGAGAACTACACAACAGCGCTTATTATCAAAAGTACATTCGTATGGGTTATCAAACGAAATTTGTGATCGGACTGAGTATTCTTTGGTAAGGAGAGAGCAACATGTTGTCTTAGATGGCCGGCCGTGGTGGCCGATCGGTTCTAGGTGCTACAGTCTGGAACCGCGCGACTGCTACGGTCGCAGGTTCGAATCCTGCCTCGGGCATGGATGCGTGTGATGTCCTTAGGTTGGTTAGGTTTAAGTAGTTCTAAGTTCTAGGGGACTGATGACCTCAGATGTTAAGTCCCATAGTGCTCAGAGCCATTTGAACCATTTTAGATGGAAGGTCATCGACAAATGAAGTAACTTCTGGCGTGTCCCAGGGATGTATGAGATCCTTGTTATTAATGTCCGTTAATGGTCCGATAGTTAATACTAGTAATGGCTTCACACTTTTCCAGATGGTAATTATGTACAACGAAGTACTGACTGAAAAAGCTGCACAAATATTAAATTAGGTCTTGGTAAGACTTGAAAGTGGTGCAAAGATTGGCGACTTTCTTAAAATGTTCATAAATATAAAATTATGTCCTTCACAAAACTGAAAAATCATAGTATTCTTCTGACCACAATTGGAAGAAAGTCTTACACTGACGTATCGGTTTTTAGATATACGGAATGGAATTATAAGATAGGCTCAGCCTCATTAAACACGTAGCAGACTTCGATTCATTGCTGTTGTAATAAGAAAATGCAATCAACTTTCACCAGACCTATCCTAAAATATTGCTGAAGTGCATCGAACATATTCCAAACAGATCTAACAGTCTATTTAGACATGTAAATGTAGTATAGCTCTCAAAGTATCAGTCCTGTAGACGAGATTAGACTAATTACAGCACGCACAGACGCCTTTAACCATTCTTCCCAAGCTCCATACATGAATGAAACGGGAGTACCTGCTAATACGTAATATAATAGCCCCTCTGCCATGCATTTCACAGCGGTTTATACAGTGTGTAAACGGCTGTTAACAACGCACGTCAGTGGTCCAGAGGAAGTGGAGACGAACAGTTTGAAACAGAACACTTTTGGTTCATCATTTCTTTCTCTAGGACCAGCATTTTGCGTGCATATGCTGTAGCTTAGGTATTTTACAGACAATTTTGTAGCAGTTTTCCGAGCTGACTTCCTGTAAGCAAGTGTGGTGCACTGTAAACAATTTTCGCTTACACCCTGTATACCAGCTCGTAAATGTAGATGTAGACTCATGTTTCCCTTGAATATCTTGCGCCACAATGCACGTTAGTCGCGCTATATGATCAGTACAATCTTAACATTATTGGAGGAATCCTTTCATCTACATATACCCTTAAATTTTCATACATACTCCGCAAGTCAAGGTGTGGTGCGCGGGTGAGGGTACCCTGTACCACTACTAGTCATTTCCTTTCCTGTTCCACTCGCAAACAGAGACAGGGAAAAATGACTGTCTATATGCCACGGTAAAAGCCCTCGTTTCTCGTATCTTATCTTCGCGGTCCTTACGCGAATTGCATGTAGGGGACAGCAGAATCGTTCTGCAGTCACCTTCAAATGCCAGTTCTCTAAATTTTCTGAACAATGTTCCTCGGAAAGAACATCGCCTTCCTTCCAGGGATTCCCATTTGAGTTACGGAATCATCTCCGCAATACTTGCGTGTTGTTACAACCTACTGGTAACATAACTAGCAGCCCGCCTCTGAATTGCTTCGATGTCTTCTCTCAGTCCCACCTGGTACGGATCCCAAACACTCGAGGAGTCAGAATAGAACATACCAGCGTGCTATATGTAGTCTCCTTTACAGATGAACCACACTTTCCCAAAATTCTCCCAATAAGCCGAAGTCGACAATTCATCATCCCAATCTCAATCCTCACATGCTCATTCCATTTCGCATCGCTTTGCAACGTTTACACCCAGATATTTAAAAGATGTGTCTGTGTGAAGAAGGAAACTACTAATGCTGTATCTGAACATTACGGATTAATTTTTCCTGCTCATCCGTATTAACTTACCTTTTTCTACATTTACAGCCAGCTATCATTCATCACACCGACTAGAGATTTTGTCTAAGTCATCTTGCATCCTCCTACAGTCACTCAGTTTTGAAACTTCCTGTATACCGCAGAATCATCAGCAATCAAGCGCGGATTGCTGCCTACCCTGTCCGCTGACCATTTATGTATGTATAAAATAATAGCGGTCCTATCACTCTGCCCTGTGGCACACCAGACGGTACCCTTGTCTCCGATTAACACGCGCCGTCTAGTTTTTAAGAAGTCTTCGGGCCACTCACATATCTGGTTACGTGTTACAAATGTCTTCCTTGACAGCCTGCCGTAGGGAAACGTGTCAGCTGCATTTCGGAAATCTAGATACATGAAATCTGCCTGTTGCTATTCATCCATAGTTCGCAAAATATCGTGTGAGAAAATTGCAACCTGAGTTTCGCACGAACGATGCTTTCTAAAACTGTGCTGATTCATGCACATAAGCTTTTCGGTTTGAATGAAATTTATTATATTCGAATTGAGAATACGGTCAAGAATTCTTCAGCAAACCGATGTTAAGGATATTGGTCTGTAATTCTGCGGATCCAGTGTTTTATCCTTCTGCTATTCCGGAGTCACCTGCGCTTTTTCCCAGTCGTTTGTGCTAGGATAGCGGTTCGCGATAAACGCGAGCAAAGTAAGGAGCCAATGCCGTAGAGTATTCGTTGTGAACTCGAAACGGGATTCCATCAGGATGTGGCACCTTATTTGTTTTCAACTTTTTCAGCGGTTTCTGTTGTTGTGACAGTAGAAAATTTTAATTTTTATTCTTGCTTTTGTGACCATAATAAGAGTCCACGCTCCATAGGCAAACAGCGAGCCGACATTTAGTCCACCAGGACGTATGGACAAGATAAGCGGCGGAGGCTGCCAAGTATGATGTTGATCAAATAACTTAGTGTTTGACTTCCTGCCAGAGGAAGCAGCATGAGTGAAACTTGCGCAATGGAAGACGCAAACACCAGAGCGATAATACAGCAAGAAAGAGTGTCAGTCGCGTGAGGAAAAGGCTCGTGTGGAACAAAATTAAGTTGGTGGAGGTAGAAACGAAAGTGTCGTGTGGAACCGAAGGCATTGTTGCGCAAGCCGACCAACTAGAAACGAGACTGTCATGTGGAACCATAGGCATTTTTGTGCAATCCGATCACTTAGAAATGAAAGGGTCGTGTGAAACAAATTAACTCGTGTGCACCCAAGTATATGAGAAACGAAATAAATAGCCAGGCAGCGGAATAGCTAGAAGCAGAGATTCAGATGCAGATTCAAAGCCAGTGCCGGCAGTTTGGAGATTCCACAGCGAGACGCCAGTGGGGCCGAGTGGGCCCATAGCGGCCAATACAGCTGATACAGACTTCAACTACGAGAAGCCGGTGATAGACTCTGGTGGACACTCAGGAGCTGCAGGTCAAGTAGAATTTTTAGAGTTTCATTGGAATAGTTTTGCTGTCAGTCTTTGTCTCAATTACTTAGAGAGATTTCAGTGCTAACCAAGAACAAGTGATTGCTTTCTACTTGTTTCTTATATGTACTGGCAATTAGCTTTGAAGTAGCAAGTCCGAATAAATAGACTGAATCTTACTAAGGGGTCTATGGTCCAACACGTGACATAAGTATATGTGAGAATAAACTTGATAGAAACTAACCAATCTTTTCTGCCTATTGCAATTCTGTAACCCATTTTCAGGAAACTTATTTGCTTCAAACCAAGGAGATTCTCTCCCTCTCATCTCTGATGTAAAGGTTGACGGCAATTTATAACCAACCCATTGTTGTTAACGTCCCGATTGCGCTACGCAGTTCGCACTAACTTCGTTCTTGGATAGTGAGGCTGTGCCGGGACGCGACACTGTACACCGCGGATGCTTATTAGTATGTCTTCCATATAGGGGAGAAGACGGTATGTTCGAACAACTCTCCTGCGTGATTAGTAAATGCGTATAGTAAAATAAGTGTGATGCGCCATGTGTCTTGGAGGTGTCAAGCGCAACGGTAGAAGCAGTCTAGAGGGCGCGAGCACGTCCGTTTCCGTCACGAACAGACATCCGCCGACGGTCGATGGCGCTGCCGAACCCTGTCCTCGTTTAATAATCCGAGTTCCTTGCTCTGAGGAGTGACTGCGGACCATTACTAATTACTCTTCTCGGATTTCACAATGCGCCTCCGTCGTAACCCTCTCCGAGCTCTCCCTTCCTATTCCCCATTTCTCCTCGTCCTGCTACCCCTGCTCCTCCCTGCCGCTTAGCCAACAGGAGGAGACGGGGCGGACAAGGTAATCACTGCACCTCTGGAGAAAAGAAAGTTTTGAAGAGGGGGAACACAGGATACGGGCCTCGAAAGGTCGCCAGTACACCTGCCTACCGAACCTCCGCCACAGTCACCTTCCTTTGGGGGCCAACAACAGCAGCCTTACAAAAGGTATCGACATCCGTCAGCACACCGAGGTGGGGAGGAGATGGGGGAGGGAGATGGTGTAGTTTTGGAGCTGGTCGGGGTGTCAAGAGAGAAAGACCGGGGCAGAGAGGGGAGCAGAGGGGCACGACACAAAGCCTTCGCGTTTATGTTTTAATTAAATGGGCGTGCGTATGAATGGCCCTTTATTCGGCGCCCTGTAATACAGGCCGCCAGCACGTGAGTGAAAATACGAGCAACTTTGTTCGGCACCTCCCTGTTTCAGCCTCGAAGCGTTCATTCATTCGCGGCGCTCAAACGCGAAAGGGATGCGGTGCGCCGCGGCTGCGACTGCCGCAGAACAAGAGACGAGCGGGCGGTGTCACGACACTGTGCCCTCGGGTGGCAGGGCATCTTGACAGCGGCCGTAATCACCATACGGACCGACAGTTGCAGCGCCAACGCCACCGCCTGAACGCGCCAAAGCGTCAGTACTGTTTCGGCCGGAGCGCTTACCCCCGCGGAGCAGGGAGGGAGGGAGGGAAGAGGAAAAAAAATAAAAAAGGCAGGTAGTGGAGCGGCAGACTGAGGGTGACTGGATGGTTCCCGTCCGCTCACGGTGCAGCAGCTCATTACGGCAAAGCAGCAAAAGGCTCGGCTAGGGATGTGTTTCGCGGGCCCTCACAAAGGGCGCAAAAATAAACGCCCGCGAAAGAACAGGCTGTGCG
Organism: Schistocerca americana; assembly: GCF_021461395.2. Taxonomy (NCBI): domain Eukaryota; kingdom Metazoa; phylum Arthropoda; class Insecta; order Orthoptera; family Acrididae; genus Schistocerca; species Schistocerca americana. The sequence goes on from NC_060121.1 coordinate 394,768,578, forward strand.
TTACGTTACAGGCTACATTTACGGGGATAACTCAAAGTCTTCCTTTTTTTCTCCCCTTCCTTGCTCACGTGCATTTTTGATGACGGTTCTCCCCCTTTGTGTCGAGAAACGCCAGAGTAAAAACCTGTCGGCGCAGGTGGTTACGCGTTCTTAACCAGGTGATGACAAGGCGCGGTCCTTACGGCTACATCGTCCCTTTCACATTCTTTTTTTCCAAGCAACATGTTTGAACGTTACATCAGACAGTTCAGATTTTTGTGCCCTTGTCTCCGTAAGACCATTCACATATTTACTCCAGGATAAAAGTAAACAACAAATTCAAGCCAAGTACAAAATTTGAAGGACGCATATGACTACCGGCAGGTAAAGGATGACCCAAAAGTACATTACCATTTGAAAATACCCTAACTCTCGAAATAACGTAAAACTTGACAGACATGCCTGAAATGACATGGTCTGTACTGAAACCAGAAACGAGAGCAAAAACCGGCCAATAAATGGCGCTGGACAACAACACGTCAGTGACGCCGCATGAGTATCCATACATATTATAAAAATATATGTACATATGTATGTACGTATGTCACACATCTCCTCCTAAACCACTGGACCGATTTCAAAAATCTCGGTACCTATATCAACTTACGTACGGAAAGAAAAGCTACCGGGGTAAGAATCATATACCTATAAACGGGGCAAGAGTTGGAGTGAAAAGTAATGGAGCTCGGGACGCACGTATTCGGAAATTTTTTTCGTCTAGTATTCGAGAATGAGAGCTCCTTGTCACTTCCACCAAACTTTATACATGATTTCTAGACATTATGAAACTTACTCTCGCTCACAACCATGATAATACGATGAAAGGAAAAAAAATTATCACTTACTACATTTTCGCTGTTCGTGTAGCAAAACTGCTGCATTATGTGTGACGTTTAAATGTGTTGTTGTCTGTTGCTAACTCTATTCGCGACAAATGCCACATACACAACTACAGTGAAAAGCCAAAGAAACTAATACACCCGCTTAATATCGTGTGGGGCCCCCGCCGGCTCACAGAAGTGCCTCTATACGAAGTGGGATCGACTCGACTAATATCTGAAGCTGTGCTGGAGGGAACTGACACCATGAATCCTGTAAGTTCGTACGGAAAAATGCACTGTTCATCGCTACCTCGGAGATGCCGTGTTCCATTGCTCGTGGACCGACTGTAACACCACATTCAAACTCACTTAAATCTTGCCAATCTGTCATTGTAGCAGGGGAAATCGGTCTAACAGCTGCGCCACACACTTGTTGTCGTATACAGGCGTTGCCGATGGCAGCGCCGTATTCCGCTTGTTTAGATATCTCTGCTTTTGAATACGCATGCCTATACCAGTTTCTTCTGCGCTTCGGCGTAGATTAACCTAAAAATTATATCATAGTACGACTCCTAGTACATTACCTATGACGTCGTAAACACTGAGATGCGTGAAAAACTGCGGCATCAGACAAGGCGTTTTATTTTATTGTTTCTTTGCTACTAACTCTATTCGCAAAGCATTTCGCAGACACTATCCACATATATCAACGGTATTATCGGCAAAGTAATATCACTGAATAACCGATAATTCAGGATACATGACGTCATAGAGATTGAGCTACGCGGCAACGAAAATGCAAAGCCAAAATTAGCTACATGTACAGGTGAAATATGCGTCAAATATGTACGATATTTGTTAAGGTTACGTGAAACGTATGTGACGTGTGTACTATGCCAAAATCGTGGATGAAGAGTATCTCCTAAACCATTTGATCGATTTCAACCAAACTTGGCATACATGTTACTTACTGGCTTGAGATATACTGCAGTATGTGTAAGTAAGAACCACGAGCCTCCTACTGCTGTGGTGGTGACAACGTGAAGAGAGAAGGAGTAGGAAGAGATTGACAGGAAGGGAGGGAGAAGAAAGACATGGACACAGATAGGGGAAAGGAGGAGATGGACAAAGTGATATGGAGAAAGGGAAATAAAAATGATAGGGATGGACGTGGAGAGGAGGAAGAGGCGATGGACAGAGGAAGGATGAGGACGAGATGGACAGAGAGAGTGGGGAGGAAGAGATGGACAGAGAGGAATGGAAAAGGGAGTGGGGAGGAGTTAGAGGTATAGGAGGTATGGACTCGAAATGGGGGAGGAGCAAATGATCATAGATGGGAGAATCAGATCGACAAAGAGAGGGAAGTAGCAGATGTTTGGGGCAATCGGTAGGAGGAGGTAGACAGAGAGTTGTGGATGGGGTGGGTGGAGGAGGTGGGTAGAAAGAGGTCGTGAAGGAGGTATACGGAAGGGGCAGCGGAGGAGATGGACAATTTCCGGGGGAAAGATGATTGTGTATAAAATGAGCTGTAGCGAGACAGGTACTCAGATGCAACTGCAATGGCGGCATGTTGATTTTACCGGAAAAGGTACTGTTGTGAAGCTTTACTATCAAAAAGCAGGGATACTGCAGCTTTCGCCATAACAAGGGTATTCTAAGCAATGAAGGTGCTGTGATTAGTACCACTATGAAGAAAATGATCACAAAGATCGAAGTCACGGGTTGTTTAGACGCTCGGCCCTAGTGGTCAACCACACACAATTGCTACTGCACTCCGACAGTTCAGGACAAAATGGAGACTTTAGCAGGTTTATCGCCGCTAGAACTGCCGTGGAAACCCCACAGCATGATGAGAATGACACGGTGTGGTGTGGAGCTACCAGATCAATGATGATGGGATCCTTTCTCTTCGAGGAAATGCGGAGTGTTGCTTTTCAAAATGTCAGCGTGGTTCGTGTGAGGTATGTTGATATGTTACAGAAATGCAGCATCCCTAGACTGGCTCATAAACACATGCTGGAAGGTACGACTAGAGTGCAGTGTGGCTTGGTTGTAGGGTCATCTGAAGTCGCAAGTCTACCGTGATCGTCCGACCTCATTAGGGACGTTAAAAGACAACATCCGACGACAGTTCCTCGCTATATCTGTGCTGTACAGTGCTGTTCACAACATTGACCCTCGACTATAGATTTGTTGATGAATGACAGCCTACATACTCAGCGTTTTTTTATAATGAACAACGTGTTTGCTAGAAATTAATTGCTATACTTATTACCGCCTTTGTATCACATGTAGCACGATCAGTTCGTCATTTTGTAGACTTTATTTGATTTCAGTAAAACCTGTCATTTCAAGAATGTGTGTTAATTTTTATTTCTTATTTACATTACATCGTGAAGCACTGAATTTTCGTATCTCAAATGACTTTAGCATCACTCCGTACAAACTATTTATAAGACCGTATCCGTTCATTTTCCATAGAGTTTTTACCTTAACCAAGCCTTTGCCCCACCGCCGGGAATCTTCATTTTCTTGTTTGCATTCTGTTACATCGGCTGAAATTCAAATGGTTCAAATGGCTCTGAGCACTATGGGACTTAACATCTATGGTCATCAGTCCCCTAGAACTTAGAACTACTTAAACCTAACTAACCTAAGGACGTCACACAACACCCAGTCATCACGAGGCAGAGAAAAATCCCTGACCCCGCCGGGACCCGGCTGAAATCTTCATTTTCATTGCTACAAACTACCGGAGCCCTTTACTTGAGACTACTTCCCTACCTCACTATCAGTTCACTGAAAATTTGCTATGAATATGCGAAGTCTTTATTATGTCATTATCTCGAGAATCCCGCTCTACCATTCTAGAAGGAGAATAAAACGTATTGTAAAAATTAAAAAAAAACGAAATAAACAATAGAATCAGGGCCGGTCGGTGTTGCCGTGCGGTTCTAGGCACTTCAGTCAGGAACCGCGTGACCGCTACGGTCGCAGGTTCGAATCTTGCCTCGGGCATGGATGTGTGTGTTGTCCTTAGGTTAGTTAGGGTTAAGTAGTTGTAAGTCTAGAGGACTGATGACCTCAGATGTTAAGTCCCATAGTGCTCAGAGCCATTTGAACCAATTGAACCAATAGAATCAGGACTATACAGGCAAACAGAAAAAAATAAAACAACCAGGTCGACTGTCCTGTCTCACACAAAAAAGAAACACCACTCTCTCTCTCTCTCTCTCTCTCTCTCTCTCTCTCTCTCTCTCTCTCTCTCCCTCCCTCCCTCCCTCCCTCCCTCCCTCCCTCCCTCCCTCTCCCTCTCCTCCCTAGTTCTTAGTTCTTTGTGTGACACATAAGTTACTGAACACACAAAGAGTTTTGGAAGGTTTCCCTTGACTCTAAGTCAAATGACACAGTTGTTAACCCCATGCTACAATGTTGCACTTAGGAACCTGCAATGCCGATATGGTTGAATGTACCCAACGATCTACCCATGAGCCAAGATCTCAACCAGGCCGCGCCATCTTAAGATAGTTCAAAGAAATAAAGAAGTGAAAAAGAAAGAACCTGAAAACATTTGGAACGCCCTGGTTCCGACCAAGTTTTGCAGTAGGGTTTCCCTTGGTTGTAAGGCAAATTCCAGAACTGAACATTCATGTTCAAAATTGAGAATCCCCGTTCCAGAAGATCTCTCAGTTCAGCGAAACGCTGAGTATGGAATGAAAGAAACAGAAGGAAAGTTAAAGTGATTTTTAGACTTTGCAATTGAGAGTGGTTTATGTAATGCAAATTAGCCATTAATTAGCTTTCCTCAGCAGCCTCTGTGTCCTATGACAGTAACATTAAGTTGCACATGAAAAATAACTTTACACTTTCACTTCATGAATAGGGACACCTTGGGGTTGACGGTTGGAGACAATCGTGAAGAAACCAATGCGAAGGAGATTCGGTATCAATAAATCTGTGACCGAAGGTAAATTCTGAGAGTGACCTGCGTGGCACCTGGTATCTCTCTGTACTCTCTTATCAAGGTGACACTATCTGGCAGATGTGGTCTTAAATTTCGGAGCTTCGTTGATATCCACATTTCTCTTTGTGTGGCTTTGCTCGCTGCTCTCTTTTTTTTAATTTTCTAGGAAAATACTGTCTTATTAAAGAAACCTGAAATACATTCCTTGTGTTTGTCTACATCATACATTTACAAGCGTAATAAGGTCTATCAGGATCATACTAAGATATTGTGTGTTTGGTATATACCCGAATATCTACCCCAGAATTTCTTCTTTGGACGAAAAGTATAGTAACCATTCTGAAGACACTTGATGACAAATAATATTTTTTCCCATTCCGATACGCTTCGTCCTATGTACGTCAACAGTATATATTGAAACTAGATAAGTATCTGACGATGCCCTGGAATTTATTTATTCTAAACTTCCGTTAGTCCTTCTCCTCTTTCCCTCCCCCCCCCCCCCCCCCCGCACCCCCACCATACTGTGTATCTCCTCCTCTCCCCACTGTCCGTTCATTTCGTCCAGCTCCTCTCCCTGCCTATCGACTTCGTTCCCCTGTCTCTGTCCATCTGGTCTTCCCTGTCGCCTTTCTCACTCCATCACCTCCCCCCCCCCCCCTCTAAGTTCATCCCCTTTTCCCCCTCTAAGTTCATCTTCCCACCCCCTGTATGTCTAGTGACCCAACAGCAACTGATTAGTCTGCAATATAATCAATTGTCACACTGTAACGGAGTGCATCTCTGTTATAGTTTAATTTTCCTTCAGGCTCTTGAGTCTATCATTATCGTAGGGTTGCATCTCGATGAGTATTCAACGCAAAATTTGTTTGTCAATTCACTGTCGCCCGATTGCTTTCTATTGATCAATGGCGTCTCATTCGATTTGTATCATCTTCATTTGCCTTTCTCTTTCTACTTGCGTGAGTGCTGAACGTTTTTGTGATGACCGGTTCGGTTAAATTTCATTTCGCTCTTGGCCTTGCATTGTAGTTCAGTTATATCGAAAATTCGTATGGTTTGTAGTAAATAAATGCAATAAAGTGTTGACTACTATCATAGTCGTGTGTATTATATGTGAATGTAGAATTCCCCAAAATTAGCATTGCGCGCTCTGATACCTAAATTGCTTCGTCTTATTGGCGGCATTGTAATGCGGTTAAGTTGTGTCGGACCAATTCAGTTGTGTCGATTGCGACATAATGTGCGATACGAATAATCACAGTTCAGTTGACGATGAATAGTTCATCCACTTTGTTGTTACTATATTACCGTTTGTCACTTCAAAACTCACAGAATTTCATAGGTAAATATGTAGAATTTTTTGAGATAAACGGAAAAACTTATTTCATTTGATAAAACTGTTACAATGAACTTACAACACAATTTCAATTCAACCGGAAACAAATAACTCAGTCAATTTTTCGTTGCTGTGTGACGGATTGGCATGGTTCGCAATTAGACACAGTTATAAAGCAACATTTGCGCATGAGGTAGCAAAACAATTTAGAAATGTAATAGAAATACAGTAACTACATTTATTGGAGAGATTGCGAAACAGCACAAGCGTAAAAACACAAATGTAATTTTATATTGATTTTGGCTGGAAGGCGTTGTTTCAGATTTTTCTCCTGCTCTTCTTCTTCTTCTTCTTCTTCGTCTTCTTCTTCTTCTTCTTCTTATTATTATTAATAAAAAAAATTTCCTGAAAATTGATCCAGCATCAGAACGAACAAAAAAAACACACGTATCCATCATTCGAACAGCGAGTTATGGTCCTGAGTTTACAAAAAAATTCCATACAAAACACTTTCAAGTTTTCCAAAATTTTCTATTTTTTCCAGACAACTTTCCTGGTTTTTCTTTCCCTAAAGACCTAATTCGGAATATTCCGAACTGCCTTTTCTTTATTAGCCAAGAAGGTCCAGCCGTTCTCAAACGATGCGCTCACGCACGAATAACATTTAATTTTTATTTGTGCAGATAGCCCGATCCCACGGCCGACCTCGAGTTGTGATACTCAGGACGTCAGTGGAGATCGCTGACTTTTTATGACCGGTCGCCCCCGACTGACCGCAGTCCCCCTTCTCGCCCCACTACCGCTTGCCCATCATTCGGTTTACCTTCCAATTTCATCGACACTCGGTGGTCCGAGACAGGCGCAGCCCGGCACGCAGCCGACGCACCGTGCGTGCAGACCAGCCAGGCTCTACCCCTATTGATCCCCCCCCCCCCCTTGCTCCCACCCTCTCTTACACCACCTTCGTCCTTACCCACCGGCATCCCAAGTTTCATCACCTTTCTAGTCGGATACAGTACTGCCCATCCACTATTCACTCGTCCTCGTCTGTTTCAGTGCCTTCGTCTGCTTCGACTAGACCTCCGCCGAGTTTCAGACACGTTCTGTTTCAGCAGTTTTGCTGTTTATAAGGCAATGAAATTGAGTAGCTTACTAAGATTACGTCACGTTTACGGACTACTCAAACGCAACGAGCTGGTTGCGAAATGAAGAATGGCTACGGACCTTATCGTAGACCACTCACCCTGTATTGCTAACGACAACTGTTCCTCGAGTTCCATAGATTTCCGTCTATATTCTGCTTTACAGTTCGTTATATAAGGTAACAAATTAGTCCAAATTTATAGCAACACAATCTGTTAACGACTTCTACCACCTCGTATCGTTCCCGTAAATATTTGTCCAGACTTTGTCTTGTGATACCAATGATGTCACGTGTATAATTTCAAAATGTGAACGTTTGCAGGTGTATTGAAATACAGCACTATTTCAATATAAACTACTGAGTGATATCGTTTTTTCTCTAATGCTTATATCATTTTTTTATTCTTCCGAATAATACATGACAATGACGTTACCCTGGACGCAATTTTCTCTTCTTGGAACTTATAAAAATTACTTTCTATGGACCATAGTGTTTTAGGCGTTTTTTATAAAGTTTTCTATGAATATTTTTCCTTTGCCGTCTTGGACGATCAGTAGCTCGCTTTTCATTTTAAATAAACTATCGTGCCACAAAATAATTGGGGTGGTTGATTCACCTTAACCTGCGAATGTCAGAGGTGAAGGGTAAGGTCATTTCTTCTACATGCAAATTTTTGATTTGTATACTAAAATTTCATGTTTCCAGAATGAAATTTTCACTCTGCTGCGGAGTGTGCGCTATATGAAACTCCATTTTCAGTTTAATGTTCTTGCCGGGTAGATGGTACTGAAAATATATTTTTTCTTGTTACCAAACTTTCAGAAAAGGATGAGTATTGGAGATACATTTCGAGATCGAAAATGCTCCACATTTAATTCAGAGTAATTGTTTCAGTCTCCTAAAAGTTCTGTAAAGGTACTGATATTGTGGACCTAACTGTTCTCAGTTATCTCAAAATGGGATTAAACTTTACAGTTTCAGATTCTCAGCCTCGTCTTGAGGCGTGTTCTTCTGCATTTTGTTTCGCGGGTTGTCTCGCAACATCAATGCCCAATTCAATAACTAGCTGTTGTATAGTCACAGCAGCGTATCACAGAACTGTTTCGATTCTAGCACGCCGTATTTGATACACAGTAAAACACAATGAAAATGCAGGTCCTCTGTTACATTGTATTTTCGAGCTGCTATGATACGGTTCCGCTTGTCAGCCAGAGTTCTTTGTAGAGGTGGAACATCAGCTGACTCTCTTCTTACCACATGGCGTGAAATCGGGAGATCTCGGCGGCCAGAACATAAAAGTCAGTTTTTTTTCCCAGGTGATCTAACAATCGGCAAAAATATTCCGACTTCGAGGTGCTAATTGGGCGGAAATCCATCCTGTTGAAATATTGTGATGAGTGTTAAGTCAACGAAAAACTCAATGTGACAACATGTCTATGTGCGTTATTCCACTAAATTTTCGCTCCGCAAGAGAGAATCGTCCACAAAGAAGGTTTTGCGGAAAATCACGAAACACGTTTAGACGGGGCTTTCAGAGTTCATATTGAGTATTGTGTCCATTTACTATCCACTGGAGTGAAATGTCGCTTCACCGCTAAAATGTGAGCGCGGGAGACCCATTTCACCCACCATCTTTCATACGATGTTATCAAAATTTCAATACGCTTTTCCTTCTTTTGTTAAAACTTCCGGAACGAGAGGCCATGGTCGATGAGTAAAACCGCTTGGTGACGTTTAACCTCCAATTGCGGAAGACATCTTCAGAGGTAAAACTGTTGCTTCCACTAAGGCTTGAGGGCTCTCACATACATAGAGTGCATAGGACACCACCAAACGTCACGTGATGCCCTCTGTAACTATGTCTGGATGGCATCATCATTCTCGATTCAAAATAATCGATTGTCTTTTTGTTGGCGCCAAGTCTACATCCGTATTTTATCTAACTTCAAACCATCTTCCTTTCTACTAAAATTATTGTAGTGTTCACGAATCTCTATTGCCTCTTTATACATCCCTGCATGATAATGCAATATCCTTGCTAAAACACTTGTCTCACTGAATTTTACTTTGTGCTTCCCATCTCGAAAAACATATTCTACTAGGGCCGATTTTTCGGTGTGTGCTTTTTTTTAAAAAAGTCCCCTTGTGTTCAGCTATGTGGGTGTTGACACTTTTTTTCGTAGTTACAGTATACTCTTGCTTGAAAATACACGGAACCTTATATACCCCAGATATTACCAGGGGTTTCCGTGCATCTTTTGCCGTTCTTAAATATTCACTAATCTTATCGGTGGGCCTAAGGGTCGTTTCGACTTTACACTTAGCGAAAATTTATTTTCATTAATGAACTTAATTTTATGAATGAACGGGACCAAAACTTTTCTAGATGGCGGCCTATGATGCTCAGTACTACTGGCTTGTTTTCTTCTTTGATGGAGTGCTCGATCAATCTCCTTACTGGCATATCAATTTAACTCATACTCCAAATAATCTGGCTCCCCGATTGTGTTGGCTCTGTCCACCTCTTTTTTGTCGAGGATGGTGGTGTGACATCTGGTGGAGGTATCGATCAGTGTGTGTGTGTCCTTTCTGTACATCTTAGGCCCCAGAGTCCCTTCCATCCGTTTAAAAATAGTACAGACAAGTCCAGAAAATTAAGTTGACCATTGCTCTCTTTGTCAATCGTAAACTGTGATGCACCAATAAAACATCCAGTTCCTCTACACCAGGAGTCCATACTATGAAGTATCTGGTCTTTTACTGGCCGTCTGCAGCGCCCCTGTTCGAAGACCTCCGTCAATAATTTGGCAACAGCTGGACTAAGAGGTATGCCCGTAGCCACCCCGTCGATTTGTCGGTAAAATTAATTTAGAACTGGAAATAATATGAGATAAGGCATGGCTAAATGAAGCCACTACGTCATTTTGAAAAACAGCTGCTATATACACTGAAGAGCCAAAGAAACTGGTACAGCTTCCTAATATCGGGTAGAGCCGCTGTGAGCGCCAACGTGTGGAGTGTAGTGGACAGAAACACACAGGGCCAACACCCGGCATTGTGTTGTGTGGAGCCATATCTTACAATGGCAGTTCTCCTCTAGTGATGACAGAGCAGAAACGCCGTAACACGATGCGCCATGGACTCGACTGATGTCTGAAGAAGTGTTGGAGGGAATTTACACCTTAAGTTATTCAGGGCTGTCCATATATCGGTAATAGTACGAGCGGGTAGAGATTTCTTCTGAACAGCACATTGCAAGCCATTCCAGATATGCTCAATAATGTTCATGTCTGGGGCGTTTGATGATCATCGGAAGTGTCGATACTCAGAAGTTTGTTCCTGGGGCCACTCCAGCAATTTTGGACATGTGGGGGTGTCGCATTGTCCTAGTGGAATTTCCAAGTCCGTCGGAATGCATAATGGACATGAATGGGTGCAGGTGATCAGACATGACGCTTACGTACGTGTCACCTGTCAGAGTCGTATCTAACCGTATCAGCGGTCCCATATCACTCCAACTGCACACGCCCCACACCATTACAGAGCCTCCAGTAACTTGAACAGTCCCCTGCTGACATGCAGGGTCCATGGATTCATGAGGTTGTCTCCATTCCTGTACATGTCCATCCGCTCGATTCAAGTTGAAACGAGACTCGTTCGACAGGCAACATGTTTCCAACCATCAACAGTCTAATGCCGGTGCTGACGGTCCCAGGCGAGGCGTAAAGTCTTGTGTCGCCCAGTCATCAAGGGTATCCAAGTGGGCCTTCGGCTCGAAAAGCCCATATTGCTGATGTTTCGTCGAATGCTTCGCACGCTGACACTTGTTGCTGGCTTAGCATTGCAGTCTTCAACAATTTGTGTAAGGGTTGCACTTCTGTCACGCTGAACGATTCTCTTCAGTCGTCACTGGTCCCGTTGTTGCAGGATCTTTTTCCAACCGCAGTGATATCGGAGATTTGATGTTTTACGGTATTCCTGATATTCACAGTACAATTGTGAAATGGTCGTGCGGGAAAACCCCACCCACTTCATCGCTACCTTGGAGATGCTGTGTCCCATCACTCGTGCGCCGACTATAACACTACGTTCAAACTCACTTAAATCTTGATAACCTGCCATTGTAGCAGCAGTAACCGATCTAACAACTGCGCCAGACACTTGTCTTATAGGCGTTGGCGTCCGCAGTCCCGTATTCTGCCTGTTTACTTACGTCTGTATTTGAATACGCATGCCAGTACCAATCTTCTTTGGCGCTTCAGTGTATGAGGTAGCTTTCTTTACCTGAACCATAATGAACAGGGGCACTACCTCATTGCTTACAGGAGTGTCACTTGGCATGACGTTAATTTGCTTCAGTTTTTCAGTAACATGCCCAGAATTTTAATGGGTCAGTTCTACCAAAATACGGGTGCAGCAAGGAGGCGGGATATGGCGCCACCTCATGGGTGGAAGATCCTGTGGCACTCACAACCGATCTCAGAGGAACATTTGACTTATGGACCTTTGTCGGGCCATAAAGTCCGGGAATAAGGTGAAGCAGGGCTACGACTCTGCGTGCATCTACCACTCACGCACCAACACCATGCGGCCCATCTCTAGTCGTGTCGCATTAGGCACTTACGGAAGGACAAATGTAGACCTGCTATCTTCGGTGAAGAGGGATGCCTCGGCCTTGATGCCAGTGATGCTCGTGTGTATGTGGCTTCGTGCAGTTGAGCGCCAATGTGTGTAGTGTGTAGGACAGAACCACACAGGGCCAACATCCGGCATCGTGGTGTGGGGAGCCATATCTTACAATGGCAGTTCTTCTCTACTGATCACAGAGCGAACATTGTGCAATGCCTGGTATATCAAAAAGGTCATTCAGTCTCCCATAACAGCTTTGTTTGTTACATACGGTCTTCATACATCTGATGACAATCTGAGGATGGGTTCTACCCGAAACGGGTCAAATAAAGTCATTGGGTTATCTGCTGGTGGCTTCTTATTTAGTGACTAAAACAGTATTTGTGCAGTACTCCCCAGCATTTGTGCAGTACTCCCACTGATTTGCAATATGGTCGCATTCTTTCTGTGTGACTATATATTACAATTGCAAATCATCTAACCTGGCATGTTGTTCTTCATGCACCAGCATACCTTTTCCACAATGACAATCCAATTGCACATGTGTCTCGTGCCAGCGAACTTCTTCTCTAGCGTCTACGTTAGCCTCCTTGGCCTGGACGATCCCCATATCTGTCCTTCATTGAGCATGTTTGGGACTAGGTGAAACGTTTTGTGCGGGCTGCAAGCCTAGCAGGAAATCTGGCCAGGTTGAGGCACCAGATGGAAACTGCGCGGGAGGCAATTCTGCAAGATTATATTCGTGACCTCTACTCTCTGCCTCGTGATGACTGGGTGTTGTCGTTAGGTTAGTTAGGTTTAAGTAGTTCTAAGTTCTAGGGGACTGATGACCATAGATGTTAAGTCCCATAGTGCTCAGAACCATTTGAACCATTTTTTGTGACCTCTACGACCGTCACTATTGGAGAGTTGCAGTCTGCATTGCTGCAATAGGAGGGTATAAAGGGTACTAGCGTTGACATTTCACAAGCCCTCCCGACTGTCTCAGATGCGTATGGCTCTGGGGTCGGTATGATCGTTCGTTGTATATGTCCTCAAAAATAAAATAAAATTTCAAATACAAAAGATACAAAGATAAATGGGGATAAGTAATTAAAGTAAGTGCTTTAAACTGTAAACATCCATCCAGACCGTGGGCGCCTTATACCAATATAGGAATTATCACTGGAGAAATTCCAAACATTTCGACGGTGGAATTCCTGTTCACCCAATATAAATGATTATCCTAAAGCTTCCAAACGAAAAATAAATAAACAAATAAGGGTAACAAAAGTTTTATTATGGGTAATAATATGATTAGAGATGAAGGAGGAGTCTTGGCCGCTTTTGGAGCAGGCTCTGTGAACCGACTGATAAAAGAAAACAGCAGATTTAAAAGTTGTATTACAGAAACGTTATAAAGTTTGAGAAGATATATAACACTGACTGTGACATAAGAGGTGTGTTGGAAGCTTTTGCTAAACGACTACATGTTGAAATCGATAAGATGTTTCTTGCAGTATACTTCTGCAGTCAATTCAGTATAGCTGAACGTTCTGTTGCCTACTTGAAGAATTAGGCAACAGAAAGTTCAGATAACGGAAGTAAAAGTCCGATAGTACTTAATTTAAAATAAGTGGGATGTCCTTAATGTAAACACTTCAGAATTAGCCAAATCCTTTCTCTCCGTGCTCAGTTATATTCTCTCTCCAGCAAGGGCATTAAGATGACTCATTCATGTCACTTATTAGCGTGATAAATCTCACAGTAAATTAGTGTATTGAAGGATCATCAAAAAGCAGAGAAAATTAGTGTAAAGTTCTGTACGACTTCCGGTTAACTTCTCAGCACGGGAACTTGTGTGATACTATAATGAGGGGGAACCTAAACAAACACACACACGCTACACAAAGTGGAGGATCACTGATGATGGCCGTAGTACTCGTCCATCTCCGACTCTCACATGAAGATCAAATACGGCTTTGCAGACAACCGTTAAACGCCCGACCTCGTTCCAGTTTCGCAGCGAGTTCATCAGCGCTACAGGCTTTCGTTACAGCCGGAGCTTGCTCGTCGACGTCGGGACAAAACAAATATTAATTCCTCCGAATATGTCAGGCAACTTGTCTCCGTGACCGCGCTCTCCAAGGGAAGTGCCTTTGTCTAACGAAAATACGAATTCAATTTATGGCAGAATGGCGGTGTGTCCCACGGCGCCACCATCGGTGAACTGGAGACAGATGGCTCTCGAGAGTCGCAGGCGGTGTCCTCCTCATTCGCGGTATTGACAAAACCCTGTTCCAGTAATTGATTCGCTGGCGCTGGGGAAAATTGGGAATTGAAGTGGCAGGACTGGTTAGCCGTCTTCCTTGTTGTGACTTTTCCGGACGCAGTACAAAATAACAAACGAGTGAAGTCTTAAGGGTAGTAACATTTTACTTGCGATCATAATTCGGCAGGGAAAAGGGGAAATTTTAACGTCTCATCTGCAAGAAGGTTATCGTGTGGTAGTACCTCACCATCGGTTTCTGCGACAGGTTAATTAACAGAACACGTCTCATTAGTCACTTCCACCTTCTGTGCCTGTGTGGCTAGTTGAAATACATGAATAGAAGACAGTCGCCGGATTGTTACTCGTCCATTCCTCAACATGAATAGCCGCTCATATTACTCGAAATAATGTTCACAGAAATGCTCTGGATGAAATGACATTGTTTCGACCCTGCTTTCAGGGTTAAACAACAGTATCGTTAAGCTGGACTTTCAAAACTGCAAGATGACTGGGGAAAGCAACTTGGGCTGTTCATGAAGGAGAACGCTAGGAGCCAGGTGAACAAGCTGACGAGAAATATAAAATACCTGTAAGATTGAGTGAAATCAGAAGAACAGTGGCACCAGGGAGAGAGTTCCTACACCCTGCAATGTGGATTGCTACACCTACAATGGTTTCAGTGATGCGTGGAATCCAGAATCAGGTGCGTCGCGGTCATTTATCGGCCAGCAAGTAATCAAATTTCATATGAAGCTCCGCCCCCTCCACACTTTTTTCAGTTACGAATTGTCAGTTCTTTCATCCTTTATGATATTCCCTATCAAGTGACCCCTTATTTTAGTTGTATCTTTCTTTTCTTATATCATAAAGTTCTTTTCTACTAATCAGATTAAAATCCGCTGTCCCAGTTATATGATCAACCTATCTAACCTTGCACTTTCTGCTATAGCACCACATTTCAAAAGCTTCTATGTCTGAACTCTCTATCTGCCTGCTTCACGTAATACTATCTCATTATCAAGCTTCCGGCAGTGTGGTGACGTATCAAAATATTCATATCACTACAACCGGGAACGTGAGAGTGGCTAAAAACACTTTGGTATTGTTCGAGAAAACATCTCGGCATTCACCTTCAGTGATTAAGACAAACCGTGGAAAATGTAAATCGTGATGGCTATGCCTTCTTGCTAAATACAGTACACTGTCTTTACCGCCGCGTGGGATTAGCCGAGTGGTCTAAGGCGCTGCAGTCATGGACCCTGCGGCTGGCCCGACGTAGGTTCGAGTCCTCCCTCGGGCATGTGTGTGTGTGTGTGTGTGTGTGTGTGTGTGTGTGTGTGTGTGTGTGTGTGTGTGTGTGTGTGTGTTTGTCCTTAGGATAATTTAGGTTAAGTAGTGTGTAAGCTTAGGGACTGATGACCATAGCCGTTAAGTCCCACAAGATTTCACACACATTTGAACATTTGAACATATAACTCAAGATATCTACAATCGTTATAAATGTGTCGGTATAAAGAGGAATCTTTTGTCTGGTTTCCTTGTTTTTAGTGCATGAAAATGGAATAATGTTGTCCCGAAACATTTTGTGGCAACTATCACGCGATTGACAACCGGGCTGAATATTCTCAATATTGATTGTTTGTCAAATAAATGTGCTAAGAGCTTTAAAGAGGAAACAAATAAGCATCACATACTTTGTATATAGGTTATCCTCTAAGAGCATGATGGAAAAATTATTCTAATGTTTTTGTTTCTATGGAGATGGTGGACGCCATTCCAAAGATTTTGCAGCAGCGTGATTTTCAAACATATGTCAGTGAGTATCGATAGGCGATGTCCAGCAGACGACCTTCCATAGGCGTACTAATAAATGGTTACTATTGAGGTAGTATATGGAGATCTTGTGCAGTTTTTATTGAAACAGTCACAAACATCTCTAATACTCCACAGAGGCAGTTCCAGGATATAATAAAGCAGTGTCTGTTATGTATATTTCGATCTGTACTAATACCTGTCGATCGTAATATGCTTGCAAATAGTGGTATTGTCTTTACGTATCTTATATATATTTTCATCAGTCTACTGACTGGCTTGATGCGGCCCGCCACGAATTCCTTTCCTGTGCTAACCTCTTCATCTCAGAGTAGCACTTGCAACCTACGTCCTCATCCTCAATTATTTGCTTGACGTATTCCAATCTCTGTCTTCCTCTACAGTTTTTGCCCTCTACAGCTCCCTCTAGTACCATGGAAGTCATTCCCTCATGTCTTAGCAGATGTCCTATCATCCTGTCCCTTCTCCTTATCGGTGTTTTCCACATATTCCTTTCCTCTCCGATTCTGCGTGGAACCTCCCCATTCCATACCTTATCAGTCCACCTAATTTTCAACGTTCGTCTATAGCACCACATCTCAAATGCTTCGATTTTCTTCTGTTCCGGTTTTCCCACAGTCCATGTTTCACTACCATACAATGCTGTACTCCAGACGTACATCCTCAGAAATTTTTTCCTGAAATTAAGGCCGGTATTTGATATTAATAGACTTCTCTTGGCCAGAAATGCCTTTTTTGCCATAGCGAGTCTGCTTTTGATGTCCTCCTTGCTCCGTCCGTCATTGGTTATTTTACTGCCTGGGTAGCAGAATTCCTTAACTTCACTGACTTCGTTACCATCAATCCTGATGTTAAGTTTCTCGCTGTTCTTATTTCTACTACTTCTCATTACCTTCGCCTTTCTCCGATTTACTCTCAAACCATACTATGTACTCATTAGACAGTTCATTCCGTTCAGCAGATCATTTAATTCTTCTTCACTTTCACTCAGGATAGCAATGTCATCAGCGAATCGTATCATTGATATCCTTTCACCTTGTATTTTTATTCCACTCCCGAGCCTTTCTTTTATTTCCATCTTTGCTTCCTCTACAGCCTTGTCTTACACCCTTCTTAATACGAGCACTTCGCTCTTGATCGTCCACTCTTATTATTCCCTCTTGGTTTTTGTACATATTGTATATGAACCGTCTCTCCCTATAGCTTACCCCTACTTTTTTCAGAATCTCGAACAGCTTGCATCATTTTATATTGTCGAACGCTTTTTCCAGGTGGACAAATCCTATGAAAGTTCATTTTTCTTTAGCCTTGCTTCCATTATTAGCCGTAACGTTAGAATTGCCTCTCTCGTCCCTTTACTTTTCCTAAAGCCAAACTGATCGTCACCTAGCGCATTCTCAATTTTCTTTTCCATTCTTCTGTATATTATTCTTGTAAGCAGCTTCAATGCATGAGCTGTTAAGCTGATTGTGCGATAATTTCCGCACTTGTCAGCTCTTGCCGTCTTCGGAATTGTGTAGATGATGCTTTTCCGAAAGTCAGATGGTATGTCGCCAGACTCATATATTCTACACACCAACGTGAATAGTCGTTTTGTTGCCACTTCCCCCAATGATTTTAGAAATTCTGATGGAATGTTATCTATCCCTTCTGCCTTATTTGACCGAAAGTCCTCCAAAGCTCTTTTAAATTCCGATTCTAATACTGGATCCCCTATCTCTTCTAAATCGACTCCTGTTTCTTCTTCTATCACATCAAACAAATCTTCACCCTCATAGAGTCTTTCAATGTATTCTTTCCACCTATCTGCTCTCTCCTCTGCATTTAATAGTGGAATTCCCGTTGCACTCTTAATGTTACCACCGTTGCTTTTAATGTCACCAAAGGTTGTTTTGACTTTCCTGTATGCTGAGTCTGTCCTTCCGACAATCATATCTTTTTCGATGTCTTCACATTTTTCCTGCAGCCATTTCGTCTTAGCTTCCGTGCACTTCCTATTTATTTAATTCCTCAACGACTTGTATTCCTGTATTCCCGATTTTCCCGGAATATGTTTGTACTTCCTTCTTTCATCAATCAACTGAAGTATTTCTTCTGTTACCTATGGTTTCTTCGCTGCTACCTTCTTTGTACCTATGTTTTCCTTCCCAACTTCTTATTTTTGACAAATATTTAAAGTTTTGTGGCTTGAATGCGGCCAAAGAGTATGACGTAAACAGGAAAACAATTCTAATCGATTCAGTACGGACATAATCGATTCAGACCGCTCATTTCGAGATTCAGCCTTCCGGAAATAATAATAGTAGCACCGTCCAGATGTAGATGTCAAACACAGCTGAAACCAACGTTTTAAATTGTATTGTTTCAATTTTGATTTTGTTGTTTTCAGATTAGATGTTCTTAGTATTAAGTAAGTAATATACGCACATCTGCTACACGGAATCTTTTCGTGTTGTGTAAAATAATGTACTAAAGAGTGTAATTACCATGAACTTCAACTTTCGGGACACTCAATACCCATTTCTTCCCCCACTCTAGAGGAAAGCGGGATTTTTTTAGCAAGCACGTCATAAAACAAAAGACTTCAGTTCTCCGCTGCTTCCGCTATTCCCGCCGCCTCCATTAATACCTTTATGGTTGCGAAGATTCCGTGCGGGCGAAAATAGTGGCGCAGCCGTGAGCGACTCTCTGAAAGACGAAAAGGGTGCGCAGAACGCGGGTATAATCCGCGAGGCAGCAAACAAGAATTTTATCAACGGGCGCGCCGCGCGGCCGCCCGCGTCGTAAAGGGGAACAAGGCCGGCCGTCTGGCGAGGCACGAAGCCGGCTTCGGAATGCGGCGGAGGGTGCTTCGGAGGCTGGCTATTCTGAGGTCCGCGGAACTGACGGCCTGTACGGCCACCTGCAGAGCTTCCTCATCAGCGCAGGCGCTCGCTCATTCCTGGGGAACAATAGGCGGCGCGGTGCGTTGCGGCGGGCGTCCATCGCGCGTTATGTGGACTCGTGTTCACTGGTAAACAGCCTCCGCAGTAGCGTAGTCTCCGCCACTGGGCTGCTTCGTCGGTCGACCGCTATCGCGTCTGGTGTTGCGTCTCTCGCACAACACAGCAAGTCATCGGTTTAAAAAAGAAAATCTACGATGAAGCTCCGAATACAATGTACTGTCGACCGGCCGCCGTGGTATCTTCTATCTCAGATGTCATTTGGTTCTTGTATGGAAGTGTATGATATCAGAACGCCGCTCTCCCGGCTGTAGTCAGCTCTGTGGCTACTGAAGAAGCTATCTCTTACCCAACTAGCTTCTTAATTGTTTTTATTTATCATTTAGTTTGATCGTATCATGCCCTTCAGGCCATCTCACGTATTTTGTTAGGATTTTACAGTTAGAGTACATCTTAGCTACTTAAGACAGGAAGGTAATTTTAATACGACGAATAAAATTAAAAGGTTAATATATACTATTATTTTCCGGGCGGGAAGGAGCGCCTGGTCCCCGGCACGAATTCGCCCGGCGGATTTGTGTCGAGGTGCGGTGAACCGGCCAGTCTGTGGATGGTTTTTAAGTGGTTTTCCACCCGTCTCCGCGAATGCGGGCTGGTTCCCCTTATTGCGCCTCATTTACACTATGTCGGCGATTGCTGCGCAAACAAGTTCTCCACGTACGCGTACACCACCATTACTCTACCACGCAAACATAGGGGTTACACTCGTCTGGTGTGAGACGTTCCCTGGGGGATTCACCGGGGGCCGAACTGCACAATAACCCTGGATTCGGTGTGGGGCGGCGGAGGGGTGAAGTGGACTGCGGTAGTCGTCATGGGGTTGTGGACCACTGCGGCTGCGGCGGGGAAGGAGACTCTCCGTCGTTTCTAGGTCCCCGGTTAACATACAATACAGTACAATATACTATTATTATTATTATTATTATAGTGTCTAAGTGTATGCCCTTACTTCGTAACGGAAGTTAATCAATGGCTTTTACTTTCGTCGCCTTTATATGGTTCCGTATCTCAATCGGTAAAGACGGAATTTTATACACTGAGGTGAGAAAGTCATGGGATAGCGATACGCACATATACAGATAGAGGTAGTATCGTTTACACAAGCTATGGAAGGGTAGTGCCTTGGTGGAGCTGGCATTTGTACTCACGTGATTCATGTGAAAGCGTTTCCGACCTGATCATGGCCGCACGAAAGGAATAAACAGACGTTGAACACGGATTAGTAGTTGGAGCTAGATGCGTGGGTCATTCCATTTTGGAAATCGTTAGAAAATTCAATATTTCGAGATCCACAGTGTCAGTACTAGGCCGAAAACACCAAATTTCGGGTATTACCTCACATCATGGACGAAGCAGCGGCCAACGACCTTCACTTAACGACAGAGAACACCGGCGACTGCGTATACTTGTCAGTGCTAGCAGACAAGCCACAGTGCCTGAAATAATCGCAGAAATCAATGTGGCACGTACGATGAACGTATTCGTCAGGACATTGCGGCGAAATTTGACGTTTCGGCAATGGTAGTAGACGATCGACAACAGTGCCTTTGCTAACAGCACGGCATCGCCTGCATGCGCTTGTCCTGGGCTCGTAACCATGGCGGTTGGACCGTAGACGACTGAAAAACCGTGACGTGATCGGATGAGTCACGATTTCAATTGGTAATAGTTGATGGTAGGGTTCGACTGTGGCTCAGACCCCACGAAGCCACTGACCCAAGTTGTCAATAACGGCACTGTGCAATTTGATGGTGGCTCCATGATAATGTAGGCTGTGTCCACATGGAATTGACTGAACCAATCATTGTCTGGAAATGGATATTTTCGACTACTTAGAGACCATTTTAAGCCCTTCATGGACTTCATGTTTCGAAACAATGATAGAATTTTTATGGATTACAGTGCGCCATGTTACCGGGTCACAATTGTTCGCGTTTGGTTTGAAGAACATTCTGGTCAGTTGGAGGAAACTATGTGGCCACCCACATCAGTTCCATCGAACATTTACAGGGCATAATCAAGAGGTCATTTCGTCCACGAAGTTCTGCACAGTCAACATTTCGTCAATTATGGACCGCTAAGTGGCAGCATGGCTGAGTATTTCTGCAGGGGACTTGCAACGACTTGTAGGGCCCATGCCATATCGTTGCTGCACTAAGCTGGGCAAAGGAAGGTCTGACACGATATTAGGAGGTAGCCCATGACTTTTGTCACCTTAGTGTGTGATCACTTTGCCAACAAAAAAAGTCAAATAAAAATATAACCTATCGAAAGAAGTAAAATAATTTTGTTATGTTTCAATACACTATGCAAAATCAGTAAATTCGTATCTCCTAGCCAAGCAAGTTCAGTGTTAATCTGTCAACGTAATGACAAGTCAACATTGCTTATTCTGTCACTGACGTAAATTTCCTGTAAAATACTGCCACTGAGCTGAATAAAAAAATGTGTCACCTATTGGTTCTTTGTTGTAATACGAAACTAATATGAGGAACGGGCTAATTTTCATGATTTTATAAGCGATGATACGGTACGATCAAAATACACTCCTGGAAATGGAAAAAAGAACACATTGACACCGGTGTGTCAGACCCACCATACTTGCTCCGGACACTGCGAGAGGGCTGTACAAGCAATGATCACACGCACGGCACAGCGGACACACCAGGAACCGCGGTGTTGGCCGTCGAATGGCGCTAGCTGCGCAGCATTTGTGCACCGCCGCCGTCAGTGTCAGCCAGTTTGCCGTGGCATACGGAGCTCCATCGCAGTCTTTAACACTGGTAGCATGACGCGACAGCGTGGACGTGAACCGTATGTGCAGTTGACGGACTTTGAGCGAGGGCGTATAGTGGGCATGCGGGAGGCCGGGTGGACGTACCGCCGAATTGCTCAACACGTGGGGCGTGAGGTCTCCACAGTACATCGATGTTGTCGCCAGTGGTCGGCGGAAGGTGCACGTGCCAGTCGACCTGGGACCAGACCGCAGCGATGCACGGATGCACGCCAAGACCGTAGGATCCTACGCAGTGCCGTAGGGGACCGCACCGCCACTTCCCAGCAAATTAGGGACACTGTTGCTCCTGGGGTATCGGCGAGGACCATTCGCAACCGTCTCCATGAAGCTGGGCTACGGTCCCGCACACCGTTAGGCCGTCTTCCGCTCACGCCCCAACATCGTGCAGCCCGCCTCCAGTGGTGTCGCGACAGGCGTGAATGGTGGAACGAATGGAGACGTGTCGTCTTCAGCGATGAGAGTCGCTTCTGCCTTGGTGCCAATGATGGTCGTATGCGTGTTTGGCGCCGTGCAGGTGAGCGCCACAATCAGGACTGCATACGACCGAGGCACACAGGGCCAACACCCGGCATCATGGTGTGGGGAGCGATCTCCTACACTGGCCGTACACCACTGGTGATCGTCGAGGGGACACTGAATAGTGCACGGTACATCCAAACCGTCATCGAACCCATCGTTCTACCATTCCTAGACCGGCAAGGGAACTTCCTGTTCCAACAGGACAATGCACGTCCGCGTGTATCCCGTGCCACCCAACGTGCTCTAGAAGGTGTAAGTCAACTACCCTGGCCAGCAAGATCTCCGGATCTGTCCCCCATTGAGCATGTTTGGGAGTGGATGAAGCGTCGTCTCACGCGGTCTGCACGTCCAGCACGAACGCTGGTCCAACTGAGGCGCCAGGTGGAAATGGCATGGCAAGCCCTTCCACAGGACTACATCCAGCATCTCTACGATCGTCTCCATGGGAGAATAGCAGCCTGCATTGCTGCGAAAGGTGGATATACACTGTACTAGTGCCGACATTGTGCATGCTCTGTTGCCTGTGTCTATGTGCCTGTGGTCTGTCAGTGTGATCATGTGATGTATCTGACCCCAGGAATGTGTCAATAAAGTTTCCCCTTCCTGGGACAATGAATTCACGGTGTTGTTATTTCAATTTCCAGGAGTGTAGTATCCATTTTTCAGTAATAATGTCGTGTGACGAGGGCCTCCCGTCGGGTAGACCGTTCGCCTGGTGCAAGTCTTTCGATTTGACGCCACTTCGGCGACTTGCGCGTCGATTTTTCAGTGCAAGCTGTTTACAATTATCGCATACAATGTATACATTTTAGGACATTCTGTAGCATTATGCTTCTGTGAAGAAAAATCCACGTCTGTTAAACAAATATTAGTTAAGTTTTTCTTATACACTTTTTATACTTTACACAAATGTATGTCCAAGATCTAATGATTGACAATGTAACAAATTTCGTTGGCTCCTGACGACGACAGAGTGATCTGTTGAAACCGATAAAGCGAAATTAAATTAATCGTGCAATTGACGACTGAAGTCTATTCTGAAGTATATACTACAGTTGCTGAGAAAATAACAGCTGTGAATACAATCTTGAAAAGATGGTTTCCAAATGCTCAAACTTCCCACTGTTGGTTACAGCCACGTTCTTGGTGGAAGTTTTCGGTATGCTTACTTATGAATACGCTCAAAATTTTGGTGTACATTCTTTCTTTTTCGTAATTTTTTCATAATGTGGGGCCACAGTCATAATATATTTCTTTAAAGTCAGTACCGCCATTAGACTGTTTTTTATTTGGAATGTTACATTTGACACTTATTCACCGGTCATTCAGTCAAGATGGTATACTCAGTGATAAAACAAAGCAGTAGGTTTTACCTGAAATATCGACCCTTAGACAGTGTGTCTAATACTGTATATTAAATACGACAGTATGCCATGTTAGGCAATGTATAACACTTAAAACACTTGATAATGGCACTTTGAAGCCGAAATCATGATCGTGCAAATGTAACACTGCAAAAAAAAAAAAAAAAAAAAAAAGAAAGACCAATCTAATGGCGGTACCGTCTTTAAAGAGATCTCTTTTTCGTATTTCGAGCCCCCTGTATCTTTAGCGTCTCATCATTTTAATGATCTTTGTGAGACCGTTTCAAAACGTTGTGGAAATTAGAGATTCCTCTCCCCTTGACATATCTTGTCTTCCACTTTAAGATACCGAAAAATACATATTTCTTCGATTATA
Organism: Schistocerca americana; assembly: GCF_021461395.2. NCBI lineage: Eukaryota > Metazoa > Arthropoda > Insecta > Orthoptera > Acrididae > Schistocerca > Schistocerca americana. Next base: position 394,792,656 of record NC_060121.1, read on the forward strand.
AATACAGTAATTTGTTGGAGTGCATATTTCTCTATACCTCCTTTTCTGTACGACTCGGAAAGTATGTTAGAACGTAATGTGTCAACGACCGCCCCCTGACTTCCGTCAGATAACTTACACGTAGATGAAGAAGCTTGCACAAGGAAGAGAGCGTGGAGAGCTGCATCAAGCCAGTCTTCGGACTGACGACCACAACATGAACAACAACGAAAACAACACGTTTTCTTATCGCTCTCTATGGCAGCAGTCTAGATAACCGGAAGGAACGCACTGTTCGGAACCTCGATGTACTCGCCGCTTAATCGGATCCTATTAGTTGTAGTCCAGACCAATAACCGGCCTCTCCGTCTGCTCCGGCTAGGCTCCTACGGTAGTACCGAACGTAACGGGCAGCGTCACACTGACTAGTAGAACGTCCGATTTAATGGTCGGTTAACTAGACTCGCTGACCGCAGCTATATGCTAGGCACTTCCCCTGCCACAAAGGCGGAGTGAGCCCCTTTCTGAAGCCGTAAGCTGCGTGTACAGTGCGAAATGGCCGTATTTGTGTCCTGGTCAAGTATATAGTGCGAGATTGCCTTATTTATTTCCTGGTAAAGTCTCTCCTGGATGCTGGGAACAAGACTGCCATATTTATGTCTTGGGACAAGTCTCTACTGAATGTTGGGAACGAGGTTTGTGCCTAAATCTTACGGATAGTTGAGATGAATGCTTGCACCAACTAGGCCGCTGAGCTTAACGCTTCCACCTGACTGACGAACCAGTATCAACAGTTCATATACCTTCATTCCAGTTGACAAAGCAGCAATTTTTTCGTTATAAGCTAGCACTATGATGCAAAGTATGACAAAATACCGACTATTTATTTCCTTGCTGTTTAATTGTGGTCTATTATCTGCGTTTTACAAAGGACCACACTTTGCACATACAACCGTTGGTGTAATACTAAGGTTTGGCAATGTGACGTGCTGACGTATGCGCATCCAGAATTCAAAACACTAATAACATGTTACTGAACCACACCCACTCACCAGATACGCCCACCAAATACACTACGCATAACTACAGTACACCATACTACTGTACTGGAAACTGTGACTTAAATATGGTATTTATGTATTCTTGCATTGGTAATCTTCTTACTAGCGGTGTCTCCAAATGGTTCAAATGGCTCTGAGCACTATGGGACTTAACATCTGAGGTCATCAGTCCCCTAGAACTTAGAACTACTTAAACCTAGCTAACCGAAGGACATCACACACATCCATGCCCGAGGCAGGATTCGAACCTGCGACCGTAGCAGCAGCACGGTTCCGGACTGAAGCACCTAGAACCGCTTGGCCACAGCGGCCGGCTAGCGGTGTCTCCGGTAGATAGGCTTGCATTTTACAGTCTGATATTATGATTCATAGTAAATTCAGCTTGTGCGACAAACATACTTTTATATACATGTTTCTGAGCCAATATACGTATTGTGGCGGAGGGTATTCATGAAAATGTTAGTGCCGTTCTTGTCTATATTTAATTCGCATTTTCGGTGTGAGAAATATGACTGATGCGCCTTTAACTTTTATATAACATGGTCCTCTTGTTCCGTGGCGGCCGATTTGCTTTATAAATGGGAGTGCACTCTTTCTCTGCCATTCGTCATTACGGCTGGCCAGAGCTCTGTGAGCAAGGATTAGAAAAGGCAGCATGTCTCCGCCGTTGTTGCAGTTCCATCACGTCTCCTCCGCTGTCCGGAAATATTTAAGAAATTAAAACTTTCTCCAAAACTAGGTGTACCGCCGCGGCGCTAGAATTTCTTTTAATTAAAATTCTCGTCTTGATGTCTTCGTCTTGCCAGGCGGAAAGTTGTTTCGTATAAAATATTTTAATTGCTTATTATCGCTTTCGCTTCTACAGAAATGATAAAATTCTTCTGCCAGACAAAATACTCCCTCGTCAGAGTTCCTTCAGAAACTGCAAATATTTCTCTCGACTCTGTGACGCTAACGATTCGCTAACAACGCTCTGCAAACATGTGAAAATGAGGAGCAGGCACTGTGTTATGGCTGAGGAATAGTTTCTGTAAGCAAGCCGGCGGCGTTAATCTGCTGGTCTAAGTTTATCGGTAAATGTTTTTCTTTAATAAGACAAGAAATTGATTCAAAGGGTACAATACATTATTAACTGCGAAAGGTTCAAACTTAGAAGCAGAAGGGAACGTGAAGAAAGTAAAAGAAAATTTTTGAAGCAGAATAAATGATGAAATTCTAAGAAGTCGTAACCCTTCTGAACTAATGTAAAGCAGACGTGGAATACCTGCCGGAAGAAATGGACAGCTCAAGTAGTAAGCAATGAACGAAGCAAAGACGAAGGTGATGGATAGTAGTAGAAAGAAAAATAACGGTTTTCTCAATATGAAAGTCAGAACGGACAGTAGTTGCAAATTTGGGTGACAGGTAAAGAACGAAATGAAGAAAAATAGCAGAACAGATGAGGAGAACTGGCTATGGAAGACCTACACCAGAAGAACGAATAGATTATGGGTAGATCTCTGACGCCGTCCAGGATTCGGCACTGGAAGGAGCAGTAGAGTGGCAAAGTAGTGGAAGGAGCCAAACACTGGAAAATGGAAAGCAGCTTACAATGTAATTTTGGTTGGTTCAAATGGCTCTGAGCACTATGCGACTTAACATCTGAGGTCATCAGTCGCCTAGAACTTAGAACTATTTAAACCTAACTAACCTAAGAACATCACACACGTCCATGCCCGAGGCAGGATTCGAACCAGCGACCGTAGCGGTCGCTCGGCTCCAGACTGTAGCGCCTAGAACCGCTCGCCCACTTCGGCCGGCCGTATTTTTGGTATTGTTCGTATGTAGAGGTGAAGAGATCAACGCAGGATAGGAACGATGATATTTATCATCAACCCACCGAAAGACACGATTTAAAAATGACAGATTTTAGGCGACCAGGGTAGTGGCGGTTAAAACTATTTGCTCTGGATATGCCGAATGATACTTACTATTAGGGAACACGATTTTGTGAATAATCAGTAGCCATTCAATACTCCTTCGTTGGCTCTTTACTCTCCTTTCAACAGTAACTAATTGCACAACGAGCTAAGACATTAAAGTGTCTGAATCAACAAATTTCATATTCTACTTCTGTCACCTGAGTTTGTATGCATAGGAATTACTTGTTCTTCTCAAAGCTATAATATCATCAACCGTCGATACTACATTCCGTACTCAGAGATAATACTAATAATACAACTTTTTTTCAAAAATGAGACTCCATCAACGATACAAAAGATTAAGCTCTGTCGATGATGAATTTACCGTTTTTTTTTTTTTTTTTTTTTTTTTTTTTTTTTTTTTTTTTAAATAGCAGTTTCGATGCCTCATTCACTTGCTTGACGAGTCAGTTTGGAACTCTCAAAAGTCTAGCTACACCCAGATAGATCAAAACAGTAACTGGTCGAGATTACCTAATATCTAACATAAAGTGGTGAACATTATTTTAGGACCAAGTGGATCAGTTTTACATGTATCAAAACTTATTTTTAACAACACATTTTTATGTATGACTCTGCAGAAATTGAACGATGCATACTTCTTGCCATAGACAACGTCGAGTCGTTGGCAACTTCACAGTAATTTTATTCATTAAGCACCTCTTTGAAATACGTGGGGCGTATACAGATGTAGCTTTTACTTGAGGAAAGCACACAAATCACCAGAAGGATGTAGAGTTTTCCGGCGGTAATATTCAATAAAAAGTTCTCGGGTTTCTAGCCGCGTCAAGTTGTTAAAATTACACGAGCTTTCGGCCATTGCTATGACTGCGACACCACATTACAATGACTAAGGAATGCTTTTCCTAAGACTTGTGTAATTTCAGTCACTTGACGCGGCTGGAAACCTGAAAAATTTTGAACTTGCGTCAATCACGGTCTCGTTTTAGTAATAATCATCGCTATGTTAATACACTCTAGTTTGTGCACATCATAAAGCTCGTTAAAAACGACCAAGGACGAAAATGTGGGCAAGACTGTCAGCTGACACCATACATTGGCAAGAAGAAACGATAGCACTATACTTAACACACAAATTCTTCCGGGTAGCCATGTGCGTTTGCATGCCGTTCCATGATTCGGGGAGTTGCGCCGGCCGCAGACCAAATGTAGTCGGTGGACTAAAGACTACATTGTGCTGGCCAGCCTGGATGTGGTTTCTGTGATGTCACCGCCAGACACCACACTTGCTAGGTGGTAGTCTTTAAATCGGCCGTGGTCCGTTAGTATACGTCGGACCCGCGGGTCGCCACTATCAGTGATTGCAGACCGAGCGCCGCCACACGGCAGGTCTAGAGAGACTTCCTAGCACTCGTCCCAGTTGTACAACCGACTTTGCTAGCGATGGTTCACTGACAAAATACTCTCTCATTTGCCGAGACGATAGTTTAGCATAGCATTCAGCTACGTCATTTGCTACGACCTAGCAAGGCGCCATTATCAGTTACTATTGATATTGATTCATATACCGTCAAGAACGATGTTCACCATTAACGGATTAAAGTTAAGTATTCCACCAACTACGTCCGTTTTTCTAAATTCTAATTTCCTTGTCCTGTTCCAGACCTCACGCCAGCCTGCGTGAGCAAAAACGCGTGCCTTTCGGCCTCCTCTAGTAACACGGTGTTGGCTCTCCTGCCAACCAAAACAGTTTCTAGGTGGTTTCTCAAATCCAGCTACGTGAATAAGGGACTGGTACCCCGTTCAGCCTTAGTTACACGATTCGCAAACATTTTGAAAACGTTCGCACACTTTCACGTCGCTTACACTAGCCGCAATCAGCTGGGATGCACAATTTTCGTCTTCGGTTACATTGGCCAAGTCGGGTCAGATCGAAATCAACTCACATTGTAGCGATCTAAGAAAAAGACAGTGCAATAACATCTAAAAATAATTGCATATATGATGGAGCAAATTTTGTGATAGAAAAGTGAATTGTGGAGATTACCTAAGATTCAAGTGGAAACATTATTATTTCTGCAACAAGTGCAAAAATTTTACGACTCCACGAGAGAGAAACAGCTGACATACCAACGCGAGACGAATGCGACGAAATGCTTGAAAGTATTCAATGTCAGTATCGCATATTTTCTCGTGGTGGCTGGGAGACTGGACAGTCCGAAGTCGAAACAGGCGTCCGTCATGCTTCGCTATGGCCGAGTTGTATGCCCTGTAATTATGATTCAGAATTTTTTAAAATCTGGTAACTTCTGTACATAATTGTCAAGCATAAAGAAGCTGATGACTTGCTGGTGCATTCAAACGTACAATCCCGTTAACTAATTCCGTTTATAGTGCAGTTACAAATTTAATTTGCGAAATGAGTTGCCACGGACGGTGCATCTGCACCGAAATTGATGACAGACTCGAGTGACACTCGAGTAGAAAGCGGACAGGTGTATTGTGCGTAATTGTGCCGGCTTTGATGTGAGAGCGATTGGATTAGTCGACCGTGATATTAATTACATGCTGCTCGCAGATACGTCCATATGTGGACATCAAACGGATCTGGCATTTTTAAACCGATCTGAATATATTCCCCAAACGGGAGCTCGCTAACTTGCGTTTCAAATGTAATGCAGACGGGCATTTGTTAATCTCCTCCCCCTGAAGTGATGTGAGTCGTTTGTTTCCATTTTGGAAACAAGGCAAGGAACTGGTTAAGTAGTGGACGCAGAACTGGTGATACAGTAGATTAGTTCTACGCGCATGCGGCTTCTTCCATTATAACTACCACATCTGTAGATGCACAGTACTTAGTTGTCTGCAGACTGGCGGAGTTAGTAGAACGAATGCAATTGCTTCATCACTACAGGCCGTTTTCGGAGTGAATTATGTCTCTCTCAGAAAGTTACACATATCCCAAAATATCGAATGGAGCATTAGAGTTCCACTTCAGCAAATATCTTAAAGCTATAACTTATTAAAATTTTCTGATAGGCCAAAACTGTGAGCAGGGTTGGGTATTGAAGCCAGAATTTTCAGATCGCGGGCTTTAATGTACTAGAATGTTCCAAAACGGGGTACACATTGCCGCAGAATAAAAGATTCATTCCTATAAATTATTGTCAGTAATGACATAAATCAGAGTTTAAATGACCATTCTAACCTTTAAACCTTACCCAGTTCCAGTAAAGTCTCTCTCCCTCTCCCTCTCGGTATTAATATAAATGGCATCCGTTATGGAACTAAACTTCTTAAAATCACTTTTAGATCACTCTAAGTTTCTGAGGCTCATAAGTTTGTAATAACAGAGTACAACATTCGGCTAACATTATTAAGCAACCGTGCGAAGTAGATTGACAAGTGCTCTGAGACAAGATGAGGAGCAGAGATACGTAATATGAAAACATGTCTCGCTGACGTTGGTCTTATTTAAAAACAGTAGGACTTCTCCTACTACATCTGTGGATCTGGATAGGTCCGAAGCCGATACGGTTTGGACTTAGGGTAAAGATTCTTGCAACAGGGAAAACTCGATTTGTATATTAAATGACCAGGCAGTAATTGAGAGCTCAGTGTAATGAATGGCATTAGCAAATATTGTTTGCGAGCAAAACCCACTCTGTATTTGCCGACTATGTCAATCTCAGGACGTCTATATTTATATCGCTAACGCGAAGTGTTGTCAACATCCTCCCACGTTGAATGAAGTATGTATTAGCAAACCTATCTCCTTGTGGTTTCAGTTAATCGAAATGTCTAACTTCTTGGGCCATCTGAAACTTATACATGTCATATATATCAATAAGATGTGCTTTTCTGGATTTGCTCTTTTGTCTAAGAATTTTCCCACATCCAAAAATCTGATATACATTTATGTTTGTTTTATTTCAGGTACGTGTGACGTTACTGCACGAAATTCCAAGCTGGCAGTGAGTAAAACAGATTTTTCGTTTATGAATGGTCCAGTGTTTCAAATACTGGGTGTAGAAACATTATCGATAATTATGGCATTGTGTTTACACTGCTTTTATTTGAAACCTTCCTTTTCGGTAAATACCATTCTCTTATAATCTAGTTTTAAACGTTTCCAACTGAATAGTTAAGAATCTCGTGTTTTCAGTGTCGCATCATCATCTGAAATACATACATATTGAAAGACATTGTAATTTGAAAGACATTTAGGCCAATGGTAACTCTGCCTTCATTGTAAAATATGTTCATAATGCCTCATCGTTGACGTTGAAGACTTCATTTAAGAAACTTGTTATTTGTCATAGACGCAAGGAAGTTCAATAGTTAATAGTTTCGACTAGTTAAATGGCCACTTTCAGAGCTCAAAGTATACAGAGGGCACACACAGACACAAACAGTGTCTATCTCGGTTATTAAAGTGAGATGCTTTGTAACAATCATGTGACAATTCCAAGCAAAATATACTGGACTCGCATTCGGGAGGACGACGATTCAATACCCCGTCCAGCCATTCTGATTTAGGTTTCCCGTGATTTCCTTAAACAGCTCCAGTCAGATGCCTGGATGGTTCCTTTGCAAGGGCACGGCCGACTTCCTTCCCCGTCCTTCCCTAATCCGATGAGACCGATGACCTCGCTGTCTGGTTTCCTCCCCCACAACAACCAACCCATAAGTTGTAGTTACAATACGTATACGCTATGCATCATTTCATTGTGCGGTATAAAAATATATGATAGTGAATATGACAAATCGTCTCGCTTTCATAACCAACGTAGACACTGCTTTCTATTATGTGCCTTCTGTATAACTTCCGGTCTGAGGATGGCTACTTAACTGGTTGAAACCAATAATCGTTTTATCCTTCCTTGTGATCTTGGCAAAAGAAGTTTTTCAAAAGAACACTACAAATACTACACTTACAGATAGCCTCCAATCACACTGCTGATTTCAGGTAATTATAAGTTTGTCATCGAAGTGATAAGATAAAAAACGAGGAGGCAAGGAATATGGGGAACCCACTGACTAGGAGTATGGATAGGATAATAGAGCAAGTGTCGATTTTCTTCCCCAGTTTTTCTGAATCTGAGATTGTACTCCGTTTCTAGTGACCGAAAAGTTGTAGTTTTTCTTCTTCTTTTGTATCTACTCCCCAGATACGGGGCAAGAGGGGTGTTTGTTGAGGTGTGTGGGTGCTAGTAAGATGAAAGAAGTAATGTGTTACAGCTTTTCATCATTTAAGTTGTAAATATGTAGTCAAAAGTCGCAAGGCGGCTGGTTGAAAACCAGCTTCAAATTACACATACATTCTAAACACCCACAAGTTTGGAACATGTCTAACTGTGTTCCACTTAGCTGCAGATCAAAATATCTGTGAAGTTTGTCGATATGAATTCTAATTAAGTAGAGTTCGTTAAAAAAATCCTTCTTTAGTTCCAGGACATCCGATTACCAGATACTTAGTCTTCTTTTTCTTCTTCTTCTTCTTCAGTAGCGCTACAGCCCTTGGTGAGCCTTGGCTTCTTCAACAATCTTCCTCCACACTTCTCGGTTCTTTGCTGCTCTTTTCCACCCCCAGACTCCCACACTGGTGATATCCATTATTTCCTCGTCGATCCATCTTCTTCTAGGTCTCTCTTTTCGCCTAGCTGAATGGATCACACCTTTCATCATTTTCTTTGGAATTCTATCTCTATCATTCTCTCCAAGTGTCCTAACCATCGTATTCGCTGTGATTTCACAAATTTTAGTATGTCCCTGCCTTTATTAACTCCTGTAATTCGGCATTGTAGCGTATTCTTCTGCCTTCTTCCTCCCTTATTGGCCCATAGATTTTGCGTAGTATTTTCCGCTCAATGGTTCTTAGTGCATTTTTATCGTGTTCTGTCAACGTCCATAACTCTGACCCGTATGTGGTAACTCGGCGAACTAGGGAATTATATATTAGCAGTTTTGTTTTTCTTGTAACAAGGCTATTTTTGAAAAGTTGCATATTTGCAAAGTAAGCTCTGTTTCCTGCTTGTATTCTTTCTCTTATAGCCTTTCCAATACTGTTATCATTTGTTATTACGGCTCCCAAGCAGTTAAAAGAGGACACTCCCTTGAAACATTTCCCATTGATGTTTAGATTTTTGTGGGTTCTTCTGGTCTCATATTGTGACATTACCGTATATTTTGTTTTGTTTTCTTTTACTATGAGGCCAGTTTTAAGGCTTCTGTTTCCATTGCCCAGTATGTTTGTAGGACTGTGTTTGTATTTCTTCCTACTATAGCAATGTCATCAGGTACGCACATGTCTGGCTAGTTTTCATAAATATGGTGCCTTTTCTGTTGATTTTATTCACTACACTATGGAGGGCTATATTGAATAGGACAGTGGAGAGATTATGACCTTGTTACTCGCCTTTATTAAAGACAGAGCTTTCATTTGTTCTGTTAAGGAGCTTTACTTTTGCTCTTGTCTCTGTCATTGTCGTTCTGATTAGTCTTATTAGTTTATCAGACACTAATGTCTTGTTACTTGGAGGTGCGGGCAGTTGAAAGATCTACCCAATAGAGCAACGTGATTCAGTCGCCATTGACTGTATTGAAAGCTTTCTTAAGTTACACAGAACGTGCAACACACCTTTAATTGCCCTGTTACCTGCTCAATGTATTACGTATTACTTAGGGGTAATATGCTTCAATTGTCAGCAGCAATTTAAACATGCCCGGAGGGTAGGGTTGGTGGCCACTTCGTTATTTTAAAGTTTTCTTCCACCCATTTTGTACACTTGATTTATTCAGTATGAGAATTTCTCACACCATGTAGAGCAAAACATGAAGGACGGCGGGCTGCATTCCGAGAAGTGCTTGGCGCGGTGCCCTCTACAGACAATGGAGGTACGAGCATACGGGATAGAATACCAAGCATGACAGTGGCTGAAAGACTTCTTAAGTGACGGACCGCAGCACACTGTCAAGTGTTCATCAGAGACTAGGGTATTGGCAGTAGTGCCCCAGGGAAGTGTGATAAAAGTCTTATTCTCTACATACATGAATGATCTGACGAACAGGGTGAGCAGCAATCTGAGGCTGTTTACTCACGATGTGGTGTACGGGAAGGTGCCGTCGTTGAATGACTGTAGGAGGATAGAGGATGACCTAGAAAAAATTTCTAGTCGGTGTGATGAGTGACAGCTTGCTCTAGATGTAAAAAAAAGTAATCTAATGTAGACGAGTAGGGAGAACAATCCTGCTATGTTCAAAAACAGTATTACCAGTATACTGCTTGATACAGTCACGTCGATCAAATTTCTAAGCGTAGCAACGAAAACCGATAAGAATTGGAAAGAACATGTAAGGACGGTGGCAGCAATGGCGAATGGTCGACTTGTGTGTAGCTCGTCTACAAACAATATAGCGTTTAAAACACTAGTCCGACGCGTTCTTAAGTAATGCTCGAGTGTTCAGGATCCCCAACAGGTCGGATTAATTGAATACATCAAAACAGTTCAGAGGCGTTTTCCAAAATACGTTGTCATTAGGTTCGATCAACAAACTAGTATTACAGCGATGCTTCATTAACTCAAACTGGAATACCTGGAGGGAAGGCGATTTTCTTTTCGCGGAACACTATTGAGAAAATGTAGAGAACCGGCATTGAAGATGACTGCAGAACGATTCTACTGCCGCCAACGCACATTTCGCGTGAAGATCATAAAGGTAAGATAAGAGAAATTAGGGCCCGTACGGAAGCATATAAACAGTAGTTTTTCTATCATGCATCTTATGGTGGCTCGCGGGATATGTTTCTGGATATGGACTTAGAAGATTCGTAAATGATTTGATTGTTTCGCCGGAAGTTACACCGTAGTCTAGTGCCTTAGGCGTTAGTTGTGGCTTATTTGTTCATTCCTCAAGTAAGGTAGCACCATTAAACGTTTGGGAACGGTAAAGGAGGCGGTCATGGAATCCGAGTGGAAACATTGTAATTGATTGTGAGCTTGACCTCGAAATGTCAAAGGCGAAGGCGACAGGTCACAGCTGCGAGCAAGATCAAAGAGCCTGCACATATTTCGCAGGGCGCATATTCGACCCTATAAATACGCAGCTGCCGCGTGTTCAGCTGAGGGGAAAATCTTCGCTCAACAAAAGGCTTTAAAAATAATTCTACCGCAGTGCGGTTACCGAGACATCATGTTTTCGCAGCTTACCGTAGTATATTTTCTTATAACACATCTCTCACTTAAGTTATTAGATTAATTGCGCGGTCTTGAAATGCACCTGAGAAAAACTAACGTGCTATACACACATTACAGTCCGATTCTTGGAAGCAAAATTATATCTGTGAGACTGGGTCTATTTACATACTCAAATTATTTCAAAGCTAATCCAAGCCTTGCGGTGCGAGTGATACGGGGTGTCCCAGGAGTAATGGTCAACATTCAAGTAGATGACACAACGATCGTCTGAAGCAAAAGACTTCATATGGATATATGTCTTAGGAATGGCTTCCGAGATAGAACACATTTAATGTACATTGTTATTTATTTTCACTTGTATTCAATATATTGCCGTGTTTACACATGTAAAACAGTTATGGAACATTACAACATGTGCATCAATTGAAAAATACGTATTTTTAACACATTCACCCCTAAGCATTGCAGTACACGTCCCATTACTGTTGTTGTACAGTTCACAATAAATGTTATATTATCCCAACGCCAACTTCAATTAATTTGTGTGCTCTTGGGAGAACATGTTGTGTTACTTGTCTGAGTGCCTCTGAACGTTTCCTAATGAGGGTAGCAGCCTCCATATTGCCATCAACCAGTCCATATTCTTTCGTTTGTACGCCTCAGACTACATCCAACCACATAAACAGAAATCTAATGCCGCAAGGTCTGTCGATCATTGCGGCCAGTTAATACTACTACCAAGACTAATCGAGTGAATAGGGCAAGTGCAGTTAGGGTGGTCAAATGGAACAGATGGATCTGAGCACTATGGTGCTTAACATCTGAAGTCATCAGTCCCCCAGACTTAGAACTACTACAGCAGGAGGCAGGATTCGAACCTGCGACCGAAGCAGCAGCGTGGTTCCGGACTGAAGCGCCGAGAACCGCTCGGCCATAACAGCCGGCTAGTTAGGGGGTTCTATAAAGATGGTAGCAGCCTCCATGTTGCCGCCAACCAGTCCATATCGCGTATTCATCTTTCGTTTGTACACCTCAGACTTCGTCCAACTGCATAAAGAGAAAGCTAATGCCGCAAGGTCTGGTGATCACCGTCGCCAGTTAATATTACTACCAAGACAAATCCAGCGACTAGGGCAAGTGCAGTTAGAGTGTTCCCTCACACATCTGGTAAAACGTGAAGTGGCTCCGTCATGCTGGATGTACATCGCGTTCCGTATGAGCGTAGGAAAGTCATCAGAGCGTTCAACAAAAGAGTTTTCCAAAAAATGATTGTAACTCTGTCCCGTAAATTGCTCTTCTAAAAAGACTAGACCTATTAATATGTTACCGATAATGACGCACCAAACCAGATTTCTTGGTCTTGGTGGTGTTGGATGGCCCCAGATCGAATACGTCCGGCGGATTACCGACGAGTTCGGCGTGCCGGCCTGATTGGATATGGTTTTTAGGCAGTTTCCCACATCTCACTAGGTGAATACCACAAAAGCACTCAAGTCCCGCATCAGTTGCAGGTTTCGTAAATATTTAGAAAACTTTCATTCCTTTTCACATGAACAACTCTACACAGAAACACATATTCCGTTCCGAGCGATTGCGTGGTGGCTGTAGAAAGGGCATTCGGCCTCCTTTAAACTATCCGTGTCAAATCCGTTAATAACCGTGACGACCCCGCGCCTATGTGTGACAAAGGCTCAAGGAAGAAAAAAATGGACTTCGTTGACTATACATCATCTTTCAAGACTTGAAAAATATCATCCAGTAGTCTGGCTTACTCGTTCCTTGAGGTGCTTATTTTCGCCGCTGTGATGAAAAGTATGAGTGTAGTAACTTAGAAGAGTAACAGAAATAATTGCACTTTTCATGTTCTGCCTTCTTCCATTAATTACGGTACATGCACTCCATGTAGAAAAATGGTTCAAATGGCTCTGAGCACTATGGGACTTAACAGCTGAGGTCAACAGTCCCCTAGAACTTAGAACTACTTAAACCTAACTAACCTAAGGACATCACACACAGCCATGCCCGAGGCAGGATTCGAACCTGCGACCGTAGCAGCAGCCCAGTTCCGGACTGAAGCGCCTAGAGCCGCTCAGCCACAGCGGCCGGCGATGTGTCGGTGCATTTAAATTTTATGCGCAGAGGAGAGTGCAACACCTCACCCGCAGGTGAGAAGTAAGTTTCCCTTTTCGTCTGTAGAGACGCCTGGCCAGTTATTTCGAATTTTCTCTTTGGAGCGGGAACGGTGACGATTGTCTCCTCTCACGTCATTGGATTACAAGAAGTCATGAGCTCTGATTGGCCAAAGTCAGGCCAGGCGCATCATTTTTCACGAGGATGCTAGCAAGAGAGGTAAACAAAGTTTATGGTCACTGGCGCTGACTCCGATCTTGAGGTTGGTTCGGTAGGTGCTTTTTCTCTTGAGTGATTGATCTGAACCGAAAATGAAGAATATGTAGTTTCGGTCAAGCTTCATTTTTATTTTTGGCCTCACGATGACCCTTAATTTATTTAGCCGGCCGAAGTGGCCGTGCGGTTAAAGGCGCTGCAGTGTGGAACCGCAAGACCGCTACGGTCGCAGGTTCGAATCTTGCCTCGGGCATGGATGTTTGTGATGTCCTTAGGTTAGTTAGGTTTAACTAGTTCTAAGTTCTAGGGGACTAATGACCTCAGCAGTTGAGTCCCATAGTGCTCAGAGCCATTTTTGAACCTTAATTTATTTAATATCGCGTCAATAATTTCATTATTTTCTTTGACTTACGAGTGCTATATCTTAGTGAAATTTTGTCCACATAACTGTATGTGATTGCATCCCTGAATCTCGGCATCCCTGCCCATCCCTCTCTGCCCCTCCCCTCCACCCCTCACAGCATGGTCAAGCAATTATTTCTGCAGTATCGGTGAGTGTAGATTCGAGCGTGATCTGTAATTTTACCGATTTTGATTTCCTACATAAGTATCTTATAGGGGATAAGGTATCTCCTTCATGCTGCCTTTACTCAGCCCGAAAAAATTATATTTATCAGTGAAACACGAGTACAATAACTTCGTTAACGCCTTTAGCAATGAGAACATATTTGATAATGACTTATCAGAACCGTGTTCATTACCTGGAAGTTAGCAACTAGCTGATGCTAAATGAAATTCGTAAATGGTTCAGAAACGTCGCCTATTGGCGTACGTTTCGCCATCAGAAACAACGGAATTAACTTCACCTATCTAAATAGGAAATGTGGAAGTAACAACTTTCCCGTATATTACCTCTGAACCTTTTAGGAAAGATATAGCGCAGGCTGCATAAAACGAATTGTTAGGGACAGCGGAATCACCCTGTATGCCAATTTTTTAAGTATGTTGAATTGGAAGGATGCTTTCCAAACACCTTGTAGATCCACTCTCTCTCTCTCTCTCGATATGTCGAGACGATTTGAGTCGTCTGCTGTGTCAAGTTAGTAACAGCACTACTAGTTCCAGGTGATACTTCTGTCTCACAGTATAGAAGTGCAGGCACTCCCCCTGATTCTCGCACCTCCGTTGTTTCCGCCACGCCCCCGCTGCCTACTCTCCCACACGACATATTTTGTTCTTTATTTTTTCGCCACGTCGCGCAGTGAGCGGCGTGCTGTCACAGGCGACGTTATCTCGGCCAGGCGGGCCCGCTGCTGTGCCGCTAAGGCTGGCCGGCGATCGCCGCTGCACGTCCCACCTGTCTACATACCTGCCGGGTCTGCGAGCACCAAAAGGGACCACTTCCCCGATACTACCGCCTCTGACGTGTCACCGAGTCTGCTACAAAACACTGCGAGCCATTTCGGAAAAAGTGCCTCTTACGAAATGCAAAAGCGTTGGAGACGTTCCTTCCGTTAAGTCGCGTCTCGGGAAGTCTCCCTCCCAGATGCTGGTGGCCAGAATTCGTGCACCCCTGGCAAAGTGTGACGTCCTTGGAAAAATAATTAAATTAGCCGATGAGCCAAAACATTATTCCCTCCTCCTTAATGGTATGTTTGTCCGTCTTTGGAATGAAATACGTCACTGACTCTGCGTATCATGGGCCCGACAGTTAGCTAGTAGGTTTGTGAAGGTATGTGACATTAGATGTCACAGGTCATGTAATTTGCGTAAATAGCGGGCCTCTGATTTGCAGACGTGGTGATGACGCCCGGTAGCGACCCAGATGAGTTCCATAAGATTTACATCAGAAGAATTTGGTCGCTGAGGCATCAACGGGAGTTCACTATAATTTTTCTCAAACCACTGTAGCACTGTTCTGGCTCTGAGACACGGACAATTATACTGTTGAAATAATCTGTCGGGGAATCGGGGAAGATACTACGCATGAAGGGATGCAGGTGGCTCCCAGCTGCCAGCGTCCAAGTGTACGAGTATGTCTCCCATAGCTTAAAAAAAAAAAAAAAAATGGATTCAGCCGAAGAGCCGGCACGTTTCCATTGATCGATAGTCGAATCCCAATGGTGCCATGTCCACTGTAGTCGTAATTGACGATGTCGTTGTGCCAACATGTGAGCGCGTAGGGGAGGTCTGCTGTGGAGCTCCATGTTCAACAGTGTACAGTGAACGGTGCGCTCCGAAACACTTGCACGTGCATCACCATTGTTCTTTTTCGGCAGCGATGCCACGGATCACCATCTGTCCTACTTTATAGAGCAGACAAGCCTCGCAACGTCTGCGAAGAGTCGTGGACGTCTAACCATTTAGCACCTAGTGGTAGTTTCACTGTCGTTCTACGTCTTTCCGTACATGCTCACGGCAGCAGCATGTGAACTTTCCACGAGCTCGCCGTTATTCGTTCACAGGCTCTGCGTAATAATAACCTACCCTTTGCCAAATTGGCTTATCTCAGTGGATTTCAATATTTGCAGCCCATATCTTCGCCAGGGTGATCCACAGTTCGCGTCTGCTTCGCTTACATACTTTAGTTATCGCGCCATGTGCCGGCAACGCCACCAGGCGGGATCGAACTTTGCGGTGGACAGTAGTCATTAATTATGGCTTATCAGCTTAAATCAGCGTGCTCTCTCTCTCTCTCTCTCTCTCTCTCTCTCTCTCTCTCTCTCTTTCTGACACACACACACACACACACACACACACAGTACATTGTACTCTTGGTTGGCACAATTGATAACGTAAGCTTACTCCCTATTGTGTGCCTTGTGGGTAGTATAATTTAATTGTAATCTTTAATCAAACATCTTACACTGGCACTGTATATCTGACATGAGTTAAACCTCCCATCAGTTTACTGACAAAGGACCAAGGTTTCTGGGAGCCTTTCCTTGGTTCGGTCATTTTCTTCATGCAGCTCACCACATGTCTATATTTACTGAATGACACTGTAACTGCTGTGTACGACTTCGACATAACGCTAAGGAGACCTGCGTTACAGAGTGGTGCGGCAACTGTCATCTTAAGAAAGCTGGCACTAGGAGAAGAGATTAACGAACAAGTTAATACACCAAACCGAAGATTTATGTGTATTTCTTGAAATGTACGAAGACTCATTACGAATGGTGCAACAAGGAACAGAGTCCAGTTGTCTCATTGCCAACATGGATGAAGCACAAACTATGGTGTTGGAGCTGCGACCGGATGGGGTCTGCGTAGCACCACGTGGCGATGTGTCTCCGAGCGAAGGTGGGGTGAGTTGCTGCCGCCAGCGGGGGATGCTCAAAGTGCAGGGCTGCAGGAGGTTTGGCTCAGCAGACGTTCATCATTGGGTCCTCCAGATCACACATGATCTCTGTCAGCGTTGGACAGAAGCTTGCAGTTCCACACCAACTGTAGAACGGCAGTGGGATGGTATCGAAATGAGATATAGCATTAATGATTCTGCCCCAGCTGTTGTTTAGGCGTATTTACTTTCTTTAATTTCATATGACTGAGCTCAGCCTTTTAGACCATACTCAAGTGCTGTAAGTGCAAACATGTCTTAATACATCCAGTCATTTAGCAGCAGAAGTGAGAGTTCTAACTGCAAGCACGTATACATGTGAGCGTCAAATTTGAAATAATATGTTAATCAACTACAATAACAGCCATTATAGAAACTACTGTCACGTTCTCAGACACTGTACGAATCAGTTTCATAGTTTAAAAACGGTCCGTTCTCCGACACTGTGTGTGCTCATTTATGTACTGGTAGTTTAAAACTAACTCAATCGTAAAGTGCATTTAGCAGTATCTTCACGTTCTTTGATCCAAATACAAAACATATAATCATATCTTAATTTATAAGCAAATTTAGTACGAATACATAATAGTTTATCAACACGTGAAGAAAACAATCAGATTTGAATGCGAAACTTCCTGGCAGATTAAACTGTGTGCCAGACCGAGACTCGAACTGGAGACCTTCGCCTTTCGCGGGCTAGTGTTCCAACATCTGAGCTACCCAAGCACGACTCATGACCCGTCCCCAAAGCTTCAGTTCGGCCATTACCTCGTCTACTACCTTCCAAACTTCACGGAATCTTTTCTGCGAACCTTGGTAGAGCACTTGCCCGCGAAAGGTGAAGGTCCCGATTTCGAGTCCCGGTCCGGCACACAGTTTTAATCTGCCAGGAAGTTTCATATCACCGCACACTCCGATACAGAGTGAAAATCTCATTCTGGAGATCTGAATTCCACTGACCGTCACCTGAAGTCTATACGATCAGGAGTTGAGATCGGTTACACTAACGGTGCCGATATACTGACGTGCTGATTTGAAATGATCAACCACTTTTGGCCGATGTCGTCTAGCAGTGGAACCCCATGATGTCAGTGTCACTGTGATTACAGCTTCTCTCGAAGCTACGCATTGCAGATGTGGGTCAGCGTAGTGGATCAGTGTCCTTTCTTCAGCTGTTGCTGTTGGTAAACCACTGTGTATTAGCACTAGACATTGTAATTTAAACCATGATAGTATATTACGTATTTGGATTAAAGAATGTGGATATATTGCTAAATTAACTTTGTCGTGTAATTGTAATGTGTATACTCCAATTTGAGGAAAATGAAGTCGAGTACAAAAAAAGAAAAAGAAAAAAAAAAAGAAAAAAAACCCTTACTGCATCATGGGTAGTGATGCATCTCAAACGACCCCAGTTAGTAATCTATGTCGTACATTGTAGTAAACACACACCTTACAGTAACTGTCAATAGCTTCAGTCATTACAATATGTCATTGCGACCCATAAACAACACGTGGGTTGTATCCTACAATTTTAATAGTAGAAAGGAATAGTTTATGGCATGCTGATAGTGAGATATATCTTGGCAACTACTTTTTTACGATGAAGTATTGTTAAAATTCCTGAATGTTGAAACCGTTTCAAACTTTCATTTAATGCTATTAACTGTTCGATGTTATCTAGGAAGAGAGAGACATAGCACTAAATAATATATAATATGACATACATCACCAGCTCAAATGCATTTGAGAATGGCCACAGGTCGAAATTAACCAGCAATATAGTATAATACACGATGATCTTTATTTCATCTTGTATGAAGAAACTGTCCCCCCCCCCCCCCCCCTCTCCTGACTCATTCACATTAACCATGGACGTTGCTTGGTGGGCAGGCTTGCGTGCCTCAGCGAATCAAGTAACTGTAATACAAGAGTAGGTTTAATAATGAATTAAAAATTAGGAACGCGGATAAGCTACTACGAACAGCATAGTGAACGCATTATTGTAACCAAGATAGACGCGAAGACCGTGCCTATCACAGTGGTACAATTTTATATGCCAACTATCTCCACAGATAGCGAAGAATGTTCAAACAGTCATGGAGGACTGGAATTCGACAGTAGGGAAAGGAAGAGAAGGAAAAGTAATAGTGAATATGGATTGGGGAGAAGGAACGAAAGAGTAAGTCGCGTGGTGGAATTTTGCACAGAGCATCATCCCTAATACTTGGTTTGAGACTCATGAAACAATGTTGTATGCATGGAAGGCACCTGGAGACACCGGCAGGTTCCAGATTGACTATATAATGGTAAGACAGACATTTAGGAACCAGGTTTTAAGTAGTAAGACATTTCCAGGGGCAGGTGTGGATTCTGACCACAATTTATTGGTGATGAACTGTAAATTAAAACTGAAAAAACTACAGAAAAGTAAGAATTTAAGGAGATGGGACCTGGATAAACGTAAAGAACTAGAAGTTGTAGAGAGTTTCAGAGGGAGCAATAGTGATCGACTGACAAGATCAGGGGAAAGGAATACAGTAGAAGAAGAATGGGTAGGTTTGAGAGATGAAATAGTGAGGCAGCGAATGATCAAGTAGGTGAAATGATGAGGGCTGGTAGAAATCCTTGGGTAACACAGGAAATATTGAATTTAATTGATGAAAGGAGAAAATATAAAATTACAGTAAATGAAGCAGGCGAAAAGGAATACAAACGTTACAAAAATGAGATCGACAGGAAATGCAGAACGGCTAAGCGGGAATAGCTAGATAGCTAGAGGACAAATTTAAGGATGTAGAAGCGTATATCACAAGGAGTAAGATAGATGCCGCCTACAGAAAAATTAAAGAACCCTTTGGAGAAAGAGAACTACATGTATGAATATCAAGAGCTTAGATGGTAACCAATCCTAAGCAAAGAAGGGAAATGCGAAAGGTGGAAGGGGTGCGTAGAGGTTCTATACAACGGAGATGTACTTGAGAACAAATTTGGAAATCTGTGGTAAGTTCTTTGAGGCCAAATTGCTGAGGTCATCGCTCCCTAATCTTTCACACTATTTTCTCTACATTAAACTTAACTACACTAAGGACAAAACACACAGCCATGCCCGAGAGACGAGTCGAACCTCCGACAGTAAGTACTAGAGGGCAGTGTTATGGAAATGGAAGAGGACGTAGATGAAGATGAGATGGGAATATGATACTGCGTGAAAAATTTGGAAGAGCATTGAAAGCTCTAAACAGAAACAGGAGTAGACAACATTCTGTTAGTACTACTGACAGCCTTGGAAGAGCCAGCCATGACAAAACTCTTCCATCTGGTGGACAAGAAGAATATAGTAATTCCAGTTCCAAGCAAAGCAGGTGGTAACAGGTGTGAAGATTATCGAACTATCAAATTAATATATCACCGTTGCAAAATATTAACAGGTATTCTTTACAGACGAATGGAAAACCTGATAGAAGCTGACCTCTGGGAAGATCAGGTTGGATTCCCTAGAAATGTAGGAACACGCGAAGCAATACTAACGCTAAGGCAAATCTACGTTTCTAGTATTTGTAGACTTAGAGAAATAATGGAGTGTAGACGAATTAAATCGGGTGATGCTGAGTGAATCAGATTAGGAAATGAGATACTTAAAGTAGTAAAGGAGTTTTGCTATTTGGGGAGCAAAATAACTGATGATGCTCGAAGTAGAGAGGATATAAAATGTAGACTGGCAATGGCAAGGAAAGCGTTTCTGAAGAAGAGAAATTTGTTAACACCGAGTAAAGATTTAAGTGTCAGGAAGTCGTTTCTGAAAGTATTTGTATGGAGTGTAGCCATGTATGGAAGTGAAACGTGGACGATAATTAGTTTGGACAAAAAGAGAATACAAGCATTCGAAATGTGGTGCTACAGGAGAATGCTGAAGGTTAGATGGGTAGATCACATAACTAATGACGAGGTACTGAACAAATTTGGGAAGAAGAGAAATTTGTGGCACAACTTGGCTAGAAGAAGGGATCGGTTGGTAGGACATGTTCTGAGGCATCGAGGTATCACCAATTTAGTATTGGGGGGCAGCGTGGGGGCTAAAAATCGTAGGTGGAGACCGAGAGATGAATACACTAAGCAAATTCAGAAGGATGTAGGCTGCAGTAGGTACTGGGAGATGAAGAAGCTTGCACAGGATAGAGTGGCATGGAGAGCTGCATCAAACCAGTCTCTGGAATGAAAGCCACAACAACAAAAACAGAGAAAGCTTTTGACAGTGTTGACTGGAATACTCTCTTTCAAATTCAGAAGGTGGCAGGGCTAAAATACAGGGAGCCAAAGGCTGCTTACAGTTTGTACGGAAATCAGATGGCAGTTATATGATCCGAGGGGCACGAAATGGAAGCAATGGTTGAGAAGGGATTGAGACAGGGTTGTAGTCAGTCCCTGATGTCATTCAGTCTGTACATTGAGCAAGCAGTAAAGTAAACCATAGAAAAATTTGGAATAAGAATTCAAATCCAAGAAGAAGAAATAATAACCTTGAGGTTTACCGATGACACTGTAATTCTGTCAGAACAGCTAAGGACTTGGAAGAACAGTTGAACTGAATGGACAGTGTCTTGAAAGGAGGATGTAAAATGAACATCAACAAAAGCAAAACGAGGATAATGGAATGTAGTCGAATTAAATCAGGTGATGCTGAGGGAATTAAATTAGGGAAAGATGAGTTTCGGTACTTACGTGGCAAAATAACTGAAAATGGTCGAAATAGAGAGGTCATGAAATGTAGATTGGAGTTGGCAAGGGAAGCGTTTCCGAAGATGAGAAATTTAACATCGAGTATAGATTTCAGTGTTTGGAAGTCGATAGTGAAAGTATTTGTATGGAATGTAGGCATATAGGGATGTGAAACATGGACGATAAACAGTTTAGACAAAAAGTGAATATAAGCTTACGAAATGGGGTGCTACAGAAGAATGTTGATGATTAGATGGATAGATGACGTAACTAATGAGGAGGTACTGAATTAAATTGGGGAGAAGAGGAATTTGTGGCACTACTTGACTAGAAGGGGGGATCGGTTTTTATCACACAATCTCAGATATCAAGAGATCACCAACTTATTATTGGAGGGAAGTGCGGAGAGTAAAAGTCGTAGAGGGAGACCAAGAGATGAAGACACTAAGCAGATTCAGAAGGATGTAGGTTCCAGTACTTACTCGGAGATGAAGAGGCTTGCACAGGATAGAGTAGCATAAAGAAACTGTCAGCCTATAGTAGATGTTTAACAGGACTGTTTTATCATTCAAAAATTACGTCGAGGCCGTGGATCCACACATAAAGAAATTAATAACTGAAATTATTCGCTAAAATTAATTGCATAAATTGAATGATGCAGATGATCTGCTAGCAAAATTAGTTAAAACCCGATATTCTGCGATTTTATTACTTCACCATGCTTAGTGTCAGATACTATGCTGAGTAGTACTCAATTAGAATCGTAACTGATAATAGAGCAACATTAGTTTTTTTAAACAAGTTCTAAATAGAATGAATAAATTAAAGTCGCATGCGCTTACGAGTAACCTCTCGTATCTGAAATAAATTTCCTGAAGTCTGGTTGCATTTCCATGTCATCATGAGCGTGTAATGAAACGTATTTCCACAGATGTGTCGATACAATTCATTGTGTCATGATCGCTTTTGTTCCTCAAAACATCATCATGTTGCTGTGTAGTGTCAATATCACGATTTAAGAATCTAGTTGTCTTGTGTAACTCAGTGCACACAACAAGAGTTGTTACATGTCTTTACTGCTCGCCTTATTCTGCTAGGCAATCAGCAGAATGTCTATATGATAGTCTATACGAGATATTTCTACCAATGTTACATAAAATGACGTCTTAAATCAAGATAGGAGCACAGTTTGCCAACTTAACGAACGAAACCAATTTGACACAATGAATGTCTGTCAATACAAAAAATGGCTCTGAGCACTATGGGACTCAACTGCTGTGGTCATAAGTCCCCTAGAACTTAGAACTACTTAAACCTAACTAACCTAAGGACAGCACACAACACCCAGCCATCACGAGGCAGAGAAAATCCCTGACCCCGCCGGGAATCGAACCCGGGAACCCGGGCGTGGGAAGCGAGAACGCTACCGCACGACCACGAGATTCGGGCCCTGTCAATACATCTGCAGTGGTTCTCATTAATTATTTCATTTTGCTGTGGAGCTCAAAATGATCAACATTAGAATGTCTTTCTCTTCATTCCCATAATTCGTAAGCCTTTCCGGTTGTTCTAGTAACTGAGTGAAGAATGCATGCTATTCGCCACGTTCTTCTCGAGACAGGTTGGTCTATCACTCGTTCACATGCATTCGACTTCGTGTTAATAGGAAAGGCCATAGTGCGGGACTTATTTCGTTTGGTCCCATAGGAACTTACCGCCGCCGCCACCACAACTTATTTCTAAGCACAGAATAACTGAGACATTCATGTTGTTGTAAATTGGAGATCGGATTAACTGTCTCCAAGTTATTGGCCAATATTATCAGGAAACGGTGGCGACGCGGTCGGGTGACTGTTGCCAGTGCCACTTTGACTGGGGTCTACATGAACTGAGAAAGTACTGACCTACCTAGACAAAACCCCGCGCGTGTGTGTGTGTGTGTGTGTGTGTGTGTGTGTGTGTGTGTGTGTGTAGTGTAGTGTAGTGTAGTGTGACTGGTGTCTTACTGTCGTAAGCGTTCTCTTCTACTAGGGTGCTAGGTAACATGAAATTTTCTCTGCATTTCAGCACTTTCAGAGGGGGGGGGGGGGGGGGGGGGCTGGGCACTCAGTGGGTCGTTTCCAGATTCATAAATTAACAGCACATCGACATCACAAGGAGAGCATAGTTAAGGAAAAGGAAGGTAAGTAGTACTCTGGCCAAACGGACTAGTTAAGGCACAACAAACGCCTGAAGAAGACCTTAATGACGGACAGGATGCGCGTAACTTTTTGTTGGACCATAAACAACAGCAAGAGCAAGAGCAATAGGCAACATAAAAAAGGCAAAATAATAGGTAGATTGAGGCTGGTGACGTTCAGGAATCGCTGCTTGCGCCTATGTCTGCCATCGACACTGAGACTTGAACAGGGATAGCTACTGATGTTGACGTTGTGGTTGTTTTTGCGGAGGCTGCGAATGGAGTGACTGTGAACGGACATAGGAGAATTGGTAGGCGTCCTGGGACGACGGCCTGACGAAAGTATTGAGCCGAGGAGGCCGTGAACAGGCAACAGCACGTCATTGGTAGGCTGGGCACCTTCTACACGAGGCAGGGTGGTCCTGTTCACAATTACGGCATTTTTTCTTCTGTGTCCTTGGAAATGTGCATCCCGAGAATGATGGTAACCTGCATACTTCACACACCGTTTTGTGAGGTGGTAGTAATTCGACGTATGCTTATTACACTGAGGGGGGGGGGGCCCTCTTTCCGCATATAATCTTCGACTCACGCGTTAGTGTCAAGTACATATTGAAGATTGCATATTCGGTCGTTAGTCTTATCTAACGGAAAGAAAATAACGTAAATGGGAAGAAGTCGTAAGTCCTAGGACAGGTCCGTTTTTGTGTTGGTAAACAGTAGCTCGTCAAGACGTCTACTGGATGCGCCGGAAGACCCTTCAAGGCAACTTTCAGCCCATTTTCGTCAGGATTCTGGTGTGTGAAGAAGTCAATTATATGTGGTTGAAAAAAGGCGATGACTTTCCGTTTGTCAGTGAAGGTTGCAAAAGATACTTGACCTTATGGCCTTGACATACAGCCTTGGGGAAGCCGTCTAACAGTGCCTTCAAGGCCGTATTTAATTCAAGGTATTTTTTCAGTAGAATAGATGGTAACTGGTGAAACTTTCTTCAGATGATGTGAAGCAGTGGCAGTCACAGGTTTCTGTGACTGCGAGCGGGCTTCCTATTGAGTCACTGGTAAATCCCCGTCGTAAGCTGTTGTAGAATAAAGGGTTGGGGATGATTGGACGCTCCTGCAGTCTCCAGCTGCCGTTTGCGAGGGTTGGAGTCATGGGGCGGCAAGACAGATTTATGGTGACTTTTCGATTTCTCCATAGCACAAGCTTCATCGTCGGACCACCATCGTCGTTGAGTTCCTGCGCCGGTGTGTTCCATTTTCCATGGTCTCAATAAATCCATGTTCAATGCTATAGTTAGGAATGGCATCGGCATCAAGGAGGCTGACCTCTGCTGAATAGGAGCTGGTGTCTCGTAACGTGGTGGGTTGAGCAACACGCATTGGTTGGTCGACAGTTGTGGTCTGTCGTTCCGTTTCTTCAAGTCGAAAATACGGCGAGTAAACAAGTCCGCTGCAGACGGAAGGACAGGCTGAGGATAAACAACTATTAGCGAAAAGCAAGTCAAGACAATTATTGAACTGTATGAAATAAAATCGTCATAACTTCTGAACGTTTTCGGTTAGGAGGTCAAAACTGCACGGTTGATCACGGGGCACGATTGGTATTAGTATGCGCATGCATGGATAGGTTTAGCGACAAAGCCCACTTCGATTTGGTTGGGCTCGTCAATAAGCTAATTTGGCGCGTTTGGGGGATTTAGAATCCGCATTTCGCTATCGAGAAGTCTCCTCGCCCTCAACGAATCACAGAATAATCGATGCGATATTCCTTGATGGCACGGTGACTACCGTAAGGTAGGTGAAGGTTTTGGAAGATGATTTGATCACCATTATCCAAAGTGACCGTGATTTCGACATGATGTGGTTCATGGAGGTCGGAGCTCGACCCCATCGAAGGAAGAGAGTTTTTGATGTCCTAGATGAACACTTGGGGGGCCGCAATCTGGCTCTGGGGTACCGAGAGGCCACTGGCCTGGACCTCGATTGGCCGACATAGTCTCCGGATCTGAACACATCACCGCCAATGATGGAAGGCGTATCGAACATAACATAAATGCGAATACCTTTAACGACGTTTACGTGTTGGGTAAAGTGTATGCACGCAGTAGTTTATTTTTTTTTTCAAATAGTTCAATAACTGTCACCCTGTAAACACGCTGGCGCGGCCAGTTCGTACCTCGCCGGATTCAGACCAGGGACTGACTCACTGCCACAGCATACCATAAACCGGCCTCAATAGCTGCCAGATATGATCTGTCATAACCGTGCGGTCATTTACGGAACACAGTCGTATACTTACGGTTATTTATTACGCATGTACGTACTGAAGAAGTACATGGACGCATTCGGTCAGTTCACTCTTGTGGACAATCCTGGAGGACGCGTTAGTGAGCGGTGGATGTCCAGCGAGAACGGTCCCAGGCGACGGCGGGGGACCTTTGACCGCTGCTGCTGTTGGCGGCGTGTGGCGCCGTGATGGGGGGGGGGGGATGGGGGGGAGGTCTGGGCGGAAGGACGAGCGCTGGCCGGAAGGAAGGAAGCGCCGCCACGGCGAGGCCCGGCCCGGCCCGGCGTGCCGTGGCGTGCGGCGGCCGATAGCGGCGGTGCGCTCCAGACCGCTCCAGGCCCGGCGAGGCAGTCCGGGCCCCGCCTCAATTATTCAGCGCGCCGGAAGTGCGGCCGCAGCGTCAGACTCCAGCAGAGCGCCGGCGAGCCGTCAGCTCCTCGTGGCCCGGGCGCCCTACATGTGTCGGCACTCTGAAGAGGCGTGGCTGCACTAGGTCGTCTGGAGTAATGCAGACAAGCTGCGAGGAACAAACAACGTATAATCAACTTCTGTGCCGAAGTACCTGGTTATATTGTTATAGAGCAGAGCCGTAGACCGGTGGTTCCCAAAGCTGCTGTACGTGAAGGTCTATCCCAGTCATCATGTACATGTCTCTTGAGCAAGAGGCAGGCCGCGAAAAGAAGGAGAAGGAACAATTTCGGCACTACCTCGAAATAACGAGTATAGTCGCGGGCCTATGTATCCCTCGCTTGGGTAAGTAACTGAAAGAACTGAAAATACGTACGTCCCCAAGTCCGGATAGCATCCCGCTAAAGTTTTGGAAATAGTAGGCTACTCTATGGCATTGGCTCCTAACTTAGCTTCCATTTCTCGCGAATCTCTCACCACAAAGTCGCAAAGTGACAGGAAAAAAAGCGCAGGTCACTCCTGCACATAAATAATCCAAAGAACGAACCCGTAAAATTACAGTCCAGTATCCTTAACATCATAATAATAATTGTGTTAAGGATACTGGTCTGTAATTTTACGGGTACAATTGACCATATAAACACAATGCGTGAGGTAATTAGTGGATCCAATGAGTATGAAATGCCACTATGCGTAGCCTTCATTGACTTCGAAAAAGCCTTTGATTCTGTCAGCCACACTGCAGTCATACAAGCAGTGCCGAGCAAGGAGTCGAAACAAAATATATAAACATATTGTGCAACATTTATGACACATCTGTAGCATCTATCAACATAGGAAAAAAGAAGTGCGAATTTCCGATTGGAAAAGGAGTAAAGCAGGGAGATCCTATATCCCCGAAGTTATTTATAGCAGTTCTCGACATGGCTATGTCCAAACTTATTTGGAGCAACAGACGAATAAGGATAAATGGTAAAAGGCTCACCAACCTGAGGTTATCTGACGATATAGTGGTCCTTGCTAAGAGTAAGATGGAAATGTAGTCCTCTATAAAAGACTTAACAGATCGTTGTCAGGAAGTTGAACTTAAAATAAATCACTGTAAAACTAAGGTTATACATAACAAGCGGGTAGATGCAGGACAAGTAACACTGAACGGCAACATACTAATCAGTGTTACAGAATACGTTTATCTGGGGCAATTAATTAACGGAAAAGAGGATTTGAAACCTGAAATTTTTCGTCTAATTAAACTGGGTTGGAGAGCTTAATTTTCACTCTACGGCAGCGAGTGCGCTGATATGAGCACTTTCTCGTGGAAGGCGAAGGTCCCGAATTCCAGCCTCAGCTACCACAGGGTTTTAATCCGCCACGAAGATCCATGTTTTTGTTTCTGTCTGATGACTGCGTTATATTGCTCCATTTTGGTTTTCTTGTCAGTGGTTTAGACCCTTACGCAATACCTTCAGTGGTGCATATTGAGTTTCATAACACCCGTTAAGAGACTGAACAAACTTCTTTTTTAAAAAAAAATTACATGTAATGTCCGTAGAAGGCAACGTATCTGTTTCGAGACGGGGTGTGGTATGCTGTTTCAATCTGTCAGGAAGTTTAAAAAACTCTACGGACAACACAAAATTTTAAGCATAGAGAGAAGGTTAGAGCATAACGCCCAGTATTAACATCGACGTCATGAGAGGCAATAATAACATCATACACCCCCAATACAGGTGACCGACAACGAATTTTACATTATAAAGTTTAGTTCCCATCCAAGTGGTTCCTGGGTGGGGGTGCAAAAATAGCTTTCAAACAATACTGATTACTCATTGGTTTACGTTATTCTTAATTACATAAACTTTTCCTTAGATCTATCATTTTAGTAACACACTACGCGGGTATGTGGGTTCAACGATTCGGTTTCTGAGAAGCTGCGAGTGGCTTCAAGGGCCGAGCGGTCGCGACCAAAACAGTACACACATTCGAAGAGAAGAACCGAGAATAACCCAAGACGTGTAAGCCAAGAACAGCCAACCGTGTACAAAGTCACAATAACAAACTGAGAGGGAAACCTAGAGGAAGCGATTAACTCTGTAAAAAAGTAATGTCGGTGATCAGAAAACTTCGGAAATATCAACATAACTGGACGAGGAAAGCATGCGCACATTAGCTTACGATGTCTGAGGATATTGCCAGCTGAAGCAAAGTCCACGTACGTCGCCCGTGTGCGGACGCGATACCAGGTAACTCGGCATGAGCGAGGCCGGTGCGTTCATCTCGATTTCGATGTTCGAGACCGGCGAGGATACACTCTGGTTGAAGTGATCTAATTTTAAATTTTTAATTACGCCTTCTCCTCATTACAGTTGACTTGCGTTCCCCCACGTATCATTAAAGAGTCTCACAGGAATTAAGTTTCGAAATGCTTTGATAAAAATCGTTTGAAAATCATCTATCAAACGATAGCTTTCATCTTCGTCGTCCACAATGTTTCTAAAGAATATTCCCTTCTTCAGGTATGTTAGCATCCTCACCAACGTTCTCTCTCTCTCTCATTCTCTCTCTCTCTCTCTCTCTCTAACTTTTCTTTCCCTCAGACAGTTTTTCCTTAAAAATTGTTCAACCCAGTGCGTTTCTTTCTTTCTGATGTAGTTCAGAGGAGTTCATGTAATCTTTACTGTTTTGAGAACTTCACTATTCTTCACCCCATCCGTTTCCGTCCTTTTCCACAGCCATATTACAAAGCCTTCCATATGTTTCTCTGCTTTCTTTGTGCATCCTCTTCAACCTTGTAGTCCATATGTACTTACATTATAAATAAAAACTTTTGCAAATCATTTTCTTACATCAATTCCTATTGCTATAGCTGTCGGAATGCTTACATTTTTCTATATGCTTCCTCTTCTTGTTCTATCCTGATTTTACTGTTGCGGTACAGCTTGCAGCTGGAGTACGCATGCTTCCTAAGTAAGTGAACGAATTGTGATTTGTATTTTCTGGGTTGTGCGTATTTACTCCCTTCATTACTTTTCCCTTGGATACTTTTTTCTCCTCCTTATGTCAACAATTTTCTCAATTTTTTTCGCTTACTGATAGGACCTCCTGATAGCCTGTGTAGTTAATAACTTCCTTTCTACCTTCTAAGGCCTTCCTTCTGCTTATATTATTCAAGGTTTCATCCACAAATCGGTGATATTAAATGTTGCAGGGGGCTGAATGCATGCAGCAACCTTATGTCACACCTCTAATAACAGCTGTTGCATCAGTTTCTTTAACTTTCTCTGTGTCTTAAGTTTCCTGTCCTTCCAATCTACTGTAATTATTTCAATAATATTTTCATTTCTTCTCGATCAAATTTATTTTTGCATGCTACGAATCACACATACACCTCCCTCTTTACTTCCGTTACTTTTTTTGTTTCAATATCATCATCACTCTCTCTAGTTCCCTTTCTGTTCCAAATCCAAATTGATGCTCTATTAAGTTATTGTCTTCGCCGACTTCTAAGATAGAGGTGTTGTGTTTACTTAGAGTTTGCCAATTACTTATCATCGCTGAGTGGAAAATACAAGTATCAGACAACTTTTTCAGTGAGACAGGAAAGTAAGATAGAGGATACAAAGCTCCGATAAACACTTGAAAGATTGCGCATGACTGAGTAGTCTCCTCAGGTTCTCATTATCGCCGCACGATGTACGGAGCACGCTGTCTCGGATATTGCAGGTCATTTGCCTCTCAGACGATAGTATCGTCGTCGGGCGAACGCTATTTTTTCCTGCGCCGCACAAAAAAAATTGTATTTTGCTGCGAATAAATTTGTTTAGCGAGGAACAGCTTTCTTCCCCGTCGGTAGACATCGTTACAAAGCATTCCCCGTGAAATAGAACCTATCTCTTTTAAAGTGGGGTTGGCGCACGCTTTTCTGAAGGGCTACGGAGGGGTAGATTAACCTCTTTGGAAAAAGAAATTTAGCCACAGGTTGCTGTGAAAGCACTTGTTACGGCAACTGCAAAGGAGACGTCACGTGTAATAATATAATATTGTCCTATTTATATGTAAAATACTTCTGAAGAACTTAGTCTCACCAAATTAAAAAAAAAAAAAAACTGCTCTGAAGCACAAGAACGCTGCGCTTACACATTTACCATCTCTAAGTTTCTGCATCGGTTGTAATATATCTGGTGGTGTATGGGTCTGTTTTGTTGGAGTTCGGTCAGCTAACTCACCATAGCGACGAAGATGACTATTTCGGTAGTGGATGAAATGGGCTCGTAGTTCAGCCGATGATGCGTAATTACAGCCTTATTACCCACGCGAGGAAACCGCAATACTGTAAAATATTTCGATGGAATTGCGGTGTCACTGTTTACTAGGAATCAAATATTGATTGACAGGCTTCCTTCAGTAGGCTAGACACGAAGGCTGGAAAGATTGTTGTAACAGCAGATAAGTCAACTGCGTTCGTCGAAATTTATGGCGTGATTTCAAAGCCAGATGAAATTGATAGATTGTCACTCCCACTGTAGAAGCAGAGGTTCATTTGTAGAAGTGTCTTTAGATTCTAGTTTTATCTGAGAGGCAAGAGCACGTAAATTCGGTATGCTAAGTGCGGGGTATTTTTTCTGAGTTATTGTACTTCTTGGCAAAAACACATACGGTTTACAGCCCAATAAGTGACTTCCTTGAAGAGTTTCTCTTGGTAAACCCCACTTCCACGAGAGAGGTGCCATTATGCCATTCCGAGGATGAAGTGAATGGCGCAAAGAACAGAAAACTCCTGTACGTATAGGACGCCCTTTGAAGTTGGAAGCATTGTTTGGCTGCACCCGGCGTAACTGCCGAAGCGATCGTTTGACACGGCACAGCGGTATCGTTTTCGGAACTGTAGAGGAAGCCATGCGCTTCCGTCTCGCGCCTTCGTTCCACCTAGGAGCGTAACCGGTTCACCGTTCGCTTCCTGTTCCGCCGTATGGCTTCCTGTAACCGACACAGTGCTTGAACTCTCGGCACCAAAGCAATCGTACAATCGCTATACTAACTTTAAACGACCACACTTACACTTCTAACGTCATATGCATCACCAGCCGACCCTGCTCTCTCCTCCTTCCCCCCCCCCCCCCTCCCCCACCGTCACTTTCCACTGTTTCTTACATGTTTGTACTATCAGCACCTTTTCTGTCTCTATTAATTTAATTTACAGAATCCCTCAATATAATACGAAATTATGCAGCAGTTCACTAGATAGCTAGAACTGAGAAGTATTTTCCACATTATTTCTTCTCATTTCATTCTTACACTCATCACTAAATTTCTAAAGAGCACAGCGTTTTTATTAATGTCAGTTTTTCTGTCTCCCTAAAGGCCATGACTACCACGTCGCTCTGTGCTGCAGAAGCTTACTTTCGGAAAGCTGACTCTACTTTCTCGGTTAAATCTACTTTAGTGTTAGTCAAATGAATTTGTTCGTTTACCAAACAGCTCTTTTGGGTTATTTACTGTCACCGTCTTGAGTGACGATTTTTCGTAAAAATTGCGGTTGAAACTGTAAAGTCTTTTTGGTTTAATGGTTATCTGGTTAATGGATCTGTTCGATGGCACTGTTCGGTGGGGCCATGTGAGACCATATGATGTTAGATAACTCACAGAAGACTTTTGACAAAATTGGAAGTAAAGGAAAGACTACAGAAATGACAAGAAGCACAGAATATAATTATAAAAGAGTAGTTCTGAGTCTTAGATGCTGTTATTTTAGAATATTTTGTGTTTCTTTCATTGGTCAGTCTTTATTTTGTGCTAAGTATTCTGGTAACTGAATTTAATATACTAACTTTGGTGAAAAATAAAGCCCCCGTAGGCTAAATGTAAGTGAAGTACGCCACAGACAAAAATTTTGTTACATAACACAACAGTAATGCACACAATCTCTGCTATGAAGACCTCACATACTGTCTATCATTAACACCTCTAAACACTGTGGCATGTAATCAAAGATAGACAGAAAGCATTCCTAGGGAGCTGCTTCGACGACATTTGTGTGTGGCTTCACTACTTTGGTTACTAGAGAAACCATGGTGTACACGGAGTGATACGTCAGAAGAACGCGAAGGCGAGGGAAGCAGGATTGCGTGCTTCAGTTTGTAAAAGACGAGCGCATTACTCGCCTCTTGTGATGCAGGCCTTTATTATAAGGCACCGGCCCTCCGACAGCTTTAAGGCTGTTCGTCTTTTCATTTCTTGTGCTAATTTTTACGTTTTTAGGTAGCTAATATACTTTTTATCCCAACCTACTGTCATCACTGCTAAATTATAGTCCATTCAAGCACCGGGCTATGCTTTACAATCCAGAGTGTGACTTAATGCTTCTTGAACTGTGTTGTAGTGCAGCTGATACCGCCCTGTTTAAATTGTTCTTTTTTTTCTCAATTATACCCTCTTCTATGTTAATTTTGTAAGAGGTTTTCAGTCTAAATCGCAATTTTTTCATCTTTTATTTTATTTACTTTTTATTGTTTCTCATATAGATAGTTTCGCCGTTTATAGCCATCGAATTTGATGCATCGTATCTCGCCATAGTACTACCTGTGGGTTGCAGGTGGTTGCAGTTAACACAAGACTACAAACACCTGCCTACCAACCTGTGTACCATGATGAAATAAATTGTATCAGTTGTGTTATCGTGATCAACTGATTATGGCAGAAGCTGAAACATAAAAAATAAATTGGGTTATATACTTACATTAGCAGCGAAGATCGCTGCCTCTAGATACACTTTTCGTCTTATTTTAATTTGACAGATGATGTTCTCCAAAACTACTTCTTTAAATCAGTATAAAATAAGCCTACTTTCCTTTACCCCCCCCCCCCCATAAGTACCCAACCTTCCGTACTTTCCCTTACAGTTGCGTTCCATTCATCTAAAACTGTCAAGTTTCCATCTCACTTCACATAGTTTATCAATTCCCCTATTTCTGGCATAGTCATGCTGTCCTGATGGCTGAAGCAGTGTTAGTAACTCAGGCTCTAATAAATCCTTCTAGATATAACGGTTCCCACCCAGCTTACCTAACGTCGAGTTTGGGAGAGAAAATTGCATCAGTGAGTCTCTAGACCTTGTTTGTCCTCTAAGCCTTTCAACTGCGCAATCAAGTGTCCTGTAGCCATCGTGGTAGCATTCATCGAGTGTGCAGTCACCATTGTTGACTGTTGCTGATTTTGTTGTTGTTAGGTTTCAGTCCAAAGATCGGTCTGACGCAGCCCTCCATGCTATTCTATCTTGTGCAGCCTCTACACCTCTGTATAGCTCCTGCAACACATATCCATTTGAACCTGCTTAATGTATTCAATTCTTGGTCTCGCTGTACAATTTTTACTCTTCCAAACTTCCGTCCATTACCATAATGACAAGTCCTTGAAGCTACAGAACGTATCCTATCAACTGATCGCTTCTTTCAGTCAAATTCTGCCATAAATATCTTTTCGACGAACTTCGATTCAGCACCACCTCATTTATCATTAGATGTACCCATCCAATCTTCAGCTTTCTTCTGTTGCACCACGTTTCAGAAGCTTCTGTTGTCTCCTTGACTGAACCAATTATCGTCCACATTTCACTTCCGTATAAGGATAAACTCCATACAATTATCTTCAGAAAAGATTTCATAACATAAGGATAAACTCCATACAATTATCTTCAGAAAAGATTTCATAACATAAGGATAAACTCCATACAATTATCTTCAGAAAAGATTTCATAACATTTTGTTGATTTTAGACTTCACCAAATTCCACTCTTCCAGCAATGCTTTCCGTAATATTGCCAGTCCGTATATTGCTTCCTGTGTTCTTCGGTCCCTCAACAGTTATTTTGCACGCCATGTAGCAAAACTCATCGACTACTTATAATGTTTCCTTTTTCTAATCTCTTTCCTACAGCATTGTCCGATTTCATTCGATTACACTCCATTACCCTTGTTTTACTTTTGTTGATGTTCATGTCAGAAGTTTTCTTAAGAACTATCCATTCCGTTCAATTATTCTTCCAAACCCTTTGCCGTCTCTGACAGATTTACAAGTTATTGGCAAATCATAAAGTTTTTATTTCCTCTTCCTGATTAATTCTCTTACCGAATTTCTCCTTGGTTTTCATTACTACTTGCTCGATGTACAGATCCAATAACGTGGGGGACAGGCTTCAACCCTGCCTCAATCCTTTCTCCACTGTGGCTTCGATTCTTATATCTGCAAACGTGTATCTGTGCAAGTTGCAGATAACCTTTCGCTCCCTGTATTTAATTCCTGTTATCCTTCGGAATTTCAAAGATTGTAGTCTAGCCAACTCCGTCAGAAACTTTCTCTAAATCTACAAATGCTATACACTTAGGTTTGCCTTTCCTTAACCTATATTCTATGAGAAGTCGCAGGGTCAGCATTTCCTCGCGTATCCATTTCTGCTGAACCCAGACTGACCTTCCACGAGGTTGGCTTCTACCTGTTCTTCTATTCTTCTGAAAATAATTCGTGTCATTATTTAGCAACCAGGTGAAATAATTTTTTCATGGTTTGCCCTTCCAAGGATCCGAATGATTCTGAGAGGAACTATGGTCTATTACAGGTGCCTTGTGACCACTTTGCTCTTTAAGTGCTTTGCCAAATCCTCTCCCAGTTTCATATCTCCAGTTCCATATTCATCTGCTTCCTCTTTATTACAACAGTTGTTTCCCTTATTTTATGCAAACCCTCGATATATTCCTTCCATCTTTAACTTTTCCATTCTTTGCTTAGAATGGTATGGTATTCCAGCTCTTGATATCAAACAATTGGTCCTCTTTTCTCCAAAGGTCTCCAATTTTCCTACTGGTGGCATCTGTCTTTCCCGTAGTTCTGCATGCTTCTAAAGCCTTACGTTAGTCCTATAATCATCCTCGCTTAACTATTTTGCACGTTCTTTCAATTTCATTTTTAAACGTCTGCATTCCCTTTCACCTAATTCACTTCTTTCATTGTAGGACACCAAATAATCGCATTCAGCTCGCCAACACCAGCGTCCATGTGACTATTATGACGTATTTATGGAACTGATGGCAGCACAGTGACATGCATTCCGTCGAACCGTCCACAGAGATAGGTACATACCTTTTCTAGTGCATCAGTGTTATAGTCGGTCTATAAATTGAACAGCGATCAAGTGGATCTCCAATCTGTCTACCCCACTTCGTCACAAGCAGCATCTACAAGCTGCTTCACAAAGTTAGATCACTCCTTCAGTATCACGCCTTTTAAATCAGTAGCGAGACAGTGGACAGACATGGTCAGGGAGTCTTTATTTCTGATTAAATTCGTTAACACAGTACGCTATACAGAAATTAGTAACCCATGACTATTACGACGTGTTTATGGAACTGATGGCAGCACAGTGACATTCATTCCGTCGAACCGTCCACAGAGATAGGTACATACCTTTTCTAGTGCATCAGTGTTATAGTCGGTCTATAAATTGAACAGCGATCAAGTGGATCTCCAATCTGTCTACCCCACTTCGTCACAAGCAGCATCTACAAGCTTCTTCACAAAGTTAGATCACTCCTTCAGTATCACGCCTTTTAAATCAGTAGCGAGACAGTGGACAGACATGGTCAGGGAGTCTTTATTTCTGATTAAATTCGTTAACACAGTACGGTATACAGAAATTAGTAACCCATAAAGCTTAGGAAGAAATCGAACACGAAAGTAATCTACAAATATCAATTCACGTTCTACTACACTGCTAGACGGCAGTTGTAGCGTTCTTCCCTTCTGGAAAGACCGCTTACACGAACACAAGCGCTGCTCACTCTTCAGTTATAATAATAATAATAATAATAATATCTTCTGATAAACCTTGCGGGATGTAAGGTCGTGGTCCATGAAACTCTTCAGCTCCTAACGCTTCGTCCAGTGCTTCGCTGGACATCTTCAGAGGGGTGTTTCTCCTCCGGTGAGTCTTGCCGACTGACGGGTCGGACGTCTGAGAGCGACTTATGTATCGTAGAAAGTGGGCGTGACCAGAGTTACACGTGATTTTAATCGGAAAGAAGAGACCATGAAACTTAGTGATATTTGGACAGTAGCACTACAGAATTGCTAGACAGTTTTATCCGTGACAAGATTACGATCGATAGTTAAGTTTTATCTCTGACAAAGGTTATCTCTGCATATCACGTGTAACTCTGGTCACGCCCACTTTCTACGATACATAAGTCGCTCTCAGACGTCCGACCCGTCAGTCGGCAAGACTCACCGGAGGAGAAACACCCCTCTGAAGATGTCCAGCGAAGCACTGGACGAAACGTTAGGAGCTGAAGAGTTTCATGGACCACGACCTTACATCCCGCAAGGTTTATCAGAAGATATGTCATCCGGTCGTGAAAGCCTTCATACAATAATAATAATAATTTCGTGTTGCTCAGTGGTCGAGAGCAAGCTTTTCAATTGAACGCAGTGTCGGTGACTTATAGGTCCTTAATCCACCTAACTTATCGAAAGTGAAATCTGAACAACGCGTCGTTCCGTGGTACAGCAGGGACTCGAACCCGCGACAACTCAGTTTTAGGCACGCCCTCCACCGTTAGACTACCAGGCCGGCCGCTCATCAGTTTACGCTCAGACTGTAAGCCAGCGCTGAGGATCACATTGCGTCAGACGGCGATGACCACGTACTGTGACAAAAATGAGGGTTTTAGTATTCCCTGGTTCTTCATACCCACATCATCTAATACACCACCACCGGTTTCCCAGAAAGGGAGTGTTGTTTACCTCCGAATTCGTATGTTGGTACTGCAGCGGCTGACGTCGACAAAAGCACGCTGACGTTAGCAGTCACATTTCCATTTCTGTCGGCAGCTAACCGTGCTTTGAGCCTGACGTAATACCGACTTGCCAGGTAACAAAGCCTGCTGCTCTTTTCTCGTGTACATATTCCAGCAATCTCGATGATTAATTTTCTAGCTCACTGTTGTACTCACCTCACGAATTTGAATTTATTCTGGCTATCCTTACAGGGTGTTGCAATTTTCACAAGCGTTAGTGTAGAAGCTTAATATGACCAGCTGGTCATCCTGAACTTTCATTTCTATTATGAAACATTGAAAGAGTTGGGATAAAACTCTTTCATTACTGCTAAGCGAGACTTTCGCTGTAGTAGACTGGCTTTGTGCAAATCTCGGCTTCGTACTCTGGCAGTTCAACATAGAGCCTCTGGACCAGGAATAAGCACCATTCCCTATTTATTTATTTGTGTTCTGTCCTTGCTTAGCCCCACTTCCTTTCATCCATTTTCTATGAATGAGTAAACGAGTAGATGAGATCAGTTGAAAACTCGCTCCAGCACAGTCAGAGTGTTTGGTAGTTTGTTATGGTTAAATGCAGCATTACCAACTCAAACTTCTGGGTAGGCAACGCTCATCAAAGATGGTAACTGGACTGTGTGGTAGAACCATCGTTTCCGCATGCATTGTGCAGCTCACGTTAGTACATGCAGAACCGCATGAAGTATAGTTTGTCTCCTAATTGTAGATTTCGCTAGTAATCACGTTGAGGTTGTTGACAACTGCACAGGTTATAATATACTGTATTTCGTGTCCATATGCGTGTGGACCATCTTAATTTTAACTAGTTTTCTTTGTAATCCGCATAT
Organism: Schistocerca americana; assembly: GCF_021461395.2. NCBI lineage: Eukaryota > Metazoa > Arthropoda > Insecta > Orthoptera > Acrididae > Schistocerca > Schistocerca americana. The sequence continues at coordinate 394,830,768 of NC_060121.1, forward strand.
TTGGTATTATGTCTCCTACCAATGTAGAATGGTTATAAAATGTTTGCGTGTGTTATAATAAGCATGATGACATTCAATTTCGTTGTGAATTTTCGTAATTTTAAGAAGCTCTCTTTGTGAACCATCGTATGCCTCAGCCACGCGTGTGGTCCGTTACTCTTTCTCTAACTACGCTAGAACAACCGTCAAATGATTTCATATGTTATAATAAGGATAATGATGTGCAGCTGCTATGTGAAGTCTCGATTTTTTATAATTTTCATTGTAAACGATAATTTAGCTTTGGCCCATGTTCCATCCCCAGGGTTGTCACTTCATAAATCGATGTAGAAAAGTGCTACGATTTTGTTGCCGCAGTACATCAGTGGTCCACCTTTTTCTGTTTGAACCGCTATATCCACATTTTCTTTTCTACGCTTGCTATCAAGTTTAAGTTTGTAGATGTAAAAATTTGAATGCAAACAATAAACAATATCAGATTCACTATCAGCTTTTGTGCCTCACTTTTAGTCTTTGAAGGGCACTGCGTCCGTGACGCTACTAATGATCATACACTTGTCCTATACTGATATAACTCATCCCCCCCCCCCCCTCCCACGGCTCTCCCTGCACATCTACTCTCACAACCTGCACTGGACTAGTATGCCAGCATCCAGCATGAGGAAACGTGGGACAGATCTTCCCTAAATGAAAACGTTGAACTCTAAAACAAGCATGCCTCAGAATCCCGCATTGTAATGTCTGTCTGATTCTTGGAGGGGTGGGGGGGGGAGAGGGGGAGCAAAAATTTGACAGATAAATATAAACAGCAAATTAAAAAATAAGAAATTAGAAACAACTTGAATAAAACTTTCTGCGTTGCAGCATATAATATTCTTACCATGAGAGTTGTAGAACATTTAGCATGCTTCGAAAACGAATTGCAGAATGTCAAATAGGACGTAATCGGAATTAGTGAGACGAGACTGAGAGGCGAAGGGACTACTTTCTTCAACTCCAAACATCTCCTATTTCAGAATAACTTAATTCACACAATGGCGGTGTAGCTCTGCTAATTCACAATGGGGAAAAATAACTCGCCACCAAGACCCTGTCCATTTTAGGCAGAGTGATCTAAGTGACCCTTTAGGTGAATACTAAGATTAGCCTTCACATCATTTATGCCTACGCAGCCACTTCCACCTCAACAGCTGAAGAGCTGTAGCAGTTCTCTGAAGATCTGACAACAGCAAAAATTTCAGAAAAATCACACTTTCCTTAACAACCAGTGATTTTAATCACAAGGTTGGAGTGACGTCTCCAGAAGAGCTTCCCGTCGTTGGTAACTTTGGACCTGGAACGATAAACCAGAGAGATGAAATGATGATTCATAATTTTAACAAAGAACGTTTTACTGTATGAACAAATTTTACAAGTAAAATCCGGAAAGGGCGTGGACCTGGAGAAGCCCTGACGGTATGGTTAACTATGAAACAGAGACCACGTCTTAACAATCGAACAAACGAATGTGTTTAGATGTGTCAGTCTAAATCGGTTCAATACAGGAAGCGATCGTAGGTTAGAGCCAGAATTCATATTAAGACTCGACTCGAGAGAAAACGTATAATGGAAAGGAAGACCAGAGCTACAGAAAATGAGAAGAGAGAAGGAAGGAATTCATTCAATGAATAGGCAAGCAATTACCAGAAGAAAAGTTGAGAGGAGTAGAATGAGGGAACCATCGACAGAAATTACCAGTAGTATTTGAACTACAATAAAGGAAGTCAGTGCACTCCAAAAACGGAAAAATCCGGAATTAAGCCATGAAACAGAATAGCTTATAGAAGAAAGGAGAAACACTTACAGAGACTCGGACAAATACAAAAACCTCAACAGAAACGCAAAGAAGTTTATCAGAATAGATTAGAGTATGCAAAACACCCGTGATCCACAAGGCGAAAACAATGTGAATACGTGGGTCCTTCATTACAGACAAGCAAAAGGCAATCTGATCATCCACAAAACTCAGACTGGCAGAAGAGAAGTTCTTACTGAAAGAGACAAAATTATAATAATTTCCGAGGCCTTTTATCGGACGCTCTACAGTGACAAGCCAAAGCCTGCATGATGGATCATGAAAATCTGTAATGAATGTGGCAGCGGAAGAACTGGAAGCTATCAATGAATAAGAAATGGAGACACCTCTGAAAAAACTCAAGAATTGTAAGGCTCCAAGAGGAGACCAGACTACAAGCGAGATGCTTAAAACTGTAAGATAAGCAGTTGAAGAAGCACTCCTAATTCTATTAAGCGAATTTATAGAGGGAGGGAAGATTCCAGAGTGATGGCAAAATGCATCAGTCATTCATAACGCGATTATCGAGAATTACAGGCCTATTATTATTTTATCTTTTACAAACTGTCAGTAGAAATGTTGACAACTACTTGAATCAAACATTTGACTTTTATCAGCCATTCGAAAGGGCGGGATTCAGAAAAGGTTTCAGTTCAACTGACTATATTCAAGCAGTAAGTACATTAATAGCGAAATGTAGGGAGGATCATATCCCACATCACGTGGCCTTCATAAGACTATGAGAAAGCGCTCGATACGATCGAAACCTGGGCAGCGCTGAGGGCGTTAAACAGAGCCAGCAGCTATTACAGCTTATTCCTTTATATTTAGGAGACTACGACTTTATTCGTAAAATTTAAGGAACTCTGTATTACTGTAAAGGCTTCCGTGAGAAAAATCGCCAGACAAGTGTACGTAGTATCAGCTAAGTGATTATTAATTTTGGCTCTGGTGGATGTGTCAACTGCCTATCCTGCCGACAGAAAGGTTTCAACATAGATGGTCAACGTATCAACCATATTCGTTTTGCAGATCATTCTCTTTATAAGAGAGACAAACCAATTGTCAACAGTGATCCAAGAACTCAGATGTGCTTCCCAAGTCGCAGGCTTAAAAAGACCAAATGAATGAGCCCTGTCAGTGATCAGTGATTGGAGAGTGAATCAGCAACAAGATCAAGAACGAAGAGATAAGGAGAAGAACGAGTATGTACGACAATCTCGAGCAGATAGCGGGACTGAAGTAGCGTTGGGCATGTCACGTGGCCAGGAACAACTTCAAATGAGTCTCAGCATTCATGCAGTGAGGTCCGAGAATGTCAGAGGAAAGGTTCGAACGTCCTCTGGCGAGATGGAAAGATGAGATCCAACTATATGCGGGAAAACTGGATCTAGACTGCCCAGAAAAGAGCGACATGAAAATCTTTCAAAGAGGCCTACATCCAGGAGAAGATATCTCGAGACTGAAGGAAAAGAAGAATAGGGGAACAAAAACGTTATTGGATTTACGAATATCTCTCCCATATACAGCTCAGCGGTCGAAAATATTTTACAGTATGTAAACTGAAATTACAATTACATTACAATTTGCCAAAAGAGTATAATATATTTTTTAATTTAACTGCATTCCTGGAAACATACATTGCAGGTTTATACAACTTACGTAACAACCATTTATTACCAGATACTTAAAAGTAACACAGCTAATGCAGTTCTCTTTTATAGGTGCAACGGGCCTTGGAGTGCATTAGTATTGTTTGTGTTTGGTGTTGATACGAGGCCTGTTAGAGCATTGTGGAGAGGGACAGCAGTGTTAATCCTGACGTCATGGTGTGAGGAGTCATGGATTATGACTTCAGTCATAGCTGGTAGTGATTGATGGAACTCTAACGGCACAATGACAATTCAAGAGCATACTACTTGCACACGTGTCCTACCTCCGTGATATAATATCGTGGTGCCATTTTTCAACAGGACATTGCTCGTCCCTACATCGCACATGTCTCTACGAACTGTCAGCATTATGTTGAGGCACAACCATATTCTCATATCAACAAGTGTTGTATTACCTCAGACTTCAACTCCGCCCCACTGTCAGTATCCAGTATATCAGGGACCAGTTACGAAATTTTTTTGCCTTCTTGGCTGAGGAGAGGGTACGATAGCCTTGATTGGTTCAAATGGCTTTGAGCACTATGGGATTTAACATCTGAGGTCGTCAGTCCGCTAGACTTAGAACTACTTAAACCTAACTAACCTAAGGACATCACACACATCCATGCCCGAGGCAGGATTCGAACCTGCGGCCGAAGCAGCAGGGCGGCTCCGAACTGAAGCGCCTAGAACCGCTCGGCCACAGAGGCTGGCTGGCTTTGATACCCATGCCAATCGAATCGCTGCATGCATCGGTACCAAACTGGTTACATTATCATACGTAAACTCTTTTTAAATTCGCACAATTTTGTAATTTATGAAGTAACATCACATCCCTTTCCGACCTTAAGGTTTCATGTCGTCTCTACTATGCATGTAAGAGTTCACCTTTTTAGTCAGGTAGTGCATATTCTACCGATTCGTATGGTCCCTTCCACTGTTTCTTTCACTCTCGTAAGGTGAATTCTTTCAACACAGTGTACAAGAGGTACAGGTGAAAACACCTCTCCAGTAGTTCAGATGTATCTCACGTAAGCGACACAACAACAAGAGAAACTAGGGCACAGAGTGGGATCAGATCCAAGGAATCTGCAAAGAGTTTGTATTTCTCTGGACGTGGAGGACAGTACTGCGTTTCTGGAGAGTGGTTCGCGTGAGGAGGTTTCGGTATTGTAAGATGGTATGTTAACACGAATCGTTCGGGCTGAAAGCATAGCGTGAATAAGCCCTTCCGGAAGGTCGCTGGGAATGCGAAGAGGGCTCGCAGGTGTTCCTGCATTAGCTGGGCGTGCCTCCCACCGGCAGACGAGGTAGCATTCTCTTCCCCCCCCCCACCCCCTCTGCCTCCCCGCCCAGCTCACCCCTTTGCCCACCGACCGCATAACCGCCTCCAACCCCACACCCTCCACCATCGCCTGCGCCGTCTAATGAATGTTTACGAGCCAGAATCTGGCCGTCCAATTTCCACACAGATCGGTATCGGTATAAAACTGTATTACAGGTCCGACTCCCGGGTCCGAAGGCTCGCAGGAGGGTCTGCCCTCCAGAACGAGGAGGTGGTGGAGGGCGGGGGGGTGCAGAGGTGGAGGAGGGCGACGGAGGAAGCCGACGAGGTCCGATAAATCTCGATAGAAGGGCTGCAGATGGGGCGGGAAGGAAGGCAGGGCTATTCCCCGGGACTCGCCCCGCCGCGGTCATAAATGCGGTCTTGCTATTAGAAATATCTTCCGCGGCGCCCTGTTTTACTAGGTATCCCCCGGATGCTATCTGCGCCCCTATCGGTGGGCGAGCGTGCTGTGGTCGGCGGGGGAGGGTGGGCGATGCGAAATGAAAGTTTTATAAGTGGGATTTGTGCGCGTCCGCCATTGAAGTTTTTATGGTCTGTCGAGAGAGAGCCTTGTTGCAGAAGGAACGAGACGTGATTGCGAAAGACTTGAATCGTTCCCGGAGGCTGTTAATCTTTCGCCGAAGACGTCATTTATCTTAAAATTTACATAGACAGAACTTATCAAGCTACTCTCTGTCAGTGGGGAATTAAAACTGCGGTCAGTCAATTCTGGGAACAATATCTGGTTTTTCCTTAACTTCTTTTCGCGCCTTTGCTCGTCATCTGTTAATAGTCATAATTTCCTGCACAAATATGAAAACTTTTATTGTATAAAGAAAAGTCCGATCGGTAGCGAAATGGAAACCACAGTGATAATAATAAGTCCCGGCCGCGGTGGCCGAGCGGTTCTAGGCGCTTCAGTCGGAACCGCGCGACCGGTACGGTCGCAGGTTCGAATCCTGCCTCGGGCATGGATGTGTGTGATGTCATTAGGTCAGTTAGGTTTAAGTAGTTCTAAGTCTAGGGGACTGGTGACCTCAGATGTTCGGTCCCATAGTGCTCAAAGCCATTTTTGAAAATAATAACTGCTGTATTTGCAACGGTTAGCTTCCAGATACTTCTCTACATAGTCCCGCTCAGACTGAGACATCTGTCGTAGCTTTCTATCATTAATTTCAGTTTGACATTCCAGCAGCGTTATGCACGGTTTTCTGCAATATGTACAATGAGACAGAACCTCTGATGACTGTAAACCAAATTTGTTTTTCTATAGATACTTTAAAACAAGCACTTAAAAATGTAGCGTTTATGACGTGTGAAAGAAGTCGAGGAAATTTTTGCTTGCCCTGTTTCACGATGAGTACAACCGTAGCACATGAACTAATACAATGTAGAATAACGAAAGGATCCAGTTTTATACTCGAACTTGTTTAAGCCTCTCAGCCCTTTCTTGGAAATTTAAATGCTATCCATATTTTTCTTTTCCTGTTATAAAATATTAATAAGTACTGTGCATTGAGCATTATTTCAATTTATCTGCACAGTGAGCAATATAAAAATTGAAAATCAGTGTTTTTCTCCTAGGGACTTGACACAAGACCCTTTTTTTGTTTTTTTCTTTTTATTTTTTTACATATTTACCACTTTTTTTTTAAGAAAATTGTATAGTTCAGGGGCAGGGTGGGCAGGGTTCGTGCTTGGAGGCCTGGTTACTGTGTCCCCGTCTCCTGACAGGATGAGGGAGAGGCAGGGGGGAAGGAAACATTGTACAATTATGTAATTCTTTTCCTTTATTTTTTTATTTATTTAATTTTAATATCCCAGGAAAAGAACACATATGAAAAATAGAGGAAAGAAATATAGGGCCGAAGTGACATCCTCGTCACTACAGTGGGACTAATATCCTATCCCGCGAAACTTCGTAAACCTGGGACTCCCTACCGTTTCGGGGGAGTCATAAAACATGCTGCCTATAAAGTTCGCATCGTGCGTTTTGTATTTAAAGTGACGCCGGATGATTTCGTGTTGTTCTTGTAGATAGGGCCAATAGTCCATGCCCGATATCACGGTCAGCGAGAGCACGTAGTGCTATGCGTGTCCTCCAGTCCAGCGGATGGCCGACATTTTCTGTGAGGGAAAAAACACAGCGTCTGGGAAAAATAAAGCGTCCGTCGTGATTGTCGAGTCATCGGTACGTCATAGGAGTGGCATGATGCGTTGCGTCAGCCGCCAAACATCCTTTGCCTCACCGCACTGCAGAGAATGTTCGTCTGTGTCCTGCGTGCCACATACAGGGTATTACAAAAAGGTACGGCCAAACTTTCAGGAAACATTCCTCACACACAAATAAAGAAAAGATTTTATGTGGACATGTGTCCGGAAACGCTTAATTTCCATGTTAGACCTCATTTTAGTTTCGTCAGTATGTACTGTACTTCTTCGATTCACCGCCAGTTGGCACGGGGCAATAGCCGTGGCGCGGTACGTTTGTATCGAGATAGATTTCCAGAACTAAGGTGTCCCGACAGGAAGACGTTCGAAGCAATTGATCGGCTTCTTAGAGAGCACGGAACATTCCAGCCTATGACTCGCGACTGGGGGAGACCTAGAACGACGAGGACACCTGCAATGGACGAGGCAATTCTTCGTGCAGTTGACGATAACCCTAATGTCAGCGTCAGAGAAGTTGATGCTGTACAAGGTAACGTTGACTACGTCACTGTGTGGAGAGTGGTACGGGAGAACCAGTTGTTTCCGTACCATGTACAGCGTGTGCAGGCACTATCAGCAGCTGATTGGCCTCCACGGCTACACTTCTGGGAATGGTTCATCCAACAATGTGTCAATCCTCATTTTAGCGCCAATGTTCTCTTTACGGATGAGGCTTCATTCCAAGGTGATCAAATTGTAAATTTTCACAATCAACTTGTGTGGGCTGACGAGAATCCGCACGCAATTGTGCAATCACGTCATCAACACAGATTTTCTGTGAACGTTTTGGCAGGCATTGTTGGTGATGTCTTCATTGGGCCCCATGTTCTTCCACCTACGCTCAACGGAGCACGTTATCATGATTTCATATGGGATACTCTACCTGTGCTGCTAGAACTTGTGCCTTTACAAGTACGACACAACATGTGGTTCACGCACGATGGAGCTCCTGCACATTTCAGTCGAAGTGTTCGTACGCTTCTCAACAATAGATTCGGTGACCGATGGATTGGTAAAGGCGGACCAATTCCATGGCCTCCACGCTCTCCTAACCTCAACCCTCTTGACTTTCATTTAAAGGGGCATTTGAAAGCTCTTGTCTACGAAACCCCGGTACCAAATGTAGAGACTCTTCGTGCTCGTATTGTGGACGGCTGTGATACAATACGCCATTCTCCAGGGCTGCATCAACGCATCAGGGATTCCATGCGACGGAAGGTGGATGCATCTATCCTCGCTAACGGAGGACATTTTGAACATTTCCTGTAACAAAGTGTTTGAAGTCACGCTGGTACGTTCTGTTGCTGTGTGTTTCCATTCCATGATTAATGTGATTTGAAGAGAAATAGTAAAATGAGCTCTAACATGGAAAGAAAGCGTTTCCGGACACATGTCCACATAACATATTTTCTTTCTTTGTGTGTGAGGAATGTTTCCTGAAAGTTTGGCCGTACCTTTTTCGTAACACCCTGTATAAGGCAGAGCGGGAAGTCTACCATGTAAATGTCGTACAATCGTTGGCGGCTGACTGTCTCGCGATTGATTAATGTATACCAAGACGATCTCGCTGCCGGGCGAGGAAAGACGTGGACAGCTCGCCAAATCTGTCGCCAATCCCTAATTGGGTATTTAAGTTCGACAACATTGCTGCCATGATGACGCCTCAGGTATCGGTATATCTCACGGGTAGAGGGGATCCTTTTGGAAGGTATCTGTAACTGATCATAACTAAAAGCAACAAGGAATCGCGCCACTTGATAAAAAGAAGGCGAAATTGTGCCTACCGCCACCGGCGGTTCAAAGGACGGGGGAAGATGTACGTCCAGGATCGCTGACGTGATGGCGTGTTGCCATTGGTTCCAAGTCCTTAGCGTCGCTCGCAGGTAAGAGCTAGGCCTTGTTCCGCACATTCGTGAGATTAAGTCCTCCAGAATGGTGTGGGAGAGTTAAAGTCTCATATTTGACCTCAAACAACATCCCTTGGTTGACATAGTATCCAAAGGCCGCCATTAATCAGCTATACCATGTGGCATTGGCAGTACCTGTTCCAGGTGCGGCAGTCGCGAGGCCAGATGAATATCAGTGTATTCCACCCTCTGGAGCAGGACGTGGGTTCGGAGGGAATTGTTGCGTATGTGCAGTCGGACGTGCTGAAGCAGACGTCCGTAGCTCGTCGCCGCTGATTGCCGTAGCCATCGGGTGAACAATACTCCTAAGCATCACAAGATATCCAGCGACGTAAACTGACTGTGCAGAGCATCCAGCCCTCGTTTGATGTGTATAATCTTGGTTTTATTCATGTTGACGCTGCTACGCGCTGCTACTCCGTACATAGTAAGAAGAGCAACCACGTTGCGTACTTCGTTCTCCGACCGGACGAGTATCATCAAGTCGTCGGCATATGCACGACACATGAAGGAACTCGCACGGAGTCGGGAGCCTGTACGAGTCCGTCTTCAGAGAGTGCATTTCTGGTTCGAGCGCTATTGCAAACAGCATCATCGACAAGGGACATCCTTGCCTAACTGAACTGCAAACCGGAATCGTCTCTACCTCCCTGCCATTGAATGGTTCAAATGGCTCTGAGTACTATGGGACAACATCTATGGTCATCAGTCCCCTAGAACTCAGAACTACTTAAACCTAACTAACCTAAGGACATCACACAACACCCAGTCATCACGAGGCAGAGAAAATCCCTGACCCCGCCGGGAATCGAACCCGGGAACCTGGGCGCGGGAAGCGAGAACGCTACCGCGCGACCACGAGCTGCAGATGCCTGCCATTGACTCTCACCGTCGAAGGAGAGAAGCGAAGGAGGAGCAAGAGGATGGCAATAAAATCCTGAGTGATTGCCATGCGTCGCATGGTCGAGTCAAGCGAATCATGGTTCATTCTGTCAAAGGCACGATATAAATCCACTGATACGAACGTCGCTCGCATGCAACGAGCTTCCGTCAGTGAAATGATGTCACGATATTCGCCTAGGATAGAATGGATATTGCTCCGAACCCCTAGACAAACCTTGCCTGGTGGTAATGTCTTGGCTATCAAAGTCTTGAGCCTTGCCGCCAACATTCGCGCAAAGATCTTTTAGTCAGTATTGAACATTGTTAGCGACTGTAGAGGAAGATAGAGATTGTAGTACACGTAGCAAGTAATTGGGGACTTAGATCGCAAGAGGTATTTTGAGATGAATAGAATGGCACAGGAGAGGAATTCGTGGCGGCCGCATCAAATCAATCAGAAGAATGATGACAAAAAAATACAGCTATGTCCATCAGCATATGGGAACCAAAATTACAGCACATAAGAAAAAAATCTACGCCATCCATACCATAAAAATTACTTCATTAATGTAGCTGCCGTAATGGCTTAACACATTGTCAAAAAAATTGGATAACCACATACATACTGAATATACAGGTGGAGTAATCTGACCTATCTTTCATATACAGTCCACTAGAACGAAGGTCATAAAATGTAAAATGTGTTAAGCAGTCATGGCAGTTACACTAACGAAAACTGTTTTTTATGTTATGTATGTTTAAAAAAAATTACATGGTGTTGTACATTGCTGTATTTTTGTATGCCGTTTTGTATCCTAGTTCTGTAATTTTGGTTCCCTTACGCTGTCGGACATTACTGTGGTTTTACGTGCAATTTTATCTTTTATTACTGAAGATGGCTCGTGTGTAGCTGAAACTAGTAATCAGAACACAATTTGATTGTAATAAGAGTCAGCTTATAATAAGGTTGCTGTGACAATCCGTCACCATGAAATACAATAATTTCTACAATAAAATTTGTTTGCTGTCTTTACTTTGAGGATTTCATACATATATGTTGATGAAGTTCGAATCCTCGTAATCGAAAAATGGCAAATTAAAATTAAGATCATCTAACTGCAGTCGGAGGTAAAGCTTCTTTCCTGTAATTCTTGTAATTGCTTTAATTTTTAAAGGCATTTTTATGACTGAAAATAAAATGATTTTCTGTGATTCAACACGTGTACAATTAACAGCGTATTCTTATTATATTGGACGTATTGTGTCAGGTCGCCTCTCGTGGTCTGTGATTTATTCTTTTATTCTTCCAATTAATAATTTATTGTACCCAGGTTCCTTACATATAAGGTTGTGTCGGCGTTTTCTTTACATTTTCAATGTTCTGAGGCTAACGATATTGTACTTTCCTACTTTCAACCAAGTCATCCTTATCGTCATGGTAGTCCATATTTTGATCACGATAATCATGAAAATCGCCGTAAAAGTGATAAACTAGGGAAAATCACTAAATAACACATTCAAGCAGTGGAAGGAATGTCAATATAAAGAAGTAGTGTATTCGCAATTGCCAATACGATTAGACTTCAGTTGCAGAATTTATTCGTAACATACGAAAATTTATGCCGGTCTGGGATTCGAACCCAGATTTCCCACTGTACTTGAGCGGCCGCCTTAACAACGTTGGCTGTCCGTGTACGCCTACAGGACAGATCAAAGTCTCCATAAGTCACAGTGTGTCCACTTCCTGCACTCGTACAGTTGATCTGATTCCTGTGTAGGAAGAGATTTGCTTATTATTGTTGCGGCCTCTCTAGCCGTGTAATACAGTTAGTTGGTGTCTTTGTTTTACGGTGTAGTTTTTTAAGTCCTTCAGATATGTATGCGAGTCAGCTGGAACAGCTACTGCTACGATCTACAGCTGTATGAAACAGAAGAAACGTATAAGCAACTGCGAATGCGATTACACTTCAAATGTTAGTCTGACTTTTTTTTAAAGCCTGCGACTGTGTTATTCATATTTTACGCGACGTCTTTCCGAAAACGACTCCCATTTTCAAGTGCGTTTTCTCTTTTCACTATGCCACATTTAGGTAATGTTTTCGATGTATGAGGTTCTGCTTTGTTGCGAAATTTGGAAGGACTTGTACTTACAATTTTCTAATGGTCGATTTATGCAGAGTCTCACACACGTTAAACATCAACGCAACTTTCAGTGCACAGTATACATCGAGGATAACTTACACATACAAACAGTTACAAAGATGTTTTTAGATGTAGCTGGAGGACCAGCAACATTATCTCTGTCAATTAAATCCACAAACATCCTTATAACTTTTTCGTTATGTAAGTTATGTGTGTTGTGTATGTTGTTTAACGTGTATGACGCTCTGCATAAGTCAACCATAATAAAACTGTTTAGTACAAGTTCCTCCAAATTTCGTAGCTACGTACATATAACATTCAGTAACCAACTAAAAGTTGGACTTTTTTTATATATTGCAATAAAGTCAACAAAACAAAGCTGAACCTCACACATTGAAACCGTAACGAAAAAGATGCGAAAGTACAAAGAGAAACAACACATGAAGATGGGAATCATTTCCCGAAACGTTCGTGTAAAATATGAATAAAAGAATATCGTGATTCGTAGCAGAAAAGTTATTTGAAAACAAATACATTCAGATTTTAATATGTCACCAAGAATTATGAAGCTGAAGTCCAATCGTAATTGCGAATACATTTCTACTATTTCATGCAGCCATAGATCGTAGCAAAATCTATTCCTTCAGAAGTCATGTATGTCTGAAGGACACTGCACAGTACGTCGAGAAACACAGGCACTGCAAAATAGCACAATACATACTGCCCATTAAAATCGCTACAGCAAGAAGAAATGCAGATGATGAACGGGTATTCATTGAACAAATATATTATACTAGAACTGACATGTGATTACATTTTCACGCAGTTTGGGTGCATAGATCCTGAGAAATCAGTACCCAGAACAACTACCTCTGGCCGTAATAACGGTCTTGATGCGCCTGGGCATTGAGTCAAACAGAGCTTGGATGACGTGTACAGGTACAGCTGCCCATGCAGCTTCAACACGATACCACAGTTCATCAAGAGTAGTGACTGGCGTATTGTGACGAGCCAGTTGCTCAGCCACCATTGTACAGACGTTTTCAATTGGTGAGAGATCTGGAGAATGTGCTGGCCAGGGCAGCAGTCGATCATTTTCTGTATCCAGAAGGGCCCATACAGGACCTGCAACATATGCTCGTGCATGGGATCGAATGAAGGGTAGAGCGACGGGTCGTAACACATCTGCAATGTAACGTCCACTGTTCAAAGTGCCGTCAATGCGAACAAGAGGTGTCCGAGACGTGTAACCAATGGCACCCCATACCATCACGCCGGTTAATACACCAGCATGGCGATGACGAATACACGCTTCCAATGTGCGTTCACTGCGATGTCGCCAAGTACGGATGCGACCATCATGATGCTGTAAACAGAACCTGGAATCATGCGAAAAAATGACATTTTGCCATTCGTGCACCCAGGTTCGTCGTTGAATACACCATCGTAGGCTGTCCTGTCTGTGATGCAGCGTCAAGGGTGACCACGGCCATGGTCTACGAGCTGATAGTCCATGCTGCTGCAAACGTCGTCGAACTGTTCGTGCAGATGGTTGTTGTCTTGCAAACGTCCCCATCTGTTGATTCAGGGATCGAGACGTGGCTGCACGATCCGTTAGAGCCATGCGGATAAGATGCCTGTCATCTCGACTGCTAGAGACACGAGGCCGTTGGGATCCAGCACGGCGTTTCGTATTACCCTCCTGAATCCACCGATTCCATATTCTGCTAACAGTCATTAGATCTCGACCAACGCGAGCAGCAATTCCGCGATACGATAAACCGCAATCACGATAGGCTACAATCCGACCTTTATCAAAGTCGGAAACGTGATGGTACGCATTTCTCCTCCTTACACGAGGCATCACAACAACGTTTCATCAGGCAACGCCGGACAGCTGCTGTTTGTGTATGAGAAATCGGTTGTAAACTTTCCTCATGTCAGCACGTTGTAGGTGTCACCACCGGTGCCAACCTTGTGTGAATGCTCTGGAAAGCTAATCATTTACATATCACAGCATCTTCTTCCTGTCGGTTAAATTTGGCGTCTGTAGCACGTCATCTCCGTGATGTAGCAATTTTAATGGCCAGTAGTGTAAGACGAACGGAAACTTAGAGTAGTCCAAAGAAGAAGCAAGAGAAGAAACTCAGTGAACGGTGATAGTGCGAGTAGCCGGCAGTCTCGTACGTGCGGGCGGTGGCAAATCGCGGCGCGCCAGCTTTAGCGCCGCCATTAGCGGGCGCGTTTATCTTCATCTGGCGCCAGCGCAGCCGCTCGTAAAGGCGCCGCGACCAGCAGCGCGCGACCGTCGTCGTAATGTCGACTCGCACTGGCGGAGAGCAAGCCCGGGCCAATTCCTTAGTGAAACGCCGCCGCGTATCGACAGCCGCCAGGAATCTTAATAGCCACGCGTCTCTTTCCACGGAGACCGCGACACACAAATAACCGACCCCTCAAGCCCACTGTGCTTCCTTCATACGTCTTAACTTACGAGTAACTAAGTGTCTTCCACTTACATGTAAAGAAGTTCTTTGCAGCTGACTATTAATATCGAAACTGTCCTGTAACGGTCTACAAGGGAGGAGCAGTGAGTGATAGGGTGGAGGCAATCAATACCTTCACTGCACGATGGTAACCGTGATGTTTTTGACGACAGTGACACTAAAGCACAATTACGAAAAACGATTTTCCCAGCTTCCTTCACAGAAAAAGACGAGATAAATTTTCCAGAATTTTAATCAAGGACAACTACCAACATGAGTAGCTTAGAGGTAGATATTTTCGGTGTAGTCAAGCAGCTTAAAGCACTTGAGGTAGGCAAGGTTTCCCGTGCAGATTGTATACTAGTCAGGTTCCTTTCAGAGTATGCTGATACAGTACCTCCATACTTAGCAATCATATACAACCCCACGCGCTCGTCGTAAGATCCATACCCAAAGGCTGCGCGCTACAGTCTGGAACCGCGCGACCGCAACGGTCGCAGGTTCGAATCCTGCCTCGGGCATGGATGTTTGTGATGTCCTTGGGTTAGTTAGGTTTAAGTAGTTCTAAGGTCTAGGGGACTTATGACCTCAGAACTTAAGTCCCATAGTGCTAAAAACCATTTAAACCCAAAGACTGGAAAGTTGCACAAGTCACCAAATACCAAAAAATGTTCAAATGTGTGTGAAATCTTAACTGCTAAGGTCACCGGGACCAGCCGCACAGTCCATGACTGCAGCGCCCTAGACAGCTCGGCTAATCCCCACCAAATAGCCAAAAAAGGAAAGAGAAGTAGGGCCAAATCCGCTGAATTGCAGACTTATCTCACTAACGTCGATTTGCATTACAATTATGAAACATATCCTGTGCTCGAACATAATGCATCACCTGGAAGAAAACGATTTATTCACAAATAGCCAACACGAATTCAGAAAATAACGTTGTTGTGAAATACAACTAGTATTTACTCACACGAAGTAATGAATGCTATGTACGGGGACGTCAATTTGATCCCACATTTTCGAATTTCCAGAAAGCTTTTGACACCTTTCCTCACAAGCGACTTCTAATTAAATTGCATGCCGATGCAGTATGGTTTCACTTGCGTCACTGCATTCGTGATTTCCTGTCAGAAAGGTCACAGTTAGTAATAACTATCGGAAAATCATCGAGTAAAATCTTACGTTCCCCAAGGGAGTGTTGTGGGCCCTCTGCAATCTGAACAGCCCTGATAATGTTGGTTTGTGGGGCGCTCAACATCGTGGTCATCAGCGCTCGTACAAGTTGCAATCATTTCCATTTCCAGTCTCGGCACTTCCTGAATGATGATGAGATGATGACGACAACAAAAACACCCAGTCCCAGTCCTGGTAAAATTCCCGACCAAGCCGGGAATTGAACCTGGGCCCAATGATCCAGAGTCCTGCGGATTGAGCAGCCCTCCTACATTGTTTGAAGATAATGCTATGCTGTCATTTAGATTTTGGAAGTCATCAGCTGATCATAACGAACTGCAAAATGATTTAGACAAGATGTCTGTATGGTTCCAAACAAAACAAAAAAAGACAGTTGACTCTAAATAATGAAAAGTGTGAAGTCATCCACATGAGAACTAAAAAGAATCCCTTTTGGCAAGTAGCTTAATCATGTACCTTTGCAGTGTGGTGATCACATCTTCGTAATGTCAAGTATATGACCCTAAAATACGATTATCAGCGGTTTTAAAACTACATTCACACATTGTACACGAGCGGTGACAAAGAATGTGTGGACTAACACAACTACTGTATTTATATTAATGAAATTTTGCTAATGTTACGGTGGCGCATGTTGATCAATAATTCAAGTGTCAGTTAGAATAGATCACATGTCTTAGTAAAGAAGGCCTGTTGTGTGTTATGCGTATTTCGTTCAAACGTCTGACGAAAATACTGTGCTGTCATGAGACTGTTTTGGACTTTTTAGCAGATGGTTTATCGCCAGCACAGAACTAGCCCATTGCTTCATTATCGTGCTATACATGGGAAAATTTATCTTGCTAAACTCCGCCTCCATACTTCCTCTAATCGCTGGAGTTAGCGAGCTTGGGGGCTTTCCCAGTCATTTATCTCTGTGATGTCAAAGTCGCCGGCAGTCGCAAGCTTACAAAGCAAGGGGGTCGACAGCAGCTTGGGCTGATTTGTGTGTAATATCTGTGGCTTCTTTTTGCCTCTGACCGACATGTTGATCTGACGGGATTACGTCGCTAAAGTTAGCCTGTGACTCCTACTGGACTACAGAGCTGTACCGTGTCGACTTGGTAAGTTCAATGCTAAACTCATGTACTGAATGGAGCGAGGACATCCTGACGCCAGAGACATTCGTGGTATCATAATTACGACGAGTGTAGCCGCGTTGTTAAATTAAGAATCAAACTATCTGGTGCTTCATTATTCTGCATCTGTTTCGATTGCAAATGACTGTGTGGTACGTGGCAGATGGTACTCAGCATTTTACCACATCTTTGTCTTTCTTGAAGTTCCGTTAAATGATTCTCTGCGTCCTGTGGTCGATGCTAAGGGCCTTAAGAATCTCTCTAGATTCTTCGCTTAGTAGTGGTACTTAAGACTTCGTGATTAGGTGCAAAACGAAGCCATAGAGCTACAGAAAATCACCGTAGTTGGTCTCTCCGAATTACGTTTGTGAAGACTAACCGGTGACTGATTCAGAAGTGCAGAGCTGATTCGTTTCGACGTGAGAAGCTCAAAGCTAAGCTCATTAAGTGGATAGAGGAAAGACATCTTGGCCCCTGAGAGTTCAGCTACACCACAATTACGAGTGTAATCGCGTTATTAAATCAGAACCTTAACTTCCAGTAGCTGCGTTATGAAATCAGGACCTATAGTGCCTCTTAAAATGAACCTGTCACAGCACAATATGTTTTTCGGGGCTAGAAGAAACAATAAAAAGAGACTGAAAACATGGAAACCCCTGCTATCGATCATGTTGGTGTACAGCAAGATGAAGTAAGGTTTATCGTCTGAAAGGGTTAACCAGCAAGCGGTTATTTGTATGACGAACGCTTTAACTGTTAAATTCTGAGCACCGAAGTCCCAGTCATCTCTCTCTCTCTCCGTCTCTCTACACTCACCCCCCCCCCCGGTTCCCTCTTTCTCTCTCTCTCTCTCTCTCTCTCTCTTTCTCTCCCCTGCCCCTACCGTCTCGGGCGTGTTTGCAGCAGCTCCTAGACGAGGAGTCGGAGGCTGAATGCCTGCGCAGTGCACAGGTAGCGGACACAAAGAGCAGCTTGCAGCTCAGGCGGGTGCTGGTCGATGCTTCTGACAAGCCACGCAGTGGAACATGGCCGCTCCACCGGACACACATCGCGTACATTTGAATAATAAGACAAATTTACATTCGCGGCAACCGTGTTCGGCCACTGAGATGGCGACGCAGCGGAACGAATAGTGCTGCCCATGTAGTCTGTAGCACGACGCGCACTAATGTGGCCCGCTATAATAGAGTACAGCAGTAGAGCCTGCGGACTAGCATCGCGCTGGCTCGTAGGTAAAGGAGCGACGTACTCATGAACGCCAATGTTCGCCCATACCTCTGTCTCCCTAGGAAAGTAGGCGGCAAATTCTACGAAATAATTTTGAGAGTACAAATATAATGCAAGGACGAACAATCCTGTTGGAAGAACATCCGCAACTGAGCATTATAGCAGAGGTTGAAAATACCGCATCGGTTGTAAATTACATTATTTTCACACGACAGGAACACGCGGTGCTCTGGGAGCACAGCACAGCTACGATATCTGAGGATGGGCTTATAACAGTCCGAGACCGGTCGTGTGAAAATAAAGTAATTTACAACTGAAGCGGTATTTTCAACCTCTGCTATAATGTGACAACTTGAAATTGGGCTGGCTTCATTTTATATTCCCAGCTTAGAGGAGTAGCATTAAGCATCTACAGTCGGACGACTTGTCCCGCTTAGTGGTAATAAATTAGACACACATACCTATACGGTATGTCACTGTCTATTAGTGGTAACAGTATCAAAACGCTTACATACAGTAGTCTATGACATTATCCTCCGGACATCCGAATGAACAGATACCACACATATTATTCGGACGACGACGGCCAATGAAGCCCTCATTGCGGATGCACACCACGCGCGAACCCTCATAGGAATCAGCAACATGCCGCTGCTAATGAAGATAGTGAACAAGGGACACTGTATCAGCATTGTGTGGATAAGCTGAGAATTAGGGGTTGACGGGAGACGTGCTAATGTATTCCGTGCTGGTACGCTGACCACTGTGTGTGGATGGCGCAGTGGTCAGTGTATCTACTTAGCAGGCAGGAGACCCAGGTTCGAATCCTAGTCCGCCACAACTTTTCAACTTTCCCCATTGATTTAAATCAATGACCACTGGCATTTAATGTCATTAATTCCTTGGCGTACTGAAAAGAATCTGAAGCGTTAGGCTGTGTCCTGTTCCTCTTCACATTCTTCACTGTTCGACGTTTCGATCCTCGGCTGGGATCTTCTTCAGGGATCCACTGGTATCCCTGAGTGGCCGAACAGTGTCTACAGAAAATGTCGCCGTCATAAGATGCTATTTTACCGCACTCGTTAGGAAATGTGGACTTACCGGGAAATACTTTTCCCGCTGCTACTAATGGAACACGGCCATTGGTAAATACTGAAAGCAAATACTAACAGAGAAGCGGAATCCAAAATACACTGATAAAAACACCAAGAAGAGGATGTGCAACATAAATAAAAGTTGGCACACGCTTTCCTATATCTGAAAGGTGATGCCTTTTCAAATTTCGTGCCAGTCGCATAAGAGTAGCACTAACAGCACCACTATGAGGATGCAAATCAGGTTTGCTTTTAATACATGTGTGGTGTGCGTACTGTAAGACCTTCGGTACACACACCATCAGATTATTTGACTTGTCACTCTAACGAAGTAGGCGAGTGTCAGCAATATGTCTCGTGGTCTTATCGTGGCGTGTTTATCTTCTGCCCTAACGGCAGAAGATAGCATTACCACTTGCACGCTTAGAGTAACAGATTGACGGTGACCAACTTTAAAAAGAACTTGATTAATTTTCACACACATTTATTAAAATAATAACAAGCATAAACATTCAGTAACTTGATTCTGAATGCTATTTACAATTGACAATCTGAAGTTCCTTTGGTCTTGGTACGTTAATCTTATTCTTACATATCTCTGATACTTGACAAAGTGTCTATACATTTATCTTCCATGGCTATGTACAGGAATATGGTAATCTTATTAGTCGCAGACTGAAACTTGACTATAGGCTGGTACAGACTGATGCAGACTGGTACAGACTGGTGCAGACAAATGCAGACTGGTGCAGACTAATGCAGACTGACTAATCCGAGGTCTGTACACTTGTTATAATACCTCGTGCATTCAGGTATTACTGCGCGAGTGTGATCCGCGAGGAGAAAAGGTTGTACGTTAGCAGCAATCTCATTGGCTGCATTACATATTAATACGCGGATCGGCGGAAGCAGAATTTGGTCCGTCTCTAAGGCAGCACCATCTCGTGGTGCGGAGACGGACGAGCGCTGCACCTGCGCTGTTGTGCTTAACGGGGCACGCTCTAGTGGGAAAGTTGTGTACGCGATGACTAAGCAGAACTATGTGCACAACAACATGCTATAACGGTCGTGAGCGTGAGTCACCTTTGAGATTTGAGTGTTAAGTTGAATAATATCAAGATGCCTTTAAGACTATAAAGACGCCGACACCAGCACCACATTGGGTTTGAACGAGATAGTGTAATAGGACTACGAGAAGCTGAATTTTCCTTCTGCAATGTTGCAGGAAGACTCAGTAGGAATGTAGCCACAGTACATGATGGCTGGCAGTGGTGGTCACGAGAATGTACGGTCGAAAAAGACCAGTCTCCGATAGGTCACGTGGTACTACCGAGAGGGAAGGCCATTGTGTTCGGCGTATGCCTTTCGCGCATCGTAGTGCATCTACAACAGCAATTTGGAGAATAGGTGGCATCACAGTAACAGGACAAACTGTTACAAATTGCTTGCTGCAAGGACAGCTCCGAGCCAGAAGACTTGTAGCGTGCATTCCATTTACCCCAAACCGTGGAAAATTCCGGATTCAATGGTATCAAGCGAAAGCTCATTGGAGGGCAAGTTGGCGGTCTGTTGTGTTTTCTGGTAAAAGCTGCTTCTGCCTCGGTGCCAGTGATGGCCGTATGTTGGTTAGGAGGAGGACAACTGAGGGCCTGCAACCAACCTTTCTGCATGCTAGGTGCCCTGGACCTACACTGGATATAGCCTGGGATGCGATACCGTATGATAGCAGGAACACTCTTGTGGTTATCTCTGGCTCCCGGACTGAAAATCTGTGGGCCAGTCTGGTGAGTCGACCTCTTGTGGTGCCATTCACGAACAACATTCCTTGAGGTGTTACCCACAGGATAACGTTCGCCCACATACCGCTCTTTCAACCCACCAAGCTCTACAGAGTGTCACCAGATCTGTCTACAGTCGAACACATATGGTATATCATCGGACGGCAACTCCAGCGTCATCCACAAACAGCATTAACCGTTACTGTATCGACCGACGAAGTGCAACAGGTATGGAACTCCATCCCACAAACTACCGTCGGGCACCTTTACAGTACAGTGCATGGACGTTTGCATTCTTGTATTCAACATTCCGGAGGTTACGCCGGTTATTTATGTAGCCCCATTTCACATTTGCAAAGGCATACGTCGCGTTTACATTATCATATGATCTTGCAATGTTAATCACTTAAATATGCTACCTAGTCAAAAGTACTTCCGAAATCTCATTATTACTCTGCATCAATTAATTTTGGTGCTGCGATTTTTTCCGACACTGTATTAGTGTTATTGTGTCGCCTCGGTTGTTTCGTGGTACTTGTTCCTCGTTCACCATGGTTGGGCGCTTACTTCCGTGACAGCCGGTAACCCTATAGATGGAAGCCTGTAGCTGTCATGTTTATTGAAATTATGTTCATTCTTCGTTATTTGGACTGCTTCACCAACATATCGTCTAAAAATATTACTTCCTCTGGCTAGCATGCGTATGTTCTTAAAATCCATAACTTGGTCACATTCTTCTTGGTGTTGCGCAACGGATGATTTTACATTTTGTCTTATAACGTTTGAAGCACTCGTGTTCTTTAACATGTTACTTTACTGTTCTTCCAGTTTCGACGATATATTGTTTGCAACAATCACACAAACCACTTCGTACACTGCCTGAAGAAGTCTTCTATCTTGTGACTGAAAAACACACTCCTTAATCTATTCATCCGACGGCGGCAGGTTACTCTAGAGCAGGGCTCCACAACAATCCCGCATAGCGAGCGGGCGGCGAGGAGACACCAACGAATGGCGAGTACTGAATTCTCTCCATCATGACAGGGAATTGCGTGGGGAGCCGCGTGGAGACTTGGGTAAACCAGTAAATCGACCCTGAGGGAAATACTTGGAGAAATTTAATTTCGTATTGCCGATCAGTTACTTCAGAGTTTCCAACCTTTTAGCTTGCCTGGGTCACAATGGAAGGAAACGAATATTTTTGGCCGCATAATATACTTGACACTAACAATAACCGCTGAGAAAAAAAGGAATGGACAAACGAGAGAATAGCATCGCGTTTCAAATTGAAAACATTCAGTTTATCATAATTTTACATAACAAAATTTTATAGAATTCGTTTTTTTTTCGATCCTGTGATATAGGCTCACCTCTTAGGCCTCCTTGGTACTTGCGGTCTGAGGGTTGTTTCCTTGAGGTAGTTCAAACTGCAGATGAGGACGATTTCGGTCGTGGAAGATTCTTCATTTTTCCCTTTCATTTCCACTAAAAATTGGCGCTTCATCTATAGACAAAAGCTAATAAATTCCGTGACAGACTTATATTTTGTACATTTTATTCAGTATTGCTAAAAATGTCACGTCCAGCTGTGCGCCTGATATCTGCATTTTGACAGTGCGCTAAGGAGTATACAACAAATTTTACAAATATGGACGCATGATTGTCGAGTTTGATAACGACACTAACAAGGAGAGGCACCCAGAAATTCGTTTTAAACCAAATATACGGTGACACAGGTCAAGATCCAGGTATCACAAACTGCAGCCATTCACGCCAGTGGGCCCTCATTTTGCGAGTAGTTGACGAAACAAATTCGGAATTTTGTGTGACAGTCAGTAGCATTAAAAATATTTCTGCAAACAGCATTTTTGTGTGGTATATTGGACACGACAATAGTTTCACATGCAGGCGGTGTGGATTCAAATCTTACCAGGTTCAGTACACTTTATTTATTATTAAATCTATATCGAAATGACTCTGATTATCATTTTTATTCATTTACTTGATTTAAATGTAATATTTTATTTCTATTTCTTGTCACATAATTTTATTCCTAATATCGACTTCTTCATTTGCACTCTTTTTTTTCTTATCATCCTTTTTCCACTTGATATGTTTGTTCGTGCGTTTTTAATTAATTTAATTAATTTGGTGTATTAATTTCAATTTAATTTCTTTTGTTTCTTCACCTTATTTTACGTCCGCATCATTGCATTTATTATATCTATTTCTCATTTTGTTTGAATTTCGTTGTACTTGTGAATCATTTTTTCATTTAAATCTTCATCTGTGTTGTTTTACCATAGTGCAATAGGTACTTTGGTTATCTTTTATATATCTGTGTGACGATTACCATGCAAAAAAAATGCACATCTAATAACGGAAGATACATATTTCACACCAATACACAGTCAATCCTTTCCCCATGAACCATGGACCTTGCCGTTGGTGGCGAGGCTTGCGTGCCTCAGCGATACAGATGACCGTACCGTAGATGCAACCACAACGGAGGGGTATCTGTTGAGAGGCCAGACAAACGTGTGGTTCCTGAAGAGGGGCAGCAGCCTTTACAGTAGTTTCAGGGGCAACAGTCTGGATGATTGACTGACCTGGCCTTGCAACATCAACCAAAACGGCCTCGCTGTGCTGGTACTGCGAGCGGCTGAAAGCAATGGGAAACTACGGCCTTAATATTTCCCGAGGGCATGCAGCTTTACTGTATGGATAAATGATGATGGCGTCCTCTTGGGTAAAATATTGCTGAGGTAAAATAGTCACCCATTCGGATCTCCTTGCGGGGACTACTCAAGAGGACGTCGTTATCAGGAGAAAGAAAACTGGCGTTCTACGGATCGGAGCGTGGAATGTCAGATCCCTTAACCGGGCAGGTAGATTAGAAAATTTAAAAACGGAAATGGATAGGTTAAAGTTAGATATAGTGGGAATTAGGGAAGTTCGGTGGTGGGAGGAACAAGACTTTTGGTCAGGTGAATACAGGGTTATTAACACAAAATCAAATAGGGGTTGTGCAGGAGTAGGTTTAATATTCAATAAAAAAAAATAGGAGTGCGGGTAAGCTACTACAAACAGCATAGTGAACGCATTATTGTGGCCAAGATAGACATGAAGCCTATTACAGTAGTACAAGATTATATGCCAACTAGCTCTGCAGATGATGAAGAAATTAATGAAATGTATGATGAGATAAAAGAAATTATTCAGGTAGTGAACGGAGACGAATATTTAATAGTCATGCATGACTGGAATTCGGCAGTAAGAAAAGGGAGAGAAGGAAACGTAGTAGGTGAATATGGACTGGGGGTAAGAAATGAAAGAGGAAGCCGCCTTGTAGAATTTTGCACATAGCACAACTTAATCATAGCTAACACTTGGTTCAAGAATCATGAAAGAAGGTTGTATACATGGAAGAATCCTGGAGATAGTAGAAGGTATCAGATAGATTATATAATGGTAAGACATAGATTTAGGAACCAGATTTTAAATTGTAAGACATTTCCAGGGGCAGATGTGGACTCTGACCACAATCTATTGGTTATGAACTGTAGATTAAAACTGAAGAAACTGCAAAAAGGTGGGAATTTAAGGAGATGGGACCTGGATAAACTGAAAGAACCAGAGGTTGTACAGAGTTTCAGGGAGAGCAGAAGGGAGCAATTGACAGGAATGGTGGAAAGAAGTGCAGTAGAAGAAGAATGGGTAGCTCTGAGGGATGAAGTAGTGAAGGCAGCAGAGGATCAAGTAGGTAAAAAGACGACGGCTAGTAGAACTCCTTGGGTAACAGAAGAAATATTGAACTTAATTGACGATAGGAGAAAATATAAAAATGCCGTAAATGAAGCAGGCAAAAAGGAATACAGACGTCTCAAAAATGAGATCGACAGGAAGAGCAAAATGGCTAAGCAGGGATGGCTAGAGGACAAATGTAAGGATGTAGGGCTTATCTCACTAGGGGTAAGGTAGAAGCTGACTACAGGAAAATTAAAGAGACCTTTGGAGAAAAGAGAACCACTTGTATGAATATCAAAAGCTCAGATGGAAACCCAGTTCTAAGCAAAGAAGGGAAAGCAGAAAGGTGGAAAGAGTATATAGAGGGTCTATACAAGGGCGATGTACTTGAGGACAATATTATGGAAATGGAAGAGGATATAGATGGAGATGAAATGGGAGATACGATACTGCGTGAAGAATTTGACAGAGCACTGAAAGACCTGAGTCGAAACTAGGCCCTGGGGGTAGACAACATTCCATTAGAACTACTGATGGCCTTGGGAGAGCCAGTCCTGACAAAACTCTACCATCTGGTGAGCAAGATGTATGAGACAGGCGAAATACCCTCAGACTTCAAGAAGAATATAATAAAAAGTAGGTGTTGACAGATGTGAAAACTACCGAACTATCAGTTTAATAAGTCACAGCTGCAAAATACTAACGCGAATTCTCTACAGACGCATGGAAAAACTTGTAGAAGCCGTCCTCGGGGAAGATCAGTTTGGATTCCGTAGAAATATTGGAACACGTGAGGCAATACTGACCTTACGACTTATCTTAGAAGAAAGATTAAGGAAAGGCAAACCTACGTTTCTAGCATTTGTAGACTTAGAGGAAGCTTTTGACAATGTTGACTGGAATACTCTCATTCAAATTCTAAATAGAGGCAGGGGTAAAATACAGGGAGCGAAAGGCTATTTAAAATTTGTACAGAAACCAGATGGCAGCTATAAGTGTCGAGGGGTATGAAAGGGAAGCAGTGGTTGGGAACGGAGTGAGACAGGGTTGTTGACTCTCACCGATGTTGTTCAATCTGTATATTGAGCAAACAGTAAAGGAAACAAAACAAAAATTCGGAGTAGGTATTAAAATCCATGGAGAAGAAATAAAAACTTTGAGGTTCGCCGATGACATTGTAATTCTGTCAGAGACAGCAAAGGACTTGGAGGAGCAGTTGAATGGAATGGACAGTGTCTTGAAAGGAGGATATAAGATGAACATCAACAAAAGCAAAACAAGGATAATGGAATGTAGTCTAATTAAGTCGGGTGATGCTGAGGGAATTAGATTAGGAAATGAGGCACTTAAAGTAGTAAAGGAGTTTTGCTATTTGGGGAGCAAAATAACTGATGATGGTCGAAGAAGAGAAGATATAAAATGTAGACTGCCAATGGCAGGGAAAGCGTTTCTAAAGAAGAGAAATTTGTTAACATCGAGTATAGATTTAAGTGTCAGGAACTTGTTTCTGAAAGTATTTGTATGGAGTGTAACCATGTACGTAAGTGAAACATGGACGATAAATAGTTTGGACAACAAGAGAATAGAAGCTTTAGAAATGTGGTGCTACAGAAGAATGATTAAGATTAGACGGGTAGATCACATAACTAATGATGAAGTATTGAATAGGATTGGGGAGAAGAGGAGTATGTGACACAACTTGACAAAAAGAAGGGACCGGTTAAAAGGACATGTTCTGAGGCATCAAGGGATCACAAATTTAGCATTGGATTGCAGCGTGGAGGGTAAAAATCGTGGAGGGAGACCAAGAGATGAATACACTAAGCAGATTCAGAAGGATGTGGGTTGCAGTGAGTACTGGGAGATGAAGAAGCTTGCACAGGATAGGGTAGCATGGAGAGCTGCATTAAACTAGTCTCAGGGCTGAAGACCACAACATCAACACAGTCAATGTAACAGAATATTTGGTCCTTTGTTTTTTAACCGGAAGCTCGGAATTTTCAAATAATTTAATATTATTATAAATAAATATAATTAAATTCATAGTCAAGAATATTAAGATTGGAAAACGAATGATATAAAGAAAAAATGAAACAAAAAGAAAAGTTCATACAGCCCTTGGCATCTCTCCTTGTAAGCGAAGCTACTCTACGGAAAGTGGCCGAAAATATGCATCTCCTGATACCAAGTATTCTTTTTAAATCACTGTCCGTGAAACGAAACAAGAACTTTTCTAAAAGTAGTGAAACTTTATAGCTCAACAAAATAGCACCCTCAGTTGTTTTTTCTTTCTCTTCTTCCTCCTGTTAGAGAGACTCCTTATCAGCTTTAAAACCTCTTGTACACACTCAAGTCCTTTACATTCTCCGTTTCCATAATCTTTGTCGTAATAAGATAGGTAGTGCCTTCGTAAATTGAACTTCCCGAAAACATTCACTTCGTTGTGACGCACTAAACATTTCGCGTACCCATGCAAAGATGTAAGATTCCTCGCACTGCAGGTGGTCTTACGGAGGCACGTTCGGCGTAACACAACGCCTACGCACCGCTGCTGCTATTGGACGACACCGTTGTCAAATCTGGCGCCCCCGTAATTCACAGACGGCGCTTCTGTCGTGCTGTCGTGGCCGCATGGTGCGTGAGCATTTCTCTCACTCCGCGCGACGCGGCAACTGGTATTCTCACGAATAAGAGTGAAAACAGACGCGAATGTTGACGCTCATACTTAACATTAGCGAGTTGTTTAAATATTTCTCAGTAGAGAGAACGAAATGAAGAGTGCCGAAGTAGTTCTAAGAGGAATATGATGCGTCCTAACGACTAAGAAGATTTTATTAACATTAAAATAAAATAAAACTTCACGGTAAATGATAACAGCCAAACAGTTGCAGGATAAAGATTTACTGAAATTCTTGACCACAGTTTCGGTATATCTAAATATACCTTCATCAGAAGCAAAAATACACCTGAACAGTAAGACACCTTCATTAGCAAAAAACTTAGCAACATAACTGTGATAGAAGAGAAAAAACAAACACTTATAGCTTTAAGTAACAATTAGAATTAGCAAATTATTATAAGCACAAAGACTTTTAGTCACTTACTAGATTCACATCCTACAGTGGAGATGCTTAAAACAATCGTGCCAAAGGCGTCGTCAGTAGTTAAAATTAAAATATCACCTCCATCTGTACAGCATAATTATGAAGAGGTGGTCGATGCGAACGCGGCATACTATCAGTACTTAGCCTGTGAACTAGCGTGATGAGGGTGTGGAAGCACTAGGGCAGACAGTTTCACCGAGAGAGGGCACTTCTTGTGGTATGCGTTTAAAATTTTGACGCGCATGAGTACCTATGATAAAAATTACAAAAGCACTTGTTCAGTAATTGACGAAGTACACTAATCAGCAACACTGTTGTTTACCAATCTGAGTTTATAACTATGTGATCTGAAGTATCGTACAGTTAGTCCTACAGTTATGCGAAACAAGCGTTAGACGTGGAAGAATATAACCGAAATGATTATCAGATTGGATAATGTTCTTGGTATCACATGTTCTTGTATGCATGATCGTTGCAGACTGAACATGGCATGAATTTCATCATGCTAACTAAATTGCAACATCCTAATCGCCTACGACATCATGAATTGGAAATTTCACGATACTCACATGTGAGTATGATCGGTAACTTCTGATCAGATTTTACTGCACTGGAGTAATGTACCACCTGGAACAACATGTAAGAGTGTCTAACACAAAGGAAATGTAATGCTATGAAGTGCAGTGACGTAAATTTGAAATAATTACGTCACAGTCAAATTACGACAAATTAATTCACTACGATTCAAGTACAGAATGAGTTAAACTATAACAAGTATTAAATAGCGAAATTTATTAGTGTCAGTTGTCAATAGGGAGTTAATTGAATACTGCAGCGTTGCGACTGGCCCGTTCAAAATTCACCACCTAGTCTTGAAACTTAGCCGTCGTTCATCTGTATTAAAAGGGATTGGCACTTATACATAAAGTGAATATAATGGATAATTCTTTCTGAATTTCCTTGGGATCATGCGGTGACGATAATCTTCTTCTGGCTGTAGCTTCGTCAGTGGACAACCTGGGCTTATTTGGTAAATCGTTTGTACATACTGAGAACATGAGGGAAGTTAGTAAGCTTCGCCAGAGTACGACACAATTTCTTTGGTTCAAATGGCTCTGAGCACTATGGGACTCAACTTCTGAGGTCATCAGTCCCCTAGAATTTCGAACTACTTAAACCTAAATAACCTAAGGACAACACACACACCCATTCCCGAGCCAGGATTCGAACCTGCGACCGTAGCGGTCTCGCGGTTCCAGACTGTAGCGCCTAGAACCGCACGGCCACTCAGGCCGGCAGAATTTCTTTCTTATCTGTTGATTTATGTTATCTGCATCCGTTTGAATCGATAAAAGATAGATTAACACAACTGTATTTTTAATATCATAATCAGTCGCTGTGTTCAAATCACAGTCCATCATGGACGTCATAATGTCATTTATACTCACCAAGTTACCTTATGGTGTGTAGCGGGGGTATTTTCCTGATCCAGTCGCTAATGGTTCGCGGGAAAAACAATTGTTGGTAAGCCTCCATATGAGCTCATATCTTTCTTGCGTCCATAATTTAGTTATTTAGTCAGTCAAATTCTCCGACGACAGAAGTGAGAGGTAAATCATTTAAAACACAAAAAAATGGTTCAAATGGCTCTGAGCACTATGAGACTTAACTTCTAAGGTCATCAGTCCCCTATAACTTAGAACTACTTAAACCTAACTAACCTAAGGACATCACACACATCCATGCCCGAGGTAGGATTCGAACCTGCGACCGTAGCGGCCGCGCGGTTCCAGACTGTAGCGCCTTTAACCGCTTGGCCACCACGGCCGGCATTTAAAACACAGTAAACTATGAGATATACGGACTTAACAAGAGAGACAGCCACTTTGATGTATTCTGGTAATATTTATAACAGTAGTAAAACCGGCATCAAGGGATCACCAATTTAGTATTGGAGGGCAGCGTGGAGGGTAAAAATCGTAGAGGGAGACCAAGAGATGAATACAATAAGCAGATTCAGAAGGATGTAGGTTGCAGTAGGTACTGGGAGATGAAAAAGCTTGCACAGGATAGAGTAGCATGGAGAGCTGCATCAAACCAGTCTCAGGACTGAAGACCACAACAACAACAACAACAACAGTAAAACCGGAACTGAAAGAGGTACATATTTAATCGATTAACTAACGAGACAAGTATGGTGCGGTGTATCGTATTGGAAGTGAGGATCGCGCAAAATTTTGGATAAACCAAACTATACATACACAAAAGATAATTGAGTTTCACAAGGAGAAAGAAACCAATTGAGCATCAGTTAGCATAAAATTATTGTGACGATAATGGTTCCGAATTTAGAGTTGCACCCTCTATCCAGATCCTACCACTATCCGTGAGCATGAGAACGCTCAAACGTTCATACATTACAATAGCTGTCCATCGCTTTCAGTACCTACTGAAATTCCATGACGTCTCGCCTCTGTCGTCTGGACGAAAGTAGTCATACACACTACTAGACAAGTAAAAGTTTTTAAATAAAAGTATTATAGTTTCGCACGTAAGCTACTAAAATTTAAAATGTATTAACCAGGTGACCGGTTTCGATCCTGGTACGATCGTCATCAGAACATTACAACTACATGATGATGGCTGGAGAGTGTGACTAGTAGCAGGTCGTTGTACAGCAACGGTAAATACAGTAACGTTTATCGTCGCTAGACTGTTTTTATTTAAAAACTTTGATTGTAATTTTTGATGACTGTTTACCAGGAACAATGTTCCAAAAGGGGCTTACTAGATAAGTGTTCAGTTGCTAGAGTGTGTAGACACAGTTGAATGGAAGATACTGGGCAATAATGATAGGAGCATCAGACGTTTCGCATGGATGCGTTTATCTGTAGCAAGTGTGAGTCGAAAAAGTAAAGTGAAGGAAAAGTTTATCCACATACTTACTCAAAACCAAACAGTTTATCAACATATTAAACAATTGCTACTCAAGAAGCTTACAGATTTAATACTCTATTGAAGATAGTTATCTTGAGTGTTAACCAACTCTTATACAGCACGCTTTCACACTTACTTACTTGCCAATTTGTGTCTACTTGCTCTGAAGAATTAGGACATGAACAAGAAAGCTTTAGACAACAACTTATTAAGTCATCTGTAGAAACATCGGGAGTAGTTAATTTTCTCCTGAAGAAAACCACAAGGGAAAAATGAGTAGGTTATCCATCTGTATGACTAGCAGGTTGTCGAAGATATTGTGTACATGGAGAAAAAACAGAGTTAGACGGAGATCACACTGTGTATGAATCAGAATATTGGCAGGTACACGTATGTAGATTTGCGAACGTTGTAACGAGATAGAAAACGATGGCTTCCAATAAGTCTTACATAATGTCTGAAATCTCAGTCTTGTTCTGATAGTTGTTGTCAATTATCGTGCACAAGCCAGATATTGAGTTTTTACATTTCGGCGCCCAGAGGAAATGACACTCTTTTCGAGATAAGCTACGGAACGGGCTGGGGCGAGAACTTTCTTAACTCGACTTCTTATATTGAAGGAAGTTTTTCTCATCAATTTTTAATCTGGTTTCAGGGAAGCGTGCTTCAGTAGATGTCGGTCTTCGATATCTCAAAATATTTTTTCCTCGTTATCTCTGACTTCAGCCAGCTCTTTGCGCTGTTTGTGATTCCTTAAGAAATCATAAGTTAATTTACACTTTTGCATCTTTTTCCTACTCTGGAGGAGAGGCCGTCACTGATTACATCCATGTCTCTTCTCATACTCTCATGGAAAACGGTGCTATAGCCTTGTAGAACCAATTACGCTTTCAAAAATGCTTTTACAAACACTTGTTGTCAGTAACGAAAATTGTAACGTGACATCAATGGCAAAAGCAAGATGAGAAAAGTTTTAACTGAATGACATCCATAGAGCATAAACAGTTTCTTCATGCTGTGTGCAACGGGAGAGTTTGTGCCATCCATTAAAACCCGGCAGAGTTGGAGTCACCTCAGTCGATATAAAAGCAATTTTGATTTTATGTCGCCACCAGTTTCGAAGTTTCCATTTTCAAGAGATATGGTACATGCAAATAAAAACGTCAATCATGTAGAGCGAGATTTTATAAAATGGAACCTCCGTGTCTAAGCATCTAAATATCGAGTTGCAGTGAGAAGTATTTCAAAGAGAACCTGTGTCGAAACAAAGCTTCTATCTTTAGCAGCTACAGGAGATAACAGACAGTTTTATGTTTCCAAACTAAGTACTGTCTCACGTTAACTGGAAATCACTTTCTTCCCATTAGTTATATTCATGCTGAAACCGTAGACAACTTGAACTTTATCTGCTTAAGCTGCTGTGTCTTAGCGTTAAAAATGACTTTCATCAGCGACAATTGATCATTCTTTGTTCCACGATTATTATCCTATGACATGACAAGGTGATCCACTGATTCACTATTCTCTTCTAAGGGCTTCCCCAGTCTTCAGCTCTTGGCTTGTGTTCCCATTCGCCAAAATTTCACGATCGTCGCAGTTTTCCTCTTTCAGCTCTCTCCTCGTCACCATTTTAATTACTTTCCTCGTTAATCTCGACCGCCCATGGTTTCCCTTCCTGGCGGCGACCATTTCAGGGTAGCTTTTGGCCATCCTCCTTGCTCCATTCGCTCTACACGGCCCTACAATCAAGAGCTCTGCTCTCAGTTCTTCCCATGATCGGTTAATCCATATCCTTCATCACTCGTAGTTTCCTCATTTCTTCTCCGCTCTGTCCACTTTTGATACTGCCCCGCTCCACAGAACTCCGTTTAGCATTTTAAATGTTCTTCTTACCTGCTAGATCCTGGGATCCACATTTGCTTCACAACTTCCCGAGGAATGGATAATCGATTCCAAGTATTTAAACTTCTTAGCAGCCTTAGTAGTTCCTTGCGCCCGTACTACATCCCATCCATCTCCTGCCATTATTAAATATACTGTTTTGCTCATCCTCCTTCACTTAACTTCCTTACCATAAATTTGACATCATGTCTACTTTGTGCTATCAGTACTTGATCATCGGCAAATGAGTTGATAGTACCGTGCTGAAGAGGAATTCGCATACCTCCGCATGACTGATTCCACCGTTCCAATATATACCGCATCTTAAACAGGGTCGGCGTTTCGGGAAAGGAGTACCACTCATGTCCGTACGTTACCCCATAAACATTAACGTCATAAACGCTATAGCTCTGACTTGATTCGCCGTCGTGTCCGTGAACTTAAGCAAGAATGTGAACCAGTGCCGCGGATATAGAGGGTAACAACAGTAGGGGAGCTCAGAGATTATAATACATCCAACGAATAACTGAGGGTGTAGGGTACAAGGGGTACTCTGAGGTGAAGAGTTTTACACAAGAATAAAATTCATAGTGGGCCACATGAAACCAGTCAGAAGATTGACGACCAAAAGCAAAGTCTTCTATTGGTGGTGGGGTTCATACGAAGTCGGAATACCACATCATCATTTCGTCAAGGATCAGAGCCGACAATGTGAGGAACTAGCCGTATGTTTGTTCTGACAAGTGTGAAAAACCGCCTAAAAAGGAACTCAGACGGCCAGTGCATCAGAACGACAAGGAAACCGTCGCACTGAATTCTGTTTTGGGTCTAGTTCGTCGTCCTGTTTGGTACGCCAGCGCGCTGCGTGTTAGAGGAGACTATATCTTCTACAGGAAATGAGAAATTTACACGTAAGCCTAAACATCGAGAAGTTTGTCAAACTAGTCCACACATTTTGAAGTATAGCTGCAATCACTATTTACACTGCTGTAATTTTGTGGAGTTGCTATTCACCCATGGCTATCAGAAGGGGAGTCACACAGAGGAAGTCTTACACAAGTCTTTCCAGAAGAAAAACTAGATTTTGCGATATCAGGAGACCTCGGAGGCCAATGGTGCGCAATCCGTACACCCGTACAGACAATCTGGCACTGTAGCAGCACATTGTAAAGAAACCCATGCCACACAATGTAACTGAATTGCACGTGTTGAAACGGAAAACGTACTCTGCCTTTTGTTGCTGTATTATCGATATCCCTGGTGGACATTGGGGAACAACCGACCGAGATTTCATGTTCAGCTAATGGCGTCATCGGATGTGAAATGGACGGGCGTAGTATCAGCGCACCGCTGTTCGGCTGTTATCGGTTTTCATCAACTTCGAAACACTACTTCTAATTCCAGCAGCTCCTCAGTTCGCGTCTTTAAGGCTGAGTGCACCCCGATCCAGAAATATCACCAATCAAAATTCCATGGTAGTATCAGAAAACGAACCCGGGTCCTCCGCACCACAACCAGGCACGGTGACTGCTCAAAAAGATTCGTCAGATTTCGGAAAACGATATCTTCTACATGAAAAAAGGTGCAGACGATCTTCATCATGCAGAGGTCAACTGGGAACTGCGTGAAACGGCAACTTAAGGCTACTGACAAGCGCAACGTTTTAGTTTCGATGTGTAAGTCAAAATTCACTCAAAGTTTCCACGTTCTCAGCCATTTGCATAGGATAATATGGCTGTCGTCGGTCCCTATTGGCCCATCAGGGGTGGAACGCAGAGCCGTGGTTTTTCGCTTGCTATATATAAGGGGCGAACAAAAAGTTTCCATTTCAAGGGCGTTGTTGCAGTGAAAATGCGGTGTAGCCCGACTTCTCTGAGGGTGTATAAGCACTGACATGTAGACAAGAGATAAATGTGGCATTCGTGTCTTTCCGACATGCGTGCAGTAAATGCGGTAACGTGAAGTACGACGAAGTTATTACAAAATGTATCCAGACAGGACCAATGTGCTATTACGAGCATTTGGAAAGTAAGGCCCAATCGGTCGCAAAATGGAAACCACTGTGAAAATCAAAATTATTTGCAAGAATTAGATACACCGCTCCCCTGCTTCTCTACATGGTAGCCGCTCCGACTTAGACATTTGTTGCAGCCTTGTGCAAACTTTCCAAAACTCTCGTCATTGGCTCTCCGCCAATACCGAATGCTGTTCTACAGGTCACTGACTATGCCAAAATGTTTTCAAAGTTAGCGTGAGCAGAGATGAAACTCAGGGGCAGATCCCACACTTCTCATCTGAAACGCTGCAGAGGGCGGCCGATAGTTGTCTTGAAGAAGAAACTGCAGGACAGTTACGTTATGTGGGCTGCGTGACATCAGGCGAAATTTCTCACCAGGCCGTCATAACTGACGGGACACACGATCTTCTAGGAATATTTACGTGCTGACCATGCGCTCAGAAATGTATGGTTAAACTACGTGAACTATGTTGAAAGACAGTGTAAATGTTATAGATTTTTATGAAATAAATTGCTTTCTTTATGTGTACACTATTCCTTTTTTATTGCGAAACGGAACTTATCTTCCTGTCTACCCTCCTATTCTTGGCTGCTGAAGGAGAGACACCGGTAGACATCCACCTGAGAGTGGAGAATGAGTAGAGGCAGCATGTCTGTCGAAAACCACCGTTGTGGAATGGTGCGCCAAGTTCAGTACTGGTCGGCATGCGGCATAAGACGCCAGTCGATCTCGAAGGCCAGTCTCATACAATACAGACAAGAGGGAGACACTCGAGCACCCGCCCTGTAGTTCCGATATCTCGCTCCTTTAAGAAAGACTGTGATGGGTCGACGATCCTTATCGCACGAGGATATGCAGCAGTCAGTTACGGACATCTTAACACAGCAGTACACTGTGTATTACGAAACGGGTATCTTCATCGTGGTGCATCGATGGGATGATTGCCTAAATACTAAGGCTATTTTGCCAGAGTGGCATACCAACTCTGGACCTTACAGCTTTCGAGTGGAAACTTTTTTAACGTTCCTTATATTAATCTTCGAAACTGCTAAGATAGCGTATTGAAACTGAAGGCCTCGCGTCGCTGATACCGCAGTTTGAAGAGATGTAAATCCTGGTGCGTAGTAGACATTGTTTGAAATCCTGTCGAATGGTCATTAGCGGCAAATGACACGCGCGGTTCGGCTTCTGTGACGACCGCGACGAGGGTTGATCCCTGACGTCCGGCGGAAATGTCGCGGCCACTTTAGTGCCGGGGGCGAGCGCCGTGTGGGGGCGACGTGGCATTTCCAGCACGCGGCGTCCCCGGAGGCCAGTTACATGGCGGCGGCGGCGGCGGCCCCCGGACTCTTTGAAGTGCCGTATCTGGTTGCGTGCGACGCCCGCGGTTTATTGAAATAGCCGACGGGCTTCCGAGGGTCGCGTGTCCGCTCGCCGCTGAACCGCGTTTACCTTGCTGCTTGCTCCCGCCGGGCTCTCGGGCGAAACATCGCGAACTGACGTTTCGCTCTCGACGTGCTTCTCCCTGTATTTTAGCACTGGCTTGCAGTGCAGATGAGGATTAAGGTTGGGAGAGTCGTATTACACTCCTGCTGCAACGTAATACCTAGTCGTATAACCTCTTCTGCACTTCTGCATGACACGTGTCAGTGACGTACTATTTCAAATGGTTCAAATGGCTCTAAGCATTATGGGATTCAACATCTGAGGTCATCAGTCCCCTAGGCTTAGAACTACTTAAACCTAACTAACCTAAGGACATCACACAAATTCATGCCCGAGGCAGGATTCGAACCTGCGACCGTAGCACCAGCGCGGTTCCGGACTGAAGCACCTAGAACCGCTCGGTCACAGCGGCCGGCTGCTATTTCGCAAACCACTCTCATTTCCGAACATATTCTTACCGAAATGGCACAGAGCATGGATCTAGAAGTGCTAAAGTGCTGAGTATACAAAATACAAGTCTTTTACACCTTCATTTTGCCTCAGCGGGAATAAATCATCCAAATAATAAACGATTAAGTTGCAAAAGTCTGCAGTTATTTGACACAGTGCTTTTTAATCCCAAAAAAGTCAAATTGTTGCCTTTGAATATTTCAGAATCTATTTTTATTTTTTTTATTTTTGGCAGACGTGGATAGTTAGCCCCAGTGGCAGGCTGCAGGAGCCAGTGGAAACACTGCTGACAGTAAAGAATACTTTATTCATCTTCCGTACAAGCTTTGCCGTGGTTCAGTTAGGCAGAACGTACTTCACTCTCTTGACTCTGGACAGCGCTGGTATACAGGCAGTTGCTTCTGATAAGAGGATATTGCGTAGGTGCCCTTCGTTACTGACGGGCAGGACCGTGGATAGGCAGCGGTCTTTGTACGGTACGGACTTGACGGCAGTAGCAGACACCACTTATCTGTCAGCAATGGCGCCTGCAACGACCCGTCAACCCCGCACGGATTCCATGTGGCGGCGCGTGCAGACTGCTGTACACGGAAAATCAACCTGCTGCGGTCTGGCAAGAGTCGGTCGGTGGCTCACGGTGAGACACTTAGTTTTTTTTCTATTTAATAAAACTGCAGCCAAATAGCCATATACAGTTACTTTGCTTAACATTTTACATTTACAATTTAGATTTTTGCATATTCATTTATCGATTTCATTCTTTTACTACACAGTTCTATGTGATATCGTTCACTGGCTGCGTTAGACAGTTCACATACACATGTTGTGGTTGGGTCGTGATAAGTTTTGCTTTTGCAAATTAGATGATGAAAGCCGTGAATAGAAAGTCTAGTTACGACATTCCTCGCAGCTCGAAGTTTGGTGCTGTCCTTGAGCGGTTCGTCATTGCTTCGGTGCCACAGAACTCCGGCCATACTTTTTCTCGTTTGTTCTCCATGATCTTCAGTTGCTTTCTGGAAGCCCTGGTGTGTGGCATCATATATCGAAGTTTGATGTCTTCAATTAGGAATCTCTTCCTCTCTAGCAAGTACACTAGTCTAGATCTTGTTGAGAGAGCTAGTGTTTTTTTTAGATAGGTCGATTTCACCTTTTCTAGTGTTTCTAGATTTTTTTGCTGTCAGGTGGTCTTATATAACCTCCGTCCCATAGGCCAGGATTAGCAAGATTTTTGCATTGAATAATTTCGTGGCTGTTTCTAGACTGAGTAGGCGGATGTTTTTGTTGTCCTGTATTGCTATTATTGCTTGGGCTGCACGTTCTGTTGTGTGTTTTGTGAAGCGTTTGACTGTTGGTTGCAATGTCACCCCCAGGTATTTAAAGTCTGATGTGACTCTTATTTTTTGTCCTCTGATGTTGATTTCCGCATTTTAGGTGACTTGCTTCCTTTTCTGAAAATCACCATTTCTGTCTTTGTTATGTTTATGTATAGTTTGTGTTCACTGCACCATTTGTCTATTTTCTCAATGGCCTTCTGCAGCTTCTGTTTATCTGTTGAACCTACGGCTATGCCGTCAGCGTATGCATATACATATACATCTCCTTCATTTTCTCCAATTCGGAGTACTTATTCAGTGGCAAGGATGTACAGTAAAGTGATCATTGGGTCACCCTGTAAGACTCCGTTAGATTGCAGAATGTGGTTCGAAAAAGAGAGGTTGTCCGATATTGTGATTAAGTTGTATTTGAGGATTGACTTGATTATTCTTGCCCATACGCTGTCTTCTCCCATTATGTTTTCCAGTTTTCGGACTATGAGGTCTATTTCCAGAAGATCCAAGGCTTTCGTAAAGTTTATGAACACTGTGTAGAACATTTGTTTCTTTTGTAGCGCTTAGTCGATGTTGTGTAGAAGAAGCTCAAATGGTTCAAATGGCTCTGAGCACTATGGGACTTGAGGTCGTCAGTCCCCTAAACTTAGAACTACTTAAACCTAACTAACTTAAGCACATCACAAACATCCATGCCCGGGGCAGGATTCGAACCTGCGACCGTAGCGGTCACGCGGTTTCAGACTGTAGCGCCCTGAACCGCTCGGCCACCCCGGTCGGCTTTAGAAGAAGCCTCACTGCCATAAGTGTTGATCTACCAGATCTGAAACCCATTTGTCATTGTGGGAGATGACTGTCCACAGAGGCTTTGATTTTTGTGTAGTTATCTTTGAAAACATCTTGAACTACACTCCTGGAAATGGAAAAAAGAACACATTGACACCGGTGTGTCAGACCCACCATACTTGCTCCGGACACTGCGAGAGGGCTGTACAAGCAATGATCACACGCACGGCACAGCGGACACACCAGGAACCGCGGTGTTGGCCGTCGAATGGCGCTAGCTGCGCAGCATTTGTGCACCGCCGCCGTCAGTGTCAGCCAGTTTGCCGTGGCATACGGAGCTCCATCGCAGTCTTTAACACTGGTAGCATGCCGCGACAGCGTGGACGTGAACCGTATGTGCAGTTGACGGACTTTGAGCGAGGGCGTATAGTGGGCATGCGGGAGGCCGGGTGGACGTACCGCCGAATTGCTCAACACGTGGGGCGTGAGGTCTCCACAGTACATCGATGTTGTCGCCAGTGGTCGGCGGAAGGTGCACGTGCCCGTCGACCTGGGACCGGACCGCAGCGACGCACGGATGCACGCCAAGACCGTAGGATCCTACGCAGTGCCGTAGGGGACCGCACCGTCACTTCCCAGCAAATTAGGGACACTGTTGCTCCTGGGGTATCGGCGAGGACCATTCGCAACAGTCTCCATGAAGCTGGGCTACGGTCCCGCACACCGTTAGGCCGTCTTCCGCTCACGCCCCAACATCGTGCAGCTCGCCTCCAGTGGTGTCGCGACAGGCGTGAATGGAGGGACGAATGGAGACGTGTCGTCTTCAGCGATGAGAGTCGCTTCTGCCTTGGTGCCAATGATTGTCGTATGCGTGTTTGGCGCCGTGCAGGTGAGCGCCACAATCAGGACTGCATACGACCGAGGCACACAGGGCCAACACCCGGCATCATGGTGTGGGGAGCGATCTCCTACACTGGCCGTACACCACTGGTGATCGTCGAGGGGACACTGAATAGTGCACGGTACATCCAAACCGTCATCGAACCCATCGTTCTACCATTCCTAGACCGGCAAGGGAACTTGCTGCTCCAACAGGACAATGCACGTCCGCATGTATCCCGTGCCACCCAACGTGCTCTAGAAGGTGTAAGTCAACTACCCTGGCCAGCAAGATCTCCGGATCTGTCCCCCATTGAGCATGTTTGGGACTGGATGAAGCGTCGTCTCACGCGGTCTGCACGTCCAGCACGAACGCTGGTCCAACTGAGGCGCCAGGTGGAAATGGGATGGCAAGCCGTTCCACAGGGCTACATCCAGCATCTCTACGATCGTCTCCATGGGAGAATAGCAGCCTGCATTGCTGCGAAAGGTGGATATACACTGTACTAGTGCCGACATTGTGCATGCTCTGTTGCCTGTGTCTATGCGCCTGTGGTTCTGTCAGTGTGATCATGTGATGTATCTGACCCCAGGAATGTGTCAATAAAGTTTCCCCTTCCTGGGACAATGAATTCACGGTGTTCTTATTTCAATTTCCAGGAGTGTATTTTCCAGGGCTATGCCTCTGTACGTGTTTGGGTCCGTTGGGTCTCCTCTACCTTTGTAGAGAACTTTTATTGTCGAGTGTCTCCATTGTGTCGGAATTCTTCCAAATTCCAGGCATTTGTTAAATAGTTTGATCCACACTTGTTGGAGGGCCTCTTTCGCATCTTTTATATGTTCATTCTATATATTATCGGGTCCTGCTGCTTTCTTGTTCTTCAGTGCTTTTATTGGTTCTTTTACATCTTCTTCATTTAGAGGTTCCCGTACATTGTATTTTTCCTTAGTTTGATGTTGTTTCTCTTTCTTCTGGGATGCTCTGATTCCTCGTTTGTTCAGTATCTTACTGGTCTTCCCATTCCGCCATGTACCCCTCAACCCCGCACGGATTCCCTGGCACTTAGTTCTGCGGGGGACTCATTGCAGGCGGCAGCAGGCGCCGATGGCTGATTACTGTGACGATTCAGGGCTGGAACCGATGGCGGAGCCCAGTCTCGAACCCATGGCTGCTGCTAACAATCCCTTGTCGTCTCGCTGTTTGGCGTGGCCCTGCGTTTGTGATCGTGCTGCTAGACTACGGCAAAAGGACTGCCTCTGCCTCCAAACTCAGACATATTTATGTCGCCCTGAGACGCATTTGTCTCGCCAAGACGAAGCACCGATTCATGTCGCCCATGACGAAAGAATTGCCCTGGTATGGTGATATTGACTGATATTGGCCCATCTGCTACAGTTCTTACCGCTGCGTGGTATAGTTTTACACTGAATGCAGCTACCCTCGTCTTGCAATCCCCTAGGTCCGTGTCATTCTGACCCAAATGTCGCCACATTGCAGCTACCAGTCTGTAGCTGCTCATGCAGCATTTCACAGCAGCTTTGCAGTCACTTATTGTTACTTTTACTAAAAGACTGGATTGCGGCACTACAATTTGAACGACGCTTTAAACACTTGAGGAAAATTTTAAGCTTCCGGGAACAGTTGACTCTCAAAATCTTAAATTCGGTAAGAAAATCAATGATTTTGAAGTTCCCAAGTCCTAAGCCAATAAATTACGGAAGCGGAAAAAGGCAGATGCATTTGAGACACCTACTTAGACCGGAATTGAGAGGGAGTTAAAAGTAAATCTGTTAGACAACGTGAGAGTAACGGCTTGAGCTCAGCCCATGCATCACACAGTGCAGCACATCTGTAAAATACACATATGACACACATTAAAATGATGTAACGGAAATAAACTACAGATTTTGCACGGTTCTTTGACCTTGGCTTTGCAGATGTTACGCAAAAGAAACCGTGCCTGTTTAACCTATGAGCATTTTCAAGTTAACAGAGGATTTGTGATACAAGTGTTTTATAACAGCTTCATTAATTAAGTGCGAAAAGGACACTGTTTTAAGACTAACTCGAGCATGTTCCTATTATTACGGATACTGATCCACATTAACGAAACAGGCCCAAATAACGGCCACTAGCAAAAGCTACACAGAGTCGTATACGATTACCCTAAAACTAATCTCTGTGACAAAGGACTAGGTAAAAGAACGTGGATTTCGTTTAAAATTCATTTTCATTTGATTTTGAAATCGTACTGGCTTGGATGGTTGGTTGTAACTTTCCTGTTGTTTTGTTTTGGGTACCTATGTGCATTTACAACTGCAAGGGAAACCAAATACATCAGCCTACGAGAATACAACAGGAATTTTGCCCTGTTTTTTAATCTTTCTAAAAATATGCAAACTGATTAAATCGTGAACTTTACTATTAATCTCTTTAATTAAACAAAGTGTTCCCTGTGCTTCAATTATCTGCCTAATAATGTTGTTTATGAAATGGTCCGAGTTGATAATTTTCGTTGCAAATTGACGCTGAAATGAAACTATCTTATCCCGTAATGTAATTGCTTGAAAACGCGGTGCTTGCTGCTCTCTGCGCATCTGATGAAAATTTCTAACTATGCAATGCTCCAGACAACAAGTAAACAATATTTTGATAAAAATGACTTGGATCGAGGATGTGGACAATGCTTTTAAGTGAAATATTCCTGTATCAAACTGTTATCAAATTATTGGAGTTATTATGAATTGTATGGAATTAATGTTAACGCACTCATTGTATGGAATTCATGTTAACGCACTCATTAACACTGACAGTGAACAACATTTATAACAAACTTTAGTCTGACAAATGTCAGACAAAATAATTGATAAACATGAAAAATAGGCCCTGCCTTACAGTAAAAATTACACAATCTGTAATGACAAATCTAAAGTTCCCAGTTATGGGTGTCTCATTCAACAATGGTTCCAAACTATGAGGGACCTTCATACGCTTTTCTCATCTCATTACATGTCATTTCATTCTAAATCACTAATCGAATCTTTTTTCTCTGTTACATAATATTCAACACAAATCATTTTACTTAAACACAGATGCACTTTATGTATACGTTGCCACGAGTCCTCTGCTCGGCGCTTGTCTCGCTATTCATCTAGCGATAGAACTCTCGTGCTCGTCGCTGCCAGAAGCAATGACAAAACAACACATCTTCCTGCGCACAGCTACTCTGACCAAACACCGCACGAATAACGAGCGAGTCAAAATCGTTCTTTACCATTTGAGGCATACAGAGTGCGTATAAATTCCAGAAACGCAATTAGCAAACTCTCAATAGACCTATTACACTCTTACCAATCGGAACATACAGAAAGACAAGTCCTCGCAGAGAGCCAGACTTGCAATGAAATCCAGTGAAACAGCTACAAGGCCAGAGATGTTCGACAAGCGACGAAAATCGATATAAGTGGGTGCAGGGCTCCCTTACGTAATCTCATAAGTTGATGAAAAGAATATATACTTAGGTATTGTAAAAATATATGTATGTATCTACGTTCCACAACTCCTCCTAACTCACTGCATCGATTTCAACCAAAATTGGTAAACATATCACTTACTGTCTGGAAAGAACCGTTGTTGGGCTGAGAACCGCCTACCTGTCAAAGGAGTTGGTGTCTTGGTCATTAAGTTCTACATACAGGTTATGCTTCCTTCAAAAATGAATAAGGCTTAAATTAAGAAAATGCAATCTGACAGTTCTCAGTTACGCTTCCGTACCTATGTATCACGACCTAACA
This sequence comes from Schistocerca americana, assembly GCF_021461395.2. NCBI lineage: Eukaryota > Metazoa > Arthropoda > Insecta > Orthoptera > Acrididae > Schistocerca > Schistocerca americana. The sequence goes on from NC_060121.1 coordinate 394,873,988, forward strand.
TTTTGTTTGATATCTAAATACTGTAGTATCGCCTGTTGCTCAACCCTCACATCGCTCAGTCGAACTTGAATCCTTCTACCAATATTTCATACGTGCCTAGCAAGCAACATAGAGACCAAAAAAAATGGTTCAAATGGCTCTGAGCACTATGGGACTCAACTGCTGAGGTCATTAGTCCCCTAGAACTTAGAACTAGTTAAACCTAACTAACCTAAGGACATCACAAACATCCATGCCCGAGGCAGGATTCGAACCTGCGACCGCAGCGGTCTTGTGGTTCCAGACTGCAGCGCCTTTAACCGCACGGCCACTTCGGCCGGCATAGAGACCAAAACTCACCCTTTCGTGTATGCTGTTATATTTCGCTGAAATGACCTTGCAACACCACAGTTTCGCAAACCCAGTAAATAAATTAATAGTCTCCTTGTCGAAGTATTCGAGGTAACTTACTGTCTGTGACTTCAAATAGTTCTTTGTGAAGGAACAGATATGGTTTTGACAGAAAAAGTGATTTGGATTAAGCACGAGAATATTTAATTGCTTTCACATAGGCATTGAACTACGCCTCATGGGTGCTCGCTTCTACCGTATAATAAAATTAGTACTTCATTTAATTAAACTTATGAAAGGTGCAAATCTGGAATAAATATGAGAATTAGATTACATTTGTAATTGTTATTGTGTTCTAAAATTACAAAAGCCGTACATAGTTCAAATCGATTAATGATACTCAAAACTCCTACTACTTCCAATGCAGTCAAACAAAGACCAGTTCGTTAACATGCATTTTAAAAGGCACAGACAACGTAAAACGTGTTTGGTGAATGCAAAATCGGCTTACTAAAACCGTTCGCTAATCAGAAACGACATGTAGACAAAACAGGATCTGTTCCTCATCGATCGTAACCTTGATCGCCACTTTATACTCATCCCATAACCTTACCTAAGCAACCACGGTGTTCCAGAGTGGCTCACCAGGCCCTGAAGCAAAGAAAGACCTTAGGTTACAGAACAGGTGCATAGAGACAATCTGTAAATGCTGGTGCTTGTTATAATCACGTCATCAATGCAAGTCCATTGCTGCTTTGAAGCATGGCTCCATCTCTTTCTCTCAACGTACGTTGCCTCACCATAGCACTCGCGAGTTAATCACACTTCTCCCTCCAGAGCAGCCCAAATGGAATACAGAGAAGCAGAATGTCTTGTTTTCCCTCAAAACAAGCAAACCATGCGTAGCGACGACGCCCTCGCTAGACATTGGCTGAAGCCACACGTGACTCAAAGACCTTAGGCAGCTCAGGAGTTTATGAAAACATTCTTCTTCACTTTGTACACAAATATTTAGTAGGTCAACAGGCAATTACTTAAATTAGTTAAATATTTTCTCTGTATCCAGAATGAGATTTTCACTCTGCAGAGGAGTGTGCGCTGATATGAAACTTCCTGGCAGATTAAAACTGTGTGCCCGACCGAGACTCGAACTCCCGAGTTCGAGTCTCGGTCGGGCACACAGTTTTAATCTGCCAGGAAGTTTCATTTTCTCTGTAGTTTCCATTTTCAGTGAACCACGTCAAATGAAATTCAATGGAAAAGGTCTTGTCGACCATGATGATGCAGTAACACGAGGTTCATTTGAGATACTGTGCTATTCCAATTGAGAGATATGCGTGTGTTCCACCTGGATGTAAGTGCATTCTAGATCTAGGATTCATCAACAGGCGGACCTTAGCGTTACCGCACTGTGAGATTCGATTTTACTCTTTTTTGCAAATGTGACTGACCTTCATTTTTTCTGAATTAACGACAGACTACTCACTACCCAACACATTATCGATACCTGCGATGTAAGAATGGGATTTTTCAACATCGTATTCAATGTGAAATCTATAGTGAGATGCCGTCAGTGCCTGGTGGCTTCTTCATTTTGAGTAGTCTTAACTCTCTTTCAACTGGATGTTTATATCAGTATATCTCATTCGTGTGTGCGGCAGTCAAACAATTTTACGGTAGGGTCGACCTCATACGTAAACCCATTTCTGAATTCAGAATTAAATATTACTGATGTTTGTCTGATTTCATCAGTTAACAACACCACAGTGATCTAAGAAACACGAATAGAAGGTTTTGATCCGGTCGTAGGACTGTCTAATAAATCTTTCGCCAGGATACGGCTATGGAAGTTATTGTAAGCTTCACACGTAGTCCTTCTTACCTATGCAGGTTCTGTGATTAAGTTTACTGTATCAGATTCTTGGCGTGTTTTTTGTATCGTGGGTGTATTAGTCTCTGTTTTCGCAAAATTCTTCAAATCGTTCCGTTAAACTAAGGTGGTTCTTATTTAACTTCGTAAGTATCGATCTGGACCGGATTTTGCAACGTCTTCCGGTGTTAACCGCAACAGTCCAGCATATACCGGAAGTGCACAAAAGTTTCAGGTCGTCTTTTAAATATATGATAATGGTCACATTCTTATCAAATACAAGTAATTTCATAGCTTTTTGGCCCCTGTTGACCTCCTTTACTTTAACAGCTCCATGATCGCTAACCATGTCTCAGATAGAGGTTCAACGTCTAACTTGTTTTTGAATTCTAATAAAACTGATGCTGCATACTTACTGCAGATGATCCTTCCAAAATTAATTCATTAGGTCGCTTGTCAGAAGCTTCCTTCAAATGACGGTTTTCGAAATCAAAAGCTTCCACATGTGAGTGCCAAGCAAGGGAGAAGATACAGTCTGCTTATTACTGTTATTCCGAACACAACTTACAGGTTTCAATATAGGTGTGCACACATCAGACATCAACAGGTCTACCATTCTGTTTAAAATTCTACTACAATTTTCCCTTTTGTAAGCTGTTAACAAAAAAGGAAGAATGTTCACAGTGATTCTGACTATCTAACGGAAATCTTTGAAGAAAGTGATACTTATCGTCAAGATCTGATAATAACCATTTATTTTTTAGCAAATTTCCTTAGAAAAATTTAGGGTCGGGCAACTTTTATACGAAGTCCGCCATCATCGCTGAGTGGTCAGTGCTATGTGACCTGGTTACGATTTCCGGTACTGCTAGGGATTCCTTGCTGGAGAACTGGAAATAGGTGCACTCCACCTCCTGATGCCAGCTGATGAGCTGCTTAGTGGAGGATGACATGGCGGTCGGTCGGTCCTTTTTCGGTGGACAAAGTTCAGTTAATCTTTATATCAATTCAAAGGATAAATGACTTCAGTTCGACCATCTGACTACTAACGCACAATGTTTGATTAATATGGTTACCAAACTGTCATAACGTAAATAACTGACATAACATAAATTCAACATACCGGTATAAAATTATTAAAGCAGCCTACATGGCATCGAACCGTTCCGCAACACTGAATATTGTGTAGCAGAACGAAAAGAAACTGGCAGTATTCATAAATGTAAGCTAACAATTTGGAAATTAAACATTTGTACACAGTTGCCTGCTTTTTCATACAGTAATGTGATTTCAGTACACTTGTAACTCATCCACACTCTCCAGTAACTAAATAATATGTTTTTTTGGATTTCCAGCACGCGGGATTCATAACAGGACAGCAACGTGTGTTAACCAGTTTGATGTAAAAAAACAGCAAAGATTGCAAAATTCATATCTTTTTATTAGATTTTTCTGTTTCTATGATTTGACAATGGGTTCTGATACCGGTCATTGGTTAATAAAAAGAACTGAATTACTTAACTGGTTGTCTTCCACATCAAACTAAATGATATGGATACCTTAATGTTCCGTAATTTTCAAGAAATCCATTTATTCCGAAGCATCTGACATCAGAAGGGTGAGAATAAGCGTGTCACTAAAAGTTATTATGCCATCAAAGTACATTAAACCGATTGCAATAGAAACCCGAAAAATGTGTATTTGAGTAAATTGATTTAGAGTGTCTACTGAGAATTTATTCGTTTTGAACCGAAAGTGATGTCGTTTTATGAATTAATATTGTCGCCAGCTCGTGTTTGACCAGAAGTAACGAAACTGATTATGTTCACCTTAATGTGAATTTATGTAATGAGTACTGAAATTTCTGTAAACAAGATGTTATAAAAGTTTTGAAAGTTAATTATCATGATCTTGCACACTCTCTAATAATTCAAAACCAATAGACATTTACAAATTCTGAAACGTAGCATGGTAGTGATTGAAACACATTACTCCGCCATCTTGTTTATGGCGTTTACATTTCACTGGTCAGTCAAATCTCAATAAACAAAAGTCATTACCAGAAACGCAATAAACACTGAACACATCACGATCAACAGAAATAGAAACAAGCAACGCCGAAAGTACAAAAGCCAAGAATCACACAACTTAAATACATCAAGTTACATAACACTGTTGAAATAATTGATTCAAATGTTTAATAAATGTCTTTCTGAAAAAGGCGATAAAATACTTTAATCACACACATCCATGCCCGAGGCAGGATTCGAACCTGCGACCGTAGCGGTCGCTCGGCTCCAGACTGCAGCGCCCAGAACCGCACGGCCACTCCGGCCGGCGGACTTTTCTACTGTCTGTAATAAAACACTCATATATTTGTTTACTTCGGTATACAAATGATCCCTTTCATAAGTAATATATCCCTTTCGACACTGTCAGTTAAGTTAAAAAACTTCATTTTTTCACTGAGCTAACAGAATTTAAGATTTACTATCTAGCTCTTTCATGAATTTAAAATGTAAGCCTTGTCAGACATTTGTCACTCGGTCATATTAGTGAGAGGAATAAGATTCTACTGTTCGTAGCGATGACCTGGTATAAATATTGTCACTGACAAAACTTAAAGTGAACAGAACAACCATAATGATGAGTTGCTAATTGTAATACGCTGGCACGTCTTTTACATTTCTAAACTTCTGAAATGATGCCGCCTTACTTTGACGTAAGTTGCTGCAAGCACGGCGTGATGATTTGTTGCAGAAAATTGTTCGTCAAGGGGCTCTTCCTCCCATTTACAAGCCGAATTAAATACATCTGACCACATCCTTCTTCATTAATACTCTTGAACTCTTTTTAAGTAATTATTGTACTGTGGCACATAATATTGCTCGTTATCTTGGTACTGTCTTGCTCAACATATCACCGTGAAGTTTACACACCAAGTTTTGTACGGCCTCTCCCCGTTACTCATGTCCGGTCTCACTGTCAACTTGCAGCTCTCTCGTTTGCGCACTCCCCCGTACCGACGATGATAGTGCTACTCGGATATATCTTTGCTTAGAGAAGTACCAACGATGACAGCGCCACTCGGATATATCTTTCGTCAGAGATTATTGTTACCAGTGTTGTCTAGTCTAGGGACCACTGGTTGTTAACTGAGAGTATAAATATATGCAGTGAGCATTCGAATGCGTAGAACCAGAGTTCTGTTCGCAAGATCTCCTGCAGCTCAAGTCAGGTGACTTTGGGAACGCATGTTAGCAAGTACAGCACTTAGCGTATTCTGATTATTATAATTTCGCTGTTACAAATAAATCACTTTCAGAAGTACCGTGAAACTCCTTATAAGCGTTTTACAGACACCTTAAAAATTTGACACCAAGAACAGAAGTTGGCTTAAAGATTTCAAGAGCAGTGGTATCGTTCTTTTCCGCCGCAGTATCTTAGTTCAGATTCCAATTTATTTACGTTCTTTCGGTAACAGGATAAGAAAGGGAGCCAACAAGATTTTTTTTTTACTTTTTCCTTGGCACTTACTCATATTTTCGAAGCTCTGTTCTAATTAATTACTTTACAATGACACTGTACACGGCGAGAAGGTTAACGAAAAGACTAATTTGGAAATATGAAACTGTTACAGAAAATGCGGCAAGCAATATGCACCACCTGCTTGTCCATTATTGTTTTCAATTGTTCTTTATTTAAACCTCTGTTATTTATAGCCAAGTAAAATACCTACAAAATTTTTCTCCATCTCATGAGAAAAGTAAAATCATACTTTATGCACACAAAAATAAAAATTACTGAATCAATGCTCAAATTTTGGAGTAATATAATAAATGACAGCCAGCATAATTTCTTTAGGTTTTCAACTGCACGGATTCATGTTGTCGAAACTGTTCTAATTAATTACGTTACAATGACACTGAGTGGGAAATTGTCTCGAGCAGAAATACTTAGATACACAAAAGGATTTTAAAAGATGCGTAAATTGGGAAAAATTAATCAGATTGTCACGTATAAATTTTATCTGCATATGCACCTTGCATCAATACCTATACACTGACAGGCAGTTTACTCAAACACAAATTTTTCCGGCACTTGTCTCGTAAACACATGGCCATAAAATCGCAAAAATAATCTCTACAATATCGTGTCTCGGCATTTTTCAACATAAAAAGTGACTCACCTCAATATGTAATTTACAATTCTGCATTTTTGTGCATACCTATCAAAAGTAACTGGTACTGATTTCACATACTTCTGTTTAGCAACGACAGCTCTGTAACACAGCTGTTTCTAAAACTCAGACGTGCAGAAAGGTCTAAAAAACAAGGCGGATAAGTTTAAACTCCATTTTCGCTGCTACCTTAAATTGAAGGCAAGTAGCATCGTCCGAAAATCACGCGACTAGCCCGGTTTGATACTGAGAACACGTGGAGTAGATTATGTAACTACATAGGAATACATACTCAATGGTTATTATGCATAGCAATTGCTCTGACTTTACCAACGTGTTCACTACATTTTTACAACGTTTTTTAAAATGATTTGCAGTAATTTTTAGTATCAGTATTTCAAATAATTGGTAATAACAATAAAATGATAAAATATGTATATTAATTATCTGAATTACTATCAAAATACGAAAAGACAAAATGTAAAATTATGAAGTACTGTGTTGTGCTGTTACACACTGTCCGCTTTTATGTTCCAAGCTGACTAATGGAGTGCACTCTGCGTACTGAGTATCTGTTTACAGTCTGACATAAATATGATGCAGTATTGTGTATATTATACTATGCCTTCTTTATACACTTGCGAGAGGTGGAACAAAATTGGAAAAACAAAGTTATTTCAACTCACCTGACGAATGGTAACTTACTCCATCCAACAAGCTGACTTCTGTTAAGTACGAAACATGACGTTTCTCACTACAGTTTTTGTCACCAGCCAAAGTCATTATAGTGAGGTCTTACTTAAATGAACAAGTGGATAAGGTATAAATACTGTAAAAAGGTTTGGTGACACCACTTGTATATAATCAAAAGAACGACTATAGTGCCAGGAATTGAATAACTTCATCGTCCAGTTATATCAGCTCAGACCAAACAGTATGTTAAATTCTTGCTAACTGCACTGCTGACAGAGTTGTCGGCACTGTGGGCCGCGTTTCGCATACTCACTGTCAGCGGCTCTCCAGACAGCAGGTGCTGGTGCGCAAGCCATCCAGGCTGCCCTGGTGCTCGCTCCGGTTTTAATTAAGGCTCGTGTTTACCAAACGATATGTCCGCGCCTAATGACAGCGCCAACGCTGCCATTGTCGGCGCCAGAAAACATGTGTGGGTCGCATCACATTGTCAGAGTCGGCCGACATTTCTGTAAGCAAATGAGGCGAGGCGCTATGATGAGTCATGTTTGAAACGCGAAACAGGGCGGCTTAAAATACCAAGGCAACACCAATATTTCCTAATGATATCTTCCATTATTCAGAGTTATTTTGAGTTAGTGCTAACAGCAGCCGACTACTCCTTCAAATTCACGTTTACATCTACACACAAGAAGTCGTCGTAAGCTGCACAGTAGTTAGTTAGGAAAATAAGAACCTAAAGGTTAGCTTCTGCGGAACATTTATTTTTCCTTTATACCTCACTCAACTCCAGAAGTGATTATAAATATCATAATCAAGTAACGTGAACAAATGATACAAGGCAGACAAGAAAATGGTTGAAAGCCACTTGAGATACGAGTATGTTGTTAGATGATACAATAAGTGAATTTGTTTCATAGTCGAGAGTGAGGTATGAGAAAACATCGCCATGGTTCAACGAAAATATTAGAAATTTACCACGAAGGTAGAGTGAGCTGGGCAACAAGCGTAATCGAAATCTTGCTGAGAAACTCAAGCTGAGTAAAAAAAATAAAAATCATCGATGCATTAGGAGAAGCTAGCATTCAGTTCTATAGCAAAATCTTACCTGCTGATTGACAAAAATCCTGGGAAATAAATCATTGTACCAAAGTTAACGCCCTATACACTCGCCCATTATAGTGAAATCGAAACGGAAGAAGATAAAATGAAAGCTGAAATACCTGTGTCTTTATTTATCCTTCACGGTTGAAGAAGACGACAGCCGTTTTCGTAAATTACGCTGTTGGAAATACTGTAACAAATCACAAATTTTTTAGAAATGATATTACTGTACTGTTATTGAGCTCATCATCAGATGGTAGTGTTGATGTTTGAAATGCTTTATTTCTGTCCTAAAGTAGAACAACGTTTTTGTAATTATATAGTTTACAAAAGGTTTGACATTGCATATGAGCTCTATAAAATGGACTTGCTCCATGAAAAGCTGTCCTTTACATATTATAACAGAGTGGTCTGATTCCCTTTTACGATCCATGCTGATTCATGAGCTAAACAAAATACGAGATGGCGGATACATTTATTTACATCGGCTGCTGATTCGATGTGCCAAAGAACATGATTCGTGTACAGATATGGCACACATCTGGAGCCACTAATAAGATACTTCTTCGTAGTACAGATCATTTTAGAGCTACAAACTTAAATGTTAAGGTTTGGAAGCTGCTGGTATTGGCCAACGAAGAGCATTCTGTCGGTCAGAGTTGATTGAAATTTTGAAGACACATTTGCATTCCGAATTCTAGTTCGTGTTGTCAGTGTTACTGCGATGCACTGAAGTTGCTCTCAAAATAGCTCTCACTTTCATCCAATTGCTCAAATGATATCATGACGAAAGTGAGCTTGCAATGAAATACACTGCAGATGGCCGTAAGTGAAGAAGGGTTATAAGCTTTCTCGTACACTGAGAAGCCAGAACATTACGACTGCTGTCCACCACAAGACTGAACGCCACCTGGTTGTATTACTGGCACTGACGCGGCTAGAAAAATAGACCTATATAATCTAAAAAGAGAAGAATGTAAAGTTATTCTAGAAGCGATACGGGTTGCAATTGGGATCACCCAATTACATAAGCCACTTCGAAAAGGGATGGCCCAGTGCCTGGAGTAGAACGTGCATCACTGCGAAGCATGTCGTATCTTAGCGTGCTAAGTTCGGACGGTTTATGGAAAGTGGCTGAAGGAGGCGACAATGTGTTCGACATCCATGTTCCATCAAGAAACACACATGTGTTCGGGACATTCCGTTAAGCGCACATTACTGGGCATGGACTCCGTGTTCCCATGTTGCCCGAACGACAGTGTCAGTCAGCATTGCAGTGGACTCAAAATCATTGTGACTAGACCGTGAACCAATGGCAGTTTGTCGATTGGTCAGATGAATCACGTTTACAGTTATACCAGATCGATTAACGTGTCCATATACGTCGTCATCCAACAGGAATAAGCACCGATGAGGGCACTGTTTGAGACGATATCTAATAGTCGCTGTTAACACGTAAGTGCAGTTGCGCATTCAAACAGCATCCCGTACGAGAAAACCAGCTGAGTCTTCATGTGCTATTGCTCGTACTGTATGTATTTTGGCTTTGCATGGCTTTTTTTAGAAAACAAAATAGCTCGATGTAGTCGTAGGATCGAACCGTGCACGTCTTTCTTTCCTCAAAGCTAACTCACTGCAAATAAAAACCTGTAGCTGTGATCCTGCAGCCAAATAGTCTACGCGTTGGCTAGGATTGCGAATTAGTCAAATTCACGCACATATAAACTAAAAAATAAATGAATAATGTAATAAAAACCGTTCTATTCTAATGGCTGCAATTGACGTTGACGGCACAATTATGCTGAATACTGTTTATTCAAGAAAGGACATCTCAAATAAACGGGAAGTGGACCTATGATAATCAAAATACAGACAGAAATTACTTTATCAAATGCAGTGAAGTTAAGTTGAAGGGATTACGATAATGGTAGCAAAATCCCCAAACTAAATAATCATTAAAGATAAGCAGAAACAAAGTCCACTTCGTAATCACGAAATATTCATCAGCCCAAAACAGTTCGGAATTCAGTGTGATTATTTAAAAATTAACTCATGCCATCCATTGAATAATAACTCATACTCTGCCTATTCTCAGTTCCATAAACCAAGCAGTGAAAGTTAAGAGTCCTACTTTGGAGCACATTAAGACTTTTCGAAATATAAAGCTCCTTCAGAAGTTAAAGTACAATAGCGACAATTCACCAACTGGAATTAATCAACTATGACGACGGAATCGAACCCATTACCATAGGCAGGCCTTCCTCCTTCCAGAACTCTACGCAAATTGTCCAGAATCGCTCCCTTGAACTCGTCACATGGAAAGTCTCAGTCTCTACTTGACTCCCGTAGCGTTCTGCAACTGTCTGTTTCTCCATCTGCTGAAGGTCATCGCCCTTAAGCTCTACAGAACTGATTTGATTCATGTTGACCTCTTCGAGGGCTAGACTGATATATTACAACAGTATTCAAAAAAAGAAATGTCATGAACATTCAGTTACACTTGGATCATTTGCAATAAATATAAGTAATAATTAGACCATAAATATGTAAGCTAGCATTCTTGCTCAAGATTGCTCATGATATAGATAGCAGATTGTCGTCAGATATTGTTTAAACAATAATTTGGCCTTCTTGCCCTTTTGGTTCTCTTTTCAATTGTGGTTTCCGTTAACACACGCAATTTTTAAATTATCATAGCTTTTTATAGCTCTTGCAGACAACTTTTAAAGAAAGTTACTCAAAAAATAAGCTGTACATTAAATAAATACGCAAGTATGACAAAATACAAGTTATTCAAATAAATTTGTGGCTGGTTGCTGTCTCAACACCAACAAACATTTGTATTCATGCTGTGTTCATTTGGTGTGTAACTGTGGAGGATACGATCTTGTGACAAACATTTGCATAATGACAAGATATAAAAACTTTAATAAACCAAGAAATGAAACAGATGCAAATACGTAACTTTTAGTAATGATAGCTATAGTGCAGTACTAACAACAGAGAACTTGTATGTCGAAATTGCATCAATCAATTGAAGGTTGTTGTTTCAGAGGTGCATTGTGGAAATATTTGGTCACTGTCAATTATTAACTGTTGTTTCCAGAATGAGATTTTCACTCTGCAGCGGAGTGTGCGCTGATATGAAACTTCCTGGCAGATTAAAACTGTGTGCCGGACCGAGACTCGAACTCACGATCTTTGCCTTTCGCGGGCAAGCGCTCTACCAGGCTGTGGCTAAGCCATGCCTCCGCAATATCCTTTCTTTCAGGAGTGCTAGTTCTGCAAGGTTCGCAGGAGAGCTTCTGTATAGTTTGGAAGGTAGGAGACGAGGTACTGGCATAAGTAAAGCTGTGAGGACGGGGCGTGAGTCGTGCTTGGGTAGCTCAGTTGGTAGAGCGCTTGCCCGCGAAAGGCAAAAGTCCCGAGTTCGAGTCTCGGTCCGGCACACAGTTTTAATCTGCAAGGTAGTTTCATTAATTGTTGCTGTTTAAAAGATACTGATACTGCTGCTGTGTCATTGGATACACTTCATTTATCTGGAATCGCTAATGTATTCAGATTTGTATTTAATACTTCACTGTAAACTATTATAGACTCTCACAGAGCAGTAAGACACAATTTTTCAACTTGTCTCAGAGTCCGCCATTGCTGGTCATTCCGCATTCTGCTAATCCAGCGATCTTTTCCAGCATCCTTCTTCTGGGATTTACCCATATCCAGTCGTCATCCTGGGCTGACCTGGAGCAGCTGCTGCAGCCCACTCTTAGCCCCTGTCCCGCCAGCGTTGAGCCATACATCAAATTCATCTTACCTTGTAGCAGTAATTTTAGGCTGCCGATTAACTCGTCTAAATACGAGTGACGTCACGTGTTGTGCTACGGATGACATGCACGTGGGCCTCCACTGTACCTGTGGTACTGGTCAAAGGTACCATAACTGTGGACTAGATGAGCGCCTACGTTACTTCATTCTTGAAATCTTCACAGATGGCAGTGGCCACTTCCAGCAACATATTCGGTTCGTAAGGCCAGAAATATGCTTCAATGGTTTGAGGAGCGTGGCAATGACTTTATGTGATGTCTTGGCTGCCAGATCGGCAGATCTGAACCTGATGGCACAGATCTGGGTCGCTACTGGTTGTCAGATCAGCGCACACGAATCGCCTGCCCGAAATGTAAGGGACTTACTTAATCTATGTAGACATCTTGCATAAAAAACTTTACACAGACATGTCCAACCAGGTCATTGCTGCTGTACTGCATTCCAGAGGTGGACCAACGAACTATTATAAAGGTGGTGCTAATGTTACGGCTTATTACAGTACATCGAATATGTGGAAAGCAAGGGTCACATAGGTCGCAGGGAAAACTGAACATTCTGCTTGACTGGAAAACAGCACAGGTTCTTCCATACTTTATGGGAGTCGCACTTTACATGCGCAGAACTACAAAGCTATGTTGCCGACACTTTTGCTGTAGAACTGCGTGTCATGTTTTACGCTCACGTATGATGATCCTCTGAGAGATGGGTAAACTCCACTTTATATTGTTTCTCTCATAGCGTTGGCAATTGGGTAAATCAACTGTGAATTATCTGTCTTATCTGTGCTCATTGTTTTAATTTTCTTGGTATCGATCTCGAAGCAACTACAGTATCATCAACAGATAATTTACGACTGTCATCAACTTGATATGCTCTCCGATCTTTTCCAGCATCCTGCAGTGTTGTATCTGTAAAACTCAGTTTTCCCCATTTGACTAATCATCTGCTTTTTCTGATTGTTTGAATTGCTCAGCATTACTTATCCCACCAAATTTAACCATAATTTAGTAATGATGTCTACTGTAATATGCGTGATTGTTAAATATGCTTACAATTCCTAAATAGGTTGTAGTGTCAAAATTAGAAGCATTAGCTGACCCGTGTTTTTTCATCCTTTCAAGCCCAACGCAGTAATTCAATAGAATTGAAATCTTAAAATGGATAGGCGTTGCCGGCCGGGATGGCTGTGCGGTTCTAGGCGCTGCAGTCTGGAACCGAGCGACCGCTACGGTCGCAGGTTCGAATTCTGCCTCAGGCATGGGTGTGTGTGATGTCCTTAGGTGAGTTAGGTTAAGTTCTAGGGGACTGATGACCTCAGAAGTTAAGTCCCACAGTGCTCAGAGCCATTTGAAGCATTTGATAGGCGTTGTTATTTCACTGGCGAGGTCTGTTTTTATTGCGAATGGCTGTTTGGCAGAATGACACAACGCAATAGCACCTGGAGGAAAAGCTCACTGCGGGCAATGTAGAACCAAATATTCCAGAACGGCTTGCTGAATCAATAGAGGTTAGTTTTATACTTTCACTTTTAAGCTTACATCTAAGTGCCTGTACTAAACAATCCTGAAGCGCTGTACTATTATCGACAACGCCGACAGAAAACTGAATTAAATAATAAAAATAAAGTGTATATATACACACACACACACACACAGATATATATATATATATATATATATATATATATATATATATATATATATATATATAGATATATAGATATATATATATATATATATATATATGAGAATGGTCCCATAGGCTTATATATGTGAATGGTGGCCTCATATCAAACTGATAAATTAACTAAATAACAGTTTCACTCTAGCTCCACAGTGTAAGCATAGCATTTACAGACAATAGCGTGTGCAGAATGCAAGCATGACTCTGTGCTTTAATTTACGAAAAACAAGTAGAAGGATCATAAACGTTTGTCACACAATTAAATCAAATTGTAATAATGCGGTCAAATAACTAAAGTTCACAGATTCTTACAAACAGTTAAATCACGATAAAGTCACGTTGGTGCAACGAATGAGTTACTGAAAATCAACTTTAAATTTATAAGTCCCTACTGAATTCAACTCTCATTCAACAAATATCGTCTACCCCGCTAACTCAGTCTGAATCTCCAGCAGCGATCTGGCCGCACAACCAGACACGAGATCTAACCAAACTGGAAACTACATGACAAAAGGCCGGCAAAGGACATTGCTCTGCACGTTTATTTAAAGCCATGGACACTGACTGCCCAGTTATTCAATATAATGTCTTACAACATCACCATTCTTCGAGAAAGTTGAACTTCACATGAATACATTTTCCATCACATAACTAATTTGTCCACCAGTTTGCGACCTCATCATAAAATATTGAACCAGAATCTCATAATAATAAGGAACTTTAAGAGATTTATTCGCCACATCCGGCACTACAGCCTAAGCAGTCAAAACATCAACTTTACATACATTGGCAGTACAGCTTTACGCTACTTAATACATCAACTTTAAAAACAATATAATATGGAATTATAGCTAAATATAGTAATCAATGGGGTCATAGACTAGGATTATCATACTAGTATTAATGGATTTTCTTCTAGTGGGACAATATTGGTTTAGGGAAATTCACGCATATTATTCAAAAAATATTTATTTACTAATTTGTTCAATAATAAAAGTGACTTGCTATCCTCATTGCTCATGCCAAGAGCTTTCAAACAACATGTCATATGTGCATTTCACGTGCTCATAATTAGCTCGTCTCCCTAATACAAATCATAAGCTGTCTTTAGTTTTCTCGTAGCAAGTATGTAAACTATCTTAAGTATTTTTAGCGAATATTACAATTTTTACACTTTGTTATAAGTCACTGGGGCTATCTTAACTCGCTCAGTGGGCATGTAGTCTGTGTTCCAGCGCTATTGGGGATTCCCACTGGCGATCAGTTGGTACCTAGCTTACAATGCGTGGCGTGCTCTAACCTCTACCTGTCACCAGGCCGCTCCGCCTAGGTCAGGACTGGCGATGGTGTGCCAGACTGCACGCATGCAGGGCATGCGGGCCGCGTGCAGACTAAGGCCTGACCTATCATTTGGCTTTACTCTGTCCTCCTCGGAAGTACCCGTAAAAGTGTGATATTTCATTGCGTATTGCAGTGTGAAATTTTTCAGTCAGCACAACTCTCTTCCCTTCGGCAGAGTCTTGGTGTCAGCATTGTTTACTCTCCGCTGTTTGTTCATTGCATGAAGGAGATTCACAGGTCCAGTGGCCGTTTGCAGAAAAGGAGGCAGCCTAGCTTTCTATCGTCACAAGACTTGAAAATCGAATGGGAATGACAGAAAAGAGGAATGAGAATCCTAGACATCTGCTACGCAGTTGCATAGCGATAGGTACTGCAGATTTGGTATGAAATGGCATCAGAATACCATTCAGGAAGAATTTAAAGGGTTAGTTGACAATGAAAGAATAAAATATTAAAACGATCGACAGACAGGATTCATGGTTCTGTGCATCATGAAGTACATGGTGCTAACTTTGCAAGCACGGAACATATGAAGCAATTGGTGAACAAATAGTAAAATTTCATAAGTCAAATGCACTATCCAATGTCAGTTGCAATAGTTTTCGATGCAGCCTTTACATATTACTGCGAAGTAAGCTGTTTAAGTCAAGGGGTACCCCTGGAACGATTTTTCGATTTGAAACCCGCTGTTGTCGAGTTTATGAAGGAAAAAGGAAATTAGAAACGAAAAATTGACCCCGAATGGATTCTAGACCTCGTATTTTAAATAGACTTGACTGTACACCGCCCACATTGCAAGGTGAGAAACAACGTGAGTTCAAACGAAACTCCCTGGCAGATTAAAACTGTGTGCCGAACCGAGACTCTAACTCAAGACCTTTGCCTTTCGCGGGCAAGTGCTCTAACATCTGAGTACCCAAGCACGACTCACGCCCCGTCCTCACAGCTTTACTTCCGCCAGTACCCTGTCTCCTACCTTCCAAACTTCACAGAAGCTCTCCTGCGAACCTTGCAGAACTAGCACTACGCTGCAGAGTGAAAATCTCATTCTGGAAACAACCCCCAGGCTGTGGCTAAGCCAGGTCACAGCAGTAGCCTTTCTTCCAGGAGTGCGAGTTCTGCAAGGTTCGTAGGAGAGATTCTGTGAAGTTTGGAAGGTAGGAGATAGGCGGGAGTAAAGCTATGAGGACGAGGCGTGAGTCGTGCTTGCGTAGCTCAGATGGTAGAGCACTTGCCTGCGAAAGGCAAAGGTCCCGAGTTCGAGTGTCGGTCCGGCACACAGTTTTAATCTACCAGGAAGTTTCATATAAGTGCAAACTCCGCTGCAGAGTGAAAATGTTCTGGAAACGTGAGTCCAGTTCCCTAAACTTACTGGCTTTAAAGAAAATGGGAGCTGTGAAGAATTAATAGTAGCCTTGAAAGAATTACAAGCATAGTTTCCTAAACGATTTGAGGACACTGCATCTTACATCTGTTTTGTGAGCTGTTTCCAAGACCATCTGCCATTCCAGTTGAACGCGCTTCACTGCATGTGCAGATGTACCTGACTGATATACTGTGTAATTCCCATTTTAGAGACAAAACCAATTACGTTAGAATTGTGCAGGACATCTACATTGTTCCCATCAGGTGGAGTTTCCATATCGCAGTGGTCCGAAAAGTGCTACTATTTTTCGATCAACACATGTGTGCAAAAGACCCTTTTTTTTTCTTTATTGTGATTCCATGCCCCTGCCCCATATGGGCAGGGGAGGGCTGTCAGCAGCACAATCCGCCGCTCTTCAGCCGAGTGACATGATAACTAAAACAAGAATAAATTAATACATACATAAGGAGAGAAAAAAAGGGGAACATAAACACAGAGTAAGGGGAGAAAATAGAGGTAAAAATACACTGTCATTGAGAAGTTCATTGGGAACAGTTAAAAAAGTCACCAGAAAGTTAAAAAACACAGTTGGCGATTCTTAAAACACAGAGAAGACACTGGATGCGCATTCACAGGTTAAAAGTTGGCCACAGTATTAAAAACACTCCGAAACAACACACTTAAAACCCACTTGGAGCACACACGACGAAGAATAAAACTACCAGGCGGGACCTGCCGAGGGAAAGGTCAGAGAGGATGGAAAAGGAGGGGAGAGCATGGGGCAGCTGGGGAAGCGGCGAGATGAAGAGAGGAGGGGCAACTGTGGGTTCACGAAGAGGCAGGAGACACATGGGGCGGGAGAGGAAAAGGGAAGACAGGGCAGAAGGGAGCGCAGAGACACTGAAAGAATGCACAAGAGATGGACGGGGAGTAGGAGGGGAAATCCGCTCAGAAGGAGGGAGGGGTAGGAGAGGGAGCCCTGAGGAGGAGGCAGGAAGAGGGGGTTAGAGTTGGTAGGAAGGGTAGATGTCAGGGCGAAGCTCATCATCCGGGAGTGGTAGACGGTGGAAGTTGTGTTGGGAAAGGAGATGGAGGGTGTGGAGATGGAGAGAGGGAGAGACACAACGGTAAAGGCGCAGCAACTGGTTGGGAGTGGAGAGGAAGGGAGACACCAGGGGGTGAGGGGGATCAAGGTGGCGGACAATATATAGTGTGCGGATGTGTTCAAGGAAAAGGAGAAGGTGGGGGAAGGGGATGAGGTCATAGAGGATGCGCGTGGGGGACGGAAGGCGGATGCGGAAGGCGAGGCGGAGTGCATGGCGTTCGAGGATTTGGAGGGCTTTATAGAACCGGGGAGGGGCGGAAATCCAAGCGATGCTGGCATAACAAAGGATGAGGCGGATCATGGATCTGTAGGTGTGAAGGATGGTGGAAGGATGCAGACCCCACGTCCGGCCGGACAGGAGTTTCAGGAGGCGGAGGCGGTTGTGAGCTTTGTTTTGGATGGTAAGGAGATGGGGAGTCCAGGTGAGGTGGCGGTCGAGTGTGAGGCCAAGGTATTTGAGGGTAGGAGTGAGGTGGATAGGACGGCCGTAAATGGTGAGGTAGAAATCATGGAGGCGGAAGGAGCGGGTGGTGCGGCCTGTGATGATCGCCTGGGTCTTGGAGGGATTAACACGGAGGAACCACTGGTTGCACCAAGCGGTGAATTGGTCGAGGTGGGTTTGGAGGGTACGTTGGGACCGTTGAAGGGTAGGATAAAGGGCTAGGAAGGCGGTGTCATCAGCGAACTGGAGAAGATGAACAGGAGGGGGAGGTTTGGGAATATCAGCAGTGTACAGGAGATAGAGGAGAGGGGAAAGGACAGAACCTTGGGGCACGCCGGCAGAGGGGTAGAAAGTAAGGGAGTTGGAATTGTGGATAGTCACATAGGAGGGACGATGGGAGAGGAAGGAAACAATGAGACGGACGAAGTTGATGGGGAGAGCATAGGTCTGGAGTTTGAAAAGGAGCCCGGGATGCCAGACACGGTCATAGGCGTTCTGGAGATCAAGGGAAACAAAGATAGCAGAGCGACGGGAGTTAAGTTGGAGGGAAAGAAGATGGGTAAGGTTAAGGAGCTGGTCGTCAGCAGAGAAGGAAGGCCGGAAGCCACATTGGGTACAAAAGACCTTTGTTCGATTACGAAATATAATGATGATGTGACAAACAAAGTGCTAAAATCTGTGAAATTGTCTGCTCCTGTACGTGCGTCAACAGACTGTACCAGATAAGAATTTTACTGTCTTTTCAGTGCATCTCCAACTTGTTAAATAACACTCAAAATGTATTTCGTTTGTGATCAGTGTGGTTGAGAAATGCGAAATATGATACAAAGTAAACGCAGTGCAACTGCACTGCCATCTAAATATGGCATGTCTGCAGTTTTCCCCTTTCCTCCAACCATGCTGAATGCTCCGGCACGCGAGCTAGGGCACGGTTTGTGAGCCGAATTCCTGCCGCCCACCGCCCCCCCCCCCCCCTCTCCCCGATTAAGAATATGCACATGCATTAGGCTTATTGATGAGCGACGTATCACCGTCTGTAACATCATACATTAAAGGTCGACCTGCGACAGCGATCCCACAACTTGCGTACGGGCTGCTAGACGCCGCCGCGAGCGCTAAGAGTGCAATGCGATCGCAGGCGGGCGTGTTGCGTACGGGCCGCGAGGTGCCGCCACGAGCGCAACCGTATATAAGTGCAGACGGAGTTCGGCCAGCTCTCATTTTGTTGGCATCTCATTTTTGCCTTATCTCTTATTTGCTTAGTTGCTTAGCTCTTATTCGTTTATTGCTCATGTTATTGTGCTCTCTTTCAGGCATTCTGTTTTGATTTATTCCCAATTGAGAAGTCTCATTTTGGCATTTCACTTTTGCATATTTCTTATTTTGCTAATAATGTGCTCCTTAGCTTTTTACAGTTGAATTGATTAACATAGTCTCATGTACTGTTTGTTCATTTCAGCCTGTTCATATTTTGATGTTCTTTAAATACTGTAATTATTATCGGAAGCATTTCTTCCCTGAAACGTGTGTAAAGTATTCTCGATGTAGGATTTGTTCTGTGACACAGGTGTAAGGTTTTGAATATAAATTATATACGAAACTGTGCTTTAAAAGGAATTTATTTTTTCAGTTTGTACTACATCAGACGACAATTTTGTGATATGAGGGAGAAATTTGAGGTGCGAACCTATGGAAATAGTCTTAAGTGATCCCCTTTCAAAATAAAAATTTGTGTGACACTGAAAGAACGTGACACTGTAGGCACGGAAAACGTATATATATAGAATTATACGTCACACGTAGCATTGTTTGCTTTCCTCAAAACACATCTATTGCTGGAAATCGAAGCAGAGTCGTCGGGAGTCTGATAATGCCATTGCTGCTCAAAACGTTTCTGTGATTTATGTTCTTCGACAGATCGCATTACTAGAAGTTCTTCTAGTCGCATTCATAATACGGTCTCGTAGGAAGAGAGTGTCAGGTTGGGGAACGAGGTCGCGCTTTACGGACGTCTGCGGGAGCGCGACGACACGTCTAAGTGGAACAGGCAGCCCCCCGGGGCGGTATTAGCAGGCGCTTCGCTGCTGATTGGTGGAGCGTGAGAGATAACGGCGGCACGACGACGCTGCTGTCACGAAGCGACATCGCCGCCCCCTCCTCTCTCTGCAGCCACCGTCCGCACAGACCGGGGAGGACGCATTGCCAGCCTCCCAGTTATTACCCAGGCGCTGTTTCCGCCAAACGTTGCTAGTGGACCGTACACAGTAAACGCCACATTTCTTTGCACTAAGGTACAACTCTTATACGCCTGTTGTAAATCAAATGTGTATTACTATGTTCCAGAGTATCAGAATCTTCACATTCAGGACACGTTATTACAACATCTGCATCTACAGTTGCATCTACACAACTATTCTGCAGTTCACATTTAAGTTCATGGCGGAGATTTCATCGAAACACTTTCACTTTGTTTCCAAACAATCCCAATCTCGAACAGCTCGCTGGAAGAACGAACACTTTAATCTTTCAGTGAGAACTCTGATTTCCCCCTTTTTTCCTACGATGATCATTTCACGCTTTGCAGGTGGCCTTCAACAAAATATTTTCGCATTCAGAGGAGAATGCTGTAGATTGAAATTTGATGAAAAGATCCCTGCACAATGAAAAACGCCTTTGTTTTAATGATTGTGATCCCAGCTCTCGTATCATATTGGTGACACTTTCTCCTCTACTCCGTAATAGTACGAAACGAGCTGTGCTTCTCGGAACTTTTTCGGTATCCTCTGTCAGTACAACTTGGTAAGTAGGCCATACTCTAGCAGAGGACGAATAAGCACAATGTAGGCAGTCTCTTTAGTAAACCTGTTGCTGCTTCTATGAGATCTGCCAATAGGAGACTGTCTCCGGTTCGCCTTTCCCGCAACACTATCTATGTGAGGTTTCCGATTTAAGTTTTTGGAACTGTAGTTCATAGATATATAACTGACAGCCTTCAGATTTGTTGTTGTTGTTATGGTCTTCAGTCCTGAGACTTGTTTGATGCAGCTCTCCATGCTACTCTATCCTGTGCAAGCTCCTTCATCTCCCAGTACCTACTGCAACCTACATCCTTCTGAATCTGCTTAGTGTAGTCATCTCTTGGTCTCCCTCTACGATTTTTACCCTCCACGCTGCCCTCTAATACTAAATTGGTGATCCCTTGATGCCTCATAACATGTCCTACCAACCGATCCCTTCTTCTGGTCAAGTTGTGCCACAAACTTCTCTTCTCCCCAATCCTATTCAATACTTCCTCATTAGTTATGTGATTTACCCAAATTTGTATGATTTATAAAAGAATGGTTCAAATGGCTCTGAGCACTATGGACTTAATTTCTGAGGTCATCAGTCCCCTAGAACTTAGAACTACTTAAACCTAACTAACCTAACGACGTCACACACATCCATGCCCGAGGCAGGATTCAAACTTGCGACCGTAGCGGTCGCTCGGTTCCAGACTGTAGCGCCTAGAACCGCTCGGCCACACCGGCCGGCTATGATTTATAGTGTAACCAAAATTTAACAGATTTTTTTAGTACACATGTGGATGACCTCAAACTTTTCGTTATATAAAGGTAGTTGCCAGTCCTCGCACTATACAGATGTCGCGTGTAAGTCATTATGCAGTTCCTATTGGTCATCTGATGACATAACAAGGCGGTAAATGATAGCATCACCTGTGAACACTGTAAGATGGCTGGTCAGATTTTCTTCTAGCTCGTTTGAACAGATTAGAAACAGCAGAGTTCCTGTAACACTTCATTGAGAACGCTTGATGTCATTTCTGTTTTACTCGGCATCTTTACGTCAGTTATTATGAACAGCGACCTTTCAGACAGGAAATCATTAATTCAGTCGCACAACTGAGACAGTAGTTCGTAAGCATACAATTTGATTGAATGCCGTTTGCGAGGAACGGCGTCAAAAGCATTTCGAAAATCTGGAAATACGGATTCAATTTGAGTTCGCCTGTCGATAGCACTCATTGCTTCATGAGAGTAAGGAGCTAATTGGGTTTCACGAGAACGATGTTTTCTGACGCCGTATTGACGGCGTGTCAACATCAAATGCCTGCTAAAATGAGAGAAATCGTCATTTCCAACCCACACTACAAAGTAGACTAGCTAGAGATAACTCAGTGTGGTGCTGATAAGTCATGGCGAAGCCAGTACAATATGAGTGATAGGAACAACAGAGTGACAGGAGAGTGAGAGGTCTGATTCATTTAGTGGGTTATTTTCTTTACAACTTTAAAACAAATAAATTAGGACAAAACTTAATCACCTCCCATGATCACTGTGAAAAAACACATCAAAAGTAGCAATTTACCAAAAATTTTAAAAGTTTAATTTCTAAGCACACGCGACAGGCGCTGTAACAAAAAGCAGTTTGACTTCAATGTTTAGGCCCAGCAGCCACCTTAACAAGGAATTTAGAAATTTAACTTAATGATAAGGCCCAATGACCACTTTATCAAAAAATTTTAAAATCTGAATTTGTTTGAGACACAACAGGCACTAGAGCAAGAACAATTCAGTAATTACGCAGAATGGCCAGTTTACCGAAAAACACTCTAAAAGTTGAATTTAAATAAGCAAGTATAGCATATACTTAAAAATAGCAAGATGTCGAATATTTGGTTCCGATAATTTCATTCTTCAGAGGCTGAATCTGAATTCATAAAATTATAGAGATGGAGGCTTCCTTCAGCACTTGTTTGAAAGGAAAATGTAGCCTTCTTCAGGTTCCTCCTTGGTTGCTGGCAGTTGCATCAGGAGCCCTTTTGATGCCCTGCACAGAAGGGCCCTTCAACATCCGATAAGACTTTCAAGTGTCAGTAGATGGTTCAAATGGCTCTGAGCACTATGGGACTCAACTGCTGAGGTCATTAGTCCCCTAGAACTTAGAACTACTTAAACCTAACCAACCTAAGGACATCACAAACATCCATGCCCGAGGCAGGATTCGAACCTGCGACCGTAGCGGTCTTGCGGTTCCAGACTGCAGCGTCTTTAACCGCACGGCCACTTCGGCCGGCAAGTGTCAGTAGAGGTGAAGCCGTTGTCCCCTGCCAGCAACGATCATGGCGGGCTGCCTATGCACTGTTGATCATTTCAGCTCGATGCCAACAAACGTTCCATTTCTGAAAGCCTCGCTGCCCCACGGTGCGGTTGTCGTGCGCCCTCTAGCACCGAGACGGCGCTCGGCGTGACCGCAGGGAAATTCAGAGTTACGTAGGTAGCAACCGCGGAATGGAGTCGTGTCCATCATGACACAGTAAGTCTACTTGATGGTTCGCGCGACGGATTCCAACCAGGCGCCACTGACTGATAGGCTCTTTGCCTCCATGGAGCTTTGCATATTTTCTGGGTGATGGCTTCGGTGCTACTTTCCTTGTAAAATTCTCCGAATACTACCGGTGACTGTCAATCAAGAGTACTGTTTGCATGCACTCATTAAGGAGGCACCCAACTGGAACTTAACCTCAAAATCCCTATTAAATACTGTGGACGTCTGCACAGTGATGGAAAGAAGGCATTATTGCTTTAATTTATGCAAGCGAGATTAGTCGCGCTTACGCTGAGTCACAACCCAACGCAAGACTTACTCCTACTTAGTGACGTTGTAAGGACGTGACGCGGTAATAAAAGTAAATAACCAGAGCAGAGTCGAACGGCAAGTCATCCTATCGACGATAAGGGCCGCAAATTGGAAATCCCGCTCACAAAAGCGACTTTGACAAAAGACAGCGTTATCGTGTGCGTGCGCCTGGGGACGAGCGTCCCGGAAAAGGTGAAGCTGATGGTTTATTCACGTGCTACTGTCGTGAGCATCTATGGAAGTGGTTGAAGTTCGGTGACACCACAAGTAGGAACAAGCTGCTCGACGCTGATGCCTCATCGCAGACAGTGGTGGCGACGGTCTATGGAACATCTGACTCCAGCGTACAGTTCTGGAGCAGGCGCAGGCGTTTCGGAGCACACCGTTCAGCACGCAAAGTCAGGCATGGGTCCCACAGCAGACAACTGTACGTGTTCCTATGTTGATCCAACGACATCGTCAATTATGGCTGCGGTAGCAGGGTCATCGAGATTTGACTGTGGCTCAAATAAAACATTTTGTCTCGTCAGATGGACCTTTTTAAACTAGGTCTACCGGATATGCTGTCATCCACGTGAATGACTGCTCTAAATTTGCACCGCGCCAGTGACACAAACCAGTGGGAGCAGTATTATACCATGAGAGACGTTCACCTGTTTTTCTGTGGTACATTTGGTACTAACCGAAGGCATCATTACAGCTGTGGCCCACGTGAACATTATTGCAAACCAGCAGCGTCCGTTACGCTTGACATTTTCCCCAAAGGCAATTACATTTCCCAACGGGATAACATGCCGCGTCACAGGGTAAAATCGTACTACAGTGATTTGAAATGCCTGATAGTAAACTCACATTGATATCTTGGGCAACCAGTTCACCCTCTACGAGCGCGATGGGACACATATGTAATGCTATTGGGCACAGCGCCATGCTACCAAAGCTCTAGTACCATAAACATCTGGAAATATATCAAGGACTTGCAGAACACATGCATCTGAGAATCGCTGCTGTATTTCCTTCCAAAGGTGGACCAGCATGAGGTCATAATGATCTGGCTCATCATACTACCCACTGATGAAACTTAAAGACTGTCTGCACTTTATACACACATAGCCAAACAACAAATTTCCTAAGACCTTACACCACGTGAAAGCTGCAGGAAGCGGGCCAATCGTTCCCGCTCAGGTTTGCCAATATTCATGCGTTGCGTCAAGCAAATCTGTAGCGAGACCTTCTCCCTTTTACACGGCCTGCAGATCTGGTGTAGTTTTATGCACAAGATTTCAGTGGTTCTTTGGAGCTGCTTTGAGAAGGACAGCTGTCGGCAAAAGTAAGAGTAAGATCTCACTTAATTCCAGTCGAGGGGCTATACACTGATTGTCATAAAAGATAGCTACCCAGGACAAGGCGGACTGCGATCATTGTTGGAAAACAGGCAGACACACATAGTAAAAGATTACACTATCAGCCGTGAAGTGCCAACATTTATTTCACTATACGGCCACAAAACGTACATCATAGCGAGGGATGTTAGGAACGTAACGTCCAATAGGGCGCGAAATGGAAATCACAGTGAAAATCCGATGAAGCTTTGAACAGATCTGTTGGGCAGTGTCTCTAGTACACTCGTCGATCGCATCATGCTGCTCTTTTCGGTTCTGAGCACACAATGACCGCGTAAAGACGCCTAGAAAATTGTGTCTTCCACCAAGTATGAGGACCTGGTGAGACATCTGGCTTGATGTCATGCAGCCTACATAATATAATTATCATGAGTGCCCTTCATGACAATTCTCGGCCGCACTCAACAGGGGCAATGAAGATGCTCCAGCAGCGTTTTCGATAGGAAGTGATCACCCACAATACGGCCCATAATTTACTCTCCTGAGTACAATCTCTGCTTGCATGAACCGTTGGCTATGAAGACAACATTTTGGCACAGACAACGAGCTGTAGAATAGCTTAGAGAATTAGAGGAAAGTACAGGCGGCTGCCTTCTATGACGAGGATCGTGGAAAGGTAGTAGACGGTTATGACAAATGTCACTGTCGGAGAGGTGACTATGTAGAGAAGTAGCTGGATGGTGTTGCCAACTGTTGCAAATAAAAAAAATATTTTAAAGGTTGTTTCCATTTCGCGTTCTATCGGACCTAACTTTCCGTCGGGCCCCTACGGTCTTGAATACAATCGTCCAGACGTCGCAGCATGTAATTTTACAGGCCTCAAATGTAGTTCTATGATACTCCATCTCATACCATTTGCATCTGAATGCACAGTTCCCACAGATTTATGGGTGGAGGTGAAGTCCTGATGGAATACTTAATATCACACAATCTCGATCGCGGAGAGATCGGGGAATGCGGATGTCCATGGCAAGTGTCCATAGCCGCACTCTGAGGAGGCGGAAATGGTATTTGGACGAGCGTTGTCCTGTTTAAATATGTTTAAATAGAACATGGGGTGGGCGCGGAATATGACGACAGGACCACGTAGCATTTTGAAGCCGATCTCCTCGCTGATCAACCAGATGTGGAACGTGTCGTCCGGGCGTAGTGCAAGTGTTGTTACACTGACTGGGGTGGCCGTTTGGAACGCACTACCATCAGTCAATGGGCATGACGTCGTGACCCCACTCACACTCCCCGCGCACGTAGCCACCATGGCCACCATGCACAAGTAGTCAGTGTTACAACTGAATATGTGCAACATATGCACCCAGTATGCAGCGGATCAGTTCAAATGTTTCAAATGACTCTGAGCACTATGGGACTTAACATCTGAGGTCATCAGTCCCCTAGACTTAGAAACTACTTAAACCTAACTGACCTAAGTACACCACACACATCCATGCCCGAGGCAGGATTCGAACCTGCGACCGTAGCAACAGCGCGGTTCCGGACTGAAGCACCTAAAACCGCTCGGCCACAGCGGCCGGTAGTGGATCAGTCGGGTCCTTCTGGATGCAGCTCTTCTTATGACGGTAACTCTATTTGAATCCTTGATCGAGCTCTTCTAGTCACCAAAGAAGATTCTTCGCTATGTTGTAGGCTCATTATCTTACCGATAATCCGAACGTAACGGGTCGGTTCCCATTTCACTGTACTACTCCAGAGTTCGTCGCAGGGATTCACTATTAGGTTTACTCAGTGTCTGGGAGTGGACAGCTGCCTCCTTGTTATGATCTGAAGATGACCGGTGAAAACCACAACCTGTAATTTCTTTTGGGAAATGTATGTGATTCTCCCGGAAAATATTTTACCCCCTCTGTATGGGATAATGAGTACGTTAACGCTGTGTGTTGTCTGCTCCAGGACACCAGCAAAAGCTAAGACTGAGTCCTGGAGTTCCAAAGCAACATGGTACGGTAATAGTATAGGTTCTTTGGGTGCCACTTGTTACAGAAACAGGAATTGAAGTCGGGAACGGGGATTCTGGCAGATGAGGTCTGAATAAAACGTTCTTGGTGTTCAAGCCGCATCAATTCGAATAAAATCCTCGACCTTTCGATAACCATCTCCGGCATCGTCGCCAGGAGTTCACTGACTGCCGGTTCTGCTACGGTTTCTCGCTTATATAGGCATGATGACATCATCAGCAGCCAGTCAGATAGACCCAATGTGTGGCGCGCGCGTAAATCGACCCGGGCAGCTAGCGGAGCTGTTGCTCGTGGCAGCACCGGTGACGTCAGGTGGCGCCAAGGGCAGGTGCCACGTTTGAAACTGCCGCTCCCGCATCGCGCATCAGTCTCTGCTTTCTTTCGATGTCCAACGCCCACCCCCATGCCCTGCTGAGTGTGTACCCCTGGTCTCTGTTGAAAATGTTGTTGTTCAAACGAATCTTCACCGCTTCCTGTATAACGGAGTGCCAATGTGAAGATGCATGATCCAACGCTTTTGTATTTTCGAACTTTATTTTATGTCCGTTTTCTACGCAATGCTCCGCTGTGACCGACTTTTCAAGCTCCCTTTGTTTTATAAGGCGCTTATGCTCAGTACAACGCTCCACAACCGCGTGAATTGTTTGTCCGATATATATGCTGCCACATTCACAGGGGACACTCGATGAGCAATGTCTTTAACAGGGCGCAACATACCTTTTATCTTGGGGGCGGGCCGGAACACTGGTCTTAGTCCATGTTTCTGCCCTGCTAATTGCTCCACAGTATGGCAGGAATGCACTCCGTTTGACATCTTCATTGATTCACCAGGTGTCTTTCGTCGGCGGCCCTTGAAAGCGTTTACGATGTCACTTTTGCTGTAGCCATTATCCCCGAAAACACGTTTTAAGTTCTGCAATTCAGACTGTAGGTGGTTGTCGTCAGAGATAATCTTGGTTCTATGAATCAACGTGTTCAGGACCGCTTTCTTGTGTACAGGTTTCCGGTACACTGAATGACACTCTCTCGAGTGCCTCAACAAATTTCTGCGAGTTGACAACATGGTGTCACAGTCGTTGCAACCGAGACTGATTAACATTACGTCATCGTGCTGCACTTCATATCACTTCCAAAGACACGAAGAAACCCCTCACTTCCTCAAGGGC
Organism: Schistocerca americana; assembly: GCF_021461395.2. NCBI lineage: Eukaryota > Metazoa > Arthropoda > Insecta > Orthoptera > Acrididae > Schistocerca > Schistocerca americana. The sequence goes on from NC_060121.1 coordinate 394,902,106, forward strand.
GTGTTGTAAGGCCCAGGTATTTCACTTCACAATAAGACCGAATCTTGTGAATTTCTTCTTGTTTTGGAGTGTGTTTTATTTTATAAATTTCACATTTACTAGATATCGGCAGATAGCAGAAGCTATGCGCTGAACTATTCCGCACTACATATTACGATGGCAGCGAATAGGAAGATGGTAGCCAACGAAGGTAATTTGGACGAGTGGTCCATATGGGGTGCCATTGAATCATGGGAGTGGGGAGGAGTACGCGAGCCCTGACAGGGTATCTTGTTTGGCAGTCAATACTTAGGGGAACCACAAAAATCAGAATTTTCTTTATTAAATGCTAATTATTAAAATCCATTTTTGACGTGGCAGATACTGGGAGGAGACCACAAGCAATTAAAGCTTTAATACTACAGTAACACTATTCATTACACCAGTTAAGTGCTACATAGTTTTACGATGTAAGCAAGAGATTTCGATCGCGTGCCGATAGCCTGTTGGCGATAGGATGTAGTCGGAGCCTCCTCTTATGTGATAGTCGGCTTAACCATGCTCTTTGAATGCAGTTACTTCTTAATCTTTTGTGAAATCATCGCGGAACTTACTTTAAAAAATGGCTCTAAGCGCTGTGGGATTTAACATCTGAGGTCATCAGTCCCCCAGACTGAAGCGCCTAGAACCGCTCGGTCACAACGGCCGGCCGAACTTTTTTCAAATAAATTACCTGTCTGCACGTCCACTTATGACCACACGTAGCACGCTTCCATCTTCTGAAGAATTCAATACATACAAGAGCTGCTTCGAGGGACAACATCTACAAGAGATTCAGGAGATCTTCGCGCCGGTTCAGTAAGATAATTCACGAAAGAGTTAGCCTAACTAGCACAGTCTCAGATGAGAAGACGTGACCAGTTGCATCACCTATACATCGTCTGTACCACTTTCTACGGAATCGCAGCTAAACTGAGAAAATTGTGCATTCGTTTAGTACAGCGAGGAGATTTTGCAAGCTCTACCTGCATACAACGATCTAGTAAAGGTGGTAAAGAGGTATTTTAGCTGTTTCATGGAGGTATAGAAGCAATCATCTGCTACACGTTCCATCCATGGATGGATTTAAACGTAACGTGCACTGAAAAGTTTCCACTATTACTCATTTAATACCGGTTTGCAGAGCTTGTATATTTCAGCAGGTACCATCGACGCGAACGCCAACTATTTAGCTGTATTAACGTTTTATCTAGTGAATGCCTGCCAGCGAAATGTACGGAACCTATATACTGGACGTCCGGTCGTCTGGTACATGTACACGTACAAAATTAGCACACAGGCTACGCGTGTGGAGGTAGAAAGCAAGCGGACACACCGCGGCGCCCGTGAGCGCTCATTACGCCAAACATGGCTCGCGGACACGCCTCGTATGTGCAGATAATTAATGGAGAATGACGAGAGCTGCCCACGTAGGGGGCTGTCGGTGAAGCCACCAGCATTAACGCTGTCCGCACTGCTGCTAGGCTAAGGATACATGTTGTTTACCGCCTTTACCGCACCTGAAACCTTCCTGCTACGCATTCATTCCACTCTAATGTTCCCATCCTGCCACTGAAGATATTTCATTAAATTGTAGATACACGGTATGCCAGAAAACGGTTTCCACGCAAATTTGTTTCTCTTTTCTTGAATTAGTACTTGCAACGTCCTGATTGACCAACTTCAATGCCAAATAATTCGAAAACGACGCAAGTAATCGATTTTTTTCCTTCTTCTCACCACAGTCTACACGTCTACAATACACTACCCTTAAAAACTTTTCAGATTGTTTTCTGAACACCTTGTGCAATCCAACACCGCGCAGTGTATTATTTCTTACTCAAACGTGGGAAAAGAACTTGGAAACGTACGATGTGCAATTGTCTATAGCCTTATAACTACGTGAAAATAATAAAAGCATTTCATTTCCAAAACAGATGGTATGGTGGCAGCCATGACCGTCAGTTTGAAATATCCTGCGATGTTCGACAGAGGCCTGCATGTACAGCAATGGCATTCGCAAACGACCTCCTCATTTTGGAATACTGATTACCGGTTTGACGTCTGGACCTTGATTCGCAGGTGGGTGTGCATGCCATCAGAAATTAACCAAATCGAAAGGATTTGTTGATGCAGCATGAACGAGTAAACTGTCTAGTACAGTTTATGACTGGAGACTTAGTTTGTATTACTATATGACAACAGTGACGAATTCATGATTTTGTTATCTGAGGACAATGGTTTTATATCGCCAAATATGGTTTTTAAATGCTTTTATGAACCTGTTGACGTTCCGTGGACCAAAACTGATTGTTAAACAAAAAATCTTTTTCCAGCAGCTCTTGTTGGCAACCGCGACGTTCTTCAAATATTTACGAGGGGCACGACCGTCTGATAATTGCTAATCGTTATGGACTATTCTGGAAACTTGTGATGTCTCATATAACTTCCTATGGGGCATAGTGTAACAGTTTAATTTGGTGTACAGCACAACTCATATACATGAACAATACCTAATAATCGGTAGAGCAAGCGCGTTGTATGCTACTTTCTTCGCGGATGAGTTTCATTGCCTTAAGATCTATATGAATCTCATACAACTGATACAACATTCTTCTCAAAAGATATGTGGTAATAGTTTCACCAAAACCTGTATGGTCTGGAAAAACCTAAAGGCACCTTGGATGCCTTAAATTTGATGTCAGTACGAAAAGTTTTAATGTTCAACAAATAGCATTAGAAATATTGAAATTATGAATTTCGAAAGTTTCAAATATTAACATTGTATAGAATTTAATTCGAGCTTGTTTTGAAAATATGTTGTATAATACAAATCAAGCCAACATGAATGTAGTTCTTCATGTTTGTTATACTGAACACTGGTATGTGTTAAACTCTGCTCCGTACTGTGGTACACTGTAACAGCTTACATAAATACTTAATACTCTTAATAAATATAATAATTTCATTTTTTTCTTGAGCAATTTTATCCAGCATTCGTTTTTGCTGAATAAACGTAGCCCTGTAGTGAGTGGATTTGGAATTTCATGTTAGCATTGGCTCAGTCGTGCACTGGCGCCTGCCCGCCTCCGGACTCCTCTACGATGGTCATCACGCATCAGACAACTCCCGCAATTCTCGGGATAGAGAACCTATGGCAGATATTTAAGATTTTTTTTTATGATAGCGGTTGTTTGATGAAATCACCGCTGTGTACTCCAATTCAGTCTGGTAACTTTCCGCGTTGACAACTTCTTGCCGCAAAATGAAAATGTGCTGACTGATTAAACTTGAAATAATCATCGAAGGACCGAGCAAGGTAGGGCAGTGGTTAGCACACAGGACTTGCATTCTGGAGGACAACGGTTCAATCCCGCGTCCGGCCATTCTGATTTAGGTTTTCCGTGATTTCCCTAAATCGCTTCAGGGCACGGCCGAATTTCTTCTCCATCCTTCCCTGATCCGATGGGACCGAGGACGTCGCTGTTTGGTCCCCTCCCCCAAATCAACCGACCAATCATCCAAGGGACATAGACATACAGTATTAGCAATCTGCGTCATCCCGTACGCGATTGGAGACAGCTGTTTCTACTAAACTGCATCTAACAACTTCCTCTAGTTTAAGACTACCGATCAAGATAATAATAATATGACCGAAAATTATTTCTGAACTGTTTATTTACACGCAGATGCACTTGAAATCAGGACATTATGTGTGTAGTCTTTATAAATGTACTTGTACTGGTCATCTGAGAATGGCCTTTTGTGGCTGAAATCAGCCTGATACCTTATGACACGTAGACGTTGCGAGGTGTCGCGTAAAAGTTATACTTAGTTATTAATTTTGTGTTTGGCGTACTTGTGAGATTTTCGAATACAAAGCAATTTACAATGACCTGAAAACTGTTTGTGCGAACAGCCAGAAAGTGATGGATAATGTACAGTCCACAGGATTCAGTCCACAGGTCCGTCCTTCAGCTCGCTGAAACTGACATAAAATGCTATCTCTAAGAATAAGGCAGATGATTTCAGGAACCACGACGATAACAAAAGTCTACTGCCGTTTAACTGAGCAGTATATTCAGACAAAACTTCACACGTGCAAGAATTAGTTTGTAAAATCATTAATGGTCGTTCTATCGTTCTCAGCACTTGACACAGTTCAGAGACGATTTCTACTTTTTGTTCCTAATTACGTGAAGTTCATAGGTCTCCATGAAAGTGGAGAATAATCTTGACACTTGCCACGCGATTTTGTATAATATAATGGCCCGCACACGAAACAGAAAATCGGAAACGAAACAAGGGCTGTCCATTTGAATTATTAATGTAAGTTTAATTTTACATAGTTTCACAAGATATACATGTGTAACATTCGATAAAAAAAATAAACACTCATGTCAGTAGTCATTAACGCCGTCCATGCCTTGAGTGGATATGGGCACGGGAAGAAGTACTGCATATTCTGTAGCAGAACGAAAATATTCTGTATGACTGACGACGATGGAATAGTTTCTGAAGTGCAGACACCCCAGTCTTTATATAATTTTGGTGCGGATGGCGAAGGGAACGCTCCAAAATTGCTTGCAGTATCGACAGCAGCGCTCACCTCGCACCCTTCTTGACTACACAATTATTTACATCGTTTGTAACTGAAGGCCTACAACGATTCTAATTTTTCTCTAAGTAAATCTACACTCTTTTTTATATAAAGTTAACAACTTTAAGGTTTAACCTCCAGAATTATTCAAATAGAACCGAGATAGTGGCCTCTGAACTGTCCCATTTCTATATTCTGTGGCTTTGTTGAATTACAATATAATGGTGAAAATTGGTACAGTTTCATTATTACTTAAAGCAAATACAGTCCTGTCATTTTAGCTCTGTATCTTATTTAGTAAAGTAATTTATCTAACTCGTGTTTCCAGTTTTTAGCACGAAAACTGGTTTTTACTTAATAATTCAATAGATAAAGAAGTCGCATCTTGAAAACTTCTACCATATGTTTTTAACTTCAACATTTTGCGGCTTTGAGATTTCGAAAATTGTAGAATATTTCAAGAAATAAAACAGGTAGCTTCATGTAAATCTCTACAGGATGTTTTTATAACCAACTGAATCTCATTCCAAAAGTACAATTTTCTAAGTTTAATATTAAGCACTATTATAATTTCGGAAAAACGGGATTTTTTAATAAATTATTTACCAGATCATGCTGAGACACGAAACATACATAACCCTGTCAATTTTTGCAACAGTATTTAATTTTAGATAAATAATACAACCTCTTTTTGCGCTCTATTTATGGCTACCACCATGCTCTGCTGTCTTCACCTTGGCCGAAGGACAGAAATGGTTACATTAGACAGTCCGGTAAGAGCTTGCTTCCCCACGACTTTTGTCTAATTAGTACAACGAACTCAGGCCAAAAAGTCCTCACTGGGCAGTTTTGTACGGGTTGTGGATTCAATTTGAAATGCACTATTAATCTTTAACGTTTATAAATAAGCAAGCAATGCTATCCACATCGTGAAGTTTTGTTTGAATATCACAGTACTGTACTTGGCAAAGTTCTATAGAGGTCTGGTGTCTGAACTTACTTAACCAGGGAGCTATAGGCGGACGTGAATTTCAGCCTGGACGCCGAACCGTTCTGTAACGGCATTTTTCACATAAACAATATGATTTCAATAAATTGTTCCCGGCAAACGCCGGGGTGGTTCCTTTGCAAAAGGCACGGCCGACTTGCTTGCCCATACTTTCCAACCCTGTGCTTTGTCTCAAGTGTCCGGATCGTCGACGAGACGTTAAATTATTTCTTTCCTTTCTATAGCGGAGGACACGAAGACACTTTCAGAATTTTCCAGTAAATTGAGTGAGATTATAATGTTGCATTCAGTTAAATATATGTCAAGCACTACTTATACTTTTCGTTGAACTGTGAAAGCACTTCCAACTCCTGTACGTATCAATTAAATAGAAGTCAGATCGTATTAATACCCACACTTGGGTCAACAGTTTATGTAAAAAGAGGAATATTTTCTAGGCAATTTCAACAAGACTTGTTATTTATGTGCTCAGTTTAGCTCAAAAAGAAGTAGAAGTCTTTCAAGTTTATAGCTAATCCCATTTGTGTTACTACTACTTTCGTCTTTCTTTGTTTTACTCTCAATCCACCTTCAGTGCTCATTTGATTGTCCAATTCAATCAACACGTCCCGCAATTCATCTTCACTTTCACTGATGATCGCACGTTAACAGCGAATCGTATCACTGATCTCCTTTCACCCAAAATTTTAATCGCACTCATCAATTTGCTTCCTCGATGTGTAGATTAAACAGTAAGGGGAGAAAGACTGCATCCCTGCCTTTCATCCTAAAGTAGGGACGTTGTGGATGGTATCCTTGAGGAAGTCTGATGCTACGTCGTCAGTCTCATAGATATCGTTTTGAATAGTCATTCGGTTTCCATTTCCCTCAACGAGTCTGGAAATTCCTAAGGAATATCATGTGTGCCTTCTTCCTTATTTGATGCCAAGTTTTCTAAATCTGCGTTAAACTGACTCAAGTGCTGGATCACGTACTTCTTCGATATTGACTCCCACATCTTCTTTTATCAGATTATCAAAGAAACCCCCCCCCCTTCCCCCGTCTTTCAATTATACTAGTAATGTTGCCACCCTGCCATTTAATTTTACCGAAGGATATTCTGACTTTTCTCTATGCCGAATCAGTCATTCCGATGATCATTTCTTTTTCGATTTCCTCACATTTATCCTGCAGCCATTTTGCTTTGTCTTCCCTGCAATTTCTATTTATTTTATTCTTCAGTGACTTATATTGCTGTATTTCTGTCCTCCTCAGAACATTTTTGTACTTCCAGCTTCCGTCTAGCAATAACTGCAGTGTATCTTCCCTCGCTCAACGTCTCTTAACAGTTACGTTCCTTGTATGAGGTTCATTCAAATGAAACCTAGTCAGTGCGTCTACCTTTGCCTTACACGTAAGGTGGCACCACGTAACTGCGGGTATGGTGGCGCCATCTATTGGTAGAGAGACTGACGCGTGTGCACCGTTTGATGCTGCATAGCGTCAGATTGGTTTCACGCCGGAAAGAAGGTGGTCACACAAGTTATCGTCCACTACTGAACATGCAGGTGAGTAAGCAGGAACAACGAGGAGTGATTGGATTTTTGGCGGTGGAGGGAGTTAGGGGCCGTGAAATGCGTCGATGGACGAAGGCTGTGTTCTGTGAGTGCAATCAGAGACGTCCAAGTGTTGTGGAATGGCGCAAACGATTTCTTGAGGGGCGCGAGTCTGGAAGACGATGCTCGTCTGGACAGGGTCATCGTGTCATCACACCGGAAATGGTTGCGGAAGTGAATGCTTTATTCTTGCAACAGCTAAAGCTTGCTTTAGTTAAAACAAGCTATTCGCGGACATCGATTCGCAACGGACGACGAAGCAAGTGACTGGGTCCAGGCCTGGATTCGACACCAGCGTACGAGCTTCTTCAAGGATTGAATCGAAAGCTAGTGTCGCAATGGGATAAATGTGTCAACAGTTTTGGAGACTATTTTTGAGTATGTGTACTGTATATAACTACATTGTTGAGTTAAGAAAATCGTTAACGTTGCTTTACACTAGTGACCGGGTTTCATTTGAATGCCCCTTATAGGCCTGTGAATGCCCTTCGAAGAGATGTCCATTCCGTTTCAACTGAATTGCCAGTCGTGATATTCATTATCGCAGTATCTACAGTCTTAGAATACCTCAAGTCCATCTCATCGTTCCTCAGTGCTTCAACATGTCTCATTTTGATAATTCTAGACGACTGTCTTAAACTTCAGTCTACTCTTCATCGTTACTAAACTAGGATTCGAATCCATATCTGCTTCTGCGTAAGTCTGAGGCTGTAATAGCTGATTTCGGAAATTCTGACCATGATTTTTAATACAAATAAAATCCTCTCCTTTATCCGGAGCCTTTCCGCACATTCTCCGCCATCATCCTGTGTTTCCTGAATAGCGTATTTGCTGTTACTGGGAGAAATTTTTTGCAGAACAATTAGTTCAAAAAATGGTTCAAATGGCTCTGAGCACTACGCGACTTAACTGCTGAGGTCATCAGTCGCCTAGAACTTAGAACTAATTAAACCTAACTAACCTAAGGACATCACACACATCCATGCCGGAGGCAGGATTCGAACCTGCGACTGTAGCGCCTAGAACCGCACGGCCACTCTGCCCGGCTCCTCAGGCATGGAAGTGTGTGATGTCCTTGAACCATTTCTTAGATGAAGAGGTTAGCACTGGAGAGGAAGTCATGGCGGGATATATCATACCAGTCCGAAAACAGGTGACACAAAAGGAGCTGCTAAAATGGAGAGCTTGCCTCTGGACGAAGAAGGCTGGTTCACAGCTCTGTGAATAATGCACGGTAGCGACAGAAGCCTCCGCTGCGGCGGGAGGAGGAGGACAGTGTTACTGACGCAAGGTGCGTTGCTGCAGAGGCATGGGTGAGGGCAGGGGGGTGGCAGGGCACCGCGTGGGCGTAGGGTTAACGATTATACGCTGCGGCCCCTAAATTAGGAAAGAGAGCGCAAGGAGGCACGAGAGCGGCGCGCCCTCCTGTAGGACCCCGTGGCACGCGACGCACAACACCCTGCACTGACTTCGCTCTTAATTACCCGAGCGGGCCCACTGATTTCCTCCCGTATTCCTCGCACTCTAGCAAACGACGCTAGGCTAGCTATCAGCGCACTTTCTCCCAGCGCATGCGCACAAGAGCTTGAAACTATCTTTATTACTCGTCTGTATTACGAATAGAAACCTGGTTGAAAGTGCTAGATCGATGATTTTCGTTTTAACATGTCATGAAAACTTCTAGCACGCATGTGTAAGCGATAATATTTTTGTTCTTTATTCCTTTTACATCATTTCATTTCCTCTGGGCCTTGGTCCCGCTTCAGCGCTGGGTCGGCCTTGTTACTGCAGATTTTGTAATGTTAGTGGCAGAGGGCGACCGGATGCGCCCTCTGTCCACCCCGATTTCCCCCCCCCCCCCCCCCCCCCCCCGCTCCCACGGGACGGAATTAGTGTACCCCAGCTCTCTGCGCCCTAGTGTAAGCCATGAAATAGTGCGAACGTGTTTCAAATGTCTGCGAGTCGTGGAACTGAGGCGGAACGTGGGGAACAACCCGGTATTCACCTATCGGGATGTGGAAACCCGAGTAAAAACAAGATCCAGCCTATCCGGCATACCGGATTTCGTCGTCAATCCGCCTAGCAGATTCGATCCGGGGCCGGCGCGCCTACCCGAGTCCAGGAAGCAGCGCATTAGCGCTCTCAGCTACCCTTTATTACTTTCACATATTTAAAATAAATTACGAAGACGTCTTCATATTCTTCCACCGTTTGATATTGTAAATCATTATCTTTTTGCTGGCCTTTACCGGATATACGAGGAAGAGACATGGACACAGCGGAAGGTTTCAGATGATTACATAATGGTAAGACAGAGACTTCGGAACCGGGTTTCTGCTGCTGGCTTGCCAGAAATGCTGTAAATAAATATGCACGCGGATTTAGGCTGGCCACTCTATACTAAACACAACACTCTCCTACGTCTGATATGAACAATTTTATTCTAAGACGACAAGAAAATAAGGGTAAGATAGATGCTGCCTACAGGAAATTTAAAGAGACCTTACGGGAAAAGAGAGCCACGTGTATGAATATCAAGAGCTCAGATGGAAAACCAGTCCTCAGCAAAGAAGGGAAAGAAGAAAGGTGGAAGGAGTAATATAGAGGGTCTGTACGAGGTAGATGTACTTGAGGGCAGTTTTATGGAAATGGAAGAGGGCGTAGATGAAGGTGAGAAGGGAGATATGGTATTTGACAGAGCAATGAAATTCAAAACAAGGCCCAGGGAGTAGACAACATTCCCTTAGAGCTACTGATAGCCTTGGGAGAGCCAGCAATGACAAAACTCTTCCAGCTGGTGATACCTTCAGATATAAAGAAGAATACAGTAATTCCAGTGTCAAAGAAAGCAGGCGTTGACAGATGTGAAAATTTCCGAACTCTCAGTTTAATAAGTCACTGTTGCAAAATACCAGCACGAATCCTTTGCAGAAGAATGGAAAAACTGGTAGATGGTGACCTTGAGGATAATCAGTTTGGATTCTGGAGAAATGTAGGAACACGCGACGCAGTGGAGACTCTACTACTTCTCATACAAGATAGGTTAAGAGAAGGCAAACCTACGTTTGTAGCATTTGTAGACTTAGAGGAAGCTTTTGACAATGTTGACTGAAATATTCTCTTTAAAAAAATGGCTCTGAGCACTATGGGACTTAACTTCTGAGGTCATCAGTCCCCTAAAACTTAGAACTACTTAAACGTAACCAACCTAAGGACATCACACACATCCATGCCCGAGGCAGGATTCGAACCTGCAACCGTAGCGTTCGTGAGGTGCCAGACTGTAGTGCCTAGAACCGCTCGGCCATCCCGGCATTCTCTTTCAGGTGGCAGAGGTAAAATACAGAGAGCAAAAGGCTATTTACAATTAGTACAGAAACCAAATGACAGTTATAAGGGTCGATGGCCACGTAAGGAAAGCAGTGGTTGAAAATGGAGTGAAACGGGGTTGTAGCCTATCCCCGATGTTATTTAATCGGTATATTGAATAAGCATTAAAGGAAACAGAAGAATACTTTGGCGTAGGAATTGAATTCCAGCGAGAAGAAATGAAAACTTTGAGGTTTGCTGATGACATTGTAATTATTCATGGACAGCAAAGGACTTGGAAGACAAGTTAAACGGAGCATATAAGATGAATATCAACAAAAGCAAACTGAAGATAATGGAATGTAGTCGAATTAAATCAGGTGATGCTGAGGGAATTAGATTAGGAAACGAAACACTTAAAGTAGTAGATGAGTTTTGCTATTTGGGAACTGATTATGGTCGAAGTAGGGATGATATAAAATGTAAACTGATAATGGCAAGAAAAGAATTACTGAAGAAGAGAAACTGGTTAACATTGAGTATAGATTTAAGAGTCAGGAAGTCCTTTCTTTATGTATTTGTATGGAGTGAAACATGGATGATAAACAGTTTAGACGAGAAAAGAATAGAAGCTTTTGAAATGTGGTGGTACAGAAGAATGCTCAAGATTAGATGGATAGATCACGTAACTAATGAGGAAGTACTGATTAGAGTTGGGGAGAAGAGAAATTTGTGCCACAACCTGACTAGGAAAAGGGTTCTATTGGTAGGACACATTCTGAGACATCATGTGATCACCAGTTTAGCGTTGGAGCGAAGTGTGGGTGGTAAAAATCGTGGAGAGAGAGACTAAGAGGTGAATACAGTAAGCAGATTCAGAAGGATGTGGGCTGCAGTAGTTATTCGGAGGCGAAGAGGTTTGCACAGGATAGAGAAGCGTGAAGAGCTGCATCAAAGCAGCCTTTGGACTGATGACCACGACAACAACAACCACCTCTTATCTTCATGGAATCTGCATGTTAATTACTGGATTTGGTAATGTATGTCGTAGACTGTGGCAGGAGTCCTTACGGGTAAAATGTTTATTAAGCTTACAGTAGCATTTATTTTACAACATAAATAGCAATAAACGAACAAGGTCATCAAAAAGAAAGGTAGGCACTTAATAAGAAATCAGCAGTGTTTTGCCCAGAAATGTTTATGATATAAAAATGGGCATCGGATAGACAGTAAAAGAATGAGAAAGCTAATGCTAAGCAAATACACTGTACAAAAGAATTAAAAAGTCACTTTCTCGAAACATAATCGCTTTTTCCCCATTGCGATGCAGAAGCTTGAACTACAGCTTCAATGTTCGTCTGTAACGGTACAAAAGCGTGATGCCGTCGGGTTCCATACTCGGATTCGGCTGAGCTTGAAATACTGAGGTGATGGCACATGCGGAACGAAATAGAGAGCTCATAAGTTCATGTGACGGTTAAGATGGCTCAAAATTTTGCCACAGTTCTGACTAACATCACCGTTGACGCCTCACGCTGAGAAGATTGTCACATCTCCCTTAATCACATCTTAAACCTTCTCACCTTCTCACGTTGACTCTAGGACGGAGGTCAGAGCTGCGACGCCCAGCGTTGTAATCACACGGTCGTCTTACGCGTGGCTGAGGAATAGATTTCACACTCACCACAGCTGAGAATCGACAAGAAAAGGCCTCAGGAGGTTGTATAAATGGCGTCAATGAAACCACACCCTTCCCTTAGGGTGTTCATTTACCCACATTTCGCTGTCGACAACGACAGTTCGCAGTTTGATGGGCAACAGGATGGCGTTCTTGACACCTCTGACACTGCCGACACCGTGTGGCGATTCAAACCTTCGCTAAGGACGTCGTCATAGAGCAGCCCCAGAGTGGCACAACTCTGATACTCTAACGCTTGCTTTTGTGCACGTGGAATCCGAGGGATGTCGAAGGGGTTGCCTTTTCGCAAGGGTCTAGGATTCGGTCAAAGGAAGTTCAATTGTGATCCATGACAACAACTTAAAACCACCACGCTACATCCGTAATAAGTCCGGACAGTGTCCCATTGGATGGGCGCTCCGTGGCTCGGACCCCGATAGCCTATGTGGTTTCTGGAAGTTTCGTAAGCTGTAGTCGCCGCATCTTCCCGCTTCACTGACCACAACATCCGGACCACCTTGGCCTCTGCGCCGTTCCTTGTCCCCACATTGTGCTGCAAACTTGTCTGCCGCCACCTTCGTGGCGGCGGCGTTGTCCTCCTGATAACGTTGTTATTATTCAATGCAGCTGACTCACCTCGTCCATATCGCGTCACTACGCCTAATCTCATCAGCGACGCTGCTGCAGTAACACACCGTCAACCACGTCCTTCGGCCAAACCATGAACTCCAGAGCAGCACTGCCGTGGTCGGCTGGGCGGCAACGATGGCAACGGCAACCACGATGCCAAATTAAGTTTCACGGCGCACTACGTCAATGCATTTTACTGTTGACTGCATCATACGAGGGTTGTCCAGAAAGTCATGCACCGCATTTTTTTTTCTCGCCTGAAAACAATGCTACTAATGCGAAACGTTGCGTATGTATTATTTGAAGTCTCCTGAGTGAGCTCGCCAAGTTTCCATCACTTCCGACAGATAGCGTACCTGTAGGACAATTTCTAAATGGCGTCTGTAGGTGGTGTACGTTAAAAATAACGTGCCGTCATTGAATTTCTCACCGAAGAGGAAGAAACTGTGCGGAATATTCACAAACGCTTGTGCGAAGTCCATGGAACATCTGCTGTCGAGAGAAGAAAAAAAAAAAAAAAAGTGTGTGAGTTCTTAAGGGACCATACTGCAGGGGTCATCGATCCCTAGACTTACACACTACTGAAACTAACCTATGCTAATAACAACACCCACACCCATGCCCGAGGGAGGACTCGAACCTCCGGCGGGAGGGACCGCGCAGTCTGTGGCGTGGCGGAGAGAACAGTTAGTGGATGGGCACGGAGGGTGAGGTCATCAAAACGCTGTTCGGCTTAGCTCCACGATTTGCAGCGGTCGGGGAGACCATCCACGGCTGTCACACCTGACATGTTGCATCGAGCGTATGTTGTCATTCGCGAGGACAGACGCACTACGACTCGGTAGTTGGCTCTACAATGGTCAATCAGCAAAGGAAGTTCACACAGTGAAGCACTGGCTCCGCATCAGGACCAGCTGTTTCATGCTGGAGGAAGGCCATAGTACGGGATGGAGATTAAGTGGAAAAATATGCTGTGTTGAGAAAACACTATTCTTTGTCTGTGTAATTCTCATTACGTTCAACAAAGAATTGTAGAAGAAAAAAATGAGGTGTATTACTTTGTGGAGAACCCTCGTAAGTAGCAGTATAACTGGACCGTTAAGGTAATGGTTAGAGCAACTGATTGAGCTTGGGACTACACCTTTAACAAAGCATTTATTACAATAATTCCCAATTTTAAGATTGACATAAATTTCTGGTTCGCAATCAGTTTCATGCGCTCAGTCCCGCTAAAGAAAAACTTGATGTCCAAGTTAAAAGAAACTTTTAGCACTGAGTCATATTAAGAGAAAAGAAAGCAAACTTAATTAAAAAGATGCACAGTAAATCATTACAACCATAGTGCGTCCAGCTATACCAGAAATAAGAAAATGTACTCAAACACAATATACCATGCAGATATCGTAACCAGAAATACTTTAATGAGACAGTTACTTTTACAGCCTCAGTTTCCAAGTGCAGCCACCAGTGACAGTTATATTTGTCTACGATTCCGTGCGTAATACGGCATCGCACTGTTGTAATGAATTTTCTGAAACGGGTTAAGGTTATATGAGAATCTGAGCTCAAGATTATAATTGCCAATCAAAAAGGTTCTATCGGTATGTAGTAAATTCCCACTAACACAGCTTCCCCAAAATGTTCGTTCAGTTAACGCCAGCAAACGTGATACTAACAGAGGACACAATTATACTCATATTCTAAGCAGAAAAGTGGCCAGTAATCTTTAATTGTAGCTTACTAAGAAAACCAATTGTTTATATTATACATCATTATAGCCACAACTTAAAACGCAGAAGCTAAAACTAAATTAAAGCAAATTACCTTTTCCGATCAACAGATGAAATCCCAACTTCGCCAAGTATCATGATCGTATTATTTTTAGATGCTCAGAGCCTTTTGTAATATACAGGTCTATTCCAGACTCTTCAAGTACTGAAGCATATGCCAGCTACAGCTCCTTTGGTTAAGTGCAAACTGTGTCACGCCACGCTGCTTCCCAGATCTTTAGTACATGGCAACTTCAAATTTAAACGCACAACTGCAATAACCTGGAACAGACTGTTATTAATTCACTGAAATGACGTATGTTATTGTCAGATGAGTTCAGTTTTTCTACAACTTATGATAATTACAAACAGCGTTTTACTGAACAGTCAGACAACATGAGTTGAGTTACGAAAGTAGTTAGCAAATAATGCCTCCTACAAGCAAAGCTGACAGAACTCCACGCAGCCCAAACTCTCCCCAGTGAATTCGATATAGCTAATTACTACTCCTCTCAGGATGTCACGCAGTAAGATCACAGCCAGATCCACATCATCTACATTCATGCTCTTCCTTCTTCATGACCCGCTGGACTAGTGGCCGCCACACCACACACAGGCAACCCACAGCTCTAGCATCACATGTCTGACCAGCTGCTCACCGCGCTTCCAACGCTATATCAGCTACCAACAATTCCTGACTCCCCCTTCCGCCTTGTCATTCTCAGCTAAACAACCTCCTTCACCAGCGATAGTCCACAGCTCGTGATCTAGTGGCTAGCGTTGCTGCCTCTGGATCACGGGGTCCCGGGTTCGATTCTCGGCCGGGTTGGGGACTTTCTCTGCTCGGAGACTGGTGTTTGAGTTGTTGTCATCATATCATCATCATTCGTGACAGAGGCTAGATTGGACTGTGTTAAAATTAGACTGTGTAAAAATTGGGACTTTGTACGGGCGCTGATGACCGCGAAGTTGAGCACTCCACAAACCGAACGTCATCATCATCAGCAATATCACGAGCCCAGAAGGCGGAGGTCCTGCCAACGTCTATATACAGTGCCAACACTGACAAACTGCCTATTGCCTTCCGTTTCGCGTTTCTTCGGCCGACGTTCATCTGATGAATTTACTGACGTTTCGCCAGCACGAGTGGCTGGCGTTGTCAAAGCTTCACCCTCCATTGCCGGTGGTGAACTGGAGCCGAGCTCGCGGCCGCAGACTATATGTACCTGGCGCGCCAACGTCCGAGGGCTTCTTCGCGGTCATTTCCGGTGCGGTCTTCTCTTGCTACCTGCGACGGTCGTTCGCTGCAGTGCGGCAAGCCAGGATTCGGTCATCAGATGAACGTAAGCCGAAGAACCCAAGACAGAAGCCAATAGGCAGTTTGTCAACAAGTGGCCACGAAAGCCTTAACAGCTTTGTAGTGCCAACACTGGTACCTATACGTTTTACTACGATGGCAGTGACGCAGGATGGTCCATATTTTATTTGACGGCGCAGAAAAACATTCCCATTGGGGCTGTTAATAATTTTATGATATTCAGATGATGGTTATTTGATCTAAACCATTAGTTAATGTGGATTAACCCAAATAACAATAATTTCCAGTTCTGAAATGACTTTTTCATATTCACGGAGAGAGGTATGAAGAAGATTGTGTCCTCGGTTCTCCCACAACACGCGTAACAAAACTGGAAATGTACTCAGAGACCCCTGCCAGTGGTCTGCGGCCATACTGGCTTGCACAACGTGTACTTTATTATACCCGCTCTTTGTTTCTGTTCCCTCTGCGTCTCCTCTCTCTCTCTCTCTCTCTCTCTCTCTCTCTCTCTCTTTCTCTTTCACTCTCACTCTCTCTTTCACTCTCACTCTCTCTTTCACTCGCTCTCTCTCTCTCTCTCTCTCTCTCTCTCTCTCTCTCTCTCTCTCACACACACACACACACACACACACACACACACAAACACATACTCACACAAAAACACAGAGACAGACAGAGAGAGAGACGTACACTGACGAACGCACCCAAATGAGGGACCCATGTCGCGGCACATTGTGGGAGAGGCAGAACAGGAGTGCAGACCACAAGAAACGAGACGCCAAAGTAGAGGGAGAGGGAGCGGGACAGCGGACGGTTTGAAGCGTAGCAGAGGGATAGCGAGCGCCGTGTCGGGCTAACGATTACACGGCCGGCTAAATTAAAAAAATGCCCGCTCGGCTGGCGCGCCGGTCGCCGCCATAAAAGGTTGTAGAGCCTAGCAGCCGCAGGGCACGCGATGCTATGCGAGGCGGGGGCCAGCTGAGCGCTGCTACATCTCCCGCGGTGCGTGCCGCGCCCCACTAAATGTTCCCCAGCTCACGGCCGCATGCCGTACCGCACCGCACCGTGTCTAATTATTCCCAGACTTGCATGCCGCAGGCGGAGGGCCCGGCTCAAGTCCCGCGTTTCCTCCAGACACACACCAACTGCTTGCTTATAGCTGCTGCGGACCCGCTTTAGACACAGGTCGATAACGTCACGCCAACTTCTTCGTCCTCTTACGCCACCTGACGATTCCGCTCGTCCGTAAACTAAATAACCCAGTCAATCGTATTAGACATCTATAGGTACGTGTAAGAGGGGTGTTCGTTAAGTTCTAAAACACAATTTTTTTTATTTCCAAATTGGGCAGAAAAAATATGGAATTTGTTGTGGGATATGGTGGAATATTTCTGCTTCAGACCTTATAGTTTCATGAACTTCCAATAGATGGCGGCATTGTAATTAGCCTTCAAAGTGTTGTCTGTGACGGAGATGTGTTCCAAGTAGAGAGCTGCCATTAAGTTTCTTTCAGCGGAACACCAGGGCATCGCTGATATTCAGAGGCTGTTGCTGATGTCTACGGAGGCGTCGTAGTGAACAAAAGCACGATGAGTCGTTGGGCGAGGCGTGTGTCATCACAAGGTTGCGCAAAAACCTGTCTGATCTCTCGCGTGCCGGCTGACCGCATACAGCTGTGACTCCTGCAATGGTGGAACGTGTGGATACTCTCATTCGAGGTGATAGACGACTCCAACAGCGTGCGACACAACTGGACGTCTCTGTTGGTAGACCTGACATTCGTCCACTAGTTGGCTTGTTCAAAGGTGTGTACCTGCAGGGTTCCTCGCTGGGTAACAGAAGACCTTAAAGACCAAAGAAGGACTATCTCTGCGGAATTGCTTGCGCGTTACGAGGCTGATCGAGACAATCTTTTTAGTCGAACATGGTCACAGGCGATGTAATATGGGTTCATAACTTCGGACCGGATACAAAACAACAATCCTTGGTGTTGCGCCACACCAACTCTCCTCCGAAGAAAAAGTTCGAAGTCGCGCTCTCAGCTGATAAAGTCATGGCGACGATCTTCTGGGACACTGAAGGGGTTTTTCTGTTTGATGTACTCCCGTATGGTGCAACTATCAACTCTAAAGTGTATTATACTACCCTCAGGAAATTGAAGAAACGACTTCAGCGTGTTCGTAGCCGCAAAAATGCGAACCAAGTTCCCCTTCTCCATGATAACGTAGAGCCTCACACAAATCTGCGCACCCGAGAGGTGACTACAAAACTTCAATGGACTGTTCTTCCTCGTCCACCCTTCAGTCTGGATCTCAAACCTTCCAACTTCCATTTGTTTGACCCAATGAAGGAAGCATTCCATGGGAAGCAGTACATGGACGGTGGGGAGGTTGTTGATGCAATAAGACGTTGGGTCCGACGTCGGTCGTTACAGTGATACGACGCCGGCATACAGGGCCTTCCGATAAGATGGCGTAAGGCCGTCTCACTGAACAGAGATTACGTTGAAAAACAGAGTTTTGTAGCCAGAAGTGTAGGGAATAATATATTGTACAGGAATCCTAAATGAAACCAACCTATCTATGAAGAACAAAATATGTGTTGCGTTACTTATTGAACGCCTATCGTAGTTGATTACGAGGACGACTCTTTCACTCCGAAAAGGAGTGTACGCTGTTTTTACTCTTACGGGAAGATTAGAACTTCTCTCGCATCGGAATTAGAGCCCAGTACCTTGGCTTTCACGAAGGCGTTGCTCTTATCAACCAAGCTGTCCAGGAACAGCATACAGCCCCCCACCCACCCATCTCCCTTTATCTCACTTCGCTTCTAAGCTTCTGCTAGTATCTCTTTTGCACTTTCCAAAATCCCGCAAAAGTTCCCCTTCATTAACTTGCTCGACTTTTAGTCGTGGAAGAAAGAACGGTAGAATTTTAATTGTAACCAATTCTGTCCCCATATTTTCTTTAGTAAAGGAAACTCCACGACCCATCGTAGCATGAAAATACACTGTTTTATGTGCTAGTGGGTGATATGATAAATTATATACAATATTAACATTAACTACTTTCATATACAACGAATTTTACCAGCAAATGAATAAAATCCCCAACTACACCAAATTTACCATCGAATATGAATCAAAGAAGAGCGTAAACTTGTTAGATATAATAAATACAGATGTATGTGATGACAGTAGCTTGATTGTATCTAGGTACCGTTGTGGAGTGAGCCATCAGTCGAAACCGACATAGCAAATAAAATATAAAAAGCAGCTCTTGGGGATTGTTATTACAATAGTGTGCACCTCATGCTCTGAGATTCTTTGCCCTGTTGCTGTTTGCCAGGATTACTGCAGTTGAGTTTCATTCGCTCACACAGTTCGCCGTATTTCTGAGCTTTCTTTCGACTAGAGTTGCTCGTAGGTGACATCCTTCAGTTACTGACCAGTTCTTTACTTAAAAGAACGCCACAGAATTCGGTGGTCACGTCTCTCACATATTAGAAGAAACTTTGCTGGTATCAGTCATAATGATCAAATATTGACGGTTTGAGCCTCTCAGTTGTAACAATAGTATCCTTCATAAATGAGACACATCCCAAATGCACTGTTACATTTTTCTGATCTATCGTTCCCTTTTGTTCTGCTCTGCTTTGAAATCAGATTAAAGCAGCTTTCCTTTTTTCGACCACACAGTTCGTTGTTTATAATGATATTTTACTAGATCACTGTTACGTAGTGTGATATTATGTCTAATAAACAACTCAAAGAATATTAAAAACAATGACCACTTCTGAAAAATAATGAACGTTCAGGCAGATAATACAATATACTGGTTAGGCGGCAAAGAACCTGCTCATTAGTAGCGTGTCGGCTGACAGCTGGGGACCTTTCTTCCGTAACTCCTTATCACAGCACGTAGCGGCCTCTAACTGTACAGTGAAATCACTCAGGCTACCTTATTAATATGAAAAGCGTTATTTTTACACCACGGAAGGGAAAACTAGATTGGAAGCGCGTGAGTTTAAGAAGTTTATTTAGACCGAAATTGCTCCGGTCGGCAGTGGTGGGCGCTTAAAGTCAGATCAAAACATTTTAAATCAAGCAGAAGTGCAGTGGAGCACGCGATGTTGTATGCCCGGAGCGTCTTTGTCGCAGAGAACCGGTCGTTGGCGGGTGTCTCGTAGTCACCGGAGACTTCCAGAGAAGAGGCCAATGAGAGAGAGACGTTCTGGAGGGCTGTGTACATTCCTCTTAAATAACACCCATATATTTTATACTTGCCCCCGTGAAAATACCCCTATGAGACTCCGGTGCCTCTTTGCGTTTCTTTGTCTTAAAACACAAAGAATGACGTCACGCAGAAATTAATTATTGAATATGTGATGCTCTACAGCTTGCTAGTACTCGTGTGTCATGTCCGTTAACATTTGAAAATGCACTAATTCAAGGAATAATATAGGCAGAGAGGTAAAACTTGTCATACATGCCTCATATCACATGGAGTTTTATTGAAACCATAAACGAGAGCTAAAACCGGCCAACAGAGGGCTCTGAACAGCTAAACGTCAGTCACGTTGCAGAATCATATATAAAATGAATTGTAGTGACAGAGGGAGACAGGAACGCCAGCAACCACGGTATGTTGACTTTACCAGAAAATATACTTTTAATGAAGCTTTACTACGGGAATGGCGAATCCGTTACTGCAGTTTTACGATCCCGTCGTCTAAGAAAGGTATTCGAACGGAGAAAGGTCCTCTGACAAGTAGGAACATGATCACGAAGTTCGAAATTTTGGAAATTTGTGGTAAGTTCCTATGGGACCAAACTGCCGAGGTCATCGGTCCCTAGGCTTACACACTACTTAATTTAACTTAAACTAACTTACGCTAAGGACAACACCCACATCCATGCCCGAGGGAGCACTCGAACCTCCGACGGGGGGAGCCGCGCGAACAGTAACAAGGCGCCTAGACCGCGCAGCTACCACGCGCGCCCTCGAAGTTCGAAGCCAAGGGTACTTTAGACGATCGGTCATGTACAGAGCGACCAAACACAAGTGCTACGTCTGCTTGGACAGTTCAGGAAGAAACTCAGACTTTATCGGCTTCATCTCCATACATCGAAGTCGGCGCTCGTGAAGTCGCACATCGCAGCGGCATTGTACGTACTACTGTTTGGAGAGCGCTAAGGCGTGCCCTTCAATGCTATCCGTACGAAATCCAGCGCTATCGTACACTGTTAGCCACTGACTTTGTGACACGGACACCATCTGCAGTGTGGGAACTTCAAAAAAATAGGGAAAGATGATGAACGGTTGTCTAACGTGTTGTGCGGCTGTCAGCACCCACCACTGCACACCTTGGCTATAGAAAATGCTAGAACTGTCGTGGAAACCCCTCTGCATTATGATAACGTCACGGTGTGGTGTGGAGTTACCATCATTCGTGGTCTGATCCTGTGGGTTGCTGCTTTTACAAATGTCAGCGTGATGGGTGCGGAGTACGCTGATACGTTACAGAAACGCATCATCCCTAGCCTGCCTGATAAACACCTTCTGGAAAGTACAACATTTATGCAAGATGGCGCTCCACCCCATATTGCTACACGTTTGAAAGATCTCTTGCGCAAATCGTTTGGTCAGGATAGCGTGCTGAGCCACCACTTCCGTCACGCTTGGTCTCTCCGGTCTCCAGACTTCAAACCGAGTGATTTTTGGCTATGAGGTTACCTGACGTGGCAAGTCTGCCGCAATGCCCGACCTCATTGGGGTGCTAAAAGACAGCTTCCGACGGGAATTACTCACCATATACACTGACATACTCTATAGTGCTCGACTACAGGTATTGTAGAGGAATAAAGGTCGATGAATTGAACAGTGTTCTTAAGATCATTGTCTTTTCTAAAAATCAATTGTTACACTAATTAATGCTTTTGTGTTATATGAAGCGCCATCTGTTAATCATTCTGTGCACCTTTTTGTTTCAGTAAAACCCCGTGTTATTTCATACCTGTGTGTCAAATTTTACCTCTCTGTCTACATCATTCCGTATTAAATTTTCAAATGTTACAGGATTTCTGGGTCACCCTAGAATGCGTCACTCTGCATGGGAATATGCTGCCCAATACGATGTTTACTGTTTTATATCCCACTGCGTGACTACTATCGGGCAAATGCTAGTCGTCAACGATATTGGCATTACAGAAGACATACCTCTTAGAATACACTTATGCCTATCTGCAGCGTATAGTGTTTAGTATGAGCGCATGTGATTGTTAACTATTAACATAATTATGATTGTCATGGTAACATAATAATTGGATAATTACATGAATGTTCATGCGACGTGTTCATGCAGTACGTGTGCCTCAATGTGGTATGCGCGACCGCACCGCACTCCAGCGACAGATGTCTTCTGTATCTGGATCGCAATTAACACTGTTTACGAAATGGACAGACGTAAAATTCCTGTGTTAGCAGTATTAAAACGCATTTTTTCTCCCTTCTCCATATCCCAGTCTACTTTTTCTGTTCGAGTATGTATAAACCTAAGATTATATATCCATGAACATGTTATAAAGTAAAAAAGAGAGTACAGTGCTATGTCCAGTCAATAAATACGTCGGTTCCATTACAAGTAGCGCGATACAAATTTACAGTAGTTCTCCACCTAAGAACAAAATAATTTCATTATCCAGAATGAGATTTTTCACTCTGCAGTGGAGTGTGCGCCGATATGAAACTTCCTGGCAGATCAAAACTGTGTGCCGGATCGAGACTCGAATTCGGGACCTTTGCCTTTCGCGGACAAGGTACTGGCAGAAGTAAAGCTGTGAGGACGGGGCGTGAGTCGTGCTTGGGTAGCTCATTTGGTAGAACCCTTACCCGCGAAAGGCAAAGGTCCCGAGTTTGAGTCTCGTTCTGGCACACAGTTTTGATCTGCCAGGAAGTTTTAATTTCATCGTATTCAATTTTTGGTAGAAGCCTCAGGTCGTTCTTACTTTATCACTGTTCATATTTACAAGTAGATTCTTTACAACGTATCAAAAACAAAATTTAAGACAACAAATTTCAAAATATCTTCCTGAAGTAATGCAAGCTGTCTCGCAGATGCAGCGGATTGAACGAAGTCACGCCTCAGAAAGAGCCCACTCATATTTATATAACATCGAATATTATAGAACATACTTTTATTAAATTATCAGAATCTATTAGAAAACGTGAAGGTTTGTAAAAAAGGTATTTGGATCTAGTGAGACGCAACATCAGTAGTTACCGGACATAACACTACTCGTGATGCTATAGCGACCATGAAAGATTTACGTCTTTACTTTACACGTTACTACCTCCTGAAAGTTTTATCGTAGGTACAGTACTAACTTATATTTAGTAATAATAAATTGTACCAAGAATAATGGATTTTTGGTGGATTCTCAATGTGCCGTTGCCTTGAAACCGCATATCTTCGTAATACGTAAGTTACAATAATTCTTCAACCACAAGATGATGTTCCCGTCATTTATTACAACGAATCATATGTTTATCGACGGATTTTCGAGAGATCCGAAATATTCTGGTGCTCAGAAACGGCATATATACGTATGAACTTCACCTGAAAGCCAATGTGGCTCCTTGCAACTCAGTATTGAAGAGACATGGCGTGCGAGGTCCACAAATGGCACGCTTGTGACAGAGGTGGCTTCTTCAGTCTCATTGGTCAACGTTAAAACGCTCGCTCAGAATAACAGACGTGCTAGATACTGCTCTGAACGTTTTGGAAGACTCCCCAACGTGCTGTTCCAGAAAAACCGGCATGCTCAACCCTCAACGTTCGAGTGTATGGTCCGCGTGCCGACGGCTTAAGATGAATGTTGCCTTCTGCAACGCAGAAGCTAGTCTCAGTATGCGGAAATAATAATATGACATATTTCTGATGCAACAACCCTTACTTTCTATACACGTAGAGACTTCCGCATTTACAACAATAGTTACTTCAACCACGAATTGAGTAAGTCAGTTTGTAAAAACAACATTGTATTGTGACTGATACGTCCTCAGTCATGTGATTCTTTTTTGTAAATGTTAATTCAGCCAACAGCATGACATTCATTATAAAGTGGTACAGGCTTAGATTTTCATAACAGCTAGAGAATGATTTTTTTCCACCGTGTACAAACTCTAGGGATTGATCGATCAGAGGATACGAACGAAAAAAGTCCAATGATCTTATGTTCGGAAATGCATGGTTTCCGTGCTAGAGACCATTTATTCAAAAATGGTTCAAATGGTTCTGAGCACTATGGGACTTAACATCTGTGGTCATCAGTCCCCTAGAACTTAGAACTGCTTAAACCTAACTAACCTAAGGACATCACACACATCCATGCCCGAGGCAGGATTCGAACCTGCGACCGTAGCAGTCGCGCGGTTCCGGACTGAGCGCCTGAACCGCTAGACCACCGCGGCCGGCACCATTTATTCAGTCGTACATTGTTACACAGACTGCGGTCTAATACGAGCTGTACCATGCAGCAATAGTTACAGTATGTGTCGAAAATGGTTCCCAATTGGCTCGACGCATGCGTGCACGCGCCTTAGCGTACTCTGTCACACACATTCACATCGGCCAGGCTCCATCCGAACAGTGTTGAAGGCAGAATGAATGCGCTGTTCCAGTGTCCCCACGTCTGGAATGAAGTCTGCATACACGATGCTTCTGAGATGGCCACATAACCAGAGACGGCCGGAGTGGCCGTGCGGTTCTAGGCCCTACAGTCTGGAAACGAGCGACCGCCACGGCCGCAGGTTCGAATCGTGCCTCGGGCATGGATGTGTGTGATGTCCTTAGGTTAGTTAGGTTTAATTAGTTCTCAAGTTCTAGGCGACTGATGACCTCAGAAGTTAAGTCGCATAGTGCTCAGAGCCATTTGAACCATTTGAACCACATAACCAGAAATCGCAAGGGTTGAGATCCAGTGAACGAGTAGGGAGTGAACTGGCCCCACTGGTCCGGTCCGTCGACCAGGGAAGACATGACTGAGATGTGTCCCGACGTTTACGGCGAAGTGGACTAGAGCGCCATCATGCAGCAGCCACCTAACGCTTCGAATCACCAAAGGCACTTCTTCCAGCAGGGGAGCCAAAGTTAACAGCAAGAAACGCCGTAGGTCCGGTCTGTTAGGCGATGTGGAAGGAAGAATGGTCCCAAAATACGGTCGCCAACTTTTCCGGCCCACACATTCCAGCTGCACCAGTGCTGATGATTCGCTTTCACCATACCACGGGAATTCTGCATACTGTCGCACAGATGACTGTTATAGAAGTTGAAGATACTACTCTGCGTAAAGGTAGCCTCGTGTGCGAATAGGATAGATGACACAAATACCGGAATCGAGGGTGCCTGGTGAAGAACCCAGTGACAAAACTACTCCCATGTGGAAAGTCTGTCGCTAGTAAGCCCTCCACACGCTGTGTTCGAGTAGCTTGCCCAGTACTGACGGGCCAAGTGTCTGGCACTGCCACGCCGGTCGCCTTCCGCAGTGTTAATCGCATTTTCCTCCAAGCCTGGAGTCAGAACATTTCGGGTATGTCGTTCATGATTTCCTGCTTCCCGAAACAACCCTGTCGCAGACAAACTGCTAAATACTGTTGTAAACATTGAATTCTGTGGCTGTTGTCGGCGGAGATACGTCTCCTGATACATCTGGTTGCCCGCCGCCCGTTGCCATTTGCCTTTCCGTAAGTAAACACCATGTCGGCAACCTCTCGTTTCGGATACAGAACCATTGCGTACAATGCTGGATCACATCCGCTACAAGGTTAGTCGGCAAGAGAAGTAAATCGGACTCAACAGTAACAACTATTATGACAGGAGAGGGCGCTAGGGCATGACACATGAGGAACAATACCATCCTCTTGGAAAGTGTGCGAATAGGATAGTAGCTGTAACTGTGGCTGCGTGTTACAACGCGTATTAGACCGCAGTCTCTGTAACAAAGTATAATTGAATAAACTGTCTGTAGCATGGAAACCATACATTTTCAAACATAAATTCAATAGACCTTTTTTGTTCCGTATCCTCTCATCGATCTATCCCTGCGCTACATCAGTTGGTCTGGTAATATTGTGCATTTGATTACAATGAGAGATTCAGTAACCGAAGCTAATTACCAGAAGGAAGCCTACCTAAGAAAACAGAGATAAAAATTTAACGCTTTTGTATCGAAGTAACGGCTGTGAGAAGGTAGCAAAGATAACAGAAAAATTAAAAAGAAAAAGAGCCAGAAAATTTCAAGACCTGACGTTGAATGCATTATCTATCAAAAGACGAATGAGGTGTAGTATTTATGACTAATTAAATAATACTAAAATTCAGTAAATATTGACAAGATTAACGAGTTCTGCAGATACTTCTAATGCATGCATACCGAGAGACATACTAAACAATTTACTTGTAACGCCACTAGCTGAGTAATAAGAATTGAAGTGGTTTGTATTGCTATTGGGAAGTAAGACATAGGAAAATTCTTCACTCTCTGTCATTCAAAACGTTTATTTTTTGAATATTTTAAGCGTCGAATTGAACTGGTAAATCATACTTTACTGTTTCGTCTGGAGATGATAAAGAAAATAATCATATGAGAGCAGGAATAAATGAGACGCTTAGCTCCGATACGAGGGTCTGCTGTCGCCATTATTTCACAAAGCGTTACAAAGAACAAACAAAATTTAGCCATTTCCGAATAAGCTATACAACTGTATCAAATGAACTGAACAGGAACATGCAAAAAGAATTAATTACAAAAACTGCAGTGCATAATGAAAGCTCTCATGCCTAATGAAACTGTTATTCGTCAGCGGTCACCGCCTGCAGGTTTGAAACAAAATCTTCACTCCGTCCAGCTTTCATTAAGGTTATCAAATTTCTGTATGCGTAAGCCTGTTATATAGCTAACAGCTTTTATTTCATATTTCATTATCGCAAAAAATATGAGAGCTGTGATTTCAGCTTTAGACTAATTAACAGATTTTAATGTCATGCGCTTGATAAATGATGTACAGGACATTTTGTAAACCCGTTCTGCATTTTGCTTTCTACGTCAGCGGTGTCAATGCAGTCGACTCTGGTGTACAATATACCCAATCAATTCGAATGCTACGAACGTGGCTCGCAAAGGGGTCAAAGACACGGCAGAGGCTAGAATCTATCGATTACGTTAAAGATGTTAGACGGTGGAACATAATCATAGCTTATCTTCGTAGTTGTTCATAGGGGTAACACCGTTGCAACCGTTTTTGTCGAATATGACAAACTATACATACGTTATTTCGTGTTGCCAAGTAACGGACACACATGGTGAAGTAATCGTCCGTTTACTAGCATTTATCTAAAGAGTTTTGAAATATAACCTTTACATAACTAACTCCTCGAAACTACATCATCCTCCCTCTATCTTTGCTTCTTATCTTTTATGAACATAAGTGTTTTGTTATTTTAGTGTTAACTCAAAAATCTTTACGTATAGTGTAGA
Source organism: Schistocerca americana (assembly GCF_021461395.2). Classification (NCBI taxonomy): domain Eukaryota; kingdom Metazoa; phylum Arthropoda; class Insecta; order Orthoptera; family Acrididae; genus Schistocerca; species Schistocerca americana. Next base: position 394,929,568 of record NC_060121.1, read on the forward strand.
CCCGTATCGAATTCGCCGCGTATCGGATAAACGACCGTGGCTGATGCGCAGACGAGTCCGGTTGTGGTTATCAGGCTGATTTCCTCTCTCGTTTAGGCTAATGCTGGGCTGATCCCCAGTTTCTACTTCAGAAAATACGATTCACAGACAGTTAAAAGACGTAATACATAGAACATAGTTTACACAATTCACGGACAGGTGTCGCACACGAATTCCTCGCGATTACGTGTAGGACATCCGGCTACAAAGTTAAATAAAATAAAATTGTCATATGGGAACTACAGCAGACCACGCACTAGACGGGATTAACGGTAGCAGCATGATCACAGACGGAAGGCTGATTTTGGACAGTTCTCCAAGCTACCCTATCGTTTGCAAGGCGTTCCATCTCTGTGTGACTGCTACAAAGAATACCCATTCGATCTGGCTCACTGAATTCAAACGTACATCCTCTTCAAGTTTATAACCCCATACTTCCAATTATTATAAAATTAAGTGTCTGTCTACAACTCTGGATATTTCCTGGGTTTTGCCATAAGCGTCTTTTCACCTATATTCGACTTACAAGGAGAACACGGCAAATTGCATAACCCTGTTTTCCAGAAACCTCGATCAGTGGGAGAGCGCCCGAAATAACCGAACACGCATTTCGGCTTTGCCGTAAATACTCTATCGTTTCTAAGCAAAGATGATCAAAGTTTTCGAGGAAAACTCGGCGCCTTTAGCGCGTGATAATTCGACCTAAGACATGCTATTCAAAGTTCGTTACGAGACCCTCACCCTCCCGCCTTGCAGGAGCGGTTCATGTTGACAAAGATAGAGCCCTCTCCGTCAGCCCTCAGTGTTGCGGCGCCATTGTCCCATGAACCTCACCCGCCTGTTGCTGGAGGCCCTTGCTCCACCCTCTATCTCGGCCATATCCAGTCTTCGGACGTCCCGGCGCCCTTCTTTTACTTCCGCCATTTTGTCCTCGAACTGAGCTATATTCGTACACCGATACTACCAACGCCCTTGATGTCGACGAAGGCCATCTATGGCTTCCTTTAGCAGCCCAGGTCACCGAATGTGGTTGAAAGGAAATATCCCCACGCCGACTGGGGTGGCGTCTGGCGATTGGTATACACTCCTTATTTTGCCACTGACGTCCAGTCTGCTTGGTACATTACGGTCATTGGGAAGCTAGTATGCCTCTCACGCCTTCACGGGATTCACCTTGCAGACATCCCACAGCCTGTGATGTTCTGGACGTAGGCGAGCATCGCTTGGTGCGGCTATCGGCGGTATGTGTCTGGTCCTTCGTGTGACAGATGCTCGTTTTAATTACCCTTGCCGGCTGGTGTGGCCGAACGGTTCTAGGCGCTTCAATCTGGAATCGCGCTGCCGCTACGGTCGCTGGTTCGAATCCTGCCTCGGGCATGGATGTGTGTGATGTCCTTAGGTTCGTTAGGTTTAAGTAGTTCCAAGTTCTAGGGGACTGTTGACCTCAGATGTTAAGTTCCATAGTGCTCAAAGCCATTTAATTACCCTTACGGCACATCAGATACCTCTTCGCCTGCACCTCTTTCCGGACTCTGGACACTTCCCACAAACAAGGACGAAGTCCTAGAAGTGATATGTATACAAGCAGTTCACTGTTTGTTTTCTGACGGTGAGAAAAATATCCTCAATCTTTGGCACTTCCTTAATGAACAAAACAATCCCATACACGAGCAGTTTTTCCTTAATTTTGTTTGTAGTGTTCAGGAGTTGGTGTGTCACTGTAATGAGGAGTTAATACACCCATTTTCCACCTTTGGTACTGTTTATTCTCTGATCATTGAAATATTCTTTTTAGCGGCATCGATTTCCTGCTATAGTCGGTGATAAAAAAAATAAAAAATTAATTAACAAATAAATATAAATAAGACTTGTCTCATTGACTCCACGTGCCCTATGCTTTCCTTGGTTCCTGGGTGAGGGAAAGGGACATTGTGGCCAGGCTTTGGCTTGCAACCCTACCCACTTTGGCCCCATCCCGTCCAGCAAAAAGGTTGCACAGTTGCTAGTGTTACAGCTTCACAGTTTGATCCAATGTTCGATTTTTTTTTATCCACCCATGTCCGTAGATTACTACCCGAATGTTTTCCAGTGTATTTTTAAATAACGTTGTCCATATTCGTCAACTAATTGTCTGTTTAGTGAATTAATCAAAAATTAAACAATGACAAAATTATTTGAAACTGATTTCGATGAAATTATTGTAGTTTGTCTTGATTCATCATCAACTAAAAAATGAAAAATGGTCCGCTTCCCGCAAAACAAGTGCCAACGTGTGGAATCTTTAGCAGCGTTAACGACGTCTTTTTCCCAAGTGAGATTCATACGAAGAAATGTGAACCTACCTTCGCCCAATGCTCATGCTGTTCGAAATTTCTATGTTACGAATGTTTCTGCCACCAGTATCATCCAAGGGAATGCACTATATCTGCCTGAAGAAAGCACATTAGAATGAAATGCAAGAGTTATTATAAAAATAAAATATAAGAGAATACGGATTTAAAAAGATTGTAACCCGTGAAACTATCATACACCCATATATTATATAACAAATATATGACACTTATTGTGAAAGCCAATTGTAATTTTACAGTTAATATGAGGTCCTTGTATCCCCTAATTTGATATGAAACATTTGTGTATTAGCTTTATATGACCATGGTAAGATAGATAAAACAAAATTTAACAAAAAAGAATTGGCTAAAGAATCATTCGAATGAAAGTGATAAGTTTTTCCTTTTGCTTGGAACGCTAACTAGGGAAAGTAGAAAATCTGAAAAGGGAAATGCAAAGGTTCAATCTAGATATAGTAGGGGTCAGTGAAGTGAAGTGGAAGGAAGACAAGGATTTGTGGTCAGATGAGTATCGGGTAATATCAACAGCAGCAGAAAATGGTATAACAGGTGTAGGATTCGTTTTGAATAGGAAGGTAGGGCAGAGGGTATGTTACTGTGAAGAGTTCAGTGACCTGTATTTCTGTATTCCTGATTTTCCCGGAACATGTTTGTACTTCCTCCTTTCATCAATCAACTGAAGTGTTTCTTCTTGGAACGCTTTTGTTAGAACAAACTTAGCTTAGCATTACTGCGTAAATCGGACTAACCATGTTACCGAATGACTAATATACACACTAAAAACAAAACATAACGTACGCTACCTGACGGGTATACTATCAGCTACTATGTTGACAGTCTAGTATTCTTGACTGACAACGGCAGTTGCGCTGGAGAAACAAGCAGTTATTACCATGAGCGCGGTCTGAAGCTACTGCAGTAACCTCGGTTGGCCAAACTAAGCGTTACCGCGACCTACGGAAAATGACTCCGGGAGCTACTAGTACCGTGCCATCGACGGTCTGGCGATCACTGATATCGTTCAACTCATCACCCAAATCCTTTAAGCCTTTCATAGAATAACAACGTCGTCGTAATGAACTGATAAATATTATGGGAGATATATTACAGACTGGTGAACGTTCCTTCTCAGCTGTCGAAATAACTCACTGAGAAAAAAATTGTTACGCAAAAGCATGTAATGATGATTCATACGTGGTGTCCTCTATAAAATCTCTTGTAGACTGCACTTTAAATAGTTGGAATACTGACAACAGCCTCACTTTACAAGTTGTAAGTAATCTTTTATTCCTTTATTTTATTACAGAGAACTTCAGCATTTTAAAGGGTGTATTGCAGTCAATACTGCCAAAAGCATTTTCTAAAACAAAAAATGTTTACATGTAAGTTGTTTTTTACTTTGGCCAACCTTCACGATTCACTCGCAAATACCAGTACTTTTTCTAGATCGAAACTGTTGAACAACGTTTGTGGACTAGTGTCATCGATACATTAATGGACAAAAACAAGGTGGAATTTCCACTGAATTTTTCTTCAGTTCTTATAGTCCTTGATTCATCGCTATAGAAATACTAGAAATATCTGAAAAGACTTAACAAGTAATCTATGGATTAAAGTGAGTGAGATACATGCCTTTTTGAAATGACTGATCGGTGTGTGGCCATGGCGTCCAATTTATCTCGTATATATCGACTACCAGCGTGAGATTATGGCTTTTCAATTTCTGAGTTTGACGTACATTACTGCATAATCATATTTCCTGTATATGATCCAATAATCTCGCTGTGTCCATAGTGTTCTTGTACATGACCATTTGATGATACGATGTAAAGGCTTTTCTTTAATTGCACATCGGACAGACATTTAAATTAACTTTTCTGCATTTGTGGGAATTTGAACGAATCGAAAACGTGGGCGCGTTTGACTGTACGACACACACACACACACACACACACACACACACACACACAGGGAGAGAGAGAGAGAGAGAGAGAGAGAGAGAGAGAGAGAGAGAGAGAGCTGTCTGTGACATATTTGAGTTTCTGATGAAAATGTTCGACAGAAGTTGGCATCGTTGACATACATATTTTTTTACGCGCTCACAGCCATTTTTTGTCTAGCTTTTAAGCTGTGTATGAAATTAACCGTTAGTGAAACGTTTATTAAATGAAGTAAAGCAATCAACAGATGCTTTACATATTACCAAATTTAGAAACAACAGACGAGAACTGAAGCTATTGAATGTCTGTGTGGGCGTAGGGTATGGGATTACGAGAGAGTAGATATTCTCAGCGATATTATTGGCTGTCTGGGATTGGTTATTAACATAAAAATATTGCATTCTGTCAAAACGCTTTAACATTGACCAATCGGACACCAATGGAGATGGTGTAGAGAAAGTTTACCCCAATGCTAGGTGTGATTCCTCGAAACTCGTCGACAAATTTTAACAAATTTCGTGTTGTTACTGTGTTGCCTTTATAATGTGACGAATATATAGATACAGTTGGCGAAAAATAATAGATCTACGTTATAATTCAGACATATCTTCAACAAGAAATGCCGGCCGGAGTGGCCGAGTGGTTCTAGGCGCCACAGTCTGGAACCGCGTGACCGCTACGGTCGCAGGTTCGAATGAGTCCTTAGCTTACTTAGGTTTAAGTAGTTCTACGTTCTAGGGGACTGATGATCTCAGAAGTGCTCAGAGCCATTTGAACCATTTGAACCAAGTAATAAATGAGACTTTTCGAACTTAACTACAGTTGATGTAAATAACTTGCTTTTAAAACTGTGTAGTAGTGGCCAATCCTTCACGTTTGGTCTCTACAGCTGCTGCTGCGTCATTTACACAGATTAATGCAATGTAGGCAGTTAAGCACTAATAAGAAATTTCAGAAATGGTGAAACTGAATTTGGTTACCGTAAATGAATTTGATCTTAAGTAATATGTTCTACTGTACCTTGCATTCACTACTAACAGAATCACTTAGTGGTAACCTAACAGGAATAAACATGCAGCATCACGCAGTTTCTAACACGTAAGGTGAGCGATGTGAAACATTTTACAGTAGTTCTCAAGAAAAGTACCCATAAAATGTATCAAACACGCGGCTTCAAAGGTGAATATTGTGCCATATATCACAGCTTTATTTGCTTCAACAGGAGACCCTTACATCTGAACAGCGTCTAAATTTCACTCTGAAAGCTCTAGTTGCGTTTCAACAGTCCGCGAACATTGCTGTTAATGCGCATCACTGCTTTACATATATTTTTTATATACAATAAAAAACATATACGTTAAATACTGTTGTGTTTAAGTTACGAATTAGCGAAGACTTGTTTCATCTTGCATTTATTAGTCTCATAGTTTTTACAGGTAGAGGCTACAAATAATTACTAAAAATCTGAATTCGTGAACATTATATTTAGACTCATAATAATTTCAAATATAACGACACTTGCAAGATATAATGGGGAATTATATGCTGTGGCGAAGCTGAAGTCGTGAACTTCATAAAAGGAGGAATACCACTTTCGCTTGAAAAACGGAAAGAAAGGATCCTGTATGACAGTATTGGAAACGTGGATAAATAGCTTTTAAAATAAATCCCTATTTATTATCCGTCTGTTTCATTGATAGATAAAAACTGCCGGCACAATTTACATTTAAATATGTATTATCTGACAAATAAATGTGTTTCGCAGCATTTACACTAAGAAACTACTAGACGGACATGAACTCTCCTGGCGGTAGAAGTACTTAAAAGAGCTATGTATGCTATTCACCAGTTTACAAACTGCTTGCGTTTCATAAATAGCAAATGCCTGCCGCATCGTCTGTGGTGGCACTACCTTGAAAAACAACACACCAACGCCTGTGGCGTTTTCACGGTGGAGTTAACCACTGCTCACAGTTTATGACTGCTTGGCCAAGATGGAAAGTTACTAGCTACAGAATTTACAAATATGTATTTAAAGTGCAGTGGAACTCAGGGAGGCAAACAGATACAAATAAAATATTTCGGAGCATACATCATCTTACTTGGAAGACGCTTATCGCTGTCGTTATAGATTTTTTTATTTTATTTTGGTCATCAGTCTACTGACTGGTTTGATGAGGCCCGCCACAAATTCCTTTCCTGTGCTAACCTCTTCATCTCAGAGTAGCACTTGCAACCTACGTCCTCAATTATTTGCTTGACGTATTCCAATCTCTGTCTTCCTCTACAGTTTTTGCCCTCTACAGCTCCCTCTAGTACCATGGAAGTCATTCCCTCACGTCTTAGCAGATGTCCTATCATCCTGTCCCTTCTCCTTATCAGTGTTTTCCACATATTCCTTTCCTCTCCGATTCTGCGTAGAACCTCCTCATTCCTTACCTTATCAGTCCACCTAATTTTCAACATTCGTCTATGGCACCACATCTCAAATGCTTCGATTCTCTTCTGTTCCGGTTTTCCCACAGTCCATGTTTCACTACCATACAATGCTGTACTCCAGACGTACATCCTCAGAAATTTTTTCCTCAAATTAAGGCCGGTATTTGATATTAGTAGACTTCTCTTGGCCTGAAATTCCTTTTTTGCCATAGCAAGTCTGCTTTAAATGTCCTCCTTGCTCCGTCCGTCATTGGTTATTTTACTGCCTAGGTAGCAGAATTCCTTAACTTCATTGACTTTGTGACCACCAATCCTGATGTTAAGTTTCTCGCTGTTCTCATTTCTACTACTTCTCATTACCTTCATCTTTCTCCGATTTACTCTCAAACCATATTGTGTACTCATTAGACTGTTCATTCCGTTCAGCAGATCATTTAATTCTTCTTCACTTTCACCCAGGGTAGCAATGTCATCAGCGAATTGTATCATTGATATCCTTTCACCTTGTATTTTAATTCCACTACTGAACCTTTCTTTTACATCCATCTTTGCTTCCTCGATGTACAGATTGAAGAGTAGGGGCGAAAGGCTACAGCCTTGTCTTACACCCTTCTTAATACGAGCACTTCGTTCTTGATCGTGCACTCTTATTATTCCCTCTTGGTTGTTGTACATATTGTATATGACCCGTCTCTCCCTATAGCTTACCCCTACTTTTTTCAGAATCTCGAACAGCTTGAACCATTTTATATTGTCGAACGCTTTTTCCAGGTCGACAAATCCTATGAAAGTGTCTTGATTTTTCTTTAGCCTTGCTTCCATTATTAGCCGTAACGTCAGAATTGCCTCTCTCGTCCCTTTACTTTTCCTAAAGCCAAACTGATCGTCACCTAGCGCATTCTCAATTTTCTTTTCCATTCTTCTGTATATTATTCTTGTAAGCAGCTTCGATGCATGAGCTGTTAAGCTGATTGTGCGATAATTCTTGCACTTGTCAGCTCTTGCCGTCTTCGAAATTGTGTGGATAATGCTTTTCCGAAAGTCAGATGGTATATCGCCAGACTCATATATTCTACACACCAACGTGAATAGTCGTTATGTTGCCACTTCCCCCAATGAGTTTAGAAATTCTGATGGAATGTTATCTATCCCTTCTGCCTTATTTGACCGTAAGTGCTCCAAAGCTCTTTTAAATTCCGATTTCAATGTATTCCTTCCACCTATCTGCTCTCTCCTCTGCATTTAACAGTGGAGTCCCCGTTGCACTCTTAATGTACCACCGTTGCTTTTAATGTCACCAAAGGTTGTTTTGAGTTTCCTGTATGCTGAGTCTGTCCTTCCGACAATCATATCTTTTTCGATGTCTTCACATTTTTCCTGCAGCCATTTCGTCTTAGCTTCCGTGCACTTCCTATTTATTTCATTCCTCAGCGACTTGTATTTCTGTATTCCTGATTTTCCCGGAACATGTTTGTACTTCCTCCTTTCATCAATCAACTGAAGTATTTCTTCTGTTACCCATGGTTTCTTCGAAGCTACTTTCTTTGCACCTATGTATTCCTTCCCAACTTCTGTGATGGCCCTTTTTAGAGATGTCCATTCCTCTTCAACTGTACTGCCTATTGCGCTATTCCTTTTTGCTGTATCTATAGCGTTAGATAACTTCAAACGTATCTCGTCATTCCTTAGTACTTCCGTATCCCACTTCTTTGCGTATTGTTTCTTCCTGACTAATGTCTTGAACTTCAGCCTACTCTTCATCACTACTATATTGTGATCTGAATCTATATCTGCTCCTTACGCCTTACAATCCAGTATCTGATTTCGGAATCTCTGTCTGACCATGATGTAATCTAATTGAAATCTTCCCGTATCTCCCGGCCTTTTCCAAGTATACCTCCTCTGCTTGTGATTCTTGAACAGGGTATTCGCTATTACTAGCTGAAACTTGTTATAGAACTCAATTAGTCTTTCTCCTCTTTCATTCCTTGTCCCAAGCCCATATTCTCCTGCAACCTTTTCTTCTACTCCTTCCCCTACAACTGCATTCCAGTCGCCCATGACTATTAGATTTTCGTCCCCCTTTACATACTACATAACCCTTTCAATATCCCCATACACTTTCTTCATCTTCAGCTTGCGACGTCGGCATGTATACCTGAACTATCGTTGTCGGTGTTGGTCTGCTGTCGATTCTGATTAGAGCAACCAGGTCACTGAACTGTTCACAGTAACATACCCTCTGCCCTACCTTCCTATTCAAAACGAATCCTACACCTGTTATACCATTTTCTGCTGCTGTTGATATTATCCGATACTCATCTGACCAGAAATCCTTGTCTTCCTTCCACTTCACTTCACTGACCCCTACTATATCTAGATTGAACCTTTGCATTTCCCTTTTCAGATTTTCTACTTTCCCTACCACGTTCAAGCTTCTGACATACCACGCCCCGACTCGTAGAACGTTATCCTTTCGTAGATTATTCAATCTTTTTCTCATGGTAACCTCCCCCTTGGCAGTCCCCTCCCGGAGATCCGAATGGGGGACTATTCCGGAATCTTTTGCTAATGGAGAGATCATCATGACACTTCCTCAATTACAGGCCACATGTCCTGTGGATACACGTTACGTGTCTTTAATGCAGTGGTTTCCATTGCCTTCTGCATCCTCATTACGTTGATCATTGCTGATTCTTCCGCCTTTAGGGGCAATTTCCCACCCGTAGGACAAGAGAGTGCCCTAAGCTTCTACCCGCTCCTCCGCCCTCTTTGACAAGGCCGTTGGCAAAATGAGGCTGACTTCTTATGCCGGAAGTCTTCGGCCGCCAATGCTGATTATTTATCAAAATTTAGGCAGTGGCGGGGATCGAACAAGGGACCAAAGACGTTTTGATTATGAATCAAAGATCAAAGACGCTACCCTTTTTCTTTTTGGCAGACGTCCGATGACGACTGTTCAGGTTGATCGTTGATTCGTTCACTCACTTTTTTTGTTACAGAGGGTAGCTAAGCCCTCTGACCGAACACGCTGAGCTACCGTGCCGGCTATCCCTAGACCACGAGTACCCTGCAACTCATGAGAAACATATTAATTGAAGCCGCACATAACCGCTCAAGGTTCTAGACAAAGAATTCATCGCACAGTATATATTTACAGACTGGTTATATTGTACATGTAGCTGGTCTGAAGAAGCATACGAATACATTACACATCTCTGCAAACATCTAAAAGTCAGGACGCAAATGGTGTTGAACACTGAGTTGCATCCTGTCCGTGGATTGTTCAGAGCAGTACTGCGGTGCCAAATTTTCTACAGTCGCTTTTCAAGTGTGATGCTGTTTTCAACGGCCATAGTTGAGTGATGTTAATCCACGTACGACGTTCCTTTCAGATCTCCAGAAACGAATACCTGCTACCCTCTAGGATAGGTTATTTTTCTCTTTTAGTCAACAGTGTTCTAATTGACATGATAGACTCCATGGAGCAAACCCCTTCTGTGCCAATCTCTTCAGTTCAGAGTAGCACACGATCTCCTCAGTTATTTATTGGATACACTCCAATTTCTGTCTTCGTCCATAACATTCGCTCTCTACAGTTTCCTCTACTACTATGAAAGTTTTTCCCTGATGTCATCACAGGTGTCTTATCATTCTGTACCTTCTTCTAGACAGTGTTATTCACATATTTCTTTCCTACCCGTTTTTGTACACTGTCGTTTCGTAACGTATCAGTTCACTTATCACCATCTTACAGCAACACTAAATCTTAGTTACATTCTATGGTTTTCGCATTCCCCTACAGCTGGAACTACTCTTCACATGAACCAATAATGGACGTTGCCCGATTTCATTCGTGATCTACTGTCACTTTATTAGCCTATGAGACACCTTAAGAAACTGAGAAGGAGCTATGTATTACACAACAGGTATGTTTGAGAGTATATGGCAATGTATTAATCACAGTTATTTTATACAGTTGGCTGTAGCCAGTTGGAATGGTTTCTACGAGTTTTAGTTCCAGTTAGGAGGCATGACTTTTTATGTCTGTATGAAGCTAAATGTTCTGTTTTAATTGTTGGTTTATCATCTGGAAGTATACACTAAGGATCACACACGATTTGTATGTTGTTGTGTTTTTTGGTGTTGTTGTGCTTTGTAGTTCTTGTCTGTGTTTTGAATATTGGTTTGATGCAGCTCTCCAAACTACTCCACACAGTACAAATCTCTTTATCTCTGTCAGTCTAGTCTCTCACAGGAATTATTAATACACACACTTACATCCATTACCAAAATAACTATTCCTCCGTGCTTTAGGACGTTTCCTGATTTTTTTTTTAAATTTATTTTCACAAGTCCGTCTTGATCACACAGATTTATTACGCTTTATTACCGGTTTCGGCATACTACCATCCTCAGGTGATTAAAATATTCTGATGTAAATCATCGCCAAGTTCTTTTTTGTCGTACAGTTTTGCCACCTACCTGATTCCATTCATTAGTGATTAATCTATCTACCCATACAATCATCAGAATTCTTCTGCAATAGACCATTTCGAAAGTCTCTATTCTATTGTCTGTTCTGTTCATCGTCCATATTTTGCTGCTGTATAAGGCCACATTCTAGACAAGTACAAAAGAAAGCGTCGTAAAACCTAAATTTGTATTAGAATTAAGTATATTTCTTTTTTAGCGCAAATTTCTTGTTGTTTCGGGCCTGAACTCCATACCCTCTTTCTGGTCTGATCGTAGGTTATTTTTCTGCTCAAACAACGAAGCTACTTTCAGTGTCTCATTTGCTAATACCATTCCCCTATCATCACTTGATTAAATTTGACTACACTCTATTAGCCTTATTTTACTTTAGTTAACGTTCATCTAACCCTTTTTCAATACAGTATCCATTCCATTTAAATGATCTTCAGAGCTCTCTGCTGTCTTTGACAGAACAACAATTACATTGCAAACCTTACATTTCTTAGCTCTTCACCCTGAAATTTAATTCCTTCGCTGTTTGTAACGACTGCTAAACGCAGAGAGCTCGAGAACTGGGGATGGCAGACGACGTAAACGCTTTGCGGCAGACACTTCGCTGTGGACCACAGATTAACGAACAGTATGGAGCAGAGGGAAATGGCTTCTCCTCCCCCCCCCCCCATCCCCTGCCCCAACCTTTCTGGTGGCCGGGGACCGCACGGGCGCTCGGCGACAGACGGTGGGCGACCGACCACACCTGTTCCCTGGCAACCGCAGCACCGCACACCCGTCAGAAAGAGAGGCCGGCCGCGTCCAATTATCCGCGGCACAAATGGGCGCAGGCCTCGGCCTCGGCGCACGCTTATTAATGGCGCATTACGCGCTGCGTGCAACTTCCATCACGCGCGGTCGTCTGCGCGACCGCACCGCGCAGGGCAATCACAGACCGCGCCTGTCTGCAGGCAGCCCTGCGGTGCGGCTCGCCTGCGCGCAGACTACCCTGCGGTGCACCTGTCATTGGCGTCCAGCCTGCAACCTCCAGCTGCCACTGATGGCTCACTCGTTTGCCGCTCTGCACACAACGGTATTATCCCAAAAAATAGCTTTCTACTGTCAGTCACAACCCGCTATCACATTCACGTTCAGTGTAATTTTTCCGCGTTGCACGCACAAATCTTTGTCCCTCCGATATTTTATAAAATATTTAACAACGTTTAACGATATTCTGCCCTTTTTACGACCATCAATGGCCATCAGTCGCACACGTTCCAATTACGTAGCTTCAAAAAGAATTACGAGAAGTATGGCAAGTAACGTTGCAGAAAAATACGTTGCTCTCATGAAATTTAACGTGGTTAAATTGTGCAGTATTTGAGCTCAATAATGTATAAAAGTTTTTGCTATAATACCTGTTGTTGTTGTTGTTGTTGTGGTCTTCAGTCCTGAGACTAGTTTGATGCAGCTCTCCATGCTACTCTATCTTGTGCAAATTTCATCATCTCCCAGTACCTACCGGAACCTACATACTTATGAATCTGCTTAGTGTATTCATCTCTTGGTCTCCCACTACGATTTTTACCCCGCAATCTGCACTCCAATACTAAGTTGATGAACCCTTGATGCCTCAGAACATGTCCTACCAACCGATCCCGCCTTCTGGTCAAGTTGTGCAACAAACTCCTCTTCTCCCCAATTCTATTCAATACTTCCTCATTATATATGTGATCTATGCATCTAATCTTCAGCATTCATCTGTAGCACCACATTTCGAAAGCTTCTATTCTCTTCTCGTCCGAACTATTGATCGTACATGTTTCACGTCCATACATGGCTACACTCCATACAAGTACTCTCAGAAACGACTTCCTTGCACTTAAATCTATACTCGATGTTAACAAATTTATCTTCTTCAGAAACGCTTTCCTTGCCATTGCCAGTCTACATTTTATATCCTCTCTACTTCGACCATCATCAGTTATTTTGCTCCCCAAATAGCAAAACTCCTTTACTACTTTAAGTGTCTCATTTCCTAATCTAATTCCGTCAGCATCACCCGAGTTAACTCGACTACATTCTATTATCCTCGTTTTGCTTTTGTTGATGTTCGTCTTATATCCTATATACCATCTGCTACATTTTCTTTATTAAGATGATAGGTTTCTACCGCACTTCACAGCAATATTTAGTGCGTATTGACGTTTGGCATAGTAGCTTGTCAGTTCAGTACACAATTGAGTATAGTAAGCTGTGATTTAAGGAGATGACGAGTTACTGCATAAACAAATATATCTCCTTAAAATGACCATGAAGTGAGTTAGAAAAGGTCGCCTTGTATGAAGAGATGTAAGGACCTCAAGATTAAAATAATAAGGTCGCGTACTCTACAGTTTAACGAGTTATTGAACTCTCACTTAATTCTGATAGTAAGTCATGCATATACATTGCACCCAAGTCATTCATGTCTCATCAATCATAGTCTATCTTCAGTTTCTCAAGAACATTCGTGTGCACTAAACAGCAGTATACTTGCACTGTTTTACTGCATTAGTCGAAGTGATAAATGACACACTTACAAAGACAAATTCCCATCAAACAACGTGAATAATCACACTGCTGCTCTCCTGTATGTTCCACGCCATTTGAAAAGCTTCTCTTGCACCGTGACAGGCTTACGTCGGAAGAATTTTACATCAAATCACTCTCTCACCACTCTCTCCCAACACTTACTCCTGTATAAATTGCCAGATATTGTACGGTCACTTAACAGGCAAACTGTTTTCAAATACTTGGGAGCGAGGCCGGTATCAAGCTCACAAAGGGCGTTGATCGCTGAGATCCCTAAAGTCGCCGATCTGTTACTGCTATTGTTCCCCAACTATAATGAACGTGGGAACTGAAAATCTAGTATTCTAGAAGGAAGACGTGAATAAGACTTAAGTACAAATCCTAACGAAATATCTGAGATTTTTTTTTGTAGGAGCCCTGAGTGCTACTTTTGAACGGGAGCCGTGTCGCCATCATATATTGCGGGTCTAGAATTTCTTTTATTTGGCATGTTGTGTACTTTTAATTCATCGCGTATGTATTAACTTTTGTATGTATGTATTAATTTTTGACGCAAAGCACGACAGGAAACTCAAAGGTACATCTTTTCATTGAACTGCACCATCGTTGCTATCGTTTTTAGAAATGTACATGTATTGCTTACGAATAGAACGATCTGAATTGATATTGGTTTTTTAATTTTACATTTGCATCATCCTTTCTCGCTAATTTTTGTATTGTGCCTCACATATGACTGAATTCAATGGTTCTTGTTATGAATCGATATCTCTATTAACAGTCCCATAACTTTTGTTTTGGTTTTAGATACTGATGGTCCATGACCTTGACGGAATAAATGTGCACTCTTCACTGTTTCCTGCAAGTCATTTTCAGCTTATTGTGTCATTATTACCACGGTATAACGGTGAATTTTGGATTATGTCAGTATTTTAATAGTATCTGATCGTTACTCATTCTTCCAGTTCTTCATAACGTCGCCAGCGTAGGAAAGCGTAGGAGATGCACACAAACCTTGTCTCACCTTTGTTTATGATAATCTACTATTAAAGTTAGTAAAGTATTCTTGCCGAGAATCTTGTATCATATACATAAATCCCTGATGAGTCTAACTGCTGGCGTTACCAAAATAGCACCAATCCACTGTTGCCCAATTTTGAGCCACATTCCAGGTCCTCGTTTTCTACAGACGGTTTCTCCCATGCGGGAATATAAGAAGATAGTGCATAACAAAGAAATACTAACCCATTTAGATATAAGAAAAACAGTAACGTGAGGATCTGCTCCATATGTCCACCATCCAAATTCACATGGGTGGGAATTGAACAAAAAATTCAACTCAGTATTCCATTAATTCTCCTTTATCAGGAGAAAAGCCACTGCTCGTCATCATATCACGCAAGCTATGGTGCAAGTTCGACGGAATCGAAATCAAGTACTGTAAATGCGCTTGCTCTCTAAAAAAAATGAGAAACCTGGCATCAGAGCAAGAAATAACTTAATAGGTAAGAGATTCACCAGATCTTAAGTAACGCAGATGACATCCTCTTTGTATCGCCCGCAGAGTTAATCTATGTTGTAGGGATAATTGTTTGCGAGCTTCTAATAGTCATCATTGTATTATTTATTTCACAAGTTTAGATACGTTGCACTAACGGATTAGATATTAATATGTGAGTGTTTTTCTTTTCTTTCCACGTGTATCTGTAATAAGAAAGGCAACAGACAAATAGCCGTATGACATAACGCTGTTGCTTTTGTAACTGCTGTTGAATTACATGGTCGCACGATTGTCGTTACTAACGAACCACTCGGATAATCGTAATTCAGTACCTCTTACATAATTAACAGTTTTTCTTTGATGGGTAGACTAGAACCGGATCGCTTGACCTAAAGACATCTGAAATGCAATTTGAACAGTAGCGCTACATTCGAAACCAAGTACTGCCGACCAAGAAGTCGATCTTTTTGTGTTAGGATCTAAACCTGTCATCAACTGAGACAATCTCTTTAAGCATCCGTAGGAAGTCAGTCGCAAATAACTTGTGGCATCCCGAAGAGATCACCTATGAAGCTGACGACGAAATAGAGAGAAACCAAATATCAGTAGAATAGAATGGAAACTAATGTTTTCAGTCAATATGTTCAGCAGGCGAAATTGTACCACTGTGTGTTTTACACTGCTGTAATCTTCTTTAAGGTCCCCATGCGGAATCAGCAAAAATATATTACCTTTAGCTACATTGTGGAAATCAATGTTTTGATTGTTATGGCTTTCGAGTATTCCGCTTGTAAAGATGATCTGCTGATACTATCTGCTGCACGTAAACACACAATGACAGCAGATTCAAACGCTGGTGTTTTCATTAATATCTCTTTCACAAATGTCAGTCACGCCTATGTTAAAAAATAGTTAATAAATCACTTGGTTGCGGTAGTGTTTAACCAAAATTACACCAAGTCACAAACCAATGCAAAAGCATCGTTTCTCTCGCTTTTTTGTGTGATAAGTCATAATTCATGGTTTCATTCAACTTCTGCGAGAACGAAAATCAAAAGAAAGAAATTCGATTATGTGGACAACAAAAGCCCCAACACTCAAAGCAGTTACGCACTAATAACTCTCGAAAATTGAGGTTTGCTCGTAGAATCTGTATAATGACGCCTTATTAAAATAAATTTAAGTAAAACGGAATATGCAAAAATAATCCTAGTGTATGTCATAGTCAAACTTGAGCTATTCATACTACCCATATTTATTGTTACGGTCTGTCGTAGGCAACAACTCTATTTACAACGTTAGAGATCTCTCTGCTATGCTCAGAAAAAAAATTATAATTTTTTTAAGAATGCTCTCTAGGAATATTCCATCAGCTACTCGTCCTTACTACAAAAATTACCTCGAGTACCTAAGGCAAAGAGACCAACCATCTCCACATTTTTATTTATGTGTTTCCTGCGTTCCCTCACTTGAAGGATCAGTCTGTTAGCGTCCATGTTACCCCTTCTCAGTCTTTGATTAAAACAATTAAAATACATAAAACCATAAAATAATATTGCCAAGAATAAAAAAGAAGTTTGCGTTTGATCACGTGATGAATACAGTCTTCAAAATCTGTACGGATGATGGAGCTGTGGGCTTGAGCCAAGATTTGCTTGGTGAACTTGGATGAATATCGGAGTGGAAAAGAGACGATATGAAAAAGATTATTGGATAATGAGAGGATGTATACGGTAGTTGACGGGTAGCAATACAGTTTCACAGGGAAAGATGGGTTGGAGCCTTCAATTGAAATAGAAAAGTTATGATGGGCTGGAGTAGATTCTATAGATGTCGGGAATGATTTCATGCGATAGGTGGAAAAGGCGGTGAAAATTATCATGGGAAAGGACATGTGAGGAATAGTAAAGAACATGGAATCTGGTGACAGAGGCATGACACCGGCCGGGGTAATAAGCGATTGGGGATGTACTGTGGTGCAGAGTGTAGACTTTTGCGAAAGATATTGGACTGGCGAAGGTATTCCAGATTGAAGGGTTGTCGAAACTATATTAACTGGCATTGGATATTGTTGGGGAGGGGTCTAAGAATACGGAAAGTGAGACGGCGTGCAAGACTTTCAAGAATTTCAGATAAGTAGTAAGGTTTGGAAGGGGCAGATATTCATGAGTATTTGCATAGGTGTTGATGGAGCTTGTGTGTGTCTTGTGGACATGACTTACAGTCGAGGGATCTAGTGCCCGAGTTAGGCTTATAAATAGTTTTAGTTCAGTGGGGTTTGTTTTGGATGTGTAGTAAGTATGGATTCCAAGTAAACTTTTAATCGAGTTTTCCTCCAATGAGCTTTGGTGTTTTGGTTAGGTAAACTGTGCGGTTGTGGAGTGTAAGGTAGAGGTTTTGAGGACCGAAATCTCAGGTATTTTTCCTGTAACCATTACATGTGTTTCTGCCTTGTCGCTGTTCACTGCAGAAGATTTAATTATTGAGGTGCAAATACGAGGAATCGTTGGGACAAATGGAGGATGTTGGACAGTTAGGAAAGCTGTGTCATCAGCGCATTGCAGTTGAAACTTGGGAAGGGATGACTCAGGAATGTCGGCTGTGTGTACAAGGTAAAGTAAAAGTAACAAGTGGATCATAGGTTCATATCTGCCGTTGGGAGGAAGATATAAGAGAGTTTGACATAAGGTCAAAAGTTAGTTAGAAAGAATGCATTTCGGAGGATGTTGTTACCTGGTAGCTAGAGTTCGAACAGAGCGTCACAATGACATATACGGTCGTTGGCCTTTACTATGTCTAGAGATAATAAGATAGAGGATCGGTGAATGCTCTATTGTTCGTATAAGAAGCAGAAAAGTTGGGATTTTACAGTTTCTTGATCAGAGGTTTGAGTTGCCTAGCGTTTCCAACATTCTCGAGATTTTTCGGATAACCAGCAGAAAAATGTAGATTCACAAGTGGATTAAATAATTTGTTGTATTCCGAATGAACACTAGAAGGCTATGTCTACAGCACAAAAAATTTATTTACAGTGCCTCCGAGAAATCATCGTCACACGTACAACTACTCAACGTGTCTGACAGATGTATCAGGCACTGTAGTAATCATCCGATAAAACAACCTTTTTTATCTGGTGTCCGCTTGGATTTCTGCCACCTTCCCTTTTCCATTCTCTCTGCTCCTTTTCACACGACTCTGACAGGTGACACGTACTTAGGTATCCTGTCCGATCACCTGCATCCATTCATGTCCATTGTGCATTCCGAAGGACTTGGGCAATTACAGCAGGACAATGCGACACCCCATAAGTCCAGAATTGCTATAGAGTGGCTCCAGGAACAATCTTAATGAGCTTAAACCCTTCCATTGACAACCAGACTCCCTAGACATGAACATTATTGAGCATATCTTTAACGCCTTTCAACGTGCTGTTCAGAAGAGATCGCCATCCCTTCGTACTCGTACGGATTTATGGACAGCCGTGCAGGATTCATGTTGTCAGTTCTCTCCAGCACTACTTCAGACATTAGCCGAGTCCATGCCACGTCGTGCTGCAGCACTTCTGCGTGCTCGCCGGGCCCTGCATGATATTAGGCAGGTGTGCCAGTTTCTTGGGCTCTTCAGTGTATTTGCAACTTATGACATTAATTCAAAAATTTCTCCCACAAATGTCACTAGGGAATAACAAAATATCTTACCAGTAATCGTGCAAAACGCAGAATAGCGTTTAAGTGTCAGTGATGGAGCGAAACATAATGAAACGGATGAAAGAGAATAAGCCAACCCTCTTACGTCAGTATTGAAACGCCATATGGTAAATGTCCCTATTTCGTGGCTAGATTCATTCGCTTGGGTTTCGACATGATGAAACTAAATTAGCGTCCCGTTTCGTCCACCGCATGTGCGGTGTGAGTTTGACGGTGTAGCGGGTCACTTCTCGCTACGAATCTTTGGTAAAGATTATAATGTTAAGAGCATGTGCTACCACGTCGCAACCACAACTTCGTCGGAAAATTGATGCAGTTTGGCTGTATGTTTGGTGCAAATATTTGCGAGCTCGCCTCATTTGAGGAAGACTATTGTAAAGAAATGAAAATTCTTTTCCATAGTTCCTTTCAAAAATTGTCATAAAATTCAATTACTGATTTTCTCCGATGCCCAGATAAACACCTATGCTGTTGAAACAAGTATTACAAAAATTGGTGACCCATTGATTTCTGCGCTAGCGGGCACACTTCAGCTTAATACTTGCCATCATTAATATATCATAATGTTATTTCTCAGGTATTCGGACTGTATACATATCATTTACAAACAGTTTAAAGCTCTTTTCGATCCTTAAAACACCAAAATGTTATTTTGTGAGTACTCGTCATCGGATTATTACAAAACCAAAGATATAATTCTAACTTTCAGCACTTCACAAAATTAAAAGCTTTGTTCATATACCAACTGATTAAAATTCCATCATATATGCTAAGGAAACTATCTTCTTCGTAGATGTACAAAGCTGTACGTGTCTTTCAATTATCATAAGGTATAACGACAAACAATTAAACTGAGTTTATTTTCACAAAAGGTATACGACGATAGACCACGCAATAAAAGGTTCAACTTATTCCATGCCGCCCCATCGATTCAAAAAGTTTAGAAACTCGTTTACTAAAAAATAGAAAAACGCTAAGATGGTGTTCGTATGCTTCAGATGCTCAACATAGCCCTCACCCTCTTCCCCCTCCTTCAGTACAGAATGTTCATAGAACCATTTGAAACGGTAAAAAAGTCATCCTTTGGCATGTTTTCAAAGAGTTGCCCCTACAAGCGAATTCCTTCGTTTTGTGGTAGGTTCGCATTAGTAACACCAAGTCTTCCCACCCGTGACGATTCTTATTGCGAAGAACTGTTCTCGTTTTGCATTTCAGCCAAGTCGCGGCAGGCATCCATAATTCGTTGTTCTTGTTCGGAAGTCATAGGGTGCGAGACAGATTTTGCACACACTTTTCTCTCCTTCACGACATTCTGGAGAATGAGTTGGACACTTGATTTAGAGATGTTGCTCCATTGCAGTTTGTGGTACAACAATGTTAACAAACCAGCCACACGTCCATTACTTAACACTGACTGCTCACAGCTGATGGTCGAATGCACCTATGTTGTTTACAATTGGTAATTCAAGCTGTCACCGTAGTTAGTGGCTGACAGTGTATACGCCGAGGATAAAATCATTCTCGCAACTTTTTGGATTTACGGTCTACAGTAAATTAGATATTCATTCTTTAGTTTATCAGAACATTATCGCCCGGATATGTGGTATGTCTTAGGTTTCTTTCTCAGTGGCCGGCTGTCAACCATTTGCATGATCCGGCAATCTGATACACTCACTAGATCTCTGCGACGAACCATCGAGAAGCAATAATATTCATATTCCTACTTTTTAAAAAGTTGACAGCCGATCCTGCGGTCGTCCATATTGCATGCAGGAAGAGTTGTGGAGTGTGTGTGACCCGCTGGTTGTGACGCATGTAGCAGATGATCGCTGTTGTTACCCACCACACTGTGGACACGCACTGGACCCGACTTTTGTTACACGCCATGATCCTCGTCTGGTATGCAGGTTGCAATAGCGTGATAATACCGGCCGTTGTTGGAGGCGCATGGCTGTCAAAAGCAGCTCGGAGCGCCCCCGGCAGTTAATACGGCGTCATTTCATTAGCGCTAATGTTACTGGCCGCAGGATCCAGCGCGGCACCCCTGCGCGTTGCCTTCCGGCCTTTCTGTGTGCCTGCTGCGTCGCTGAATCGCGCAAGGGCAGTGGCAAGCCGGCCACACAAGTATCCACTTTAATTAGCAAATTGAACTGTTCTAGTAGCGAATCGAGGCAGTGTCCGCTGAGAGTACATTGCGCGGGTTCCACTACTGCTAATGTGCCAGCTGCTATTAGTGATCCACACTGTTCCATCAACGAATCCACTGACGCAATTGCAAATATACGCCAGCGAAGTCACCATCCAGAATAGGGGTAAGTGGCGTCACGGTGAGATTCTATTAAGCCTTCATCCTTTGACGAATAGCACATAATACGTACATACCGTCTGGCCTGGCGTACAAGCGGCATAAGCGCAGTAAAACACAGTGCATGAGATCAGTCAGTGGCAGTCACCAGACAATGCTAACGAGGAGGACACGGAAAGCGCCATAACCCGATTTCCCAGAAACTTCGCTTATTGGAAGAGGAGTCAAACTAAGCCAACTGGTGTCTTGACTTATCAGTGGATACTCGACCGCTTCTGTGAAAAGGGCCGTCCATGTTTCCGATGTACCGTAGATATCTTTTAACGCGTGATGTGCTCAGACGAACTGGTGGCACAGTAGCTAGCGGCGCGGCCTCTCACTTTTGCGTCCCGTAATCTAAACGAGAGTATTATTTTTATTTATCTTATTTTTTCATTTATCTACCCATGTCCATAGAAGGTGACTACACGACTGTTACGTATCACGTTAGCGAATAAAAGGGCGTTAGATTAATTGTAAAATTACCAGGTGTACCGCTATGAAATGAGCATCTTTTTGTGAAAATGAAACACCAATTTTGAATTGAAAAGTAAAAACATTTTATTCAAAGTACTGACCATTGCTTTCTATACATTTTGGCCACCTTTCTGGCAATTTGTGGACACCACGCCAATAGAAATATTCGTCTTTTGGAGCAAACCAATCAGACACCCAATTTTCGACTTCTTCGAAGGAATCGAAGTCTTCCGCAGCCAATGCGTGTCTCAGTGATGAAAACAAATGGTAGTCGGAAGGGGCCAAGTCTGGTGAATACGGCGGTTGGGGTAGCAGCTCCCAGCCAAGTGCTTTGATTGTATCCTGAACCAGTTTTGCTTTGTGTGCAGGTGCATTGTCGTGTTAAGAAATTACTTTGCCATGTCTTCTGGCTGATTCTGGTCTTTTTTCGATCAATGCATAGTTCAGATTGATCATTTGTTGTCTGTAGCGATTAGTATTCACAATTTCACCGGGTTTTAGAAGCTCATGATACACCACACCTTTCTGATTCCACCAAACACAGAACATTGTCTTCTTGCCGAATCGATCTGGTTTTGCAGTCGATGTTGATGGTTGTCCCAGATTAACCCATGATTTTCCCGTTTAGGATTCTTAAAATAAATCCATTTTTCATCACCAGTAACAATTCGATGCAAAATTTATTTCCTTTCATGTCTTTGAAGCAAAATTTTACAAATGGTTTTTCGGTTTTCATCTGTCTCTCATTCAATTCATGTGGCACCCATTTTCAACACTTTTGGATCTTTCCCATAGCTTTCGAACGGTCAGAAATTGTTGTACAACATTTAGCATTGCTGCCATTTGCTTATGACTCAAAGTATAATCTTCATCCAATATTGCTTGCAATTCGGCGACTTCCTTTTTTGGTGGTCTTCCACGTTCTTCATTTCTTACATCAAAATCATTATTTCTGAACCACTGAAACAACTTTTGAATGTTGCTTCTGATAGAGCATGATCACCATAAGCCTCGATAAGCATTCGATGCGGCTCTGCAGAACTATTTTCAAACGAAAACAAAACA
Organism: Schistocerca americana; assembly: GCF_021461395.2. Lineage (NCBI taxonomy): Eukaryota > Metazoa > Arthropoda > Insecta > Orthoptera > Acrididae > Schistocerca > Schistocerca americana. The sequence goes on from NC_060121.1 coordinate 394,952,469, forward strand.
AAATAATGCTTTCAACAAATCATCACTTTCTGGTACAAAATTCGACATTGTTAAGACGACGAAAACATATGATGTTGTTTGTTCCATGACTTGATGTATACTAAATATCTTTGGCAGATGTCATACCAACCAAACAAAAACAAATTAAGTCTCGTTCACAACAAATGTTCCTTATCGATACATGTGTATCGTAACACTCATTTCATACTGGTATACCTGGTACAAATGCGTTTCACGATAAGTGTCATATGTTTATTATATATGTATTATGCTATTGTAAGAGTTTACAATCAGTATAAATTCTCGTATTCTTACATTTCATTCTTATATCAGATGTTAATTCGTAGTCTTATGTTTATTCTGTATAAAGATTTGGTGCATTTCCTTGGATGATACCGATCGTAGAAATATAAGAAACATAGCAATTCTGGACAATAAGAGTATTGCGTGAAGGTAGGTTTGACAGACAGACATTCTTCGGTATGAATCTTACTCGGTAAAGAATACATAACGGGCCTCTTTTCCGAAAACGGAGGCTTGCAATTCTTTATGAATCACGATGCACCATAGAAATTTTCCCGGAAACAATTTCATACAATTTTTTCATTCATTTATTGTCTTTTTTCTTTTTAATTCATTCGCCATACAATTAGTAGACGAGTAATCACAACGTTATTTCAGTATAAATTACATAAGGTTCATGTATTAATCTGCAATGGACATGCGTAGATAAATGAAAAACTAGCCGTCGTTTTCTCTCAAATGGTCGAGTATCTACGGATAGGCCAGAGACAAGTGATCGATTACAATGACCCCTCTTCCACAGAACGAAGTTCTGGGTTATCAGGTTAAGGCACTTGCCATGTTCTCCTCGTAAGTCGTGGATGTGTCGCCGTGGCGTCTTAACGTTCTTGAGTTACAAATCTCTAAGTAGCAACATACCGCTAAATCAAGTGTACAAGATACCCTCCAGAACGTTTTGCAAAGTTTGTAAGACATGTCTTGACTCCAGAACAAAAACAACGACGTTTAAGGTAATGCGACATCCGAATTCAGTATCCCAAAGAAGAACTCTTCTGAAAGTTTCACAAGGATGAATATGAACGTTCTGTAGGTAGTAGGGAAGTGTATTGTACCTTGGAATCCTTTGCAGACATTCGCCTCTTGCCAACACTATAACAGCAGTTTAATAGAATCTCCTATACCACTTTGGAATGGTGGTATTGTCTTTTTATCTGCTGTAGTCACTTTCCGAAATTAAAAAAATTACGCTGGAAAATCAACGCTTCTCCACATGCGAAAACGCGTTCCAACGCACAACAAGATCATGTAACCAGGAACAAATATTCTCTTGATACTTAAAAGCGTTTCGGTAAGAAGAAAGAAATCTTGTCAGTACTGTACTTCGTCGTTTAATTATTACATTAATTACCCCACTAAACACCAATAATCGGTAAGTGAGATCAAAATTAGACAAAGTAGTGTCAAAAAAGCGATATAAACTTACATACATTTCCAAACTGAAGCCATTGGAAACTGAAATAAATTTCCATTTTCAAGATAGTTAAATTCTTAGACATTAACGAAACTCAGTTAATTTGCAAGTATCACAAGTTTCAACGAAGTATTTCTTAAAATTTTGTAAAATTTTACTTGCCATAACGGTCTATACATGAAGAATTAACGAAAGGCTTTACTATATTATACTTTATTATACAGAACTTTAATGTATAGACGTCTAAATATTAACAAATTATACGCAAGACGCAACTTAATGCCTAACAACAAAAACTGTACAAAATGGAGGAACTGCTTGAGGCGCTGTCTCGTCCGCATTCCTTTATGTACTCTAAAATCAGCCACTAGACTGAGGTGCCGACCAAAAACGTCATTACGTGTTCGTAGGTAGACTATCCTTCCAATACAGTACTCTTCCCTATTCAAGTTGTGAGAGACATGTAAAGCGCGTGTGCCCGCATCTCGTGGTCGTGCGGTAGCGTTCTCGCTTCCCACGCCCGGGTTCCCGGGTTCGATTCCCGGCGGGGTCAGGGATTTTCTCTGCCTCGTGATGGCTGGGTGTTGTGTGATGTCCTTAGGTTAGTTAGGTTTAAGTAGTTCTAAGTTCTAGGGGACTGATGACCATAGATGTTAAGTCCCATAGTGCTCAGAGCCATTTTTTGTAAAGCGCGTGGAGCATTAAAGTCACCAACCCTTTTTTCTAATTAATACAGTCTCGATACTTTTTGCAGGAACGGGGCACGTTATTTCCGTGTCCTACTTCTTTTTAAATTCCTAACTATAAAATGAATCACAAATTTCTATTGGTATAAGAGACCTCCGATAGAAACGTTAGCATAAATAGTTTTCCTATCTTTGCGACTAATTTTCTCTTTACGTCACTCTCTGAACGAAACATTACTAATTGGTTATTTTGGAAAGAACACAGCCAAGTTATCTTCCAATACGAGAATATCTTCCGTCTCTGATGGCCCCGCCTCAACGGAAACTTAAGCTTTGATTGCATTTCAGTGTCTTCGAAGAGCTATTATGAAATTAAAACTGTATACATCAGGTATAAAATACATAACAAAAACTAAATTTTCTTCCACAATCATTATTTTCTTATAAATGTATCCTTCGTTGTTATATCCATTACCCAATGCCACCAATTTCGACGTGATATGACACCACCTACACGTAATTACTAGTAACACATGGTGTAATCAACACTCGCGATGTATACTTGCTCTATCCTCCCAGAACTTTAAGCATACTTCAGCCTCTGAACAGTAAAAATACTAATCTTACCAAAGCAAATGCTCCAGTAAACTAAGAGGCAGCTAATCAGGCTTCAAAAAAGCTCTCATTTTCTGTTTAATGCACTTACTGCATTTATCTTTACCATTTCAGTAAATAGTACCACCATCATATAGGATAGTCATCATCATCATCACCATCATCTAAAACAGTTTTGTCTCTCATGGGTTCCAACACTTGAAATGCTATCACTTGTTTATCTGTTGATATTCTCATTCCATATTAGGCTACAATTTGAACCGTTTTCTCCATATTCTCCTATGATAATTCCATCATCAGGAAATATCATCGTCATAGCACTGAAGTTAACACTTCTTAATACTTCATTCAACAGAATCAATCGTTTACGAATGATATCGCCAATATAAACATTGGAAAGTTTGGGGGACAGTGGACCGCCTTATCTGACTCATTGATTAATATCGGCAGTCTATCTCCGTCCTTACAGTACGGGTCCTTATTTTATTATTTTTGTACAATGACTAAAATGCCGTAATGCTGCATCTCCCATTTGTGCAGAATAGTATTAATCAATGTCTTTATTTTCGTCGAAGTTAATAATTAAAATTTTATAGGATTTAGATCTTCTCCGTTATTTGTATTTTACTAGCATTATCCTGAGTTGTAAATCATTACAGCTCTTTAAAGAATTTCCGCTTCTTCTCACTTTTCTTCTTTAAAATCCGGCAACCATTAGATTAATCACTCTTGACTTCTAAACGAGAATAACAGTATTTTCAAGGGTAATCCACTACTTAGTGTTATAATCCAATACTTAATGTTATAATGTCCTCTTTTATTTTCAGTTATATTTGTTTGTACTCCACCTTTCGTTAACGACGCAGTGACGTACAAAAGGATCGTTCAGTTTTCCGTGCCAGAACAAATGTTTGTATTCGAAACATTGTACTAAGGATGATCAGTAAAATACATCACTACTATTTACATATATCTTCAAAACCTGCAATACTTTGTAGGTATGATTTATCGTTCGTGTTGCGCTTTTGTCAAAAGACGAACGTGAATTTCCTTTCCTTCCTCTTTCTGGAGAATCATAAAAGTTGATAGAAGATACAGTGTTGTCCAATGAAAGAAAAATAAGCTCTCCTACTTGGATGATCGTGTTCGGAGTGCCGGTAACATGTTGTTTGTCTGGTTCGCTTTGATTCTGTGAACACATTCTTGCTCCACTGAGAATAACAGAAGCTACAAACTGCGTGAAACGAAATCCTGTATTGGTGCGATTAATTGCAACATGCTCCCTTTCCCATTAGAATTTGGGATGGTTGATGCGTAATCTGCATGGCTTACATAAACATAAACCACTGAATATTAATCTAGATCTACATGTAAATACGACGGCTAAACGAAAGCAATGCTGATGCCATCGCACTTTCCCAATTCTCCACCCCCTCGACACCTGCTTGCCCACGGTCTCCCAAAAAACGATTCCGCTACTATCAGTGAACAGCTGGTGATTAGGATGCAGATTTCTGTTTCAAACTATAAAAGTTTATCACTCTCCTCACAACAGAGTGGTAATTTCATTTCAGACATTATTAAACGGCTGGAACCATAGGCTAACAGACAGTATTGGATATGCGAATCGCTTGATAATAGTATACAACTGAGGTCGAAGAGAAGGCCAGATTAGAAGGTTAGTTTATGATTTGCAGTTAAATACTTGGCAGTGCTCCTGCTATCGTTACTATATCAAGAATGAGTACCATATGTTTAACACAATATACAGGTTACAGCTATCCATCGTACACAGCTTAACGCTTTCAATAGCAATAACCGAGATCTATTTTCTACAGTCAAAATGAATTAGTAAGAAACCAGTGTTACAATTCGTGGTGTTCCAAGGATTAACAACACAGTAAGCCAACATTGTCACTCATTGATTCAGAAAACTACCCATCTGTAATAATCATCCCTGACAGTCTGTATGCGTTCTTTTTAGTACCATGAAAGTACCCTGAGGCGGGCCTCTGAAACACTGAAAAGAATGAATCTGTTTCAGGGCGAAGAACATCAAAATTCACGTCTTTCACTATAGCACATACCCATTTTTCTAAATGTTCCAAACATGTGGCACCAGTTTAAGTTGTCTGACGGTTTTTGTAGGTCGCCAAATCTTAGAAAAACATCTTCGGTTTTTCTTTCTCTGCTATTAACAAGAACAACAGCTGATATGCGCCTATGGTTCATTTTCTTTTTCTAAACTCAGAGCTGATTCCCATGAGAGATCCACAGTTTCTTGTTTGATTGATCTGAGTATTACTGTGGACAGAAGCTACTTGTATGAGCTCTCAACATGATTATGCGATCATCGATATTAGAGATTATACCATTTGGCCAGTTCCGGCTCAGAACTGTTCGCTCAGTCTTTTTAAAGAGTGGCCAGTAATTCTTTTACCACTGGGATTCTGCAGCAAAGCTATCTTAGTAACTCTACAGTCTTCCATACTCTGGACAAGATCACTTCAGTTTTTTGTATATTTATTTATAATATCAGTAACTAACTTCACATTTAATCCCAGTCTAGTATCAATATTCTCATGAACTTGAAATAGTAGGTATCTCGGATTTCGGGGTGGTAAGGTGCTGCACGTACCAAATATGAACATTTTACCTCTTTATTTTGCCTTAGGTTCACTGAATAGCATTTAAGTTCTGAAAATTTAAAGGAATTTAATCAATAGAGAAGAATTTAATCACAATAATCTTTCAGATATTATTTTTAAATATTTTAGGAAATATTTTCACACCTCTCTTTTTATTTTTTGCAGATCTGAAATTTTAAAATCTCACTTACTCTTAGAAAACCACAATAAAATGTACATCTCACACATAGACCATAAGAATAACCGATTTAAATGAAAATTAAAAGGAAGCTGAAAATAAATGCATTAGCCAGGGCGAGATGACTGGCTTGAGCTGAACCCATACAGCTCAGACTTTAAAACTCATGCAAGATATATATAAAAATCATATAACAGAAAATTACAGGGCGTACATGGATCTTTAGCCTTGAAAAACATAATAAACTTAAAGTAAGAGAAACTGTGTCCGTTTAACACACGAATGCTTTAATAGTAACATAGGGGTGGAGGTAAAAATGTTTTATAACTGAGAATGATATTTATGCTCAAACATAAGAGCGTCGGGAAGGCTGTAGCCTCGCGGGACGCCATAGAAGTCACTGCTAGGAAACGAAGTCAGGAGAAGTTCAGCGAGCGCCAGCAAACGAAACCAGAGCACTCACGTTACAGATATAGTGAGGTGTATGACGCCATATAACAAAGAAACCTCATTTCAGTTTCCCTTATTCGGTCAGAACTTAGAATCCATCTGTTGCATTCGTACCACAATAGTGGATGACTGAAACTGGAGGCCGGCCAGAGTGGCCGAGCGGTTAAAGGCGCTACAGTCTGGAACCGCACGACCGCTACGGTCGCCGGTTCGAATCCTGCCTCGGGCATGGATGTGTGTCATGTCCTTAGGTTAGTTAGGTTTAAGTAGTTCTAAGTTCTAGGGGACTTATGACCACAGCAGTTGAGTCCCATAGTGCTCAGAGCCATTTGAACCATTTGAACTAAAACTGGACATACTTGTCGGCAGCGAGTTCTATGCAATCCTTACTTGTAGAAAATAGGTATATTTTCAATAAGGAAAGAGCTAAAATGTTGTACAATTTTTTTTTATTCCAGTCTCTGATCACTATATCAATTCTTTAGAAGATGATCTCAGATCTGAGGATGGTCATTACGGACTGAAACCGGTCATCGTCAAAAGAATTGATATAGTGATCGAAGACTGGAATAAAAAACATTTGACAGTATTGCGTCACTTTGTTTTCGCGATTATGTCGCAGTTGGTGAAACAATGTTGTACCGTTTAACTAGGATCTCCTTTCGGATTTTACGTTTTAATGCTCTTCGCACTGTGCCACAGAAATTTCTGAATCTTTGGAACTTCGTTTCGACCTCATCACACTTTGCATTGATGGTATTGCATTTTCTTGGAGACATTTGAGTCTCACCTTTACGTCTCCAGGAAAATGTAATTCTATCAGATCAATAGGTCACCTACGCCTTAGGTACAGACAGGATTTCTCCTGTACGAAGATGGGTTGCTATTCCTATATTGGAGATCCTCAGCAATACCGACGATTCAAGAATGGGGAAATGGGCAGAAGGCGTGAACTGAAGTTTCTGTTATCGAGGGCATTGGACTAGAGTAGACCATACAGGTGTGGTAGTCATAGCATATTTGCCTAATAAGCAGGAAATCTAGGATCAAGTCCTGCCCTGAGACCGAATTTTAATTCATTACTTCAGCTTCTGTCCTTACCTAATGATTTTGTACTGTCAAGATTATACCTCAGATATTTAAATTGAGTTATTATTCGATTTTTTGTCCATTTATTGAAATTTTTGCTCATTGGTTCTAATCCTTGAAATGCCATCACCTTATCTTTGTTTGTCACATCACATGTAGCAGCGAACTGCTGCTGCTGTTTCTGTCTGCTTTTTTTTTTTTTTTCCTTCTTGCCGGCTACGGCTTAGTTGTCATGAAACAGAAAACTTGTAAACTTACGTTGCTAATAATACAAGTATCAGCCTGTGCGATAACTGTCGCTGACGTGGCACGTTGCTTGCCTGTCCGCAGAGTACCTCATGTCGGGCAGCCCGCGCACGTACCCAGCCAAGCCGCCCAAGTCCCCCGCGGGGGCAGCGGCCGCCGCCGTCACCGCCGCCGGCGCCAAGGATTTCCTGCAGGCGGACAGCATCGCCGCCTCCAAGAACAACACCATCTCCAGCCAGCACCGGTGAGTACCTGTGTTTGGCACACTCTCCCAGCGGGCTGCTGAACTCCCATCCATGAGCGACATTTCATTTATTTGGCTGGTATGTTTCAGCTAGCGAGGGAACACGCAAGTGCCTTAATCCGAATTCTCATAAACTTCGCTCAGTGGAGGAGGAGCCAAAATAAGCGAACATGTATAGATACTTGACTGTTTCTGAGAAAATGACATTTAAAGGTTTGGACGTACTTTAGATGTCATTAAGAATACAATAAGATTTGCTCAGCGGCCGGCATACTGGCTACCGCCGCGGCTTACCACTTCTGCGTCCCTTGTTCGAAACCTGATTATTGTTTTTATTTTATGTCATTCATTTATCTACCAATGTCCGCAGAAAATTTCTGCAACAGTGTTTCTCAGAATATGGGTCAAATGGCTCTTAGCACTATGGGACTTAACATCTGAGATCATCAATCGCCTACACTTAGAACTACTTAAACCTAACTAACCTAAGAACATCACACACATCCATGCACGAGGCAGGATTCGAACCTGGGACCGTAGCAGCAGCGCGATCCCGGACTGAAGCGCCTAGAACCGCTCGGCCACAGAAGGTAGGCTAAATGTTTCTTATCAATATTATTGTTGCAAAATACGTGTCATACATTTACTATACAACATATGTGTGTATTGTATTTTGGGAGATTACAATCCTCTTAAATTCTCATATTCCCATATTTTACTCTTCGAGGAGCTTCGAGTATGGCAATTTTTCCACAGTGACATTTCTTCTTAAGATCCTCTCGTGAAAGGAACGTCTTTAACATTGCTGAAGATTTCACGTGTTGGCAATAATTTCGAGGCAAACCACGCACAGTGATCACTTTTCCGAAAACTGGCGCTTGCAGTTGACTGTGAATCAAGATACACTACAGGAATTTCACCGAAAAGAAGTTCAAATAATTTCTTCATTCATTCTTTTATTTTTCTTTTCTCCTAATTTTTTAATTCGTTCACCAGACTAATATGAACGACGTTATTTCAGTTTAAATTGGAAAACATTTGTGCACTAATCTCCTACGGACGCGCGTAGATAAATGAAAAATCAAAGTAGAAGTAAAATAATAAGCGAATTTTGAACGGAGGAAGCGAAAATGTGAAATCGCACCGTTAGCCACTGTGCCACCGGTTTAGTTGATCTACTTACTCTCGAAGAGGCAAATACAGCGCCTAAAGGACTTTGACCGTAGTTTTCTGACAGACTGTGAATATCTGCGCATAAGCCGCGACACGTGATCGGTTGATTGACGCCTCTTCCACTGAGCGAAGTTTCTACATATCAACCATTGTTGAAGATCTAATGCGAAATGTACAGTAGTCTCCATCGCACTACAGCCGCGGGGAGAGTGTCACCTCTCAGGGTAATGGCTCCTGTCGAAAAAAAAAAATGATTCAAAAGGCTCTGAACACTATGGGACTTAACATCTGAGGTCATCAGTCCCCTAGAACTTAGAACTACTTAAACCTAACTAACCTAAGGACATCACACACATCCATGCCCGAGGCAGGATTCGAACCTGCGACCGTAGTGGTCACGCGGTTCCAGACTGTAGCGCCTAGACCGCACGGCCACTCCGGCCGGCCCCTCTCCTGTCGAAAGAGGGACACCTAAGTACATGGTGCAGTGACAAGTACAAGAACCGAGAGCACGCCGGCTAAAGCAGCATTATGCTGTTTACTACGATGTTCTGGCGGTACTGGGACTGACTGCAGTGGTTTCGGAAACACCGAGGGTATTAGTGATACAAAAAGGGTGTGGGTCGCTAGTTGAAAACTCTTGCTTTTCTTTCGCAAAGTGATTTTGGTGATTTCTGCAAGACATCTATAATCAGAAAATTCACCCAGCAGGAAGTATTACGGCGGAAGAGTAGAGGGACGCGTGTGACTATTGAGATCTTATTTTAACTAATGCTTATGAAGTAACATAAAAAGAATTAAAAAATGTTGATGTGTCTGGATGGGGAGCACGGGCAGTGGGTGTTGAACTGGAGTTGATGGCCCGAATTGGCGTGGGTAATGCGGCACCTACTGCAGCAACGGAGTACAGGCAGGAACAGCAGAAATGAAGAGATTCACGATCCTACGTGGAGCGGCGAGGAAGCTGCCGAAAGGGTCACGCTGTAGTCAATTTACGAATGTGAGGAACGAATTCGGCTGTGATCAGTTTCGAAGAGGTTTTCGCAGTTAGGGAGAGTTACTATCATGGGGAGGCCACGGCGTTCGGATCACGGATTTACTTCAAATCTCGTACAGTTTTAGTAGTTCAGTAGTAAGGTGAACTGAACTCGAGAAAACTCCAAGAGAAGTTACACGCGTCGGTAATGTACTACTTCCTTGCAAGCCTGCCCACGAACGGTGGCGATCATATGGTTACCGTTGAAGCTCCGTAATCGGGGAATCAATCGTTGAATCGGATCCCACTCTTCGTTTTTATATTTATATTTTTTAACACTAATCATATTATTTCACATATATTACATTTGATATCTAATAAAATCAAAAGTCACGCGTATTTACATTCACTTTTATTGAATTTGTCATGTATTTGGATGTTTGCTACTTTTTGATATCACATCAGATATTGTATTTGCGAGGGTTGGAACTTAAATAGTGGCAGCTATTTATTCACAGCCGATACAAAACAACAGTACAGGCTCTGCTAACGGTATACTACGCCTTCTACATCGCTGGCAACGGGTTCTAAACAACGCTTGTGACTACTTTGAGGGACAGTAACAGGTGCAAACATGTAACTCTTTGTGAATAAATAGTTGCCACTATTTAAGTTCCAACCCTCATATAACTATCGGCAAGTAAACGACAAAAAGCATAAAACTTTCCTTAAAATATATGCCTGTCTTCATTTCCGAAATCCCTTACACCAGCAGTCGGGTGAGGTACCGAGAACTGCTTTGCACTTTGACGCTTCGACCTGAAAACATGGATTCAAGGACGAGGGACAGGCTTGGAATGACCAAGTCAGGCATGGATAAATGAAAGTAGCAATAACTTTATTCAATAACACAAAGACTCACAATATCTCAGTACCTGAGGGTAATGTACATTTAATCGTCTCATGTGCTTTCGATATTACAAGTTGCAGGATGATATTTTTCATACCGTCACGGAAGACACAAATTAAACAGGCATCTATTACATCGAATGAATCCCGTTTTCCCTCATGCATAAGGAATAATTTTTAAATTTTTAAATTTTAAAGTTTGTAAGGAAAACAAATCTCGTTGAAATTTTAGAAAATTTCTCTTTCTTTCGACAAATTGGATGCAAACCATGCGTAACGCAACATTGTCGTAAATATGGATGCCGAAAATTGGCGATATGTAAGTGTATGTGTTTTAATAACATCTTCACGTGAATCAATTTTATGCTCGTTGTCAATCGAATATGAATAAGTCTGAAGGCACTTGATAAAGGTTTTAACTTGTCTATAGCAGTAAAAGTCGAATACTATTTTTTGTAATAATAAAAATGCCAAATAACTTTGGAAAGTCAATAAAAGACAATGCAAATACACGTGTCTTTTTATCATATTACCTTTCAAATGAATTATGTACGAAATAATATAACTAATGTTGAAAAAATATAAATTAAAGAAAAGCATGAGCGGGACTCGATCCAGCAATCCACCGATTTCTGAGCTTGAACGTACACACACACACACACACACACACACACACACACACACACACACACACCACGGCCAGCTAGTGCTCAACGGCGATTTTCTCGAATTAGCGTAAGCGGTACGCCTTACTGCTTGCACATTACGTCACCCTAATGGACTATTGCAAGTGTAGAAAATTTACGGTGAATCCGTGGTCCGAATGTCGTGGCCTCCCCTAGTGAGTCAGGAATATATCTTGCGTATCAATGTGAGTGAACGTATGGAGTCAGGAATTACTGAGAAGCAAAAAAACAGATTCACTTTTATATTGGCGTGTCCTTCTTGTTAATTAGTCTATTCATTATTTTAATGTGTTCTCAGATTTTTTTTTTACATCGTCGCTGCGTTCCTGTGTGCTCCATAATTCTAATATGTGCTGCAGGTGTTAGCGAATGAAAGAGGTCGTATTTACCATTTCTTGTAGGTTATATTGCTGATTTAGCTACATTTACTGTCAATGTTTATGGATTTGTTATCCGTATGGTTCACCGATCTTATGAGTATATTCTGGATCTTGAAGAAGTGGGCACTCAGAAAGGCCTTATGATTCACAATTATAAAGTTACCCTTCTCACACAAGTCAAACATTTGATAGGTTGGTGACCCTGTTAATTGCAGATAGTGTTAATGGTAGGTGGTGTTGGAGGCAGCTGAGATTTGACGCCTTTATTCGGGTGCCTAAATAAAGTGGATACCCGTCAAACCAGGTTCACATTTTTTACGAGTATAAACATGCAGACTGGACCCAAACATTTCTATGTTCAGGAATATTTTCAGTCTACATTTTAACTACACAAGTTACACAAACCAAAGAAATATAACTGTGGGTAGGGAGTATCAATTAACGAATAAGAGGGTACTTTGAGATTTAAAGAGTACCAAAATTATGCTGTTAATCTCCAGCTGCAAAAGACTCATACTTCGTAATGGCATCCTCGGACTTTTTCCTAAAAGAGTGAAATATGTATGAAACTATCAGGTTTAGATTGTTAGCTCCATGTCATGTGCAAGGTGAAAGTGGCTGACTTTTGGGAATCCGTGTAGGGATCTCCTTAAAGTTTCCACTAGTTTTGGACGTCAGAAAGATACCCCAAATGAAATTATGTTAATCAACTGCACGCACTTTGTAGATGCTAACGGTATTAGCATATTTGTATCCTGCAAGAGTAACAGGGACTTATAGTCTTGCTGCTGGCAGTTAATACTTTCCCAAATATTTACCGTATCTTCTGACAAAATTACTCAATCATTTTTAAAATATGTCAGGTTCCCTGAATTGGAAGATAAGCATTTACAATGAAGAGGCGTATAAAATCATCCCAAATATCGAGAACTTAATTCTGATTTTTAACTGTAGCTGTGCCATCAAGAAAGTTGCAGCTAACAACAGACCCGTTTGTTTATAACGGGAATGCCTTCAAACCCCTGCTCAACTGTCTCTGGCGCTATGTACTCAGCCGCATCCGTCAGCTGTCAGTCAGTCTTCAAGTAGGAAATCACTTTCAGAGCGAAGAAAATCAGTTAAGCTGTAACTCTTTTTTTTTTCTTTTTTTTTTTTTGCCGCTTTTGAGAAAGAAGTCTCGCAATATCCAAGTGTGGTTTAAGTCGAAACGTTTTGTCCAGAATGTTTGGCTTTAATTACTGTACGAGTACATGATGATCAGTTATTTTATGTCTTATTTCTATAGAGCTAAAGATGGCTCAGTGGATCCGACATTGGTCGTACCCTGAGACATGCATGAAATCTACACGGACTTTATTGTCCACCTTTGTTGTGAATGAGTTATTTATATTTACATCATGGCTGCATTTGATTCCTTTCCCTGTCTAATAGAAGAATGGATAACTGACTCGCGCTGGGAAATAAACTACACTCATGCTCATAAACTAAATATAATGCTGATACGTGGTGAAACAACGCTCTGGTGGGCGGTTTGCGGGTTTAAATCACCTCGGGGTATGACCATGCTGTGCATTTGACCTGCGGTCGTCGCACGGTGGCGCTGGCAGAACACCACATACGCAGAAGTCTCTTGGTGCATGTCAGAGTGCGGTGCAGCAAGTACGTGTGGAGACGTTTCCAGACGTGCTAATGGAGACTGTGTGTCGAAAATGGCTCAAAGAACACATATTGAAGACGTTATGGGGCGGTAGAATACTAGGGCGACTGGAGGCTCGTCAAATACAGCAGGTCGTAGGACGGGCCCTCCGTGTGCCAGAAAATGTGATCTCAAGATTATGGCAACGATTCGAGCAGACAGGAAACCTATCCACGCGCTACAGTGCGGAACGTCCACAGTTTACAGCGCCACAAGAAGACCGATATTTCACCAGTGCCCGCAGACGGCCAGGAAGTACTGCAGGTAGCCTTGCTCGGGACCTTACCGCAGCCACTGGAACAGTTGTGTCCAGACATACAGTCTACAGACGACTGAACAGACATGGTTTACTAACTCGGAGACTTGCAAGGTGCATTCCACTGACCCCTGGTCACAGGAGAGCCCGTAGAGCGTGGTGTCAAGACACAGTACAAGGTCATTGGAACAGTGGTCCCAGGTTATGTTCACGGACGAGTCCAGGTACAGTCTGGACAGTGATTCTCGTCGGGTTTTCATCTGGCGTGAACCAGGAACCAGATACCAACCACTTAATGTATGGAGGTCGTGGTTTGATGGCGTGGGGTGGGATTATGTTTGGTGCACGTGCACCCCTGCATGTCTTTGACAGAGGAATTACAACAGGTCAGGTGTATCGGGACGTCATTTTGCACCAGTATGTCCACCTTTTCAGGGAAGCAGTGGGTCCCACCTTCCTCCTGATGAATGATAACGCACAGCCCCATCGAGCTGCCATCATGGAGGAGTATCTTGAAACAGAAGATATCAGGCGAATGGAGTGGCCTGCCTGTTCTCCAGACCTAAACCCCATCGAGAACGTCTGGGATGCTCTCGGTCGAAGTATCGCTGCACGTCTTCAAACACGTAGGACACTTCAGGAGCTCCGACAGGCACTGGTGCAAGAATGGGAGACTATACCCCAACAGCTGCTTGATCACCTGATCCAGAGTATGCCACCTCGTGTGCACGTGTGCATGGTGATCATATCCCATATTGATATCGCGGTACATGCGCAGGAAACAGTGGCGTTTTGTAGCACATGTGTTTCGGGACGGTTTTCTCAACGTATCACCAATACCGTGCACTTACAGATCTGTGTCGTGTGTGTTCGATATATTCCTACGCTACTAGCGCCGGTTTTGTGTAGTGCCACGTTGTGTGGTACCACATTCTGCAATTATCCTTAATTTATGAACATCAGTGTAGCTGGTGTATGGAAACTTTCTCTCTCAGAACAGACCTCGGAAGGTTCAACGATACCGAACGATCGCCGTATCATTCTCAGCACACTGGCGTCATCGGATGCGTATATGGAGGAGCGTGAGGTCAGCAGACAGCTGTCTCAGTCGTTGTCAGTCTTTGTGACCTACTCTGCCAGGTAGTTCCTCAGTTGGCATCAAGAGGCAGCCACTCCAGTACGTCAACAGTGCATGTTAGGCCACTTGGTCACCCATCCAAGTGCCAACCAAGTCCAACGGTGCTTAACTTCAGTGACATGGTAGGAACTGGTGTGTCCACGACGGCACGGAATTTGAATGACGTATGCAGCTATGCAGCAATTTTAACATCAGTTACATTAATTTATCTATTTTACTGGTGGCTGAGATCCATAACTCTGGATTATACTGCTTTAAAAAAGACAGCAATGGGCCGCATTCTAAGTATTTTTATTTATATTTATAAAAGTACATAAAAAGTGGCTGATTATTGTTTTTCTTAAAGTATTACCACCCTTCCAGTTGTCAGAATTTGTGATTACTTTGTACTTCCACACTTTCCGTTTGATTAGCGTGGGCAGCCCTTAGAGGTGGCTGGAGGTCCACGCGACCCAGTGCTGCCTGGCAGAAAACTTCGCAACCTCTGCGCCCTGCCAATCCGTCACCCACAGGCTGGCGCGCCCGGCTCGGTCTGGACACACAACGATAGCGCGTCCGTTGTTTTTGCTCTCGGACAGCGAGGCGGGCTCCTGCCGTGGGCCCGGCCCGGCGTGGTTTGTTTACACAGATCTCTTAGCCGCAGACCGCCCTGGGAGAGGGGCTGCTGAGGGGTTGACTGAGCCGCACTGGATTCCCTGGAGGCCCCACAGCCAAGACTCTTTTCTGACGTCGTCTGTACTACACTTTCTGGTTTCAATTTCTTCCTTTGCACTTTTGCCCCACACGTACTGCGTTGCACACTGAGGTGACAAAAGGATACCTGTTACTATCATGTCTGACCTCCTTTTGCCCGCACTGAACTCGCATTCGGGAGGACGACTGTTGAAGCCCACGTCCAGCCATCCAGATATAGGTTTTACGATATTTCCCTAAAGCGCTTCAGGCAAATGCCGTGATGGTTCCTCTGAAACAGCACGCCGATTTCCTTCCCCATCCTTGACACAATCCGAGATCGTCCTCCGTCTCTGATGACCTCAATGTCAAATGGTATAAATGCCTCTGAGCACTATGGGACTTAACATCTGAGGTCGTTAGTCCCCTAGAACTTAGAACTACTTAAACCTAACTAACCTAAGGACATCACACACATCCATGCCCGAGGCAGGATTCGAATCTGCGACCGTAGCAGTCGCGCGGTTCCGGACTGAAGCGCCTAGAACCTCAATGTCGACGGGATATTAAATGAATCTTCCTTCCTTCCTCTGGCCTGGCGTAGTGAGGAAGCTCGATGTGGCATAGACTCCAAAAGTCGTTGGAAGTCCTCTGCAAAACAATGAGCTATGCTGCCCCTAAGCAGACCATAACTGTGAAAGTATTACCAGAGCGGGATTTTGTGCACAAAATGACCTGTTGATTATGTTACGTAAATGTTCTGTGGGATTCATGTCGGGCGACGTAGGTAGCCAGATCATTCCCTCGAATTGTCCAGAATGTTCTTAAAACCAGTCGAGAGCAATTCTGGTCCAGTGACATGGTGCAGTGTCATCTATAAAAACTCCACTATTTTTTGGGAACATGATGTCCATGAATGGCTGCAAATGGTCTCCAAATAGCCCAACGTAACCGTTTTCATTCAGTGATCGATTCAGTTGTACCGTACGACGGAGTTCATTCCATGTAAACACAGTCTACACCATCGTGGAGCTACCACCAATTTGCACGGCGCCCTGTTGATAACGTAACTTCATGACTTCGTCGGGTCTGCACCACATGCGAACACTATCAACAGCTTTTATCACCTGATATCGAGACTCATCTGGCTCGGCCACGATTTTCCAGTCCTCCAACGTCCAACCGATATGGTCACGAGACCAGGAGAGGCGTTGCAGGTGATGTGCTGTTAGCAAAGGCACTCGCGTCGGTCGTCTGCTGCCACAGCCCATTAACGTCAGATTTCGCCATACTGTCCTAAGGATATCATCGTCGTACGTCGCAGTGGATTTCTGCGGCTATCTCACGCAGTGTTGCTTGTCTGTTAGCCAACGCTACGCAAATGCCGCTGCTGTCGGCCGTTAAGTGAATACCGTTAGCTCTGCGTTGTTCGTGGTATTCCTGGCATACTCTTGACACTGCGGCACGGAATACTGGATTCCCTAACGATTCCCGAAATAGAATGTGTCATTCGTCCAGCTCCAACTACCAGTCCACGTTCAAAGTCTGTTAAACCTCGTCGTACGGCCATAATCACATCGGATACCTTTTCACATGAATCACCGTGGTACGAACGGCAGCCCCACTAATGCGCTGCCCTTTTCTACTTTGTGTACGATACTACAGCCATCTGTTTATATGCATATCGCTATCGCATGATTTTTGTCCAGCGGAGCATCCTGGGTTTAGGTCACGGAACGATGCAAATTTTACAGCCTAACATTTCGTTACTCCTTCGTCTGTTTAGACACTATGGAAATAGATAATTCTATGTATTGACGCCAGAATATTTTCAAGAAACTGTGTTCAGCGTTTTACCACCTCCGGGGCCCACTACAAATGCGTGTCCAGCAACGAACTTGTGATGTCACACAGTGTCCTCGCCTGACACACATCATGAACGTTCGGCTACTTCCGGGGCCTGGCAGAGAACTAGTATGTGAATGAAAGGTACCCACTGAGATCCTTAACTTTGTCTACGTTATCGTGAGCTTGACTATATTTAAACAAGCAGCTATAGAGTATTAAATTGGTGTGAAATAGCAACGCGCTCCCCGCCGGAGTCATTAACTGGAAGTTGTAAGACATGTAGTGTTACTTGTTGTGACTACTCCAAAAGGCCAGCATATCTCGACAGCGCCGGCCGAAGTGGCCGTGCGGTTAAAGGCGCTGCAGTCTGAAACCGCAAGACCGCTACGGTCGCAGGTTCGAATCCTGCCTCGGACATGGATGTTTGTGATGTCCTTAGGTTAGTTAGGTTTAACTAGTTCTAAGTTCTAGGGGACTAATGACCTCAGCATTTGAGTCCCATAGTGCTCAGAGCCATTTGAACCATATCTCGACAGCCCCGACCGCTTTCGACTGTAGCAGCCGCTTCGACGTACGCGTAGAACATTTAAAGTTGAGTTTCGACTAGTTTAAATATGGTGAAGACATTCAGCCAGTGTAGTGTGTAAGACGAGTTGTTAATGAGAAATGGTTGTAATTTTTCTTCTCTCTGCTACATGGAATTCTACACACGTTCACGTGAGTGGAGTAAATCTCTAAGACAACTAGAGTTAATGTTTTTCTGGATGAAGTCACTTGTGTCTTACCAACCAAGTTATTTACCCTGCTCTGTTAACGTCCATGGGGTGAAGACTTATTTTCGTGATCCTGTCTTTCATGTATGTATGTTTACTGCCGGAAAATGTTAGTACACCTGGAAAGACGAAATCGATATTGATCTGATGACGGAATACGCTTTTTGTGGGATAGTACATGTGCTGATAATGGTTTGAACGTCGTCCGCCAACAGATAGCATAGTAACGTAACTACCAGAGCGTCCTCTGTCTCTTCCCTTTAATAGGGAATGCTCACAACTTGAATGCTCGGTGTGGTGCACACATATGAAGTATGCAGGCAACCTTGCCACGGAGATACATTCGTGCTCTCTATAGCCAACTGAGCGAGTTTGAAAAGGGTAAAATTGTGGCCTTCAGAATGGCGGGATGGTGATTTTTGAGAATTGCCGCACCGACCACGTTTCGCAGACTACCGCCAGGATCATGGTACTGTATGGTCAGCAGTGGCAGATCGTACAGCCACCGCGGCACAGGTGAGAGGGCTTTTGAAACCAGACGTGTCAACATGACGTGTCGTGAACTGGTTATTAACAGTGGAACTACGAGCACGCACAATTCTAACCCGTCTTCCATTTATGCCACCTGGTGAGCGCTGTCTCGTAGAGTGCATTCGTCCACAACACACTCGCCCCGTCACTGACATTTTGGTCTGAGGCGCGATAAGCTACAACTCTCGTTCACCTTTGGTGTTTCTGGAAGGGTCGCTAGCCAACACTTGGTACGTGCAGAATATTGTTAGGTCCATTCTCCTGTCGTTCTTGCAACGGGAAGGTGAGGTGCTGTTCCAAAAGGATAATGCTCGTCCGCACACTGTCCGTGAAACTCAACTTGCACTGCAAGACGTGCAGCACCTTCCCTAGCCAACACAATCTCTGGACTTGTCTCCAATCGAGCACGTGAGGGATGTGATGGGACGAAAAGTGACTCGTGTGATTTGTCAAACAACAGCTCTTAAAGAACTACGTGAACAGGTCGTGGAATAACATGTCCCAGGACAGAATTTGCCCCCTCTACCATCGACTGCACGCCTGAGTCAGCACCTGCATTGCCGCCTATGGAGGCCACAACATGTACAAATATGGATGCTTCAGTGTGGGTCAATACGTAGTACCACAGAACCACCTGTCCTATTGATCTGTCAATATAATCATTTCATGTACTCCAGATGCATTGTTGCCACAATAAGTCTTGAGCAAATTGGATACTCCTAAACGGGCGTACTAATTTTTTTCCGGCAGTGTAAATATACAGGGTTGATTCGCCTGTCCTTACCTATGAGTTTTGTGCAACCTGCAACATCTTTAAAAGTCACAAGCAAGATTTTCATACCCTGTTCCTCGCTACAGGTAAACTATTAGTCCCGAAAAAAATAAAGATTTCTGCAGTAAATTTAAAGATTTAAATTTTTTACTGTAATAAGTTTTCGCTAGCGGCTATGGTTTTCGAATTATTCAAGAAAAATGTACGAAAGTGACATTCAAACTCGTTTTTCTTGAATAACTTGAAAACCATGGTCTCCAGCGGAAACGTATCCCAGCACAAAATTTTTCTAGGTCAAACTGCCAACAAAAAAGTCTTGCCTGTTTTTTCGGTTGGACTAATAGTTTGTCTGTAGCGAGTGGTTTTTCAAGACGTTGCAGTTTGCATAAAACACGAAGCTAGCGGCAGCTGTATCAACCTGCATAGTAAGGTTCCCAGTATCATAAAGTTTGCATTTGGCTGCGATCGCTAACATTGGCGCAACATGCTTCAGGCTGATTTTTACGCGGAGGTAAAATTCTGGTTAGTGCACTGCACTTTAAGTCTACAAGCTAGTCAATTATTTATTACAGGTGCTATGACAGAGTAGGGAAGAGCTCCCGTTACGCAGATCATGTTACAGTTTTACGGCCATATTCTTGGACGTGTTAAGGGAGCAATGATCATTTATCATTTTCTTTATAATTCTAAAGGAGTAACTATGCATTGACTGATCTCACGACAGTAAACGGGGCAAACAGCTGATTAGCGTATTTTACGGACAGTTAATTCTTATGTTCAAATTATTAATTATTAAAGTCAAGGAAAAGCTCGCTAATTATTTTTTCCAGTCCAACGAAATTAAGTTCAAGAGAATAGGCAAACAGATACTAGGTTGTGTTGATTTAGTTTTAGTACAGATTTTGACAGTAGCAGAATAGCAATGATTGATAAGTTTTCGAGTGAACGAACAATAGTTACCATGTTATCACTCACAGATTTCTGACGATACGAACGTAATGATAGCACAACAGCCAGTCCTCGAGCAGAGAAAATCTCCGACCCGGCCGGGAATTGAGCCCGTGCCGCTTCGGTTAGCAGTTCGCCGCGCTGACCGCGCAGCTACCGAGGCTGACTATTTAAAAATGTTAATGCGTCATGATTGGCCAGTAGGGGAAAGCAGTAGGCACCCATTGACGGTGAAGAATAAAACATAGTTTAAACTGTATGAAGTTTTAATGCCGTAAAGAGAGGCAGGCCTGGAGAAGCCGCCGAGACTGAATGGGCGGCCGCCCAAGAGAGCAGGTGAGGAGGGCGCCTGATCGGTTTGGAAGTTGCCATCAGCAGAGAGCGAACGGCGTGTCCGTTCCCGGCAGCCGTCTGCTGCCCCACCCCCACTTGACCACCTCCAAGCCTCCCTATTGGTCGGTCAGATCGTAAGACGCTTAGTTCGGTAGTGTTACTTCATCAGCAACACGTACGTTTAACTACTGATGGTTCTACACGTGAGTTTCAGGGTGGTTCTATCCGGTTCTGGGCAGTGTGACTGAGACGCTGCAACTTACCGCCAGGCAGAAGGCACTGACGGACATCAAGTGAAAAAATAAAAATCAAACTTTATACTAATAAATCCATTCAGTATCGACCCTCACCGTACGGAAACTTGCACAGTCATGAAATTGGAACACTACACTCAAACGTTACGTATTAGAAACACCGACCTAGACTGTCCCAAGACTTCATTGTGGGTGACACAATGCAAGTATTAACTGAAGAGGCTACAGCGATAGTTTTCCCAGCAGATAACTTTATCCAGCGAGAGGCAAAAGCCGATACAGTGGCCCAGTGTGACGTCTACTCCAGCGTTATCAGTTAACAAATTAGGCGTTTTCCGCACAGAACACATCATGCACCCGCTTTATAACATGCACACTACTGTATATTATAAGATTCTCATTTTCTAATTTCTGTTTACTTTACAGCGTCTCGTCCGACAACGAAACCCTACTTAGAGAGAAACGCATTTGATGCTCTCTACACCCCATAAAATGATCCACAGCTACCAGTATATCCCTTTCGCCAAATAATATTGATTTATTGATACGTCACCTAGACATATCAAACCACTTGTTTTCAACAAGCAAATCTAAGAAAATGCAGGCTGAACGCTGTTATGCAACAACAAAAAAACAGAGTATTTACAACTCATGTGCCATTGATACATCAAGGGATGTTAAAACCGTGTGCCAGATGTTTGTTCGAAAACGCAACAATGCCTGTCGTAGATAATAATCTTAGCCAACGAGCTGTTCAGCCAAGTCTCAGAATGCAGCCTCATACTTTCTATTGTGCCAGTACCTCTCTCCTACTTTCCCAATTTGGAACAGTTCCTTTCCTTGCCAATTTCTAACTTGTTTCTTTAATTCTAATCGACGATCGCAAAACCTGCCGTCAGGAGCTATCTCATGACGATGCCACTTTAGCGTATTTACATTAGGATAACAAAATGCGTCGTATGTTTTAATCAGATTTGAAGGTAGTCACTATTGGTCGAAATTGGTAACCTAACCCCAACTTTTGTGATCATCGACTGGAATCAAAGAAACAAATTCTGTACTTTCCGGCGCACTGTCTTTGTCGCGATCATGTCGCGGCTTGTTAAAAGTTTCTAATTTTTCTTTGTACATGAAAGGGGGAAGATGATTTGCCTGTTAACTTGGAGCTTGGTTTCTAGTCTTTAGGTGCCCTGGGAAGTATGCATAACACGCAGACATCGCATTGTCGAGTAGGTGCTCCTACCATTCCAATCAATGACCACGCACCTTGCAGACCGTTCATTAATTTGTGTGAATACCAGATCCGTCCACCTGGTTTCTTTTTAACCAAAGATCGATCCTTATTTTTCTCTCGACAGGGTGCATCAACTGCACCATAGTTACCTGACACAGCCTCTTCGAGCCGGCCGGTATGGCCGTGCGGTTCTAGGCGCTTCAGTCTAGAACCGCGTGACCGCTACGATCGCAGGTTCGAATCCTGCCTCGGGCATGGATGTGTGTGATGTCCTTAGGTTAGTCAGGCTTACGTAGTTCTAAGTTCTAGGGGACTGATGACAACAGATGTTAAGTCCCATAGTGCTCAGAGCCAAAGCCTCTTCGAGTTTATCGAGATCTTAAACAGTGACTCTTATGACGGTACTAAGGCCTGCGACCCTCCGATATCTCATCTCAGCCAGCGCAGTCAGCTGTGCCAAGTAGTTCGAGTTTTAATATGCTGTATGATATCAAAACTAGAACGTGCCGTATGTGTGTTCCCAGTTTCACTGTAAGTGGCGCGCCGGAACGCAAACACGGCGCGCAACAGGGTCCCTTCAAATCCCGCGACCCGCCACTCCATCACGTCTTCTTCCCTATGAAGCTGGCAACATTTCCTGTCGCAGTTCATCTCGCTGGCGCCTCCAAGCGCACCAGCTTGCTCTCGTAGCACTGCAGTAGACCAATAAAATGGTATATTCTTCAGACGAAACACAGTGTGAACAAAGCAGTTTGCAGTATCAGAAGTATCTTAACTCAGTGTGAAATTGCTTTGCTGCAGATCTGTAGCTCTAAATGCAAATATTCATTTCTGAACCAGCTCTTCTACTTATCATCTGAGAATTTTTTCCGCTGTAAATTTTGTGTTGTTTCGCCAAAATACATATTACATTCGCTCTCTTTATCTGGCGAACAACTAAAATGGCCTATTTGTCCTTGTCTACTAAGATAAAATCTTTTGATTTCCTTAGTTACGATACAAGTGACATGCAACGGGTAGAAGTATAATTATTTGTGTGTGTGTGTGTGTGTGTGTGTGTGTGTGTGTGTGTGTGGGTGGGTGTGTGTGTGAGAGAGAGAGAGAGAGAGGGAGAGAGAGAGAGAGAGAGAGAGAGAGAGAGAGATTGTTTTAAACAGCAATTATTAAATCACCGAGAAAAGAAAGGAGCGGCTTTGATCATTGGTAAAATATTATTATTTTTTTCTAACCGAAAGCATAAAATTCGTGCTTTTAAAAAATGTTCTTCTTGAATTTAAAATCTGATTGCTGTTTTGAGATGACATGTTCATTTCCCCCATTAATTTTCTTTCCAAAAACAGAAAACGTTCCACCACAAAAATAACAAAAAAATTAGAAAAACTTCTTTGTTTAAAATAAAACTGTATAGTTCGTAAAACATAAAATTCTCCTTCGAATTTAAAATACTCTACTGGTCATTAAAATTCCTACACCGCGAAGATGACGTACTACCTACGCGTAATTGAACCGACAGGAAGAAGATGCTGTGATATGCAAATGATTAACTTTTCAGAGCATTCACACAAGGTTGGCGCCGCTGGTGATACCTACAACGTGCTGACATGAGGAAAGTTTCCAACCGTTTTCTCATACACAAACAGCAGTTGACCGGCGGTGCCTGGTGAAACGTTGTTGTGATGCCTCGTGAAAGGAGTACAAATGCCAATCATCACGTTTCCGACTTTTATAAAGGTCGGATTGTAGCCAATCGCTATTGCGGTTTACCGTATCGCGACATTGCTGCTCGCGTTGGTCGAGATCCAATGACTGTTAGCAGAATATGGAATCGGTGATTACAGGAAGTCAATACGCAACGCCGTGATGGATCCTAACGGCCTCGTATCACTAGCAGTCGAGATTACAGGCATCTTATCCACATGGCTGTAACGGATCGTGCAGCCACGTCTCGATCCCTGGGTCAATAGATGGGGACGTTTGCAAGACAACAACCATCTGCACGGACAGTTCGACGACGTTTGCAGCAGTATGGACAATCACCTCGGAGACGATGGCAGCGGTTACACTTAACGTAGTGAGCAGGTTCATGTGACACAGAGACAACTGCGCAGCCGATCACTGTAAACTGGTAGATCCAAAGATGAACATAGAGGTCTACATACATCGATACTGACTAGGATCTATCATAAGCACATGTGACAGTCATAACAGATGTCCTATATGTTGCTTCTAACAGCAATAACACGTTCAAGACGACGGAAATTCGTTGTGTAAACAAAATATTTTACCAGCAGCTCAAGGCGGTAATACGACACTTTTCAAATATATAAAAGCTGTGGGACATCACGTTCTGAAAATATTTTGGCACACTGTCTGTAAAAGCTGATTCATGGCAAAGTTTCCTCTAAATTACTCCACCTAATAACGTCCTGAAATTTAGTGAAAGAGGAGATGGTTCGTTCCGTCACATCGCTGAAGACTTTACTAAAACACATATCAGTCGAAGTCAGCTGCCTAGCCTTAACATGTTGAGGCGCAGCTTAAACGTAGCGATGCAAAGCAGCGGATCACAGTTGTGAGGATGGCTACCCCGAAATACTCTCTTAAACTGAAAAATTACACCACGATGACGCTCTCATCACACAACGGCTGACAATCAATTTTGCAAAGAAAGTTGCACTACAGACATTACATCATTATGCGTCCAAAATTAAATCTTTTTTTTTTTCTCAGTGTCAGTCAAGTTCCATTAACTGATATAAGACGAGCGGAACATCCAAACAGCAGTTCCCTAATAAACGTAAGCTGTGAGTGTTCGGCAGCGGCTCGGACGCAAGTCTGCGGACTGCTGCCTGTCGCTGAGCGGTGTTCACTGACGCGCCAACCTGCCGAACCCGTGTCCAAACTTGCTGGCGAAACTTAATTAAAACCGCTCAGCCGCCTTTCTGGCACCTCCTACCCCTACGCACCACGACCCCGCCAGTCGGTCCAGACGCCAGAGACTCCAGGCCGAAGCTTGCCTCTAGAACTGTAAGGCCGTCGGCACGCAGAACGTGCTTTCCAGCGTCAACGTTGAGTGTGCCGAGTTCAGTGTGCTGCTGAACGCCCAGGAACGAAGCGAGTGGTACTTACGGTTCGCGTGCCTCAGCGTGGTGTACGCGATCGCAGAATGCTCCAGCGGTAGTTGTCAGCTGTATCTGGACTCGTAGGCCACTCTGTAATGGAAAGGCGTAAAATCCCTACATCACCTCTATTAAAACGCAAATTCCCTCCCTTGCCCATATGCTACTCATGTTGCTCTGTCTGTAGAATATAAATAAAAGCATCAATTCATGGATGTATATTCCGTCTATGCAACTAATTGAAGGCAGTTTATTTATTGCCATACACTTTTCGCCCTTTTTCTTTTTTTGGGAAGTATCTTCAATGCGCTGTAATATATTTTTTTTTTATACATACAATAAAAGTATTATGAGGTAGATACAATATGCTACTATGTTACATTTTGCCGTGCTTGGCTGTTGTTTTTTTAGGTTAGAATCAACTTTTGTAGCACCAATTTCGTAATATGAAATTATCGTTCGGTGTTACTTACGATGATACATCCACACACACACACACGCAAATGTCCATTTAAAAAAATCATTCTAAGAAAGAACGAAGAACGACACAACTGCACACAGGAAATACATACATACAAATACACACACACACCCACACACACAACAAATGAAAATTATTAAACCACATCCACAACACAAACAAAAGACGACAGACAAACACATAACAACAGTTGGAAACACTACACACCGAAAACACACGTATGTTGATCACAAAATGGAAAGTGCAAGTGATATATGCGAGGTGACAAACGTGGGTGAAAGATCGCTAGAAATTGGCCAGCTGCAGCGTGGAAACTAACGAATACATCTCCAACACTGCACGCACGAGTGAACAGCGCTGGAAATCCTAACACCGAACGATAGTTTCACATTGCGAAATTTGTGCTACAATAGTTGATTCTAACCTAAAAAACAAAGCAAAACACTGAAAAATGTAACATGGCAGATTATTGTATCTACGTCATTTTATGTTTACTGTTTGTGTAAAAATAACATGTATGACAGGCCACTGAAGATGCTTCCCAAATAAAAGAAGCGAAACGAGTATGGAAATAAACAAACTGCCTTCAATTAGTTTCATAGATGGAACATACCTCCACGAATTGGAAGCAACTGAGGAAAGACGAGAAACAGAACAAATGACGAAAAAACATAAGTATTCATGAACATGTTAAAAGACAGACAGGGAAGTACCGCGTCCAGTCAATAAGGATACCGACTAATAAAAGTTCCGTTTCAAACAGTGCGAGAAAATTGGCAATATTTCTCCACATGAGATAAAAATTATTTCATCGTTTCCATTTTTAATAAAACCCTACCTGTTCATATTCCGTTGCAGAATCTTTGCAACATTTGAAATGCAAAACTTAAAACAAGAAAGTGAAAGTATCTTACTGCGAGTAGTGCAACCCGTCTCGTAGCTTAACCCAGTTGAACAAACTCACTTCCCAGAAAATTCGCAGTTACACTCATATTTATATGACACCGAATATTACAGAATATACTTTCATCAAACTAATAAGAAAGTATGAGAACCAACTAGAAAACGCCAACTTGATACCTCTACTCAGTACGCCACGCCAACCATGAACGGTAAGCAGTCATAGTCACCGTCTTACTATCTCTTGAAAGCTTTAATCTTGTATATATTATTAACTGACATCTAATCAAAACAAATTTTACAAACTACAATGCGCTTCTGATGGATCCTCATTGTGCCATTACCCTCAAACAGCACTGTATCTATAATACGCAAATGACTGTAATTATTTAACCACCAACATGAAGAGTCCAGTCATTTTACTACAACAAGTCGGACAACTGATGATGAGTTTTCGAGAGATCTTCATTTTGGCGGTGTTTACACCCAAACCTCCAGATGTCAGACACTCAGATCGATACTAAACGTTGTATGTCGATAGAGTATGAACCAAAACAACGACTTAGTGCGTGTTGTGTGCTGTTATCCCGTGGAATATGCATAAACGGTAATTAAAAGTATCACCAGAGCTACGTATGACAGGAAAAGCGTACCTGCGAGTGATCGTATTGGTAATCTCGTGTGGGTGAGAAGGTAGAGTTTTCAGACACCAGTGATGACAACCTTTTCTTTTTTTAATCTGTTTACGCGTGAACCTGCTGTATGGTAGTACATTTTCCTGACGTGTAAAAGGACTTTTCGAGGTTGATAGCAATGTTCTTTTGGCAGTCTACTTCCACTTCGGTATGTACTTTTTATCGATCTTATTATTTTACTTACTAGTAAGTATCATTATTACTATTACTTCCGCATCCGTGATGCAATTTTTTCTTTATTTTTCTGTTTTGATTTTGCATCCTGTGAAACTACAAACGTGCTCTAGAGGTTTACTACTTTCAAAGAAACGAACGGAAAGCAGACTACCAAGAGAACATTGCTGTAAACTCCAAACAGCCTTTTTACAAGTCACAAACACGTTGTTTCATATAACACTTCCATGTACAGTACAACAAAAAAAGTTATCGTCATTGGGGTTTGATTCCAGGGCCTATGGTACGAGAATCTAAAGCTTTACCAACTTTTCAACGGAAGCAACTATATGTGTTATTCACGGTTTTGCTTTTAATGTGCTGTGTAGTTATGGTGTTACTTTTAATTAAAGTATACGCCCGTTCTGCTGCACGGTAGCACGTAGTACGAACTATATCGGAGTTTTGGTTCATACTCTATCGACATACGACGTTTGGTATCAATGATTTGTCTGACATCTGGAGGTTTGAGCGTCAGAAACGACATACACAGGGTGATTCAGCTGTCCATACGCTACTGTTTTATGCAACCCGAAATCATACAGCTGGCCTTCATAAACCAAGAGCGAGAGACTGTCATATCCTCTCTCTCTCGCTATGCGCAAACTATTATTCCTACGGAAAAAAATGAGCGGCACTTTTCTGTAGGAAATTTCACAGAGTTAAATTTTGTACGGGGTTCCTTTTTTGCTGGAGGCCACAGCTCCGAGTTATGCCAGAAAAACGTACAGAAGTGACCTCAGAACGCAGTTCCACCTCACACTCATCCCTCACCAGGTCAGATTTCTAACATATTCTTCGTGTCACTCCCTCCTACCACTGTAGAAAAATTTCCGACTACCCGAACTATTCCCAATATCTGACCTTTTTTGGTCTCTATTGATTAGATTATTATGTCACCAACATCGTTAGCTTCATCGTTAACAGTATTAATTTAAACGTGTCCATGAGGGTAAGGAACGGAAAACGGCTTTTGTGAACATTACGCTAAAACAACGATGAAAATTTGGACCAAAATTAACACTTACAAGCACATTTTTTCGCAATCGAAAGGCGTGACGAATAGAATGATGTAATTGTTTATTTTATGCTGCTAAAATTCACATAAATGTTAGATAAGACTTACAAAAACACCAATTTTACAATTTGTAATTCCTCGACCAAGCCAGAAGCGTAATAAGACCATTCAGTTAATACCGAAAAAGGTCGAATGTTAAATCTAATTCATGCAGTCGCAAATGGTTGTACAGATTTATACGGTGGTAGAAGGGAGTGCCATGAGCAACGTACTAGGTATCCTGACCGCCGGTGGGGGCTGAGTCTGGGAGTGAGAGAGCATTTTAAGGTTACCTACACTACTGGCCATTAAAATTGCTACACCACGAAGATGACGTGCTACAGACGCGAAATTTAACCGACAGAAAGAAGTTGCTGTGGTATGCAAATGATTAGCTCTTCAGAGCATTGACACAAGGTTTGTGCCGGTGGCGACACCTACAACGTGCTGATATGAGGAGAGTTTCCAACCGATTCCTCAAACAGCGGATGACCGGCGTTGCCTGGTGAAACGTTGTGATGCCTCGTGTAAGGAGGAGAAATGCGTACCATCATGTTTCCGACTTTGATAAAGGTCGGATTGTAGCCTATCGCGATTACGGTTTATCGTATCGCAACATTGCTGCTCGCGTTGGTCGAGATGCAGTGACTATTAGCAGCATATGGATTCGGTGGGTTCAGGAGGGCAATACGGAACGCCGTGCTGGATCCCAACAGCCTCGTATCACTAGCAGTCGAGATGACAGGCATCTTATGCGCATGGCTGTAAAGGTTCGTGCAGCCGCGTCTCGATCCCTGAGTCAACAGATAGGGACGTTTCAAAACAACAACCATCTGCACGAACAGTTCGACGACGTTTGCAGCAGCTGCGGTTACCCTTGACGCTGCATCACAGACAGGAGCGCCTGCAATGGTGTACTCAACGACGAACCTGGGTGCACCAATGGCAAAATGTCATTTTTTCGGATGAATCCAGGTTCTGTTTACAGAATCCTGATGGTGGCATCCGTGTTTCGCGACATCTTGGTGAATGCACATTGGAAGCGTATATTCGTCATCGCCATACTGGCGTATCAACCGGCGTGATAGTATGGTGTGCCATTGGTTATACGTCTCGGTCACCTCTTGCTCGCATTGACGGCACTTTGAGTAGTGGACGTTACATTTCAGATTTGTTACGACCCGTTACTCTACCCTTCATTCGATCCCTGCGAAACCCTACAGTTCAGCAGGATAACGCACGACCGCACGTTGCAGGTCCTGTACGGGCCTTTCCGGATACAGAAAATGTTCGACTGCTGCCCTGGCCAGCCCATTCTCCAGATCTCTCACCAATTGAAAACGTCTGGTCAATGGTGGCCGAGCAACTGGCTCGTCACAATACGCCAGTTACTGCTCCTGATGAACTGTGGTATCGTGTTGAAGCTGCATGGTCAGCTGTACCTGTACACGCCATCCAAGCTCTGTTCGACTCAATGCCCAGGCGTATCAAGGCCGTTATTACGGCCAGAGGTGGTTGTTCTGGGTACTGATTTCTCAGGATCTATGCACCCAAATAGCATGAAAATGTAATCACATGTCAGTTCTAGTATAATATATTTGTCCAACGAATACCCGTTCATCATCTGCATTTCTTCTTGGTGTAGCAATTTTAATGGCCAGTATTGTATGTAAGGTGACTTTTCTTTTAATAACTCCAAAAATAAGGCCTCTAGCGAAAACGTATCCCAGTACAAAATTGAACTACATTAAATTTCCTATAGAATGGTCCTGTTTGTTTTTCTGTAGGACTAATAGTTTGCACGTTGCGAGTGAGACAATATGAAAAACTCGAGCGTGGTTTATGAAGGCCAGCTATAACAGTGTGGGTTGCATAAAACGACACCGGTAGAAACCGCTGAATCACCCTGTAAACATATCGGCTTCAGCTGAAAGCCAATGCGGGTTTTCGTAACTCTACTTTACTGAAGAGATGGAGTGCACGCGACGTGGGTGGCGTACCTCCGTCTTGGTGATCTACGATCAAACGAACGTTCAGAATACCCGACATGCTAAAAATTGCGCTGCACGTTCGGAAAGACTCTCCAACGTGCCTTTCCCACGCTGTGACGTCAGAAAGCAGATATACTCACCACTCAACGTTCGATTGCACAGTCCATGTGCCGACGGCTAACATTGGTCTCGTCGAGTCCAGATGGACCGTCTGGATCAGGGTTTTTAAAACTGTGTTCCACGGAACTGGCAGCGAATACGTGATCCGTCAAGAACTATCAATAATACGACGATTTGTTTTCGTCCTTACGACAAAGATTTTTATTAAAATTTTGTTACGAGTTTTGGTCATTAGTTCTGATCTAGAATTGAAGTAATCACTGAATAGAAAAAATTATTCTCTTGTTCCAAAATTTTATTAATCTTCGAAATAAACAAGGTATTTCTCAGAGTACCACGGTTCTCAAAATATTCCGACAGGCGAAGTGCTTGGGAACCTATGATCTATATTTAACATGTGCGTGGGTGGGGGGGATGTAACGCTGGTCGTCCACAACACAGACAGTATGTTCGTGACTCGTTATGAGACAGACAGGTATTATGCTCTAGTACAGTACATATTTTACAGTTTGTACAACTGTCTGTACAAGGTAAAAAGAAAACAAATTCTGTGGGTCATGTCTTGGTGCAATCCAAACTGAAGCTATTTGCGTGACTTATATTCAAAACACCTTCACACTATAATCGGCCTCAGTTCGCAGATAAAGAATTGTAAATGTTTCAGAAGAGTAGAGAAACTTCGAACCTTTGAATGCAGTATCATTAAGTTGTTACTCATTTCACCCGTCGTGTGACAAGGAGAATTATAACTACAAATTTAACCTAACATGTAAAATCCAACTTCTTAATGACCAATATGAAGCTTGGGCATCGTGATTCTTAAATTTTAATTTAATTTTTAAATAATACCTTCAGTATCCGAAAAATTCTTTTAAATTTGTCAATGTGTGTACCTCCAATAGTAAAATGGCTTTGAGCACTATGGGACTTAACATCTGTGGTCATCAGTCCCCTAGAATTTAGAACTACTTAAACCTAACTAACCTAAGGACATCACACACATCCATGCCCGAGGCAGGATTCGAACCTGCGACCGTAGCAGTCATGCGGTTGCGGACTGAGCGCTGAGAACCGCTAGACCACCGCGGCCGGCCCTCCAATAGTAACTGAAGAGCTATCACAAGGAGACCATTCTGTACTTATCTTAAACCTGAAATTATCTAGGTTTCAATTTATCGTCCTATCATAGTCGATGTTTTACACAAGCTCGTACAGTCAAGGGTAAGGGTTGTAATGAGAGGTGGTATTTAACAGTTTCATCATCATGAGTTCTGTTTGCAGGCTACCACTGTTAGTCTGAACAAAAAAATTCACAATATTTGTACCGGCCAGAAGCCCCTGCGGAAAATGTGCTTTAAAACGGAGTTCTTGTTCCGAAATACCATCTCCTAACCGCTGGATCATTTGGCTCGTTTTAAAACTTAGGTCAATGACGTCTCAGTATCTTCGTGTAGGTGACTACAATTCGTGTATACAGTGCGTAATACTTCTGTTGTTGTTGTTGATGATGATGATGACGATTGTGATAGTGTGGATGAGAGAAGGGAGAAGGTGTAGTAGCGCAGTTCCTCTCGAATAAACCATGGGGATAGCCGAACTTAACATCGCCGGTCGACGGATTGCCATCAACGGAGCTACATGTCCTCGCTTCTTGAAATATTACAGACAGGTTTGGAACTGAATCCAGGATAATGCAGGGAAGTCCGACTGTCAGGAGCGTCTTGTTACCTCCTCTGTCTTCCTCGCCAGCAGGATGCTAATCGGCTAGCTTGCAGCTGTTGCAGCTGATTACCTCATAACAATCCTACGTTAGAGATCATGGCTACCTAGGCGGATTGTACAAGGGTATAAAGAGTATATCGAAGTTGATTAATAATATTTAGGGACGTGATTATTCTTCAAAACTATGATGAAAATGATAAAAACGTGAATCTGGGAATACCTAACCTACTTTTAGACACTGTCAAGATTAGTATGGCAGTTGAAGCAAGCATTCACTTTTGAATTATTCATAGCCTGCAACAAAGAGAACATTTCATTCAACGTGTTAAAAGAGCTCACCGTCTTGGTATAGGCAGAGCATCGGCGCTTCAGTGAGCTTTGAACATGATCGAGTACATTTCATTCATATTTAAGGATTGATTTTTATTCAGAGCCTCTGACATCTAACAGCATTTCAAAATTAGAGTAAATTCCTGAAATCGTGCCATGCTCTATATGGAAAAAAATGTATTTTGCGCAGTACGTTACTATTGAAATCGGGATCAGGTAGCTCGAGTACACTTACCATAGTGTGAACTTTCAAAATTAGCTCAAGAAGGCACACTTCATCATTCGACAGTTGAATGAAACATCGACTTGGCACAATCTGAGGTTCATCTGGAGCAGAGGTCGCTTAACTTCTTTTATAACTGGCAGGATAACTGACAAAATGACAAGAGCGGGTCCCAGCTTCTTTCAGTACTAAACCTGCAAGCTCTTGGAAAAAAGAAGAAAAAACTAAGTTCGTCGTTCCATGTTAATCATGGATGAGTAGCATGCACTTCAAAGAAAACAAGCACAACCAACATACATATTTATAACTAGAAACGTTATTAAAGAATGCAACATTAGCAAAAAGATAGTTACATCACACTATCTGAATCCCACAGACTAAGCAGGAATACACGTTAATAAGATTTGAAGAAACTTACGTTTAGCTTTCAAGATATCATTAATGTTTGATTTGACATTTCTGCATCCAATCAAGAGAATAACTCTCCAATCTTCAACATTCAGTCTAGTTCGATGTGCTGATTTTTGCTCACAGACAAAACTTGTTCCACACACTGGTGCCATAGAAGCGGCAAAATTTATTCAATCTCGGAAACTTGTCAGCAGGTGAACAGCAGTAAAATTCAACAGGTTTTCTTCTCTTTGAACAAGGCATTTACTTGACAACATTGAGCGGCAAATGTAGTCTTACTGGGACATTATCGAGGTTGTAATTAAACGCATTCTGAAACAGGATGTCACTCTGAATTATGTGTGTTCTTTTCGTGTTAATACGGGATAAGGGACCATGTACAGTGTTCATAACGGTGATTTGACACAGTCCTTAGGTAACTTGAGTTGAAATGTGTATGAAGATATCCATGTCTGTATGTCGGGATGCCAACGACGGGTGAAAGTTAGAAATGGAGCTCCCGACTTGGTGCAGTGGGAACGGGAGTTCTCGGGGAGTCACGTTGTTTCTGGAAAAATTACGAAGGAGTTTAAGTTGTTCACTATGTAAGAACAATGCTGAAAAAGCCCCACTATCAGGTTTAGCGGCTGCACATGGTCCTAGTAACACCAGTTGTGGGGCACATATGTCTCGTGTTCCATAATTTTATCGACCTAATTCATGTACCGTCAGTGGACCGAATAAAGTGACTTCGCAGGTCGTATCAGGTCCACGGGCCTTAGTATGGTGACCTCTGCTTTAGTGGAATGGTTAATTGCCGCTATGTACTTACTTCATTCATACAGAAGTCAAAAATCCAATAGCGCAAGTTATGAGATGATGAGATAAAAATGCTGATGATTTTGTGATGTAACAAAGGAAGCTCGGTATTGAGTTTCATGCTGTTTTCATGGAATGTCTGTGTGTTCCAAGAAGTTTTGCTGCAGAACTAGATGCACTCATAGTGTGATTAGGGTATTTACGTACAAGTCAAAAATGGAAAGGCGTGTCATCATTCCTGCGACACACTCGAATATTACTGAGGAGCACAAAGTAGGAGGCGCTCTGTATGACATTTATCCGCCAAAATTTGGACCCTTTTATTGGAGGTTGATGCCGTTGTCGGAGCAGAGAGCAATCGTCTTCCACTCGCATATTCTACAGGTTCGATAACTCCTCCTGGACGAGGCTAACAGCTACTGAATTTTCACTGATTCAGCGTTTCACTTTTTACATTGATTACTTATGTGTAGACTCTTTTAAGATGGCATCATGATGCCGAAACACATCACCACGATTTCATTTTATTTGCAATAGGTTACTGGTAGATCATGTAGTGTTTATGTACAAAAATAATAGATTAATTCGCTAAAAACAGCTATCGATTGCCAAATTTCTGTACTTTTTGTTCTTCAAGGCAATTTATCACGAGAAATTTATTTTGTCTTCAAATCAGCTAGAGGAAATGGAAAATATGACGAATTCTTTCAGAAGTAAAAGGCGAATAAAGTTACATAATAGTGTTAAATTGATGATAAATGTTCTAAAATAGAGAACATATTGTTTGTCTCCTGCTGTATGTGAATGTAACCTGATTCTTTCTACAAAGGAACTGACGGCTGCAGGGAACAATGTTATACTCTACCTTACATTAACGTTTGAATCAGAAGCCTTTCTTGAAATTTACATAGCTCTCAGATCCTCTTCAAGAATTCCCGCGAACTTAGGTCCGAAAGTTTGCGCCTTGAATTCTCTTCAGCTTTGAACGTGTCAGCCTTGGGAGGTAAAAGTGCTTTCGTGTCAGAACCATCTAGATGAAAGAAAAGGAAATTGATTCTTTGGAGAAGTAGAATTAATGTTTCTTAGATGTCGAGAACTTTTTACAAAGAGCGAACTTAAAGACATTCATTGCTGATTAAAATGTACAATTGTGACTCCTTGGATCAGGATTGAGATAAATTGTATGCGTCGTCTGTTTCTGTTTGTTGCTTGTTGATGCAAACTGACTTGACTTACAGTAGCATTAACAACATGTTGGACGAGCGAGTGCAATGCACGGTATGCATCAGCTGAACAACTGATCATAAAATCTGCGTACATACTCATTAATCAGATGGCTTGGCCAATGTATTGCTTCGGAACACCGTCACAATGAGAGAAAGTTAGTTACAAATGCAGATCAATGGGCTATTTTTATTTTTTTAGAGGCTCACCTAGTCAGGATCAGTGATAGGATAACAGTTTGGTTCTGAGATTCAGATCAAGTCAGAATTTAATAAGTCGTTTCTTTACCCTACGATCTCGACATAATTCATATTAAAATGATGGAATAAGTTTCCAACAAAATGAATGCAGACTTGTAAAATTGGCTAAGAAATTTCTCCAACACAACGAGCACTCAGTAATCTGAAATATTTAAACACAAATCTCTCTAGAAGCTCACTTTAATCCAGAATATCCCGTAAATAACTGGAGGAAGTGGCAACAAAACGACACGTGTGAGAATTACCGCGCAATCAACTTAACAGCTCTTGCATCCAAGTTGCTGACAAGACCAATACACAGAAGAAGGGAAAATAAAATTGAGGATGTGTTAGATGATCAGTTTGGCTTTAGGAAAGGTAAAGACATCAGAGAGGCAGTTCTAATGTTGCGGTTGATAATGGAAACAAGACGGAATAAAAATCAAGACACGTTAGTAGGATTCGTCAACCAGGAAAAGTGTTCAAATGGCTCTGAGCACTATGGGACTTAACATCTATGGTCATCAGTCCCCTAGAACTTAGAACTACTTAAACCTAACTAACCTAAGGACAGCACACAACACCCAGCCATCACGAGGCAGAGAAAATCCCTGACCCCGCCGGGAATCGAACCCGGGAACCCGGGCGTGGGAAGCGCGAACGCTACCGCACGACCACAGATGCGGGCGGAAAAGTGTTTGACAATGTCAAATGGTGCAAGATGCTTGAAATTCTCAGAAGAATAGGAGTAAGCTATAGGGAACAACGGGTAACATACGATATGTACTGTAAGACCAAGAACGAAGTCCCCGTATTAAAAAGGGTGTAAGACAGGGATGTACTCTTTCGCCGTTACTGTTGAATCTATACATTGAAGAAGCAATGACGGAAATAAAAGAAAGGCAAAAGAGTGGAACTGAAACTCAAGGTGAAAGGATATCAGTGATAAGATTCGCTGATGACATTGCTATCCTCGGTGAAAGTGAAGAAGTACAAGGATCGAATGGAATGAACAGTCTAACGAGTGCAGAACATGGAGTCAGAGTAAATCCAAGAAAGACGAAAGTAACGGGAAGTAGCAGAAATGAGAACATCTAGAAAATTAACATCAGGATTGGTTATCACGAAGTCGAAGAAGCTAAAGAACTCTGCTACCTAGGCAGCAAAATAACTCATGACAGACGGAGCAAGAAGAACATAAAAAGCAGATTAGCACAGGCAAAAAGGGCCTACCAAAATAAAACACAGGCCTTAATTTGAGGAAGAAATATCTGAGAATGTACGCCTGGAGCACAGCATTGTGTGCCAGTGAAACATGGACTGTGGAGAAACCGGAATAGAAGAGAATCGAATTATTTGAGATGGGGCGCTACAGAAAAATATTGAAAATTAGGTGGACTGCTAAGACAAGCAATTAGAAGTTTTCCGAAGAATCGGCGTGGAAAGAAATATATGGGAAAATTGATAACAAGAGGGGATAAGATGGTAGGACATTTGTTAAGACAACACTGAATAACATCCACAATACTAGAAGGATCCGCGGTGGTAAAAACTGTAGAGTAATACATGGGACAAATAATTGGTGACGTACGTTGCAAGCGCTACTCCGAGATGAAGAGGTTGGCACGGGAGAGTAACTCGTGGTGGGCCGCATCAAACCAGTCAAAAGGCTGATGACAATAAAAGGGCCCTGTAAACATTGTGAGGAACTGTCTTATTTACGTACTAGATTGCATGAGAAACGCTACAAGTTTCCTAATATGTGCAGCTCGCAAAATCCAAACCAAACCACTCCTACACCGAGAAGACAGCATAATTAATCAGCAACACAAGTTGCATAGCCACTCGAACAATTTTTGAGCTGCTCAGAAAGTGGACAGCGCTGACGCGTAATGCCGAAAGTTGACAAACACCGCCAAACTACACCGATCGTCACAGGATAAAGATCGCCGCAGTCGGTGTGAGCAAGCATGTGCCCCATTCGGCGTCAGGACCAGAAGTCACTCACTCTCTCTCTCTCTCTCTCTCTCTCTCTCTCTCTCTACGGCAAGAAGACCGCAAGTATCCGCAAAATATCCTCCTCTAAAGCGGCTTTAAGCCTCACTCCCCACTTTTTGAAAACTCGGCGTGGAAGGGGTAAATGAATGCTACTTACTGCCTATGGAACCAACTAAATGTTGCTTTATTTATGTGAATACAGGAGAACCCTGTAGAAATTTCACATTCTTGGCTTACAGAATGTATCTTAAAATGCAGGACGTTGATAACAGCTGTTAGCCGTCTTCCACTTGTTGCTCGATCCCTTCGTGCCGAGGTATGGATTTCATTGGATAACAAATTCTGTAGTCCGAGGCTACGAATTTTCTCATGATGGGCAAACTGAGTCTCAGCGAACAGGGAGATGATTTCCTCGTGCTCAGTGACACTCATTTGCCGAGAAAGTGCAGAGCAGGGCCTTACCACAACCGACTTCTGCGAAATGCAGTGCTCTGCTCTGCCCGAGTGCCTTGTGTAGAGTCTCTGACACCGACCTGCTGTGGTCAGTCCGCAGCTCGTGGTCGTGCGGTAGCGTTCTCGCTTCCCGCGCCCGGGTTCCCGGGTTCGATTCCGGCGTGGTCGGGGATTTTCTCTGCCTCGTGATGACTGGGTGTTGTGTGATGTCCTTAGGTTGGTTAGGTTTAAGTAATTCTAAGTTATAGGGGACTGATGACCACAGATGTTAAGTCCCATAGTGCTCAGAGCCATTTTTTTGCTGTGGTCAAGCCAGACCACGGGTCAAACACCTGGGCCCACTCGTTTGTAACAGGAAAATGTGAAGCCTTCTTCCCTAGTTAGTAAAGCATGTACTCTTCTCATAAACAGCCGATATATAAGTAGAAAAATCATCAAATATCGCACTGCGGTATGTGACTGTCGTCTCAGAGGATATTGC
The DNA here is from genome assembly GCF_021461395.2 of Schistocerca americana. Lineage (NCBI taxonomy): Eukaryota > Metazoa > Arthropoda > Insecta > Orthoptera > Acrididae > Schistocerca > Schistocerca americana. Next base: position 394,991,154 of record NC_060121.1, read on the forward strand.
AGTGCCAGTGTCCAATTCTTGACTCGACATCCCTATAACTGCTTAAAAAATCCTAATAATTCGAGTTTTTCACAGATTCATTATGTGCCCTTCCAAAACGGAGTTCAAATACCTATAGGGCAAAAAAACTTTAGGTATGTAAAGAAAGCAAGTGATACGAAGTTTTTCTTGCGTTGATCGCGTGTGGTTATGCTTAATTACTAATTTCGTGAGAGCTAAGATGCCATCTTCAGAACGACAGAGCACAGGGATCAGAAATCATACTGTGCAATAACCTGCACGTTTATTTCCGTGCCATCGACACAGACACATAGCAAAAAGAGAGTACAACATTAAAAATTATAGCTGCGTCTTCGTAGTAAGGTAGTCATACAAGTGTGGCACATCATGAAGTGCCACTTGTATCTGGGCTGGCTACATACTGCTACATACGGCAGGATAAAGTTAGCCTGGCTTATCACACAGCATTATTTCATAACCTGTGCCCTGCAGATCTGAAGACGGAAGCTTAGTAATCCAGTGCACATACACGCAATCAAGGCAATAAAAAACTTCACATCAGACGCTTCCTCTACATTGAATTAATTGATCGCTCTCCAGCCGACAGTGTCAGATGTTTATGAATTTGCGCATTTCAATACTGCATTGACTCACTTTAAGTGAATTCACGAATGCTTCCTTTGAAGACAAAATTGTAAGTTGTCCGATCTTTTCTGAGACCCTGGTAGTTCAACTACTTCCAATCTTCAATATAACTAAGCCAAAAAAAGGATCTTGATACTACTTAATGATTCATACTTGCTGTATTGTATCTTCAGTTTATAAAGAAGGTCCCGAAGTCTATCTAGAATCCACTTAACTTACGTGAAAGCACACACTGTTCTCATCTTCACTCGAGTCACCAGTTGCTGTTTACGATTCATTTCCGTCGCCGTAAAGAAACACAGTAATTCAATGCGCCAATATTATTCATAAAATAAATATTTTGCTGTTCAGGCCCCTATTCGCGCCAGTGTGTGGCCGCCATGATCTGAACTTGCAGACTAGAGCCGTCGGTACACAGTCCATGCTTTCGAGCGTCAACGTTGAGCGTGCCTAGTTCAATGTGCAGCTAGATGCTCAGAGACGATGTATGCTTGCGACATGTGTGCCTCAACGCGCTATAGGTGATCGCAGTGCACTCCACCTGCAGTTGTCGTCTATATGTGACTCGCAAATCACAATGCTTATGAAATGAAATGGACGACCGTAAAATTCCTACGTTAGCTTTGTCAAAACATTTCCGCCCTTGTCCTTATGCTACTGATGTTGTTCTTGTTCTTTCTGCAACTTACATAAATAAATACTTCAGTATCCATGAACATGTCAAATCGTAATAAGGAAATTACCAGGTCTAGTCAATAAGGACATACTTTATAAAATTTCCATTGCAAGATGTGGGATACAGATGTACAATACTTCTCCACATAAGATATAAATTATTTATCATTCTCATTTTTTAGTAAAACACTTAAGGTCTTTTTTACTTGATCGCCGTTCCTATCCAGTAGCGGAATCTTTACAACATGTAGAATGCAAAACTTAAAAGAAGAACGTACGTAATGTCTTAGCGCAGTAATGCAAATAATGTAAGTTGTCGTGTAGATTACACCAGTCGAAAAGACACACTCCTCAGGAAAAGCGCACTTTTATTTCCGTATTATGGAATGTTGCAGAATGCACTATTATCAAACTAATAAGAAAGTATCTGAACCTACTAGAAAAAGCGAAGTGTAGTAAAACAATTGATTATGCTGATCAGTTACAGATATTTTAGAACCTGTGTCTGTTAACTGAATGTAAATATATAAAACCGTGACCTGTCACTTTTGAACAGTTATTTATTATTCCATGAACCGATTTTAGAACCTTTTCAGGTTCATCTTCAGATGGTTTTCTAGAAGTCACACCACTATTTCTAGCATAATGCTGGGTGCTAGCTCTGTGACAAAGATGGAACGTGCTTTACTTTATCGCCATGAGTACTGTTTATCTGTCGATATGGATTTTAGTTTTGCACTTACTGCGACAGTATGTATGATTCCATTTATATGGCCAGGTGGTACATCACTTCACACACTCTTGCACAATCTGTAGACATTTACACCGTGAAAGCGAAACTTTACTAGCATCCAGTATGTGCTATACAATTGTTGTTTGTCACGAAGATCTTGACAAAAGATAGGACATAGGCCAAACAATTGTTAGCCGCGCGGAGTGGCCGCGTGGTTAGAGGCGCTGTGTCACTACATAATTGCGTGGCCCCTCCCGCCGGAGGTTCGAGTCCTCCCTCGGGCATGAGTATGTGTGTGTTGTTATTAGCATAAGCTAGTTTAAGTAGTGTGTAAGTCTAGGGACCGATGACTTCAACAGTTAGGTCCCTTAGGAATTCACATACACAAACGATTGTTTCAGCCAACGAGCCGCGACCCAGCAATACGTCATCTGTTACTTTCCAGCTCTGCGACTACTCATTGCGTTACGCCACCCATGAGTGATTTATGGCCATACCTTGCATTTAACTGTCTCCTAAAAGCTTTACTTGTAGATATGTCCTTAAGTGACATTTAATTATATCACATTATAACAAGAACAACGCGTTTTTGATGAGTCGTCAGTGCGCCGCTGTCTTCATACGGCATTCTTTTATAATAGGCAACAATTTTTTACTCACCAATACGACGTTTCCCGCCATTATATCACAAAAAATCAAAACAGGTTTTCGAGAGATCGTCAGTTTTCTGGTGCTTACAAACGTCATACATACATAAGAGATTCAAATGAAAACCAATATGGCGTCTCGCAATTATTTACTGGAGAGAGTTGGCGGGGATGTGACGTAGATGGCGTTCTTTCGTCTCTTATTTCATCTCATTGGTCTGCGTTCAAATACACATTCAGAGTATCTGGCATGCTAGATATTGCTCCGCACATTCAGAAAGACTTCCCAATGTGGTTTTTCTATCCTACACCCTCAACAGCCAGCGATCGACTGCATGGTCCATGTGCCGGTGGCGTAACTTCTACGCGCCTTTTCTGCAGGCGTGAAAAGCTGGCCTCATCCTCTAGCTGATGGAGCATCTTATCATCACTAGTGATCTGAGATGGGACAGAGTAATATTCGACACATCGTAGCGGTTACTACACATATACCCTTACAACATGTCATGTTTCCTTCCCCCTCTCTTGTTCAACTTGAGTTTTCCTCCGTCTTTACTGTTCTCGTTGTCGATGAAACGTTAAACACTAATTCTTTTTTCAGTTTTTTTTCTGCTTCGACACCTCGTTAAATATTCAATTCCATTGTCTGTCATTGTCTAATCACTTCTTGTGCTCCTCTGCTGATCACCACAATCTCGAAGAGAGAGTAAAACAGAGTCTCCTTTCGAGAATTTTATCTTAGTAAGGTACAGTTAGCTCCCAGTAACTTCCTGTCAGAACACATCTGCAGCAAAGCAAAGTTTAAATTCTATCACAGACGTTGTATTATATAGCACGTTAAGTTTCCATTAATGACGCTGGATACTAACTGTTCACTCATACCCAGTACACTGCAATTTGGCCGGAAAGTTCAATGCAATCTCCAAGTTCAGTTGTTTAAATTTTGTAATTATTCTACTTTTTTTAACAACTGCTTTCCTGTTGTCTAAAAGAATACCTCATACTGTTCCTTGGTTTCTAGACGTAATTAGAGGAATATTGGCAGATGAGTAACATGCTATGCTTTCGTAAATGTTGAGCGTTAAATGTCGCAGAAGATCAAGGAGGAGAAATGTAAAGAGAATAGGACTGGTCTAAAAGGGTCTCTGCAGATGTTACACATGTGCGATAAAGAAACACTAAGAAAATAAAAGAAAACTTATGAAATTTACCAAAAAATGAAACGGGATAAGCTTACAATGTTAAAATGCTACAAAACGAACAAATAAATTCTATTATCATAACGCTTAATTTCCAGTCAAAGAGAAATTTCATGAATGGAAGTGAAGGAAGCAATGGCCTACATACTAGAAGTACGTTTCTGTCCTCTACTCAGGTTATGGAACATATTCCTAGAGCTTTACACGTCGATCACACGAAGATACGATACGGTAACGTGGAAAAATAGCTAACTACCGTAAACTCGGAAATTTAAGAAAACCTGCTGTTTGATATCAGAGAGGGAAGATAAACCTAATTTGACAGAAAACATGGAACTGGTAAGTGCTGTGGACTACTATAGATAGATAAAAGTGAAAGGAAAATCTCTTGAGTACTAGCGATGTACTATGAGAGATGTCAAACATCACGTTCAGTTAGTTCATCGTTGCACTAAGCATCGATAATATGACGTCAGGTATTTGGGAAGCATTTTCATTGTACGAAATTTGTGGCGAGAAAGCAGACGTGAAACATCTGCCGAAAGATTTCTTTAAGAATATGTAGAAACGCTAAAAGATGTTTAACGTCTGAACTGAGGTAACTCTCAGTGAAACATAACAACAACAAACTCAAGTATAATTATAATTTTTCTTAGCTCCCGGATCAGGATATACTGCGTAGGTCTCCGAGAATCCTCTTGGAAATCAGTGTTCTAAAGTTGTCATCCGTTTCAGCCTCGTGCGGACTCGCGCGCACGCATACACACACACACACAGACACACACACACACACACACACACACACACACACACACAAACTGTGATAGAATGAGAATATCCAGTATGACGAAAAATTTTTGCCTAAAGATGTGGTATCTACTGATTTTGTGTGATAAACAGTATCCTAATTGTGCTCCATGATGCTTAAATTTCAATATCATTTTATAATAAGGAATTTCTGATAAGGTCAAATTTGTCGTGAAGTATCCCTTAACCCCGAGGTGTAGTTTGCCACTGCGGTTGACAGCTGTTAATTCGCTTCTTTGGCGTTTCTGGTCAGTCCTGTGGATGTAAATGCACACAGCCCACTTCAGTAGATGCTGCCGACTGGTTTTGTGCCCTGAGTGTATTTGCAGCCTCAGAATTGATTAAAAAAGCGAAAGAAGCAACATTAACACATGCCCGCCACAATGGACAACTGTATAAAGTGTTAAACAGTAATTAGAAAACTGTCACCGGAAGACGATTCAGTAGTTACTCAACCCTGCAGACATGGAAGCTTACTTTTACGTCCCTTTAATGCCGAAATCATTGCCCATTTGAATAATATTAAAGACTGAAATCAGCATATAACAACCGTGAAGATCGTTCAGTCAGAATGAAAATATAGCAATATTAACGCCAGTCGCAGCTAAATGGGGAAAAGCTGCTTGTTGTATCATAATTAACAGCAAAAGTTGATATGGGTGCTCCGCCTCAGTAGCCCAGTGGTAAGCCTGACTGGCAGCTGTGCAGAGGACCTGGCTTCGATTCCTGGTACTGCCAGGCAATCCTTCCTTGGTGGGAGTACTGGAGCAGTATACACTGAGCCTCATGATGCCAATTGAGGAGCTACTTGAGTGAGAAATGATGTCCCCAAGATTAAGAAAGCCGACAACGGCCGGGTGAGCGGTGTGCTGTAGTGACGCCCCTCCATACAGCATATAGTGACAGCCATTGGCAGAGGATGACACGGCGGTCGAACGGTACCGTTTGATTCATCAGGGTGCAAACCCTTAGGTTTCCTTGCTGGTACGAGTGGAGGATTACGATAACCTAAGCAAAAAAAAAAAAAACAAAAAAAAACTAGTAAACAAGAGTACACAGGTAATTGTTAATGTATGGTTATGTACGAAATTCGGAATAATTAGTCCACATATGTTTATAGTGTCAACTTTCTAATCAAGTCTCGACGTCTCGACTAATTGGTCTCAAATTTCGCTAGTGGTCAATGATTGGAGTATGTGGTAGGTATACACTGAAGTGACAAAAGTCAATGGGACAGCGGTATGCACATATTCAAATAGCAGCAGTATCGTGTACACAAAGTATAAAAGCGCAGTGCATTGGCGGAGCTGTCATATTTACCCATGTGATTCGTATGAAAAGCTGTCCGATGCGATTATGGCCGCACGACGGCAATTAAAAGACTCTGAGCGCGGAATGGTAGGTGGAGCAAGACACATGGGACATTCCATTTCGAAAATCGTTTGGTAATTCAACATTCCGAGTCCACAGTGTCATGCGTGTGCCGAGAATACGAAATTTCAGGTACTAGCTCTCACCACCGACAACGCAGTCTACGACAGCCTTCGCTTGACGACCAAGAAGGACGGCGTTTCACGACCGATCGGACCTTGCTTTCCGATTAGCCATCATAAAATACACTGAGGTGACAAAAGTCATGGGATAGCGACAAGGAAATATGCAGATTGCGGTAGTATCGCCTGCACAACGTTTGAATGGACACGACACTGGCGACGCTGCCATTTGTACTCAGGTGATTCATGCGAAAAAGTTTCCGATGCGATTACGGCCGCACGATGAGAATTGTGGAATGGCACTTGGAGCTAGAGACATTGGAGACATTGACCATATTTCGTAAATCGTTAGGGAATTCATATTCCGAGATGCACAGTCTCAAGAGTGTGCCAAGAGTACCGAATTTCAGGCATTACTTCTCAGCAGAGACATGTCAGTGGCCGTCATCGTTCACTTAAAGACCGAGAGCAGCGGTGTTTGTTTAGAGTTGTCAGTGCTAACAGACAAACAACACTGCATGAAATAATCGCTGAAATCTATGTGGGACGTACGACGGAGTGTCTTTGCTAACAGCACGACATCGCCTGCAACGTCTCTCCTCGGCTCGTGACCATATGGTAGAACCTTAGACGACTGAAGAACCTAACCCTGGTCAGATGAGTCCCGATTTCAGCTGGGAATAGCTGATGGTAATGTTCGAATATGGCGCAAAGCACACGAAGCTATGGACCCAAGTTGTAGACAAGGCACTGTGCAAGCTGATGGTACCTCCATAATGGTGTGTGCTGTGATTTCAAGAAATTGATTAGGTCCTCTGGTCCAACTGAACCGATCATTGACTGGGAATAGTTATGTCCGGCTATTTGGAGACCATTTACAGTCATTCACGTTCCCAAACATGTCATCGGTGCACACTAGTGCGCAATTGGTTTGAAGAACTTTCTCGACAATTCGAGAAAATACTTTGGCCACCCAGATCGCCCGGCATGAATCCCACCAAACAATTATGGGACACAATCGAGAGGTCCGTCCGTGCACAAAGACCTGCACCGCAATTATGGACGGCTGTAGTGGCAGCATGGCTAAATATTTCTGCAGGGGATTTCCAACGACTTGTTGAGTCCATGCCACGTTGTTGAGTTCCTGCACTACGCAGGACAAAAGAAGCTCCAGAACGACATTAGACGGTATCCCGTAACTTTTGTCACCTCACAGTATGTGGCTCACTTTGCTGTTGATGTAAGCCCGTAACAAAGGCCCCAGTATGGTCCAAGAAAGATACATAGAACCGAAACTCCGTCTTGGTCTCCAAAATCATCTGACCTCTGCCCTCTCGATATCCCTGTCTGTGATCATCTCAGAAGTGAAATTTGGAGCACTCTCGATAGCACCGATAGCACGGTTGCAAATCTGTAACAGCGAAATGTATAATATTATCCATTTACGAGGTGGCCCAGTATGTTCGATACAATTGGTAATTCATTGCAAAGATGAGCACACTGTGAGACCTATATCCAAGAATGGCTCGTGGAACACTTCATTTAATATGTACGAATGTACGGTAAATTGTAACATGTAACATGCTGAAGCAGTATCGTATTTCTTGTTAAGGTAGTCAACAGGTGAAATTTGAGCATAACTAGAGGAGGGAATTAATTGAAAATTTTAAACGGCAAATAAAGTTTTGCTATTTAGTATGGTATTTCATACTGAAGAGAGTGGCGTCTAGGAACCACACATTCGGAATTATTTCACAAATGGCTCATTTGCAGACTCGTGCATCCTCTAAAGTTCTTATTTCTATTGTCATTCACTTTCACCTATGTCAGATTTCGCTTTTTATTATGCAGGGTTGGCCTGAAACAGTTTGAAAAGCTTGTGAGGGTGTTTCAGGGTAGATTATGTTGAGAAATAATATTAAGAAAAAAAAATTCGGTACCTTGGGCCGTTTGAGAGTTATTTAACATTGATGTTACGCAAGCGCGCCGTTGCGCGTGCAAACTCAAGCGGCACGCCAGGTCAGTATGAGTTGTTGTCGTACTGTAGAGAAAGCGCACGAGACTGCTGAGTCTTGGGCTCTGGTTCGATCCTGACTACCATCCCATGTCCAGTTTTCGTATCGCTTTCTTCTTCGGTTTTAGGAAACCAAATAAAAACACCTTTGGCTAACTGACAATGGGGCCACTTTAATTTGCGCGCGAAATGTTAACTAACGTGGAAACGGCGCAACGTTTCCACTTTTTTTTCCTTTAAAAATTATTTGTCAGCATAACCTAATTTGCAGCACCCTTACAAGCTTTTCAGACTGTTTCTGAACTCCCTGTTCATTTATCTTTATTTTGTGTAATTATCACCTGTGGGCTTAATTAATTTAGAGCTCTTATCATTTCTTTAACATCTGTGCTTTCGCAAAATTTAGAATGAGTTCTCAAAATTTACGAATGAAACAGAGGACGGTTAGAGTTCGTCGTGTCGTCGACAATGGGATTACAGACAAAGATTATTCATTGATTGGGGTAGAACGAAAAAGGAAACAAGCGGACTCACTGTCACGGAAACTACCCTGATAGGCGCCTTTAGCGATTTCAGGATTTCATGGGCCCCTAAAACTGCAAGTGGAGACAGGGACAGAACCCGTACGTCTCAAATGCGGGAGCCAGTGCTCTAACCCCTGTGCTATTCCACACTGTTTAAAGTTTATACTACAACTGTAAAAGTAGGGGAGGGGTGGTGGGGAAACGCTCTCATTACAACATTCGCTGATGTATGATGCTACACAGCGAAACGAACAGCATCGGCACCACTGGAGGCAGATACGAGGAAAGTACACTTCACGGCTAACCTTGCTTCCGCTAATTCTCAGTACTGCGGCGGAAGAGATCGTGTGAGTTCTATTTACAGCGACGCCGAGGGGGACTTAATTGTAATTTAGCCTTTCTAAGCGGATTAAGATGGAGGGGCGGGTGGAGTGTTCCCGCCTCTTCCGTGAAATAAGCTTCCGGTGCAACTACTTGCTGATAAACAAAAACCAGGTAATGAATTTGTTATGGGTCACGGATTATGTCTCCATAGAGCACAGATCCTATTGTGTTTTAATATAAAGCATTATGAACAAAATACTGGTAGAGCACGCTATGAATATCAAATTAATTCCACCCCGAAAATGGAAAAGGGCATTATTCTCATTCACGGATAGGACAAGGTAATGAACGAGGCTGGCGCATGCATTATTCGTGTAACCTTATTAATGTAGTACCGTAGTTATTACATTGTGTTCCCAGCAAAGAAGTGGCGCTAGATTTATCCGTATTCTCGTTTGGTTACCGCTTGCGTGTGCTTCGTCTGTGCGCTATGTCACATCTGAATAAAATGGTCCATGATACTGGCTGAAGAGTTGCTAGAAAGTTAATGGGCGGTACTATAACTTCCTGTAATTTCCTCTCTTTTGTTCTTCGCTCCTTCTAGGATAAAAATTTATATTAGCAATGTCATTAAGTTTCCCGAAAAGAGTGTCAAGTACAGGGTAAGTGTTCAACTGAGAGGAGCTTACGTGGCACCTGTGCTTCCCTCGGGCTTGTATGTGTGTGTGTGTGTGTGTGTGTGTGTGTCGGGTGGGGGAAGGATAGATAGGTGGGTGTGGAGAGAGTTCACAGAACTGTGTAGGTCTTGATGAAGCTGGCATGGGAGAGCGGTGGTGGGAAAGGGGGGGGGGGGGGGGAGGGGAGAAGTCGTACATCAAAAAGCTTCAAGAGTGGGAGTCGAGAGGGAAGACTTGACCTGGCTCGTCGAGATACGGCCGGCTTAAAGCGACGTTGAGACGAAAGGTGAAAAGCGGGGAACTGTACCAGTGCTAATGAACTGCCACAAAGTATGAGCGACGATGTGACTCTTGCCCTTCAGCACGAAACTTACTACGAGCCCTGTGTGGCAAGAGCCGACCGACTGAATTTCACAGGATATAAGTACTTATTCTGTTGAGAAGCAGGTAGTCCAAGTAGCAATTTTCGCTTTTGTCGTGACACTGAAGACACGCAGTTTATGTTCAGCTGTACAGTAAAATTTGCTGCAGCAATTAAATTCAGTGTGTTTAAACAAGTCTGGGTCCAGACAGAGTAACATTCGTCACAGCATACTGGTAAAAGAAAATGTTAATACAGTATTTCTTAAGCGCAGGACCATCTGTGGAAAGGTCCCAGAAGTAATCTCGCTTGTAAATGGTAACAACGCCCACATAGCACCATGGACAGAATGATGGATGATACTAGAGGTTGACAGAAAAGAAATTACAATCTCAGAGTTGAATGTATATCGCATAAATAGGCTGAACGCTGGTGGTGGAGGGGTGTTTATAACAATCAAAAATACGATAATTTCTTATGAGGTAATTACAGACCCAAAATGCCAAATAATTTGAGCGAAAATAAATTGTTAAATGTGATTTAAGCACGGTAATCAGATGCTTTTGTAGACCCCCTGCCTCAGAAGCAGTAGCGGTGGAACATCTGAGAGGAAACATAGAAAATATTTTGCGAAATTTCCTGGTCATGTTACAGTTTGAGGTGGAAATTTAGCTTACCAGCTACAGACTGGGAGGCTATAGTGATTAGGATGGACATTAGAGAGGGGGAATCGTGTGAAATCGTTTGAATGCCTTATCTAAAAATTACCTTGAGTACTTAGTTAGAGAACCGACTCATGAAGATAACATCTAGAATTGTTGGTGACAAATACTCCTGAAGTTTTCGACTCGGTTAGCGTAGAAGAGAAGACCAGTGATCATGAGGCCGTTACATGATCACTGAATACCGCTATAAATACGAATAGAAAGAAAGGCAGGAAGATACTGCTGTTTAGCAAGAGTGACACTTGACAGGTAATCACGAAAATCTCATCTCCAACACTGACAATGTTCATCATGAATGGACAAAGATCAAGAGCATCGTACATCATTCTTTAGACAGATATGTATGTAGTGATGAGAATTGTGATGGATGAAAAAGCCTCACCCAGGTTTTACAACTGTGTTAGAAAGCTGCTACGAAAGAAAAAAAAGAAACTTTACTGAAAATTTAAACGTATCCAAAACCTAATAGAAAACCAGAAACGAAGCCAAAATTAACGGAGAGAGGGCTTTGCGAGAAGCGTTCAACGGATACGAAAATGTAACTACCCACCAGCTTGAAAGGAATTCCAGAAAGTTCTGGTCTTATGTTAAGTCAGTAAACAGATCGAAGCCATCTATCTAGACACTCTGACGATCCCAGCACTGAAGTAGAATGAAGTGGAACAGACCGAAACAGCAAACTTCTTTTCTTCAGACTGTTTCACACAAGAAAATCACATTTTAGTTTGTCCTTCAAATCGTAGCACGAACGACGAAATGGCAGATACCGAGTGACCATGGGATAGGCAAGAAATTAAAATCACTCAACAGAAGGCAGTCCGCTGGAAGACAGGATATCAATACGATTCTACACAGAACATGTGAAAGAACCTCCCATCTTCTTTCAGCAGTGTACCGTAGGATTCTAGAGATGTGAAGCATTCCATAGTTGGGAAAAAACACACGTCAATATCTTTTTCAAAAGGGTCGTCGAACAGTCGCACAGAACTATCTCTGATGTCAGTCTGTTGTAGAATTTCGGACCAGGTTTTATCCTCGCCTATCGGTTCCTCTCTGTAGGAAGCAACATGGCTTCCGAAAACGACTATTGTGTGACTTGTAAAACCCTGCTCGTTCTATTCGTCCCAGAGATACACAAAGCAGTAAATACAGGCCACAGCTAGATGCCGTGTTACTTGACATCCGGAAGGCATTCGAAACAGCTCTACACTGTCACATAATGAAGGAAATACGAACGTAAGGAATATCAGACCGGGTGTGAGATTGAAGAGATTATAGCAAATGGAACACAGCATGTCATTTAGAACGGAGAAAAGCTTTCAGACGAGAAAGTAACTTCCAGCGTGCCCCAGGGGAGTGTTACAAGACCATTACTTTTCACACTACATATTTTTTACCTAGTAGATAACTTAGGAAGCTCTATGACCTTTTCACGGATGATGCTGTTGTGTACGGAGAAGCTGCGACACTAGAACTTGTACTGAAATGCAGGAGGCCCGGCAGAGGATTGAAATTGGTTCAAATGGGTCTAAGCACTATGGAACTTAACAAAAAATGGTTCAAATGGCTCTGAGCACTATGGGACTTAACATCTATGGTCATTAGTCCCCTAGAACTTAGAACTACTTAAACGTAACTAACCTAAGGACAGCACACAACACCCAGTCATCACGAGGCAGAGAAAATCCCTGACCCCGCCGGGAATCGAACCCGGGAACCCGGGCGTGGGAAGCGAGAACGCTACCGCACGACCACGAGCTGCGGACGGAACTTAACATCTGAGGTCATCAGTCCCCTAGACTGAGAACTACTTAAACGTAACTAACCTAAGGACATCACACACATCAATGCCCGAGGCAGGATTCGAACCTGTGACCGTAGCAGCAGCGCGGTTCCGGATTGAATCGCCTAGAACCGCACGGCCACAGTGGCCGGCTCGGCAGAAGATCGATACTTGATTCAGGGAGTTTCAATTGAAACTCAACATAAACAATTGCAAAGTATAGCAAATGCATGGCTACAAAACCTTTTTAATATTAAAAAAATGCGGAACTGTCACTGGAACCAGTCACTTCCGTAATATATCTAGGTGTATTGGCTGATTTTAAGTGGAACTACCACATAAAATTAATTGCTAGCAACGCAGATGTCAGACTGAGATTCATTGGAATAATCCTGAGAAAGCTTAGACCATCAATAGACGAAGTAGCTTACAAAACACTCGTTCGACCAGTACTCGAACACTGCTTTTCGGTATGAAATCGGTACTAGATAGAATAGAGGGAATAGAGATCCACGTTACGTTGCTGGTCTTTTAGTAAGTGCTAAACTGTGACGGTGATCGTCAGTCAGCTCCAGTGCCAGAGGTGTTCTGCATCACGATGCGGTATATTATTCAAATTCCGACATTTTCTGGAAGAGTCAGCCAGTATATTGCTTCCTCCTAAATACATATCGCGGAAAGACCACCAAAATGAAATTAGAGAGATTCGAACAATCGATCTTCCCACGAACCATACGTGACTGGAACAGGAAAAGTGGGGAGTCACAGTGGAACACAAAGTGCTCTCAGCCACACACCGTAATGTGGCTTGCGGCGCATTGATGTAGATATAGAAAATTTCACGTTGATCGTTAAATACTTCACCGTCCAACAAACCTTCGAAGTATTCTTTTTCGATTTTTCTACTCTACTTACTCTGAAAGTTTCATTTTTTTGAGAATAGTTATTCCCATGACTGACGCAGGTTACTTGATTCAGGCATCCAAAAGTCGTTTTAGCTGCATTCCTAGTAACAGTATTTGTGGAAAGCTGCACAAGTAATAATAAACAGTAAATAGAACTCATTAAGTGCAGACGTGGGTAAATTCTTTCTTCGGAATAAAGTTGTAATCAAGTAAATATTAAGCTACCAGTAGTGGATAGCACCTATCTGGATATCCTTTTAATTAATAGGTTAAATGTTGTTAGCATAAGCTTGAGAACTATTAAGCAGTACAGTGACAATTTTTTGTTAACACAGTGCACGGATTATGTTTATATGATGTTTCCACATCCCTGAAGGGATGAATGAAGGACTCGGAAGTAGTAGCTTTCCATGTGGGCTACTAATTCAGTTCTCGGCTTGACATCCCCTAACAATTAAATCGAAGTTATCTGCACAGCCAGGAGACAGTTCACTTGCTGTGTGGAATTGTCAGCCCGGTTCGACTCGCCAAACTACACTTCTTATCATTTTTTTAAAAAACCTCAAACAACACAGTCTTCAAAAAAAAATGGTTCAAATGGCTCTGAGCACTATGGGACTTAATTTCTGAGGTCATCAGTCCCCTAGAACTTAGAACTACTTAAACCTAACTAACCTAAGGACATCACACGCATCTATGCCTGAGGCAGGATTCGAACCTGCGACCGCAGCGGTCGCGAAGTTCCAGACTGTAGCGCCTAGAACCGCTCAACCACTCTGGCCGGCCACAGTCATCATTTTGTATTGGATCAGGTATTATTAAATACAGGTCATCAACATCCAGTAGTTTCTGAGAGTCTATATTAACCATGTCGGAAAGTTATTCCACCTATTTAACAAATCAAAGTAATTAATGTCACTACCTTTGTGATAAACAATTGACACTAATCAGTTTTATTACTATGCGCTGTTTTTAACAGCATAATGAAAGCCAAGTCAGTAATATGTAAGTCTCATTAAAATATTCTTTAACCCGTTACTAGTAACTATACAGAATACAACCAAGTGTGGACAGCTAAGAAAATGCTTAGAATACATCGCTGGTATATGTGGACAGGAAAACGTCTTACTTCTGGGCGTAAGTGGCACAGAAATAATGTAATTACGCACAGAAGTAAGACGTATTCCTGCCCACATGTACAAGCAATGTACTGCAATGTGAAATGAAACTGGAAGCCTAAGATACGTACTTGAAAATGACCCAAAGTTGAATCTAGCCGATCATTAAGATAATAAAAATATTACAGCATATGTGGACCATGGTTTCCTTCTCAAAACATGTGGAGGCTGTGGACCGCCACAAAAATAAAATTTAAAAATGTGTATTGTAGATGGAACAGCAAAATAATACCAGGGAATTAACGTATACAACTGTCTTTCGATTCTGTAACAAAAAAGTGACACGCCGTTTATAGGGTCCACTCCGCAATTTCAACAAAATCGAGTTCTAAAATTTGTTTTTAAAATCTGGCATACGAAATTTTAGTGGTCTACACATTAGCAGTCACAGACGAGAAGTTTCTGAAACGATATTGAGAATAATAATTCCATGAAAAAAGGGATCCATCTAGGATAACACCTTGCAGAACTTCGTTGTTCTTGCTAACTTCGGTCGACTTTATCTTCTAATTAAAGACACTGTAAAAATAAAGGAGGTTCTAGAAGCCAATAAAACGGAACCACTTTCACTAAGACGAGCTCTGATATTCGTTTTAATTATCACAATGCCCACAATCCCTACTTTTCTCTTTGTTTTGCGGGTCTACATCCATATTTTACCTTGTGAAGTTATTCTGTTCTTTTTATTTCGTTCTCTTCCTCGCTATAATATTACCTTCCGTAGCATTGCGAAAACTTTCCCTAGTTACCACCAGCACACATACAGTGTTTTTCCTCTGTTAATCATATCACGATGTCAGTTGAATTGAGACAATATTTTTCCCTAGCCTTCGTACAACGAAATAAGCATCAGGAAAAAACAAAAAAATGAGAAATATATAACTATGTCACATATTTTTACTTCACTTACCGTTACAGTCTCCTCAGTATCTCAACCTCCAAGAAAAAAGGGTTTAATATGATGTCCACAAGGGTAACATAGCTAAATTAAATTTCTGACTAAACATTAGCGCAAAAGATCAAGTAGAAAGGCAAAAGTAATCACGAAAAACTAGCCCGACAACAAATGTTGGCATCACTTCGATAGCATTTATCTTTCTTTCCGTTTGTAGATTACAGATACTAATGTATCTATTGCACTACTGATTATCCACACAACATGGACAAACGCCAAGCTCCGGTTTTCGAGCAATAAAATGACTCAGTTTATCTTGTCGCTGAGAAATTTATGATACAGAATTCTTTGTCTAATAAATAGACTCCGTAATGAAAGTTTTCAGTAACAATTATGTAAACTATTTTAGCAATTTTTATTCCGAGCTGTTTGAGATCGCCACGCATTTTAAAGGTCGGATCCGTTCAGAGAGGTTTCAGCATTCCACTCAAAGGGTAAGAAGCCTTAGTATCTCCGTAGCTTGAGGCAGAGGAAGAACGAGGAGGAAGGACGAGAGAGCTCCCTAACTGCACCGATCGGCAGTCGTTCTCCAGCACCAGCATTTGGGAACAATCAAGAAAAACCTCACAAAATTCACGGTCGAAACTAGGAGATTTAAATCATTGTAGTCTAACCGTGCACCTCCCTCTCTCTCTCTCCCTCTCTCTCTCTCTCTCTCTCTCTCTCTCTCTCTCTCTCTGTGTGTGTGTGTGTGTGTGTGTGTGTGTGTGTGTGTGTGTGAGAGAGAGAGAGAGAGAGAGAGAGAGAGAGAGAACTGTTCGGGATTCTGCCCTTTATGTGCCTGGGTTCTTTCCAGCAGTCGTGTCTCATCGAATGGGATGGGGCCAAAGGGTTCTCAATTAAAAATGTACTGGAGAGGATATCTAATCCTGGCGTTTACCCCATAGCAAAGCTAACCCACTAAGTGGATTATATTTTTCTTTAACGTTTTACGGACAACAGAGCTCAGCAAAACATTCTGAAGGAGTAATACACCTGTATGTGTGTATGCTGATGTATTTAATAGAGTAAGTCAGGTAACTCGCCCGACTTGTGCTGAAGTATACCTGAGCAAAAACTCTTGGCGACTAGCAATACTTTCTTTCTTCTGAAGTCTCAGGTGGAAAGAGCAGAACTGGATGTTTGACTTGCGGGTTTTTTCAGCTAATTTTCAGGCAAGCTGATAGTTGAATTAGGGTAATGGTTTGAAGGTTTCGGCATTTTCCTTACCACCAAGGGAAACGTCCCAAAAAACCTTGGATTGGGCCAGGGACCGGAACTATTTTTATTTCTGGGACAATATTTTCCATTGGCCCGTGTGTGTGTGTGTGTGTGTGTGTGTGTGTGTGTGTGTGTGTGTGTGTGCTTGTGCGTGAGCTTTTACGTTTTGAATATCGTTGAAATAGTGTGGCTGATTTTACGAAAAAAATTAATAATATGAATGTGAGAGTTGGCAAGCAATGCTTTACACTGACGCCAACAGTGTGTTCGAGTTGCCGCAGTTCCGTGTACTGGGCTGGCCGGCCGATAAATCTGCTGCCGAAATCACCAGGCCGTTAACGCGGAAATGTTGACAGTGCTTGAGCAAGCATGAAGATTTAACGGCGACTGCCATGAATACGGGAACCTAAATTTGCAGACCGGCCATTACGGAATTACGGCACAAGTTTTTATGTGTCGCCCTGTAATGGATTACGTAACTTCGCGAGTCATGAATACGAGATTTTAAGGTCAGAGATGTTTTGAGAGGCCATACCATTTGGTAACAGTTCATGCGTCATGAATGTTTCCTTGTGTATTCCTTTACGCGCAGCTCTGACGAAGTTAAGGTACAGGACATAGTTTCCTTTTTCATTTTCTCGTCGTACAAGCAGTAATTTCCTGTAGCAAATGCTACACTTGGTTGCGAAATTATTTACTCATAATATCAATGACGCGTTTCGACATTTTGAGGCATCATCAGATGTTGAAGTAGCTGTATATGTAACCCATCCGCCATAAATCCATATAAAATGGGAAATGGAAGCAACAGTAACTAGATGTGTAATGTGATTACTGTTTCGTCCATCTTCCATTTTATATGGCTTTATGACGGGTAGGTTACATATGTAACTACTTTAACACAATATAATGATGCCCAAAAGGGTAAAAAGCGTCATTGATATTAAATAATTTCGCAGAAAGGAGTGTTTTTATACTGAAGTAATTCGAAAGTGGTTGTAGTAGCACTCTGACACGATGGATTGGAGTAATTTTTACAGCATGTACACACAAACTACGAAAGCCACTGAATAGCGTGCGTTGTGATTTTACATGTATTACGGGCTGGGTTATGGTACTTGCAGTAATCTCAGCTATAAGCCTTCATTACTTCGGACCCCATGCTCTGTGCGACAGAAGGAAATTACATGCTACAAATGTACAAGTAATTGCGTGAAATTAGCTTAATCAACCTTCCGTAATGACGGTATGTGATCTTAACGTACTGTAGTGGAGCCATGCAGTATTGTTTCGTTGCTATTGGGAGTATTTCAAAATAAAGGATAACAATCACTCTGAAACAGAAAAATACCATTAAATAAATTCCAATTTCTCTTAATGTTATATTGGCAACTTAACGTCATTTCGACATTTGCTTATATTGTAACATTTATATTACTAATATGTAGCAATTATACATCTACGGCACCTTTAGTCTGCAAGTATAAAGTTAAAGCCTTTTCCTTAGACCGAATAGTTCTGTCGTTTTCTTATACATTACCTTAATTAAAAGGGTGGCGAAATTGGTGCAGCTGTAGGAAGAAGAGGTACACAGCATCGACTATGTTAAAAGTAAGTCCTTTGGACTTACATAATCGATCAAGACATTGATTTTCTTTTTTCTATATCTTATACCGCCTCACGTAGTATCGAAACTTGTTCTAAGAAAAGTATTAACTTCATTGCCTCTCGGAAAGATGCGACAGCTGTGAAATAATTAGGAAGGTGGACATTTCTAAACCCACCAGATTGAGGTCTCTTCACGCCGCAGTCGAACAGCCGAAGAATTTGCGTTTAACTACAGGGAAGTGTGGCGGCTTATGGTATAGCTGGCAGCTGTGGCCTAGCGGTTCTAGGCGCTGCAGTCCAGATCTGCTCTGCTGCTACGGTCGCAGGTTCGAATCCTGACTCGGGCATGGATGTGTGTGATGTCCTTATGTTAGCAAGGTTTAAGTAGTTCTAAGTCTAGGAGACTGATGACCTCAGATGTTGGAAGTCTCATAGCACTTTGAACCATCCATCCAAAGCTTATGGTCTGTGATTGTCTTTTCTCAGCTGCTATTCTCCTTCTTCCCCCCCCCCCCCCCAATCTCTCTCTCTCTCTCTCTCTCTCTCTCTCTCTCTCTCTCTCTCTCTGTGTGTGTGTGTGTGTGTGTGTGTGTGTGTGTGTGTGTGTGAGAGAGAGAGAGAGAGAGAGAGAAAGAGAGAGAGAGAGAGAGAGAGCCTGTACGCGAGCGCAAGTCGAAATCCTGTAATTGATATGTAGTAGCGCTCGCCAGATTTGATCTGCAAGACGGGGATTTCTCCGCGTACTCTGGATGAGAACCTTCACCCTCTAGTCTCTCTTCCCCGAACATTCACTACAGTTATAGAAGCACACGAGATGTCGGCTGTGTCCGCAAGAAAGGGTTAATAATTCTTTATGGTTTTTACATAAAACTTGCAGACAGGAGACGGCTCTTTTGTGAGATGGGCACCTACACAGTTCAGCTTGCAAATGTACTTAAATGTAATTTACTTTTCAAATATTTTCGGACTACACTTATTTTAATCAACGAAATTAGTGTGCAGTGATGAAGAAACCGTCAGCTTAAATGGCCATTCAATTCTGTTCCTCGAGAAAAGTGTTGGTAAGATTCGCATTACGAGAAACATTTGTTAAAGTTCAGAATCATCTCCTACTCTTGCGTTCGAAAGAGGTGACGCAGCGGTTCAGGCGCTGGACTCGTACCTGGGAGATCGGAGATTTGTATCCCCGTTCGACCATCCCCGTTCGACCATCCAAATTAAAATTTTCCTTGGTTTCGCTAAACCGGTTAAGACAAACACCGGGGAGGTTCCTCTGAAAGAGCACTGCCTATTTCCTTATCCGTCCTGCCGGGCTAGAGTTCCTATGATAACCTCATCACCGAACCGTTAAACTCTGATCTTTCTTTTGGTCACTTCTCTTCGGAAACACCCCCATTTTATGAGTCGAGTGTTCCAAAGGTGGGCTGATTTATCACAGTCTAATAGAATGCAAGAAATTCTTTGAAGCTGTAAGTACCATTTAGAGGGGCTAGTTGTAGTCCTGGTTTTAGATTCCAAAAGTGTCTTCTTTATGATAAGGTTAGGAGGTTTACGACAGGAATGTAGCCTCAGGACAATCGGCATCACAGTTTAGCGGGGTACTGAGTTCGCACAACAGCTGTAGGAAGATTGCTACGTGGTATCACCGTGTAGTTAAAAACTTGTGAATTCCTAAGGGACCAAACTTCTGAGGTCATCGGTCCCTAGACTTACACACTACTTAAACTAACTTATGCTAAGAACAAGACACGTACCCATACCCGAGGGAGGACTCGAACCTCCGGTGGGAGGGGCCGCGCAATCCGTGACATGCCGCCTCGAACCGCGCGGCCACTCCGGGACGTTGTTCCCGCTTGCTATTGTGTAGCTGTGTAAGAAACATCTGCACATACGCTGCAAAAAGCATGAAGAACGTGAGAAAGTTGTATTGTTCTTTCTAAACGATCAGAATTCTGTTCTTAGCCTTTAGTTTTCATAGAACGCTATTTTCAAGCTTTAAAAATAGCATTCTTTTCACAAGTTTTGTTTCCTACAGTTCTTACTAAAGAAAAGATGTCCAGCTCTTTTTTAACCACAGCCTATGGAACAATTAAGCCTTTAACTTCCTCTTAGCCTTATACTGAGTTAGGCAGTAATAGGAGGAACTATAGTCCTTCGCGACTAGTAGTAATCTGTGTAGCTTTCTTTTCTTTTTGTATCTCAGTGTGGCTATAAAGCTGAAACCGATTATCTGAAAGTAATTAACTTAAATATAACGAAAGTAGTGTCAGCAAGTTCACTATTTACTATGTCCGGCAGGACATGTGGTTAAATTACACTGCGCAACACAATTAAATGATCACTTTTAGAAACCCCAAAAACTGTCTGATACGATACGAAATTTTGAAATTTAACTCAAAGCTGCCTCCAACTTTGCTCTGTAGGGCTGCAGAAGCGTGCTTCCCTACGACATCACCCTAGAGCTCGGCTGCGCTTCAAACAGCAAGGCGTCGACACATGCGAAAAAAGTCCGGAGCTCAGAAGTCCATATGATGAGTAAAGTGAGTTAATTACGTCACATTGGCACCAAATTACACCACAAATCTGTCCAACGCCATCGTGGACTTTTATCACTGTGGGAAGGTCGTCACACAGGCTCTTACTCATATTTCACCCCGTCTTTTGACCCTCTGCGATAGAGATCAGAATAAAAAGCAATAAAATCACGAGGTCAATGGACGGCCGAAGAAAATATTTCAGATCTAGAAGAAAAAGCCTCAAGAGGTGGTATAAAGGGCGTCAATGAAACCACCTATACCCATGTTGCATTGATTCCCACACATTTTGCAGTTGAAAACGATAGTTCGCAGTGCGATGAGCAACAGTAAGAAGATCGACACTGCTGACAACCCACGAACGATTCAAACCTTCCCTAAGGACATCGTAGAGCTGCAACCCCACTGATAATGATCTGACCCCTTTCGAAAGTAGTGCAACCACAATATTTGGTCTGGTTTACAGCACAGAACCACTAAGGATCGTTCAAAACTATTTGACGAAATCTAAATATGATCCTAAGCAGCGAAGGTTGCTTATGCTTACTCAGTCCTCTGTTTTTCGCGCCCTCCTGTGGCATAATCATGGGAAAGGGGGAGGGGAGTGAAAATTAAAACGTGAATGAAACGGGAAATAGTCCCAATAAGATCCCTCGTTTGGGCGACTCTCTCGGTCCCACACACTCAGCTAAGTTGCACGCTTTAAAAATGTGCCTTTACAGAGACTTCGACAGCCATTCACCAAAGTGATACTCCGCTGCTGCTCTAGCGCCTGAGAGCAGGCAACCCCTTCGAAGAGGTGTCGATGTTGTTGCCTACCCTCAGGCGCTACATCGCTAATCAAGTGAATGACTGTTCAAGTTTCTGTACAGGTACGTTTTTAAAGCGTCCAGCAAATGTGTGAGTATGCTGCCAAACTGGGGAGTCATAGAGGGTGTTTTCAAATAATATATCCAATACGATGAGAAAGAGAATTAATTCCCTGGATAATAATCAAATCAAGATTACTATTAAAGACTGGGACTGCGCCTTTCCATCTTTGATTTCCAGAAGTCATAGGCACTTCAAGCTGAAATAACTGCTTAACATTAATGCATGTGTGAATATTGCAGCTGCCACTCCCCCCTCGTCATCACGTCACGTTGTTGTTGTGGTCTTCAGTCCTGAGACTGGTTTGATGCAGCTCTCCATGCTACTCTATCCTGTGCAAGCTTCTTCATCTCCCAGTACCTACTGCAACCTACATCCTTCTGAATCTGCTTAGTTTATTCATCTCTTGGTCTCCCTCTACGATTTTTACCCTCCACGATGCCCTCCAATGCTAAATTTGTGATCCCTTGATGCCTCAAAACATGTCCTACCAACCGATCCCTTCTTCTAGTCAAGTTGTGCCACAAACTCATCTTCTCCCCAATCCTATTCAATACCTCCTCATTAGTTACGTGATCTACCCACCTTATCTTCAGCATTCCTCTGTAGCACCACATTTCGAAAGCTTCTATTCTATTCTTGACCAAACTAGTTATCGTCCATGTTTCACTTCCATACATGGCTACACTCCATACAAATACTTTCAGAAACGACTTCCTGACACTTAAATCTATACTCGATGTTAACAAATTTCTCTTCTTGAGGAACGCTTTCCTTGCCATTCCCAGTCTACATTTTATATCCTCTCTACTTCGACCATCATCGGTTATTTTACTCCCTAAATAGCAAAACTCCTTTACTACTTTAAGTGTCTCATTTCCTAATCTAATTCCCTCAGCATCACCCGACTTAATTTGACTACATTCCATTATCCTCGTTTTGCTTTTGTTGATGTTCATCTTATATCTTCCTTTCAAGACACTGTCCATTCCGTTCAACTGATCTTCCAAGTCCTTTGCTGTCTCTGACAGAACTACAACGTTATTGGCGAACCTCAAAGTTTTTACTTCTTCTCCATGAATTTTAATACCTACTCCGAATTTTTCTTTTGTTTCCTTTACTGCTTGCTCAATATACAGATTGAATAACATCGGGGAGACGCTACAACCCTGTCTCACCCCTTTCCCAACCAGTGCTTCCCTTTCATGCCCCCCGACTCTTATAACTGCCATCTGGTTTCTGTACAAATTGTAAATAGCCTTTCGCTCCCTGTATTTTACCCCTGCCACTTTCAGAATTTGAAAGAGAGTATTCCGGTTAACATTGTCAAAAGCTTTCTCTAAGTCTACAAATGCTAGAAACGTAGATTTGCCTTTTCTTAATCTTTCATCTAAGATAAGTCGTAAGGTCAGTATTGCCTCACGTGTTCCAACATTTCTGCGGAATCCAAACTGATCCTCCCCGAGGTCGGCTTCTACCAGTTTTTCCATTCGTCAGTAAAGAATTCGCGTTAGTATTTTGCAGCTGTGACTTATTAAACTGACTGTTCGGTAATTTTCACATCTGTCAACACCTGCTTTCTTTGGGATTGGAATTATCAAAAAATGGCTCTGAGCACTATGGGACTCAACATCTTAGGTCATAAGTCCCCTAGAACTTAGACCTACTTAAACCTAACTAACCTAAGGACATCACACACACCCATGCCCGAGGCAGGATTCGAACCTGCGACCGTAGCAGCCCCGCGGTTCCGGACTGCAGCGCCAGAACCGCACGGCCACCGCGGCCGGCGATTGGAATTATTATATTCTTCTTGAAGTCTGAGGGTATTTCGCCTGTCTCATACATCGTGCTCACCAGATGGTAGAGTTTTGTCATGACTGGCTCTCCCGAGGCCATCAGTAGTTCTAATGGAATGTTGTCTACTCCCGGGGCCTTGTTTCGACTCAGGTCTTTCAGTGCTCTGTCAAACTCTTCACGCAGTATCTTATCTCCCATTTCGTCTTCATCTACATCCTCTTCCAATTCCATAATATTGTTCTCAAGTACATCGCCCTTGTATAAACCCTCTATATACTCCTTCCACCTTTCTGCTTTCCCTTCTTTGCTTAGAACTGGGTTGCCATCTGAACTCTTGATATTCATACAAGTGGTTCTCTTCTCTCCAAAGGTCTCTTTAATTTTCCTGTAGGCAGTATCTATCTTACCCCTAGTGAGACAAGCCTCTACATCCTTACATTTGTCCTCTAGCCATCCCTGCTTAGCCATTTTGCACTTCCTGTCGATCTCATTTTTGAGACGTTTGTATTCCTTTTTGCCTGCTTCATTTACTGCATCTTTATATTTTCTCCTTTCATCAATTAAATTCAATATTTCTTCTGTTACCCAAGGATTTCTATTAGCCCTCGTCTTTTTACCTACTTGATCCTCTGCTGCGTTCACTACTTCATCCCTCAGAGCTACCCATTCTTCTTCTACTGTATTTCTTTCCCCCATTCCTGTCAATTGTTCCCTTATGCTCTCCCTGAAACTCTCTACAACCTCTGGTTCTTTCAGTTTATCCAGCTCCCATCTCCTTAAATTCCCACCTTTTTGCAGTTTCTTCAGTTTCAATCTGCAGTTCATAACTAATAGATTGTGGTCAGAATCCACATCTGCCCCTGGAAATGTCTTACATTTTAAAACCTAGTTCCTAAATCTCTGTCTTACCATTATATAATCTATCTGATACCTTTTAGTATCTCCAGGATTCTTCCAGGTATACAACCTTCTTTTATGATTCTTGAACCAAGTGTTAGCTATGATTAAGTTATGCTCTGTGCAAAATTCGGCTTCCTCTTTCATTCCTTCCCCCCAATCCATATTCACCTACTATGTTTCCTTCTCTCCCTTTTCCTACTGACGAATTCCAGTCACCCATGACTATTAAATTTTCGTCTCCCTTCACTACCTGAATAATTTCTTTTATCTCGTCATACATTTCATCTATTTCTTCATCATCTGCAGAGCGAGTTGGCATATAAACTTGTACTACTGTAGTAGGCATGGGCTTTGTGTCTATCTTGGCCACAATAATGCGTTCACTATGCTGTTTGTAGTAGGTAACCCGCACTCCTATTTTTTTATTCATTATTACACCTACTCCTGCATTACCCCTATTTGATTTTGTATTTATAACCCTGTAATCACCTGACCAAAAGTCTTGTTCCTCCCGCCACCGAACTTTACTAATTCCCACTATATCTAACTTTAACCTGTCCATTTTCCTTTTTAAATTTTCTAACCTACCTGCCCGATTAAGGGACCTGACATTCCACGCTCCGATCCGTAGAACGCCAGTTTTCTTTCTCCTGATAACGACGTCCTCCTGAGTAGTCCCCGCCCGGAGATCCGAATTGGGGTCACAGGAGGGTACAAAACAGGAGGGCTGAAAAGGCGTAAACACAATTTGCTGATTCGGGACACGTGAAAGAATCGTCGAATGGTTTTGAACAGTTCCTAGTGGCACCACCCCGTATACCGGAGTAAAACCTGCTACACTCCACAGACGTCAGGTCACGGTCAACGTGACTGCAGCCCCACGATGTCCTTACAGCAGGGTTAAACGCCCAGGAAGTTGGAGCTATTTTCAGATGTTGTCGAGGAAAATTCATGAAAACTAAATCGGGGTATACGAGCGTAGTCTTTCGCTGTCAGAGTTCATTTCGATAAAAATCCTTCTGCTTGCACGAAAGCGTCTATGTAATAAAAGTGTCAAGGTTTCGGTTGTAACTGCTCCCTCGCTGCTGAAGGCAGCCTCCAACAGCAGCCAACCCGCATGCAATTCTAGAACATGTGGTGCGGTCTCACACCAGAAGGATTTCATTCGAGTTAATCATGGTGATCGTACGAGTATCCAAATTTCGTTCCCTACTAAACTGATATCATTTTTTAACCAGTGACTTGCGCAAAACAGATCTGAATTACGTGCACAGTCTATCATGACACTTCAGCATATTAGGAAATCTAACAACAGTACACTTCATCAGGATCATTACGTTCATTCGAAGTAGAATAAGTATATATTGACTAACTGTCATTCAGTAAACGTACTGCAGTCACTTAGAAAAATGGGTTAAACTCACACTGATGGTAGAATAATCTTGTGAAGACATATCTCGATTCTGTTTTGTTACCGTGTCTCGAGTGAGCATAAAGAAAGTGTTCTTCAACAGTAAAAAGTTATTTTATCCATGCTGTGTCTTGTTAAACTCTGGAGCTTTTATTCAGTTAAGGACTAATGAATGAGGGTGCTACAGGCCACCAAAAAAGAAAAAAAATATTGCAGCCACTTTTCATTTAAGAAACATTTGAAAACTTAGTGACAGTTGTTGGTGCGTCAGCTTCACCAGCTAGAAAACATTTGAGCACAGGCCCGTGTAATTACCGTTAACGAACCGCAAAATCAAATGGTTCCTTTTTTCTCGGCACTCCTTTTCCTCCCGTTGACTCCGGAACCGCGAACGCTGTTTGACGGCATTGCTCTAAATAAATAATCGCCCGAAGGCGATGCAATATTAACGGCGCCTCGCCCGCTTTTCCCCAGTGGCACAATGGCTCCAGCGCCGCAGAAAACAGCCCCGGGCCGCTTTTGTCCCTAATCTGCGGCCGACCGGGTCAGCCAAGGTTGTGACAATGGGCGCCCGCAACAATAGCGGCCGTTAAGTTATGCACCCCCGCCTTAAAAATGCAAATAACCAGCGGCCGCGGGGGCGGTCGGACCCTGGGCGAGAGGCGCTGGCCGCCGCGGTGCTTAAACCGCGCCCTGTGCTCCTGCTGGTGGTGGGCGGTCAAGGCCACAGTGCGCGAATCTGCGCCCTCGCGGTCGGGTTTCCTCCCGACTCCAACAGCCAACGTCGCCAGAGCCTGCGGCACGTCGTGCAGCGGGGATGGCTGATCGTCTCGAAATGTGATCGTTCCACCGATGCCGAGGAACGCAGCGTATCAAGAAGTAAATTACGCATGTCGTCTCGGGCTAAGACCATTGCGCAACAAGAGTGTCGCATTGCTAGGAGAGACTAAACATTCCGAATTTTCAGCAGACATACTCTAATGTGACAGAAGTCCCTGGATACCACCTAATATCGTATCGGACCTCATTTTGCCCGGCGTAATCCAGCAACTCGGCGTGGCGTGGACTCAAAAAGTCGCTGGAAGTCTCCCGCAGAAATATTGAGCCGTGCTGCCTCTACGTCCGTCCGTATTTGCGAAATTGTTACCGGTGCAGGATTTTGTGCATAAACTGCCCTCTCAATTACGTGTCGTACTCTACTGATCAATAAAATTGCTACACCAAGAAGAAATGCAGATCATAAACGGGTATTCATTAAACAAATATATTATACTAGAACTGACATGTGATTACATTTTCACGCAATTTGGGTGCACAGATCCTGAGAAATCAGTACCCAGAACAACCACCTCTGGCCGTAATAGCGGCCTTGATACGCCTGGGCATTTAGTCAGAGCTTGAATGGCGTGTACAGGTACAGCTGACCATGCAGCTTCAACACGATTCCACAGTTAATCAAGAGTAGTGACTGGCGTATTGTGACAAGCCAGTTGCTCAGCCACCATTGACCAGACGTTTTCAATGGGTGAGAGATCTGAAGAATGTGCTGGCCAGGGCAGCAGTCGAACATTTTCTGTATCCAGAAAGGCCCGTGCACTACCTGCAACATGCGGTCGTGCGTTATCCCGCTGAAATGTAGGGTTTCCCAGGGATCGAATGAAGGGTAGAGCCACGGGTCGTAACACATCTGAAATGTAACGTCCACTGGTTCAGGGTGCCGTCAGTGCGAACAAGAAATGACCGAGACGTGTAACCAATGGCACACCATTCCATCACGCCGGGTGGTACGCCGGTATGGCGATGCCGAATACACGCTTCCAGTGTGCGTTCACCGCGATGTCGCCAAACACGGATGCGACCATCATGGTGATGTAAACATAACCGGGATTCATTCGAAAAAATGACGTTTTGCCATTCGTGCACCCTGGTTCGTCGTTGAGTGCACCATCGCAGGCGCTCCTGTCTGTGACGCAGCGTCAAGGATGACCGCAGCCATGATCTCCGAGCTGACAGTCCATGCTGCTGTAAACGTCGTCAAACTGTTCGCGCAGCTGGTTGTTGTCTTGCAAAGGTCCCCATCTGTTGACTCAGGGATCGAGACGTGGCTGCACGATCCGTTACAGCCATGCGGATAAGACGCCTTTCATCTCGACTGCTAGTGATACGAGGCCGTTGGGATCCAGCACGGCGTTCCGTATTACCCTCCTGAACCCACCGATTCTATATTCTGCTAACAGCCATTGGATCTCGACCAACACGAGCAGCAATGTCGCGATACGATAAACCGCAATCGCGATAGGCTACAATCCGACATTTATCAATGTCGGAAACGTGATGGTACGCATTTCTCCTCCTTACACGAGGCATCACAACAACATTTCACCAGTCAACGCCGGTCAACTGCTGCTTGTATATGAGAAATCGGCTGGAAACTTTCCTCATGTCAGCACGTTGTAGGTGTCGTCACTAGTGCCAACCTTGTGTGAATGTTCTGAAAAGCTAATCATTTGCATATCACAGCATTTTCTTCCTGTCGGTTAAATTTCGCATCTGTAGCATGTCATCTTCGTGATGTAGCAATGTTAATGGCCAGTAGTGTAAATGTTCGATGGGATTTATGTCTAACGATCTGGGTGACTAAAGCAAACCAATTACGAACAGATGTGGCCCGGTGATATGGCCCGTTGCCATCCATAAAAATTCCATCCTTGCTTGGGAACAGGTAGTCCTTGAATGGCTGCAAAAGGTCTCCAACCGCCCGATCATTACCGTTTCCAGTCAATGATAGGTTCAGTTGCACCAGAGGACGCAGTGCATTCCATGTAAACACATCCCACACCATTGTGGAGCCAAGACTGCACCGTGCCTTGTTGGCTACTTGGGTCCGTGGCTTCGTGGGGTCTGCGCTACACTCGAACCCTACCATCAGCTCTTACTAGCTGTATTCGGGGTTTGTATGACGAGGCTATGTTTCTCCAGTCGTCTAAGGCCCAACGAATGTGGACGAGGGCGCACGAGAGGTGCTGCAGGCGATGTCATGCCATTAGCAAAGTCACTCGCTTCGGTCGTCTGCCTCCATTGCCCATTAACGACACATTTCATTCCACTGTCCTAATTGATATGTTCTTCGCACGTCTGGCTTTGATTTCTGGGGTTATTTCGAGCAGAGTTGCCTGTCCGTTAGCACTCAAAACTCTGCGCAAACGCGGCTACTCTCAGTGGTGGAGGCCGTCGGCAATTGCGTTGTCCGTGGTGTGAGGCAATGCCTGAAACTTAGTATTTTCGACATAGTCTTGACACTGTGGACCTGTAAGTGTTGAATTCCGTAACGATTACCGAAATGGGATGCCCCATGCGCCTAGCTTCAAGTACCGTTCAAAGGATATTAACTCCAGTCGTGCGGCCATAATCACGTCGAAATACTTTTCACGTGAATTACCTGAGTACCAATGACAGCTCCGCCAATTCACTGTCCTTTTCGTACCTTTTCTACGAGATACTACCGCCATCTGTATATGTGCATGTCGCTATCCCATGAATTTTGTCACCTTAGTGTAACTGCTTAATTCTGAGTCATTAAACCCTACTGTATCTCACAAGCGACAATGTACGTGCCTTCACAAATCGCACCTTTCTTTTTTTCCGTAAGGCGATGTTACTCTTTGTAATGTGTAGGTTAGAAACACATTAAATTGTAAGAAACGATGACCAGTAAATTAATGAAGTATTGGAGCCTAAAGAAATCAGGAACGAAGATGATCTAGTGCAAAGAAGATTCACCATTAGATTTAAATAAAATTAGGGAACGACTCACTACTGGATGAAGTCAGTCTCCTACATAGGAAGCAAGAATAGACAGGTTGAAACAAACAAACAAGAAAAGCATCAGAAGTATACTGACGTAGGTAAAGAAAACGTTCTTCAAACAAAGGAAGTCTACTGATATTAGTTATTCACACGGAACTGTGGATAATATTCCTGAAAGTGTAGGTCTGAAGTTCGGCGTTTTGTGCACGTGCAGCGCGAACTATGGGAGATCCGGAACAGAAAAAAGGGCTGGCATTTCAAGGGTAGTACTATTCAAGGATAAAGAATAAAGGGATGAAGTGTGTCAAAGAATAGGTGAGGAAAACAGTCTGTGGAAGAACCTTACCAGGACAGATAAGTGGGACATGTGACAAGATATCCAGGAAAGATTTACTTGGAACAAGTGGCAGAAAGGAAAATTAGTTGGGGCAGTCGAATGTTAGAGCAGGCAAAACATATTATAGAGTATGTTGAGTGTAGCAGTGCCATTATGATGAAAAGGTTAGTTCACAATACTTTAAGTTGGTGAAAACTGAACGACTCTATTCATACACTTGCCAGTTACACAAAAATAAATGTTTCTAAAATTCCCTACGTGGTTCACTAGCTAAACTGATGTATATTACATAGGCTTTTTTTCCTTTTTTCCAGAGTCATACTGGCACCACAGTTACAGTGAGTGCCACAGATCGCGTCAAATTCAACATATCTAGGGAGAATTTCTGCAGTGTCATTTTGTAATATTTTCCGACAATCTTCTTTCTGATATACTTAAACACATGCTCAATAACTACCCTAAGTATTAATTCTCCATCGCCTTTCCTTCTGCCCAAACCCATTGTCAGTAATCGCTTTTCTTTAAGGTCGTTCAGTGGTGTAGCCCCGTAACTACAGCTGGACAGCGCCATATAGTCTTGACGCCACTAGTGGTGTGTTGCAGTAATGTGGTGCGGGGATGCCAGTGTGCCTCAGGACTCGAGACATGTAAATGTTTGCAAACAAAAAGTAATAACGTAACCTCATTTCTTCGATGTGATGCTAAAAACTTTAGCACACGGAGTTGTAACTAAATGCGAGAAAGTTTAAAAATAAAGGCACTCGTTTCTTGCACAGGCAATTACCAGCAATTGTTTTTGTGGAAGGAAAGGTGATAAAGAAATAATACTTGGGGTAGCTATTGAGCATATATTTAAGCACATTACAAAGAACTTTATGGGAAAATATTACAAAATGGTGACACCGTAGCATTTCTTCGAGGTATGTTGAATTTGACACGATCTGAGGCACGTACCACAACTGGTGCCAGTTTGAATCTGGAAAAAAAGGAAATAGGTCTATGTAATCTACGCCAGCAATCATTTGTTGGTAAATATTCTGAAAATAGCTACTTGAAAATCTCTGAAGTGTTTCACTTTGAAAATTTATGTCAGAGTTGTTTTAAAGTTCCCAAATAAAAAGATTGGTAATTGTTGGGATTATTCTGCGTGGCGTTTAGGAAAGTCATATTCCAAGAAAAGCTTCTCTGAAGTTTTGAAATGTATTATAGACACGAACAAATAAAAAAGTTCTACTTTTAGGAAACTCTTACCACTAATCCGCCACCTCAGGACTGCCCTGTTGTACTGTTCCCGCTGCGATCAAAATCATATCCAATAGTTTTATCAGAAAAAGACTGAAATATCGGTATGCCAATTCCATGAATGCATAAAAGTTTGCAGTTCCGTTTAGCACTACTCCAGCAGGGGCGTTGTTACGACGATTCGACTTCATATGCGTTCTGTATAAACTTACTACTTGGTATAATAACTTCTGGGCAGTTTCGACAAACAATAATTATTGTGAAGCCGAACGTCTGCATCGCACGTTCTCATTTCACGTGTTGAGAAATAAAAAGAAAACGGCAAAAATATTTTTAATCATATAGCTCAATCCGTAATTCACAGCAAAATCTAGGTCACCGTCTTTCAGTTTCTTAGAAGAGGCGCTGAGTCCTTCTGAATTGCTGCCAGCCTCAAACCTGTTCTTTGGACGCATTGGTGACATACCGCGTTGCGTACAATGTTTCCGTACCGTGTCTGCTCGATTTCACTTTTTTATCATTCATTCTTACTTGAAAGACAAAACTGTTTACTATAAGATCCAAGTAAACTATCAAAAGTCAATATGGCACACAAAAATCAAGAGCTGAAGCGAAAGTATTTTCTTTTTCGTACTCTTACTGATGCTTGCGGACTCAAGTTAACGTATTATAATTGTTTTAAAATGTCTCTAACTATAACCGGACGCTACAGGGGGTATCGAGTTGGCGCAAGTAGGCTGTTTTGGGTCCTCCGAGGCGCTAAAGAAGGAGCTCAGAGTCCACAGAACTATTTGTTTTTCAGGGATTGGACTTTTTGTTTTATATTTTAGTAGGTTCAAATCATCTTTCACGCCAATAAAAACAATGATTATCTGAAAATTCTACAGTGATGTTACCCCTTAACAATGGGCTAGCCCATTTTCTTTTCACTCCCCTTGTTGTGTGAAGGTGTTAAGCCTACAACACCCATCTGCTCTGAAAGGAAGTGATCGATGCGGCAGACGCCGTATTTAGTTGTTTTGTACGTATAACTTGAAGTATGTCGTTTCAAGGCAACGGCGCATTGAAAATTTATCACTACCCTAATCGTTAAATGTCAATTAATCATTCATCAACGATGTAAGTCTTCAGTAGATACTGGTATACCCAAACGAATAAAGAAATCACAAGATTCTGATGTAACATAATTGACAACGTCGTAGGTTACAGAGTCGAAGGAATTATATTCGTGTCCCGCTGTATGCTAGTTGCATCTCAATGTTGTTAGAACATTGTGGGACATTCGTATGAATGTAATATGCGTTGTTGTTTATATTTGCGCCTGATTAGAAAACGAAGAATGGGACAAATATTCCGCCCTTTGATCTCTATGAATGTTGACCCTTAAAATACTATAATTCTATGACACTATTATGGCGCTATCTCACTTTAATTCCTGAATAAGTGAACACAGGCAACACCTATATTGCCGGATGATTAAATTATGTCTATGTAATGTTTAATTACACTTTAAAGATTCACAAAAGCACTACCATTTGACCTTACAAAAATTTAAAATTCCTCACCTTATAGGCAAAGCATTTGCACTGAGTGTTAGCTCACATTTGTAATTCAAAACGATTATAAATGACAATGCCTCTGGCTACACAGTTGGTTTTACAACGTTTTTTTAATGAAGGATCGTTTTCCAGCCTGCTTTGTACGTCCTCAGATGCATCTCTGCGCACAGCAAAATTGTGCCCTTGTATGCATCTGAGGATGTGACCAGCGGTACCGAAATCGATTGCGTTCTAAAAAACTTATAAAACCGACTTTGCAGCCAGAGGTCCTTTCATTACTTATCATATACGGCTACGTCCCCACCATCCACTACGATGGAGAGTCAAGAGAATTCAAATTTCTATGGACAACTTGAAGATATTGAACGTTCGAAGAAAACTACAAGGATCATAGCACAGTATATGCTGCTCAGAAGATCTCGATGAAAACTTGCCTTCTGGAACCTGCAAGAATCTTACGAAAAGTGATGCATGCAATCGTCCGCTCACTGAATGAATGCACCACATGAAAAGCAGTTTTACGGAATAATTAAACATACTGAAGGCGAATGATCACAGTGGGATCCCAGATACTGAATAATATATGAAACCATGGCCACTGACTTCTTCACAATAACTGACTACGTCAGAGGTATCCACCAATGAGGACATATTATCGTAACAATAAATGTTCCTGGCTTAAAAGGTGTGTAAAACATAACAAATTCGAAGTTGACAACTATAACACGAAGCTTTCGAAATGTCCATTATCTCTACGTCTGTATCGACATAGCTAATCTGCAACTCACAATCAAGTGCCTGGTTCATTGAACCACCTTCAAGCTATTTCTCTACCTTTTCATTCTCAAACTGCGCGCAGGAGAATTTTTCCGCCTAGACCATATTTCTCCTATTTTATTTAAGGCGGTTGTTTCTCCCTCAGTAGGTGGCCACCAACAAAATATTTTTGCGTTCGGAGGAGAAAGCCGATGACTGAAATTTCATGAAAAGTTCCTGCCGCAACGAGAAACGCCTTTATTTTAATGATTGCAGCACCTACTCGCGTATCATATGAGTGACAGTTTCAGCCCTATTTCTCATTAATGCAAAACGTAATCTTCGCTTTGCTTTCCCCACAACACTATCTGTGTGATAGTTCCAATTTAAATTATTCATAATTGTAATCCCTCAAGTATTCAGTTGAATTCATAGCCTTTATATTTGTGTGATTTATCGTGTAACCGAAATTTAGTGGATTCCTTTTAGTACTCATGTTGTCCATGTCATACATTTCATTATTTATAGTCAATTACCACTTTCATCTCATGTATATCTATTGTCTAAATTATTTTGTAATTGTTTCTCATCATCTGATGAATTTACGAGACGGTGAATGACAGCATCATCTTCGAACAATCTAAAAGGGCTGCTCATATTGTCTGCTAAATCGTTTATACAGAGTAGGAACGGCAGAAGACGTATAACACTTCCTTGGGAAACGCCAGATATCATGCCTGTTTTACTATAAGACTTTCTGTCACTTACTACGAATTGTGACCTTTCTGACAGGAAATCACGAACCCCCGTTACACACGTGACACAATTCCATGCAAGCACGCACTTTGATTAGAAGTCGCTTGAGAAGGATGGTGCAAAAGCCTTATGGAAATCTAGGAAAATGGAATCGACTTGACATCTCCTGTCGGTAACACTCATTAGTTCGTGAGAGTAAAGAACTAGTTGTGTTTCACAGGAACGATATTTTCTGAATCGGTATTACTTGTAAATATCCGCGTGGGTTTAGCCGATCGTTCTAAGGCGGTGCAGACATGGACTGTGCGGCTGGTCCCGGCGGAGGTTCGAGTCCTCCCTCGGGCATGGGTGTGTGTGTTTTTCCTTAGGATAATTAGGTTAAGCAGTGTGTAAGCTTAGGGACTGATGACCTTAGCAGATAACTCCCATAAGATTTCACACGCATTTCAACATTTTTTGTAAATAAATCGTTTTCTTTGCCTATATGATGAAGTTCTAAAAGTATATGTTCCAAAATCCTGCTGCAAATTGACATGATATGCGTCTGTAATTCAGCGAATCCTGCTGCATATCGACATTAATGATATGGGACTGTAATTTAGTGTATTACTTCAACTATCTTACTTGAATATTAGTTCAAATGGCTCTGAGCACTATGGGACTCAACTGCTGAGGTCATTAGTCCCCTAGAACTTAGAACTAGTTAAACCTAACTAACCTAAGGACATCACAAACACCCATGCCCGAGGCAGGATTCGAACCTGCGACCGTAGCGGTCTTGCGGTTCCAGACTGCAGCGCCTTTAACCGCACGGCCACTTCGGCCGGCTGAATATTAGTGTAATTTGCACAACTGTTCAGCCTTTGGATACGGATCTCTTTAGAAGAGAAAGTTTGTATACAATTGCTAAGTTTGGAGCTATTGTATCAGCATACACTGAAAGGAACCTTAATGGCATATAATCTGAACCGTGGACTTTGCCCTCTTGAGTGTTTTAAGCCCCTTCGCCACACCGAAGGTGTTACTTCTAATACGGGGTGTATCAGAAAGACTCATTGGCACGTCTATACTTCTGAAACTAATAAACATATACAATGAATTTTGTCTTTTGATGAAATGGAAACTCAGAAACTATTTTTTCAGACCTTTTCATAGGTATTCAATATGCTCCCCTTGAGATGCACGGCATATGTCAATGCGGTATTCAGATTGTTCCCACACTGCAGCGAGCATGTCTTGAGTTACAGCTTCCACAGCTGCTGTTATGTGATGTCCCAGTTCATTAATCGTTGTTGGTAACGTAGGCACATAAATAGAGTCTTTTATAAAATCCCACAAGAAATAATCACATACAGTCAGGTCCGGTGACCTTGGAGGCCAGTAATGTAAGGCTGAATCCAGTGCGAGCGATCCATCGTTCAGTAATTCTTTGGTTTAAAAATTCCCGCACTTCCAGATGGAAATGTGGCGGTGCCACATCCTGTAGGTAAATGAAGTCGTTCGAATCAGTCTCCAACTGTGGGAAAAGAAAGTTCTGAAGCAAATCGAGATATGTGCTTCCTGTAACAGTGTTCTCAGCAAAGCAAAATGGATCACGCACCTTTTTCCGTGAAACTGCACAAAGCGCATAAAATTTTGGAGAGTCCCTCTCTCATACAGGTGCTCCTTACCTCATATTCTCACATTATGACGGTACACCTTTCCATTTAAATGAAGTGTTGCCTCGTCAGTAAACATGAAGCGTGGAAGGAAACTGTCATCCTCCATCTTGCCAAGAACGTAAGTACAGGACTCCACACGCTGTTGTTTGTCACCTTCACGAAGAGCTTGCAGTATCTGACTTTTGTACGGCTTCATGTGTAAACGTCGGCGCGGCACATGTCAGACTGACATCGAGGGCATGTTGAGCTGTCGAGCTGCATGGCGAACTAATTTCTGCGGATTCCTCGCGAAACTATGGTGGGTGCGTTCGACGTCTGTGTCATATACTCGGGGACGGCGCAACAATTTGCCTTTACACAAAGAACCTGTTTTTCGGAAATGTTCATGCCATCGTCCAATGCTTTGTGCTATAGGAGGATCCACACCATACTCAGTACGTAAGTCACGCTGAACAGTTATTACTGACCCGCACTGCGCAAAACGTAGAACAGAAAACACTCCCTGTTATTCTGACACCATTTTTACTAGAACTGAAGTAGGCGCACACTGTTGCTAACTAGCGGGAATCATGTAAAAGAGTTTTCTCTTTCCAATATCTCAAATATCTCAAACAACATAATAGTTATGATTTTTTTAAATCAGATTACTCTTTTTGATACTCCCTGTATATTCCCGTTGACAGTTGTTCTTGATTCGAAGTGTGGAATATTTACTTTTTGGTGAAAAGATTGGTTCAAATGGCTCTGAGCACTATGGGACTTGCCGGCCGCGGTGGCCTCGCGGTTCTAGGCGCGCGGTCCGGAACCGCGCGACTGCTACGGTCGCTGGTTCGAATCCTGCCTCGGGCATGGACGTGTGTGCTGTCCTTAGGTTAGTTAGGTTTAAGTGGTTCTAAGTTCTAGGGGACTGATGACCACAGCTGTTAAGTCCCATAGTACTCAGAGCCATTTGAACCATTTTTGAAGTATGGGACTTAACATCTGTGGTCATCAGTCCCCTAGAACCTAGAACTAGTTAGGGGGGTAGGACGTCAAACGGGTCGACCTGGAGCAGGAGAGGCACCACAGGACATTTTAATTTCCACTGTCTACACTTTTATAAACAAATTCATAAAACTTTGTCAGCATGACCAGGAAGGATTCAGGAGTGACACTGACAGCAGTGGAAGCTCAGAAACTTAACAAAATACATTTTTTTTACATGTGAAATTTCATCATTTTATCACTTACTATTGGCTGCATTTGTTGCTATAGGTACACTTTTCTTCATAAGTAAAATAGATTCTTCGATGAATTTTGCACAGCATGAAAACCATACTTACAGGTGTATGAAACTCTAGAATCCTACAAATCTATTAAAAGCTGTGGTAAAAATTGACTTAGTTAACTATAAAATTTGAGTTTTTTTTAAACATGAAGTTTAAGATGTAACAGCTCATTGATTAAGTAAGTTCTAGAGTTTCATACACCTATGAGTATGGTTTGTATTCTGTGCAAAATTCATCGAAGAATCTCCCTTACTTATGAAGAAAAGTGTACCTATAGCAACAATAGCAGTCAATAGCAAGTGAAAAAATGATGAAATTTCGCATGTAATAAAATTTATTTTGTTATGTTTTTGAACTTCCACTGCTATGAGTGTGAATCCTGAATCCTTCCTGGTCATGCTGACAAAGTTTTATGAATGTATTTGTAAAAGTAAAGACAATGGAAAGTAAAATGTCTTGTGGCGCCTCTCCTGCTCCAAATCGCCCCATTTGACGTCCTATCCCCCTTAAACCTAACTAACCAAAGAACATTACACACATCCATGCCCGAGGCAGGATTCCAACCTGCGACCGTAGCGGTCGCGCGGTTCCAAACTGAAGCACCTAGAACCGCTCGGCCACATGGACCGGCGTGAAAAGATTCCGGAAAACCTTTTTTAGTAAGTCTGCTTCAGTGATACTGTCATCAGTAGCAGCACCATTGCAATCGCGTAGTGAATGTATTGACTGTGCTTTACAATCGGTGTACTTTTCATATGAACAGAGTATCTTAAATGTTTGTTAAATTAAAACACGAAACAATCTAAAAATAGCAAAAGAGGGACTAAGGCAGTAGATACGGTCTGGGAAAGGTGAAGTATGGGGGCGAAACGAGTTGCTCACGAAACAAGTCCAGAAGTAGTCTGAGGGTCGCGAAGAGTGGAATGGCGGCGGGGTAGATGAAAAACGGTTTCGATGACACGTGGCCTTTGAAGAGCGGCCGCGACCCAGGGCTCGGGGGCGGCCCTCCAGGCCTGGAGACACTTTGAAGCCCGCCTCAACTCGATTAAAAACAAAGTGTGCTCCGGCGCCTTAAGTGGCCGCGCCGAGAGACGAGAGGCGGAGCGGGGCCGCCGTCTGCAGTGGCCGTCGAGGACCGCCTCTCCCGTCTGCTGTGCTTCCAGCTATTACCGCCCGTTCGAGGGCGCCGCCCCCGATACCGGCCTATGTGAGCTACTTGTGCTAGCGGCGGAAATTACAGCGGCGTTGGTAATATCGCCTGGAAACCCGCGCAGTCCGCTCAGTTTCTAGGCAGCACTGAATGGAAGCCTACAGCGATTCTTGTCAGTGTGTTATCGAGTTGCCAGGCTCTCCATTGAAGTACAGGATATTTATAATTAATCTTTCGCTACTTGAGACAGTATAGGCGGAAAACTATTTACCTCGAAAGGTACCCAACTTCATAGGAATGATGCAGCCTGTGAGCGGTAGGATTTGCGTTGTTAGTAGTGTTAGCGCCATGATGTGCCAAACGGCTCTGAGCACTACGCGACTTATCTTCTGAGGTCATCAGTCGCCTAGAACTTAGAACTAATTAAACCTAACTAACCTAAGGACATCACACACATCCATGCCCGAGGCAGGGTTCGAACCTGCGACCGTAGCGGTCGCTCGGCTCCAGACTTCAGCGTCTAGAGCCGCACGGCCAATCCGGCCGGCCCATGATGTGCCGTTAGGAGACGGTACTCGTCGTACGGCGACGTAGGGCTGAAACACAAGCATCAGTGTGTATTACAGTAGCAGGCAATCAACAAGGGGCTATACTAGTAAAGTTGTTTTCTCACAACAACAACAATAGCTTTCTGGAGAGGGCAACCAGAGCTCAGAGATTCTGAGAATAACATTAACAACAATGACAACACTCAATCAGCATCCACATTATCATCAGAATTATAACAATTAAAAAGTCAAAACTGATGAGATGTTTCGAAGAGCCAA
This sequence comes from Schistocerca americana, assembly GCF_021461395.2. NCBI lineage: Eukaryota > Metazoa > Arthropoda > Insecta > Orthoptera > Acrididae > Schistocerca > Schistocerca americana. The sequence continues at coordinate 395,030,485 of NC_060121.1, forward strand.
GCAGCTGTATGAAGATGATTCATTCGCAACTACCGGTTTCACGTCAGTATAATGCATCTTCACTTTGAAATGTTTATATTTATACAACGAAAATTGACGATTTCGGGGTGTTACATGCGTTAAGAGTCAAACCACGTTGGTGTGTTATCATAATAAAATTGAGCACAAAAATGGTTCAAATGGCTCTGAGCACTATGGGAATTAACATCTGAGGTCATCAGTCCTCTAGAACTTACAACTACTTAAACCTAACTAACCTAAGGACATCACACATACATGCCCAAGGCAGGATTCGAACCTGCGACCGTAGCAGTAGCGGCGCCTAGAACCACTCCGCCACCGTGAATGGCAACTGAGTACAACCAAAAGAGATCAATATGTGCAAAGGATGACAGCTGAATTAGCCAGGCCGAATAAACCCCGTAGAATCTATTACAAGATCCAGCAGACACCAGCTGTATAATACCAGTATAAGTAAAACTTAAAATCCTGTGTGATTCTAACAAGAATCTTTTGGGGGTAATAAATTTTATTTTGACACCCCACCACTGTGGGCCCCTCCAATCCTGCCTGGGCATGGATGTGTGTGCTCTCCTTAGGTTAGTTAGGTTTAAGTAGTTCTAAGTCTAGGGGACTGATGATCTCAGATGTTAAGTCCCATGGCGCTCAGAGCCATTTGAGCCTACCAATGTGGTTTGATTCTTAACGTGCACAGCTTCTCGAAACCTGGGACACCGTCTACCTTGTGGAACTATAACCATTATAAACTTGAAGATGCGCCTAGAGTTATGTGAAATTGGTTGTTGCGAATAAAGCGCCTTCATACAGCTATGCGACTTTTGGAAACACCTCTTCATTCTTGTCTTTTTAATTGCTATAATACTTACGATAATTTTAAGATAATTTGAATGATTATTGAGTGCTTAGGGTTGTTATCGTTATTTACAACAGCAACAGCGTTGTTAATCCTTGCGAGTATCTGGCCATCAAAGGTGAAGAACATGATTCGGAAGGTGAAATTTTCCTAGGGGAGGCCGATGACCAATTGCGCCACAAATTGTTGAATAAATTACTGTTGCCATGACTGAGAATGTTGGACACAATGTTTGATCGTCGAGCGATGCACTTGCTGTTTCTCGACAAGTAAACTTTCCATGATCCATCGTTCGAGAAGGGTTGTGAACAAATGTAAAATCATCTCCGTGCAAAGTTCCTGGCTGTTGTAGATGCTATTGGTCGTCACACTCAACAACGTCTGTAATCTGGATCGTAAAATTAGTACGTAATTAACAGATGGAAATACTCGTATAAATGTGTTTCTTTCAATGGTTTATTCGTTGTTTCTCTAACACGTGCCCTTACAAATTTTCCACAAAGTTCTATTGTCTTTGGCTCCCACGTTTATTGTTTGGGCCCTCTCAAGTAACGAATGTTTAATTACAACCATCCTGCAGATGAGTTATAAACGCGTGCGCTTCAGTTCCTCAGGATATTTTAGATAAACAGATGAAGTCCAATACTTGCTGCTGGCCATTAAAACTGCAAGACGAGAGAGGAAATAGCAAGTGACAAAACTGTACGTATTGTGCGTATGCAGTATAGTGGAATGAATTTTGGTCTATTCATGAGCATGTCTCCTCGAAGTCTTTCGACTGGCATACTTTAGTAAAGCCTTCTAGCTTCCAAAAGCCGTATCTCTTCGAATAAAGCCATCACTCCCGGTGCTGGACTCTTACAGCGATGATTGATACGATCTGACAACTTTCGTTCTCCTCCTTTTCTCCACACATGGATACGTTCATCGTGATGCTGTTCACAGAAATGGTGCCTATTTGGAAAGAAGATGCGGCACTGCTTCTGTGTCCATGGTCATAGATGAGCTCTCCACTGCTGAGATAATGCATGGTGTTGAACATGGCTGATGATGATGATTGGTTTGTGGGGCGCTCAACTGCGCTGTTATCAGCGCCCGTAAAAATTACCCTTTGCTCAGTCCAATCTCGCCACTATCATGAATGATGATGAAATGATGAGCACAACACAAACACCCAGACACCTCAAGGCAGGTGAAAATTCCTGACCCCGCCGGGAAACGAACCCAGGACCCCGTGCTCGGGATGCGAGGATGCGACCGCGAGACCACGAGCTGTGGACTTGAATTTGGACTTCCTGAATCCATAGCTAATGTCGTGGGATTTAAACCAATACAAATAGCAATATCTCGCAATGGGAACTATAAACTTCTCCGTAAATAACAAGATCTTTCCGCTATAGAATTTCGTATCACGCTGTTGGATATTTCTCGTTGTTACACGAGGCATGAGACGACTTTTTCTCAAGATAGAAAAGTAATTTGTAGGTCCAACTGCGTATTTAAAGTTGAGCTTCAAATTTACTGCTCTTTCTCCCACAAATGTTTATTTCATTCTAACCGATTCTCGACTTATTAGCTAATCATCAACTAACAATTGTTAGCGTCCTAAAACACATTAGCGTGCAAGAGGTATTCGACGCACCTGCCAAACTGAAGTATGTTCCTGAAGATGTTTAACACTTTCAGATTTGTACCATATTGTTCTCCATATCACAGTTCGCCTTCCCGTGTATGTGACAATTAGCGAACGTAGTAAAGAGGTTCATGGTGTTAAATACATCGATTACTGCCCATCAACAATCATCACTGCGCAATAATAACAACAGCAGACTGTTGTCAGCTCCCTCAGATTTGGGCCTTATCAGAGGCAGTGAACAGCTCATGGTGATGACTGCTTATGGTAAGATTCGGTCTGGGACTGTGATGATTTTTTGTCCTCAAACCGAGTTTTCGTAACGTAACAAACTTTTCTCGTGATGTTTGTTACAAGATAATCTGAGCGGAACATTTTTGTAACCGACCAAAATCTCTATTACTATGTCTAACTAGGTTTTGTCTCTACGAGAGTCCCCTCCAAAGAAAAAGAGAAACGTGAAGGCCCTCATGAGACTGTGCTACAGTACAAGGATCCATGCTTCATATATTTTCACGCGTGTATCTACAGTATTATGTCGCCTCGCAGAATTTACTAATAATAATTTAGTAAAAAATTTAGCTCTGGCATCCATTCTTGTTATTGGTTCAAATGGCTCTGAGCACTATGGGACTTAACATCTGAGGTCATCAGTCCCCAGACTGAAGCGCCTAGAAGCGCTCGGCCACTGCGGCCGGCTCTTGTCATTGGCAGTACATTTAAGTCAAAGGAAATTTCGTGATATGTTGTTAATAGTGTCGCGGCTACGTTTCCGAAAAGGTCATGAGAAGACAAAAGTGAAAAACCTAATAAAATATATAAAGGATACTGTTAAAAAAAGAATTACTATTCGTAACGGACAAAGGTACGAGGAGGACAATCATGCTTGTTAATGTCACCCTGGAAGGTGACAACATTTACTTGATACATTTTCTTATTGTGGTGGTGAAGATAAATGGAACATCATGTATATCCATAATAGTAGGAGAATAGACGGTATGGGGCGACGGCGGCGCAGCTACCGCGCGCTCCCCTCCCCACCCCACAAACGCCCAGCCCGCGCTGTCGCAGCTGCCGCGAGGTCCGGGCGTCGCAGCCGGCTGCCGACGCGCGGCGACTGGCGATGTGTGCTATTCAGGTGCTGGCACGGCGCGGCGCGGCACGCAGCCGGAATGGAATCCGACGCCTATTAGCGCAGCTCCGCGCCACACCCCGCCCTCGCTCGGCATCCCAGACGGCTTCCCACGCGCTGCGCTAGAAAAAACGGACGAACCGAGAGTCGCGCGTCGGCATCCGGCGCGCGGTGCGACGTGCTGGCCTGCGCGCCAATAACCGCCGCGGTGGCCTGTATGGCAGAAGGTCTTCTGCGACGGTTGTAGGAGCCACAGACCCACGAGTCAGCCACAAAATAAATATCCTCGTCTTTTCAATTTTGTATCTACATGTTCTACAAAAAAGCGATATGTGTATGTTCTTTTTTGGACAAAGTCCTCAAGAGTTTCAATAAATCTTTATTAACTGCTAGCTTGAATCAATCGACCATCATCATCAGGTGTCATAAAATTATTTACATCATCCTGTATGCATGTGTTGTTACTGTGGCGTCACATAAAAAAAAGGGCACCTTGCGTCACAGAAACTACTGACAATGGTAAGAAGCTGCACTAAGAAACTACCCATACTGTATGATATAAATAATTTTGTCGTACCTGAAAACGATCAGCTGATCGAAACAGTGTCTAACAGCGTGTTTTATCAGCAGCTCTTGGTGTGACATATGACTTTCGTGAAATTTTCGTATATGCGAGTAGTGGAATACTACCTCCGTACCAGATGTAAAAGTATGAAATAGGAATTTGGTTGCAATAATTACACGACTGTTCTTTGAAACTGATAAACAATATTTCATTCAAAATAATCTCCATTGCTATTTATGTATTTCTCTAATCTCTCCGGCAGGCTGTAAATGCCACTCCAAAATAAAAGTTCTTCTTTTGAAGCGAACCAGTCAGCGAGCCATTTTCGTACATTTTCATACGAATTGAAGCGTTGCACAGCGAAAGCGTGTCTCAGTGATGCAGATGATAATCGAACGCTGCCAAGTCTGGACAATAAGCAGCCGCGCGCGATTAGCCGAGCGGTCTGTGAGGCGCTGCAGTCATGGACTGTGCGGCTGGTCCCGGCGGAGGTTCGAGTCCTCCCTAGGGTATGAGTGTGTGTGTTTGCCCTTAGGATAATTTAGGTTGAGCAGTGTGTAAGCTTAGGGACTGAACACCTTAGCAACTTAGTCCCATAAGATTTCACACACATTTGAACATTTGACAATCAGCCGCATGCCCTAGTATTGATCTCCTCGATTTTGCTGTGAGTGATGGGGTGTTGTCCTGGAGCAATGTGACTTTGTGTTGCCTTTTTCCATATTCCCGTCGTTTCTCACGTAATGCTAGATTTAAATCGATCTTTTGCTGTTGGTAGCGATCAGTGTTAACGGTTTCACCAGGTTTTAGCAGCTCATAATAGATGACAGCCTTTTTATCCCACCAAACATAGAGTATTGTCTTACTCCCAAAGCGATTTGATCTTGCAGTGGATATCGATGGTTTGCCGTGATTCATCCATGATTTACGACGCTTATGATTCTCAAAATATATCCACTTTTCATCGTTGTCACTATTCGATGGAGAAACATCTTTCTTTTGTGTCTGGCGAGCATAATTTCACAAGTGGTCTCTTGAAGTGCTTGCTGTCCTTCATTCAGTTCATGCGGGACCCATTCTCCCTCTTCTCTCCCTTCTGCAACTTTCCCGTAGCTTTCAACCGAAGAGAAACGGCTTTCTGCATTACATTCAATTGTTCCGCGATTTCCTGTTGAGTTTGAGTATCATCTCCATCTAATAAGGCCTGCAGTTCGTTACCTTCGAACTTTCTTCGGTGGTTATCCACGCGCGTCGTTTCTCACGTCAAAATCACAACCTTTGAATTTTTTGAACCACTCGAAACACTGTGTTTTCCCAAGAGCATGTTCGCCGAAAGCTTCGACAAGCAGTCGATGCGATTCTGCAGCAATTTTCTTCAAATGATAACGGAAAACCAATGCTGTCCGCAAATCCTTTTTCGCACGCACAAAACTCGATATGTTTACGGGTTTGAAACAGATACCGATGTATGGAACTTGGGGTTACTGTGTGTTGACATTCCACGTCAGCCGTTACACGAAGCAGACGACGCTGCAGACGCGGTCTCACGGGCCCTACACTCACGGCTAGCGCCATCTATAGGGAAATAAGGGTTTCATACTTCTACACCTGGTAGAGTGTCTGTTTATTATAATCCGTTCTGCCAGAGAAAATCCTTGACAGCTAAATGAGATAGGGTGCTACAGCTTCGCGCATGTGCCGTAAGCTATTAAACTGACTAACAACAAAAACGGTACTTTTTACGCTTAGAAAACACAAACTTCCCGACTCATGCAAAAGAGGAACTAAGAAGAGTGCAGCGTTGGACGTGATACAAAATCAGTAACAAATAACTTTCTTCTCGTTATTTGTTCTTCAGAATGAAAGACGCTTGAAAAAAAAATCGAAATTAATTAACTGTTGTGACATTCGGTCTGTTCACCGTAATCAGACAAATTTTAGGCAAGAGTGACTTGAGCATCGAAGTGATTCCGAATAGCATCTGTCAAATGCTGAACAAAGGCCTTGCTCACCATTGAGAGATATGATTTGGTATTGCTTCCCACGTTCCTTCAAATTTGTCTATGATTTACTGACCGAAAGCACCCACAACAGTAAACAAACGTGTTTAAGATTTTTTTTTTCATTTTACAATCAGATTGTTGTAATCACCGCAGTTCCACAGACAGACTTAAAGTTACAAAAAATAAAATGTTTTCATTGTCTGTTTCGCACGCAGGATGACCTCGGTTCATATCGCAGCTACTCCACTTTCTTTTCTAAATGAGCACCTTCTGACATCTGTTGAGTTGTCATATTTAATCGCAGTTTTAATATTATTTAATATGTAATCAAGCAACTTCGAAGAAAATGAAAGGTTAGAAAAAAAATCTCGTAACGCGATTTTGTTTACGTTCGTGTGGCAACCATTGTAACAGATGTGAAGTCACAGACGACGCAAGCGCCCATTTTTGCGTAATTTGAAGGTTGTATCGGTGCCATAACGAATGCTATAAAAGACGTGACAGTCACAGGTTGTATGGTAACTGTTTTTTTTAATTACGCGTTTCGATTTATACATCATCATGAAACTGATCAGAGTTTGTGTGAACACGTCACAGATATGTATGGAGTCGTCTATCTTTTCGGTAAAGACAAGACTTCTTTCTCTCATCTGGATGATACCGAGGGTACTGAGGTGCATAGGGTACTAAACACCGAAACAAAGGGCGGCTTTCAAAAGTGGCAGATACATTGGGATCGGTATATTCGTTCCCAAAGGCAGTAATTTGAAGATGGCGGTCACAATAAGGTGCAGGTAACCGGTTTGATATGGCATTGTGTACTGCATTTGCCCTGCGGGACGAGGTGCAGTAGTGGCCGCAACGTATAAGGCCTCGGAATAACGACGGAGGCGGAGCTTAGTCACGTGGTGCGCGGCCTCACTGCACGTGTCACCCTCCACCTCCGCCCCCCCCCCCCCCCCCCTCACCTCGTGCCCCTACGCCGGTCGCTAATCCAGACGTACCGTACGGTACGCCGCGCCACCGCAGCACCAGTCCCCCGGCTCGCCGATGTTAATTGCGAGACCGCGGCCCGCTGTCCAACACGACGCGCGCTTCGCTAATGTCGCGAGCCGACAGCGCGGCGAGACACGCACACACACACACACACACACACACACACTCGCAGTACTCTGCCCGCAGCGACACGCCAGACCCAATGGCGCATGCAGCTCGTCCACCTGCCGTGCTGCTTGCGGTTCTTCGTCTCTATTCTGCGAATTACCATCCCACAATATCGTTTCCAATTCTCTGACTGTTTCCTCTGTCACCTGCACATTTTGGACCGTGCTGAATTATTAAAATGTATTTTCCACCTACATCTACATAGGCTACACACTGTGAAAACGATTATGAAGGGTATGGAGGACGGCCCCTCCCATTGTACCACATCTTCCCTGTCCACACCCATATGGAGCGCGGGAAGAATAACTTCTGAAACACGGCTTTGCGCACTGCACTTAGTTTAATCTTGTCGACGGGATCCGCAAGTGATACGTAAAAGATTACAGTATATTCCCCGAGTCAGCTCTATAAAACTTTGCTGGCTTCCACAGGTCAGTTGACACTCATTATTAAGCGTTATCGTTCAAGGTTTTCCGGTTTCCGGCGATGCTTTCCCGCATACAAACGTGACGCTTTGCATTGGCCTTCTCTGTACACATTCGGTATTCCTAGTTACTCCAATCTGGTAGAGGTCCCACACTTTTGGGTGTAGGCTTCTTATTAACATACACGTTTAAGCAAAAAGATGAATTCAGTGGCTAGGACTTCAACGGGAGATAACTATCACGCTTCTCAAACCACAATAGCACTGTAGTGGCCTCGTAATACGTGCAGCTATTCTGCTGTAAGATGGCGTCGCCCTAATGGAAGACGTGTATCATGAGTGGTTGCAGTAAGAAAGGAAGGGAGATTAGGTTTAAGGTCCCGTAGACATCGCGGTCATTAGAGATAGATCACAAGCTCGGATTGTGTCAAGGATGGGGAAGAAACTCGGCCATTCCCTTTCAAAAGAACCATCCCGGCATTTGCCTGGAGCGATTTAGGAAAATCACAGAAAACCTAAATCCGGATGGCCGGACGCGGGTTTGAACCGTCGTCCTCCAGAATTCGAGTCCAGTGTGCTAACGACTGCACCACCTCATTCGGTGAATGGTTGCGATTGGTCCATGATTTTTAAGTAGTCCACAGATATAATGGTTCCTTCGATTACTAACAAAAGTTCCATGGAATCCCATGTGAATGTCTCCTGTGGCATTATACTACCTCGGACAGACTGTTTCCGTGGTTTCGAGAAGCCATTCACTTAAATGACTATGTAGTAGAGCACGATCATAGTCCTAGTGCACCAAAAACGTTCTTCGCCCGTCAGAGCCAACACGTTTGCACTGATCCATGGTCCAATCTCGGTTATCCCATGGCCACTGCGTTTTTAATTGACGATCTCGTTGGGTCAACATGGGAACGTGTATGGTTCGTTTTCTGCCTTACCTGGTTTTCAACAATGTACACGAAACCCTTCTACTCCGAAACACTTCTTTCTGCACCAGCATTGTAACCTGGTGTCAGAACTGCATCAAAACAGTCAGATGTCTGATGAATTTCCAAACACAAATTTGCTGTGAAGACTTTCCGACAAATTTCGATATGGATAGAAGATCTTAAAATAAATAGACTAATTAAGAGTTAATAGGAAGAAAAAATAAAACAAATTATATCGTTTGCACTCAGTTTCCGTAGGACTGTGCGGGACGTAACCATCTTAGCATGCAGAGGGCACTCCACAGAAGATAATGGAATCTGAACATAAACTAAGATTACTAAACTGCCCTAACGTACAGGGTGTCCATAAGGTCCCTTTACAACTTCATAATCTTATTACAATAACAGTTATTGAAATATTTTAACAACATTTCTTTTATTGCAATCGGTGTTTATAAAAGTTTTTTACAATGTTTAGTAGACCTCTATATGGGCGTCTTTACTTGCACGAATCCTTTGCTTCAAGTCAGCAATGTCGCGTACCTGAGTTTGACACACGATATCTTTTACATACCCCCATAAAAAAAGTCCAAGGGAGTGATATCTGGCGAGCACGGTGGCCAAGGAATCGACCCATCCCAACCAATCCGTCTGGTTGGAAATTCTTCATTGAGGAACCGACGAACATGCAGTCCCCAATGTGGTGGTGCACCATCTTGCTGGAAAATGATAGTTGGTTGTAAGTCAATCAGTTACGGTGTTACATATTTGGTCAGAAGGTCGAGGTAAACATCTGCAAGTAATTGTTGACTTGTCGAAGAAAAATGGACCAATTATTCGGTTGCACATGATTCCACACCACATGTTCACTTTTAGACTATGCTGGTGAACTCCCTAGTCACATGGAGGGTGTTCAGATCCCCAGATTCTCACATTGTGTCTGTTTAATGTCAAAGAAAGTTGACTCGTCATTGAAACAAAGTCGCTTGAGTAATGCTTCATCCTCCGAAAGGCGTTCCAGCATGTTGCGTGCAAACTCTGTCCGTTTTGGCTTGTCATTTGGCTCAAGTGTCTGTAACAGTTTCACTTTGTAAGCGTACAACCGTAAGTTCTTGTGGAGGACCTTATTCACGGTTGAACGTGGTAGTTGCAACAGTCTGGCAGCAGTGTGGATGACTTCGTGAGTGAACGAGTGAAGACGTTTAAAACGCGATCGATGTTTTCCTTGAATGTTCTTGATCGCCCGCTCCTCCCTTTATTCTATACTGTCTCTGTATTCATAAATTTTTTTTGCCACAAACAGATTGAAGGGCGCGATGGTGGATCTCTTCCATACTTCGTTTTCAAGTTTTGTTGAGTCTAAACATCCGATTTTGTCTCAATAAACCAGAACACACACTGTACCTTCTCTTGAGGAATTGCCATTTTATAGAGGTTCAGTTCCTTCCATCAACAGAGTATCTGAAACACAAAAGTTTAGTATACATAGAAACTTTAGTAAACAGTGATTACAATAAAAGAAATTTTGTTAAAATATTTCAGCAACTGCCATTGTAATAAAATTTTGAAGTTGTAAAGGGACTTTATGAACACCTTGTATTTTACTGTTGACCGAAATTTGTAGCGCGTTTTTTTTTTTTTTACAATTATTTTAGGTAAGAATTATTCCTTACGGAATAATGCAAATAACTGTATGATGTTCGGTTGATCGAAACTGGTAGTGAGTCATTTTTTTATTGCACCAACGGTCCTTCATGATTCTTAAATACTTACAGATCTTAATTCTTACATGAGTATTTGCAATGGTAACAGAGGTATATGTGTGCGATATAGGAAATACATGTAGCATTACTGCTGCGGGTGTTGTATCAATTTGTCCATCAAATCATATCTCTCCCTGGGACAGGAATAACCCAAAATCCTTTAACTTGAAAGCCTGTCACTCCTGTAAACTTTAACCTGGGAGTTGGCCCGCGGCTTTAAAAACACCGAAATTTCACCCGTTTATGTGGAATATGGCCCATACGCGAAACAAACGCTATCTGACTAAATTTATTTTAGACTACGTAGAGGCAGAACTTTCTCATACTGCAACGGAGTATTTAAAGGGGGATTTAACATTAGTTAAATCAAGATAAAACTGGAAGTAAAATCCTTACAATAGACATCATGCAGCTACACAACATGTGTGTATGAGAAATGCATCTTACAGGTGCAGTTCGTGCAATGAAAATGTGTTTTCACGCTGTGTCCTGCAATTTGTTCTCTCTCTCTGCTTGAAATGTAGTGCAGTAGAAACGCAGTTCATTTGAGATCGTATTTATTAACTGAACACATCTAAAGAGATTTATTTATTTAATCGTATGGCTAGGGCCCCCAGTCGAGCAGGCCGTTCGCCGGGTACCTGTCTTTCGATTTGACGCCACTTCGGCGACCTGCAGTCAATGAGGATGATAGGATGATAACGAGGATAGCACAACACCCAGTCCCTGGGTGGAGCAAAGTCCCCGACCCAGCCTGGAATCGAACCCGGGTCCAGAGGACTGACAATCCGTCACGCTAACCATTCAGCTTCTGGGGCCAGACAATCTAAAGAGATGAATGAGAGTCATAGGTGTGAAAAATAAGCAGGTGAGAATTCCAAATTATACGATTACTGAATAATATATTCTTGTAGTATTTAGAAAATGAATAGAACATCTCAATTTTCACACACAAGTGCCTTTCAACGGACGACGTGACTTTACTTGATCAAACATTTGCAAAAGATAGTAAGCGTATAATACATTAACACTCATAACATTAGTGAGTGAAAAAGTGATCGAATAAGTCACTTGTAATGTCGGATGACTGAATTGAAATTGGATAGTGATCCCGCGTGTTATAACAAAACTGTAAACTTGAGCAAAGGAGGAATATTGTCCACGTTCAATACGACTGCAATCTTTCATCGATAAATGCATCTGATGTGCCGCTAAGTAAAATTAAGCTGAAGGCAGCGCAATCAGGTAACTATCCCACCATAAGCTAGAACAACGTCATCTGCAGTAAGACCATTTCTTTACACAAGACAAAGCGTCTATACTAAACAGATAAACACAAATTTACAGCAATATGCGGACAGTGTGTGTTCATAGTCAGTGAAAACATGGCTGTCGAGGTATGAAACGGTGATTAACATCTGGCTCCAAGAGGCACTGTGTGCTCTTATGCGTCACTTAGAAATATCCTTGGTGTGAGCTTGTAAGGTTCCAGTTAGTTTTATAAGATGGATTACTCGCGAAACTAAATCCTAATGTGCCGTTATTTGAAAAATATTTCCTCTCATATACAAAATTTTCATCCATGAATCAGTTTTAGCAACGTGATCTTAATGCAAGATTATGTAGAAATTTATTTAGGCAGTGAACACTTACGTTTTATAGTACAACTTTTTACGGTGGGCATAGCAAAAGGAAAACTGAACATAAATAAACATGATATCTCACCAAGTATAAGAGTGGTTAACGTGGCTTATAACCAGCTGCAGTTCAAATGATATGCGGGACCAGTTGTATAAGAATGCTCAACTATAAAGCATCGAATAAACACACTTCGTGTATGACAAAGCACCGATTCTTTGCCACCATCAGCACTATAACCTATCTTGCCTGCTGAAAAACATGCACATAACTGTGAAGTAAAGTATTCGTTGTCGTTACTACTGTTGTTGATGTAAACTGAAAAGTGAAAATCGGAAAATTCTACCAGCTGGGCAAGTGACAGGTTTCAGATCAATTTATCATGTACCAAGCTACTGAGTGCAAGTCGTCCTAAACTAAGCAGGAAAATGTTTGGCAAGGACGAAGCTTGTAAAGAATGTTTGAATGTAAATACCTATAACTGACTTGTAAAAGCAAGTCGATCATAATAACACTTACATCACATATCACTCTCGCCCAGTAACGCATGGCACATAGAGTCCAAAACGTAACAGAATCAACCAATAACTATATATACCTGTATATGACTATCCTTCAGCTCACACATAAGTATCTGGCAGGGGCGTTCATCGAACGACTTTGAGAGATTTTTTCCTACCGTTCCGCTCCCGAACAGCGCGCTGTAAGAACGAACACTTAAATTCTTTCCGTGCGAAGCCTTCTCTCATTTTATTACGATTTCTCTCTATTTAGATGGCCGTACACAAAATATTTTCGTATTCGGAGGAGAAAGATGGTGACTGAAATTTCCTGAAAAATTTCTCTCCGGAACGAAAAATATCTTTATTTTAGTTATTGCCACCCCAATACGCGATTATATCCGTGACACCCTCTCCCAGATTTTACGATAATACAAAACAAGCTGCCCTGCTTTGAACTTTTCCGATGTCCTCCGTCAGTCGTATCTGGTAAAGATCCCATCCCGTTTAACAGTACTCCAGAAGAGGGCAGACAAGAGTAGTGTAGGCAGTCTCTTTAGTAGACCTGCTGCATCTTCCAAGTATTCTGCCGAGGAAACGCAGTCTTTGGTTCACATTCCCCACGACATTATGTATATGACTGTTCCAATTTAAGTTGTTCGTAATTATTGACAGCCTTTAGATTTATGTTATTTATCACATAACCGAAATTTAACGTATTTCTTTTACTACTCACATTGATAAACTTCACACTTTTCGTTATGTAGAGTCTATTGTGAGGTTTTACACCACACAGATATCTTGTCTAAATCGTTTTCCAATTCTGACGGTTTTGGTAGACGTTCAATTGCATACAATTTATGAGAGCTGCTCGAATTGTCTCCTAAATCATGAATTCAAATTAGGAGTAGCAGATTTCTTATATAACTTCTCTGGAGAATGGCAGATATTATTTGTGTTTTATTCTATGACCGTCCGTCTATTACTCCGAAATCTGACCGTTACGATCAGACATGTAAGCCCAGTCCCACAACTGAGACAATAATCCGAAACCACGCAATATGGTGAGAAATCGGTTGTTGTGAGGAACAGTGTCAGCAAAGAAACTATGATCCATTTAAATCGCGAAGCACTCGCAAAGGTTGACTGATAGAGAGTTTCATTAAATTGACTGCGTTACCATTCGGGTGAATTAATAGCAATCAGATTCTGCACCGAGACTCGAAACCTGTTCTACGCACGACATGTCAACACCAGTCCAGCGCATGAAAATTTCACGATGCGAATAAAGAGATATTTAAGCATGAATCACACATACGGCGTAAACGAATGACGATATTGCATAGAAAGTGCGCACTTCCCGCAGGGAGCCCAGCTACAGCTGACTACACTGTCCACCATCCGACAACTCGGCATTCAATAGCAAGCATGTCCTCCTTCAATTGCACGGAACGAGAGTGCCTATTCAAACTCATGACCCATCATTCAAGGCAAGTGGGCCGTGACCTGGTTAGTCAGCGCGCCTGAAACACAAACGTGACTTCTTGAAAGCCTCAGAGAGTAACTCCAAAGATAACTGAATCTTTTATAGTGGATACCAGGTGCATAACTGCGCCTTTACAGTAACACTGCAGTAAGCACTACGCGAAAATGAATCAATTATAGATCATCATCTTCTTCCTCTTCTTCTTCTTCTTCTTCTTCTCCTTCTTCCAAGGGTTAGGTGTTGTAATCAGCTGTTCCGGTCTCAGTCATCCATCCATCTATCCATCTCTTACGAAGTCTACCTAATTCTCTCTTTCCCGTAGAACGATACATCAGTATCTTTATTGGCATTTCTTTTCTGTCATGCTATCAACATACACCTTCCTTTTCATTCTATTTTCTTCTATCTTGTCTTTAACTGAAAAGATTTTTGAACCTTACCTTACTGTTTCATTCCTTACTTTTATCCATTTTATTACAGACTCTTACGTATCTTATGGACTTCATCTCATTTGCTTCTATATGTAATTTTTTCCTTTTTTATTACTGTCCACGATTCGGAACCATCAAGAATAGGTATAGCTATAACTGTATATAATTTTTGGTTCTTTCCTTGATTTCCATCCTGAAGTTCTTCCAATTGTTCTGCATATAGCTTGATATTAAGTTTCTTCTCAATATCTTTGTCATAGTTAAAACTCATATCATCAGTCATAGTTAAGTTGCAATATATTGCATTTTGGCTTAGAAAGAAAGATGAAGAAAAACTGTTAATATTTGAAAGAAAAGTACTAAGGAAAATTTTTGGACTTGCATACGACGAAAATAACATGGAATGCAGAAAAAGAAGAAATGAAGAATTAAGAGGGCTATTCAAACACCGTAACATCGTCGAAGTGCTCAAGAGGAGAAGGTTGAATTGGGCAGGCCATATAGCAACAATGACAGAGAATAGACCAACTAGAATGGCATTCAGCTGAACAATGGATGGAACGAGAGGAAGAGGGAGACCCAGAATCAGATGGCGGGATAACATTCAAGAGGACACAACTAGGATGAATAGCAACAGCAACTGGACAAACAGCGCATTGCACAGGCAGAAGTGGAAAAGGCTCATAGAGCAGGCGTATGATCGATAAGGCCCTTGCCACATGTAAAGTAAAGTAAATTAAAGTAACTATATACTGCTCTTGGTAAATTATTTTCTTTTTCCTTTTTAATTATCTTGTCATAATGGTACACTAAATCCTATTTTAATTCTTAACTGTAGAACAGAAAATTAAATGTGGAAGTTGCCGTTTAAGAACCAACTCTCAAGATGAAGAGTATTGTTGCTGGTGTGGTCTAAGGAGAATTGTAGCCAACGTAAAAAAAGTGAGGGGAACTCCCTATACGATGCCTCCTTTTGATGTGCAACGTGCAGGAGAGTTATTTAGCTACTCAGATATTCGGGGCTAAGAGGGTGCATACTGGCTTCCCGGCTCTCATTTGTACCAGTATTCGTTACGGACAACTTCCACGTCTCTCTGTCCGCCACATGTCACCTCTGTTCACAAAGAAACCCACGCTGGTCGTACAAGCGACCTGTCACTCCGTAGCGCCCGTTGTGGGGCAGGTAAGCCTTTCTCGTCGTCGGCATCCGGCGGGCGCCGTGGCGGCAGGAACAATGTGGGCCTGTGGGCGCGGGCGTCGCCCTGTGTGGTCCCTGCTCTTCCCTCCTCCGCCCCGGCCACGCCCCGGAGCCATCTGCAGCCTCCTCCCCCTCCTCCGCCTCCGCCACCGCCGCGACGGAAATGCGCCGTGACGGACACGGCTGCTGGTTGCCGGCCGCGCCAGCTGCGCAGCGCCTCCACTAATCAAGCCACCGCCGCCGCCTCCGACTGCCTCCTCGTCTGTTGTCCTCCGCCAGGGCCGACGTCATAATTACACCTCGAGTCGCCGCCGTGCTCGCATTTACTGGCCTCGTCCATCGGGAATCGGCATTCAGCATCGCCGAGATGAGTTCCCTTTCACCGCCATCTCCAAACATTTTTTCGTCCGATAGGAGAAAGTAGAGATTGGTATTCTTCCGACTACTGGCGACGCTGAAGGAAGGAAGCCTACATCCTCCTGAGATATCTTTCGTGAATGACACAGTAGGCGATGAGATAATTAAGGTTCTGCAGCAGATACCCACTGAATGCCAAATGTCAAAAGGGTACATTCCTCCAACTCTCTTATGAAATACAATTACAAATACTTCTTTATTTTAACGCGCTTTTATCAGGTCAGTTTCTTGTCTATTGTCTATTGTGCATGCCTGTCTATTTGGTACAAATTTTGGGCGTTTTTAAACTAACTCCCCAGAGAACTGGAGACTTGACATCGGGTTGAGACAATGCAATATTAACTCGCTTTGTCACCAGTCTTTTCGGTAGGGATGCAGGAGAGACTGAAAATTTTTGTGTACACACACACACACACACACACACACACACACACACACACACAGAGAGAGAGAGAGACACACACAAACAGGTGAAAACTACAATTTTATTTTATTTAGATTAAAATATATAATCTCATCAAAAAATGTTTAAATTCTATTGAGAAATTCTAAGACAAAGAAAAGAGAAAATAATTATTCAAATGAGAATAAATTTTTAATACAATATCAGACTAAAAATTATTTCTCCTAACCCCATACTGATTCCTAACACCAAACAGATAACCCTGAAAATTTGTGTTCGTGAATTATGACAATGCATGTTAGATTTGTATGGAAAAACATGGACCACATTCAACAGATAATAGGGAATGAACTTTCCATGCTTTATTTATGTACTGAAAGTGCCCCACATTGTTCACCATAAATCTCACAAGTATTCTCTGAGCTGTTACAGATTCACAAGCACCAAATTTCCGGACTATCTATATGGGTTCCGAAATCTGTATTAGGCCAGGAGAAATTATATTATGCTTTTTAGTGCGATTTAAAAGCGTCCAATATTTAAATTGTTTTCCCTTCACATAATTATTCATTAACTACACTGCTGGACGTTTAAAATGCAAAAACATGAAGGCAGCATACAACAAATTGCTATGTAATGTATTGTCTGGTTTGATAAGTAAATGATTCGCATTTCAGTGCAATCGCACAATGTAGGTGGAAGCCCCGACATCTGCCTGTGATACGGAAGGAAAGATGATGCAGTTGGTTTCTCATTCCAATATGTCATTTGAATTTTGAGTGTATGTGTGAATATCGTGATATCTTATTTGTAACGAAGGAGAAACAGGTACAAGAAAAAGTAGGAATTCGACAGCGTCAGGTCTCTGGCTTAATCGAGACTGCGGTTAATGGTTCCACTAGGCCGCTGTGGCCGTGCGGTTCTAGGCGCTTCAGTCCAGAAACGCGTTGCTGCTACGGTCGCAGGTTCGAATCCTATCTCTCCTCCACTGAAAAATTTGAAGCAGAGAACCTGGTCGGAAAAGCCAGGTTAAGGAAATAATAGGAATAAATTACATTACTGTGTACTTTTTTTATTTACATTAGTTACTGTTAGCTGTAAATACTATCATTGGCACGATGAACGTACCATTTTTAACGTATCTTACAAAATGTGCTGAAACTGACGGCCATCAACCTCAATGCAAGCAGAACATCGGCGACGAAGATTCTGACGCATCCTGATAAATTTCACTGGCGCGTTTCGAATTATACCACAGGCAGCTACAATTCTGGCAAGTAATTCCACCTCCGTATCCACTGGGGTCTCATATACAAGTGACGTTAAATATTCCCGTAGGAAATAATCAAGTGGATTCAGCTCAGGTGACCTCGCAGCCCATGGAATAGGATCTTCCCTTCCAATCCAGCGACCCGTAAATACAGCATTGAGATGGTAGTGGTCATCCATACTGAAGTGAGGTGTGCACCGTCATGTTGTATCCACATACTCTCAAGAACAACCAAGGGTACGTTCTACAACAGCTCAGGTAGAACTCTTTGCACGAATCTCAAGTACAGGTGGCCTTTCAGAGGGACCGGTAGAAGATACGGCCCAATTAGACTTTCGCCTACAGTGCAGGCCCAGATATTCACAGCAAAAAGTACTAGATGGTGTGACTACCACAGCTTGAGGGTTTTCCTCATGTCACACATGGCTATTCCTCCTGTTCGAAATATCATCATGATCAAATGAGGCCTTGTCAATAAACAGCACGATTAAGAGGAAAACTGGTCGACCAATCCATTGCTCGAGCACCCACTGACACAATTCGGCTCTCGATGCAAAGTCAGACACAAGCATTGCATAGACTCATTGTGGGTGATACTGGTGTAATTGCTGTTCGTCGAGTACTGGCCACACATTAGTATGTGCAGCGCCCACGTCATGTGCAATACTAAGAATATATGCAGTGAGGACCGCTGAAACATGTTCCAGCACCTCCTCTTCAATATTGGGCGTGCCAATGGTGCTCATGTTTCCAGGTCCCTCCTTTCTTCTTTCCAATGAACCACTCTCGCGTATTCCTCGATAGAGAGAAATAAACACTCGTTGTGACGGATGATGCCTGTTGGGAAACCGTTCCCTGTACAGCCTTTCAGCAGCGAGAGCATTTCAACGTACGCAAGAAGCACGTGAGTTCTCCGAAACTGTACCGGCACTGCTCCATCGTATTGTATTGCAAGTCTCTGAATAGCACTGAGTAATGAATAAGTCTCTCGTTGAAATGGTTCAAATGGCTCTGAGCACTATGGGACTTAACTTCTGAGGTCATCAGTCCCCTAGTACATAGAATTACTTAAACCTAACTAACCTAAGGACATCACACACATCCATGCCCGAGGCAGGATTCGAACCTGCGACCGTAGCGGTCGCGCGATTCCAGACTGTAGCGCCTAGAACCGCTCGGTCATTCCGGCCGGCGTCTCTCGTTGATTCATAGCACTTTCTCTCATTGGACATTGTAAATACAGTACAACAGAGCCACCTTATGGACAAGTAAACAAAGCCCACAACATGACTTCCTTGTAATCAGGTTCGTACTGCTTGTTTCCTTGCAGGAAATAAAGAGCGTACATGTAAATAAATAGCGCCGTGCTTTTGAACATGTACGCTTATTAGCTGTAACTGTTAGATTTTTGCACGCTTTTACAGAAACATCCTGTATTATTCAGGCAGTTTCTGCCAGTTTTGGTCACTGTCGACAAATTCAAAGCAGTCGTTCCCCTACCTGAAACAGAGTGATTTGCCACAATTATTTGTCTTGTAGTAACACCGCTATCTTCTTTCAAACAGATTCCATGACGAATCTCTGCATTGCATCTAAAAGACGTTTTATGGTTGCCTCCAGCGAAAAGTGCATCATATTTTACGTTCGTCGGACTGTGAAAGATACGTACTACGCAGGGTTATCATCGTCTCCACTTAATTTAAAATTCTTCTGACAGTTCTCTCTCCTGTTGGGCAAAGTTAAGACTCGTGTTGATCGATTGTGCGAGATACTTAGAAGTTACAAATTGCGAAGTATAAATTTGGTTATGTGAGGAAACAGTGTTGCTGCAAGATTTGGCGTGATAAATCGCAGCGCTCTGCGATGACTTATAAAACTTGGCGGTCTGCAGTTAACGAGAACGGTCCCCCGATCCAAAAGAGATGTATTCGAAACACGAATAAATATCACAGGGAAACGCAGCAAAAAACAACTTCTCAAATTACGTATTTTGTCGAAACTCATTTCCATAAGTTATGGAATGAAATGTCAAATTTTCGAGGCTGCGTTCATCAAATGAACACCAGATCAAGCCCTGTAGGACAATATTTTATTTCTCTACTTGAAATAAGTGAATAAGCGCAGAAGACGTAGCTATGTCCTGTGATTTAATTACGGAAAATGAAAGAGATACATGAGACAGTACAAGATCTAATATCTCGACGATGTCACAAACGTGAAAAACTAACCCAACTGGATAATGATAGAGGGAGGCTTTTAGTACGAGTAAACACAAGATTTACATAATAGTTCAGAAACACCGCAAAAAACATAACGCAAGAAGGTTTCGAAGGAGTTTAATCTGCTATTACTGCACATCAGTCAAGTGTGGTAACCACTGAACCACCTCGCTTCATCTCCAAGATTGTTGATCATTATACAGTTACACATTTAATTTCTAAATTAAGGGGGACTCCATCCCAGAACTAATATTTTTCTATAAAACTTTAATAGCTAATTCACATCTTTTGAGTGTTTGCTCTTATATCCCAAAACGATTTGGTTGTATTAGGATTACAAGTACTCCTAGGAAATATTTGAAATATGGACTGCACGAGGGGCCGTGGCACACTGATAGTTGTCGAAGTAGTCAAGACAGTATATATCTATCATAGACTTGCATCTGATGCACGCTGACGGCAGGACATAAATGGAAATGAAAGTTTGTACTGTAGCATTTGGTCCAAGGGCTCCAAAAAAAATGGAGAAGAAATAAATAAAAACAATGCTTATCTGTCTTACGGAAACTGCTTCTTGGTGTAGTATGAAATTTTTGAAGATAGAGGAAGACAATAGTTCCAGCACTACCTTATCACCCTCCCAAAAGAAAATATGATAATCTAGAAATCAACGACAAATCAATCAGTCCGTAAGATGCCTCCTACAGAAGGAGAAATTCAAGATGAGTGGCGCCCTGTTCTTGAAATTACAAGAAAAAGAAGAAGAAGAACCCTTACAGGAGCAGAAAGGGAAAACGTATTGTGCTGGTGAATTTTTGTGCGTATGTGTCTCGCACTAGCATTCTTTTTTAATGAAATTTCAAAATTCATTTTCCCGTTTGTTTTTCTACGTTCAGTGCCAACTTTTTTGTCCTAAATAGTAACTAGCCTCAAAGAAATTTTTGCAGAAAGTAGTGTTGAGGTATTTGCAATATTAATATTATGTAAATGTGGACTGTGTATTTTATCAAGTCTATACGCCGAAAATTAAAGAATTTTTAAGTTTGCAATTTTAAGAAAATACAGAAAGTAAATTAATAACATTCTTCACCAAATGGAAGCATAGAATTATTGAATTATGCTTTGTGAATGTAAGTAAAAACCTGTAATTTGAAATTTTAGGTATGTGTGCCAAAATATGGTTTTCAAAAATACCGTTAAAATCGTATTAAAATTCAAAGTTCCAAAACCATTTAAGTTCTGGGCTTAAAAATTTAGGTATTGCTAAGCCTTTGCGTGAGAGACATGATTTGAAAACCCGGTTGAAAAATGAAAATGAGAAAAAAAGTTAAATTTTTTGTTGTAGTCTTCCCTTAAACAGAAAATTCCTGACAGATGTGAGCCCATCCGGGATTCGAACTTCATAGGAGAGAGGTACTGCACACACTCCAGGTTTGACGGACAAATGAAATGGCTCTGAGCAATATGGGGCTTAACATCTGAGGTCATCAGTCCCCTAGAACTTAGAACTAGTTAAACCTAACTAACCTAAGGACATCACACACATCCATGCCCGAGGCAGGATTAGAACCTGCGACCTCAGCAGTCACGCGGTTCCGGACTGAAGCACCTAGAACCGTTCGGCCACCGCGGACGGCGTTTGAGGAACACAAAGGCACCAAATCACAAGTCCACTGACCCTCTAAGTCACCTGTGTGCGACTATTTGGAACACCGCATGAAACGCAAAAATCAGTATCAACGTAGTTTAGTAGCTTTATCGGATCCAGTCATGAATGTATTCTTTCGGCTTTACAAGGCATGATGAAGAAACTTGTGGATTCCCTACTCGCCGAATTGAAACCACTATCAACGTTAGAGGCATTGTTTCATTATATTTGCGTTATGTGGCCTGAGAGGTGTGAGTGTGACACAAGAGACATATTAACGGTTCTGTTATCTGAAGTCAACGATTTTGTATTCGCCTAATACAATGCTCTACGTCAGGGCCGTCCACGAGGTGCCAGATCTCACAAATGGCTGGCGTGCACGCTGCGTGCAGTCCGGGGCTGAGCATTATTCGACCCTTCTCGGAAGCACTATGCATAATGCGACATTTGATTCAGTATTGCTGTTTGGTACTTTTGGGTTGGCGCAAGTCTTTAGTTCGGCAGAATCCTAGGGTCAGCGGAGTTTAACCTTCGATGTTTCTTTGTGATTTGAGCGACGTTCACAGGTCCAGTGGCTGTTTGCACAAAAAGTAAGAGTCTGGCTATCTATCGTCATAAGACTCTAAAAATGAATGTGAATAACGAAAGAGAGGTACGAGAACTCTCGCATAAGCGAAGGGTAATGCAAGTTTGCTATGAAAACATTATGATTGCATGCAGAAAAAATGAAAGATTTAGATTTTGATGAAACATCAAAATACTGCAACGATCACTAAACAGGATTCATTATTTGATACACCAAGAAGCACTTTGTACTAAATTGCCAGCATGGAGCACGTGGTAGAATTCTTGGTACGAATAGTAAAATTTCTGAAGTCACACGCATTATTCAATTGTCAGTTGCAACAGCTTTCCGTGGAACTGAAGGAAGAGAATGGAGACTTTACACTAAGGAGCCAAAGAAACTGGTACACCTGCCTAATATCGTGTTGGGCACCCGCGAGCACGCACTGCCGCAGCTCGACGTGGCCTGGACTCGACTAATTCCTGAAGTAGTGCTGGAGAGAACTGGTACCATGAATCCAGCAGGGCTGTAAGGGTACGAGGGGGTGGACATCTGTTCTGAACACCACGTTGCAAGGCATACAAAATATGCTAAATAATGATAAAGTCTGTGGAGTTTGGTGGCCAGCGGAAGTGTTTAAACTCAGAAGAGTGTTCCTGGAGCCACTCTGTTGCGATTCTGAACGTGTGGGATGTCGTCACATTGTTCTGCTGCCCAAGTCCGCCGGAATCCACAATGGTGATGAATGGATGCAGTGGACCAGAGAGGATGCTTACTCACCTGTCAGAGTCGTACCTAGACGTATCAGGGATCCATATCACTCCAACTGCGCGCGGCCCACATCATTACAAGGCCTCCATCAGCTTGAACAGTCTCCTGATGACATGTAGAGTCCATGGATTCATGAGGTTGTCTCCATACCTGTGCACGTCCATCCACTCGATACAATCTCAAACGAGACTCGTCCGACCAGGCAACATATTTCCAGTCATCAACAGTCCAATGCCGGTGTTTACGGGCCCAAGCAATGCGTAAAGCTTTGTGTTGTGCAGTCATCAAAGGTACACGAAATCCCATATCGATAAGGTTTAGTTGGATGGTTCACACGCTGACACACGTTGATGGCCCAGCACTTAAATCTGCAACAATTTGCGGAAGGGTTGCACTTCTGTCATGTTGAACGATTCTCTTCAGTCGTCGTTGGCCCCGTTCTTACAAGATCTTTTTCCGGCATCAGCGATGTCGCAGATTTCATGTTTTACCGAATTCCTGATATTAACTGTACACTACACTTCATCGCTACCTCGGAGATGGTGTGTCCCATCGCTCGTGCACCGATTGTAACACCACGTTCAAACTCATTTAAATGTTGATAACCCGCCATTGTAGCCGCAGGAACCGATCTAACAACTGGAACTTGGTTGTCTTACATTGGCGTTGCCAACCGCAACGCCGTATTGTGCCTGTTAACATATCTCTGTATTCCAATACGCATGCCTATACCAGTTTCTTTGGCGCTTCAGTGAATATACGACCGAAAATTTCTTTGGTTAAGTCAAGATTCATGCCTGGAACCATTTTTAGATTTAAAGCTCACTACTATAGAATTTATAAAGGTGAAAGTAACACAGAAACGATAAACAGAACATCCAAAATATAGTGAGGATTTCACATTTTCATTGCAATTCATTGCACACTGTCCACAGTAAGACATTGTAAGGTGAGAACTTATTTGTTATTTGACAGGGGTGCATTTAAAAGGAAAATCGCTTTGTAGAAGGGACAGATTTTGACACTGACAAACCATTTCTCTTAGCATGAAAGGAAACACATTTGAAGAATTCGTCGTGGCGTTGAAAGAATTACAAGGATAGGATACTGTCAATCGTTTTTGAGCTGTTTTCGATATCGTTTGCCGTTTCAACTGAAAGCACTCCTGTGCATGTGCAGAATCAACTGATCTTTTAGGCAATTCCCATTTTAAAGACAACTGTCCACGATGCCTTCGCGTATCCATAACGAGGTTGCCAAACTACTACAGTATTTCTATGAAAATAACCATATCTGTGTTAAAGACTTTTTTCGATAATGAAACCAGTTAACTGATGATTACGTGGCAATCTGCGTTAGAAAATCTGTGAAATTGTCTGCATTGCTTGGTGTGCAGATAAAAAATTGTATGATGTCTTCAGCGCGTTAAAAAGAATTACATAATAGTGAAATCTTGTTTTGTTTATGCTACAAAGCTACAATGGCAGGTTATCAATATTTAAATGAGCTTGAACGTGGTGCTACAGTCGGCGCACGAGCGATGGGTCGCAGCATCTCCGAGGTAGCGATGAGATGATGATTTTACCATACAACCATTTCACGAATGTAACGTTAGTATCAGAAATGCCGTAGAACTTCAAGTCTCCCACTCTGTTGACGAAAAAAGATGCTGCAAGAATGAGACCAACGACGACTGAAGAGAATGGTTGAAGTGACAGAAGTGCAACCATTCCGCAAAGTGTTGCAGATTTCAGTACCGGTCCATCAACAAGACAACATCATCAATCCATCGACCCTGCATATCAGCAGAGGACTGTTCAAGCTGGTGCAGGCTCTGTAATTGTGTAGGGCGTATTCAGTTGGAATGACCCCCGATACGTCTAGGTACGAATCTGACACCTGTGTCTGTTCCTGTGCACTGTACATTCCGAGGACTTGGACAATTCCAGTTGGACAATGTGACGCCCCACAAATCCAGAGTTGCTACAGAGTGGCTCCACGAACACTCCGATAGCCACCAAACTCCCCGGGCATGAACATCATTGAACATATCTGGGATGCCTTACAATGTCCTGTCCTGAAGATATCGTCAACCCCTCGTCCTTTACGGATTTACGGACAGTCCTGCAGGATTCATGGTGTCTGTTGCCTCCAGCACTACTTCAGATATTAGTGGGGTCCATGCCACGTCGTGCTGCGGCACTTCTGCGTGCTCGCGGGGCCCGTCGCGACATTAGACAGGTGTACCAGTCTCTTTGGTGCATCAGTGTAGTAACACAATTACTGTCTGCCGAACGTAACTGGGTGTTCAATAAAGACTTTTATCTGCAGCTCAATGCAGCAATCATGAAATTTTCCAAAAAAGTGCCTGATGTTGCACGCATCTCAACGTAACTCTGACGTTTACTTTATTAACATGTTATAACCGGCTCTTCTATATAAAATACACTACTGGCCATTAAAATTGCTACACCAAGAAGAAATGCAGATGATAAACTGGTATTCATTGGACAAATATATTATACTATAACTGACATGTGATTACATTTTCACGCAATTTGGGTTCATAGATCCTGAGAAATCAGTACCCAGAGCAACCACCTCTGACCGTAATAACGGCCTTGAAGCGCCTGGGCATTGGGTCAGACAGAGCTTGGATGGCGTGTACAGGTACAGCTGCCCATGCAGCTTCAACACGATACCACAGTTCATCAAAAGTTGTGACTGCAGTATTGTGACGAGCCCGTTGCTCGGCCACCATTGACCAGACGTTTTCAGTGGGGATAGATCTGGAGAATGTGCTGGCCAGGGCAGCAGTCAAACATTTTCTGTATCCTGAAAGACCCGTACAGGACCTGCAACATGCGGTCGTGCATTATCCTGCTGAAATGTAGGGTTTCGGAGGGATCGAATGAAGGGTAGAGCCACGGGTCGTAACATATCTGTAATGTGACGTCCACTGTTCAAAGTGCCGTCAATGCGAACAAGAGGTGACCGAGAGGTGTAACCAATGGCACCCATACCATCACCCCGGGTGATACGCCAGTATGGCGATGACGAATACACGATTCCAATGTGCGTTAGCCGCGATCTCGCCAAACACGGATGCGACCATCATGATGCTATAAACAGAACCTGGATTCATCCGAAAAAATGACGTTTTGCCATTCGTGCACCCAGGTTCGTCGTTGAGTACACCATCACAGGCGCTCCTGTCTGTGATCCAGCATCAAGAGTAACCGGAGCCACGGTCTCCGAGCTGATAGTCCATGCTGCTGCAAACGTCGCCGAACTGCTCGTGCGGATAGTTGTTGTCTTGCCGACGTCCGCATCTGTTGACTCAGGGATCGAGACGTGACTGCACGATCCGTTACAGCCATGCGGATAAGATTCCTGTCATCTCGACTGCTAGTGGTACCAGGCCGTTGGGATCCACCACGGCGTTCCGTATTACCCTCCTGATTCCATATTCTGCTAACAGTCATTGGATCTCGATCAACGCGAGCAGCAATGTCGCTATAAGATAAACCGCAATCGCGATAGGCTACAATCCGACCTTTATCAAAGTCGGAATCGTGATGGTACGCATTTCTCCTCCGCACACGAGGGATCACAACAACGTTCCACCAGGCAACGCCGGTCAACTGCTGTTTGTGTAAGAGAAATCGGTTCGAAACTTTCCTCATGTCAGCACGTTGTAGGTGTCGCCACCGGAGCCAACCTTGTGTGAATGTTCTGAAAAGCTAATAATTTGCATATCACAGCATCTTCTTCCTGTCGGTTAAATTTCGCGTCTGTAGCACGTCATCTTCGTGGTATAGCAATTTTAATGGCCAGTTGTGTAGTTGTACTGCAGTGTGTTTACATATTGTATTGCTTTTAAAGTGAAGATCAGTGTAGGCTAGAGTAGGCAAAGAGTTCCCTGTCCGGACACAGCGCGTGTTTGCTCTAGGAGCGCTGGGTGCGCGCTTTGAGTTCCATTCGAGGGCACGGCCGGCGGCGAACACGTGCCGCCCTAATGCCGGCAGCGCAGGCGCAGGCGCAGGGCAGAGCCGGGCCACACTCGTCCGCTAAACCCGGGATTAGGGCACCCGCCGATTCTCGCGGGGACCTGTTGTTCCCCGGGGCGCACCGCTAAAGGGCAATCCGTGAAACGTTACCGCGCTGACCAGCGCAGCACTGCTGGCGCTCGTGTTGCCGCTCTTCCTGCTACTCCGAGAGTGTTAAATACTGTCACCACCTACGCCTCGCCGTTGGGAGCGAAACTATAGAAGTAATAGCAGGGAATATGTCGTTTTCGCGTTTTTTTCCGTTTTCCGTCGTTCCTCAGTTGCTTCAAATATCGTGGAGGTATGCTCTGTCTTTGAAACTAAAGGAAAGGTAGTTTGTTTTTGCCATAAGCGTTTCGCTTCTGTTATTTATAAAGCGTTTTCAGGGGCCTGTAATACACTTTTAATATATAGATAATAAATGTATTAAGTATTAGTTACAAATATGTTAATATGTGAAATTTTCTCAATGTTTCTCTTGTTTTTCAGTTTACAAACAAGTTCTGCAGCGTTAGTTTAGTGAGGTTAAATTAACATTTTGGTGTTACTTACGATGTCCAGAGCTGCTAGTCCAGGTGTGTGGTCCTATAGATGCGCACATTCGGTTTCCATAATCCAGTTGGCCAACCTCTTAACCCATATTTATTGCAACACATCCCTTGCACTTCCATTGTGTGAGCAAAACTTGCGTGTTTGCTGTGCGTAGTGTTGCCAACTGTCGCTATGTACGTTTATTTTTCGTCTTTTGTTCTTGTTGTACACGTGGTTTGGTAGTTTTTATCTGTTTTGTGCGTGTGGGAGGGGCGGGGAGATAGATAGATAGAGAGAGAGAGACAGAGAGAGAGAGAGAGAGAATCGGGTAGAGGGCAAGTTTCATTAATTATTTATTCTATTTATGTTTCAGATCTCTGTGTCTTATTGTTATAATGTTGGCTAACCCGATCACTAAGTTACTGCTTGTATTGATTAGGTCATTAATTACTTTCTTTTTCGTTGCAAGAGCTCCATCTAAATGAAAGTTTTCCTGTAATGTCAGGAATTTTTTGTTGTGATTGTTCACTCTAGTAATTTTCATGCCTCGTTTCATGTCAGGTGGTACACGCCCATGTTTTGTCGGATGTTCAGCAAAGGTAGAATGGCTTTTTTCAGCCGACCGAAGTGGCCGTGCGGTTCTAGGCGCTGCAGTCTGTAACCGCGAGACCGCTACGGTCGCAGGTTCGAATCCTGCCTCGGGCATGGATGTGTGTGATGTCCTTAGGTTAGTTAGGTTTAACTAGTTCTAAGTTCTAGGGGACTAATGACCTCAGCAGTTGAGTCCCATAGTGCTCAGAGCCATTTGAACCTTTTTTTTTTTTTTTTGGCTTTTCTCATACTGCCAGCTTTTTATATGAGCTTTATACCTAGTTTTGAAATTCCTGCCTGTCATTCGCAGACACACTGATTCACATTCTTGGCATTCTAATTTGTATATATTTGCTCCTTGGTATTTATTTGGTTTCTCTGTTGTTGTTTGTAAATGTTATTGGAGTGAGTTTCTTGTTCTGTATGCAATGTGTAATCCCTCTTTATTCGGCTTGTTTTGCCATCCCGTGTGTTGATTTGTTTTTGTATGTTAAAGTGTTGCATTTTTTCTCTTCGTCATGTCATGAGTGTTAATAATTTATGTTTCTTTGTGTGCTGTAATGTCTAAGGGTTTCTATATAGAAAATCTGATTGTAGAAGAAAAACTACTATCTAACATCACAGTGGCAGTACTTAGTGGGTGAAAAACTCGGCCAGCTGGATTATAGGGATCGAATAAACACATCTCAAGGACTACACACATTGACTAGCAACACTGGAAATCGTAAATAAGGCAAAATGATAAACGTCACGAAACTAGGTACAAAAGTTGTTTGTAATCTAAAAAGCAGGAGAAAATCATGAGAAAAATTACATAGTAAAATATTTGTGATTACTATATAATATATTTATTATATATGTCTTAAAAGAAACATGTATTGCAGGCCGCTGAAGATGCCTCATAAATATAGGAAGCATAAATATAGGGGAGCGATCAAATTCATCTTTATTTTAACTTATATATTATACGTATTTTAACTTCATTTTGACGTTTTTAAATTATTTCCGAAGAATGGGTATAAGTATTGCTCTTGACAGACTACGCGGCCCCCCATCCCGGGCCGGCCGGAGTGGCCGAGCGGCTCTAAGCGCTACAGTCTGGAACCGCGCGACCTCTACGGTCGCAGGTTCGAATCCTGCCTCGGGTTTGGGTGTGTGTGATGTCCTCAGGTTAGTTAGGTTTAAGTAGTTCTACATTCTAGGGGACTGATGACCTCAGAAGTTGTCCTATAGTGCTCAGAGCCATTTGATCCACCTTCCCCTACGTCTCTTGGGCGACTAAGGGGACGAATAAACAAAAAAAAAAAAAAAAAAAAAAGAAACAGCAGCCGTAAAGCACACGGCTATTGGCTTCTACTTCGTAACGATAGATTCCATCGCGTTCCAACCAGCAAGGTTATGTATTTCTCACAGAAGAGAACCTAAGTCTCGAAACATTTGACCATGCCGATACGCTGTGTTTGGAGCTGTTGGTCACCAATAATACAGCGTCTCGTGCGCTTTGAGCAGAGACCCCATGCTCGCATGGTGTGGACGCGATATTCCGTGCTGATAGTCCAACTTGGACTCAAACTCGTGACCCGCTATCGCTCACCATCACGCCACCGCCCAATTAACACGTCGTCCCTGTGTTTACTTTGACGAAAGCAGGCCCCTATATCTGTCACCAACAATCAACGGCTGTCAGCTGCCCTCCAGATCGCACGCCACACAGCGCTGAAAAACGTCCGGCGATAAAAAGTGTAGAATTCGCAAGTCGTTGACGGAAGTACAAATTTTCTGTCGTCGTTGCGTGCCGAACACGAAAACAACAACACTGCAGGAGTATTTTTTACTTCCCTGGAATAGCAAGCGCGTAACTATACTTTTTCTCTCTTATGCATGCCTTTGTGGTGCCAGTTTTCTACTATTTCATCGGCTCTCATAACGTTAAAAACAGATACTTACCGGATGAATTATGAAACACGATGATACATCGAACTGGAGCGCAAAGTGCTAATGGAAGATCAGAATGCGAATGCAGGAAGACGCAAGTTTTAGTTTATCTCAAGTGAAAAGAAATTCACGGTGTTACTATGGTACTGGAATAAAATATTAGGTTCTTCATCCGTAGTAGAACTAATGATCGATATGCAAAAGAATCTGATCACCGACACGGCTATTCCCAGGTAAGATACCTATAAAAATTAGAAAAAGCAATGGGAAGATAAGAGTCTACAGCCTGGTGCTAGAACATTATTCCTTCTGCACGCGGAATTATTGTAACATCCTTTTATCTACTTTATACCCACTGAAGACATAATTTATACCCGCTAAAGAGATCAGTAGCAACTGTCATAAATATGTACAAAACCTTTAGTTAAGGAAAAACACAAAAACAAAACGATGTTGGTAGATAATATTTCACCGGCAAGCAAGGGCGAAATACGAGGGTTGGAACTTAAATAGTGGCAACTATTTATTCACAACCGATACAAAAAAGTTTCATGTCCATCATTGTAGTCACCAGCGTTGTGTAGAACCCGTTGCCACAGGTGTGGAAGGCGTAGTATACCGTTAGCAGAGCCTGTTCTGTTGATGATGCGAATGGAGCGGTCCACTGCCTGTCGAATCTCAACAGTTCTGAAGCGAATGCCATGAAGTGCTTCCTTCATCTTCGGAATCAAATCAAAGTCACCATCACCTGTGACCAGCTTTGCGAAAGAAGCGGCGACACTTCCTGCGCAACCCACCCATCATTTTGCACGACAATGCGTGGGCGCATACAGCGCAAGCTGTGGCTACTCTTTTCGTTCGATGGGACTGGGAAGTAATGTACCATCCACCATTCCCCGCACTTAAGTCCTTGTGAGTTTGATTTGATTCCGAAGATGAAGGAACCACTTCGTGGCATTTGCTTCAGAACGGTTCCAGAGATTCGACAGACAGTAGACCGCTCCATTCGCACCATCAACAGAACAGGCTCTGCTAACGGTATACTTCGCCTTCCAAATCGCTGGCAACGGGTTCTACACAACGCTGGTGACTTCTTTGAAGGACAGTAACAGGTGCAAACATGCAACTCTATGTATCGGTTGTGAATAAGTAGTTGCCAATATTTAAGTTCCAACCCTCATATAAGACGTTAGCTATATCTCTAAAGCTAGTGAAGCCCTTCTACTTGCGTAGAACAGTAACTCGTGACAACAGACAACGCATTGATAACGAAGAAATTTTGTAAGTGCCGGATTTGGAATAATTTAAAATGGCTCTGAGCACTATGGTACTTAACTTCTGCGGTCATCAGTCCCCTAGAACTTAGAACTACTTAAACCTAACTAACCTAAGGACATCACACACATCCATGCCCGAGGCAAGATTCGAACCTGCGACCGTAGCGGTCACGCGGTTCCAGACTGAAGCGCCTTTAACCGCACGGCCACACCGGCCGGCAATAATGTAAACAAGAAAGGAGAAAAATTAACGCACGTATCGTAGGACATCTTTTAGCGTTTTTCAAGAGAAAAATTCTGGAAATAATCACGTCCCCATAGAAGGAGTAGGTTAGTTCAATAATTATGCAACTATGAGACACAAAAAATTTATGCGCATACATAATTCTATTAACTGACGCTAAGCGAATTATTAAAGGAAGTATTATATGAGAGAGGAGTCAGGCAGTCTTACATTTCGTTAGGGAGATTCATAAATCTCCACGTTGCCCCAAAACATGGTACAACAAAATTCGACGAATA
Organism: Schistocerca americana; assembly: GCF_021461395.2. Taxonomy (NCBI): domain Eukaryota; kingdom Metazoa; phylum Arthropoda; class Insecta; order Orthoptera; family Acrididae; genus Schistocerca; species Schistocerca americana. The sequence goes on from NC_060121.1 coordinate 395,062,429, forward strand.
ATTTTTCATTCCCAAATCGAAATGACGTATAAAGCTTCATATAGCTAATGGATATGGAAAGCTTACTTCGCAATCAAATGTTTCGAGGCTTATTATATTGAAGCACGTAATGGCATCGAATAAGCGCATACAAATAAAGCATGTAAGCACGATGATAAAAAGTATCTTACTGAATTAAATTTTAGTTGCCAAATTTATCTACGCCCAAGAATGGAAGAGACGATGTATTTTCTAACCATGGATATTTTGTGTTTGTTATGACTCCACACGCATAGTTCACACACTAGATAATCACAACCCATCCAAGATATTTTGTGTTTTTCACGACTCCACGGTCATATTTCACAAATAAAACGATCATAAGCCATATGTTCAAAAAGAAAATCAAGCGAGAGGCACAGCAATATCGCAATGACTGCTTTACATCTTTGTGTGGAACGGAGTTTTTACAACGTAACACTATGACAGAGAATTTTAATACAGGATAGTGTGAGACGAAAAACTGAAACTTATATTGAGAAATAACTTACTTGAGCGAAGTAAGAGAATAATATATGTAATTAACACAAATCGGCGACCTAAGCCCTAGGACTATTTAATATCTTATTACAAACACGAAATAAAGTATGATCTTTTGCAAGAACCACTGAGGATATTTTGGTATTAAAAACAAACCAGATTCAAATCACTTCTTTCACAAGGTGTATTTAGTGCATTAAAAGAGCTCAGGCTTTTTTAGACTTTCACATTACAGCGTTCTGGAACTCTGATCAAAAATGCATTGAGCAATAGAATCGCAAACTGAGCAACAAAGCGTCACTGGTCATCTAAGTTGCTGCAGTTATTTTTCGTTGTGCGCTGAACATTTTTATCAGACTCTCACAAATGAAGACAAAATAAATGCAGCATCAGGTGTAGCGCATTCTGGTCCTGTGCATTTACTACGAAATATGAGCTAATAATTTTCTTCCGGTGACAGCAGTTACGAATATCGCTGCCTACAAGCGGCATTACCATACTCTTAAGCGGGATAAATATGGAAGAGACGTTATGTATTTAAATAATGCGGTCAAAAAGCAGCTTCTGAAAAATATGCTCGCATATTACTGGCATCGGACAGATGGTCTCCCCTACTGAATCATCCAGATATTCACACATTTTCTGCTCCAAAATTAATTCTTAGTCACAAACGCGAAAACACGCCGTGACACCTATCAGGTTAGCAGCACAGTGTGGTTTGTAACGTATTACTGTCATGATGCAGTGCTTCGCTATGCTACATTCCTGTGTCAGCACCGTACGAGCGAGGTGGCGTCGAGCTTAAGACGACGAACTGGACGATCTGTGTTCCGCTCCCCGTCCATAGTCTTCCCGAGATACGATACCGTGATACCTGTGTTGTTCAGAATTACGATGCAATGTTACTTCGGCCATGCCTATATGTCCGAAGGAACACTACATCGTAATTCTGAACAACACAGGTACAGCTAGAAAATCTTATTTATTCGTCAACATCGGGCAAGTGACATTCGATTAAAATTTCTCCCCTCTACGGAAATATACATAATGAATTTACAAATACAGGTTGTAGACAAATGGTTGACGACATACGGAAGATTGGGTCTGGTCCTGGAGTGTGTTTGGATAGCCTAGTGGATTCGACTGACCCTTCTCTGAGAGCTTGAGATTCGGAAGTTCTTTTATTTGGCATAACGTTGAAAGTTAGTTATTTTCATTTGTCATGAGAATGCGTACTTAATTATTTTGTACAAAAAAAAAGAATGGTAAGGCGACCGCGCGTGATAAGCGGGAAATGCGGCTTCGAGCCCCGTTTTCTTTATCTTTATTCCATTATACACCTGATGGTTGTCCATATTCTAAAGAAGTATAGCGAATAGTTCCTGACGATTATAAAACAGACCAACTTTCGGTAAAGTCACCATTGGACTATTTCAAAAATATTTGAACAGAAAGCGGCAATTCCCTTCACTAATAAACTTCCAATTATCAGGTTCCCAACTTAACACAGAGTTCTTTTATCTTTGTAAACTCATAGAAATCATTAAACTGGCACACTGCTCCATACTTAGTACATTTCTGAGAGATTTAGTTCCTTCGTCATTTTCTTTTGATTCAGTAGTTATTGATGGAATTCTACAGTCCAGATTTTCGTCGAAAATCCCTTGTGTTATTTCTAAATTATGCGCATCGATGTTCTTGCCATCGTATCAAGCCGCTAACTTATAAATAAAAATATACGTAGTAATCTGATTACGTTAGTAGCCTTAATATACCGGTAGAGAAAAAGCTACGAGTACTAACAACATCAATACACAATAACACTATCACAATAACTGTAAGTGCACGCGAAATCTTCCGTGCTATATTCCTTCGGATTATGTATCCCATGCAGTTGTATCATGTGATACATTACTTGAACCATCAGGACCAATGTGCAGAGCATAAGCGTCACGCATACTTACAACAGCCGAACAAATAAGCTGTTGCGTAACATTGATATTTATGGGTCATCCTATGGAGTATAACAACGTAGAGATTTGGTGTATCCCTCCAGCTGCTACGATACTGTCATTCGGGAAGCAGTAGAGATTAAAGTGGCAAGTGACCTTACAAATGGGGACGAAGGTATTGGAATCCTGATCTCTTCTTGGTCGAACAACAGAGGGATAGAGCTACTGCTACTGGCTCACCCGTTGGCAGTTAATGAGTATTACCAGTAACGTCTGACGTTCGTCAACTTTGGTTGTGTGGTGGTATTACTTGTTTACGGCGCGTCTGTGTTTTCTACTTTCATCTGCTGTTTCATGATTCTCGGTCGATGTAGTCCCGCCTGTCGCGTGTTCAAATTTCCTTGCACAGAGCTGTCTCGCTACATTTGTGCCTTGAAAATGAAGGAGTGTTCTCTTGTCGAAATATTGGCGGCTGGAGAAGACGTCAAAGGCTGCATACCCGTAAGTTGTTTCAATAAACTCTACAACAACAAAAAAAAGAAACAAAGCCTCACAGCACGTAGGCATGACCCGAGTGGGACGGAAATCAGTAGATGTGATGAGCACGTGCAGAAAAACGAATAACAATGTCAGAAAAACTTCGTGTTTTAATAAAGAGAAAGTTTCACAAACTGAGCATGTCAATAACTCGTTGATCCATCTCTGGCCCTTATGCAAGCTGTTATTCGACTTTGCATTGGTTAATAGAGATGCTAGATGTTCTCCTGATGGATATCATCCCAAATTATGTCCAACTGGCATGTTACATCATCAAAATCATTAGCTGGTTTTAGGGCCCTACCCATAATGGTCCACACGTTCTCTGTTGGGGAGAGATCCGGCGACCTTGCTGGCCAAGGTAGGATTTTGCAAGCACGAAGACAGGCAGTAGACATTCTTGCCTTGTGCGGGAGGGCATTGTCTTGCTGAAATGTAAACCCAGGATGTCTTCCCATGAAGGGCAACAAAAAGGGGGTCACAACATCATCGACGTACTGCTGTGCTGTAAGGGTGCGACAGGTGACAACCAAATGGTTCATGCTATGAAGTGAAATGGCACCCCAGACCATTATTCCTGGTTGTCGGGCCGTATGGTAGATGACACTCATGCTGTTATCCCACCGCTGTCCAGTGCGTCTCCAGACACGTCTTCGACCTCGAACCTTGTTGACTGGAATGGTATTGTCTTCAGTGATGAGTTACGCTTCGACTTGAGCCAAGACGTGTCTGGAGATGCTTCAGACAGCGGCGGCCTACAACCCTAAATGTCGCCCGCCATACCGCCCGATGGCGACGAGCAATAACCTGCTATACCTTTTCTTATGTCATTTTGTTTTGTCTTAAGTTTATTTTTTATACATCTGAAGATACTGAAATTTAACAACCTTCCTTTAATCTAATATAATGCCTGTACGTGATGTGAAGATAAAAGTTTGGCCGAAAATGCTTGTACGTAAATAAACAAACAATCTGATTAAAAGTATCCGGCTACTCCTACGTAATGTGGAGTCGATAGTGATGTGCCTGCGGAATGGAAACGTGCAGGAACAACCACATCTAAAAAATAAAAGACCAGACAGTTTCATACACTGACGGACAAGGACAGTCGAGTACTGCGGAGAGTGGATGTACAAAAATTGCACGAAATATTTATTTATTTATTTATTTATTTAACTTGATCAGGCGAAATGAGTCACTCGTGAGTTCCAAAGGGTTACCAGCAGCCCATCTAGAACAATGACTATGCGCTGAGAATTAAAAAAAAATATGGAGTACAATGGTCGAGCAGCCACACTAGTTGGTGAAACGCGACGCTTGTGGTGATGTAAAGAGTGACGCCATTGTGCAGTAGATGAGTGGAAACGAGAGATTTGGATCACACTACACTCTGCGGCAAAACTCATGGAAGGGTTTGGGTTTGGCAAATGCCTGGAGAACGTTAACTGACACAGTCTATAGTGCCAACAGTGTAGTACAGAGGAGTTGCAGTTACGGTATGGGGGTGTGTTTCTCACGGTTAGAGTGTGGTCCCCCTATTGCACGCTATATGTAACGCTGTATGCAAAATGATACCAGCTTGTTTGTTCCCACTTTTTGTTGTAGCGCTGAAAGGCTTAAATTGGTAGGGTCTTTGGAATGATCTCCAGAGTCTCAAAATTACGTCCTTTTAAGACATTTTTGAATTTTGGGAAAAGAAAAAAGTCACAAGGACTCAGATCAGATGAACAGGGAGCCTATGGAACAACAGGAATGCCTTTTAAGATCAAAAGTTCCGTCATAGAAGTGGCCGTGTGACACGAGACGTTGTCATGATGCAGCATCCACTTGTCTCCAATGTCCAGCCTCACTCAATTCACCCTTTTCCCCAGCCTTTCAAGGACGTCTTTGTAAAACACTTGGTTAACAGTTTGTCCTCGAGGAGCAAATTCTTTATGCACCACACCCCTACTGTCAAAAAAGCAAATCAACATTGTTTTGATTTGTTCATTCGAGCTATTCGGTCGAAGAGACGTTTCGGTGTGCCACTTATTATCTTGCCACTTTGTCTCAGCATCATCCTGACAATCCAGCATTCATCAACACTGATCACACTACTGAACCATTAGCGGTCGTTGGCAGTTCCCTGAAGAAGATCGCCACACGCGTTTCTCAGGTCCTCTGGCACCATCTTGGCACAAACTTTTCGTATGTTAAAAATTTCGGTCATAATTTGATGAAAGGAGAAATGTTCGAGTTTAACAGGTCACTCATCATCCTTATTGTTGAACGTCGATTGCATCTCACCAGAGCCTGCACACATTCGACGTTTTCATCAGTTTCTGAAGTTTAAGGTCTCTCTGAGTCCGGTCTGTCTTCAACGGGTCGTCAGTCTTTCGAAAGTGATTTTTGCTAGCGAAAAACTTGATCTCTTGATAAGGAGTGTTCTCCATAGGCCTATTTGTTCTCTTCAGAGGTCACATTCACGTATTCCCAAATTTAACGAAAAACTTGATGGCATAACGATGCTGTCAATTATGCTCTTTCATTTACATAACGCACAATAAAAAGACAATTTGTCTGATGGTGCTCTCAAAAATCACCTCTAAGGAGCTGAAATTCGGTCTGAGCATCAGGAAGGGATGAATGTACCGGTCTAAACAAGTAGAACAACACAGCGTTGTCAGATCACTCGTAGTGCTTCCGCTCATTACTTTTCTCACATAACTCCTATGAAAACATTTTGCAGGATGGCGCACTTCGTGCAGTAGAGGAACGGTTCGGAGACAGTGACTGTTTGTATCATCATGGTCATAAAGCAGTAACTGTGAGCTGTGTGCGCTCGCCGGAGTTATTCTCGTATAGCTGTGCCAGGCGCCATTGATGTGTGGGTGGCAGTGCTGTAGGGGATGGTGGGTGCAACTCCAAACCCCAGTCGCTCGCTAAAATGCGCTCGCCGGACCACGACTTCTGCATCCCGACCTCCCCCTCCAAACTACGCCCCTTCAAACTCTCTCCATGGCCTCCTTTATTTTCTATCGTCTTCCTATGCCCAGTAATATTTTCTTGCCAATCCTCATATGACAGTCAACAGCTAAAAAAGTGTACATGGTGGCCCTGTAATGTGGATTCCGTCAAAACAACGCATCAGAAAACTAATCCTATCTTATTGCAAATCGCCTTCCCATTTCTAAAAAACAGTCACTTCAGCTCTGTCTTCATGACGTGAGTAACTATTTCACATATCGCAAGTTTCTGCGAGCAGCAATAGCCTGTTATAAGAGGTTCCCTGAAATTAGGAAGCCATATACGAGGCTATGCCCGTTATGTCTGCAATCCATGTTTCTTTGGAAGAGCGAGCGATGGTTATCTCCAAACTTTTTTTGACACATAGGATAGCGTGTTCTCCCGCTGTTTGTGTGGCAACTGGGCCACAGTTCTGCTGCTTCACAGATACAGCTAGTAAAATACACAACAGCCACTGCCCCACTGAGGTGACAAAAAACAACAAAAAAACATCGAGAGTATTGGAAAGCTGGCACAACGATAAGACAAATGTCTACATCGGAGCTTCGACTATGTAGAGAAGTAGCTGAAAGGTGTAGCTAACTGTCGCAAATAAAACATTCGTGATTTTCAGTGTTTTCCATTTCGCGACCGATCGGACCTTACTCTCCGATTAGCCATCATAAAATACACTGTGACAAAAGTTATGGTATAGCGACATGCACGTATGCAGATGGAGGTAGTATTGCCTGCACAACCTATGAATGGACACTGCACTGGCGACGCGGTCATTTGTACTCAAGTGATTCATGTGAAAAAGCTTCCGACGCGATTATGGCCGCACGATGAGAATTGCGGAGTGGCACTTGGAGCTAGAGACATTGGACATTCTATTTCGTAAATCGTTAGGTAATTCAATATTCAGAGATCCACAGTCTCAAGAGTGTGCCAAGATTACCGAATTTCAGTCATTACTTCTCAGGAGAGACAAGTTAGTGGCCGACATCCTTCACTTAAATACCGAGAGCAGCGGCGTTTGCGTAGAGTTTAAGTACTAATAAATAAGCAACACTGCGTCAAATAACCGCAGAAACCGATGTGGGACGTACGACAGACGTATCAGTTAGAATAGTGTAGTGAAATCTGGCGTTAATGGGCAGCGGACGACCGACACGAGTGCCTTTGCAAACAGCACAACATCGCCTGCAGCGCCTGTCCTGGACTTGTGACAATCTCGGTTGGACCCTAGGCGACTGGAAAACTGTGGGCTGGACGGACCACTCAGATTTCAGTTGGTAAGAGTTGATGGTAGCGTTCGAGTGTGGTGTGGGCCCCACGCAGCCATGGTCCCAAGCTGTCAACAAGACACTGTCCAAGCTGAGGTGCTCCATAATGGTGTGAGCTGTGTTAACATGTAACGTACTACGTCCTCTGAACCAGATGAAGATCATTTATTGGAAATGGTTTTTTTAATTAAAAATGAAACTCCTCCAGCTTCATATTTATTTGGCTACTAGTTTCGACGTTGCGTCAACGCCATCTTCAGGCCCGTACATTTTGGTGATATCAGTTGTGTGTGGCTGAGTACTAGAAGCCCGCGGTGAGACCAATACGTGCTCCACATGGTTACGCTCGGCTTCTTGGAGACCATTTGCACCCATTCACGGACGTCGTGTTCCCAAACAAGGATGGAATTTTTATGGGTGATAATACGTCACGTCACGTCACAAGTGTTTGCGATTGGCTTGAAGAAGATTCTGGAGAGTTCGAGTGAATAATTTAGTCATCCAGATCGCCTGACATTACTCCAATCGAACATTTATGAGACCTGATCGAGAGGTTAGTTCGTGCACAAAATCTTGCACCGGTAACACTTCCGCGTGATGTACGGCTATAGAGGCAGCGTGGCTCGATATTTCTGCATGGGACTTCCAGCGACCTGTTGAGTCCATGCGACGTCGAACTGCTGCACTCTCTGAGCAAAAGGGAGCCCGACACGATATTAGAAGGTATCCCATGAAATACCACCTCAGTAAGAGTACTAGTTCAAAAGACACAGTAGTCGCATACCCGAGTGAATGTGCCTGTGGAGCAGAGCTATGAATCCTGAATCGCCGCTCTAGGTAAAGTGGTGGAAGAGGCGATTTGCTGTTGGCTTCCCCCGACATGTAAATAGATTTACGGAAACAGCTTTCATGAGAACAATTTGTTGTATATTCAGCCCGCAATTTAAGTTTGTAATCGTTTCCTCGTGAGTCTCCTGTGGAGGGAAGAGAAGATGGACATATTTGTAAAGTCGCCGCGCCCTCCTTCCGGGCTCGCGACCGCTCTGCCATCGACGGTAAAGCGCGGGAGCTAGCGGTGCCGTTCGAGCCCAGTTGTTAGGGCATAATTTTATTCAAATCCACTTTGCATTTCTGTGCGCCCCGGCGGGTGTACATTTCTCGTCGGCGCTGTCGCGGCCCGCAGTCCTTCTCCCCGAATACCTTGGCGTCGGCACGCAAATTGCCCGCCGCTGGATGCGTATCTCTGGGCGCACTTAGCAGTCGGCGGCGCGGCGCCGCGCTGTCACGGTAAATCCCTGGCCGTCCTCTTCCGGCAGTTTATTTCTGCGGGCAGCGCGCCCGTATATCGGCGTGTCGCATTATGCAAATGCCGCCCACTCCACGCGCGCCGCCCTCTCCGTGCCCCGGCCGGCCCCGGAGCGCGCTTATCGCTGCCGCGCTGGCCTGCCCGGCGTCGGGCGATCCTTCGATGCGAGCGGCCGCCCGCTCTTCTTGTTTGTTTTACGGGCCTCCTTCCTCCGATGCTATCTCCGCGTCTGGCCGTCCTCCGTCGCCTTACACCGTGATCTATAAATAAGGGCCGTGACCTACAGCCCGTCTTCTGGCGTGTATGAGGACAGAGCAGAATGGCGCGAATAGTGTCCGACGTAGGACGAAAATCCTTTTATGTGATTTTCAGACAGCTGCTTCCTCTAGAGACCCTACTCGATGTCTGGTGGCATTTATTCTTCGTACACACTGTACCGCCACTTTCTAGCATCGGTTCGCCAGTAATGTACGCAAGATGAGATGCACACCGTTTGGTGTTCTTACACCACGTCTCCTCGTGGTCCGTTCGCAGGCCTTGCTCTGATGCTACCTGCACATCTAGGCGCACTCCGTCGCCTTACGCCATGACCCTTAAATAAGGCCTTACGTTAAGCGCTGGTCTTATGGTAACGGTGGCCGACTTGCTGCGAGAGTGACAATGATATGCCCTATATCGGGCCTCGTGCGGAAGTACAGCGCTATTACAAATGATTGAAGCGATTTCATAAATTCACTGTAGCTCCATTCATTGACATATGGTCACGACACACTACAGATACGTAGAAAAACTCATAAAGTTTTGTTCGGCTGAAGCCGCACTTCAGGTTTCTGCCGCCAGACCGCTCGAGAGCGCAGTGAGACAAAATGGCGACAGGAGCCGAGAAAGCGTATGTCGTGCTTGAAATGCACTCACATCAGTCAGTCATAACAGTGCAACGACACTTCAGGACAAAGTTCAACAAAGATCCACCAACTGCTAACTCCATTCAGCGATGGTATGCGCAGTTTAAAGCTTCTGGATGCCTCTGTAAGGGAAATCAACGGGTCGGCCTGCAGTGAGCGAAGAAACGGTTGAACGCGTGCGAGCAAGGTTCACGCGTAGCCCGCGGAAGTCGACGAATAAAGCAAGCAGGGAGCTAAGCGTACCACAGCCTTACGTTTACAATTGCTACAAACCCTGACACCCGATGACAAAGTCAAACGCTTTGAATTTTCGGCGCGGTTGCAACAGCTCATGGAAGAGGATGCGCTCAGTGCGAAACTTGTTTTCAGTGATGAAGCAACATTTTTTCTTAATGTGCGAATCTGGGCGGTTGAGAATCCTCACGCATTCGTGCAGCAAATTCGCAATTCACCAAAAGTTAACGTGTTTTGTGCAATCTCAAGGTTTAAAGTTTACGGCCCCTATTTCTTCTGCGAAAAAAACGTTACAGGACACGGGAATCTGGACATGCTGGAAAATTGGCTCATGCCACAACTGGAGACCGACAGCGCCGACTTCATCTTCCAACAGGATGGTGCTCCACCGCACTTCCATCATGATGTTCGGCATTTCTTAAACAGGAGATTGGAAAACCGATGGATCGGTCGTGGTGGAGATCATGATCAGCAATTCATGTCATGGCCTCCACGCTCTCCCGACTTAACCCCATGCGATTTCTTTCTGTGGGGTTATGTGAAAGATTCAGTGTTTAAACCTCCTCTACCAAGAAACGTGCCAGAACTGCGAGCTCGCATCAACGATGCTTTCGAACTCGTTGATGGGGACATGCTGCACCGAGTGTGGGAGGAACCTGATTATCGGCTTGATGTCTGCCGAATCACTAAAGGGGCACATATCGAACTTTTGTGAATGCCTAAAAAAACTTTTTGAGTTTTTGTAAGTGTGTGCAAAGCATTATGAAAATATCTCAAATAATAAAGTTATTGTATAACTGTGAAATCGGTTCAATCATTTGTAATAACCCTGTACTTGCGAATAGGATGAAAGGTTATGGGTGGCTGCTTGAGTTTTAGTTACCAGAACACTAATTACGCAGAGTTTAATGGGTACAAGTGCAGATAATTTTATACGTCGTACAATAGAATTTAGAGACGTCAGTGTCTTGTTTTTGTTTTTTCTCTGTATTGAACAGGATACCAGCTGTTTTATGTACAGTCGTTACTGCACGACGAAGTGGAGTACGCCTATCAGTGTAGGCTACACGTTTTGCGTCCACACGTCCCCACCTGCTCTACTGCCCAAGGGAAAATCAGCGTTAATGGCTTGCTCTTGTCACATGTACCTGGAGGTACTAACCAACCTAAAATCATACTATTCCTAATAGGTATAATTATTAGCCTGAAAATGAGATAAATGCTGATGTATTCAGTACACTATTTTCAGCCACCAATAAAACATTTATACTTACACTCGTTACACCCCCTATATTTATTTCCACCATAAGCAACATGTGAAAAGATAACATTTTTCAGGCTAGGCTTTAAGTAGATCTTATACGAGCAAAACTATTGCATTCTAAGCTTTGTAGAGCAGAGCCTTCCTGACCACAAAATCCTGAACAGTACCAGAATAATTTAAAAAACCAATTAACAGCAATAAAATTATGACATTTCAAATCTGGAGCGTAACAGGGAACATCGGCTAGGGAGGCAGTCCGGTTATATATAACTTCAGTTATCATGTTTCTCCTCACTGCTGCTTTGTCCGTCCCTTCACGAACTTAATAAATTTCCCCGCTTAATTAGTGTTTATATATATCTGTCGCCTGTTGCGAGAATGATTGAATTGGTCTCCCTATACGTTTCAATGTAATCGCCCAGTATACTTACTATCTCTCTGTTTTGTACTGCAAGAGCGACTGGCTCCCTAACATCATAATCTTAGAATAATCCTCTTGTTTAGATAGTATATTATATACTTCTGCATCTATGTTGTGTGGGTGACTACGTTTTCTCTCCAGGTATTGAATACAATCCAACTTTTTAGTTACCGAATAGGCTCTATATGTGCTCCTCATTATTAGAGAGATAGATGGTAACAGGTCAGCAATAATTATTGTACGAGTATAGCCTCCACCTATACAGGACGATTCAGCTGCTCCCACCTATCGGTTGTATGAAATTCGTAACGATTTCGAAAACCAAGCGCAAAATTTTCATAATCTTTCACTTGCTAGGCGCTAACTATTAGCCCAAGAGAAAAAATCAACAGGTTCTTTTTGGAGGACATTTAATGCAGTTAAATTTTGTACTATCTAGAGGCCGGGGATTTAGAGTTATTCGAGAATAACGCTTTTGTAGGTCACTTTGTACATTTTACTTACTTCTACTGTATGTATCGTTCTCAAAGGTTTGAGGATCAGTACGCCTCTGTCCCTGGGTGTATTATGCGTTCGCACCTCAAGCTACATGAAGGTACGTAATGCACCCAGGGACATTGTGGAGCACGATCGGTTTGTGAGTCTGGGCGTTACGATGTGGGGAGGCGTAATGTGGTCTGGACATACTGACCTCCAAATCTTTGAACTATGCTCACCGGTCAACACTGTACTCCTTTCCCATTTGAGTCTTTTCAGAAATGCATTCGCCCCTGACTTCATTTTTATGGATCACAATGTGTGATTGCATGGGACACCGAAGGTGAAAGACCTCTTGGAGCGGAAGGATATGTGGCGAACGGGCTAGCCTACTGTTGCCTCAAGTTACACCAATCACGTGTGGGACGCATTGGGGAAACGTATTGCAGGAAATCCACATGCAGCAACGATAATTCAGCGCTGGCAGAGGAACGGAACGCCCCGTCACAAGAACTCCTCACCAAACCTGTTAACATGTTAGCACATCGCTGACTATGCTTTTCCGTCTATGGTAACCACACGTCCTATTAGGAAAAATGTCCAAAACTCCATTTTCTGTATAATTACTGTCTCTGAATAAAAGTCTGATTGCTTTTCGTCTCATTGCGTGTTTCTTTCAGTTACCTTCTTTGCTGCATTTTAGCAGTTCTTCGTACTTTTGATCCAAGTTTTGACGATATGCGTTACTTGGCAGTGACACATCATGAGGACGTTACTTTGGTCCTTAAGTTTTGCGCGCCCCTGAACATAAGAACAACCGAAGAGTTAGTATTTTGATTTTTTTTTTAAATTTGTATTTGGTTCAGGTAAAACCTCATTGCTTGTTATTACTTATTTTATTTATTGCAGCTCACATTTCGTGATGATATTAGGTTTCAGTTCAGTATTGATTTGGCCATTTCAAGTCGAATTCTCTTGAAGATTACAGAAAGTTTCGTTGGCAAATATTCGCAGGAAACCAGCGATCCACCTTAGCAGAACTCCAGCCAATAAATTAGTTATATATTTGCCACTAAAATCTCGGATCACATAGAGAGAACGTCATAATTACACTACTGACCATTAAAATTGCTACACCACGAAGATGACGTGCTAAAGACGCGAAATTTAACCGACAGGAAGAAGATGCTCTGATATGCAAATGATTAGCTTTTCAGAGTATTCACACACGGCTGGAGCCGGTGGCGACACATACGACGTGCTGACATGAGGAAAGTTTCCAACCGATTTCTCATACACAGACAGCAGTTGTCCGGCGTTGCCTGGTGAAACGTTGTTGCGATACCTCGTGTAAGGAGGAGAAATGCGTACCATCACGTTTCCGATTTTGATAAAGGTTGGATTGTAGCCTATCGCGATTGAGGTTTATCGTATCGCGACATTGCTGCTCGCATTAGTTGAGATCCAATGACTATTAGCAGAATACGGAATCTGTGGGTTCAGGAGGGTAATATGGAACGACGCGCTGAATCCCAACGGCCTCGTATCACAAGCAGTCGAGGCGACCGGCATCTTATCCAGCCGGCCGCGGTGGCCGTGCGGTTCTAGGCGCTGCAGTCCGGAACCGCAGGATTGCTAGGGTCGCAGGTTCGAATCCTGCCTCGGGCATGGATGTGTGTGATGTCCTTAGGTCAGTTAGGTTTAAGTAGATCTAAGTTCTAGGGGACTGATGACCTAAGTGCTCAGAGCCATTTTGAACCATCTTATCCACATGGCTGTAACGGATCGTGCAACCACGTCTCGATCCCAGAGTCAACTGACGGGGACGTTTGCAAGACAACCATCTGCACGAACAGTTCGACGACGTTTGCAGCAGCATGGAATATCAGCTCGGAGACCATGGCTGCGGTTACCCTTGACGCTGCATCACAGGCAGGAGTGCCTGCGATGGTGTACGCAACGACGAACATGGGTGCACAAATGGCAAAATGTCATTTTTCGGATGAATCCCGGTTCTGTTTACAGCATTATGATGGTCGCATCCGTGTTTGACGACATCGCGATGAATGCACATTGGAAGTGTGTATTCGTCATCGCCATACTGGCGTATCACTCGGCGTGATGGTATGGGGTGCCATTGGTTACAAATCTCTGTCACCTCTTGTTCGCATTGACGGCACTTTGAACAGTGGACGTTACATTTCAGATGTGTTACGACCCGTGGCTCTACCCTTCATTCGATCCCTGCGAAACCCTACATTTCAGCAGGATAATGCACGACCGCATGTTGTAGGTCCTGTACGGGCCTTTCTGAATACAGAAAATGTTCGACAGGTGCCCTGGCCAGCACATTCTCCAGATCTCTCACCAACTGAAAACGTCTGGTCAATGGTGGCCGAGCAACGGGCTCGTCACAATACGCCAGTCACTACTCTTGATGAAATGTGGTATCGTGTTGAAGGTGCATGGCCATCCAAGCTCTGTTTGACTCAATGCCCAGGCGTATCAAGGCCGTTATTACGGCCAGAGGTGGTGGTTCTGGGTACTGATTTCTCAGCATCTATGCACCCAAATTGTGTGAAAATGTAGTCACATGTCAGTTCTAGTATAATATATCTGTCCAATGAATACCCGTTTTTCATCTGATTTTTTTTTTTTTTGTAGCAATTTTAGTGGCGAGTAGTGTAGGATAAAAGGATATTGGTGGCTGCTTGAGTTTTAGTTACCACAACAATAATTACTCAGGGTGTAATGGGTATCAGTGCAGATAATTTTATATGTCGAAAATTGGAATGCACAGATGTCAGTGTCTTGTTTATGTTTTTTCTCTTTATCGATCAGCGTACCAGCTGTTTTCAGAACAGTCGTAACTGCAAGACGAAGTGGAGTACGCTTATCAGTACAGGCTACCCGTTTTTCGTCCACACGTCCCCACCTGCCCTGCTGCCCAAGGGAAAATCCGCATTAATCGCTTGCTCTTGTCACATGTACCTGGAGGTACTAACCAATCTAAAATCATACTACTCCTAATAGGTTTAATTATTAGCCTGGAAATGAGATAAATGCTGATGTAATGTTGTTCAGTACACTGTTCTCAGCCACCAATAAAACATGTACACTTATACTCATTGCACTCTATATTTATTTCTACCATAAGCAACATGCGAAAAGATAACATTTTTCAGGCTAGGCTTTAAGTAGATCTTATGCGAGCGAAACTATTGCATTCTAAGCTTTATAGAGTAGAGCCTTCCTGACCACAATATCCTGAAGAGTACCAGAATAACGTAAAAAACAAATTAACAGCAATAAAAATATGACATTTAAAATCTGCAGCGTAACAGGTAACATCGGCTAGGGAGGCAGTCCGTTTCGATATAACTTTAGTTATTATGTTTCTCCTGACAGCTGCTTTGTCTGCCCCTTCATGAACTTACTAAATTTCACCGCTTAATTAGTGTTTATATATCTCTGTCGCCTGTTGCGAAAATGATTGAATTGGTCTCCCTGTACGTTTCAGTGTAATCACCCAGTATACTTGCTATCTGACTGTTCTGTACTGTAAGAGCGACTGGCTCCCTAGCATCATGAACTTAGAATAATCCTCCTGTTTGGACAATATTTTATATATTTCAGCATCTATGTTGCGAGGGTGACTAGGTTTTCTTTCCAGGTATTGAATACAATCCAACTATTTAGTTACTGAATAGTCTCTATATGTGCTCGTTATAAGAGCGATATATGATAACAGGTCAGCAATAATTACTGTACGAGTATAGCCTCCACCTATACAGGGCGATTCAGCTGCTGCCATGTATCGGTTGTATGAAATTCGTAACGACTTCGAAAACCAAGCGCAAAATTTTCGTAATCTTTCACTTGCTATGCGCTAACTATTAGCCCTAGAGAATAAATGAACAGGATATTTTTGGAGGACATTTAATGTAATTAAACTTTGTACTGGGATACGTTTTATCTAGAGGCCAGGGTTTTCGAGTTATTCGAGAATAACGCTTTTGTAGGTCACTTTGTACATTCTTACGTACTTATAGTGTATGTAATGTGCTCAAAGATTTGAGGGTCAGTACCCCTCTGTCCATGGGTGTATTATGTGTTTCCACCTCAAGCTATATGGAGGTACGTAATGCACCCAGGGACATTGTGAAGCACGATCGTTTTGTGAGTCTGGGTCTTATGCTGTGGGGAGGCGTAATGTGGCCTGGACATATTGATCTCCAAATCGTTGAACTACGCTCACCGGTCAACGCCGTACTCCTTTCCCATCTGCATCTTTTCAGGAATGCATTCACCCCTAACTTCATTTATATGGATGACTATGTGTGATTGCATGGGACACCGCAGGTGTGGGACCTCTTGGAGTGGAAGAATATGTGGCGAACGGGCAAGCCTACCTGTTCCCTGAAGTTACACCAATCACGTGTGGGATGCACTGGGGAAACGTATTGCTGGAAATTCACATGAACCAAAGATAATTCAGCAGTTTTTAACAGGGCTTGCAGAGGAACGGAACGGAACGGAACGCCCCGTCACAAGAACTCCTTACCAAACCCGTGACCAACATGTTAGCACATCGAAGAGTATGCTTTTCCGTCTGTGGTGACCACACGTCCTACTAGGAAAAATGTTCAAAACTCCATTTTCAGTATAATTACCGTCTCTGAATAAAAGTCTCATTTCTTTTCGTCTCATTACTTCCTTCTTTCAGTTACCTTCTTTGCTGCATTGCAGCAGTTCTTCGTACTTATGATTCAAGTTTTTTCGGTCTGCATTACTTGGCAGTGACACATCATGAGGATGTTACTTTGGTCCTTAAGTTTTGCGCATCCCTGAACGCAAGGACAACCGTAAAGTCACTATTTTGATTTTTTACATTTGAGTTGGTTTCTGGTAAAACCTCATTGTTTGTTATTACTTATTTTATTTATTACCGTTCATATTTCGTGATGGTATTAGGATTCAGTTCAATATTGACTTGGCCATTTCAAGTTGTATTCTCATGAAGATTACAGAAAGAAAGTTTCGTTGGCAAATATTCGCAGAAGACCAGCGATCCACCTCAGCAGAACTCCAGTGACTAAATTAGTTATATAACCCCAAGAAAATCTCGGATCACATAGAAAGAACGTCATAATTATGTTGCTTGACGTACGTTTTTCTGAACACTTGAAAATGTCTTAAAGGCGATCTGGCAGATCATGAGCAAAAAAATGCGTGTTGGAAATAAATACAAGCAAAAATCAACGACGAATACGTCTTTAAACACTTCATGGTCTCTGCAAAGCAGCTGCAAATATTTATTACTATAATTACTAATTAAGAATTTAATTATAGTTTCTCTTTGTATACTAATAAACTTTGGGTTTAGAAGACTGTTTTAAAAGTTTGTTAAACAGGAAACATCAGAGTTCATGGTCGTATTTTGAACATTGGTTTGTTAAAGAGCTGAGAAGTATAATAAAGAATATAAAACCGCAGTTATTCGAATTGACAGCTACATCCACGTCTGTAGGAACAGATTTATTCAGCAATCACGATCGTTTGTTTACGCTTGATCTGAGATTTCTTCAGAGGATAAATAATGATGTTCTACTGTCATAGCAATAAAGGAAAAATAAAAGATGCGAAATTTTCGCAGTGTCTGTGACAGGCATTATGCATGCCGCGAAAACGAGTGATTAAAGGACGTTTCTAACCAGTGGCTGATGTCTGACGCCAGTTGAAAGAGCACTGAACATAAATAAATGGCCCGACTCCAAAAGAAATAAGGATAAATTGGGTGGATGAAAACTGATATGATACATAATTCATGGAGAATTTGGGCGAGGGCTGGAATGAATTCCAATAAACACCGGCTGCCTTGTCGAGGGTAAGAATAAGAAAATAAAAAGGAAGGAGGGCGAAGGAAGGGGAGACGGGAAGGAAGCGGCGGCAGGCGGGAGGAAGAGGAGGGACTGAGCGGCGCCGGGACGCCAGAGGGCGCGCTGCGGGACTCGCCCTGTTGCTACGTCCGCCGGAATCGCATTTACATCTTTATATGTGGAGGGCGCGGCCGGCGCTCCCGTGCTCCCGCCGAGTTCCCAGATTCGATCCCTGGGAAATGCAGTTACCCCGTCTTTTTCAGTCTACTGCAATATGTGGGGCCGCTCGAAATTCAATACGCAGGCGAGTGTACCGAAATTGCCCGAGCTGCAGTCTCTGACGTGCCGTCCTGAATGTTTGCCCAAACAGTGGCACGTGAAGAGCTTATAGCATTTAGGGCTTTGCCCTAAAAGGCACGGGTCAGTTTTCGATTTCAGCCCTGTTTTAATGAGGATGTAAAATAAGTCCTTTCTTGTTGATGTAAGTATTGTCAGGCCGATCAAAGAAGGTTCGTTTAGTCACAGTTGTAAGCTGTATGCTGCAATATAAGACAGAGCTACAATCATGAGAAGTAAAGACCTGAGCTAATACGCTGTTCTGTATTATGTGAATACATAAGGGGTGTACAAAATTATGTAAACATCACAAACACATCAAATTAACATGCCCAATACGATGAAGCAAAGCCATTGGCATGATGTTTTTGTTTTACACAAATGGACTTATTTTAAACATTGTTCATCCACTTTTATACTGTAAAGGAAAGCCACATTCTATGAATGTTGGTTACCAACAAAAGGTAATCTAAAGAGAAGAACGTAAGTTCTGGGTGTGCGTAGTTCTGAAGGGAAAAAAAGAGCTATATAGGTGTGATGACTTCCTCTCTGAGGCTTCGGTCCAAACTTAATAGTATACATAGGTAATAATAATGATTTCGTTTTTCTAAATGGTCTGGCGCAAGGCTTTCCATAGTCAGTCCTTTCGGCGATTTGCATGTCATTAACCTCCTCCAGTTATCCAGCGAGGGAAAGCGGATCTACAGTTTAACGCGGAGTCCGAACCACCGGTTGTTTCTGGCGATTTCTCAGATCATTGAGAGGGGAAGGCTTGGTTAAAACGAAGACTGAAAAATCCGCGGTCCGACCGAGATTCGATCCTGCGATCTTTCTGTTTTGAGGCAGGACCTATACCACCAGACGACCTCTAGAACCGACATTTTTGCAGAAAGTTCATGTATAGGTTGTGATGAGTCAGTTTACCATTATAAAATATATTACCTTTTGACTGCATTTACCTAAAAACTGAAATTTTTTTACACCACCAAGGGACCGCATACCTCAGCATATGACATAAATTTCAACTTGACACTTCCAGCCGTTTCTGAGAAAAAGTGGTCTTAACAGTCGCGCGGACAGACAAACGGACGGACGGATAACAAACTGATTCTACTAGGGCTCCATTTTTACCGAGTGAGGTACGGAACCCTAACAACTGCAACAAAAAGAGATACAAGGGGTAGTGTAGGTTAAGTCGAGGCGAATAATTTGATATAGTACACTGGTCTCCCAACCCGGGAAACTACACCAAATCTGCCTTTAAGGAGCACGTAAGTTACAGCCCACGCTCACCGAGAGACCGTTCGAATACCCTCTTGTCTTTTCCACCATATTAGTCGTACTTCGAAGTGTGAAGCTGATTTCTTTTTCTCGCTAAAACCAGCATGAATATGAAAATTGTAAACTTGATGTTTGTGCAAATTTCATCCCAAAAATTTGAAAATGGTGAGAGCTTACCCCTTACAAGTACAATAGACTCGTAATAAGACGACAAAGGGCATAAATCGATATAATTGTTAATTTTAACATATTAAAAGACAATAATTTCGAGAAAAAATTGTACAAACGATAATTTTACAATAAATATGTATATCTAGTGTTCAAGAACGTTTTTAGCTAGAGAAAGAAGCGAGCTACAAACCGTTCAGACCGACTGAGCCGGTGGCGTAAGAGGGCGAGAGCAGAATCTATCGCCATGCAAGCGCATGCGTTTTTATTGGCCAGTGTCAGGCTGTTTTCCTGATTCTGGACCCTAAGTGCATCAAACTGTTCGTTTCGGTTTCCCTTATACACTGTGGTCCCATATCAACAGTTATTGTCGGCACCCTGTCTAGTAGGCCTGCTCAAACGTTTTGGATCAGATACCTGTGCCATAAGCATAGTTACCAGCTTTGGGGACACTGAAATCAGTAAGGTGAACCCACCACCCCCTTTTTTTTATATGATGAACTTTCGTTTTATGGATCCGAACTGAGCAGATATTTATGAATGTGTAACATGTCAGAGTTCTTTACATTATTTCATATTAACAAAAATATCCAATAATAATAACAATACCAGCGGAAAAGTGCTCCTATCAGAGCACAAAAGAGACGAATAATTTTCTCTAAAATTAGGAGACTCTGAATAAGAAGTTGGATATCAGCTGTCTCCTTCTACCTTCCTCAGAACTTTCAAGATTTTTTGCAACAATATTCCCATGCGAACAAACTGGCCATCTTTCTACCGTGCAACCCACCTGTCACTCCCACAATCTGCCCTAACTGTAACTCACCCACTCCCAGTAGTCCACGGCTGCAGATTGCTCATGGTCACTCTCTCCCACTTGCCCATCCTCACTCTCTCACTCATTCACCCAAACTCATTGTCAATATCTCTTTGCGGCTCTCCAACTTTTAATGTCTTCTGTCTCACAGCCATAGTCGGCTTCGTTCTGTCCTACTACTACTACTACTACTACTACTGTCACTGTCTCCATCTCGTTCTCTATAACCGCTACTATCTCATTCGTTCCTTCCCTGCTGCTGCCTGTTCTCACTGTCACTATCTCTCGTTTCCTCGTTCTCACCTGACTGTTTCTCACTATCGCTAGCTCTAACCCTCTTCCACTTCCTCCTTCTCTTCATTTCTCTCCTCCTGTCACTGTCTCGTCCACTCTTTCCTTAGCACTGTTCTCTCACTACTATGTTCCACTGCCACTGTGTCCCTCTCTTTGTCTCACACTGCCATTGTCTTCTTCGGTCGTTCGTACGACAACCACTGTCTACTATCTTCTGTTAATTATTACTTCTTTGTCTCTTCCCCATTGCCATTGTCTCCTCTCAAAATAAAAACGTGCGAATAAGTTCGTATGCCAGTATTTTTGGAAAGATTTTTAAAGGTGGTGAGGAATGTAGAATAAGGCAGCTGGTACCCAACTTCTCAGTCTGAGTCTTTTAATAAAGATGCGCATATTCGTCTTTATTATGCTTCAATAGAATTTTTCCATTGGTTCCCTCCTTTCCCTGCACATTCTGGCATGTCACTCATATCAAAAGAAACTGATGGGTCCATATAATTTTGATACTTTACTTATGTGAAACTGAAATAACGCAAAACTAATATTACATCTCAGACCGGATATTACCTGCACAAAAATTTTGCGTGTGCTTCAGTGCTACAATATGTAGTTCCCAGAACCCTTATAATGATAACGGAAACAATTTTCATTATCTTTCTCCATGTTATGTCACTTTATACTTTGTAAACTACGTTTTCGCCTCACGCTGAGTTTTAAGTGCAAATTTTACATGTACAATTAGAGTAACATCGACGCTCCCCCATCGACGCTCTATGTCTTGGAAACGTATAAAGATGTGCAGAAAATTTTCAAGGTCGTTCGAGGCCGGAATCTTAGGAATATATCGTAAAAATCACAGTCATTTTCTGCGCATAGCCGTCTTTTAATCCGCGATTGGGGTTCGTTCCGTTTCTGACACCGAAAAAGCGATGAAAATGCTTTCTCTCTCTCTCTCTCCCTCTCCCTCCCCCCCTCTCTCTCTCTCTCTCTCTCTCTCTCTCTCTCTCTCTCTCTCTCTCTCTCTCTCTCTCTCTCTTTTCAGGAACCGCGCTTGAATTTACACAAATACATCATTCATCTATTCAAGGGTATACCCTTCAGTTTAATTAAATCAACGATTTATCAAGGTGTACTCATCATCAACCAATTTGTTAGATTTTTACTGCATATTTTACGTGTACTAGTGGGGTAACTTTGAAGCTCTACATCTGAGAAAGGGATAAAGGTATCAAGGAGATTTTCAGGAGCGTTCGAGATCGGGATCTTAGGAACGTGTCGTAAAAAGTTCAATCTCTTCCTATACTTACCCGCTTTGGTATCCGCGGCTGGGGTTTGGAACTAATAAATCATATCTTCAACAATTTTTTAAGCCTACATGTAGTACAGCTTTGACAAACTGTACCCGCAAAATTTACGCAAATACATCATACATTCATTCATTCTTTCATTCGTCACTGATATATCCTTCAATTTATTTCAGGAGAAATACGGATATAGCCGTGATCATCAGTCATCAATTAATTTCTTTAATAATTTTGCGTGCATATTTCACTTCTAAAACTCTCAACCTTTGTATTTCTGAAACGGATAACCATATCAAGAAAATTTTCAAGGTAGTTAGAGGTCGAGATCTTAAGTACATGCCGCAAAAATTTCAGCCATTTGCTGTGCATAGCCGTTTTGGAATCTGAAAATTTTTTGGAAATTTGTCGTAAGTTCCTATGGGACCAAACTGGCCGAGGTCATCGGTACCTGGGGTTACGCACTACTTAATCTCACTTTAACTTACGCTATGGACAACACACACACACCCATGCCAGAGGGAGGACTCGATCCTCCGACGGGGGAGCCGCGTGAACCGTGACAACGCGCCTCAGAATCGGCGGATGGTAGTTGGTCCGCTACAGATGGCGAAGAAATGGTGAAAAACATTTTTTATGACTATCGTTGAACTTCTCAGGAATCGCCCATGAATTTACGCAAATGCATCATTCATTCATTCTTCATTCATTCATGGTTATACCCGTCGTCAGATTAATTAAATTAAGGGTTTATCAGGGATCTATTTAGTTTTTACGTGTATATGTTACGTGTACTAGTAGGGTAATGTTGAACCTAAGGAGGAAAGGGATATAGATATCAAGAAAATTTTCAAGTTTTTTCCAGACGGGGATCTTAGGAATATTTCGTAAAAGTGTGAGCTATTTACTGAGCATAGTCATCTTGGAATCCTCGGCTAAATTTCGATCCGCTCGTGAACGCGAAAACATAGAAAAAAGCACTTGTTTTCCGAGAAACCGCCCATGAACTAATGGTGCCTTCATAAGCCCATTTAAACCCACCGTAGACCACATAAAACGAGAAAAAAAAGCCAACCGATTTTCTCCATTTACCAAAGGTGCAGGAAGAGTGGAATTTCATACTTTGGCCCTGTGCTACAGGATAGTGACACTTAGACGATTCTTCTGCTGGGTATGTAAATTATCGTTAGCCGACGGACTATGCAAAGCACGTGACCTACCTGTTTATCACCAGTAGAACCCGAAGTATGAGCACCGGAAAATCCTGTTTTTATGCTTGGCCTTTTGGAACATGTTGGTAAGCTTGCTGTCACTTGCATACCGATAAGAGCAATAACACACATAATACATCTAATACATCAACTGATCACTACATCAACATAGGACGGGCCAAGGAAATGTTGGGCGTAAACTCTGTGATGACGCAAGAGCAACTCTCTTTGAGCTAAATTAAATGTTATGAAAGATTTCAGCCTCATCATGGCCTCTGAAACAGGTATACACCATTCCGAATATGACTGCAAGAATAATAAATTGTGATGAGTAGGAGACTGGATAGCGCTACTGTTGAAGCGTAGAAACAGAATTCTGTGAAGGTTGTACTAAGATATAATGAAGTGTGTGTTCCATTTCGAAACACTACAGTACGACAGTCTCGCAGTGCTACGTACACGAGCAGACGCTGATTGCAGTAAACAGATTAGTGAGCGGCGTAATCAAAGCGCGTCGGGCGCGGTTTGGTTCGGCGCGGGCCGTCTTGTATGTTCGCCTTGCAGGTAGGCAGACCACAACACAGGGCCGCTTACTGCCAAGTAATTAGTGAACGCGGTGACGTGGGCAGGGGCAGACGTAGGCGAGACGGAGGCGGCAGCCCGCGGCCTGTCCGACCGGCGGCTGCCTACACTCGGCCGTCACGGCCGCTCATCAGCAGACAGTTCAATTAGCGCCACGCTGGCAGTTGACGTGCACGCCTCAAGCACGGCGCTGCGCACATACTCGCCTTTGACGCAGTTAAACACGCTGTTACCTCGGAGGACAGCATAATGACCTTTACTGCAAGTATACAAGCTTAAGACACATCAGAGGCAATCGGATATTTTCGTAAGAAATAAAAGAGAGTTGTTAGAGGAAACCATGTTACCAGCAAGAATAAATAATACTGTTCGCTCGTGTACATAGTAGCGATCTATTCATTTGATACACAGGAACAAATTGGTGAGACCGTTGTTCATTCTATGCGCTACTTCAGTGCCTATGACATTCCGAATTACGATGCAATGTTACTTCACATTTGCATTCACGTCGTGACTATTATAGCCGTTATAAACTACATGAAATGTATTCGCAGTTGCGAATACGGACAACTGTTAGCTGTATAACGGAATGACGACGGTGAAAACTTATGCCAGACTGGGCCTCGAGCCAGGATTTCTCGCCTTACGATTAGGCTACCAGAGTACGACTCAAGGCCAGACCCAAGCTTCCATATGCCGCCAACCGTGTGTCTACAACTCGTGCTCGTACCATCCATTATGTACACTCCTGCACAAGGGAGACATAAAACTTGAAAGTCGTTTGCCGGGTGGCGGCGGGTAAATACGATACGGCAGTGCCTGTGCTCTTAAGAATTAGGATGCAATGTTCCTTCGGACATGGACCGCAATTCTTAATAACACGGGCACTTCCTTATCGTATTTATCCCACCGGCACCGGACAAGCGAATGTCAATCAAAAAACGTCTCTCCTGTACGGGAATATACCAAATGAATGTACGTGAGCAGTTTTTAGAGACACGGTTTACGATGTATGTTAGTTTGGTTCTGATAGTGATTCATGCTCGGATAGAATAATGGTAAGGCTCCCGCTCGCCATTAGCGAGAAATCCGCGTTCGTCTCCCGATCCGACACAAATTTTTATTGTTGTCATCCATTATACAGCTGATGGCAGACCATATTCACAACTGCGAATAAATTGGAAGTTTTTCATTCTTGTGAATATAATTGCCTATATACCTTAATATATCCAGAATGAGATTTTCACTCTGCAGCGGAGCGTGCGCTGATATGAAACTTCCTGACAGATTAAAACTGTGTGCTGGATCGAGACTCCAACTCGGGACCTTACCCGCGAAAGGCAAAGGTCCCGAGTTCGAGTCTCGCGTCCTACACACTGTTTTACTCTGCCAGGAAGTTTCATATCAGCGCACACTGCGCTTCATAGCGAAAATCTCATGCTGGAAACATTACCTGCTAGATTCGCAAGAGAGCTTCTGTGAAGTTTGAAAGGTAGGAGGCGAGGTACTGGCAGAATGAAAGCTGTGGGGACGGGGCGTGAGTTGTGCTTGCGTAGCTCAGATGTTAGAGCACTTGCCCGCGAAAGGCAAAGGTCCCGAGTTCGAGTCTCGGTCCGGCACACAGTTTTAATCTGTCACGAAGTTTAGTGTAATATATTTATTTACAACTGTGTTTGGGTTATTGCCATCATCTACATCTCGATGGATACTCTGCCGCCGGCCCGAGTGGCCGAGCGGTTCTAGGCGCTTCAGTCTGGAACCGCGTGACCGCTACGGTCGCAGGTTCGAATCCTGCCTCGGGCATGGATATGTGTGGTGTCCTTAGGTTAGTTAGGTTTAATTAGTTCTAAGTTCTAAGGGACTTATGACCTCAGCTGTTGAGTCCCATAGTGCTCAGAGCCATTTGAACCATTTTTTTGGATTCTCTGCCAATCACACTTAAGTGCCTGGCAGGGAGTATGAGACATGACTTAATGCATCGTTTAGCCACAAGTTGTAAGCTGTACGCTGTAACATAAGACAGAGCTACTATCATGACAAGTAAAACCCGGAGCTAATATGCTATCCTGTATTATATGAATTCATAAGGGGTGTACAAAAATGTGTGGACACAACAAACACATCAAATTAACATGCCCATACGATGTAGCAAAATAGTTGGCGTTCAAGACACCTTGCAATCGTTACAGAAAGGGTACATGCAAATTCTGTATGGTTTTCAATGGAATCTTAAACCGTCCTTTCTGGAAAGTAGTGGCAAGTTCAAGTAACGATGCTACAGGAGGATAACAATCACGCAGTCTTCTCTCCGATGTAGCCCACAAAGGCACAATAATATTGAGATCTGGTGACTATAGTGGCAGCGGAAATGCGACAACTCATCCTCGTGCCCACAAAACCGCTCCTAGACTATACGACCGTTGTGAACAAGTGTGCTATGGTCTTGGAACACAGCATCACCATTGCAAGACAAACATTGTACCATGGAATGGACCTGATCAGCCACACTGGGCACATAATCTACGGCAGTAATGCGAGCTTACACAGTAAACATTTAACCAGGATATAGCTGCCCATTTCGTCGCCCAACCCCCATACGTTTCACGTAAATTTGGCGAGAAGTTGGAAATAGTGTGTAACATGACTCATCTGACCAAACAACTTTCTTCCATTTCTCCATAGTCCAGGTTAAATGGCTTCTACACCGCAGGACATTTGCATCACTGGTGTGCGGTTCTGGAATACCAGCTCTCCCTGCATCTCCCTACTTATGGAGCTTCCCTGATGCTGTTTTGGTGCTGACAAGATTCGCGAACGCGAAATTCATTACTGCAGTGACTTTTGCAGCTGTCGTCTTATTTTTCGCCTGAATTCTCGTGACGATCCTTCACAATCACTCAGCACACACTCTTATACGCGCTGTGGGTTAGCGGATGATGTTTCTCCACTTTCTCTTTATGCGTTATAAATCTTCGATACGATGCTTCTAGAAACACCACTTCGGTTACCTCGGTTATGAAAGCACTCACCGTAAGAGCACCAACAATTTCCGCAACTTCGAGCTCACTTGGAGCCGACATAATGCTATCACAGAGACATAGAACACTGTTCTGACTAAGCTTGACATTTGCAAAGCATTGTGGACAAACAACGCAACCTATAGTCTTGGGGAGCATCTGTATTAATGTTCAAGCACGCATTTCTCGCGATGTCTCCAAGTCTTGGCAAATCCTTGTACATGCCGCTGTATGCAACTGAAAACACAAATTAATAATAAAATAGTCACAATTAATATCCATGCAATGGAAATGAATATGCTTAGCTATGTGTCTGAATATCAAATAATAGGTAATCACTGTTGACAAATCTTTCCAAAATTTACAAAATGTGTACACATTCACCTTACAACCGAAGAGATCCTGTGAAACTGTTTCCTCTTATTTGTAATCACTGAATTTAGAGTTGAAAAGAGTAATTACTCCGCCGGCCGAAGTGGCCGTGCGGTTAAAGGCGCTGCAGTCTGGAACCGCAAGACCGCTACGGTCGCAGGTTCGAATCCTGCCTCGGGCATGGATGTTTGTGATGTCCTTAGGTTAGTTAGGTTTAACTAGTTCTAAGTTCTAGGGGACTAATGACCTCAGCAGTTGAGTCCCATAGTGCTCAGAGCCATTTGAACCAGTAATTACTCCATTGCGTCATATAAGTGAGATCAGAAAGACGTTTAAGAACAAAATTTCCAAAAGTTGTTGACTATAAGGAGGCCCTCAACAACATGACTTCCACGAAATATCTTACTGTTATACTGAAATACTGCGCATAATCTCCCGAGATTCATCAACATCCCAGAATAGTGTCCAGTAACATGTCTCTCTTCGTGTGCAATGCACAGGATGTTTATTATTAACGGGCCGCAATACAGCGTAGTACTTAATCATTTAGCTATTAGTAACATAACTGTTCATTGATATGGCGGAGTCTGCAGCAACAACCGTGAACAAGACAGATGCACAGCCGCATAGAACTATTCCATTTTTGATAAAAAAAAAAGAAATTAGTTAGCTTGAGCGAAATAGTCCAGAGAAATGTTAGGAATAATTTGTGTCTAGATATGAGACTAAAACTAAACTCCGCCCGAACGGGCCAAGAAGGCCCAACGGTACCGACTGGCCGCCGTGTCACCCTAGGACCGCAGACGTTATTGGATGCGCATATGGAGGGGCATGTGGTCAGCACACCGCTCTGCCGGCCGTAGGTCTAGCTCCTCAGTTTGCCTCAAGAGGGCTGACTACACATTATTAGCTTATTATGCAAACCATTTGGGTTCTTACATTGGTAATCTGAAGTAAGATTTTCGAAATAAGGTAACAAAATTACTTTTTTCAAGACACGACTTCCAGTAGAACAACAACCCACTCAAAATTCAGTATTGGTTTAGAAGTTTGCATCGACAATACGACGCATTGGAAAGGTACTACCGGCAATCGCTTCCTTTCGCGAAAAGTCGCCACTCGCAAAGATACGTTTTCACGGTGTAAATCAGTGAAAGATCTGTACGCTGTATTGTTTTAGAATAACTATGCGAATAATTAGAACATAGACTGAAATAACTTTCACATTACCTACTATTCACAACGGGAAGCAGCTGTAAAAATCCCGCCCACTATCTCCGACATATCGGCATTCCGAACGAGCTCACTTCGAGCCCAGAACACATCAGACAAAATGGAAAGAACAGAAGAGCGTGGCTTCAACACACTCATGCGCCAGTGCAGATACAAATAACTTAGCTCGACTAACCGAAGCAGATCATAGTATGAACTGGCAAAATATTGCAAAGATAAATTTGTAATTTTATAAAACAAAAATACTGTAGACAAAAAATGTAAATACAATTGAAGAGGGAGATTTCATTGTTTTATTGAAACTAACACTCAACGTTCTGTTACAAATTTTAAATTTTTAGTCATGACGCCTGTAGAAGAAAGAAGTATAGTAAGCGATCGAGGCGTCTTTATTGACAAAAACATTTTGCAAATTTATTTAATTTATGAATAGGATTATTCGTTTCCACTACTCCACTAGTTTTCCGTAAAAGTATCTTCCACTTCATTAGGCCGTCTGGTACGGCAACCATATGTAGAACGTTTGAATTAAAAACAGTCTTGGATGTATTTTATTCCTTTATTAAAAACGCGTTTCGCCTTCGCGAGGCATCTTCAGATTACCTTAATATTTTCATTTCATATTTTAAAAACGATAAAATGGTTTAGTGCTAGATTAAAGCATACGTCTAATGAGATAATACAGCAAAGATCGTTTCCTGTTAAAATATTTTATGGTTTTTAAAATGTTGTAAAAGTTAATCTCAAAAAGGTGAAACGCATTATTAACAAAAAAATAAATTGGAACCAAGACTGTTTTTAATTAAGACAATCGACTATATTTGTATTATCTTTCTTCTTGGTTGAGCAGATGCTCTACTTAGCACGATAGAGGCGGGAATTCTAGTGCGTTTTCTTCTAATTTGCAGAAACCCCATACATCATAAATCGAGACCAGTACCACTGCACGCAAGAAGCTAACTGATTCTAAGACTCTTAGTCAAGAATATTATTACTGAGCATCGTCTACAATGAATGGATTTGTGAGCGTAGTTTTATTCATCATAAAATGTAAATCCGTGAGCGTAGTTTTACCCATAATAAAATGGAAATCTGCGGCTGTGTAAATACTGCTTTGACGCTTGTTATAAAGCGATCAGGAGTTTATTCCTATTTTCAAATGCTGTGTTTTGGTGCAGACGTCTTTGAGTATTCGTTCTGATATCGTAAAATTCGTTGGCACTGGGATCGTATTTTATACACCATCCTACAGGCATTTTTCCTCTTTCTCCCCATAGGAATTGGTTCACGCAGTCAGTTCACCAAATCAATCAAATCAGGAGAAAATATCCACGACACTCTTGATGGAAAATCTATAAATTCTTTTCAATTCTTTCTGTAGTATTAAATAGCTGTAGCAACAAAGTAAAGGTTTTCTGTAATGTAATAGTAGAAAAAACTGTTATGGTATCGTAATACCGTTAAATGTTTTTATGTTTTACAATGAAGCAATAAGGATAAGAGCAAATGCATATTGTACGTATGTAATCTATAAAATATGATCCCGTATCACTGACAAGTAACTTCACAGTGTATTAATATCTATCGAAAATTTTCAAATTACACTGCGGAT
Source organism: Schistocerca americana (assembly GCF_021461395.2). NCBI lineage: Eukaryota > Metazoa > Arthropoda > Insecta > Orthoptera > Acrididae > Schistocerca > Schistocerca americana. Next base: position 395,092,418 of record NC_060121.1, read on the forward strand.
TTGGAAAGACAGAGATAAAGAACGCATGTACACAGACATTATATGCAGGATTAGGTAGTTGTCACAGCGATTGAAATTGGGAATAAGTTGCTGAATCTCGTTCTACGCACGGAAGAACGTAATTGGTGCACTAAATTTATTATCTGAATCAGTTTTAAAGGCGATTGCGGATTTTTACGGTTAATTTTGTCATTCGTCTCTACTCGTACGTCAGCTATAACGAAATTTTGCGTTATATGTCACTTTTTTTTTGTCAGACAAAGCAACAACTACTACAACTACAAATTTAACTCTAAACAGAGATACGATATTGTAGTTATGTTTATTGCCGGTTGTCTGCTCTTAAGTTTCGAGACCATTTTCTTGAAAAAACGGTAGGTATTTTTACTGAAGTAAATACTACATGATATTTAATTAATGTTCAAAACATGACAATAACCTACTTTTGAAGTCGTGCTAACGAAAATATTAAGGTCAAATGGAGATGTAAAATTTTAAACATCTGAGTGGATTTATTTGCAATGCACGCAGTGCGGTGATGGTATATCGGTTTATGCAGTATTGTGCTGTGAACTGTCTTCCTATAACTATAACTATAGAAAAAATGGTACAGCTTCATCAGTGTGAACGCCATGCTATTAGAAGTGGTATGCAGTTGACTTTCTCTGACTTTCGAACTGGTTTACTCATAAAATTATAGCGAAACGTACAATTTCACGTGGGTTCCAAACCACAGTGCAACTCGGCGTTTTCCACTTTAACAAACATTACATATGGTGAAAGAAAGAAGTGGAGAGTGCTAAATAAGAATCCTAGAACTGACCAGTGATCGAACCCGAGACCTTTGAATTTGTAGGCTGACATTTAATCACTAAGCCACCATGGTAACACGCAGTACAAAGTTGATTACGATTTTGCCTCTTCTCGTGTGGAGCTGAAGCAAACGCTTCGACGACTAGCATGTTAGCCGGTGAACCCCATAGCTGTTAACGACACGTTGACCCCCACTTGACAGTTCTCGCTCCCTCTGCTGCGTGTGTCGTTAATTACGGGATTGAAACGCCGCGAGGAAAGGACTTCCCTGACGAGGGGTCGAACTCCACACCCTCGACACTAAACCTCGGCAGTGTTGCCACAGCTACTGTGGGGGGAAACTTGCTTGGGATTCTAGGTGACGCCCAGTACCCGTACGCAGTAAATAGTATGATATCGATTACTTATTTACATAGCGTAATACAGAGCTGTACAATCTCTCCTTCTTTTGTACTGATTCTGTATTTCCTCCACATAACTTATTAAATCGTAGTTTATTATGACCTCTTCAAATCAATAATATTCAGTGGAGACTGTCTAATTCTTTTCCCTACCTTTTCCTGTTTTTATCGCCATCTGTCAATCGACGGCCAACGCCGTTGCCACAGTAGCAAATCGGTTCCCGTCAGATCACCAAAGTTAAGCTCTGTTGGGCTTGGCTAATGTCGTACGGGCTTGCCGAGCGCTGTTGACAAGCGTGATGCACTCAGCACTCGTGAGATCAATTCAGCAGCTGCTTGATTGAGAGGAAGAGTTTTTATCACTCAACGAATTTATAAATATTAAACTGGCTAGTCACCTGATACTATTTTAAATATAGTTACAGACAATTACGAAGAAATATTTCATTTTATCTTATTGCTGCAGTAGGAAATGTTTTCTTTGCTTCTCTGGAAAAAGGCTATTTTTTTCTTACCAGGTTAAAAAAAATTATTTTCTTTTCCAAAATTGTATTTCGTGATAGCCTTCATGAGCTTATCATTCGTGGGACTAAAACAGGAGTAATATTACTGAGAAGAATATTTTCAGCAGTCATGTTGTTCTCCACTGCAAATGACGACACTAGCAGTAATCGATTTAAAATATGTCTCTTTCGTCTATGTGTGCGCCGCTGAGAAAGTCTGCGTAATATCAAACACGTTCTGTGACAACTGGAAAGCGACCCAAGTCACAATAAGGGTGCCCTGTATTGGGTAATTTGCTACCTTCTAATGCATCTCAGGTGTTACGATGTAGCTTCCACCAGGGCTCTCCCCGTTGACACACTGGTATTCTCTTCAGCTGTAGGACCCTTCTGTGTGCTACAGTATACTTACAACGTACCTTCTTCGGTTACCTACAAAAAAATGGCTCTGAGCACTATGGGACTTAACATCTATGGTCTTCAGTCCCCTAGAACTTAGAACTACTTAAACCTAACTAACCTAAGGACATCACACAACACCCAGTCATCACGAGGTAGAGAAAATCCCTGACCCCGCCGGGAATCGAACCCGGGAACCCGGGCGTGCGAAGCGAGGACGCTACCGCACGACCACGAGCTGCGGACAGTAGGTTACCTACATTTTAGTTCATTGTTCCATAGGGCGATTTCTTCCACCGTGTATAAGCTCTAGGGATTGTTCTCTGAGAGGACCCAGAACAAGAAAGGTCTAATGAACTTACAACCGGAAATTCATGGTTTCCATTCTAGAAATCATTTATTCGATCACACTTTCTTACAAAGACTGCCTGTGATACGCGTTGTACCATGCAGCCACAGTTACAGTATACATGGTTTCCTCCTAGAGGGTGACCGAGCGAGGTGGCGCAGTGGTTAGCACACTGGACTCGCATTCGGGAGGACGACGGTTCAATCCCGTCTCCAGCCATCCTGATTTCGGTTTTCCGTGATGTCCCTAAATCGCTTCAGGCAAATGCCGGGATGGTTCCTTTGAAAGACCACGGCCGATTTCCTTCCCAATCCTTCTCTAACCCGAGCATGAGCTCCGTCTCTAATGACCTCGTTGTCGACGGGACATTAAACACTAACCACCACCACCACCACCACCACCACCTCCTAGAGGGTGGTACTGTTCCTCATACGTTGGAGGAATGTGATAACACTGTGAAGGAGCCCGCCGTGTCACCAGGCAGTTGATCCACTAGTACATGGTAGGCCAGAGGACCGTGTGGAATATTCTCCATGACAACTGTCGATACCCTTATCATTTACAGCGTGTTCAGGGCTTATAAGCGACAGACTCTCCACACTGGGAGCAGTTTTTTCATTGGTTTCGATTCTGGGATTTGTGGAATCCATTCAATTCATAGATGAGGCCACCATTACGCGGAGTCGTATATTCAACTTTCATAACAGTCATCTGTTTGATAGATTGCAGAGCTCACAATGGTATGGTGGCAGCGAATCATCGGCATCGGAGCAGTCGGAATGTGTGGGCCGGGGAAATTGACGACCGTATTTTGAGACCAGTCTTCCTTCCACGTCACCTAACAGGCCGGAACTATCGGTGTTTCTTGCGGGTGACTTTGCCTCCCGTGCTGGATTCGTTGCGTTATGTGGCTGCTACATGATGGTGCCCCACCCCACTTCACCGTTAACGTCTCAGTCGTGTCTTCCCTGGTCTATGGATCGGACGAAGGGATCCAGTTGCATGGCCAACTCGTTTGCCTGATCTCAGCCCGTGCGATTTCTGGTTATGGGGCCGTCTCAAAAGTATTGCGTGTGCAGAGCCCAGTCCAGAAGTGGAGACACTGGAGGAGCGTATTCATGCCGCCTTCGACACTGCTCGGATGCAGCATGGCCGTGTGAGACATAACATGCTACGGCGCGTACACGCATGCATTCAGGCACATGAAACCCACTTTCAGCACCTGCTGTAATCCTGGCTGCACAATACAGCGCATTTTAGACCGCAGTCTCTGGAACAACGTAAGACTGAATAAATGGTCTCTAGCATGGAAACCATGCTTTTCCGGACATAAGTTCATCAGACCTTTTTTGTTCCATATCCTCTCATCGACCAATCCCTAAAGTTTGTACACGGTGGAAAAAGTCACCCTGCATATTTTTTGACAGAAGTGCGTCCCACAAAACACAACAGCAGTGCGAGTCTTTAAAATTTTATGTAACGTCAAAATTCCTCCCTAAATTGTTAGACCACAAACATTTTCATGTATCAAAGTGACTGCGTCATTCCCCATCGTTATATTGCTCATCAGGCAGCAACACATTGTTGAAAATCAGTTCAAATACCGTGATTCTACTGTTCATTGACCTCATGACCATTGCGGGTCTATGAAACCAGAAGGTGTCATACTTGAAGCACACTCCCCCTGATAATGGATCCCAGTATTTCGATTAGATTGATCCTCTGTGAATAATGAAAATGATGAAATGTTCGACTTCCTATATTTAGCATACTTCGCACATCTATGCATAAAAATACGTAGACGTTTTTTATTTCTAAAAATGTAAAATAATGTCTGTAACCAAATTTCTAATTAGTAAGGCAAGGGAAAGCAGTGCAAAAAACTTTTTAATGAAAAAAATGGTTCAAATGGCTCTGAGCATTATGGGACTCAACATCTGAGTTAATCAGTCCCCTAGAACTTAGAACTACTTAAACCTAACCAACCTAAGGACATCACACACATCCTTGCCCGAGGCAGGATTCGAACCTGCGACGGTAGCGGTCACGCGGTTCCAAACTGAAGCGCTTAGAACCGCACGGCCATACCGGCCGGCTTTTTAATGAAGACAGAAAATTGTTTACTGCCGATTTTAACTAGTATTTTTACGTGAGATCAGTAGAAGCGCTTGGGTTCCTACGCTTTATTGTGTCTGTTGCTCACACGCCTGTTTCTCTATATCATCTTCGTGTAGTTGTCTTTCTTTAAATGTGGCCCGGAAAATATTGAACGGATAAACTTCAGTATTAATAGACAAGCTACTGTTCTGATTAATTTTTCTGTATTATTACCACGAATTAATAAGGGAGAGAATCTAGTTTGCATGGCTAAGAAAAGAAATTATTCTGAACGACACGGTGGATTCCCGTTCGACCATCGAGAGTTAAGAGTTTCACAGGTCGATAAAGACAAGTCACGGAATTGTTACCTTTAGAATGCTGCGTCAAAATTTCCTCTCCATTCTTGTGATTGATCTTTGATGAGGCGTGCAACTTTTAGCATCCTCCCATTTTTCCGATATTCATTGTTTCTCTGCCTAGCTGTGATCTATAAAATGGGCAACTTATGGGAATTACATTTTCCCTCAAAGAAAGCTACGTAAATTTCCCTTTCACAGATATTATCGTTACACTCTTACTTTGACTTGAGCGATTAAGGCATTGAGACGGTGTTAAACGCTTGATATTATGCTATTATCACCTAAAAAAGTGAAACTGAAGCAGAGCAAAGTAGAGAAAATACGGCTAAATACTGGTTTAGACTACTGATACGAATGCAAAGGAGTGCGAAAATTGGTCGCCGCTATGGGAACAGCGACGGCAGGAATGGAATTCATTTCAGTGACTAAAGCTACAGCATCTGGTTGTGACATTCTCGTTAATGCTGCTCGGAGCGTAACAGATAATCGTGTCACTATGCCGGCTTCACCGAGATTAAAACGCGCTCCGTATTCCACAGACGTGACTGGATATTAATTAGCCCTCTGTGATCGCTCCGCCAAGATGGCGGCAGAGCCGGCGCCGGAATAATTCATCGCATGCATACGGCGCGAGATACTGCAGCTCGCATATTTAACGGCGGAGGGGAAAATGAAATGAAATGAAAAAAGCTCGCATTAATTCGTAATGGCATCCCAGTTTATTTAAAGCACGCCGACTGGCTTAAAAAATGTGGCAGCGAGACGTCGCTTACCGGAATGAATAATACTAACCGTACGCTCGACATGCGAACCGGTGAATAGCTACAGCTTCAGCTGCTCATTATAAAACCTAATGTAAACCCATGGTGTCCTTTGAAAAAAAGAAATGTTTTCGAATATTTTATAGTCTGCAGGCGACTTTCGCTGCATGATTACTATGCATGATTTTTGAGAGTGAATGAGTGCATTGATAAACGGTCTTCGAGAATGTGTTATAGATGTCTACAGCGTTCTATTTGGAAGATAATAACAAAACGTTCAAAATTTTTGAGAAGTGACTTATTACTTTGTGGTAAACTCCAGAATAATTATTACAATAAATGTTCGGTCTTTCATGTAATGGACATCCTACGTAAAGTGGGGACTTCATATGCTCTCCAAATGTTGTAATACATCGAAGTTAGTTTCTCAACAAGTAATGGTCCGCTTAGACGTACGTATTCTTTTGGTTAACTAGTGGTCTTAGCGTATCAAGACCTGTTTAAATTGAAATAAATTCTTCTTAACAACATTCTTAAACTCATATCTCACTGACTGTTCACAAATGACGTTAATGATTGTTTACTCTTTGACGACGATACTTGAAGTTTGAAGATGGCCTTGTGAGCCCAAACCTGGTTAACAAAATAATTTCTTAAGAGGTACACAATATAGTGTATTGATACAAAATACCTCCTAATTTGGAAAATATAAAGACGATAACTGACGGGACAACGCTTTAAAGCATAACTGAATGACACCCGCCATACGCCAGATAACCAGGAGTGATGGTCTTGGATGCCTTTTTATTTCAGGACGGGACAGCTTCGATTGTTACTCGCGGCACCTTTATAGCACAGTAATATGTCGACGACATTGTGTGTCGCATTTTGTTCCCTGGGTAGCAAGCAATCCTGGGCTTATATTCCAATAAGACAATGCCCGCCCGCACGCTGTGACAGTCTCCGTTGCTTGTCTTTGTGTTTGCCAAACACTACCTTGGCCAATAACGTCGTCAGATCTTACACGAACTGATAATATTTGGAGCATTATGGGCAGGGTCCTGCAACCAGATTGGGATTTTGACAATCTAACGCGCCAGTTGGACAGAATTTGGCACAATGGCCCTCAGGAGGACTCCAACAAATCTGTCAATCAATGCCAAGCCGCATAACTGCTTGGATAAGAACCAGATGTTACTGATTTGCTCAATTTCTGAAACTCTTTCTCTTGAACAAATCATCTAGTTTTTCTGAAATTTTAATAATTTGTTTTTTCTGTACCATACGTCACGCTTTCAGTCTCATTCGGCTATTTCAATCGCGATATTCCCTTTTTCTTTTTCTTTTTTAAAAAATTAAAAAACTTTACATTACCTTCCGGTCCGTCTAATACTTGCTTTCATATTAGCAAGCGCATCAGCAGGTGTAAGATTGATTCATGAAAGTTATAGGTTATTGATAGTAAGGGCCATTCTTTTGTAGGGATCATTGAAAGTCAGATTGCGTTGCGATAAAAATACTGTGTGTCCGTTTAGTGTTGATCAGAATAAGTAAAGAGAGAAATGTCTGAATTCGTTCAGTTCTGCTCAGCCGTTTGAAAATCAAATGACGTAAGAGGTTTATCAGCACTGTAATTCATAAAATTTCGAAAGGGGACGTTTCAGCTTTCATATTAGCAAGTGGATCAGCAGGTGTAAGATTGTCCATACTGGTACTAGAGGTATCAAGTGAACATTCCAGTGCTCGTGAGTAAGCCCGCCCGGCGACGTAAACGGCGGCAGAACCACCTGCCGGTGCGCCGGCGCTGCTCGCAACAAGCGCTCTTGCAGGCAGCGCCTCTCCAGAGGGACTTTGTTTCTCGGCGTAATTGTGTGCCTCTCGTGTCCTCTCGTCGCAGCGCGGCCCGCATGCGCCGCCCTTTATCTCTTCTGCTGTGCGCCGAACCGATGCCACTCCCGCGGGACGTCGCCGCCAGTCGTGTTTTTCTGCCCCCACTCGGCCCCAAAGGCGAGAGGCGGGCCGCTGCATCCGCCCCGCTCCGCACAGAAGGCCGCCGTTGTAATCTCGTGTGAAGCCAGCAGCCCGCTGCACTGAATGTGGCTCTGTCTTCGGACGCGCAACGCCATGCGGGCGGGCGTTATGCGACTCCTCTCCCTCTACGCGCTGCTGCTGTCTGTCTGTCTCCGGAGCGAGAGAGGCGCCTGTCGTCCCTCCAGCGGCGGCTACCTCAAACCGAACACGGTGGAAACATCGGCATCTCAGTACCCAGACTGAAGTTAATGAAATATCATCTTCAACCCTCCTTCTCACCTCACGAAATTTCTGCCACTACCGTTGCACAGCTTTTGTTAATCAATTGTCACGAGTAATTATGAGGATTGCTTATTATGCGTAAGCGAAAACAGTAACAGTAACAGTGGTATAAAACAGAAAAAGATCATGTCGGCCTCTCATTGCGGCGTCAGTGACAACGGGCAGTTACGAGAGGCATTCAGTGAATAATGCAACACTTTTTTGTGAAAGCATATTGGGTTAACTCAGAATTCTCCGCCCCTGGTAGCTGAATGGTCAGCGCAACGGACTGTCAATCCTAAGGACCCGAGTTCGACTCCCGGCTGCGTCGGAGATTTTCTCCGCTCAGGGACTGGGTGTTGTGTTGTCCTAATCATCATCATTTCATGCGCATCGACGCACAAGTCGCCGAAGTGGCGTCAGATCGAAAGACTTGCACCAGGCGAGCGGTCCACCCGACGGGAGGCCCTCGTCAGCCGGCCGGGTAGCCGAGCGGTTCTAGGCGCTACAATCTGGAAACGCGCGACCGCTACGGTCGCAGGTTCGAATCCTGCCTCGGGCATGGATGTCTGTGATGTCCTTAGGTTAGTTAGGTTTAAGTAGTTCTAAGTTCTAGGGGACTGATGACCTCAGATGTTAAGTCCCATAGTGCTCAAAGCCATTTGAGACCTCGTCACACGCCATTTCATTTCAACTCAGGATTCTAATCCACCATATTATTCCTCACTCTTTTCGCTACTAAACGCTGTTTCTCAACATAAGCTCCGTTTACGTGCGACGATCTTACATCACCTTACCGCGACGGCCTCTGCATCCGCATGGTTGCATTATGCTGATTATAATCGCCATGACTTTAACAGCTGGGAATGCGGCTTTGAACTTCTTTTTCGGGGGTGAGGTGGTGTGGCACCATTGCATGGATAGCCGTTTAGTTTCCAGTTCGAAACGATGAACCCCAGTTTCATCACCTGTGACTATACGCGACAAAAGAAATGGAACGATTAGCCTTGCAATGCACAAGCCACTCAAAATGGTTCAAATGGCTCTGAGCACTATGGAACTTAACGTCTGAGGTCATCAGTCCCCTAGAACTTAGAACTGCTTAAACCTAACTAACCTAAGCACATCACACACATCCATGCCCGAAGCAGGATTCGAACCTGCGACTGTAGCGGTCGCGCGGTTCCAGACTGAAGCGCCTAGAACCCCTCGGCCACTTCGGCCGGCCACAAGAAACTTCTCACAGATGACCTTTTATTGTCTTCTGTTAGGCAGAGAGGAACCCGGCGAGCATTGGTGGACCAGTATGTTAGCACTACCAACAGAGTCGTCCAGTTGAGCAGCGAGGTGTTTGATTGCGATCCATCAGTCACCTCGAATGACAGTGTCCGCACATTTCAACTCTGCAGGAGTCACAGACGTGTGCGGCCGGCCAGCGCGCGGGAGATCGAACAGTTTTGCGCGATCTTTTTGCGACGATGATAGACCTGTTGACCAACGATTCACCGTGCTTTTGTTTATTGCCAGGTTTCTGTAGACATCCTGCAAGCGCCTACCAATATCTGCGATGCTCTGGACTTTCCTGCCAAAAGGAACTCAGTGGCAGCTCTCTGACTGAAACGCACCTCCGTTACAGACGTCATTTTGAAGGCTGCGTTTAACGTTGCCACCTATCGCAACAAATGAAACTGTAGGGAAAATGGTTCAAACGGCTCTAAGCACTATGGGACTTAACATCTGAGGTCATCAGTCCCCTAGAACTTAGAACTGCTTAAACCTAACTAACCCAAGGACATCACACACATCCATGCCCGAGGCAGGATTCAAACCTGCGACCGTAGCAGCCGCGCATTTCCAGACTGAAGAGCCTAGAACAGCTCGGCCGCAGCGGCCGGCCGGACGGAAGGGCCTAGAAACGCTCGGCCACAACGGTCGGCTGTAATCGGGAATATTCCACGATGTCCCACAACAAACTCTGCATTTATTTCGACAGAAATTGACTGAGGAAAAAATTATCCAACGCCCTCCTTACAGTCGCCGCTACTGTTGAGAAATTATTAGTAATCAATTGTGATGAAGAATTATTAGCATTGCGTATTATGTGTAAATCACATTTACTGCGATGACTTGAAAATTGTAACAGTTGCAGTGGCAGAAAACAGAAAAAGATCACTTCGACTTATATCGCTGCGATTTCAGTGATTAGGGGCAGTGAAATTTCATTTAGATATTCCATAAACGCGGTCCAGATTTATTACGCAATGACTGAAACACTAATTTTCTTCCACTGTAGCTAGTTTATTTCTGCGACTTCCTTGAATCTAAACACAGTAATTATCAAACTTTTCATCGCATAATTTCTTCAAATCAGATCTTTCTCTTAAACGTTCAACATTTTTTCTCAAGACCGAGCGAAACTACAACAGACTGACGCAATAACCATAGAGCAACACACGCTCTCTCGCCAGCAGCCGGCCGGTGTGGCCGAGCGGCTCTAGGAGCTTCAGTCTGGAACCGCGTGACCGCTACGGTCGCAGGTTCGAACCCTGCCTCGGTCATGGCTGTGTGTGATGTCCTTAGGTTAGTTACGTTTAAGTTGTTCTAAGTTCTAGGGGGCTGATGACCTCAGATTTTAAGTCCCATAGTGCTGCCGACCGCGGTGGCCACGCGGTTCTAGGCGCTGCAGTCCGGAACCGCGCGACTGCTACGGTCGCAGGTTCGAATCCTGCCTCGGGCATGGATGTGTGTGATGTCCTTAGGTTAGTTAGGTTTAAATAGTTCTAAGTCTAGGGGACTGATCACCTCAGATGTTAAGTCCCATAGTGCTCAGAGCCATTTGAACCATTTGAACCCAGAGTGCTCGGAGCCACTTGAATCTCTCGCCAGCATGGTAAGAACTTACAGCCAAAGACTGTCATATAAAGGAGATGGTTTTCAAAGATATTATATTGTCGATATGTGACGTTAATTTCTTATATTTGAACAACAGAATTTCATATGGGATTGTACAATATAACTTTTATTGATATTAAAAGTGGCTTTTATAGGGGTTTGTTGAAGTTGAATGCCAAAACAGCTGGATGATTAGTTTTTCAGAATGCACCTATTTCCGTATAAAAAGCATACTGAATACTTTCATAACGATCCAGTGGGATACAATAAAGAAATACAACAAAAAATAGTACCCCAGCAAAAGCAGAGAATCATGCGAATATCGACAAAAAGTGATATCGAGTGATTCATTTACATAGAGACTGGCTTCGATAGAGTCAACTTGGAAGAGAGGGAATATTACTCTAAGGTCATTACATGGTGAAGCGTTGAATAGTTTGTATTTTCAAATATTCACACATCTTTTCTTCCAAATAGTTGTCTGGATAAATGGATAACCTATCAGATCTGCTTTCTGGGTTTCCACATGGGTCAGTTCTCATGGTTTACAATGTCTGTCATTCGATAGCTATCAGCTGTCTTCTTCGTGTCATGTAGCAAGCTTACAGAAATTCCGCCTTCACTGAAACCAACTTTTGACTCAGCACCCACTTTGAATTAAGACACAAAGGAATTATGTACACTGGGAAGTTGAATATTTTTGTCAGACTAGGAACCTTGTTTGGACTTAGTCTTTCAGTGTCAAATTCTCCTCGCAGTATCATATCTCCCACCTCTGCTTTGTCTACGTCCTCTTCCATTTCTATAATACTACCCTCAAGTTCATCTCCCTTGTATAAAACCTCTGTATAATCTTGCCACCTTTCAGGTTTCCCTTCCTTGCTTGGGACTAGTTTTCCTCTCAGCTCTTGATATTCATATATCTGCTTCTCTTTTCCCCAAAGGCATATTTAATTTTACTGTATGTGGTATCTGTCTTTCCCTAGTGAAATAAGCTTCTAAATCCTTACATTGTTTTCTAATCATTCCTGCTGAGCCATTTTACACTTCCTATCAATCTCGCTGTTTAGACGCTACTTCATTTGCTGCATTTTTATATTTTCTCATCAGTTAAATTCCTTTGTTTCATCCAAGAATTTCCACTAGCCCTCGCCTTTTTACCTACTTGATGCTCTGCTGCATTCACTTTTTGATCTGTCAAAGCTACCCATTGCTCTTCTACTATATTCGTTTCCCGTGTTCTAGTCAATCGTTGCGTAATACGTCCTCTGAAATTCTCAGCAACCTCTGGGTTTTTCATCCTATCCAGGTCCCATCCCTTTAAATGCCTTCCTTTATGCAATTTCTTTAGTTTTAATCTACTGGCTATATTCAATAAATTGTCCACATCTGTCCCTGAAAATGTCTTAAATTTAAAATCTGGGGTTCCGAGATCCCTGTCTTCTCCTATGAGATCAATATGAAACCTTCCGATATCTCCAGGATTCTTCTACGGATACAGCCTTCATTCATGATTCTCGAGCCATGTGTTAACTACTGTCTATTTGTTGTCTCCAGTCAACAGTATTAATTATTCAAAAATCATGATATGATGCAGCAGCTGTATGTTAGGTTACTGCAGCTTCTAATTTCATGATCTCTTGGGTCTTCTCGGATTTACTGATCATTAGTGTGATTGTAGAGGACAAAGATAGCCATCTTTGTAGTATTCAAAAAACAGTCGTAGGTTGCACAAAGTTCTTTATTAATAAAGAAAAATATGTGATGTCTGTTCTTTCAGGCCTGTCTGAAAGAAGAGACACCGTTTTGATCGGCAAGTTGAAAATTTGTGCCGCACCAAGATTTGAAACCAGGTCTCCTGTTTACCAGACAGATGTGCTGATCACAGCTGAGAATTTGGGCCTGACGGGAGGCGCGCTAGGGCAGTCAGTGCACTTGTTGTGACCACTGTGTCCGTGTGGCGTAATGGTCAGCGTATCTGCCTGGTAAGCAGGAGACGTGGGTTCTAATCCCTGTCCGGCACAAATTTTCAACTTATTTCATTCATATAAATCAATTCCCACTGGCAGCTAAGGTCTTTTATTCCTTTTTATCTTTATTCACAGTGGCTGCAGGATCGAAATCGTGTCAGAACAGACACCACATATACACTACTGGCCATTAAAGTTCCTACACCAAGAAAAAATACAGATGATAAACGGGTATTCATTGGACAAATATATTATACTAGAACTGACATGTGATTACATTTTCACGCAATTTGGGTACATAGATCCTGAGAAATCAGTACCCAGAACAACCACCTCTGGCCGTAATAACGGCCTTCTACGCCTGGGCATTGAGTCAAACAGACCTTCGATGGCGTGTATAGGTACAGCTGCCCATGCAGCTTCAATACGATACCACAGTTCATCGAGAGTAATGACTAGCGTATTGTGACGAGCCAGTTGCTCGGCCACCACTGACCAGACGATTTCAGTTGGTGAGAGCTCTGGAGAATGTGCTGGCCAGGGCAGCAGTCGAACAATTTCTGTATCCAGGAAAGCCCGTACAGGACCTGCAACATGCGGTCGTGCATTATCCTGTGAGATGTAGGGTTTTGCAGGGATCGAATGAAGGGTAGAGCCACGGGTCGTAACACATCTGAAATGTAACGTCCACTGTTCAAAGTGCCGTCAATTCGGACAAGAGGTGACCGTGACGTGTAACCAATGGCACCCCATACCATCACGCAGGGTGGTACGCCAGTATGGCGATGACGAATACATGCTTCCAATGTGCGTTCACCACTATGTCGCCAAACACGGATGCGACCATCATGATGCTGTAAACAGAACATGGATTCATCCGAAAAAATGACGTTTTGAAATTCGTGCACCCAGGTTCGTCGTTGAGTACACCATCGCAGGCGCTCCTGTGTGTGTGATGCAGCATCAAGGGTAACCGCAGCCATGGTCTCCGAGCTGGTAGTCCATGCTGCTGCAAACGTCGTCGAACTGTTCGTGCAGATGGTTGTTGTCTTGCAAACATCCCCATCTGTTGACTCAGGCATCGCAACGTGGCTGCACGATCCGTTACAGCCATGCGGATGAGATGCCCGTCATCTCGACTGCTAGTGATACGAGGCCATTGGGATCCAGCACGGCGTTCCGTACTGCCCTCCTGAACCCACAGATTCCATATTCTGCTAACAGCAATCGGATCTTGACCAACGCGAGCAGCAATGTCGCGATGCGATAAACCGCAATCGTGACCTTTATCAAAGTCGGAAACGTGATGGTACGCATTTCTCCTCCTCACACGAGGCATCACAACAACGTTTCACCAGACAACGCCGGTCAACTGCTGTTTGTGTATGAGAAATCTGTTGGAAACTTTCCTCATGTCAGCACGTTGTAGGTGTTGCCACCGGTGCCAACCATGTGTGAATGCTCTGAAAAGCTAATCATTTGCTTATCACAATATCTTCCTGTCGTTTAAATTTCGCGTCTGTAGCACGTCATCTTCGTGGTGTAGCAACTTTAATGGCCAGTAGTGTATATCGCGTTGATGTCTTGGACACCAAATCCCACTGATCTGAACCCGATACAATACATTTTTGACGCTATCGGGTGTCAGTTCTACGCCTACAGACCTCCTGCCGGGAATTTACGAGAATTACAGCACCTATACATAGACATTTGTTGCCAAGTAGGTTAGGAATCCTACCAAAGATATGTTTACTACATTCCACGCAGAATCATTTATGCATTGTGTCCAAAAGGTGCACTAACTTATTAAGCAGGTTTTCATAATGTTCCGGTTCATCATTGTTCGTTTACTGTACGATTTCGACCGTAAAGATTTTGCAACGCCCCTATAGAATGGAGTCTTCCTGTCTAGTGCAGTCTTTTCATAGCTTTTATCCTGTGTGGGGTCTTGTCTCGTCCACCGCCGCTCTTGCGTCCTGATAGCAGGTGTGCCGTGCGCACGTCTGGACTACGTCACGCCCCGCTGTTCTGTCGAACGCTGTCGGCAGTCGCCCGCGGGCCCACGCTGTACGCCCGTGTTCTTTGTGTGCCCGGAGCCGCCGCCGCCGCTCTAACGGTCCGAGCCACAAACCTTGCCCCGTACGGCAAAGCAGATGCCGGAGCGCTATTTTGCAAGCGCTGCAAAAATATCAGCCGGCTCCGGCCGTGTTTGTCCGCTTTGTGTATCTTTAACAGCTGGAATAACACGACGCCAGGGAGCAGATGCGGAACTGCGAGGCGCCGGCCGCCGGATCGCACTGACAGCACTTTGAGAATGAACTTTCCGTCATTTCCGCAACGTCCTGCTAGACCAACATTAAAAAGAGACAGGGGGAGAGACAGAGAGAGAGAGAGAGAAAATAAAACACTGTTCTGTTAATGAATATAGGGCTGCGCGTCGCTCCTCGCTCAAAAGGAGTCGGTCTGGACGTCGCTAAGGCCCTGTTGTCAACCCTTTGCTACAAAATAATCTGTAAAACGCAGAATGATTGGACTCCCTGCGCTACGTTTGATGCTCTCCCAAGCTGTCTTTTGACACCTCCAGATATTTTTTTATGCTCGAAATTCTGCTTCATAAATGTTCCCTTTTTTGGGAGGAAAAGGGGGAGGGCCAATTTGCCTTTCAGGTAACATCTTTGGAAAGAGTTTTCCGCTTCGAATCATTTCTTGTTTACCTAACGGAGAATTGTACCGGACGAGAATAAAGGTGTTTCGTTTCCTGTCCATCGTTCGTACCTTTCAGTTACTCTCTCATACGTCGCTCACATTTCGACGTATTCAGTTGGAGCTACGTATTGAGAGAAACGTTCGACGAAGTAAATTACAGCTTCTAACTGGCTTCTGAAATGCTTTTTCCGTTTCTCCCTATTGATATTTCGGAAACTGTTACACAATTCTGCTGCTTCTGACAGGACGCTCAAAGATATTGGCCCACGATTCTGTGAATCTTCGGTGTACACATGCATCTATCTACAACTAGTACGACGTTGACTCTAAAACTGCAGTGAATAAATTAGGTAATTGAAAAACGTTATCGAGTAGGCGCTCATACTAGGCACAGAAGCAGACTACTGGTACCCATTATTTCTGTAGAAATATAAAACTCCACATGTCGGAACACATTAGCTGCGTTTGCCAGCGTCCTGTAAGGAATGCTGTTTGGGACCAGAAACGTCAGGGGAGTACTCAGGTCACCGACATCCATCAGTTTCATCATTATTATATTGGCTTTACCTCCTCAGAAATGTTCACTCAATCATTTTAAATGGTGGCTATTTGTCATGGCTGTCAAATTTCATTAATATTAAATATAAGAGAACGCACATCATCGACATGAAGAAGGTTCCTCGTCGATACATACAACTTTCAGGAGAGCAAACGTAGCATTGTCAGCTTGCAAAGGGGAAAGTGGTGTGCCCATGGCCTCACCCACAAGGTAGCTGCACGTCGATGTCTCTAGGTAAGATCGGACGGACCGAGGGATGAAATACAGACATGCTAGCGAGGACACGCATATCTGAAAGTCACTCCATCTGGGATTGGAAGTCACCTGAAATGGGGAAAGCCGTAATGGGAAGTAGAAGCTATGTGACAAGATACCCAGGAAACACGAAAATAATTGCCGTTGGCATACTAGAAACGAGGGATCATCAGAACTGTGAGCAGTAGTATACTACCGGTAGCATTACAGGAACAATCGGAGTTGGAAGGCATACCTAGGCACCTTGAAGTTCACCGGTAGAGGTGTTAATTACTGAATATTACTTTTGGGCACTGAATTACTTTTAATAACAGACTCAGGCAAATGGTTCAAATGGCTCTAAGCACTAATGGGACTTAACATCTGAGGTCATCAGTCCCCGAGACTTAGAACTACTTAAACTTAACTAACCGAAGAGCATCACACACTTCCATGCCCGAGGCAGGATTCGAACCTGTGACCGTAGCAGCAGTGCGGTTCCGGACTGAAGCGCCTAGAACAGCACGGCCACAGCGGCCGGCAGACTAAGGCAAACTTAAGCTCGTAACTGACTCAAGATACATCTCTTTGCCCAAGATATCATATCAGTATTAATACAATTCAAATAAGTTAGGAAAAATTAATCGTTTTGCAAATGTCAATTTACAATTTAAAGTTTTGAACATCATCAATATGTGTATAGATCTATATCCATAAAACTGAAGTAACGCTTTGGGACATTTTTAGTTATGAACAGAAAAATAACCAATATTACTACTTGGTGTGGATGTGGCGGGAACACACGCTGAAGTGTTATTACACAATTATTACTTCAAATGGAAAATGACAAAAGGAATAACTCATTACTATCTCACATTTAAAAATTCAGAGACTGATAACCGATGGATGAAACACCACACCTCCAAAAACATTACAAATATCTACCAGAAGAAAGAATGAAATACTTAAGAAATTCTACCAGCATACCATAATGGTAATGCATGTTAAATAACTTAAATCTCTCTATCCCTTTTGTACTTTTTATATGTCAGAGAAGTGGAAATTATAGTCGTGAACTACACTGTCCAGCCACATTGTGACCTCGTACGCTATGCAGTGAAAAGTATCCGGACACTTCCAAAACCATACGCTTTACACATTAGGTGTATTTTGCTGCCACCTGTTATCATGTACTCCATATCACCGATGTCAGCAGTCCATAGCCATCGTGAGAGAGCAGAATGGGGCGCTCCGCGGAACTCACGGACTTCGAACGTGGTCAGGTGACTTGGTGTCACATGTGTTATACGTCTTTACGTCAGATTTCCACACTCCTAAACATCCCTAGGTCCACTGTTTCCAATGTGATACGGAAGTGGAAACGTGAAGGGACACGTACTGCACAGAAGCACACAAGACGACCTCGTCTGTTGACTGACAGACCGCCGACAGTTGAAGAGGGTCGTAATATGTAATAGGCAGACATCTATCCAGACCATCATACAGGAATTCCTAACTGCATCAGGATTCACTGCAATTACTATGACAGTTAGGCGGGAGGTGAGAAAACTTGGATTTCATTGTAGAGCGGCTGCTCATGAGACACACATCACGCACGTAAATGCCAAACGACGCCTCGCTTGGTGTAAGGAGCATAAACATTGGACGATTGAACTGTGGAAAAACGTTGTGTGGAGTGACGAATCACGGCACACAGTGTGGCAATCCGATGGCAGGGTGTGGGTATGGTTATTTCCCGGTGAACGTCATCTGCCAGCGTGTTTAGTGCCAACAGTACAATTCGAAGGCAGTGGTGTTACTGAGTGGTCGCATTTTACGTGGCGGGGGCTTGCAACCCTTGTTGTTTTGCGTGGCACTATCACAGCACAGGCCTATATTGATGTTTTAAGCACCTTCTTGCTTCCCACTGTTGAAGAGCAATTCGGGGATGGCAATTGCATTTTTCAACACGATCGAGCACCTGTTCATAATGCAAGGCCTCTGGCGGAGTGGTTACACGATAATAACATCCATGTGATGGGCTGACCTGCACAGAGTCCTGACCTGAATCCTATAGAACACATTTGAGACGTCTTAGAACGACTTCGTGCCAGGCCTCACCGACCGACA